>NC_064639.1:658476504-659945288 GCF_023864345.2 Schistocerca serialis cubense | reverse complement strand
ATGAATGGATGTAGGTGATCATACAGGATTCCTACGTGCGTCTCACCTGTAAGAGTGGTATTTGGACTTATCAGGAGTCCCGTATCACACCAGCTGCACACGCCCCACACCATTACGAAATCTTCCCCAACTTGAAGACTCCCCTGCTGATATGCAGTGTTCTTGGATTTATTAAGTTGTCGCCATACTCGTGCAGGTCCATCCGCTCGATACAATTTGAAACGAGACCCGTTCGACAAGCAACAAGTTGCCAGTCATCAACAGTAAATTTTTGGTGTTGACGGGCTCACGCGAGGCCTAAAGCTTTGTGTCGTGCAGTCATCAAGTGTACACGAGAGTGGGCTTTCGACTCCGAAAGCCCATATCGATGATGTTTCGTTGAGTGGTTTGCAGGCTGACACTTGTTGATGGCCCAGATTTGAAATCTGCAGCAATGTGTGGAAGGCTCGCACTTCTATCACGTTGGACGATTCTCCTCAGTCGTCGTCGGTCCCGTTCTTGCAGGATCTTTTTCTATTCACAGCGATGTCAAAGATTTTATGTTTTACCGGATGCCTGATGTTCACGATACACTCGTGTATTGATCGTATGGGAAATTTCCCACTTCATCGCTACCTCGGAGATGCTGTGTCCCATTGCTCGTGCGCCGACTGTAATACCACATTCCAGCTCACTTAAATCTTGAAAAACTGCCATTGTAGCAGCAGTAAAAATCTAACAACTGCGCCAGACACTTGTTGTCTTATACAGAGTGTCCTATTTATCTTGACTGCCCTAAATAACTGTTTGTCCAGATGCATATTACAAAATAATTGAATCAAATATTCTTTAGCCGTCAAGGGGACATCAATCAGCGTGATTGCCTTCGTTATAGTTTTATCTTTTACAAAGACGTGGACAGCGGTGTGACTTTTTTAATGGCACATTTAATTTTTTATTCGGTAATTCATTTCCTCCTCTAGAGACCTATTCAAAAATGTATCACAATGTACCATTCACTGAAATACCACGTTACTAATTACATAACACAACAATGACTTTGAACTCGGGATCACAAACTCGTCCACTAGCTGGTCTTGTCAGAAAACAAATGAAAACCAAGCAAAAACATAACACAAAATGGATTATCTTGTATCATTCCCCCAGGAGCAGAGCAATCAAAGGTGCTCAAAGTGGTGCATCCAGTGTTTCCTGCTGAAGAGAATTACAAGCGAACACGATACGTTCCTGCATGTCCTCTGGAGTTGCTGGAATATCGCGATAGACGGCGTCTTTAATGCACCCCAAAGAAAAAAGTCCAGAGTATTTAAATCAGGTGGCCTTACAGGCCAAGTAATTATTCCTCCTCGACCGATCCATCTGGCAGATACCTTCGGTTCAGAACACGACGTGCACACAAGGCATTATGTACTGAACATCGATCGTGTTGATACCACATAAGCATTCTGGTTCTTAGCCGTACTTCATCCAGAAGAGGAGGAAGAATTCGTTTGGGGAAGTTGGCGTACGCTGTGCCGTTTAGACTACTATTGATGAAATAACGGCCAATAACTGTTGTACCAAGTATCCCATAGAAGACGTTAACTCTCCATTGTCGCAGATGTTCCACCTGTCTAAGCCACCGTGCGTTATAACTGGAGCAATAATGCATATTCCTTGTAATTACCTGTCCTCTGTTTGAGAAGGAACATTCATCGGTAAATAGAACATTGGAGAAGAAATTCGGGTTGGAAAGGATTTGCTGCTGTGCCCACTGACAGAACTGCACACGATTCTGGAAATCATTCCCATGCAATTCTTGATGTAGGTGTACATGGTGAGGATGGAACCGGTGACATGTAAGAATACGATGTACACTGGTTTTAGGTAAGCCAATCTCGTGTTCGAGCTGTCGTGTGCTCACATGTGGATTCATAGCAACGGAAGCGAGAACAGTAACTTCGGCAGCTTCGTCTGTGCGAGTGCTACGACGATTGGGTTGTCATGGGTTGAAACTTCGCATTTCCTGAAGCGTCGCTACAAGACGAGAAAACATCCGTCCGGAAGGGGGTTATCGCGAGGATATCGCTCTCTGTAGAGTTCCGCTGCCTGCGTAGCATTTCGCCTCCTTTCAACAACAACAACAACAACAACAACAACAACAATAAAAGAAACGTTATATTGATGCAGTTTGTAGGAAGGACAGCATTTACTGTATGCCTACCCTAAACATCAGTATTTAAAAGGACTAAACTACTGTACTAAATGTAGCCATACATAAGAAAACAGTATTGTAATTACTGTTCTCCTAACTTACATTCCCCATGGATGAGTAGCATTTCTACCTTCTGTTCGTTTGTGTACATTCTACGCACACAACTCGTCACTGACGGTGATTGACGGAATGACGGGTGTGTATTCTACTTATGTTTACATTTGCCCTCTGTCAACGTCAGCACTTGGATGTGTTCCATTATCCCGAGTACCTGCTCTAAGCGCTGGGAGCGTCAACGTCAGTGTTGTGTTTCGTAATTAATAACGTTGTGTTTCAGGTGAATGGTACACTGTGATACATTTACGAATAGATCTTTAGGAGAGGAAATGAATTACCTAATAAAAAAGACAGGGTGCTATTTAAAAAGTCATACCACTGTCCATATATTTGTAAAAAACAATGCTACAACAAAGGCAATCATGCTGATTGATGTGCCCCTGACGGCTAAAGAACATTTGCTTGAATCATTTCATAATTTGCATTTGGATAAACAGTTATTTAGGGTGGTCAAGAGAAACGGGACACCCTGTATAGGCGTTGCCTCCCGCAACGCCGTATTCTGCTTGTTTACATATCGCTGTATTTGAATGCTCATGCCTGTACCAGTTTCTTTGGCACTTCAGTGTATATCTACAGCAGAAAGAGTGCTTTAAGGGGGATGCATTTCCATCGTATAAATTACCTTGCAGTTGCAGCTTCAGTGATACCACACCATGTACAACATCACATGAGATCCATAACAGTAGCATAAAGACTTTATAAAATCTTTCCCCACGGAAGAAGAGAGCTGATAAATGTACATTTGCACGTGAAGTTGTTTGTAGTGATTATGATAAAACAAGTTTACAGAGTTCCGTAGCGGCATTACAGAGGAAAAAATAATGCTCATCAGAAAGACAGGTGAAATGGCGAGCATGTCATTTGACATTATCAATAAAGACGTCTTCTCGATGAAGAAAATTACAAAAATGCCCATATTTCTCGTGAAGTTAATCGACTACTGGGCAAAATATTTTCACCTAATCAAATCAGACGTTAGTTACAGGAGTCATAACAGATTAGACTGGTCAACGAGGATGTCTGCACGTTGGTTATTTACCGCGCTGATTCGCAGGAAAATTATAATTTTCTCAGAGAGAAGCTGAGATAACCTCTACCAGCAAAGTCAACCTTGCTTTCTTGGATAAGCGGCTATTTCGATAGCCACGTAGATATTTTGGAGGATATTTTAATTGGATTAACTAATTCAAGCACTTTATACAAATAAGGCATTCGTATAATATCTTGAGTGAATACGAAAATGCCTATCTATTAGTATCAGTTAAAGTTTTTTGCATAATTCTGTTAGATTTTTCGGTAGATGCTTGGGGTGTTAATCGTTTTTTTTAAAGAAAACAGCAATATCTGTCGAAATTTTAAAAGCTGTACAATTTACGGAAAGTAGAAACAAAAAAAACCCACAAATATATAATATATAGCATAATAGCTCTGTTCCCGAGGCAGAAGCTGTTCCTTGGTGAAGTCACAATGTCAATCAGTAGCAGCATATGATATTTACTGATGAAGTCCCGTACTCCGCAACAGAACGTAGGGGACTATGCGGGAGACCCGAATCGCCATACTAGCCGAGCTCCTAGTGGAGCTGGCTGCCCATTGCCTACCTCCGACCGTAATGGGCATGAATGATGATGACGAGGACGACACAACAACACCCAGTCAACTCTAGGCAGGTGAAAATACCTGACCGCACCGGGAATCGAACCCGGAACACCGTGCACGGGAAACGAGAACGCTACGGCGAGACCACGAGCTGCGGACTGAGCCGTAGTAAAAGTTAGCTGTGAAAAGCTCGCCGCAGCGCGTAGCGTGAAGCAGTCGCCATCCATTTTCTGGCGGTGGCGCCGTTGTCGCAATTGAAGGCTTCGGTGTCTGCCTCTAGCGGGAAAGGGGAAAAGTGGGCTGTTCGCGTGGGTTTAAGAAGTGGCTGTATGGGCTCTCGTGGAGAGCTGGCAGTCAGGGCATCAAGAAGCGACTTTTCTGCCGGTGCTAGAGGGATAGCAAGCGGACTGCGGCATCAGCGTAAGCGACGCGAGCAGCGGCTCCTTGCTATGGGGCGTTAACTGCTCGTCGCGAAAGGAATCTTGCTGAGCTTGGGTTCACAAGGGTCCTAATCTGCAGTTCGGCCATATGCTGTCGACCGGCGAGGAGGTTCTGAAAATCGGCGCGCCTTCCCGCGTCCAATGAAACGGCTGGAAGCGGGTGGCTCGGCAGAGCATTTGGAGGTGCTGCGTTGGTTCAGTCCTGGGAGTCGTAACGCACCAGAAGTTGAGTATTGATTTTTAACTGATTTTATGAAGTTTAATTGAATTCAATCTGCTTATTCCTGTTAATTATACCAGCCGTATTTTTTGGGGGTTTCCCGCCATTCATTCTCGTCTGCCCACCCGTGGGAAGGTGGTAACATTAGAAAGGGTGACCCGTTTGTCCCCTTTTGAGGACGAAAGGAGGGGAGTTAGAGTAAATCTGTGGCTCGGATTGCTTCTTTCCCCTCCCAGCTTACCTACGGGTTTATTCGACTGTTAATCTCCGCCCTGTCTGTGAAAGTCTAAGGCACCAATGATTGTACTGTTTAAAATGTAGGGTACTATGACCTGATCCATTCTCTTGCCTGCCACAACTATTATTACTAGACTCGCGTGTAAAACGTATTCTACGAACAAAGGAAATTTCCTTTTGCCTCGTGGTACGAACTAGTCAATTGCATAACGAATTCCTCCTCATCTGAAAGCTGTAACTTAGGTAAATTTGTGTTTATGTATATTTGGCTGTAATCAAGCAAGGTTGTTAATGTAAGCCTTAGTGGATTTTTTATATTGTTTCTAGTCAGCAAAAAATTTTGTGTGTTTTTCCAATGCAGTACCTTTTAAGGCTTTTACTCGACGTGCTTATGTGATTTGTACTGGTAATTGGTTAGTAGTGTGTTTTCTTGCCATGCAAGAGTTTGCTATTTCATTACGGGTAGGAATTGTTGCCTTGTAAGGAGAAAGTTGTAAAAGTTCGCCAGTCCTACCTTGTGAGCGTGTGTTTGCCGTAAGTTAACTGGCAGAAATTTGTAAAATTTGTTTTTTTATATATTTTGGAAATGTTAATGTTATTAACTGTGAGTGTGCCTCGTGTGCATGACTCATGCGTTTTGGTTTTTCTGCTTTGTGAAATTTTGTAAACAGGATTGTTTTCATATGTTGCAGACAACTTAGATTCTGCGCCATTTAATGAATGGAGTGAAAATCACCTGTAATTTAGCTGAGCTTGAAATATTATACTGCGTCGCGTTGAATACGTTAAATTGTTTGCCTGTACTTGCCTTTTACTGGCGTGAAACATTTTTATAATAATTTAATAATTTAAAAGTCCTTTCCTATCATAAATTGTGACCTATTTGTTAAACGATTGTTGTTTTTTTAAAAAAAATGTCGTAAAGTCTTGCACCAAATTTGAATAAAGTGTGTTACTGAGAATTGTGTGTAATTTCACCAGTTATTGCTTGGCACCTACTTCAACTTTAGATTTTGTGTATTGATTGAGATTAATAAGAACTTGGTGAACCAGTAGTAATTTTACGGTTGACAGACGTTGTTTATTGCCCAATGGTATTTTGCTACGGACCTTGCATATTTGCAAGTACTGTGACGGTGATCCGGAAATAAATTTGGAAATTTGTGTTAAGGTCTTATGGGACTAAACCGCTGAAGTCATTGGTCCCTAAGCTTGCATACTACATAATCTAGTTAACGTAACTGACGCTAAAGACGGCACACACAGCCATGCCCGAGGTAGAACTCGAATCTCCGACAGGCGGGAACCGCGAGGACCGCTACAAGACGCCCTAGACCGAGCGGCTACCGCACGCAGCACGGTTATCGATCATGAACTGATATTTTTCGAATTTATTTCTACACATGCTTAAAAGATCCGATGGAACTGGTCAGTTATGTTACAGTAAGGCTCTGATAGCGCCATTGGTTTACATGAGGTTGCTTCTTGCAGTACTACTGAAGTGGCAGTATAAATGAGACGTATGATATACTTGTGGTTTTATGTTGCATTACGTATTTTGTTCAGCTATGTGTATATTCTAAGTGCCTTATAAAATTATGGATCCAGCCTCGACCAAATTCATGTGTGTGGACGCTCTAAGTGAATGATATAAATAAAGAAAATTACGACGCGCGACGAAGGCTTGTCTTAGTGTGATGGAAATTGGTAGTTCTGAAGTATATATACAGACAAAGAAATGGCAGAATAAGTGGATGATTTATTCAATAAAAGAGCCTTACAAATTGATCAGGTCAATGACGCGTTGGTCACCCTCTGACTTTCATGCAAGCAGTTAATCGATTCGGAATTGACTGACAGAGTAGTTGGAGTTACCGTGCCAGATTTCGTCCAATTGGCGTGAGAAATCGTCAAAATCCCGAGCTGCTAGGATGGCCCTGCCCATAACAGTTTCAGTTGGGGATAGATCCGGCGGCCTTGCTGGCCAAGGAATGGTGGGCGACAGTCAGGCTGGTTCGGCGCCGCTGTCCGGTGAGTCACCCAGACACGTCTTCGGTGGTCACTGGAGGGATACAAACCTGACTGTTTCGCGCCGCACAGCCCGACAACCAGGGGTGATGCTCTGATGTGCTATCTCTTCTCATAACAGGACTCTTTTGGTTGTCATTCACGATGCCCTTACAACACGGTGGTACGTCGATGGTATTCTGCGCCACATTTTGTTGCCCTTCATGGTAAGCCACTACGCTCAACACGATTAACACCCGCCCGCACACGGCGACAGTTTCTACAGCTTTTCTTCGTGATTATCAAACCCTTTCTTGGCCAGTAAGATCGCCGGATCTCTCCCCGGTGTAGAGAACGTTTGGAGGATTATGGGCAGTGCCCTCAAACGAGCTCTGAATTTTGACGATTTGACGTGTTCGTTGAACAGAGTTCGACACGCTATCCCTCAGCAGGACATCCAATAACACCATTAATCAATGCCAACACGAATAACTGCTTGCATAAAAACAAGAGGGGACCAGTGCGTTATTAACTTATCCAATTCGTCAAGCTCTTTCTCGTGAATAAATTATACAGTTTTTTCCGACACTGTAATCATTAGTTTGTCTGTACATATAAATCATATCTAACTTCTCCTTCCCATTCGGATAATTCGTTCGTGATGCGTCGTTTTTCTTTCGGCTTTCGGCGTATTTCATTGGGAACGTTTATGGTGTCGCTTGTGGCGAGGCAGGGGTACATCAGTCTACTCCTCGCCTCGGAGCTCCTTTTCTACTTCCTTTCCACTGTTTTCTGTCTTTTTTTCTGCGTCACTGAATACATGGTCTCCGCTTCTGCCCTCCAACTGTTTGTTTTCGCCTTTCCTCACAGAAGAGAGTTCAAGGGGCACAGAGTGCCGCACGCATGGATGAATCACATTCGCGACTGTAGTCGTCCACCGGGGCAGACGAACGTGGCACGCAGGGCAGGCTGAAGAACACACATACATGCATATCACGCACTGCTCTCCGCTCTGCGCCTCTTCCTTTTGTATCTGAACTGCCTTTGTCTTCCCTCACCCACAAGTGTCATAGACTGAATTTGCGCCTTCTTTTTCTCTTTCAAATATACTAGCATCGTGTTCGTATTTGTATTTGCTACGTGTAATGGAAGGTGGTGTTCCTCACATCACTCACGCATAAAAATAAAAATTGGTCATGTCTTAGACATTAAATACTTGTGACGAGGTACATCCTGGATGTAGACTCTTAACTTTCCTAGACATTGTGAAATCATTCTCGTTGTTGCAATTTGTAAATTTATTCAGTTTCTTGTAATGGTACTAAAGTAATTTCATTTCATTAACTTTAATTTAATTTTTAGTATTTTCTGCCATATCCGCTGCTACGGTGGTGATTTTTCTGAGTACAGAGCCTGAGATAGTTCGTGCGGAAAACTGAGTGGTAAATTCGTCATTCAGTATTTAGTCGGTCTTCGAGCATCCTCGGGCAGTTAAAATAGCTCAAGAAAGGACATTTAATTATTAGTATATCAAGAGATTTGTTTCTAATCAGAAGACTAAAATTAGGAATTCCTTAACTTGAAGATTTAGCTATGTAGTAATTTTTTAATTAGGGTGAAGAGGATCAGTTTTACAAAGAATTATAGTGATATTTCGCAAAGCAAGGTTTCACTTCATCTGCTTTGGAAAGAACTATTGATGAAGAAACCAGACCGAATCATCGGCAAAAAAAAAAAAAAAAAAAAGAAAAAAAAAAAAAAAGAAAAGGCTATAAGAGGTCACGGTGTTCCGAAACCGTAATACGAAAATACTTTCTTTAAGGGGACTGCAGGAAAACTGGGTTCAATTCTTAGGATAAATTATGTTTTATTACCAGGTATCCATTAGTCTGTAGAGTCATCATTTGTGCACTGATTTCGCTTCTGTTTCATGTCATTACCTTTTTGGATTCTATCTCCATTAATTCATTGACCTTATTTCTGTGAATACAAATCCTATTAATGAAAATGTACACAATCGCGAATATAATAGAAAGTAATATTTACTTTTGCAATGAGATATTTTCAACAACAGTTATTTTCGTCAGTACAAAATCATAAACAATACGTTCATTATTCTATAACATTCATTTTAATTTCTGCGATGTGCTTTAATCTACATACACCAACAAGACTGTTTCGATGAAATCGTTAAGGTTATACACTATACAAAACAATTCAAAAAATTGGTTATAAAATATGTTCAGGTTTGAGATCTGGAGTCATTGGTACTAATTCTGTATCATCCTATTTTTAATCAAAAACTAATTTCGTTTCCTTCAGTGTTCAGAAGATTCGGGGTAATGTTGCAGTTCAAATTTGAATTAATCTCTAATGCACCGATCAAAAACGCATTGTAGATTTAGCCTACAAAAATAGATAAATGGTTGTTTCGCATTGTCATATGGCAATGGGTAACGCTCATGCGTTCTGAACAGAAATAAAATGCTGTCTTCTTATTCACAATCGACGGAATTGCAAGAAATCGCTATAATGCATAATTGCAATTGAAGATACATATTGGCTGTGGCACAAACTTAGACTAATGAAACGTATTCCAAGAGCTTAGGGATATGGCTCCCTCGTCAGTGGGCTGTGAACGCTCTTTGAACTGTGTCAACGTTTCCTCTTTTCGTTAGGCCACAGGAGTGTCACACAGCACCATTTAAACTGCAAAACGTGAAAATTGGTAAAGCGTCAGGATATACAGTTCCATCGTTTCTCTGCGCCGCTATGGCTTTCTAAACTTTTCTCTACTTCCTTCTGATAATAAACTACGTCCGAGGATAGGGTATTCCCAGAAGTTAAAAGAAATATTGAATCTACCCTCCCTCTACCTTTGTTCTTGTGCGATCTTGAAAAGACATGTTCGACCACGAGGCGGGTGAAAACAGGTAAACTAATTAAATCAGACTCTTCAGCGCTTTGTTGCATAAAATAAAAACATGTACCGGTATTATACAGAAATTTGATACTGTAGGTAGAGGAGATGAAACGCGAAGCAACTGGTAGTCCAGTATCGAATCGGCGGTGCGCATATTGGAATCTGTAAACCGCAATCAGATTGGAACGAAGCGGGTTGGTCGTGACAGCACTCTTGTCTGGCAATTACATTTCAGCGCTGGTGATTCGACACCCTGATTTCACGCACACATCACGGCCGTTGTCTAACTGTGTTATGAATTATATGGTTTGATAGCAGTGCACACACAACAGGGAGTCAAGCAGGCTATGACATGGCTGGTGCGTCGATGATCTCTCTTTGGCGGGCAAATAACGACGCTTTCAAATGGCTCTGAGCACTATGCGACTTAACTTCTGAGGTCATCAGTCGCCTAGAACAAACCTAAGGACATCACACATATCCATGCCCGAGCCAGGATTCGAACCTGCGACCGTAGCGGTCGCTCGGTTCCACACTGTAGCGCCTAGAACCGCACGGCCACTCCGGCCAAAGCGGATTTTTTTCAATAGTACAGTGCTTTAGAATTGTTGTGATATACCCTTTACCTACTCCTTTATATCACCCATATCAACGGATGAGATAAAGACTAAAATCAGATAACAATGGTCAATACATTTATATTACAAAGAGTGTGATCAGTGTTGTGGGTGCAGAATTCTATAATGAAATCGATTTTGGGCGATCAGACTCTAATTGTTACAATTGTCCTGTATCCATCGAAACCTTTGAAAACGCTGAATATGGGTTATTATTGTGTGGATTAATTTAAATATTTTGTAGATTTAATTGCTGGAAGACAATGAAATTATCTGCAAGTGGCCACTACAATTCAAAAATTTACTATCAGGATATGAAGATGGTTTGTCAGCACTACCGGTGTGTTTGCTGCTACTTGCGTGTCAGCACTGAGAGATCTGACAACTGTTGAACGTGGCTCCTTTATGCTCTAAGATCGTGAAGGTTTCTGGTTTGTGTTTTGTGTTCATTCAAAAGAAGAAATTCTACGTGCCTTTGCACCCAGGGCCAGTTCTTTTACTTTACCTGTTGAGAATGTGAAATCAATAAACGGAAACCTAAAACTCTTTTAAAGATGTGTTCCGAACTGTATTTAGAATGTAAGGTCGGCAACCAGGACAAGAAATGGACGGTGCACATACGCTGCTCCTAATTTACTACGTACACTCCTGACAGCCTGACTAAAAGAATTCAGTCACATATCCTTTTGCTGATGTCGAGGGAAGCGACGGACCACACGAAGGGCTGTAATTTTTGTCTGGCCAAAATACATGGAATCACCTCGAAAATTAGGGAAAACTGTGCAACATTTTAACTGACCATCTGCTACAAGGCCTTTACGTCATAGTGAAGAAGTGCCGATAGCCGTGCCTCCTAAGTATGCGGTAGTGTTGTGCTGGTTCACTTGCTTCCTGGACAAATCATGGATTTCAGACAGAATTTATCATTTTCGCATTTGCGTAGGTATACACGTCTATCAGTTGCTGGGCAAAGATTACTCGGGCGATAAGTGAAAAAAACCATTACTGTGAGTAATATGTAGAACGGTGAGAGGCTACGTACTCTTCCATTTTAAATAGAGAAAAGAAGGAGAATAAATAGAATTTCAGTTGTGTCGATCCAAATCTCACACCCCAATCACCCACACACCTTGCTGTTTATTTATTAATTCTTCTGTCCTGACAACACTCAAGCCTGTTCAGTATCAAATGCTTTAACTTTTTTTTCTAGTTTTTGCACAATACAGTATGATGATAGACAACTCTCGAAGCAGCCAGGAGGGGGGTCACAATACAGACTAGAGGTAACACCTCTCTACAGCCAGTAACGGCAGATGCAGTTTTAGTTTCAGTTTCAACCTTGTGTTCATCTTGGATCCATATTGGCGGTGTACTTTGGTGTGAAATTACGACTGTGAGAAATTAATGACAAGACGGTGACGGTAAGAATTTATTTCTGTGGTCCTACACTCTCCTTTAAGACTTCCTAACATATTTCCACTGCACTTCTCCCATTCCCGTCCGACTAACCAGTGCACCGAGCCACCGCATGAAGTTTAATGTGGCAGGAGCAATCTAAAATGTTCGCCTGAGATAAATGATAGCCAACGTAACTGGGGTGCTTTCAGGGGAAGAAGGGGTTTGTCGCCGACAACGGATAGTGACCAAGCTGAAATATGAGAGAGGTACAGTCTACATACAGAATTAATTATACGAATGGTTTATGCAGGACTGGTCATCGTTGAATCTTCACTAAAAGCAAATGCAATGCTTAGATCGTTTTGAAACGACCTCAACCGGTTTCAGCCACCGGTTTGTCAAAGAGCCAGCAGTTCTCACCGTAAGTATGCATTGGTGCAAGCCCCTGGACACGAAACGGCGAAGTCTATGTGATCTGCTGGAAAGGTTATACCCAAGACACATGAGCGATCCTGATTTGTAAGACAATGTGATGATGCAAAAAATTTATTTCACAACTCGAAAATTGAGGAAATTGAAACAAAAATTGTTCCAACAACCAAATTTGGGACCCTCTGTTTTCAGATGTTGTGAAACATAGTGTAATATTCGGATGGTAAACGTTTTGAATTCACTGAGGAGGTTGTTGTAAATGTATATTGGTAAACTGCAGATGATCCATAACCGAGCTTGTGGGCATTAGCATCAGATGCAGATTACGTAGAAATATTGGTTACCGTTTGATCTAAAGAAGCTAAGTTTTTCCGGTCAAGGTGATTCACTTTGTACTTGCTCATGTGTTTCTTTTAGGCAACTGCATATGTGGACAAAAGGATTGTCAAGAGTAGTGTTCAACGTACTTTCAATTGTACTTGTACAAACACTCGCTCACAATTCTGGATGGAATTGAATCGACGTCTCCAGTGGCTAACACAATTATTTCTTCACCACAATTTTTGCCCTGCGACGTGTCTTCACCACAGCTTGTGTAGACTATTGTAGTAAACATGTTTCCTCTACAAAACTCCTCTCGCCAGTTCACCCACAGTTTACATACAGAATTAATTATAAGAATGGTTTATGCAGGACTGGTCATCGTTGAAACTTCACTAAAAGCAAATGCAATGCCTGGATCGTTTTAAAACGACCTCAACCTGTTTCTATCACAGGTTACTTGACCCACGCTCTGCAACCCTATTTAAAATTAACCAAATTAAAATATGTGTACTATACTTACAGTTTGTAAATCACTTGATTGCTGGATTCCGTACTTCTGAACTGGCACAAACTGAAAGACTTCACCTTGTCAGTGTATTGTGCCTGACCAGGTACCACTAATAATAATCATCAGTAATAATACTTTGTACTCCCTGTAACAGTGTATAAGCCATTACACAGTTACTGTCGAGATAAACTATCATTTATTTCATTTATTATTGTGTAGTGAGTAACGAAAAAATTACTTATAGATGTTGGGAATGATATAGTTAAGCGTGTTTGATGTATATGTCTCAGTTCTTCTATTATAGATGCATGACACAAAGCAAAAAGTATTTGTGTAGCAGATGAACTTTATGAGGAATATGATGTTAATGTATTTTTTGCACGAGCTGCAACCCCCACTTTGCTGTGTCATGGATTAATGCCAATCATTGAAAAAACGTTAATTAATGATAACTTAGGTACTCACTATAACAGTCGAACGAAATAGTGACAGTAATGATATTTTTAAAAAAATTAGTTTTGTGACCTAAACATAAATGAACGCAATTTGCTCTTACCCCTCTGAAAATTGAACTTTACCCCTCAGGAGATAATTATGCCCACTTTGGGAACCACTGAATTACCATTTGGTATCTGCTCCCCAGTTCCTCATATACGGCGTGATTCAGAAGCTGTTACCTTTAGGTATCAGGCAGCCGGCAGCAGCTTAAAAATCAACGCACGGGAAATGAATTCTTTCACTCGCTGATTGCAAACTATTAGTCTTAAAAAAAAGTTCTTCTTGTAAGTAATTTAATGGAAATTTGCTGGAGGCAACTATTAGTCCTAAAGAGAAAATGAACGAGAACCTTTTGTAGGAAATGTAATGAAAGTTTTCTGGAGGCCATAGTTTTAAAGTTACTTGAGGAACTCGCATATGATGTAAAAGTTGGTACGTTTCTCTTGAATACATTGAAAACCACGGCCTCTAGCGCAAATGTATTCGTGTACAAAATTAACTACATTAAATTTCCTGCTAAATGGTCCTGTTCATATTTTCTGTAGCACTTAAAGTTCGTTTGTATCAAGCGAGTGAATCAGAAAATTCACGCGGTACTTGAAGCGTTGTGGGTTGCATAAAACACATAGGAAGGTGCAGCTGAATCAGCCTGTACGAGGTGCATTCAAGTTCTAAGGCCCCCAATTTTTTTTTCTCCGGACTGGAAAGAGATAGAAACATGTGCATTGTTTTAAAATGAGGCCACGTTCATTGTCAATACATCCCAGAGATGGCAGCACCGTATGGCAGATGGAATTTTACCGGCAGGGGCGAGGATGAGAACTGTTTTAAATACTTAAAATGGCGACGTTTTCCTTACTTGAACAGCGTGCAATCATTCGTTTTCTGAATTTGCGTGGTGTGAAACCAATTTAAATTCATCGACAGTTGAAGGAGACATGTGGTGATGGAGTTATGGATGCGTCGAAAGTGCGTTCGTAGGTGCGACTGTTTAATGAAGGCAGAACATCGTGTGACAACAAACAGAAACAACCTCGGGCTCGCACAAGCCTGTCTGACGACATGATCGAGAAAGTGGAGAGGATTGTTTTGGGGGATCGCCGAATGACTGTTGAACAGATCGCCTCCAGAGTTGGCATTTCTGTGGTTTCTGTGCACACAATCCTGCATGACGACCTGAAAATGCGAAAAGTGTCACCCAGGTGGGTGCCACGAATGCTGACGGACGACCACATGGCTGCCCGTGTGGCATGTTGCCAAGCAATGTTGACGCGCAACGACAGCATGAATGGGACTTTCTTTTCATCGGTTGTGACAATGGATGAGACGAGGATGCCATTTTTCAATCCAGAAACAAAGTGCCAGTCAGCTCAATGGAAGCACGCAGTCTTTTCAATGATAATGGATACAGGCTGAGCAATGAATTAAAATTTGTACCAAGACCGAGATTTCAACCTGGATCTGCTGTTCGTTAGGAACACGTAATTTCATTGAGTTCTACTGCCGTTGTGACATCCTTTATCAGAAGAATTTTATGCTTGTCTTCTGCGTCTCCTTTTATCAAGAATGACGCTCTGTCGACTTCTGTGTGTTACTATTCACGATATGGCATAGGGCCAAACATTCTGTATGTACGACTGTGTCGTTTCCCCATGGCGTTGGACTCTGTGCTTACATCGTTCATCTGCAGAACTTATTTGTTGGTGACTGTTGCCATTCGTTTTCTTCAGTTCGGGTAAGACATTTTCCCACCTATTCAGCTTCTCTTCGTTGTTTTCGAATCACGGCTAGGTTGTGCCATCCAATTACAGGTACACATTTTACAAACACATCATGTCAACTCATCTGTTGTAATTGCAGATCTGATCGAAGCTTTTGAGCTATTTCTTCAGGCGCTGACCAGCCTCCCCAGAACACACTGTTGGATGTCTAATGTGACTGCAAGTTTAGATTCTATATGTATACTGTGTACATGTATCTTTGAAACGAGGTACTGCTTGTTTGCGATTCCTGTCCTTGTAGGCCTAATTGCAACAAAGGTGATGTAGATATCTGGAAGTACACGACGTCTACAGCAAACAGTGTCTCGTTTAAACAACAGTCAAGTGCAATTCC
This sequence comes from Schistocerca serialis cubense, assembly GCF_023864345.2. Lineage (NCBI taxonomy): Eukaryota > Metazoa > Arthropoda > Insecta > Orthoptera > Acrididae > Schistocerca > Schistocerca serialis. The sequence goes on along the minus strand of NC_064639.1, from coordinate 659,929,656 downwards.
GAAAGCAAGGTCGTCATTGAAGTTCAAAACTTAGTACTGCAAGCTCGTTTATTGCTAACTGAACTCCTGGAGGGAGAGTGCGGCTATTTATACAAACCATGAATATTCCACAATGCCGGTATTTATCACATGCACTACATGTTCCAGATTCACGAAGCTTCCAGAAATGATAAGTAATTAAAAACAAATAATTGTTGGTGGTACAGGATGGCCACTGACGCTAACGCCTAAGCCACACTGTATGCATCACAACTTAAGACAATATGTTGTTTATACCTGTTACATTGTTTCTTGCCCACACATACTGAACGAGTAGTCCTTGCTCAGGCAACGGTTCGTCCCTACTTCTGCGTGTCGATCGGAGCAATCAAAATGAGCACATAACTTTTTTGGCACTGAACTTAATCATAATTTTAGGCCTCATACTACTGCAGATAGTACACAACGTTATCAGAAAATTATTTTGATTTTTTGGGATGTAATCATGAGTTACTTATAACATGCACGGATATACGTACAGGGTGCAGTGCCAAATAAATACAGTCGACAAAAGACAGAGCACGTTATTTATATAATACTTTACATGTATTGCAACCCACAATATTGACTCTCGTATCTAAAGGTGACAATTGTTGAACCAAGTGAAATAAAATCATCACAACTACTGAACGGTTTGCGTTAGGATGTTCAAACTGTACGGTTGGACTGAGAATCTGGATTTCGCGATCAAGAAGTCTCTTCACCCTTAACGGGTGAGTGTGTGTTGTGCAACTGTGGCGTCGCAACTAGTGCGCGATCGCCCATTTGTCTATTAAAAGCTTTACTTCAGAATGTATGTGGGCTGCAATGTAGAGTATTATACGGTCAGCAACGGACGAGTTGTGTCCTGCAGACTGACGTCACTACCATCTGTTGCAGCTGAGCGTGTGAAAGCAGTGGAGTAGTGCTGGCAGGCCACTTATATTATACGAAACTAAAAATATTAATAACTAATAAAGGAATAACCTGAGGAACGTCATATTTGATGTACATCCTTCTGTTGTGAAAACAAACTATATGTCAAAGTCTGAGATAAAAAATAGTTGTATTTTGGAAGTTACTAAAATTCCAAAAAAAAACCTTATTTTCCAACAGTCAAGAATTTCAATAAATACAGTGATGTAATAGTTCACCTTCAGTGACTATGTACGATGATCTGATAACACTTTTAGTGTTTATATATAAATTTGGAGAGTTTGTAGTTTCAGAAAACCTCTGTGACTTTTCTATAATAATAATTTCAAGAATTCTAAGTAAATATGTGTATTGTGTGTTAGGGTGCCTATGGATGAGAATGCGTGCGTGAGAGTATGTGGGACGTTCGGCATTATTAAAAATCATTCATGTAATTCTCTACAGGAACTGGCAAGTGTTCCAACTCTGTAACGTGGGAACAAATCCACTAGTGGTTCCGCTACTAGTGAATGTCGGATGTCCAAGTATGTATGTTTATGCCAGAACATTCGCGACTACATAATAAATTTCCAGACGTAGAGTAAAGCTTATAGTTCATTTTGTTTTGTTTATTTAATTAGAGAGTTTTGTGTTACTTAATTTGATGACGTCAATGAGCCTAGAGAAGTGGTTGGTGCTTGCTAGATTTTGGCGCGAGTCGCGCCCTAGAAGTGAGTTCTCATTGGTCGTAAGTGCTGACAGCCAATGAGAAGCGAGACGGTTGGCCGCCTAGCGAGGAGATATAGTTTTGAGTGTGGGAGAGTGAGAAGGGAGTCGCGAGCTAGCTTTGATTGGAGGCGGTTATGCTGGATGTGACGTTTCGCATTATGTGTAATATGAAGTCTTGGGATGACTTCCGCGTTATGGTCCAGTGTTAATGGTATCTGGTAGTGACCAGAAACTGTTTGTGAAAACTTTAGAGTGTTGTGATAATTCGTTCCGACGAAAATCGCGAGTGATCTTTGAATTTGAGCTTCATGTTTAAAGTACGAGTGACATCCCCTTTTCGAATCATTTCTTTAAAGTACATAGACAATTTTCAGCAAATTTTACTTATAGCGGCCTCCGGCGTGTAGCTATGCGGTTATAGTTTCCTCAACACTGCTTTTCTGTGATCTCGCAAGTAGCTGCAGTCAGGAGTTTACGTGCGAAGATCTACCGTTGTAAAGAGGTAGGTGAACAAAAATTATAACAGAAATTGCATTGCAGCAGCAACGTATAATCCGTCGCAATTGGTGCATCGCACGCACGCACGTAAAAAATCCGTCGCACAACATCCAAGCACGGAATAATCGGTGCAAAATTCCTTGATGGCACGGTGACTACCAAAATGTACGTGAATGTTTTGGAAGGTGATTTCATCCCCATTACCCAAAGTGACCCTGTTTTCGACAAGACGTGGTTCATGCAAGACGGAGCTCGAACCCAACGAAACAGGAGAGTGTTTCACGTACAGGAGGAGCACTTAGGGGACCGGATTCTGGCTCTGGGGTACCCAGACGCCACTGACATGGGCCTCGATTGGCTGCCATATTTTCAGTGTCAGCACACATGCGACCCTTTTTGTGAGGCTGTATTAAAGGCAAGGTCTACAATAAGCCCACAAACATTGTTGAGTGAAAGTAGCCATTAGGGAGGTCATCGACAGCATCCATGTTCCGACACTTCAGCGGGTCATGCAGTATCTCGCAAGTCGTCTGCCCCACGTCATCGTCAATGGCGACAAGCATATCGAACATGTCATAACCTAAATCTGAATATATGTACTGACATTTACATGTTTAATAAAGTGTGTGTGAGCCGGAGTTTGTAACTAATTTGTGTTTTTTCATGTAGTTCAATTATTGTAAGTCTGTACTTAGTTATACGAGGTGAATTCAAGTTCTAAGGCCTCCAATTTTTTTTCTAATTAACTACTCACCCGAAATCGATGAAACTGGCGTTACTTCTCGACGTAATCGCCCTGCAGACGTACACATTTTTCACAACGCTGACGCCATGATTCCATGGCAGCGGCGAAGGCTTCTTTAGGAGTCTGTTTTGACCACTGGAAAATCGCTGAGGCAATAGCAGCACGGCTGGTGAACGTGCGGCCACGGAGAGTGTCTTTCATTGTTGGAAAAAGCCAAAAGTCACTAGGAGCCAGTTCAGGTGAGTAGGGAGCATGAGGAATCACTTCAAAGTTGTTATCACGAAGAAACTGTTGCGTAACGTTAGCTCGATGTGCGGGTGCATTGTCTTGGTGAAACAGCACACGCGCAGCCCTTCCCGGACGTTTTTGTTCCAGTGCAGGAAGGAATTTGTTCTTCAACACATTTTCGTAGGATGCACCTGTTACCGTAGTGCCCTTTGGAACGCAATGGGTAAGGATTACGCCCTCGCTTTCCCAGAACATGGACACCATCATTTTATCAGCACTGGCGGTTACCCTAAATTTTTTTGGTGGCGGTGATTCTGCGTGCTTCCATTGAGCTGACTGGCACTTTGTTTCTGGATTGAAAAATGGCATCCTCGTCTCATCCATTGTCACAACCGATGAAAAGAAAGTCCCATTCATGCTGTCGTTGCGCGTCAACATTGCTTGGCAACATGCCACACGGGCAGCCATGTGGTCGTCCGTCAGCATTCGTGGCACCCACCTGGGTGACACTTTTCGCATTTTCAGGTCGTCATGCAGGATTGTGTGCACAGAAACCACAGAAATGCCAACTCTGGAGGCGATCTGTTCAACAGTCATTCGGCGATCCCCCAAAACAATCCTCTCCACTTTCTCGATCATGTCGTCAGACAGGCTTGTGCGAGCCCGAGGTTGTTTCTGTTTGTTGTCACACGATGTTCTGCCTTCATTAAACAGTCGCACCTACGAACGCACTTTCGACGCATCCATAACTCCATCACCACATGTCTCCTTCAACTGTCGATGAATTTAAATTGGTTTCACACCACGCAAATTCAGAAAACGAATGATTGCACGCTGTTCAAGTAAGGAAAACGTCGCCATTTTAAGTATTTAAAACAGTTCTCATCCTCGCCCCTGCCGGTAAAATTCCATCTGCCATACGGTGCTGCCATCTCTGGGATGTATTGACAATGAACGTGGCCTCATTTTAAAACAATGCACATGTTTCTATCTCTTTCCAGTCCGGAGAAAAAAAAATTGGGGGCCTTAGAACTTGAATGCACCTCGTACAGGCTGATTCAGCTGCACCTTCCTATGTGTTTTATGCAACCCACAACGCTTCAAGTACCGCGTGAATTTTCTGATTCACTCGCTTGATACAAACGAACTTTAAGTGCTACAGAAAATATGAACAGGACCATTTAGTAGGAAATTTAATGTAGTTAATTTTGTACACGAATACATTTGCGCTAGAGGCCGTGGTTTTCAATGTATTCAAGAGAAACGTACCAACTTTTACATCATATGCGAGTTCCTCAAGTAACTTTAAAACTATGGCCTCCAGAAAACTTTCATTACATTTCCTACAAAAGGTTCTCGTTCATTTTCTCTTTAGGACTAATAGTTGCCTCCAGCAAATTTCCATTAAATTACTTACAAGAAGAACTTTTTTTTAAGACTAATAGTTTGCAATCAGCGAGTGAAAGAATTCATTTCCCGTGCGTTGATTTTTAAGCTGCTGCCGGCTGCCTGATACCTAAAGGTAACAGCTTCTGAATCACGCCGTATATGAGGAACTGGGGAGCAGATACCAAATGGTAATTCAGTGGTTCCCAAAGTGGGCATAATTATCTCCTGAGGGGTAAAGTTCAATTTTCAGAGGGGTAAGAGCAAATTGCGTTCATTTATGTTTAGGTCACAAAACTAATTTTTTTAAAAATATCATTACTGTCACTATTTCGTTCGACTGTTATAGTGAGTACCTAAGTTATCATTAATTAACGTTTTTTCAATGATTGGCATTAATCCATGACACAGCAAAGTGGGGGTTGCAGCTCGTGCAAAAAATACATTAACATCATATTCCTCATAAAGTTCATCTGCTACACAAATACTTTTTGCTTTGTGTCATGCATCTATAATAGAAGAACTGAGACATATACATCAAACACGCTTAACTATATCATTCCCAACATCTATAAGTAATTTTTTCGTTACTCACTACACAATAATAAATGAAATAAATGATAGTTTATCTCGACAGTAACTGTGTAATGGCTTATACACTGTTACAGGGAGTACAAAGTATTATTACTGATGATTATTATTAGTGGTACCTGGTCAGGCACAATACACTGACAAGGTGAAGTCTTTCAGTTTGTGCCAGTTCAGAAGTACGGAATCCAGCAATCAAGTGATTTACAAACTGTAAGTATAGTACACATATTTTAATTTGGTTAATTTTAAATAGGGTTGCAGAGCGTGGGTCAAGTAACCTGTGATAGAAACAGGTTGAGGTCGTTTTAAAACGATCCAGGCATTGCATTTGCTTTTAGTGAAGTTTCAACGATGACCAGTCCTGCATAAACCATTCTTATAATTAATTCTGTATGTAAACTGTGGGTGAACTGGCGAGAGGAGTTTTGTAGAGGAAACATGTTTACTACAATAGTCTACACAAGCTGTGGTGAAGACACGTCGCAGGGCAAAAATTGTGGTGAAGAAATAATTGTGTTAGCCACTGGAGACGTCGATTCAATTCCATCCAGAATTGTGAGCGAGTGTTTGTACAAGTACAATTGAAAGTACGTTGAACACTACTCTTGACAATCCTTTTGTCCACATATGCAGTTGCCTAAAAGAAACACATGAGCAAGTACAAAGTGAATCACCTTGACCGGAAAAACTTAGCTTCTTTAGATCAAACGGTAACCAATATTTCTACGTAATCTGCATCTGATGCTAATGCCCACAAGCTCGGTTATGGATCATCTGCAGTTTACCAATATACATTTACAACAACCTCCTCAGTGAATTCAAAACGTTTACCATCCGAATATTACACTATGTTTCACAACATCTGAAAACAGAGGGTCCCAAATTTGGTTGTTGGAACAATTTTTGTTTCAATTTCCTCAATTTTCGAGTTGTGAAATAAATTTTTTGCATCATCACATTGTCTTACAAATCAGGATCGCTCATGTGTCTTGGGTATAACCTTTCCAGCAGATCACATAGACTTCGCCGTTTCGTGTCCAGGGGCTTGCACCAATGCATACTTACGGTGAGAACTGCTGGCTCTTTGACAAACCGGTGGCTGAAACCGGTTGAGGTCGTTTCAAAACGATCTAAGCATTGCATTTGCTTTTAGTGAAGATTCAACGATGACCAGTCCTGCATAAACCATTCGTATAATTAATTCTGTATGTAGACTGTACCTCTCTCATATTTCAGCTTGGTCACTATCCGTTGTCGGCGACAAACCCCTTCTTCCCCTGAAAGCACCCCAGTTACGTTGGCTATCATTTATCTCAGGCGAACATTTTAGATTGCTCCTGCCACATTAAACTTCATGCGGTGGCTCGGTGCACTGGTTAGTCGGACGGGAATGGGAGAAGTGCAGTGGAAATATGTTAGGAAGTCTTAAAGGAGAGTGTAGGACCACAGAAATAAATTCTTACCGTCACCGTCTTGTCATTAATTTCTCACAGTCGTAATTTCACACCAAAGTACACCGCCAATATGGATCCAAGATGAACACAAGGTTGAAACTGAAACTAAAACTGCATCTGCCGTTACTGGCTGTAGAGAGGTGTTACCTCTAGTCTGTATTGTGACCCCCCTCCTGGCTGCTTCGAGAGTTGTCTATCATCATACTGTATTGTGCAAAAACTAGAAAAAAAAGTTAAAGCATTTGATACTGAACAGGCTTGAGTGTTGTCAGGACAGAAGAATTAATAAATAAACAGCAAGGTGTGTGGGTGATTGGGGTGTGAGATTTGGATCGACACAACTGAAATTCTATTTATTCTCCTTCTTTTCTCTATTTAAAATGGAAGAGTACGTAGCCTCTCACCGTTCTACATATTACTCACAGTAATGGTTTTTTTCACTTATCGCCCGAGTAATCTTTGCCCAGCAACTGATAGACGTGTATACCTACGCAAATGCGAAAATGATAAATTCTGTCTGAAATCCATGATTTGTCCAGGAAGCAAGTGAACCAGCACAACACTACCGCATACTTAGGAGGCACGGCTATCGGCACTTCTTCACTATGACGTAAAGGCCTTGTAGCAGATGGTCAGTTAAAATGTTGCACAGTTTTCCCTAATTTTCGAGGTGATTCCATGTATTTTGGCCAGACAAAAATTACAGCCCTTCGTGTGGTCCGTCGCTTCCCTCGACATCAGCAAAAGGATATGTGACTGAATTCTTTTAGTCAGGCTGTCAGGAGTGTACGTAGTAAATTAGGAGCAGCGTATGTGCACCGTCCATTTCTTGTCCTGGTTGCCGACCTTACATTCTAAATACAGTTCGGAACACATCTTTAAAAGAGTTTTAGGTTTCCGTTTATTGATTTCACATTCTCAACAGGTAAAGTAAAAGAACTGGCCCTGGGTGCAAAGGCACGTAGAATTTCTTCTTTTGAATGAACACAAAACACAAACCAGAAACCTTCACGATCTTAGAGCATAAAGGAGCCACGTTCAACAGTTGTCAGATCTCTCAGTGCTGACACGCAAGTAGCAGCAAACACACCGGTAGTGCTGACAAACCATCTTCATATCCTGATAGTAAATTTTTGAATTGTAGTGGCCACTTGCAGATAATTTCATTGTCTTCCAGCAATTAAATCTACAAAATATTTAAATTAATCCACACAATAATAACCCATATTCAGCGTTTTCAAAGGTTTCGATGGATACAGGACAATTGTAACAATTAGAGTCTGATCGCCCAAAATCGATTTCATTATAGAATTCTGCACCCACAACACTGATCACACTCTTTGTAATATAAATGTATTGACCATTGTTATCTGATTTTAGTCTTTATCTCATCCGTTGATATGGGTGATATAAAGGAGTAGGTAAAGGGTATATCACAACAATTCTAAAGCACTGTACTATTGAAAAAAATCCGCTTTGGCCGGAGTGGCCGTGCGGTTCTAGGCGCTACAGTGTGGAACCGAGCGACCGCTACGGTCGCAGGTTCGAATCCTGGCTCGGGCATGGATATGTGTGATGTCCTTAGGTTTGTTCTAGGCGACTGATGACCTCAGAAGTTAAGTCGCATAGTGCTCAGAGCCATTTGAAAGCGTCGTTATTTGCCCGCCAAAGAGAGATCATCGACGCACCAGCCATGTCATAGCCTGCTTGACTCCCTGTTGTGTGTGCACTGCTATCAAACCATATAATTCATAACACAGTTAGACAACGGCCGTGATGTGTGCGTGAAATCAGGGTGTCGAATCACCAGCGCTGAAATGTAATTGCCAGACAAGAGTGCTGTCACGACCAACCCGCTTCGTTCCAATCTGATTGCGGTTTACAGATTCCAATATGCGCACCGCCGATTCGATACTGGACTACCAGTTGCTTCGCGTTTCATCTCCTCTACCTACAGTATCAAATTTCTGTATAATACCGGTACATGTTTTTATTTTATGCAACAAAGCGCTGAAGAGTCTGATTTAATTAGTTTACCTGTTTTCACCCGCCTCGTGGTCGAACATGTCTTTTCAAGATCGCACAAGAACAAAGGTAGAGGGAGGGTAGATTCAATATTTCTTTTAACTTCTGGGAATACCCTATCCTCGGACGTAGTTTATTATCAGAAGGAAGTAGAGAAAAGTTTAGAAAGCCATAGCGGCGCAGAGAAACGATGGAACTGTATATCCTGACGCTTTACCAATTTTCACGTTTTGCAGTTTAAATGGTGCTGTGTGACACTCCTGTGGCCTAACGAAAAGAGGAAACGTTGACACAGTTCAAAGAGCGTTCACAGCCCACTGACGAGGGAGCCATATCCCTAAGCTCTTGGAATACGTTTCATTAGTCTAAGTTTGTGCCACAGCCAATATGTATCTTCAATTGCAATTATGCATTATAGCGATTTCTTGCAATTCCGTCGATTGTGAATAAGAAGACAGCATTTTATTTCTGTTCAGAACGCATGAGCGTTACCCATTGCCATATGACAATGCGAAACAACCATTTATCTATTTTTGTAGGCTAAATCTACAATGCGTTTTTGATCGGTGCATTAGAGATTAATTCAAATTTGAACTGCAACATTACCCCGAATCTTCTGAACACTGAAGGAAACGAAATTAGTTTTTGATTAAAAATAGGATGATACAGAATTAGTACCAATGACTCCAGATCTCAAACCTGAACATATTTTATAACCAATTTTTTGAATTGTTTTGTATAGTGTATAACCTTAACGATTTCATCGAAACAGTCTTGTTGGTGTATGTAGATTAAAGCACATCGCAGAAATTAAAATGAATGTTATAGAATAATGAACGTATTGTTTATGATTTTGTACTGACGAAAATAACTGTTGTTGAAAATATCTCATTGCAAAAGTAAATATTACTTTCTATTATATTCGCGATTGTGTACATTTTCATTAATAGGATTTGTATTCACAGAAATAAGGTCAATGAATTAATGGAGATAGAATCCAAAAAGGTAATGACATGAAACAGAAGCGAAATCAGTGCACAAATGATGACTCTACAGACTAATGGATACCTGGTAATAAAACATAATTTATCCTAAGAATTGAACCCAGTTTTCCTGCAGTCCCCTTAAAGAAAGTATTTTCGTATTACGGTTTCGGAACACCGTGACCTCTTATAGCCTTTTCTTTTTTTTTTTTTTTCTTTTTTTTTTTTTTTTTTTTGCCGATGATTCGGTCTGGTTTCTTCATCAATAGTTCTTTCCAAAGCAGATGAAGTGAAACCTTGCTTTGCGAAATATCACTATAATTCTTTGTAAAACTGATCCTCTTCACCCTAATTAAAAAATTACTACATAGCTAAATCTTCAAGTTAAGGAATTCCTAATTTTAGTCTTCTGATTAGAAACAAATCTCTTGATATACTAATAATTAAATGTCCTTTCTTGAGCTATTTTAACTGCCCGAGGATGCTCGAAGACCGACTAAATACTGAATGACGAATTTACCACTCAGTTTTCCGCACGAACTATCTCAGGCTCTGTACTCAGAAAAATCACCACCGTAGCAGCGGATATGGCAGAAAATACTAAAAATTAAATTAAAGTTAATGAAATGAAATTACTTTAGTACCATTACAAGAAACTGAATAAATTTACAAATTGCAACAACGAGAATGATTTCACAATGTCTAGGAAAGTTAAGAGTCTACATCCAGGATGTACCTCGTCACAAGTATTTAATGTCTAAGACATGACCAATTTTTATTTTTATGCGTGAGTGATGTGAGGAACACCACCTTCCATTACACGTAGCAAATACAAATACGAACACGATGCTAGTATATTTGAAAGAGAAAAAGAAGGCGCAAATTCAGTCTATGACACTTGTGGGTGAGGGAAGACAAAGGCAGTTCAGATACAAAAGGAAGAGGCGCAGAGCGGAGAGCAGTGCGTGATATGCATGTATGTGTGTTCTTCAGCCTGCCCTGCGTGCCACGTTCGTCTGCCCCGGTGGACGACTACAGTCGCGAATGTGATTCATCCATGCGTGCGGCACTCTGTGCCCCTTGAACTCTCTTCTGTGAGGAAAGGCGAAAACAAACAGTTGGAGGGCAGAAGCGGAGACCATGTATTCAGTGACGCAGAAAAAAAGACAGAAAACAGTGGAAAGGAAGTAGAAAAGGAGCTCCGAGGCGAGGAGTAGACTGATGTACCCCTGCCTCGCCACAAGCGACACCATAAACGTTCCCAATGAAATACGCCGAAAGCCGAAAGAAAAACGACGCATCACGAACGAATTATCCGAATGGGAAGGAGAAGTTAGATATGATTTATATGTACAGACAAACTAATGATTACAGTGTCGGAAAAAACTGTATAATTTATTCACGAGAAAGAGCTTGACGAATTGGATAAGTTAATAACGCACTGGTCCCCTCTTGTTTTTATGCAAGCAGTTATTCGTGTTGGCATTGATTAATGGTGTTATTGGATGTCCTGCTGAGGGATAGCGTGTCGAACTCTGTTCAACGAACACGTCAAATCGTCAAAATTCAGAGCTCGTTTGAGGGCACTGCCCATAATCCTCCAAACGTTCTCTACACCGGGGAGAGATCCGGCGATCTTACTGGCCAAGAAAGGGTTTGATAATCACGAAGAAAAGCTGTAGAAACTGTCGCCGTGTGCGGGCGGGTGTTAATCGTGTTGAGCGTAGTGGCTTACCATGAAGGGCAACAAAATGTGGCGCAGAATACCATCGACGTACCACCGTGTTGTAAGGGCATCGTGAATGACAACCAAAAGAGTCCTGTTATGAGAAGAGATAGCACATCAGAGCATCACCCCTGGTTGTCGGGCTGTGCGGCGCGAAACAGTCAGGTTTGTATCCCTCCAGTGACCACCGAAGACGTGTCTGGGTGACTCACCGGACAGCGGCGCCGAACCAGCCTGACTGTCGCCCACCATTCCTTGGCCAGCAAGGCCGCCGGATCTATCCCCAACTGAAACTGTTATGGGCAGGGCCATCCTAGCAGCTCGGGATTTTGACGATTTCTCACGCCAATTGGACGAAATCTGGCACGGTAACTCCAACTACTCTGTCAGTCAATTCCGAATCGATTAACTGCTTGCATGAAAGTCAGAGGGTGACCAACGCGTCATTGACCTGATCAATTTGTAAGGCTCTTTTATTGAATAAATCATCCACTTATTCTGCCATTTCTTTGTCTGTATATATACTTCAGAACTACCAATTTCCATCACACTAAGACAAGCCTTCGTCGCGCGTCGTAATTTTCTTTATTTATATCATTCACTTAGAGCGTCCACACACATGAATTTGGTCGAGGCTGGATCCATAATTTTATAAGGCACTTAGAATATACACATAGCTGAACAAAATACGTAATGCAACATAAAACCACAAGTATATCATACGTCTCATTTATACTGCCACTTCAGTAGTACTGCAAGAAGCAACCTCATGTAAACCAATGGCGCTATCAGAGCCTTACTGTAACATAACTGACCAGTTCCATCGGATCTTTTAAGCATGTGTAGAAATAAATTCGAAAAATATCAGTTCATGATCGATAACCGTGCTGCGTGCGGTAGCCGCTCGGTCTAGGGCGTCTTGTAGCGGTCCTCGCGGTTCCCGCCTGTCGGAGATTCGAGTTCTACCTCGGGCATGGCTGTGTGTGCCGTCTTTAGCGTCAGTTACGTTAACTAGATTATGTAGTATGCAAGCTTAGGGACCAATGACTTCAGCGGTTTAGTCCCATAAGACCTTAACACAAATTTCCAAATTTATTTCCGGATCACCGTCACAGTACTTGCAAATATGCAAGGTCCGTAGCAAAATACCATTGGGCAATAAACAACGTCTGTCAACCGTAAAATTACTACTGGTTCACCAAGTTCTTATTAATCTCAATCAATACACAAAATCTAAAGTTGAAGTAGGTGCCAAGCAATAACTGGTGAAATTACACACAATTCTCAGTAACACACTTTATTCAAATTTGGTGCAAGACTTTACGACATTTTTTTTAAAAAAACAACAATCGTTTAACAAATAGGTCACAATTTATGATAGGAAAGGACTTTTAAATTATTAAATTATTATAAAAATGTTTCACGCCAGTAAAAGGCAAGTACAGGCAAACAATTTAACGTATTCAACGCGACGCAGTATAATATTTCAAGCTCAGCTAAATTACAGGTGATTTTCACTCCATTCATTAAATGGCGCAGAATCTAAGTTGTCTGCAACATATGAAAACAATCCTGTTTACAAAATTTCACAAAGCAGAAAAACCAAAACGCATGAGTCATGCACACGAGGCACACTCACAGTTAATAACATTAACATTTCCAAAATATATAAAAAAACAAATTTTACAAATTTCTGCCAGTTAACTTACGGCAAACACACGCTCACAAGGTAGGACTGGCGAACTTTTACAACTTTCTCCTTACAAGGCAACAATTCCTACCCGTAATGAAATAGCAAACTCTTGCATGGCAAGAAAACACACTACTAACCAATTACCAGTACAAATCACATAAGCACGTCGAGTAAAAGCCTTAAAAGGTACTGCATTGGAAAAACACACAAAATTTTTTGCTGACTAGAAACAATATAAAAAATCCACTAAGGCTTACATTAACAACCTTGCTTGATTACAGCCAAATATACATAAACACAAATTTACCTAAGTTACAGCTTTCAGATGAGGAGGAATTCGTTATGCAATTGACTAGTTCGTACCACGAGGCAAAAGGAAATTTCCTTTGTTCGTAGAATACGTTTTACACGCGAGTCTAGTAATAATAGTTGTGGCAGGCAAGAGAATGGATCAGGTCATAGTACCCTACATTTTAAACAGTACAATCATTGGTGCCTTAGACTTTCACAGACAGGGCGGAGATTAACAGTCGAATAAACCCGTAGGTAAGCTGGGAGGGGAAAGAAGCAATCCGAGCCACAGATTTACTCTAACTCCCCTCCTTTCGTCCTCAAAAGGGGACAAACGGGTCACCCTTTCTAATGTTACCACCTTCCCACGGGTGGGCAGACGAGAATGAATGGCGGGAAACCCCCAAAAAATACGGCTGGTATAATTAACAGGAATAAGCAGATTGAATTCAATTAAACTTCATAAAATCAGTTAAAAATCAATACTCAACTTCTGGTGCGTTACGACTCCCAGGACTGAACCAACGCAGCACCTCCAAATGCTCTGCCGAGCCACCCGCTTCCAGCCGTTTCATTGGACGCGGGAAGGCGCGCCGATTTTCAGAACCTCCTCGCCGGTCGACAGCATATGGCCGAACTGCAGATTAGGACCCTTGTGAACCCAAGCTCAGCAAGATTCCTTTCGCGACGAGCAGTTAACGCCCCATAGCAAGGAGCCGCTGCTCGCGTCGCTTACGCTGATGCCGCAGTCCGCTTGCTATCCCTCTAGCACCGGCAGAAAAGTCGCTTCTTGATGCCCTGACTGCCAGCTCTCCACGAGAGCCCATACAGCCACTTCTTAAACCCACGCGAACAGCCCACTTTTCCCCTTTCCCGCTAGAGGCAGACACCGAAGCCTTCAATTGCGACAACGGCGCCACCGCCAGAAAATGGATGGCGACTGCTTCACGCTACGCGCTGCGGCGAGCTTTTCACAGCTAACTTTTACTACGGCTCAGTCCGCAGCTCGTGGTCTCGCCGTAGCGTTCTCGTTTCCCGTGCACGGTGTTCCGGGTTCGATTCCCGGTGCGGTCAGGTATTTTCACCTGCCTAGAGTTGACTGGGTGTTGTTGTGTCGTCCTCGTCATCATCATTCATGCCCATTACGGTCGGAGGTAGGCAATGGGCAGCCAGCTCCACTAGGAGCTCGGCTAGTATGGCGATTCGGGTCTCCCGCATAGTCCCCTACGTTCTGTTGCGGAGTACGGGACTTCATCAGTAAATATCATATGCTGCTACTGATTGACATTGTGACTTCACCAAGGAACAGCTTCTGCCTCGGGAACAGAGCTATTATGCTATATATTATATATTTGTGGGTTTTTTTTGTTTCTACTTTCCGTAAATTGTACAGCTTTTAAAATTTCGACAGATATTGCTGTTTTCTTTAAAAAAAACGATTAACACCCCAAGCATCTACCGAAAAATCTAACAGAATTATGCAAAAAACTTTAACTGATACTAATAGATAGGCATTTTCGTATTCACTCAAGATATTATACGAATGCCTTATTTGTATAAAGTGCTTGAATTAGTTAATCCAATTAAAATATCCTCCAAAATATCTACGTGGCTATCGAAATAGCCGCTTATCCAAGAAAGCAAGGTTGACTTTGCTGGTAGAGGTTATCTCAGCTTCTCTCTGAGAAAATTATAATTTTCCTGCGAATCAGCGCGGTAAATAACCAACGTGCAGACATCCTCGTTGACCAGTCTAATCTGTTATGACTCCTGTAACTAACGTCTGATTTGATTAGGTGAAAATATTTTGCCCAGTAGTCGATTAACTTCACGAGAAATATGGGCATTTTTGTAATTTTCTTCATCGAGAAGACGTCTTTATTGATAATGTCAAATGACATGCTCGCCATTTCACCTGTCTTTCTGATGAGCATTATTTTTTCCTCTGTAATGCCGCTACGGAACTCTGTAAACTTGTTTTATCATAATCACTACAAACAACTTCACGTGCAAATGTACATTTATCAGCTCTCTTCTTCCGTGGGGAAAGATTTTATAAAGTCTTTATGCTACTGTTATGGATCTCATGTGATGTTGTACATGGTGTGGTATCACTGAAGCTGCAACTGCAAGGTAATTTATACGATGGAAATGCATCCCCCTTAAAGCACTCTTTCTGCTGTAGATATACACTGAAGTGCCAAAGAAACTGGTACAGGCATGAGCATTCAAATACAGCGATATGTAAACAAGCAGAATACGGCGTTGCGGGAGGCAACGCCTATACAGGGTGTCCCGTTTCTCTTGACCACCCTAAATAACTGTTTATCCAAATGCAAATTATGAAATGATTCAAGCAAATGTTCTTTAGCCGTCAGGGGCACATCAATCAGCATGATTGCCTTTGTTGTAGCATTGTTTTTTACAAATATATGGACAGTGGTATGACTTTTTAAATAGCACCCTGTCTTTTTTATTAGGTAATTCATTTCCTCTCCTAAAGATCTATTCGTAAATGTATCACAGTGTACCATTCACCTGAAACACAACGTTATTAATTACGAAACACAACACTGACGTTGACGCTCCCAGCGCTTAGAGCAGGTACTCGGGATAATGGAACACATCCAAGTGCTGACGTTGACAGAGGGCAAATGTAAACATAAGTAGAATACACACCCGTCATTCCGTCAATCACCGTCAGTGACGAGTTGTGTGCGTAGAATGTACACAAACGAACAGAAGGTAGAAATGCTACTCATCCATGGGGAATGTAAGTTAGGAGAACAGTAATTACAATACTGTTTTCTTATGTATGGCTACATTTAGTACAGTAGTTTAGTCCTTTTAAATACTGATGTTTAGGGTAGGCATACAGTAAATGCTGTCCTTCCTACAAACTGCATCAATATAACGTTTCTTTTATTGTTGTTGTTGTTGTTGTTGTTGTTGTTGTTGAAAGGAGGCGAAATGCTACGCAGGCAGCGGAACTCTACAGAGAGCGATATCCTCGCGATAACCCCCTTCCGGACGGATGTTTTCTCGTCTTGTAGCGACGCTTCAGGAAATGCGAAGTTTCAACCCATGACAACCCAATCGTCGTAGCACTCGCACAGACGAAGCTGCCGAAGTTACTGTTCTCGCTTCCGTTGCTATGAATCCACATGTGAGCACACGACAGCTCGAACACGAGATTGGCTTACCTAAAACCAGTGTACATCGTATTCTTACATGTCACCGGTTCCATCCTCACCATGTACACCTACATCAAGAATTGCATGGGAATGATTTCCAGAATCGTGTGCAGTTCTGTCAGTGGGCACAGCAGCAAATCCTTTCCAACCCGAATTTCTTCTCCAATGTTCTATTTACCGATGAATGTTCCTTCTCAAACAGAGGACAGGTAATTACAAGGAATATGCATTATTGCTCCAGTTATAACGCACGGTGGCTTAGACAGGTGGAACATCTGCGACAATGGAGAGTTAACGTCTTCTATGGGATACTTGGTACAACAGTTATTGGCCGTTATTTCATCAATAGTAGTCTAAACGGCACAGCGTACGCCAACTTCCCCAAACGAATTCTTCCTCCTCTTCTGGATGAAGTACGGCTAAGAACCAGAATGCTTATGTGGTATCAACACGATCGATGTTCAGTACATAATGCCTTGTGTGCACGTCGTGTTCTGAACCGAAGGTATCTGCCAGATGGATCGGTCGAGGAGGAATAATTACTTGGCCTGTAAGGCCACCTGATTTAAATACTCTGGACTTTTTTCTTTGGGGTGCATTAAAGACGCCGTCTATCGCGATATTCCAGCAACTCCAGAGGACATGCAGGAACGTATCGTGTTCGCTTGTAATTCTCTTCAGCAGGAAACACTGGATGCACCACTTTGAGCACCTTTGATTGCTCTGCTCCTGGGGGAATGATACAAGATAATCCATTTTGTGTTATGTTTTTGCTTGGTTTTCATTTGTTTTCTGACAAGACCAGCTAGTGGACGAGTTTGTGATCCCGAGTTCAAAGTCATTGTTGTGTTATGTAATTAGTAACGTGGTATTTCAGTGAATGGTACATTGTGATACATTTTTGAATAGGTCTCTAGAGGAGGAAATGAATTACCGAATAAAAAATTAAATGTGCCATTAAAAAAGTCACACCGCTGTCCACGTCTTTGTAAAAGATAAAACTATAACGAAGGCAATCACGCTGATTGATGTCCCCTTGACGGCTAAAGAATATTTGATTCAATTATTTTGTAATATGCATCTGGACAAACAGTTATTTAGGGCAGTCAAGATAAATAGGACACTCTGTATAAGACAACAAGTGTCTGGCGCAGTTGTTAGATTTTTACTGCTGCTACAATGGCAGTTTTTCAAGATTTAAGTGAGCTGGAATGTGGTATTACAGTCGGCGCACGAGCAATGGGACACAGCATCTCCGAGGTAGCGATGAAGTGGGAAATTTCCCATACGATCAATACACGAGTGTATCGTGAACATCAGGCATCCGGTAAAACATAAAATCTTTGACATCGCTGTGAATAGAAAAAGATCCTGCAAGAACGGGACCGACGACGACTGAGGAGAATCGTCCAACGTGATAGAAGTGCGAGCCTTCCACACATTGCTGCAGATTTCAAATCTGGGCCATCAACAAGTGTCAGCCTGCAAACCACTCAACGAAACATCATCGATATGGGCTTTCGGAGTCGAAAGCCCACTCTCGTGTACACTTGATGACTGCACGACACAAAGCTTTAGGCCTCGCGTGAGCCCGTCAACACCAAAAATTTACTGTTGATGACTGGCAACTTGTTGCTTGTCGAACGGGTCTCGTTTCAAATTGTATCGAGCGGATGGACCTGCACGAGTATGGCGACAACTTAATAAATCCAAGAACACTGCATATCAGCAGGGGAGTCTTCAAGTTGGGGAAGATTTCGTAATGGTGTGGGGCGTGTGCAGCTGGTGTGATACGGGACTCCTGATAAGTCCAAATACCACTCTTACAGGTGAGACGCACGTAGGAATCCTGTATGATCACCTACATCCATTCATGTCCATTGAGCATTTCGACGAACTTGGCCTGGACCCTTGATAAGTCTAGATATGACTCTTACAGGTGAGACGAACGTAGAAATCCTGTATGATCACCTGCATCCAGTCATGTCCACTGAGCATTCCAGCAGGACAATACGAGACCCCACTCGTCCAGAATTGCCACAGAGTGGATCCAGGAACAGTCTTTTGCGTTTAAGTACTTCTGCTGGCCACTAAACTCCCCAGACCAGAATATTATTGAGCATATGTGGGATGTCTTGCAACGTGCTGTTCAGAAGAGATCTCCACCCCCTCTTACTCCCACGGATTTATGGGCAGCCCTGCAGGATTCATGGTGTCAGTTACCTCCAGCACTTCTTCAGACACCATTCGAGTCCATGCCACGTCGTATTTGCGGTACTTTTGCGTGCTCGCGGGGGCCATACACTATTTTAGGCATGTGAGGTAATTTCTTTAGCTCTTCGGTGTAGCAGTTCCGAACGTAAGTCTCAAGTCTCTAACACAATCCGTTTCTTTGAAGTGAAAAGTATATTCTATCGTTTCCAACATTCAAAGTATCTTCTCTACTGAATTTCGACAGCCAAATCTTCTGCAGATTTTCGTCGCGATGGAAAGCATGAAGCCCAGTTTCAGTCCGTTTAGTTTTGCAATTGTGAGTATTGCAGCCAACAACAACACAACATGGCAGTGCCTGCGCCCACTTACGACACTTCCAGTTGTAAATCACTCACTGCACTGAAGTAACTAAGCAGAAACGACAACACTAACGAAATAACGTAGCCTCGGTAGTACAAATACGGCAGTGCCCAATGGCAGGAAAGCGTTTACTTCTGCGCAGTGTTTACTGCAACCTCGTAGGAAAATACATTTACGTTACTCTATGCTCGAGTGCTTTCCCATTGACATAAGAACACCGTTTTATTATTTGTCAAATACAGAGTATAGCAAAACCATTCGTATAATTTGAAAAGAGTGAAACCTGAAACAGATTTTTAACTTACCGCAAATACCGGAAAAGTTTTTGTCTTCAAAGGAACCATCCGTCTTTACAAGGGTATATCCTTTACAATTTACATGCTTGTTCGTACAAACTTGGCACGCATTTTACAATTACATCTACTATCAGTTTTCGTTTACTTTTCACAATTATAGAATGTGCCGTCCACTGAATGCACGACAAACGTTCTTGCGGTAGTGAAACACGGACTACACTGACTGCTTCTGCTATCCAGCGACTCTGTTCGAGTTGTTAGAAAGGCAGACACACAGACGGAGACCTTCAAAAAGAAGAGAAAAAAAAAAGATCGCACGGTCGTAGAAGCCGAACAAGGAGCACGTATAGTGAGGCACCAGTCCTGCCGCAAAATTAAATTTTTCAGTCTGGTCTCGCAATGATAGGAAAAGCCCTGTCTTCAGCATATCCATGTACTGCATGCGATTTCTGCAATGGTCTTCTCTGCAAAAAAGAACGCGCCGTCAGTGTTTTCTCGGCAAACAGAAACATAACGCGTGAAGCATTCACCATGTTTTTATATTGTGGTGGATCGCTTTTATACTTAAATAGAAAGTAGTGTCATCACTGAAGGCTAAACGTCAGTTATCTTCCATAATGAATTTACGAAGCTACTCACGCAGTAGTTTATCACGATCATGAAGATACTTGTAGCAACTGAATTCTTTTACGGTTGGAAACAGAAACGTCACCTCAGGACTCTCCAGAGAGAGAGGAAAGAATAACCGACGATTTCTGTGGTCTACGTTCATAAAGTTGTTGATATTCTCTGCCTCCTGAATGAGTACAAGAAGGCGACTCTGGACTTCCCCATAGGTAAACATGAAGTCCCTCGGGAAAGTGCTGAGCCTACCGTCAGATGCTTTGAGCTACAGGATGCTTGATGTAACTGAATTACACTATTTTTAAAGGACATCATATTGACCGTTAACTGTAAAAATTATTTGCTACAAAACTGCGATATAGGAATTGAAGGCATTATCAAGTGATGCTGCAAAATTTAGTGAACAGAGACTATGCACAGAATTCTACGAAGATGTCATAACACCCTTACGGCCGAAAACTCATCTGTGATACTAATAGATTCTACAGTCAACGGTGGATCTGATGATCTTTAAAATGATGTCCTTTAAAACGTTCCATGTGCCTGTGACCCCCAAACATAAGAAGTTAATGAATTACACTATGTGAAATGGAGAATGCGAAACGTATTCCTAATAGCACTAATGAGGTCCATACCACCCAATACACTGATCGACAATTTAAAACAGGTGCCAAGACAATCTTTAAATGAGCAGATCACTACTTACCCCATGCTTATATCTTCATTCAGACGAAAGAGACGCTCTTTTGAAAAAGAGTACCTACACTACCCTTGTCCCTCCTCTGTTAGAGTACTGCTGTGTGTATGGGATTCTTATCAGATAGGATTCACTGAGAATATCGAAAATGCACAAATACCTGAAGCTCGGTCTGTACTATCGCAAAATAGGGAAGTGAGCGTAACGGATATAATAAGCGAGTGGGGATGGCAGTCATTAAAACGGAGGTGCTTTTCGTTGCGGCGAGATCTTTCCACGAAATTTCACTCAGCAATTTTCTCCTCTGAATGCGAAACCATTTTACTGTAGACTGCCTACATAGAGATGAGCAATCATCATAATAAAATAAGAGAAATCAGAGCTTGTACACAAAGATTTAACTCCTTTTTTTCCACGAGCTGTTACAGAGTGGAAGTTTGAAGGTGATTCGAAGTATCTTCTGCTGGAAATATAAGTGCGAACTGCCGAATAGTCGTGTCGATGCAGATCAATGAATCTTTTTGAAGTACCCCTTACTGCTACATTTTATTAAAGAAACAACCTAAAACGCTCAAAGATAACAAGTAGCTGTAGTAACTACTTTGTTATTGCGTTCACCAACTCGAGACCTAAATTAATAAAATCTGAGCCTCCATTCAGTGTCACAAATCCAGCGTTTGGATTTCATCGATAACACGAATAATAAATGAAAATCGTTGCAGTCCATTCCAGAAGTTTAGTCACAGAGACCACGTACCAGGCAATAAATCAAAGCATGCCCCACAGAATTACATTTATTGAGTAACCACAGTATTCAGTCAGCGTTCACAATAACAAATGGCAACAAGCTTGTCTTTTTCACTGTTTCCAACCAACAAAAAAAGCATTTGGAGGTACACGATGTACCACAAAATCAACTGGCACTAATCTGCCTTCTGACACATCTCAAAAATCCATACATAAGCTAGAGTCCTCCTACTAATTTAAGGGATATGAGGTCACAAAAGCGAAGTGCGGATGTGTACTCCACAGTAGAATTACTTTGAAGACTACAATTATTTCAATTTATGTTAGTATCCACTGAAAAGAATTTTTTCATTGTATCTTAAATTAATCATAATCTACATATATGTGACAGAAACTACATTTGGGTCAACTTCTTCATCCACAACTCGTTCTGTCACTTTACCAAATGAAATAAATGTAACTTTTACGAAATTTACAACGACCGTGAAGTGTTGTGTAAAATTTCCTATTTTAATGCAATTTTTGTGCTCATTCCAAAACTTCTCTTAGATTTGGTTGGTCTGTAATAATTCCGAATTTACGGAGAATTTAACATTATATTGATATTTTATTACTATTAATTGACCTTGTGTGTTTGGGTTACACATGTATCTGCAAAGCACGATATTCTGCTCTCTAACATGAGTTGAGTGAAAGTTACTTCACAAATGGAGTGTAATTGAATTTCAATATTGTGTATGTACTTGTCTGATATCTATGGAGTCATGAGGTTACCAGGAATGTTTGTGACGTTGCTATAAACGTGTCATGTGTCTGAAAAAAATACAATTTACCTTATATCAATGTAGATTAGGGTCAGAGAGGTTTTTCTATCTGTAGTGATCGACTTTGATTCGGTAATCAATAATCGATTATGAAATTACATCACTAACTCCAGTCATATTATGTGATTATTAACTGCCTTTTAGAAACAGATAACCCACGAATATGAAATACGAAAGAAAGTATTTGTAAGGTTTCAGTCTCTCGTTACAGTAGCCTACTATCAAAAATAAGAATAAATTTGTCCTACCACAGCTGAATTAGTGAACTGCTGTAGCAAAAAGAACAGGACTTCTGGTCAGGTTATGACAGGTTTATCAACATAAAATCAAATTATGGTAATGCAGGAGTAAGTCCATAATTTAGTGAGAATCTAGAAACATGGATAAGCTAGTATGTATAGCACATTGAAAGCATTATAGTGGGGAAGATGGAATGTTGGGTTGTCTCAATATTATTTTATTCTTTACTCCACGGGAGCTAGGTTTTGCGGATTTACTCGGCAAGTGAATGGTAGACAGATGCTATATATCACTAATATCGCAAATATTTCTTTGATACATTACAGAAGAAAGTCAGAAGACCTAATTGCTGGTTATAATTAAAGACTGCTTGCTAGTTTTCTCCTTAATCGTCGATATAAATGTGTCACGTAATTTTATTCGTATCACACACGCCAGCAATGCACGAAGCGGTAACAACATTCCTGTTTCTTTAGCTCTTGTTATTAAAATACCGTACAAGTGATAAATTAAGTTTGTTCAATGTAAATTGGTTTTATTTAAAAGAATACAAATGTGATGAAAGGAGATGAAGTAGAAATCCTTGGGTAACACAAGAGATACTGAATTTAATCTAGGAAAAAAAGAAATATAGACATATAATAACTGAGGCAGGCGTAAAGGAATACAAATTTCTGAAAAATGAGATGTACAGGAAGTGCAACATCGCTAAGCAGGAATGGCTGGAGGACAAATGTACGGACATAGAAGCATATGTCACTAGGGGTAAGATAGATGCTGCATAGAGGAAAATTAAAGAGACGTTTGGAGAAAAATGAACCACTTGTATGAATATCAAGAGGTCTGGTGGAAAACCTGTCATAAGCAAACAAGCGTAAGCAAAAAGGTGGAAGGATCATACAGTCTATATAAGGGAGACGTACACGAGGGCAATATTATGGATATGGAAGAGGACGTAGATGAACATGAGAAAGGAGATATGATACTGCGTGAAGAATTTGACAAAGCACTGCAATACTTAAATCGAAACAAGGCCTCGAGAGTAGACGACATTCCGTCAGATCTAGTGATAGACTTGGGAGAGCCAGCCATGACAAAACTCTCCCATCTGGTGAGAAACATGAATGAGACAGGCTAGACACTCTACATGCTTCAAGAATAACATAATTCCAATTGCAAAGAAAGCAGGTGTTGACAGGTGTGAAAATTAGCGAACTATCAGTTAAAAGTTACGGTTGCAAAATACTAACACGAATGCTTTTTAGAAGAATCGAAAAACTTGTAGAAGCCACCTCAGAGAAGATCAGTTTGAATTCTGGAGAAGTGTAGGAACACGCGAGGCAATATTGACCCTACGACTTTTCATACAAGATACGTTAAGGCAAGGCAAACCTACGTTTATGGCATTTGCAGACTCTCTTTCAAATTCTAAAGGCGGAAAGGGTAGAATACAGTGATCTAAATGCTATTTACAATTTTTACAGAAACCAGATGGCAGTGATAAGAGCCGACGTGCACAAAAGGAAAACAGTGGTCGAATAGGGAGGAGACGGGGTCGTAGCCTGTCCCCGATGTTATTCAAGCTGTATATTGAACAAGCAGTAAAGAGAACAAAACAAAAACTTGCAGTGGGACTTAAAGTCTAGGAAGAAGTAATAAAAACTTTGGGATTTGACAATGATATTGAAATTCTCTCAGAGACACCAAAGGACGTGGAAGAGCAGCTGAACGTAATGGACAGCGTCTTGAAAAGAGCATATCAGATTAACATCAACTAAAGCAAAACGAGGATAATGGAATTTAGTCGAATTAAATCCGGTTATGGTGAGGGAGTTAGATTAGGAAACGAGACACTTAAAGTAGTAGATGAGTTTTGCTATACAGGAAGCAAAATAACTGATAATGGTCGAAGTTGGGAGGATATAAAATATAACTGGCAAAGGCTAGGAAAGCGTTTCTGAAGAAGAGAAGTTTGTTAACGTCGAGTATAGAGATAAGTGTCAGAAAGTTCTTGCTGAAAGAATTTCGATGGAGTGTAGCCATGTATGGAAGTGAAGCGTGGACGATAAACAGACAAGAACAGAATAGAAGCTTTTGAGATGTGTTGTTACAGAAGAATGCCGATGGTTGGATGGGTAGATTACGTAACTGAAGAGGAGGTATTGAGTAGAATTGGGGAGAAGAGAAATTTGTGGTACAACATGACTAGAAGAGGGAACCGGTAGGTAGGACATGTTCTGAGGCACCAATGGATCATCAGTTTATTAATGGAGGGAGTAAAAATCGTAGAGGGAGACCAGTAAGCAGATTCAGAAGGATGCAGTTCGCAGTAGTTATTCGGAGATGAAGATGCCTGCACAGGATAGAGTAGCATGGAGAGCTGCATCAAACAAGTCTTTGGACTGAAGACCACAACAACTACAAAAGGAAATGCGTGAATATCCAACAAAGTGACTTTATATTCATGAAATGTTTATTAATAAAATGCAAGACATTGACTCATAAAAGATTGATTCATCGTAAATAACCTCCCAACATATTTTATGTTGTAGGAGTAGAATCACATTCGTTAATATGGCGGTAAAAATTCGGGACAAAAAATTAGTTCTATATTTTTCCCAAGGTGAGTGGAATTTGTTCTAGTCACGTTCAAGCTTTCTCATTTAGTATTTATGTTTTCTTTTAAATTAAAAGCGTTTATATTGGGCAAATTAACAATGAAAATATTTTTCATTTCTGATCCAAATATCACATTCGGATATAACGGTATCTGCCCAACTTAGCATGAGAAATCATGGACAAACCGTTCTGGTACATTATTAAAAGTACAGCGTTGCTACTGTAACTAATAGTAAGAACAAAAATTACTGCTCATTTCATCTATGTGGTGTTGCACTCCGAGCGAAAAACAGTTCTAGTCTCATCTGTACCTTTTGCATTTGCCTCGTAGCTCTCCTACAACTTAACATAACAAAAATATACAACGTAATGTAACACTTTTTCCATAACAAACTAAATTTTCCTTTCCTATTTCAGGTGTGATCTGTCTAATCTCATGCCAAAAAAACACACAAATTGATCTGCTCAGACGCTACTACACAAATTGATCACCCAGGATTCAAACGTGGGACAGACAATGATTTTTAGATTACTATACTTTACTACAAAATCGTATGGGTGTGTGACTCTTCTCTACACACGTCGTCTCTAAACGTTACGCAATAGGCAATTCTCTCAACTTTTAAGTAGATCGTACTCAGCAATGCTTTCACCCTTTACAATAATTTCATTATCAAGTCACATAAGTGATGCGCTAATGGTGACCAAGTTAAATTTTTTATTTTCTATTCTGGTAAGGCTTCTCTCCTCGGTGGAGTTGCGGCGTTTGTTCACTTTAATGCTTTTCCTACCAGATACTGCCTCTTCTGTAGCTGACCAGATCATTGCTCCTATTATTGCTAAAAGGTGTCTTTCTCAATGCCAATTAACTTTGGAAGAAATAACGATGCATGTATTAAACACTCGTCATCAATATATGCCACATTCACTGTTTGTGGGCAAACACTTTGATGTGTACTTCATCTGGAATGATTGCTTGCCGAAGAGGTCTTCCTCCCACGAAATGTTACGTTAAAGAAATAAAACAGTACCAGATACTGTAGCTGTAACTGACACACTGAAATAAAAACACTGTTAAAAATATCAGTACACCCTGTAGTAGCTACTTTTTTTTATCTGTTGACCATATCCAGTGCACCATGACTGTAAAAATATACCTGCATTAATTGTAGCTTTTTGTGTTTATGTAGTTCTGTTTAACAGAATTGTTACTAAATAAATAGTAATTTTAACTAAAATCACTGCTGGTCACCCAGACGTGATCACGAGTACGCAAAAAAAAAACCAACATTATTTCAATTATATTGCGTCGATTGAAATACGCAATTTCGCTGAAAATCCACCATCATAGAAACATATGGCGTAAAAATTGTTTTTACGAGTGGAATCTCAGCTTATTGCCGCAAATTTAAGAATGAAATAACGTTCTGAAAGCACTAAACTGTGACTTTCTTGAGATAATCTGAGATTTCATATGCAAACCATTATCAGCTTCATCGCATGCAGACGTAAAAGCACGCCTTATCTCGGCGTTCGAAGGATCAGTCACCTAACTGAGGTAAAGGCATTGCTAAGGTAGCTAGAGCTGGGAGACAAAAATTGCTGGAATGCAATTAACCGACGATATTCTTAGGAACTGTAATTCATCAATGAGTCTCAACCAATGCACGTTCCATCATAACAGACAGTATATAAGTCTCGACGCAATGACTTCTATGGCTGACATAATCTTAAGGATCCTGATGCCAAGTCATTTTGTATACAGTGCGCGAACTGTTTGGCCTTCGTGTCAAGATGGTAGACTATCCCATCTGGAACAGCAGATTCCAGAACTAACGAGCCATATTGAGAAGCTACGTACTAGGGCACGATCGAGAATCGGTACGAAATCACCGCAGCGTGCACATAAAGATTCCGCGTTTTAGTACCATTATAAATTCGAGCAGAATTCGAAGAAATGAACACAGCCATGTTATTTGTTTCTGAAGAGTGGTTTACGTTGTATGTTTGGCTTTTAGTGTGGCAACAGTGAGGAGGCTGAGTCTCTCGCTGCTTGTCCATAAATGTTCGCAACACAAATCTTTGATTTCCAGTAGATTCCCAAGTATAAGCTTGCTTACTGCCAGCAGTAGCACTAGATCACAAAAACGTTCTGAAATGACAACTCCACGCTGCAAACGGATCCGTAATACACACATATGGTGAGCGCCTACTGAACCTCGGAATCTGTATTCCAGCAGTTTTTAGCCAGTCAATTATTGGTACCTATTTCTCGAGGTGTTGCATGATGTTAATTCCAAAAAGGTGCTGAACCAACAACCTTTAGTCACTAGTACAGGCATTTTAGTGCTTTTGATTCACCCGTAGCGCAAATATTGAGAACTGCTAAAGAGATACGCTAACACTCTCAGAAAGAAATCTGATCACAGTTTTCCTGTAGTTCATGTGCAACACAACTACAGGAACTTCGGTGCATGCACAAGTCAGACACTTATCACCAGAAAAATTAGCTGAAGCAAACCTTGAATTTCAATAGACGTTAAACCTTGGAATTTATCGTATCTTTAAAGGCTGCTGATCTACTCTCCTCCATCCTGTTACAAAGAAAGAAGTAAATTGGAGTAAGTATGTTGGTTATAGACCTTTAAATGCGAGGCCGCTTTTCAGTACCTAACTTAAATAATTTCAACTGCCTTATGTCCAACAGCATGAGTTATTTGAGCGTGTATTAAATGATATTCTCGTAGCTTCAGTATCATATGAATAACATATAATGCATCCGCAGCAGCTTTTTGTATCGGTGAATAAATAATAGCTCACTATTAAAGTGTTAAAATACATTTTTGGCGAGAAAGAGATATGGTTCTTGGGTCTCCGTGTGCCACATCGGAACTTCACCACTAAAAGAAAAGCGGAAGACAATCAAATATTTTCTTCATTTTAAAACACTAGCAGAAATACGCTGTTTTTAGGACTGGTGAATTTCTACTGACACTTGCTGCCATATACTGCAGAAATAACATAACGTTTAACTTCTGCAAGAATGCCTATACTAGGGATAGTCGCCCTATTACATGAAGTGACACAGCATACAACACATTCAAGAAGAAAAAAGAAGAAATAGGTAATGAAACTCAGCTTGCTCATCCCTCGATAGATCTCTCCTTTATTTTGATGGTTGATGCTCTGGGCTATGATACAGGTGTTTCTTTACACAAACTGTTACAGGAAACACATGAGCCACCTCCATTCTTCTTCAGGTCTATCATCGACAGCCAACGTAAATATAATATCAAAGTTCGTGAATTGTTACCATAGTATTCGGCAGTCGAACACTTTCAGTATCTTTCTTTGTTGATCTATTACGGACCGTGGGACAACGGCTGGCATGTATTTCTTGATGCAACAGTTTACCAACAGCCGTATGTATTGTAGAAATTTATTTTATGAACTTCTTGCGAGCTACCAGTTTCGGTATTACACTGATGCCATCTTCAGGCCCCACACGTCATAGTCGTGAAATCGCTATTCACGGAGAGAGCCATACAAGTGGATCCGTGAATGAAATCGCTATGCAACAGTCCTTGGT
The DNA here is from genome assembly GCF_023864345.2 of Schistocerca serialis cubense. Taxonomy (NCBI): domain Eukaryota; kingdom Metazoa; phylum Arthropoda; class Insecta; order Orthoptera; family Acrididae; genus Schistocerca; species Schistocerca serialis. The sequence goes on along the minus strand of NC_064639.1, from coordinate 659,900,970 downwards.
GGCCAGACGACACTGGCCACCAAGAGTTGTTGCATACATACGGCTGTTGGTAAATTTTTGCATCAAGTAACTTTCAGTATCTTCCGAAAGGCAGAGAACTCACGATATCCATAGACCACAAGCCATCAACATTCGTCTTTGAACAGTTCCCAGAAAAACAACAACCAGGCAACTGCACAATCTGGTATTTCTCAGTCTGTTCATCGTAGATATTAGATATGGTCCTAAACGAGAGAATTTTCTAGCTGGTACATGTTTCAGAGTCGCAGACATCATGTTGCTAACCAGTGTTTCACACAATAATGGTGCTGACGCTCCATTGAATGACTTATAACAGGTCAAAGTGAAGAATTAAGACTCCTGTTCCTTAGAGTTTGCAAAAATATTGTAAAAAATTATTTTTACCTATTGTACTTTGTGATAATCCCACAGGTGAATTCGAGTCATATGTAGGGCCCGGATTTTAATTACCTAAAAAGCAGTGAAATATGCAAGCATTATTGACGTAAAACTTACATAAATATAATGTTAAAAATAAAATATGACTTAATAGAAGTTTATTTAAAGCATTCTTGTTTGTTTACTTAATTTTTTATTCACCATAAAGTAGTACAAAATTTACTTCTCAACATATTGTAAGTATAGTTCTTTCTTTCTGTAGGGTTTGTGGCTAATTTGCACCTATTTTTTTAATGTCTGAATGTTATATTTTCTAAACACAAAGTACAGTGAAAAGATCATCTATCGAAACAGTAAAACAATGTTTAAATTTCTACATAGTATTTAAAGCGTTTCACATTATTTAATACCGTATGTCAATCTTCAGTATCTGCAAAGTTACACTGGATGACAAGGTGCATTTTGAGGTTTTCCATTGTCAAAGATCTACGGTTGTCGCTTAGGATAGTTTTGTACCTGGAAAAGCTCCTCTCCACTTCACAAGACGTCACTGGAGCGTATTTGAAGCCAGGCAGGTCAGTGGAGTTCAGCTTTGTTTCAGTATCTTCAAATGTTGCGGCATTCCCTAAAAGATTCTCACTAATTTAGCACAGTGTAGAATATCCAGGATTCCGTTGGAAAACACTTTGAAATTTCGTTTTCACTTTGTCAGCCACGTGACCACGAGCTCGTCCCAACTCACTCTGCACATATTGCAATACTCAGGGCCTCACATAGCTGAGTGCGAACAGCTTCCATTCATTTGATGGCTTTTGATATCACTGAAAAATTGGCGTAGATTTATGCCAAGTTTCGAGACAATGTATCTGTAAAAACTTCTTTCACAATTTTGATAGCACTTGATCAATCGCTATCAAGCTCACTGAAGGTTGTCTTTATTTGGGTGTAGTTGGTGGAGTAATACTCAGCAGCATTAAGCCAAGAACCCCATCGTGTAAGAACAGGTTTAGGTGGTAGGGGCGATGAAGTTGCTTGTTCCTTGAATTTATGCACCCGTAGCGGAGCCTTCACATAGATTTTCTTGCCACAGGAAATTAATTTGTCCACGTCAGGGTAATTTGATCGCACCTCTTCGCCAACTCTGTGCAACGCATGTGCAAGGCAAGTGGCGTACACCATACTGGGATAGAGAATCTGAAGCCCTTTGGCTGCTTTAGCCGTATATGAAGCACCATCTGTTACAAGCAGCAAAACGTTGTCTCTTTTCACACCATCCGGCAACAGTAGTTTAAGAGAGTTGTCAAACAAAATTGCAATCGTCGAATTGTTTACTATATCGAGAGCTTCACACGTTAGTAGGAACATATCTCCAGGGCCATAAACTTTTAGAACACCGGCAACAACATTTGCAATATATCGCCCACTAATATCCGTACTTTCATCTATCGTCAGCCAGATCTTTTGATCAGCAATAGTAATTCGTATTTTGTTTAACATATCATTGTAGCATACGGATAAATAGTTCTTTCTCAGTGTAGATTCATCTGGAACTGCATGTGTTGTGTACTTCTCCCAGAAAAGTCTGAAGCGTGGATTCTTCAGCGTTTCCAATGGGATGTTGCAGGACACCACCATCTCACACAAATCCTTGCAGAATGATTGCACGGTTGACGATTGACCTGTCTGTTCAAATAACAACGTTTGCCTGCTGTTATTTTCAGCACTTCGTTTCACACAGCTGCTGTGTTTAGCGTTATTACAGTGTTGTTGCACATTAAAGCGTTTTTCTGCACTAACTTTAACTTCACAGAGTTTACAAAATAATATTTTCCCATCAGTACTAAAGAACTTCTCTTCAAATTCTCGAACATATCCTCACAACTTCACGCTGTCGGAGCACTTTGCTTTAGGCATGTTGAACAAGGAAAAGGCTGTATTCAAACTGGTTACTGGGAACACCTGTGCGACTGCGATGATTATTACGGCAGAAGCCGCCTTTGTTGGCTCTGTGGGCGTCTTGTCGACTCTGCGCAAAAATTTTTTATTTGCGCGAAACGACTGTTGTGGTACACCGATTTTCTGTTATGGTCCTGAGAAATAAAGCTGTGTACTACTTTATCTGTTTATCTTTCATAATAGCACGTTAAATATTGTCTCATGAGCAACATATTCGTTTTCTTATTTGTGTGTCCCGTAAGATACGAGAAAAACGTTATATGCATTTTGGCAAAAGTTGACCGAAATATGACCTATTATATGAAAAGATAGCCGCAGTATGACCTATTACTAAAATTAGTTGAAATATGATTTTATATGCACAATCAAAATACATTTTTCGACACTAAAATGCCGAGATTTGTGTATAAATCGTACTAAAATTCACACTATAGTTCAGAAAAAAATATGACTTATCATTAAAATCCGGACCCTAGTCATATGTTCCTCTAGCCTATCGATAATGAGTTTTCCATGCTCTAAATGACTTCGCTCATCTTGGCATGAAACGCAAAGTAGACTTGATTAGATAGTGTTTAACTTGGCGTCACTGAAACAAGATACACTCAATCGCCAAAGAACCTGGTATAGGCATGCTTATTCAAATATGGAGATCTGTAAACAGCAGAATACGGCGCTGCTGTCGTCAACGCCTATATAAGACTGCAAGTGTCTGGCGCAGGTGTCCGATCCGTTACTGCTGCTGCAATGACATGTTATCAAGATTTAAGTGAGTACGTGGTGTTATAGTCAGCGCACGAGCGATGGGACACAGCATCTCCGAGGTAGCGATAAAGTGGGTATTTCCCGTACGATCATTTCAGGAGTGCACCGTGAGTATCTGAAATCCGGTAAAACATGAAATCTCCAACATCATTGCGGCTGAAAGAAGATCCTGCAAGAACGGGACCAAAGATGACTGAAGAGACTTATTCAACGTGACAGAAGTGCAAGCCTTCCACAAATTGCTGCAGATTTCAATGCTGGGCCATCAACAAGTGTCAGCATGCGAACCACTCAACGAAAAACCACCGACAAGGGCTTTTGGAGTCGAAGGCCCTCTCGTGTGCCATAGATGACTGCACGACACAAAGCTTTACGCCTTCTCTGGGCCCGTCAACACCGACATTGGAGTGTTGATGAGGAGATATATGTTACCTAGTCGGACGAGTCCTGTTTCAAATTGCATCGACCGGATGACTTGTACGGGTATGGAGACAACTTCATGAATCCATGGACCCCGCATGTCAGCAGGGGACTGCTCAAGCTGGTGGAGACTTTGTAATGGTTTGGGGTGCGTGTAGGTGGAGTGATATGGAACAGCTGATACGTTACAGATACGACTGTGACAGGTAACACATCTATCCGCTGTCAACGAGCAAAAATATCAAAACATACAATCGGTGCTTGTGAAACTTTGAGTGAATTTGACAATCGCTTTTCGCATTTTCATGTTGATATAATGGGACTATTTTATTGCTCTCAAGGCTTCACCTATACTCGACTTACAGCTGACAGTGTTGGCAGTTACCTACATTTTAATTAATCTCAATGCTTATCTGGTTCCGAAATATAACACTACCATTGCAGAAACGAATCGAGTACCAGACATAAAGCTGACTTCTTTGATGATACACCATTGCAGTGTGGCAGTCAAACTTTCATTTTCAACTTGAAGCAGCACAATCCGTCAATTGAATGAATAAATCTCTGATATCATTCTACAACATCTGTTTCCACTTACCCTGAGTTTATGACCTCCCCATGTTATTCACACACCACGATACACGGAGGAAACATCTTCAACCTTCCTACACAGATCCAAAGAAATACCTCAACCTCATCACTGGGTAGGGAGTAGAATGTGACTGTCATTGATGCAGTTCAATATGTACTCTGCTAACAAGGGAACCTCCCCATCGCACCCCCCTCAGATTTAGTTATAAGTTGGCACAGTGGATAGGCCTTGAAAAACTGAACACACATCAATCGAGAAAACAGGAGGAAGTTGTGTGGAACTATGAAAAAAATATGCAAAATATACAAACTGAGTAGCCCATGGCTAAGATAGGCAACATTGAGGAGCGTGTGAGCACAGGAGCGCCGTGGTCCCGTGGTTAGAGTGAGCAGCTGCGGAACGAGGGGTCATTGGTTCAAGTCTTCTCTCGAGTGAAAATTTTAATTTTTTTTATTTTCGCGAAGTTATGATCTGTCCGTTCGTTCATTGCCGTCTCCGTTCACTGTAACAAGTTTAGTGTCTGTGTTTTGCGACCGCACCGCAAAACCATGCGATTAGTAGACGAAAGGACGTGCCTCTCCAATGGGAACCGAAAACATTTGATCGCAAGATCATAGGTCAACCGATTCCTCCACAGGAAAACACGTCTGATATATTCTATACGACACTGGTGACGGCATGTGCATCACATGACAGGAATATGTTGTCGACCCACCTAGCTTGCACACTTGGCGAATGGGTAAAATGATTCTTCTACCTTGCCTGATTTAGGTTTTCTTGTGTATGTGATAATCACTCCCAAAAAGTGATGAAAACATAAGAGTTTGTCAGATAATAATTGTCTGAAAATAAAAAATTAAACTTTACTCTAGAGAGAAGACTTGAACCAAGGAACTCTCGCTCCGCAGCTGCTGACGCTAACCACGGGACCACGGCGCTCCTTCGCTCATACTGTCGTTGAAGTAGCCTATCTTGCCATGGACTACTCAGTATGAATATTTTGCTTATGTTTTCTCGAGTGATCTGTGTTCAGTTTTTCAAGGCCTATCCACTGTGCCAACTTATAACCAAATCTGAGGGGGGTGCGATGGGGAGGTTCCCTTGTAAGAATATCGATACACATTCGACACGCTATTTACCTATTCATCGTATCCATACAAGGTAAATGTAAAAATATACACGTATTTGTTGTGGTTTTGTGTTGTTACATAATGTGGTGTCACCGCCAGACACCACACTTGCTAGGTGGTAGCTTAAATCGGCCGCGGTCCATTTAGTACATGTCGGACCCGCGTGTCGCCACTGTGTGATCGCAGACCTAGCGCCACCACAAGGCAGGTCTCGATATACGATAGAGCAGTCGCCCCAGTTGTACGGACGACATTGCTAGCGACAATACGGACAAAGCCTTCCTCTCATTTGCCGAGAGTCAGTTAGAATAGCCTTCTGCTAAGTCCATGGCTACGACCTAGCAAGGCGCCAATTGTAACAGTGCATGTATCTTACGAGTCTCATTTGTATAGTCCAGAGAGATGTATCACAAGGAGTAAATAAAGTTAAGTATATTCCAAAGCTACGTATTTTCTTGATAGCAGTCATAACGCATCTTGTTCCAGACTTGACGCCAGTCGGCGTGTGTGTACGCGTGCCTTTCTTTCGGCTACTTCAGTGTGGCGTAACAGTCTTGTTACGTCACAACACATAATTTTGTTTAACAAAAGGGTTCTAAATAAATAGTAATTTTAACTAAAACTACAGTGCAAAGCCAACACAGTAGACGTTTGTATGCCTATAGTTCCTCAGATGATGAAAAGATTGAAAGAATGTTAAGATGAGTTAAAAGGAATTATTGAGGTAGATAAGATAAAGAGTGAAAGTGGACGACACCTGGGGAAAAGTCGCACTAGGCATAATGTAACCATTGTTGTCATTTAATTTACGCACCACGAATGAATCTTCCGGTGAATTACATTATGGTGAAACAGATGTAAAAACGAGATTTTAAGCTGCAGAATGTGTCCAGAGGAGGTTGCGAAATCCGGACATAAATTATAGGTTATGAAGTACAAATTACAACTGAATAAATTATAGAAACGTGGAAAACTGAAGATGTGGGATCTCGATAAGTTGACACAATATGGGGTTGTTGAGTGCTTCGACGTGAGTGTTAGGGAACGATGGACTGAAACTAGGGTAAGGTACATAACAGAAGACGTATGGCTAGTCATGAAGATGAAAGAGTGAAGGCAGCTAGGGATCAGTTAATCGAAAAAGGAAAGACTTAGTGGAATTCATTCGATAACACTCGAGATACAGAATTTCTCTGAAGGAATACATCTATCTGCCGAGAACGAAGCGGGTAAAAGCCAATTTAGACGGTTAAAAATGAGTGAAAGGACGTGCAGAATGACACAGCAGGAATGTCTAGACGAGAAATGCAGAGATGTAGAAGAAGCATGCATAGTTATAGGAGAGATAGATGCCACCCATAGGTAAATTTAAGAGACCTTTGGGCAAAAGAGAAGAAGCCGTATGACTATCAAGAGGCCGGACTGCAAACCAGTATTAAGCAAATAAAGGAAAGCTGAAAGCTGAAAGCTCTAAGGAATATGTGGAAGAACTGTGGAAAAGAAATGAATTTGAAGGCAATATTATAGACAAGTAAGAAGAAGTAGATGAAAATAACATGGAAGACGCAGCCCTTCGAGGCGAATTTCACAGAGTACTGAAAGACCTAATTCGAAGCAAGGAGTAGACGACATTCCATCAGAACAGCTGGGATCCTTGGGAGAACCGGCCATGACAAAACTATTCTACTACGTACGCAAGATATATCACACAGATGAAATACCCTCAGACTTTATGAAGAATGTATTAACTCGAACTGCAAAGAAGGCAGGTGCTGAAAAATGAGAATATTACCGAACTATCGGTTTAATAAGTCAACATTGCACAATAATGGCACAAATTGTTTGCAGGAGAACGGAAAACTCATAGAAGCCAACATCGAGGAACGTCAGTTTGTTTCCCTATCAAATAAAGAAACATGGCAGGCAGTATTAACTTGAAAGATTCATAAATGTGCTTCTGTAATTACGTTTGACGCTGTTGCTTTGAATACATTCCTTGAAACTTTAAGGTTGTCAGGGATAAAAGACCTGATGCGATAGATTACAGACAACTAGTAGAGAAACCAGACTAGAGTTATATGAGTGGAAGTACATGAAAGCATGTGGTGTTTGAGAATGAAGTGAAATGGAGTTGTAGCTTACCCCGACGTTACTCAATACGTAGGAGACAGTGTTGTATCTTTTGAGTACAGTGTATCCAGAAATACGTGATGTTTTTAGGTTGGTACTTCATTGTAGTGACTGACTGACTCAAGTCACTGCGTACTGGAGACCACCATAAGCAATATACGCGGTAATCTAGAGTTAGTATTGTTGTTATACATGAGATTGCATTTTGTCCAGCTTTTGGAAACGCTTCTAGTTCTTCAGATATATAGCTGAGTACTACCACGTGTTCCAAACTCAATATCGGAGTTTTAAGGTTTCGTAGGATTTATTCCAGTAAAGTTACAGTCATAAACAATAGATGAAGTGAAAGAGTAACTGAAACAGTTTTGTTTGAATACCTGTGTATTTTCAATATTTCCTGCGTCTTCCGAAAGGAAGTGCTAGTAGCAAAGATGATCAGTGAATAGAAAGCGTTTTGTGTTTTGCAGTTTGCAAGGACTGAATCTGTTGAAAGAGTGCAGAGTGGAAACATGACAACACATTATGTGCACTTCTGGTGGTCAGAAAATACCCACGAGGTTGTACAGTTGCAACGCAACTTCTCTAAATTCAGTGTTTTGTGTACCATATCCCGGTGTTTCGGCGCAGCAATTGTGATTGGTTTTTCTCATCATAGTGCGCTAGAACTGTGGATCTTTCCTCAGCTGGAAGAAGCTTATCCACAAAACTATATTAAGCAGAGAGATTGTGAGGCGCCTCAATGCCATAGCTCAGTACGCAATTGGTTAAGCGACATTGTATCGGACTGCTGGATTACCAGCAAATACCAGGTGACAGAGCCGGCCAGTGTGGCCGTGCGGTTAAAGGCGCTTCAGTCTGGAACCGCGTGACCGCTACGGTCGCAGGTTCGAATCCTGCCTTGGGCATGGATGTGTGTGGTGTCCTTAGGTTTAATTAGTTCTAAGTTCTAGGCGACTGATGACCTCAGAAGTTAAGTCGCATAGTGCTCAGAGCCATTTTGAACCAGGTGACAGAACTTGTTTGTCACGATCTCCGCATTCACTCGATCTTACACCAAGCGATTTTTACCTTTGCCTTTCATAGCTGGATCCATGTACCGACCTCGCAACTCAGATGATACGGTTGCTGAAAGGATCAAAGAAAAATTGAGTCTAATATCTAACACGTACCCAACTTCTACAGTATTAGTTGGTGGTGACTTCAATTTACCCTCGATATGTTGGTGAATATACATGTTTAAATCTGGAGGTACGCATCATCCGAAATTGTGCTAAACGCATTCTTTGAAAATTATTTCGAGTAGTTAGTTCGTGAACCTACTCGAATAGAAAAAGTTTGTGAATACACACCTGACTTCTTAGGAACAAATAATCCTGAGCTAATAATGATCATCAAAACGAATACACTGATTAGTGAACACAGGATTGTGGCAGCGAGGCTGAATGCCGTAATTCCCAAATCCTAAAACACATAAAAATTCGCTTGACGCCTTCCTGAGAAACAGTAACCACTCCTTCCAAATTAAGATTGTAAGTATATACCATATGTACCTTGAATTCAAAGAAATAGTATCGACAGCAGTCGTGAGACTCAAACCAAATAAATTAACAAAACGCCCATGGTACATATAAAACGTCAGAACACTGTCGCAGAAACAGCGAAAAAAGGATGCCAAATTAAAACTAACGCAAAATCCCCAAAATGTATGAGGTTTTACAGAAGCTGGATTTCAATGAGAGATGCTTATAATAGTATCCTCAACGAAAGTTTATTTCGAAACGTGTCAGAACACCCAAAGAAGTAAGCTAGCGGCAAGACACAGTCAATGCCTTCTCTGCGCGATAACAATGGAAATACTATCGATGACAGAGCTTCTAAAGCTGATTTACTGAACATAGCTTTTTGAAATTTCTTCACCAAAGAAGACGAAGTAAATATTCCAGATTTCGAATGAAGAACAGCTGCCAACGTAAGTAGCGTAGAAGTATACATCCTCGGTGTAATGAAGTAACTTAAATCGCTTAACAAAAGCAATTCTTCTGGTCAAGATTGTATACCAAGTACGTTCCCTTCGGAGTATGCTTATGCAGTAGCTCCAAACTTAACTACCGTATACAAGCGCTCTCTCGACATAGATCCGTACCCAAAGTCTGGAAAGTTGCACCGGTCACACCAATATCCAGGAATGACAGTAGAAGTAATCCACTAAATTACAGGCATATATCATTAAGGTTTGTATGCCACAGGATCTTGGAATATGTATTGTGTTCGAACATTATCAGTTACCTCGAAGAGAACGGTCCAAACAAAAAACAAACGGCTCGAAGCGCTATGGGACATAACATTTGAGGTCATCAGTCCCCTAGACTTAGAACTACTTAAACCTAACTAACCTAAGAACATCACAGACATCCATGCTCGAGGCTGGATTCGAACCTGCGACCGCAGCAGCAACGCGGTTCTGGACTAAAGCGCCTAGAACCGCTCGGTCACAGCGGCCGGCGAGAGCGGTCCGTTGACAAACGGGAAACAGGGATTTACGATACATCTCTCTTGTGAAACACAACTAGCTCTTTACTCATACGAAGTGTTGAGTGCTATCGACAAGAAATCTGAAATTGATTCCGATTTCCTAGATTTCCAGAAGGCTTTAGACACTGTAATTCACAATCGGCTTGTAATCAAATTGCGTGCTTATGGAATATCGTCTCTGTTATGCGGCTGGATACGTAATTTCCTGTCAGAGAGATCACAGTTCGTAGTAATTGACGGAAAGTCTTTGAATAAAACAGAGCTGATTTCTGCGTTCTGGAAGTTAGTGTTATAGGCCCCCTACTGTTCCTTATTTAAGTAAACTTTTTAGGAGACAATGTGAGCAGCCGCTTGAGGCATTTGGAGATAATGCTGTCGTTTCTAGTCTAGTAAAGTAAGTAAAAGACGATTTAGAAAATTAGCATTGAGGTCATCCACATTAGTGCTAAAGGGAATCCGTTAAACTGAGGTTACACGATAAATAAATCAGTCAAATCTAAAGGCCGTAAATTCAACTAAATATCTAGGAATTAGAATTACGGTCAACCTAAGTTGGGAAGAACATATAGACAATGTTGTATAGGTGAACCAAAGTCCACGGTTTATTGGCAGTACAGTTAGAAAATGCAACGGATTTACTGAAGAGATTGCCTGCACTACATTTATTCGTCTTCTTTTGGAGTACTGCTGCGCGGCGTGGTATCCTTACCAGATAGCATTAGCGGACTACATCGAGAAAGTTCAAAGAAGTGCAGCACGTTTTGTACTATCGATAAATAGGGGAGAGACAGTCACGGACGTGATACAGGATTTGGGGTGGATATCATTAAAACAAAGGCGATTCTCATTGTGGCAGGACTTCCTCACGAAATTTCAATCACCAATTATTTCCTCCGAATCCGAAAATATTTTGTTGACCACTGCCTGCAGAGAGAGATTCGATTGCATAATAAAATAAAGGGAGATCGGTGCTGAGATGAGTATCCATGTAGACACAAATGTAGAAGTGAATATAGTAACTGACATATAATGAAAGGTTGTGGGTTCGATTCTTCTCTAACATATAGTTTGTAAGTTGTGACCTTCCAGCAGAGCATTCAGTTGTATACGTCATTCTGAAGATAGTGAGGTTATGGTTACTAATGGAAGTGGCGGAAGGTCTCTCTATCTCTGTCTCCCTCTCTCCCTTATCACAACCCCCCTAACCGCTTGTAACACTCCGGTTTAATCTTACTTACTTATCCCGCTCGATCGAGATCTGATAGCAGCCCAAAACAGGTATTAATTAATGTGACCGTGTACCTAATGGGACTGGCAATCGGATTGGACTGCTACGGAGTTGTTACATTCCATTTTGTCCTTCTCGAATGCTGTAATAATGAAATGTCTGGTGGCAGGAAGAACAACAACACAGCTTCATTAATCAACGACCTATATTCTCACAAACACAAAGTAAGGAGACAGCCACTGCCTTCGTCGTACAAAATTAATAACGGCTAACCTCAGCACAGGCCTCTTTGTTATTCATTATCGTCACACCCAAATTTTAATCACTGTATCCAACACTGCAATCCAACACTGCAATTCAAATAATGCCGGCGCGGTAGACGCGAAAATACAAATATCGGCACTGAAATGTCACTGAATCACACTAGTAATTATACTTTTTCACTTTCCCGTATATTTTTAACACAAAGGGGTTAAACCACGGCGATGGCCACTCCCTTTGTCGGTACGGTCTTGCATTCCAGCAACAGACCTCCACCCGGCTCGGCCCGCAGCGCGTACCACACTACTGACTCAACACTCGCTCTCGCTCTCGCAACCCGACACACACTATCGATTGTTTGTCCTGTCGACCTGTGCTGTCGCAAAACTTATAGTAAGGGCCTACGGACCCCTTACACGCTTCACAGCAATCACGCGGGCAGTCATTGTGGCGCTTGCCACTCTTTCGCTGAGTAGTGCCGGGGAGCTACGCTACCTTAAAGAAAGTAACGTGATTACTGTACTACAGACAGCTGCAGCTCCGCGGGAAATAAAACACAATGGGGTAACAGCAAACGTGGAAGAATGAGCAGCGTAATGTTTACATGAGGATTGTTCTCACGACTGATAGACTATAGCAGTAACCACTGACAGTGAGACAGCTTTCTGATTTATTCACTGAACTCCGCCCGTAAAGGCCAATTAAAACTTCGTGGCACTTAAGTGCGCAGAACGACAGCGAGTAGAGGAAAATTGATACTGATGGTGGAAGCTTGAAGGGAATACAAAGTTCTTCGGACAGAGGCAGGTAGAATTGTCAACCGCAGGGATTCGGTTTTCAACTACAGCTCTAGGCTTTCTTGCTAAGAGACGTGCTCTGCAGAACACGATGCGAAGATACGGCTTGACGATAAGCGTTAACATTTTATGTTTCTGAAAATGAAATGGAGCGGCCGCAGGTGGTACTTTGTAGAAGAGCCACACTCATGGGGACAAAGAGCCGCACGTGGCTCGCTAGCAACGGTTAGCCGACTTCTGATCTAGTGCAGCTGAAACTACGACCGAGTGTTACAAAGAATGGGCCGTCGCTTGCGGGGAAGCCACGTCTCGGAAGCTGCGTAGGCCTGGTTCTTCGGCCCGCCCCTTCTCATAACTCCCGCTGCAGCCGGCAGAGGCCTCCCTGCGACAACAATGGCAGCCCGGTCCGCCGTAAGTTTCATTACAATTGGCCGCTAAGCCGGATCCAACGGCCGCTGCTGCGCCCGTGGGGAACCCGCCTTCTGCCGCTTCATCAGCTCTTATTCCAGACGACGCGACTCTGAAAGACGTTCCGTGCCTCTGGCGAGGCAGTTACTGTAAAAGCCTTTCTGCTGGACTGCTTCTTCTAGTTCGTTGTGAGGGAAACAACGTTGGGGTCGTCAGTAAGAAGACTGTTTTGATCCAGCTATCTGTAACAGTCTGTGTTGTGCACGCCTTTTCATCTCGACGCAACTACTGCAGCCAGCATACATTTGAACCCGATTATTGTCGTCAAACTTCGGTGTCCCCCTCCCCCCCTCCCCTACCTGCCACCTTGCATTGCCGACTGAGTATTTCTTTATGTTTCAATATACGTTTGATCAATCGATGTCCTCTTTTAGTCGTATTATGCAACAGTTACATTCAGTACCTCCTCATCAACTCTCTAATCTGCCTGAACAGTCTGTTGCCACGGAAGGATGTATCCCAGACAAATGCAATCAGAATATAGAAAATTCCTTTTTTTTTCTCTTCAGAATGGCTCTTGTTACTATTCTCGTCGTGCGGTTTACTTTCTCTCTATTTGTGGGAGTGCCACTATTTTTCTGCCAAATGAAAAACCTCATCTAACATTTTCTGTCCCTTACTTCGTCATCTAATAACCTCAGTACCGATCGACTGATTAATTAGACCGCGTCGCATTACCCTTATTTCGCTTTTGCCTCTGCTCATTTTATAATTTTTTTTTTTTAAGATTCCGAATTTTAAAGCATGTTCTAAGGTACAAATTAGTGATGTACCTATAAACAAATATTCTTTCGAAATTTAATGGCGTTGCATTCGAGGAAAATTCGGTAACTCTGTGTTTAGTCATCTATTTGTTACATTATCACTGTACTACACACCAAAAATCAGTGAGTGAAATCCAATTAAGCCGAAGCATTAACAAAAATTAGCTACATATTTAACATTTTTTTATACTTACGGAATTGTAAATTAGTACAAACTTCCATTTAGGATTCAAGTAAAGCTGTTAAGACAATAACGAAATTCAGTTAATTTGCGAATGTCGCATGTTCCGTGGTACATGATAGTCTTCTTTTTTATGGTACAAGATGTTGTGTAACCAGCTTTACCTATTACAAGTATCGAAAGTAGTTTTAAAAATATATAGAGTTTTGCTTGCCATAAAGTTATAAAGTTCTGTAGCTGAAGAATTAATGATACTTTCCAAATTGCCTAAATATACAGGGGTGTTTCGAAACCAATATCAGGGTTTCAAATCTTTGGAGAATTCATTACATTTAACTTAGAACAAAATTATGATAATAGATCTAATTGAAGAACAACTCAAACAGTTGTTCTACAAGTGTTCAGTGCGAGCACGATTTGTCACACGACAAGCATTATGTTGAGAAACGAATTTTTCCAAAACTTTGATCAGAGTATTACGGTGTTTTCATAATTTTTGCTTTTGGATCGTCAAATTACGCCGGCCACTGTAACCGAGCGGTGCTCGGCGCTTCAGTCCAAAACCGAGCGACTGCTACGGTCGCAGGTTCGAATCCTTCCTCGGGCATGGATGTGTATGATGTCCTTAGGGTGATTAGGTTTAAGTAGTTCTAAGTTCTAGGGGACTGATGACCTCATATGTTAAGTCCCACACTGCTCAGAGCCATTTGAACCATTTATTTTCGTCTAATTACAACTGAATGAAACACAGTTTTCGAGCCATAAAGGTTTCGTCTTCACCCTTTGCAAGGCATCTTCAGTGGCAGGTTTCGTGGATGTTGTTCTACATATTGTGTTTTGGTTACATTTTAGCGCTGTTCTTCTCATAATGTTTTTGTGGCTTCACAGCACTACGAACCGAGTGCTTGTTTCTACGAAACCTGCCACTGTAGATGCCTTGCAAAGAATAAAGACGAAATGTTTATGGCAAGAAAACTGTTTTTCATTCAGTCCCACACTGCTGAGGATGACAGGACTACAAAAGCTTGATCAGAGTGTCTCGAGTATCTGTTGGCAACAACTGATTCAGTCCTGTTTCTAAAGTCTGATAGATCAGCTGGTAGCTGTGGAACGTACACATGCACTGGCTGGACAGTGCGTCTAAGACGTTCAGCCTGACCGAGTTGCCTCCAAACACGTCTCCGACGATTGCCTGGTTGAATGCATATGCGACACTAATCGGTGAAGAGCACGTGATGCCAATCCTGAGCGGTCCATTCGACATGTTGTTGGGTCCACGTGTACCGTCCTGCATGGTGTCGTGGTTGTAAAGATGGACCTGGCCCTGGACGTCGGGAGCGAATTTGCGCATCATGCACCTTCCTGTGCACACTCTGAGCCGTAACGCAGCGTCCTGTGGCTGCAAAAAAAGCATTATTCAACATGGTGGCGTTGCTGTTCGGATTCCTCCGAGCCATAATTCGTAGGTAGCGGTCATCCACTGCAGTAGTAGACCTTGGCATGAGCGAGGTATGTCATCGACAGTTCCTGTCTCTCTGTATATCCTCCGTGTCCGAACAACATCGCTTTGGTTCACCCCGAGACGCCTCGACACTTCCTTGTTGAGAGCCCTTCCTGGCACAAACCAACAATGCGGACGTGATCGAACCACAGTATTGATCCTCTAGGCATGGTTGAACTACAGACAACACGAGCCGTGTACTTCCTTCCTGGTGGAATGACTGGAACTGATCGGCTGTCGGACCCCCTCCGTCTCATACGCGCTGCTCATGCATGGTTGTTTATATGTTTGGGCGGGTTCAGTGACATCTCTGAACAGTCAGAAGGACTGTGTCTGTGATACAGGATCCACAGTCAAAGTCTATCTTCGGAGTTCTGGAAACTGGGGTGATGCAAAACTTTTTTTGATGTGCATACATCACAGAGTCTGGTTGCGAGTCAAACATTATAACTGAGGGTAACTGAGGGATTCATACGTTAATTTTAAATAGCTTCAGAATTTCACGCAACTGATGGTATGCCTTACGTAGCTATTACAGTATTACACGGAGTAAATCGCAGTTTACTGAGGCATACCCGAAATTGCTTCTGTACCGTAGACTCTTTTTAAAAAATAATGAGCTTCGTTCAATCCGTCAAGATCTTTAAAATTGTTGAAACCCAGGCGTCATAGTCCTCATCGATGCAATTATTTTAGAAGTTGTAGGTTGATAGTACGCGTCGGACGGCATGCTCTACCATTATGATCCACACATAAAAACGGAAATTTTCCGGGCCTCATTCTTCGGGTTCCATTGGTGATAAAAAGGTAGAGTCAAATGTTTTGGACAAGCTTCAGGCTAGGGATCACTTTTATACTTACTATAACTATCGTGCAGCACAGGGTAAAGTTTGATTATTACACGCTTCCTCCAGTTAGCCAAATGGAGAAAATCGGTTGGTTCTTTTTGGATGTGGTCTGCGGTGGCCTATGGAGACTGAGTTCAGGGGCGGTTCGAGGGAAAACACGAAAAATGCATTTTTCACCATTTTTTCGCCGTTGGAAGGGGTATCTAAGTAACTAATGGCGGCATACTGCTCAGATTCAAACGGTATATTCTCTAAGTATTTATTGAGACGTGTCATTTTCCCATTTTCAAAAATATTTATCATAACATCCACGACAAATATCAGTCAGGTTTTCGAAAGCACCATAGTACAGCAACTGCATTAATCAAAGTAACTGATGACATTAAACATGCTATGGACAAACGTGAAGCTACCATCCTAACACTGCTTGACTTTAGCAAGGCTTTTGATACAGTTGACTTTGATATATTACTAATTAAAATGAAGCAGCTGAATTTCTCAAACAGCGCAATACACTGGTTCGACAGCTACCTCAAAAACAGAAGTCAACAAGTCATTTGTGGGTCGGAAAAGTCATCATGGAAAAACGTGCGCTCTGGAGTTCCCCAAGGCTCCGTCCTTGGTCCATTACTCTTCTCACTGTACATTAATGATATTTCTTCAGTGATTCACTCCTGCAACTACCATCTATATGCCGACGACATCCAACTGTACATAAGTGCAAGCCCCAAGAACGTTGCTGACGCAGTAGCGAGTATGAACGCAGATCTTTGCTCTGTTTCTCGATGGGCACAGAACCTAGGTCTGAAACTAAACCCCAAGAAATCCCAGGTCATACTTATATCTCATCCAAAGTTAATCAGTCGGTACTTTCGCGAAACAGTCCCTCAAATTCTCCTCAATGGTACCCAACTACCATACCAAAAAACAGTAAAAGACCTTGGAATAATCTTGGACGAACACCTAAACTGGGAAGAACAAACAGTCACAGCTTGCCGGAAATCGCTCTCCTCCCTACATGCAATTCAAAAATTTAGAAAAATATTTCCAACCCATGTTAAACAAAAATTAGTCCAAACACTAGTCTTGCCTAATCTTTACTACTGTGATGTAGTTCAACATGGCACAAATAATGAAAATTCGAGATGCCTCGAGCTAGTGATGAATGCTTGTGTTAGATACGCATGCAACATACGGTTGTATGATCATATCAGTCCTTCATACTCCCAGCTAGGTTGGATACGCCCACATAAGGCACGCGATCTCCACACGATGTGCTTACTTCATCGATTTCTTAGCCACTGGTGCCCCCAATACTTATCTTCTCACATTAAACACCTATCATCATTCCACAACCGCAATACCAGATCGGATACGTCTAGCATCTTGGCTGTACCTTTACATAACACAAAATCTTTCTCCGTGTCATTCTCCATCTCAGCCATACGACTATGGAACGCGCTCCCCTGTGATCTGCGTCTTATCCAAAACCACTCAACATTCAAGAGGGAACTTAAGACTTACATACTAGGGCGGTATAGCCACCATTGTTGTGCCCCCCCCCCCTCATCTTTTTCTTTCTCCTCTCCATCATAGCTTCGAATTTTACCATTCTATTTCTCTTCCTCTAACCTATCTACCTCTTCTATATCTCTTTCACCCCATTCCATCGTCTTGTGTCTCTGCTTGATGAGAATAACTCACAAGCTGCAAGAATATAACGAGAAAATTCCCAACTAGCAATAGGACTGACACTCATATAAGAAAAATATGTTTACTTTCATATACATAGTCATTATTATTATTATTATTATCATTATTATTATTATTTTTATTATTCTTGATTGTTATAATTATTTTTTGATTGTTATAATTATCATTGTACTACTTTTATAATCTCTATTTTTTTTCTTTAACATTAATACTGTATAACATGTTATATGTCCTAATTTTCTGTAGACACTGAAATTTGTTGAATCTGAGTATGCCTGGTTAGGTGTAAGAGAGGGCCTGAACGCCCTAATCTTTCCAGGTAAAATAAATGCATAAATAAATAAATAAATAAAATATTATCGGGAACACCGCAAAACATGGATTTTGTGTACAGAAACCGAGCTGCGGATTCCAAGACGGCTATGGATATCAAGTGGCTGTAATTTTCCCAATATGTTTGTAAGATCCTGATCCCGAAGAAGCTGGAAACTTTTTTCCATGTTTTTATCAGTTTCCAAGGTACAGAGGTTCAGAGTTACCTTACCTGCACTCGTAAAATACGCACTTAATACCCGGAGCGAGGCGAAAACATAGTTTATAAAGCGACATAGCATGGAGAAATATGCTGTAAAGTTTTTCCGGCGGACTGAGTAGTCGAGCGGTTCGAGGCGCTTCAGTTTGGAACCGCGCGACCGCTACTGTCGCAGGTTCGAATCCTGCCTCGAGAATGGATGTGTGTGATGTCCTTAGGTTAGTTAGGTTTAAGTAGTTCTACTAGGGGACTGATAACCTCGTATGTTAAGTCCCATAGTGCTCAGAGCCATTTGAACCGTTTTTGAAAGTGTTTCCGTTAAAATCACAGGGCTTCTGGGACCCGCATATTGTTGTAGTACTGAAGCACATACAAACATTCTGTGCACTTTCAATCCGGTCTGAGCTGTAATCTCAGTTTTACGTTATTTCAGTTTCATATAAGTACACTATCTAAATGTCAGCAACTCAGGAAATTCTATCCATATGAGTAACATACTCGGCTGTAACAGGAAAAAGAAGGGAACCAACGAAGAATTACTCCTATCGGAGCACAGAACAGGCGAATACACTGTTTATTAAAAGACAGGCTGAAGGGCTGGATACCAGCTACCTCATTCTCCCTTCCTCATCACCTTTAAAAAAAAATTCAGAAATTTTGCCACGTGAACACATTTGCGCTTTTTTTACCTTGAGGAAGAAGGAGCCAGTGGCAAAGAGACGGAGAAATTGTAAGTAATTGAAATTAGTAGACAGTGGTTGGGATATACACTCCTGGAAATTGAAATAAGAACACCGTGAATTCATTGTCCCAGGAAGGGGAAACTTTATTGACACATTCCTGGGGTCAGATACATCACATGATCACACTGACAGAACCACAGGCACATAGACACAGGCAACAGAGCATGCACAATGTCGGCACTAGTACAGTGTATATCCACCTTTCGCAGCAATGCAGGCTGCTATTCTCCCATGGAGACGATCGTAGAGATGCCGGATGTAGTCCTGTGGAACGGCTTGCCATGCCATTTCCACCTGGCGCCTCAGTTGGACCAGCGTTCGCGCTGGACGTGCAGACCGCGTGAGACGACGCTTCATCCAGTCCCAAACATGCTCAATGGGGGACAGATCCGGAGATCTTGCTGGCCAGGGTAGTTGACTTACACCTTCTAGAGCACGTTGGGTGGCACGGGATACATGCGGACGTGCATTGTCCTGTTGGAACAGCAAGTTCCCTTGCCGGTCTAGGAATGGTAGAACGATGGGTTCGATGACGGTTTGGATGTACCGTGCACTATTCAGTGTCCCCTCGACGATCACCAGTGGTGTACGGCCAGTGTAGGAGATCGCTCCCCACACCATGATGCCGAGTGTTGGCCCTGTGTGCCTCGGTCGTATGCAGTCCTGATTGTGGCGCTCACCTGCACGGCGCCAAACACGCATACGACCATCATTGGCACCAAGGCAGAAGCGACTCTCATCGCTGAAGACGACACGTCTCCATTCGTCCCTCCATTCACGCCTGTCGCGACACCACTGGAGGCGGGCTGCACGATGTTGGGGCGTGAGCGGAAGACGGCCTAACGGTGTGCGGGACCGTAGCCCAGCTTCATGGAGACGGTTGCGAATGGTCCTCGCCGATACCCCAGGAGCAACAGTGTCCCTAATTTGCTGGGAAGTGGCGGTGCGGTCCCCTACGGCACTGCGTAGGATCCTACGGTCTTGGCGTGCATCCGTGCGTCGCTGCGGTCCGGTCCCAGGTCGACGGGCACGTGCACCTTCCGCCGACTACTGGCGACAACATCGATGTACTGTGGAGACCTCACGCCCCACGTGTTGAACAATTCGGCGGTACGTCTACCCGGCCTCCCGCATGCCCACTATACGCCCTCGCTCAAAGTCCGTCAACTGCACATACGGTTCACGTCCACGCTGTCGCGGCATGCTACCAGTGTTAAAGACTGCGATGGAGCTCCGTATGCCACGGCAAACTGGCTGACACTGACGGCGGCGGTGCACAAATGCTGCGCAGCTAGCGCCATTCGACGGCCAACACCGCGGTTCCTGGTGTGTCCGCTGTGCCGTGCGTGTGATCATTGCTTGTACAGTCCTCTCGCAGTGTCCGGAGCAAGTATGGTGGGTCTGACACACCGGTGTCAATGTGTTCTTTTTTCCATTTTCAGGAGTGCAGAAATAGAGAAGGAGACAGTGTCAGTGTGAGAGGAAGACAGGGACACAGTGGCAGCGGAACATAGTTGACAGTGACAGAATGGTGCTAGGGAAACAGTGCCACTGGAAAAGAAATAAAGAGACGATAATGCAAGTGGGTGAGTGCCAGTGATAATGAGAGACAGAGTCTAAGACAAGGACAACGAGGAAGAGAGAGAGAGAGAGCGACGGTGAGAGGAGACAGCAGCACAGAGAAGGAATGAATGAGGTAGTAGCAGTAACAGAGAGCAAGACAGATCGTTCCTAGGTGCGATAGCTCTATCACTTTTAGTGTGAAATAATTTGTTTCGATCTCAGTAGGTGCTATTGTGCACAAATTTTTTGTATAAATTAATGACAATGCTCTTGTTTCATATTATAGTGCGTAACACAATATTACGGCACCAAGTAAACATGTAATATTTGTAATATTCCCTTTACAGACAGACCTTGAGCACAGTGGGGTAAGTGAGTGGCTCACTGCAGCTTATGTTGACTGAACAACGGAAGCAGAATTAAATGACAACCAACTCATTGTTGCTGAAACTCGAACAATCGAGGAGGAAGATCATGACGAAAATGAAGACAATTAACCTGCTGCTCTAATATCACATACAGATGCTAAACCTGCATTTAGCATAGCCTTCAATAGAACGGCATTGCTATAGCCCTGCAATACATCGAACAAAGTTCTGGGTCTACATTTATTGACTTTTTGTGGATTAGAAAATGCCGGAATATAGCGACAAAATCAGATTCATCATCTACTAAGCAAAATGATATTACTGTACAGACTTTTTTCGTTCTGCTGAAGACCAGGACTTTTTTTACCGTGTGATTTCTCATGTTCTAAAATTTTCACTCTCAGTAACAATATATTAACGTACAACACAGACGTATTTTACAGAACATGCGCAACTGTACGTTTTACTTTTACTGCGCCAGACAATGATCATTTGTATTATTATTCGATATTTAGATATTACGAAGTACAGTCAATGCATTGTTCGTGAAGAATACACTCCGGATTTACGTGTTCAGAAGTTATTCGTTTTCCTTTTATGTGATGTTAAGATATGAGTGACAGTTTGATGTATTATATTTCTGTTAATTACGAGTCTGAAGTTTCATTTTCATAAAGCGACCCCTTGACTGATAATAATAATGAGCAGTACTTCATACAGTACAATATTATTGTCCGTCTGTACATAAGATTGAAGGGCGTGCAGTGTGTTGTAAGATATATTGACGTATCTACTGAAATTAGATTTTACTGAGCAAACTGCTACGACTGTATATTCTCTGGCTAGTATTGTATATCTTTTGTAAGTTCACTCTTGTCTGCTAACTTGCTTATTCTGCACGATTTCTTATGTTGTGAAATGGAAATCGGTTGTTGTGGAGGAGAGTAACAATCATTTCACAGCACTTACCGCAAACATGACGTTCTTTTGACGTCAACTGCAGTATCGGCGAACGCATGATGTGCTATCGATTTCGTGGCAAGGAAGAAAACGAATGTTACTGCTTCTCGTTTCACTCACAACAATTTCAGCTGTCCTCTGTGGTTTCTGCCTCACCAGACACTCAGAATTCACCATATGTTCGGAAATAAAGAGCCAAATATATGCTAAAAGGAAGAATATGAAATTTATTGCTCCTCGTTTCAGTCGCAGCAGTTAAAGCTGCCTCTTAGGTTTCTGCCTAATCGCACAGTCGGAAAAGCGCTTAATATTTATTTCATGCTTCGTTCTCTGATCACACAGTAATGTACATAACGTCGAATGTTGCACAATATACTTGTATTACAGTCATAAGAAATTGCCAAAATGTATTAACAACGCTAATACGGAAAAAATTGCAGGCGAGATGCAAACCTACATCTTTCGACGATAGAAACCATGACGTTATTCAGTAAACCAGCTTTTAATCATGTGGTATTTGTTTCCTGTGTTGATTGTGAAAGTGTCTCTTGAAGGCTTATTTCACTGATGCGTTACTCACTAGCATTTAATGCTGATGGTGACATGTTGGTGATAAATTTTTACTACTCCGTTACCTTGAAACTGCATATTGCACATTATAATACAAGCATTATTCATGCTTAATTTGTAAAGTATTGACGATAAGAACTCACTCCTGAGTGAGCAATTTTATGAAAGCTTTAACCGTCGATAGATAATTATGTGACTTTTAATTATAACAATAATTATAGCAAATTATTCCAAGATCACGTGTTTTCATAAATCTGCGACGCGTGTTCACGAAGTATTTTGAGAGACCTCTACCAAACACTTATGAAAGTCGACAGCAGTTCCTGCACTCATCGATACTGCGTATGTGGTCAAAGTGACGTCACGTTTGCAGAAAGCATTGTGAAATGAGTGTTACCATGCAGACTACTCCTTAGAATAGTTTCTCGCCCGGGAACTACAAAACTTAACCATCACGGGAAATTGGATCATTGAAAACACAATCAGGTCGGAGATTTTAAGGCCTCAGTAAGACTTTTATACTGGCACCTTTACAATAGCTACGGATTCTTACGTTAAGCCTCTAATAGTCTAGTCCACATGAACAGCAAGGAAGTTTTTGAATTATTTTGATGATACATTCAGGAACTGCGGTTTGGAATCCTTGCAGTTAAAGCCAGTCATTCAGTGCACTAGAAAATCCACCGAATCCATTATCCGTACGTTAAGCGAGCTATTGCTGTATCCCACAAGTTGAAGAACGGTGTACGCAATACGATTCCATGTCATCAGCAGCATTGAAGTTCAGCTGGAAAACATTCAGTTCGTGCCAGTACAGGAATACTGTTTCCTAGGACTTATTCCAAGCTGCCACTTTTAGGTAGCAGTTTCGATTTCATGAGAAACGACCGCGGTGGAAGAGCTGATACTTGTGATTTATATCGGCGGCTGCTGTTTCAGACAGCAAATCTAAAAGTATTTTTATATCCATATGGGGAACAAATTCCTTTGAAGGCGCTCAAAGGGTCGTCGTGGTCCGCGCGGAAAAGCGCCAGCGAATTCTGTTCTCCCACACCACAGATCGCGTAAGGGCGTCAAGCGTGGAATTGACAGCGCGCTAGACGCGAACACAACGACCTTTGACAGAGGCACCCACCGCCGGCAATCTATAGAGGAGCTCTCAAGGGAGCACTGTTGCGTTTGTTCCTCCACCAGCACGAATGCTATTCAATTTCTTGAAAAAGCGGAACTCATCTGCTATCAACGTCACTTCATTTTCGTTCTGATAGGTATGATACTATTCATCGCCAGCTACTGCAAAGGTATAAATTAAATTAAAATCACCGAGTGAAGAGTAAAATACTCTCCAAGCGTCCTTTCATAAGCAATGGATCGCAGATAAAGTGGAAAATACGTGATAGAGGTCTCGGCCCTTTTTGGTGTATTTGTATAAAAAGTTTCCGAACTTTTATGGAGCATCAGATTGTATTTACTGCAATATATGCGACACGAAATGAATTTTAGTAGTTATTTACGTTCATAAATGATCTGAGAAACTGAAAATACTTCGAAGACAACGAAGACTGCTATGTTGAGCAGGACAGTTGTCTGAAACTCAATCCATATCTATTTTCTCTCCTGTAACTACCTGAATCATTACTAATAATGGCGACGTTGCAAATGGTAAAATGCTTTTATACGGACCTCAACGTTTCTCAAGTATATATTAGTCCTCTATACAGATTATTGAGCAATATCCTGCAATCAGAAACACATATGGCCCTTATACGAGGGACTACTGAGAAATAATTTCTACGAATTTTTTACTATTTTCTCCAGAACGGTTGACGTATTACGTGTCATGAATGTTTTCGATCGACTTAATTGATGCAAGCTACAACCCTGTGTCGCTACAGGGTTCCTAGTTATAGCGCGTAGCATGGCGGTGTGTAACATAATTATGTCGGGACACAGCGAGAACCTTAGAAAACTGCAAACACGAACTCGAAAAGTTCGTCCACACATGGAGCATCCTCTTCTACAGCAATGTCACACCACACACAAACACTGAAATATCAGTAACAATTCCACACCTTTGGTTCACAATCATCGATCATCCTCCACACAGTCCAAATTTGGCCCCATCTGATTTTCAACCGTTTCTAAAACTTGGTCCACATCCGAAGACCTCACTTTAACAGTGATGAAGTAGTGCAAGTAGAGGTGAGCCTGTGGCTCAGTCAACATGTCACACATTCTACAGTAACCGTATCAACAAACTTGTCACTACTCGGGGGAAATAAGTTCGGCGCAGGGGTTGACTCAGTTCAGAAATAAATTTGTAGGTACGGAGAGTAAAGATGTAGAACGTTAGTAAAGATTTTTTAAAGAAAAGCTTTAGGAGCTTCCTAAGAAAAATCATAGGCATTACGTTTCAGCATGTCCCTGTAGACTGCTAGGAATTTTTCGGCTATATCGGAATATAGAAGGTGTGACAAATGTAAGTAGGGGACGGTATGCATAGAAACCTAATTCATGGAGTAAGAAGTTCAATGAAACTAAAAGTAAAATCAAAACGTTCCATAATATTTCAGTTGAAATAATAAATTACAGATGTTACAACATGGGTGTGAACTATCCCCAAACATTTCTTAGGGTTATTTATAAATCAAATATGATAACGTGGTCAGAAAGAGAGAGAGAACTGACTGAGGCGGACGAGAGTATTTTCAAACTTTCAATTCCGCAAAGAACAGAATCCGATTTTAAACAGTTTTTCTGCTAAATATAAAATCTAGAGAATATGATTCATGGATCTTAAAAAAATTAATTTAAGAAATTAATGTTTGACGTCATGACGGAGGGTATGATCGTACTTAATATTTTAATAAAAGCAGCATCTAAATAAGCAATAATTTTTTATTTTTTATTCGAATAACTGGATTCATTCTATAAGAGCATCCTCAAACCAACGCTCCAGCTCCCATGATGAGCCTGTGCATATACTCACTGTCGTAAGTTAGTCGTAGGTACAGTCATTGACAGAATTCGATAGACCCCCCCCCCCTTATCGTTATGCTGAACTGAACAGCTTTACTGTCTCTCAAGCAGCATAATGTGCAAACAGACGAAGTGCTATCAACTTATCGTCTACAGGCGAGAAGTTAGAAAACTATCGAATCACTGTCAGAGTTTTTTTTATAATGTGTGAGACTATGTTCATGCTGATTAATACATCCCTGATGTTTGCGTGTTGCGTTCATAAACTAACGAGAAAACGCTATTTAGTATGCATCTTCAAACTTTCACCTAGGGTAATCTCTACTACGTTTACATCTACATGGATGTTCTGCAAATCACATTTATGTGCCTGACAGAGGGTTCATTGAACCACATTCACAATAATTCTCAATTTTTTCAATCTCGTACAGCGCGTGGAGGAAACTAACGCCTATATCTTTCCATGCGGGCTCTGATTTCCCTTGTTTTATTATTATGATCGTTTCTCCCTGTCTAGGTCGGCGTCAATGAAATACTTTCGTATTCGGAGGAGAAAGTTGGTGATTGACATTTCTTGAGAGGCTTCCTCCGCAAAGAAAAACGACTTTGTTTTAACGATGCCCACCCCAGATCCTGTATCACTTCAGTGACACTCCCTCGCGATAATGCAAACTGTGCTGCCCTTCTCTGAGCTTTCCCATTGTACTCAGGTCCGTCATATTTAACACTGCTACGTCTCCTTGGCCACTCTTAGCTTCTACTGGGTTTCCCTATGACGTAGGTTCTCGTCTGTCTCACTCGCACACTGCAGCGCTTAGGCCTCCATATACAATGGACATCTGTGAGTTTCCCCATCTTGTGGTGAATCTGTGCCCTTTGTGGCACCCAGTCCTGGACGACAGGGTTCGTTTGATAATTCCTGAGTGTTGACTCTTTCGGCCGTATACTTAAGTCAGAGCGAAATGCTCGTTAACTTATGGTGTCCTGCCAATAAAACGCAGTGTTTGGTTAGCCTTCCCCTCAACATTGGCTTTGTGTTCCTTCCAATTTAAGTTGTTTGTAATTGTAATTCCTAGGTATTTAGTTGAATTTACGGCCTTTAGATTTGACTTATTTTTCGTGTCATGGAAGTTCAACGGATTCATTTTAGTACTCACGTGGATGACTCACTTTTCGTTATTTAGGGTAGACTGCCACTTTTTGCACCATACACATACCTATTATAATTCGTTTTGCAATTGGTTTTGATCCTCTGATGATTTTGATAGTTGATAAACGACAGCATCATCTGCAAACAACCTAAGACAGCTGCTCAGATTGCCTCCTAAATCGTTTATATTGACAAGGAACAGCAAAGGACCTTTAACACAATCCTGGGGAACGCCACAAACGACTTCTGTTTAACTCGATGACATTCCGTCAATTACTACTGTAGTGTTGGCAGAAGATCCAACACTGTGTTGCTAGAGAAGGCCGAAATGCACGCGTTTAATTACACACTGACTGGCGTGAGGTCTGGAACAGTTACGGGAATTAATAGTAGCAAATAAAGTACGTAGTTGATATAATACTTAACTTTATTCCACAATTGTAGAAAATCTCTCGTTACGGTACATGCTTCACAATATTAATTATCAAATGCTATGGCGCCTTGCTAGGTCGTAGCAAATGACGTAGCTGAAGGCTATGCTAACTATCGTCTCGGCAAATGAGAGCGTATTTGTCAGTATCCATCTCTGGCAAAGTCGGCTGTACAACTGGGGCGAGTGCTAGTAAGTCTCTCTAGACCTGCCATGTGGTGGCGCTCGGTCTGCAATCACTGACAGTGGTGACACGTGGGGTCCGGCGTATACTAATGGACCTCGGCCGATTTAAAGGCTACCACCTAGCAAGTGTGGTGTCTGGCGGTGACACCACAACTACTAACTCTGACAGGAACTCTGACAGGAAATCACGAATGCTGCCTCATAACTAAGACTATATTCCATAAGCACGCGATTTCACTACAGTGTTAAACGCCTTCTGGAAATCTAGAAATACGGAATCAATTTGAAATCCCTTGTGAAGTACACTCAACGATTCGTGTCAGTAAAGACTTAGCTGCGATTCACAATATCGATGTCTTCTAAATCCTTGTTGACTTTGTGTCAATAGAGCGTTTTCTTTGAGGTAATTCATAATGTTCGAACACAATGTATATTAAAAAATCTTGCGGCATACTGACGTTAATTTTATGGGGCTATAATTTAGAGAATTACTCCTACTACCTTTCTTGATTACTGGTGTGACCTGTGCAATTTTCCAGTCTTTGGGTACGTATCTTTTGTCGAGCGAAAGGTTGTATGTGACTGTTAAATATTGAGCTATTGTATCAGCATACAGTGAAAGGAACCTAACATTGTGCAGTCTGGACAGGAAGGCATACTTTTGTCAAATGATTTAAGCTGCTTCACTACTCCGTGAAAATCTGCTTCTACGTTACTCATGTTGGCAGCTGTTTTTGATTCGAAGTCTGAAATATTTAGTTCGTCTTCTTTGGTGAAGGAATTTCAGAAAGCCGTGTTGAGTGACTCTGCTTTGACAACACTGTCGTCGATGCTATTTCCATTGCTATCGAGCACAGAAGGCATTGATTGTGTTTGCCGCTGGCATACTTCACATACGACCAGAGTCTTTTTGGATTTTCTGCCAGGTTTCGGGACAAAGTTTCGTTGTGGAAACTATTAAAAGCATCTTACATTGATGTCCACACCAAATATCGAGTTTCTTTAAAAGACCGCCAATTATGGATATTTAGCATCCGTTTTAAATTGGCATGTTTCTTCCGTTGATTCCGCAACAGTGTTCTGACCCGTTTTATGTACCCAGGAGGATCATCTCCGTCGTTCGTTAATTTAGTTGGTATATCTCTCTCTTCTTGTCCTCAGTATCTAAATTTGTCTGAAAAATGAGAAGCTGTTTCTTCAAACCATTCCCGCTTTTATTGACAGCATCACTAGTACTCATGCTGTAGTCGTTACGGCAAGTCTGTACCTTTCATCTCTTTGGTTTACATAGAATCAATGACATGTGTTGTTTGACAACGATACGCTCAGATATTACTGTCTGCATTTTTTGTTTTCTCTTTCCGATTCTCATCACATCTGCTTCTCCTTTCATGTTATCAGAATTTGGAATATAACTTGCACTGCCATCATTTCCGTGTTTCATTTCCTTCGCAATTTTTGAATCCTATCTTTCCTTCAGTACGAAAGATTTCCTGGCACAGTTTGATTTTCTGATTTTAAAATATTTTATTCGCTGCCTATGAAATTTCTGCGTGGACGTCCGTCTTTTGTGATCAGTGTTACGTTGTCTTTTCATTTGTGTTATTATGTGTAAAAATTGGTGCCAATGAGAGCATTCATGTTATTTCTCGTAATGTTAACAACGTCTGGTGCTGCTAAAAAAGCTAATCACTTCCACTGAATGAGTTTTGTAGGTTGCATTTCACGTAAGGCAGAAAAAGAAAAACAGTTAGCACAGCTACTGACCAGAAGTGCAGCCCAAATAAATTCCCATGCTCTTTATTTACGATGGTTGGAACTTAAACAGTGGCCACTATTTATTCACAACGGATGCAAAAGAGTTACATGTTTGAACCTGTTACTGTCCTTCAGAGTAGTCACCAGCGTTCTGTACAACCCGTTGCCTGCGATGTGGAAGGCGTAGTATACCGTTAGCAGAGCCTGTTCTGTGGATGGTGCGACTGGGGCGGTCTAAAGTTATGGTTACTCTCGGAACGACTGTGATGGTGTTATCCTAACGTATTAAGTTGCGTCACGGCAGACCGTCAATACACAGTATTACGGTTTGTTTTTGGAAAATCACCTGTGACCAGCTTTGCGAAAGAAGCGGTGACACTTTTTGCGCAACTCTCACATCATTTTGCAATACAATTCGCGGGCACATACAGCGCAAGCTGTGGCTGCTCTGTTCGGTCGAAGGGACTGGAACTGTACCATCCACCATACTCCCCTACTTAAGTTCCTGTGACTTTGATTTGATTCCAAATATGAAGTAACCGTGGCATTCGTTTCATAACTGTTCCAGAGATTCGACAGGCACTAGACCGCTCCATTCGAACCATCAACAGAACAGTCTCTGCTAACGGTATACTACGCCTTCCACATCGCTGACAACGAGTTCTACGCAATGCTGGTGATTACTTTGAAGGACAATAACAGGTGCAAACACGTAATTCTTTTGTACCGATTGTGAATAAATAGTTGTCACTATACAAGTTCCCACCCTCGTATGATGTTCGAGTTGCAGTCTGTGCGGCTCTATGTTGTTCGTATCCATGATTTAAACTGAAATAAAAGTTATAGAAATGCAAACGAAGCTTATTGGCCTATACTAGTTCTTCTGCTCCTAGTCAATGTGGTGGAACCCGACTCCACCGTGTATTTAAAGTACAAGCTCCCCAAATGGTATCCAGCTCAAGAAACACATCAGCTAGGCAAACGTATTCTGCTTGTCGCTAGTCTAATGGAGAACTGTCAGCATTGTAGAATACGGTTGGCAACTGTGTGACCGTCAATTTACTCCCTGGATAAGCCATAAGATGAGTGAACGGGATGGCTAGCGAGAAGAGAGATCGTGCGCTGTTAGTGGTGGTGGTGGTTGTTAGTGTTTAACGTCCCGTCGACAACGAGGTCATTAGAGACGGAGCGCAAGCTCGGGTTAGGGAAGGATTGGGAAGGAAATCGGCCGTGCCCTTTCAAAGGAACCATCCCGGCATTTTCCTGAAACGATTTAGGGAAATCACGGAAAACCTAAATCAGGATGGCCGGAGACGGGATTGAACCGTCGTCCTCCCGAATGCGAGTCCAGTGTGCTAACCGCTGTTAGTTAAACTGTTTTATGTGAACAACAGCAATGACAGTACTGCATTGAGTGAGTATCACCAACGGAAAGGTTTGAGGAAAGGCCCAATGTCTTTAAATAGTTTAAAGAAGATGACAATGAAACTAAACGGCGGGTCAGTTTGGTGTGGCACCTGGAAGAGGAAAGAGTCCTATCCCGGTGGAAGTTGTTGAAGAGGTTGCTGTGGCTGCAAATGACCATACAGGATACTCCATCAGTACTGCCAGTGCTCGTATAGTGTCACGAGAATTGTCCACTCCATGGTCAACAGTACGGGAGATTTTGCGGTATGGCATCGGAAACGTCCAGATGACGTAGCAACCGAAACCTGCAGTAGCGATCTAAATTTGCTCTTCGGTTCTGGCACAGGTGGAAGTTGATGACATGTGGCCAGACAATATTCTATGGAGTGACGAGGTACAGTTTACACTACAGGGTGCAGTGAACAGGCAGAACTGCCAAATTTTAGGTACTGCTAAACGGTGTGTGGTGCACGAAAAACCGTATGATATTGCGTGGTGTGGCATTCACAAGCACGTTTACTCTCGGTCCATTCTTCTTTGGAGGGAATACAAGAAGATGGCCTGTCAGGTGTACCGCGACGTCTGTACGTTATCGAGACTTCCTTGAACAGCAGGTGATTCCTGGTTTGGAACACCGCAGCTATGTGAAACGATTGTTTTCATGCAAGACGGGGGGGGGGGGGGGGTCAACAGATCATGTCGCTCGCCCCAATGAAAGACCTGCTTAACGCAAGCCGGCCGGTGTGGCCGTGCGGTTCTAAGCGCGTCAGTTTGGAACCGCGTGACCGCTACGGTCGCAGGTTCGAATCCTGCCTCGGGCATGGATGTGTGTGATGTCCTTAGGTTAGTTATGTTTAAGTAGTTCTAAGTTATAGGGGACTGATGACCTCAGTAGTTAAGTCCCATAGTGCTCAGAGCCATTTGAACCATTTTTTTTTTTTTTTTGCTTAACGCAACCTTCCACGAGCATGTTATCCCCAGAGGTTTACTAGCTGCATGGGCTGCGAAACCACCTGATATATATCCATGTGACTTTTACCAGCGGAGATAACTGAAAAAAAAACATTTACCAAGGACACGTCCAGTCTCTACCTGGTCTGAAAACCAGTATACATCAGCACTTGCTCAGATTCCAGCGGCGCTCTGTAAGCCACAGTTGACTACATCGTGTTACGGAGTTACGGATGCAGCATCTCGTCGACGTCTCCTACAGCACCTCTGAAAGTTTGTCGGTGGCTTTCTGGTCGGCCCTGTATACGCTGCATAATGAGTGAGGAGAGTAAAGAAGCAATAATAAAATCAAAATTAGACTTGTTGAAATAGCCATAAACAAGAAATGCTATTAGGAAACGAAAATAAAATAATAAGGATAAGATATATACACAGTATGCCAACGGCATAGCCGCAGTAGTAACAATGTTTCCCTCCAGATCTCCGAAGTTAAGCGCTGTCGGTCTTGGCTAGCATTTGGATGGGTGCCTGTCTGGCTGCACTGAACACTAACGACAAGTGGTGTGCACTAAGACCTTGCAAGACCTGTCGAGGAGCGACTTGATTGAGAAGTAGCGGCTCCGGGTTCGAAAACTGACAACAGCCGTGAGAGCGATGTGCTTAGCAATTGTCCCTCAATATCCACATCGAGAGATAGTTATCATTTCAGGATGACACGGCGGTCGGTCGGTATCGTTGGGCCTTCCGAGTCCTATTCAGGTGTGGTTAGTATTATATACACTGTCAAAATTTCTTGCAATGACCAATTTTTTCTATTTTTTTAGGTAAGCAACGATTTAAGTTACATCAACAGATGACGTCTACATTACAAATGCACGACAGAAAGCTAATTAATTTACATAATGTTCCGGTTGCGCTGCCTCAAGGCACATTGAGACAGTTCACTGAACATAAATAAAGCAGAGGAGGGGACTCAAGAACAGGGCACAGGCATGGTGCATGCAGTCCTACAACAAGACTCTGCGGACACCAGAATTCGGCCGCACCGGCACGCTTTCGTCGACAGGCTCCGCGCAATCGGCGCCCTACCCCCGCGCTGGGCTCCAAACTGGACGCCACCTCGCTGCCGCCTTGCTCGTTAGTCCTGCCAACCAGCCGGACCTTCCTCCACTTGACACCTCACAGTTGAACCTTTCATCCTGCTGCTTTTGGTCAGACCAACTCACGGTCACTGCATTCGTCAGCTCGCGGACATGTGTGGTGTTAACTACGGCTTCCTGTGATGATCCCGCGTCCTCTCACCAGCAATGACGAAAACTGCCAACAGCTTTGGTGACACATGCTGACCGGATCAGGACCTCAACTGTGAAGCGACAGTCAATCCACGAAAGTACATTTGCAATGGAAACTATACACATATCATAAGGTGGGCAAGTAATGCTGCTAAACAGATTTAAAACCATTTATTTCTTTCAACTAATTATACTGTGAAGTGTGTACTGAAACGGGGAGTCATTACTTTAAAGAGTTATGAGCCGTGCGCGGCTCGCGTTCATGCCGTTTATTGTTCGTCATCTTGTTTTTGTGGTTCCGTCACCTCGTTTTTTCTTTCATTTTTTCTTTTTTTAATACCATTTACTGGAGTCACTAGGTTGTTGATTTGCTTGCCCGTGAGTGGCAGCAGCAGCGCTTATCGATAAGTACACTGTCGTACCATCTCTGGAGCGACCGCTCGTATTTACGGGTCGTCGTCTGTCAACAGTTGGGAGCTCAGTCCGTACGCAGCAGCAGTGAAGTCGGGGGCGGAGCGCCAGTCAGGTGAGGGCGACACACGTTAACTGTCCGACGGAGGGTGATTGGAGCGGGACGACCATTGGTTGGTCGTTGGGTTGGTCGTCTCATCGGGCAAAGTGTACTGGGTCTTTCGAGCGTTTCTGGGCCTCGACACTTGGTCATCGTCCCATACATGGCTCGGATCCTTCCTTGCGCAGAGATGTCGTAGCCAATTGGCAAGAGTTACCTCAGCATGGGAGGGTCCGAGCTGGTGTGCCCGGGTCGCCGTGTCTCCGGGTTCCAAACGGACATGGAGTTGAGTCGGGTTGGAGATGCAGTCAGCTTCGGACAGCCAAGACCGTTACCGACACACGTGATTTCAGTGGGAACGACCTGGTTTGGTCGTTCGGTTTGTCGTCTCATCGGACGATGTGAATTTGGTCGCCGACTGCTTGTGGAAACTCTCAGTGAGTCTAATTCATTCTTGCTTATTGTTCCACAGTGAATGCTTTTACGATTGTTCGCGTTCTTGTGCAAGTGTGTTTACGTGAAACCGTGTGTAGCTTCTGTGATTCCCACTGAGCAGATGAATGGTGTCTTCGTACTGGTGTAGTCAGTCGGTCAGTTGAAATAGAGCAGCGAGTGTGTCGAGTGGAAGGGAATTGATTAGGCAGTTGGTTGGCTCTTCGGCAGTCCCTAGGTCGTGTTGCCACCCGATTGTTTAGTGTTACGCTTGGCTGCCTGTCTCACCTAAACTATGGTTAGAGTTTCCTCCCCAGGCCGACCCTTGGAACACTTCTGAGCGGCACTGTTTGTGATTGTTATTTTATTTGCTCGCAGGTACTGTGCCAGGCCTTCAGCCGTGTATTAATATTGTCTGTTTTATGTTTAGTATATGGCCTTCAGCCGAACTTCATGACAACTATTTTAAGATTGGGCCTTCAGCCGTGTTTTACTTAAAATTCTTGTTGCTCTGTATTTAGGCCTTCAGCCGCGTTTGTTTCAGAATCTGTGTTTTTAATATGTAAATCCTTGCCTGTAAGGTTCTTTTTAATTATCTTGAAACTTCCTGAAACGGCCTTCAGTCGTGTTCTGTAAATGTTTATCTTAAGAAAGTCTTTAATTATCCTTGATTAATTGTTTGGGCCTTCAGCTGACAAGATACTTCAAGTTTTCTGAAGATGTATTCCTGTTGTACTGTGTAAAATCTTATCTTTAAAGACTCTCTTTTATTATGTAAAGAAAATTTTTTATTGGGCCTTCAGCCGAAGAATTAACTTGAATTTTCCTTAATATGGCCTTTAGCCGGAATTTGTAAATGCTTGGCTTTTAAAGAATTCATTACCTTATCTGAAATATTATTTCGGCCTTTAGCCGAGAAGATATTGTTATTTTGCTCAAGTAAGGCCTTCAGTCGTTACTTTTAATCCTGGTGTTTTAAAATCAATCATTCAAAATTATGCTGGAGAAGTTACTTGGGCCCTCAGCCGTGAAATGATCTTTGTTGTTTTAAAGAGAAAACTGTGCATTAGTCTGAGCAATAAAGTGGTGTATATTCTTGTATAACTAACAATAATTGACCTTGGCCCCTTTCCATAACCTGATCGGCTCTCTCCTGCGAAACCGGATTTCAAGTTGTTACGAAATTAAGTTGATGTTATAAGTTGTTTATGTCAGCAGAAATGTTCATTTGCGACTACTCGTTGCTTATAGCAAAACAGATTAGGCTACTCTTCATTGTGTATAAATATAACCCAAATAGTTTGGGTTACACTGTATACACAGCATCTTTATGTTTTTTTAATAGATAAGGAGTAAGGAGAAGGAAGGGAACTTATTTAATTTCTAAACTAATGAGTCACATCACCAACAAGTGCGATCTTTTTACAGTTGTCAACATCTTTACCCCACACTGAGACAGATTCCGAATCATTTATTTTACGACGATTCCTGGTCCTGAGAACCAAAGGCTTAGTCGATATGTAATACGATGAACCCCTTTCTCTGTTGTAAACTCCACAAATCTGAAATGTCCGATAAGTTAAGACATCACGTGAACTGAAATTATCTAGGCCTTTTACTTCGGCCCGCGTAGAAGAGCAACGGTGACCTAGGCATTACCGTGTTCATTCGTATCCTTGTTAGCGAGAGTGAAGTTCAAAACTCCACCGCAAAACACCGATGGCCCACGCAAGATGACTTAGGAGTCTACGAAATCCTTGGTAGTAATAGAAATGTTGTCTATTGCTTTAAAAACTGTAGGACGCGAAAGCCTTCTCCTAAAAGTTCGCACTCGTTGGTGATATGACTCATTATTCTCGTAGAAATTAAATAAAGTTCCCTTCCTTATCCTTAATTCTTATCCATTAAAAAAAAATACAGGCTTCAA
The DNA here is from genome assembly GCF_023864345.2 of Schistocerca serialis cubense. NCBI lineage: Eukaryota > Metazoa > Arthropoda > Insecta > Orthoptera > Acrididae > Schistocerca > Schistocerca serialis. The sequence continues at coordinate 659,865,526 of NC_064639.1, read as the reverse complement.
ATTTTGGAATTCTTGCAAAGCATATGCAGCTGTGGCTGCAAGGCGGCAGTTAAGTGACGGACTGACACGTCGGATGGCAGGTGCGGGCGATTTTGCTATTGTGCAAACGTTTATGCGAGGCAGGCTTACCACACCGCTCGCAGCCTAGAAGGCACGGCCGGGTGCGCACTGTATACAAATGCGAAATGATCAGGACAGCACAGGGCACTGATGTGCTGTGAAGAACCCATACATTGCAGCTACAACAGCGCCTAGTGAGCTGTGTATAGAAGTCGGACTGGGCTGAGGACAACTGATCTCGTAATTATCAAAGAGCACTCCACTTATCCCCTCAAGAGGAACTACGTCAGAGGCGTAGGAAAAAGATGTATAAATAAGCGAGTCCAGAGGCTCAGAGCAGGCAGTCGTGTCGCCATTTTGTCCGCGTCTAGAACAGGAGAGAATGACGATTGCTTAAGTTGCAGGAAAACCACGACGACCTTTTGGTGATGGATGTCAATGGCCAACCGGCACGTTGAAGCTGGCAGCTTCGGTGTGAGTCATTCCTCTTCCCTAACCGTACCTCTAGGTCATTCTGACATATTATAACCTCTGCGCTCGGGAGATGTAATAATATTTTACAGTATATTTATTAGCTTTTTTTAATGACTCCCGAAAGTCAGCAGACAGAATTCAACGTTTCTGATGAATGCACTTCACAAGGTAAGATTTGTTCGTCAAATATCTACATCTACATCAGCCAGCTGCTCCGATAACGCAGTAATTGGCGAGCAAAATCGTCGCCTCTGTCCACATACGTCTAGAGCCAACTTTTTGGTGAAACCTGCTGAAACAGGGTACCTGAACGACAAGAAGTGAAGTGGAAGCACTTGTTACGCTCTTCAAGCAATTACCATGCTCCGATAAGACAGGATCTTGGTCTTCAAAGTGACCGTAGCCTCGCAGAGAGATGAGAGCTGTGTGTCGTTTACTGAAGACCGAACACCGTCGCCAGCAACGTTCGTACAGGACAATGGGACAATCTCGACCACTTCCTACGACCTTGACTCAACTGTCCAATAAGCTCTGAGAGGACGAATATGTAGAGAAGGGACGACACTACACCCAGTTTTCATGGGCGCAGTTTTCTTTCTACAATGAAATAACTAAACTTCCCCACTAAAAGCCAATGAAGACAGAAGAAAGCCGTGTTATCTCCATTTTCCTACGGAGTTTGCTTGACCAGTCTTTTACTGCTATTCCTACTTTATTTTTGTAATCACACACTTAGTAAGAATACATACGTTGAGTAGTGCAGAAGAATCATAATCGTGAGATGTGCCATATGTTATAACAGGCAGATCAGGCCTGGCCCTGTCTAGAAACCGTCCAAAAGCCGCCGGGCATCAACGTCACGTACTTCTTTACAGTGGCTGGCACAACACAGCACCACCGACAGCTGCGACATCTGGTGTCGCACTTCATCACATACAATCGTCGGTATTTTCTCCACGCTCGGAACATAATCTTTACAGTCCCTTGGAAATTTAATTTTTTTTTCGTAAAGACACGTGTAAATAGTTGCTATCTGCTTAAAAATCCCCCCATTTTCTCCCAATGAGATTCATCCAATAATCTGCAACTCATCATACAAGTGGATAATAAGAAAGGGAGCTGAACACTTACGTTGCTGGATCAAAAATTAATTAAGAATTGAAAACCATTTTCATCCCAAGCTGCTCCTGTAGTAACTTCATATTTTAGATGCTCAAATACATAAAAGGCGAATTTTCCAGTACTTTGCCTAACAGATAATGCTAATGGATGTATTTTGTAAGGTTTGACTTCCCATGAAAGACAGCTTGCTAAATTTCACGGGTAAATATGATTTTCGGAACAAATGGGAAATCTCCCTGCAGGCAGCGCAGTATATTCGGGTATCGAAAAAAAAGGAAATACTACTCTGTCTAAGGTGAAGGCAGTCCTCCACTCTTAGTTTATTATCTTGCAATCGCTGATAGGCAGAGTAACGAGAATCCATGCATTGATTTCACCATCATGAAGTGGAGTACCTCGACTACCTCTACTTCAAGTTTAATTTTCCCTATCTTTATAACTTATCGAAAGTTGTTTCAGTTATTAAATTTACATGTTTATTTTGTTTCATTCATCAGTTATGCCGTGTATAAACTTTATAGTACTAGCTCCTTTTCAGTTTGATTCTCAAAAACCTCTCGTCACAGATTTTACGAGACTGCCGATCACTCAAAGAGTCATGACATTACACCAAATTTGCCTTCCAATTTAGTTAAATCAGACTCCAATTTGTGAACGACGATGTCAGAATCGCAGTGTGATGCTAAATACTTCTGAGGGATTTTAAAAGACTGTTACTAATACTACGTTCAAATACACTGAAGAGCCAAAGAAACTGGTACACCTGCCTAATGTCGTGCAGGGCCCCCACGAGCACTCAGAAGTGCCGCAACACGACGTGGCATGGACTCGACTAATGTCCGAAGTGGCGCTGAGGATAATGACATAGTGAATCATGCAGGGGTGTCCATAAATCCGTAAGTGTACAAGGGGGTGGAGACATCTTCTGAACAGGACGTTGCAAGGCATCCCAGATGTGCTCAGTAATTTGCATATTTGGGGAATTTGGTGGCCAGCAAAAGTGTTTCAACTGCAAAGACAGTTTCAGGAGCTACAATGTAGAAATTCTGGAAGATTGGGGTGTCGCACTGTTCCGCTAGAATTGCCCAAGTCCGTCGTACTGCACAGTGGACATGAATGGATGCAGGTGATCAGACAGAATGCTTACGTACGTGTCAACTTTCAGAGTCGTTTCTAGAAATATCAGGGGTGCCCTATACTCCAACTTCACACGCCCCACACAATTACAAAAAAAAAAAAAGGTTCAAATGGCTCTGAGCACTATGGGACTTAACTTCTGTGGTCATCAGTCCCCTAGAACTTAGAACTATTTAAACCTAACTAACCTAAGGACATCACACACATCCATGCCCAAGGCAGAAGTCGAACCTACGACCGTAGCGGTCGCACGGTTCCAGACTGTAGCACCTAGAACCGCACGGCCACTCTGGCCGGCCCACACCATTACAGAGCCTCCAACAGCTGACATGAAGGGCCCATGGATTCATGAGTTGGTCTCCATGCCCGTACATGTCCACACAATTTGAAACGAGACTCGTCCGACCAGGTAACCTGTTTCCAGTCATCAACTGGCCAATGCCAGAGCTGACGGACCCAGGCGAGGCGTAAAGCTTTATGTCGTGCAGTTACCAAGGGCACATGAGAGGGCCTTCGCCTCTGAAAACACATATCGGTGATGTTTCGTTGAATGGTTAGCACACTGACACTTGCTGATATCCCAGCACTGAAATTTGCAGCAACTGGAGGGAGGATTCCACTTCTGCCACGTTAAACGATTCTCTTCAGTCTTCGTTGGTCCCGTTCTTGCAGGATCTTTTTCCGGCCACAACGATGTCAGAGATTTGATATTTTACCGGATTCCTGATTTTCATTGTACACTCGAGAAATGGTCTTACGGAGAAATCCCCACTTCATTGGACAGCGCAATATTCTGCCTGTTTACATAACTCTGTATTTAATTGCGCATGCCTATACCAATTTCTTTTGCGCTTCAGTATGGCTCCAAATGTTTTGTATGCATCTTATTACTTTTGTCAGTATCTACAAATTGGTCATCGTAGCTGTAAGTGATGATTGCTCTTCTTTACTTTTCTTTGACGATTCATTGAGAATGAGATAATTTGAGACAATTGAATTTCGGCTCTGGCTCGGCAACACAACCATGTGGAATGCGTAGCCAGTTGCCGTTACTAACGTAACCATTTTCCCATTTTTGGAAGTCCTACATTACTACAATAGGAAGGCGAGCCCAATCATTAGTCTCTTGTGCCTCGCGGCACAATATCGAGAGATAGGGTAAGGCGTTTCTGGTGGATTACGTGGTCTTCTCATCGAATTCGCCACTCCATAAAATGCAAACATAAGCCAATTCGTAAATCCGGGGCAGTGACTTTTCTTGCAAACTTCTGATGCCTGACTGGATCTTGGATAGACTGACACCGAATGAAATTAAAATTTTGCTACGTACAAGTTCTCTCCACAGAACTGCTCAACGTACTTACATCTACAGATTAAAATCGATACTGATATGTCGTTGTAACTATTACGCAGTCATTACTGAATGAATTTCATACCATATTACTTTACTGTAGAGCCTATTTCTTGCGTTATTCCAGGCTCACTTACAGGGGAAGGGGCAGTCCATTGAAATGAAGTAGCAGTTTCTTACTCGTACAAATACTGCCCGTATTTGAATAAAGATGTGTTTATATATAGACAGCAAGAGCAACGGTCAATTGTGGAATATCTCCTATTATGTCTCTCTCGAATGTAAGTTGGTCTTTACAGAGGTATCGCAAGTTGCTGGACCATTCCTCAGCCTGCACAAAAATAATGCATATATTTAGAAATACCGTCTTTTCATCTACTTCATAGTACCAGTGCAAAGTGTAATAGAGTATTGCCACAAATGAACCACTAATTCTCAAAACCTTCATCAAAAACATTCTGTAAAAGTCCAAAATCAAGTAAACGTGTCTCTTTCGATTGCGTAGAAATGAAAATCTAACGCTTCATTTGCTTTTTTTTTTTCTGGAAGCGTTAAGACGATTGACATCATCGTTATATGCCTTGAAAGATGAACCAATCATGTAGAATGGTATTCTACAGAATTATTTTTAAAATTATCCTGTTTTACAACAGAAGCTAAAGTGGACTGACAAGGCAGCCAGTCCACAGTGACGGGTAGCCGATAGAAAGGCACGCGTACACACTCACGCCGACGGGCGTCAATTCTGGAACAGGATAACTATTGAATGGTAGCAAGAAAAGTACGTAGCTGCTTTATACTTAACTTTATTATTTGATGACTACAGCATTCTTCTTGAGACATTTATACTATAACTCTCAAAGTAGGTAAGGCTAATGGCGCCTTGCTAGGTCGTAACCATGGACTTAGCAGAAGGCTATTCTAACTGGCTCTCGGCAAATGAGAGGAAGTCTTCGTCCGTAAGGTCGCTAGCAATCTCCTCGTACAACTGGGGCGAGTGCTATATCGTCTCTCGAGACCTGCCTTGTGGTGGCGCTAGGTCTGCGATCACACAGTGGCGACACGCGGGTCCGACATGTACTAAATGGACCGCGGCCGATTTAAGCTACCACCTAGTAAGTGTGGTGTCTGGCGGTGACACCACAGAAGCAGCTGAAGAGTTTCAAATTATAGAGAAAAATTGAAATATGCAGCACAGATATAATAGTTATTTAACGTATCACACACGCAGTATTGATAGATCATCAATTTACAAGAGATAGGGAATAAAATCTTTGTTGAAAGCAAGAACTTATTCAACTTGGGATACTTTACATTAATTAAGTACTTCACAAGCCAAAGAATTGTGCATTGTTTCGTGAATGTCATTTCATTTAGATTATGGACTCGTTCACTTATTTGTTCTTGAAAGATTATGGGCGTAAGAACTCCTCCTTATCTGTCTCCTGTTAGATGGTTTTCGTCTTATTTTATCGTTACATTATTTCTACACACTTGTTACATTAAGCTTTGCATTTAAAAATTCCATGAAGGGGTTAAGAAGAGAACAAAAGAAACCAACTGAAAGTTTACATAGTTGATGAAGTACACACATGAGCCGTTATGGTTATAGGAAGACGGAATAGATTTGGAGGGGATTGAAGAGCGACTGTAAAAAGAAAAGGAAAGAAAACAGAGAGACAGAGAGAGGGAGGGAGGGAGGGAGGGAAGGAGGGAGGGACGGAGGGAGGGAGAGAGCAAGGGGGAGGTAGGGAGGGATGGATGAACGGACGGAGGGAAGGTGGGAGAGAAACAGAGAGCGAGAGCGAGAGAGAGAGAGAGAGAGAGAGAGAGAGAATAAGAGAAAGAGAAATTTCGCATTTGCTTCACCAATCGAAATGGTCATAACGTTTACTGTTTGGTGAGAAATTTCAAGATTTTCACTATGATGTCTCTCAGAATTTGTATTCAAATAAGACGTGCTACTGGATTCTGCGTAACGTGCAGGATAGCATGCTTCAGAAGCGAGAAGCAGCAGCGGGAATTGTGTTTGAAAATGTTTCTAATTTATAGAAAGCTATAGCCAGGAAACTAGATAATTCAAAAATTTCGTTGTGATTACAGGGTGATACATTATATGTGGAGACAGCTTAGGAAATGCACCCACAGAAACCGAAGACATATCACATAGCACGTGGCAGCCACGAAACTTTGACAACGCAAAACTCTCACCGTGCCAATATTGTCAAACAAGTGAATGTTCCAGGCAAAACAACAAAAATGTTCGATGTTAGCTCTCATGTCTCCAATTTTCAGCTCTTATCAACATACACCAAAAATTAAATATACTAATGATATAAAAGAAATCCATTGCTCTCTGAAATTTTCTTACATCACGGAAATAATGGAAAAAACCGTTGCCTATTCAGACATTATCTTACACAGCTTTCACTGCTTGTGAACAACACAAAAAACAAACCAGAACTGAGGCAATACGAAGTAAATGAAATCTCCTCGATTTCATATGCTTAATAAAGATAATTAGTAACAGTTTTCTGGCGTGTGGTATATATAGTCTCTTGCTAAATAGATCGTCCCCTACAATAAATGAAACAAAAATTTATCGTTCTAAGTCCGTGAAATTACTAAATACATTTCTGAAAAATGGTTCAAATGGCTCTGAGCACTATGGGACTTAACTTCTGAGGTCATCAGTCCCCTAGAACTTAGCACTACTTAAACCTAACTAACCTAAGGACATCACACACATCCATGCCCGAGGCAAGATTCGAACCTGCGATCGTAGCGGTCGCGCGGTTCCAGACTGTAGCACCAAGAACCGCTCGGCTACATTTCTGGATCAAAAATATTTGAAACTCGTGCGTCATGTTCCAAACCTATCACAGTAGTGTCTTTCCCATAATATTTCATACGTTTGCATCCATAATTACAGTTGACGCTTGCTTCAGTTTGCCGTAACGTGATTGGCTGAAGAGAAAATATTTTTCTGGACGTCATTCTGTTGATAAGTCTTGTTTAATTCTACGCATTTTGTAATCATTTAGCTATATGCATACGTAATAATGTTCTCTGGATCAAGGATGTTAAATTATTATCTTTGTTAACAAATAGCTCTTAACAGGTGACTTTTCTGTAAAGGAGACTACTATTTGTTGTAAAATAATCGTCTCTTCCGTCTATTTCTTGGTTTTTGTCAGTGACATATTCCTCCATGTACCTTCTAAAGGTTTCATCAAACTTACCGTCGTCAAAAACTGACACGTTCTTATCCGCGCATTTTGTACTGTACTGAAGTGACCAGTTACGGAGTTAACGAGGCGCTGTATGGGAAACCACAATGCTTGTCAACAACACATGTCAACAACAAACATAGAAGGTGGTGTTGCAGCCGATAGTAGAACACCGTGAGATTGGCTATTTAAAGAGGGTTTGGAGGATATAAAAGCGTTCCGCCCTATATGAGCTTTGGAGCATGTTCGAAATTTCTTGCGCGCTCTGTGAGATTTCACCTCTTGAGTTAATGGATAGGGAACACGTATGTGGCTCATGGTAGGCTATATATGGCCAGTATCGCCAAAAGAGGACGAACGGGTTATCAGCATTTTATACTACTTTCGTTAATCCTAAATCCATACTTCATGAAATATTTCTTATCTTAGATACAGGTGTAAAAAATGCCACTTGGTCAAATAAATAGGAATAGTAAATATAGTGAGGATATAACCTTCCAACATGAAACGTCTGGCTGTGGAACCTCACATAACTGAAAGGTCAAACAGTTTGATATCGGAAAGCAGCGAATGCTAAGTGAGGCCGCAAAGCAATTTTCCATTAACAGATTTCTGTCTTGTGTTATAATGTCGCCTTGAGAAAACTGTGGTCTTCACCTCTGAGAGGAGTTACTTTTAGGAAATTCAGTTGCGATCAGTAGAAGCAATCATGTGTAGGAAGCATCCAACATTCACAGCTAACGATCGTGGGTTGTTGCTGCATTGAGATAATGACTCTCAATATGTGATAAAATTGTGAGTTATCTCGATAAGTTGCGTACACCTGGAGAATGAGTGTGATTGTCAACTCACTGTGAGCTCTAACTCTGTTCCATGTGATTTTCTGTTATTCGGTCCACAAAAGGAGAATAGCTAGCGAGCAACAGAAATGTAGAACTGTACCAAACCAACAACATCGTTCGTAGTTGAGTCAACATTACACATATATCAGAAGGGCAGCGAGGAGGACGTTACTCATTTATTATTAATGCGTATAGCTTATATGTATAGCGACTCAGACATGGGGCACCACGGAACGACCACCGTCGCCTGGGACTGTCATTGTATTGCTATGCTACGACTACAAGACATCGCTTTATTTCTGGACCATCTTGGTTTGGCTACTGGTAGGCTATGCTTTCAGTGCACAGCTTACTACTATTTTTGCTCTGTTGGCGGTTTACGCTTTCGCATGTGACGTGGACGGAAAAACTCGGAAAAGTTAACTGTATACCCAGACGTAGAGGAAGTTAATTCGGTCAGACGCCTAAATAAAGTTCATTGTGTTGGGTTTTAATACGTCGCAGTGATAATGGAAAATGGCACCTCTGCCAGTCGTGATAAATTGCTGTTGACATTGTTTAAGTTAGGCAAGTCTGCATTCTTCGTAACCATTGGCACTAGAGGTAAAAGCAAGATATAATATTTTACGTTGTTCGGACGCATTATGTTCCTTTTCAGTTTCTTCTACGATTGACGTTCCGACGGTTCTAACCGTAGACACCGGAAGTTTCTGAAGAACAATCCAGCAGCGGTGTCGAAACGTCTATGATGTAGAAGAAGCTGAAGAGGAACACGACGTGGTCTAACAAACTAAAAGATTATACCTTCATTAAATTTATTGGATATGGGAAGGAGAAAGCAGTGACACCGCTAACAGAAAAGACGAAGGAGTATGCAAACAAAAATTGGCATTTAAATTATGCAAGGAGGGATGCAGTGTTGAGCAGAATGGGATTCAAGTATTTTCCCAGAAGAAGTGGAAGCAAAGTGTAAACCATAAATATGCAACTGACAATAATGGTAACTGTCTTATTAGGCATCAAATTCAGCGGTATTATGAACATTAAAAGAAATAGCAAGTATGTGAAGACTTCGCAGTTTTCTCGCACATAACTGGACTTCAGGGCTAGGAAGGAAACTCTGAGAGACGTTCTTTTGTTTATAAAATTTCGAATGAAAAGTTGCCATAATAAACGTGTCGTCAAGTGTGAACGATCATTACATAGTTTCAGAACAGGAATTTTTACGAAAGAAATGAAGCGTCAGACTTGAAGATCTCAGTGGTTTATTAAGACAATAAATGGATTCCTCTGCTTCACTATGTGAAAAAAAGTTATTACATTGGTAGCGTGCGAGAAAAAAATAACCGCTTGTGTTTAATCGCTGCACTTTGGAGGTCATTAGAGTATAGAGGTATAGTGTGCACCCGCTCCACTTGTAAGAATACCCGACTGATTCGAGGCAGAATTTTAACAGATAGGTCACTCATAGCTAATGCACTGCTCTGTAAGATTTAAGGAAAAGATAGGTAAAGTAACGCAGCATATTAACTAATGAGTGGAGGCGAATGAAATTTCGGGAGCATGTTGGCAGTGTGTGCTCATAAAGTTGAACGTCACATGTGTGAGGTCAGCGTGACTATAGCGCCAAAAGGGGGTGACCACATAACGCGAGGCAACTGAAGAAAAGGAAAAAGACAGTCAAGTGAGTGTCAGTCAGCGAACATTTATGGCGCACTGTGGTGGCGTTGTTCATTACAACACTGCCTAGCCTGTTATGTGGGTAGTTTGCGTGCGCGGGCCTTTTCCACAGTGGGTAATATACGCCAGAGCGCCCGTTCGCGGTGGTGCTGCGCACTGTTCTCACCTTTTCCTTTGCGTTTTCATTGTTGAATTGTTGTGTACATAGTTCCGCGTAGTCAGCGCGTACACAACTTTCCCACTAGAGCGCGCCCCACTAAGCACAACAGCGCAGGCGCAGTGCTCGTCCGTCTCCGCACTACGAGATGGCGCTGTCTTAGAGACGGACCAAATTCTGCCTCCGCCGATCCGCGTATTAATACGTAACGTAGTCAATGAGATTGCTGCTAACGTAGAACCTTTTCTTCTCGCGGATCACACTCGTGCAGTGATACCTGAACGTGCGAGGTATTATAACGAGTGTACAGACCTCCGATTAGTTAGTGTGCATTTGTCTGCACCAGTCTGTACCAGTCTGCATTAGTCTGTAGTCAAGTTTCAGTCTGCGCCTAATAAGATTACCATATTCCTGTACATAGCCATGAAGATAAATGACTAGACACTTTGTCGAGTATCAGAGATATGTGAGAATAAGATTAACGTACCAAGAGCAAAGGAACTTCAGATTGTCAATTTTAAATAGCATCCAGAACCAAGTTCAGTTATTTTTATGCTTGTTATTATTTTAATAAATGTGTGTGAAAATTAATCAAGTTCTGTTTAAAGTTGGTCACTGTCAATCTGCTACTCTAAGCATGCAAGTGGCATTTCTATCGTCTGACCTAACGGCAGAAGATAAACACGCCACGATAAGACCACGAGACGTATTGCTGACACTCAACTACTTCGCTAGAGCGACAAGTCAAATAATCTGATGGTGTTTGTAGCGAAGGTCTTACAGTATGCATACCACATGAATTTAAATTGATATTGGATGGAAATGAATGAAATATATTGCAGAAGTTAACAAAACTGTATTTTCACAATATTACATATCGTTTTCAGTGTGAAACATTTTAAAACAAGGTGCTGCACACAAGGAAACTTCGCATTCTGCGCACCAGTATGAAGTCTCTTTGCGAAGGCTTTTTTTTCGTACACACCACACACCTCCTTGTTGGTCTTTTCTTCGTTGTAGGTGGCAGAAGGTCTGGAAAATGCCTGGCTGTAAGTTGTGTTGCTTTTGGTTTCGAGGTGGTGTCCTACTGATGTCTCTTGATGTGTGTGGTGAAGATATGGTCAACTGTTCACCAAGACTAATGAAGAAGCTCATTCCACTTTGTCTGACACCATGCTTCTTGTACAGAATGTGTGCATTGTAGCATGCAATGTCCAACAAGTGGTGAAAAAGCTTCTGATAGTATTTTTTCAGCCTGCTTCTGGGCATCTGGTAGCTTTGTAACTGCAACTATCCACGCCCCACATATTCTTGTTGTAGTCAATGACAACTTGTGGCTTATGAACGATTCCCTTCTTCGAGTTTACATTTACAAATGCATTGCCATAGAAGGTTCTGACCATAACAACGTCTCTTTTGTCTTTCCATTTTATTACCATCTGCTTGCCTTTGTACCCTGTTATGTACTCCCCTTTCTTCAGTTTTTCCTTTTCTACGAAGTCAGGGAACCCCTTCCTGTCATGCCGCATTGTGCCGACAACATGGGTGTTATGGCTGGTTAGTTTGTCCACCAAATCTGTACTGGTGTACCAGTTGTCAAGATAAATACAGTGGCCTTTCCCGACTAGATCGTGTGCAAGCTCCAAAACAAATCGAGAGGTTATTTTTTCGTCTGGATAGTGGTTACCATACTTAGTGTCCTTTCCAGTGTAAACAATAAAGTCCCATACAAACCCGGAACTGCTTTTACAGAGTTCGTACAATTTGATGCCAAATCTGCTACGCTTTGATGGAATATATTGCTTCCATGCAAGCCGTCCTTTCCAGAGCAACAACGATTCGTCAACGGTGATGTTCCTTTCTGGCATGTACACTGATCTGAATTTACGCCGCAGATGCTACATAATGGGGTGAATTTTGAATAGTTTTCTGCTGATAGTGCCTAGTGGATCTTATCAGGTATTGTCAGCAAAGTGGAGGAATTTCAGTAGAAGATGAAACTGCTTTTCACTCATCAGTTTCCTGAAGAAAGGTGTGTCAACTGATTCCCTCTTTGAAAAGTACATTTTGTGGTCTGGTTTGTGAAGAATTCCTTGAAGTACAAGCATTCCAATAAGTGTTTTTACCTCGTCACGTGTAGTATTCTGCCAACTGTGAACCCTGGAGCGCGCTGCTAAATTGGAATGAGGAGCTATGAACTGTTCTGCATATAAGTTCGTCTGTTCAGCTATCATTGTGCACAAAGCATAACCCACAAAACACATAAAACAACTCATCACATCGTTTTGTTTTAGAGGTACAACTGTACCACAATTACCACTGAACAAATATTGAATACGAACTGAACTAGCACGCACAAATTCACTAGGTACCGTCTGCTGCAGTAGTGTCTCGTCGTCAGATGTTTCTGAATCGAAGTCACTTTTACTAGCCTCAACATCTCTATCTTGAAAACTTTCAGAACTGTCACTGAAATTATCGGCACTTTCTAAAAGCAGCTTCTCAATCTCCGAATCTGATAAACGACTTCTTTTCGCAATTGCAAAAGATCACTCACTAACGCTGCGGTAAACACAGACGAAAACGGCGCGCTTTTGCGGCTGCTTCACAGGACGCATTTTCTCGACGCGCGCTCGGGTGGACAATGTTATAACTAGCCTAGAACACGCTGTGTTGCGTGGCAAGAGCTGCCATCTAGTGGACGAAGCTCAACTAATACCACAATGCCACCGGCAGGCCGATAACTCGTCATTCCCACTAGCTACTAGCCACAGAACGCAGTGGACGGATATATCCGTCGAACCCACTGTGCAATAGCAGAGCATGGACGGATGTATCCGTCATGCCCACTTAAAAGGCTAGAGAAAACATCTGTATGAGTTCACACGCGTAAGAATCTTTAGGAAAAAAAACAATGTTATCAGGAGCAAGAAAGCGTCAATGGAAGTAGAGGCAGATGGCTGAGATCTGTCCTCACCTACTATTGCACCATCAGAAAAAGGAACAGAGTTCCATTTTGACGAATGTTGTAAAGAGCATCCTCTTTTTTACTTTGAAAGTTGTGAAACGTCCCCTTTTGAACAATTATACAAGACTGTGCTTAAACTGACACACAATATTTTTAGCGCAACGCAATCTGACTTTCAAAAATCCCTACAAAAGAATGGCCCTGACTAACATTAACCTATACCTTTCACAAATCAATTACCTCACAAAAATCTTCCTTACTCGTGCTACTGCAATAAAGCGAGCGCCACTACTGCCAGCTAAATAAAAGATTCAAACTACAGAAGGCACTAACTACTGATAGGCATAGTTAGCAAATGAAAGAATTTAATACAGAACAAACACTGTATTTACCTTAATAGTCATAATATATATAGCAGTTCATGACAGTCTTACAAATTTCAAAACTCCGCCATCTCTCTCCCCACATCCATCACTGCTGGCGGCTCACCTCCAACTGCGCAACGCTACGCGCTGTTAACATCCAGCTGCCCAATACTACAATGGCAGACAACAATGAAAATTAGCCACAGACTGCACACAGCACAGCCAGTGATTTTCATACAGAGCACTACGTGGCGTTACCAATAAGAGAACCTAAACAGCCTACTTACAGCTGTAAAACGCACGAAAACTGCAAACCCTGCAAAAATAATACCCTAGTCAGTCTTAGTTGAACTCAGCAGAAATACGCTTTATTTGTGTATGGTCCAGGCTGCTTCCATACTTACAAATTTTTGCTCTCTTTTCGCAATAAACAGTTACATTGAGCAGTTCGAGTTTTATTATTATTCTTTCTAGGAGCTTATTAGTTATTATGACTTAAAAGTCGTGCTTTACTGGCTGCTTTAGTGCCGAAAATGAGCTGTGAGTCACAATCAACCGATGTATCACGTCAACAAATTTACCTTATTCGACGATTAATATTATACGCACACCACTTGAACGATTTTAAAGAGTTCTCCTCTAACTCTAATTAAGGTGCTTCGTTCATGTTTGGAGCGCTGAAGGGCACAGCAAAAGAAACATCCGTGTCCTCAATTAAACGTATGCCTTGGGAAAACCAACACAGGTAACTAAAACTGTCTTTACATTCAGTTACGCCTCAAACTGGCATCCAATTTAACTGATATTTCATTTAGACTTAATGCCCAAATTAGGCACGAAGACAGCTTGCTTCTAAATGTAGTGTTCAGCTCTTGATCATGGCCCAGTCAAGGTATGACACTTATTGCTTTGCAGCATCTGGCAGAATACATTACCTTCAAATGTAAGAACATTGGCGGTTCATTGAACACTCAAACAAAACGTTGTGAATTTGCTGAAAAAGAAATCGAAATTCATGTCTGAATTACTGCGATTTTTAAGAGAGGTCTCGTCTATCAGTGTCGTAAGTGGCTGAGTAAATTGGTAGACTCCGAGCAAACACCGTTTACGGTTACATCACCGTTACCTTTTTGTGTAACATCTGTCGCGTGAACTGGTACTATGGTTTTCTCTTTTAACTAGATATTTACATTGAGCTGATAGTTATTACAAATGGTAAATACACTCAACACCTAGAGGCAGTAAGCCTGTCTGTTCATCGTTTTGCTAATTTGTGCAGTTTCATTCTGTCTGTAACCCTATTCTTATACATTGCTTCCAGCTTGACTAATTAGAACAGTAGCTTTATTTAAATAAATATACCGGAGCTAAAAGTCATAATGGTTTACGATCAGGGCGAGTAACACACAGAGAAACGACATCATGGTCAACGCTTAACACACCACAGCGCTGAAGACCGCGTCACTGCCGTTTCCTCATTGACATGTGAGGGTAGCGTACACTGGTGTGCAAAGCTTAAGAACGCGTGACGTATCATTGCCTTGTAGCACAGCTAGAAGGAACTTGTGCTATACATAGAAAGAATTGCCACATTACAATACTGTAGCTGAAGGAAATACGCAAAGAGGCGAAAAAAAAATTACACATTTATTCGAAATCAATAATTACGATGAAGTCACAGCTGTTTACTAAGGTCCCTGGAGATTGCAAAACGTGAGTGTATGATGACCACTGATGCAATGCAACTTGCCTCCGCCCTGGGCACAAGGATTTTAAAGGCTTCTGATGAGGCGTTCCATGCCTCCACCAGGTGTACATTTTCTTTACAGACGAATGGAAAAACTAGTAGAAGCCAACCTCGGGGAAGATCAGTTTGGATTCCGTAGAAACACTGGAACACGTGAGGCAATACCGACCTTACGACTTATCTTAGAAGAAAGATTAAGGAAAGGCAAACCTACTTTTCTAGCATTTGTAGACTTAGAGAAAGCTTTTGACAATGTTGACTGGAATACTCTCTTTCAAATTCTGAAGGTGGCATGGGTAAAATACAGGGAGCGAAGGGCTATTTACAATTTGTACAGAAACCAAATGGCAGTTATAAGAGTCGAGGGGAAGTATTGGTTGGGAAGGGAGTGAGACAGGGTTGTAGCCTCTCCCCGATGTTATTCAATCTCTATACTGAGCAAGCAGTGAAGGTAACAAAAGAAAAATTCGGAGTAGTTATTAAAATCCATAGAGAAGAAATAAAACCTTTGAGGTTCGCCGATGACATTGTAATTCGGTCAGAGATAGCAAAGGACTTGCAAGAGCAGTTGAACGGAATGGATAGCGTCTTGAAAAGAGGATATAGGATGAACATCAACAAAAGCAAACGAGGATAATGGAATGTAGTCGAACTAAGTCGGGTGATGCTGAGGGAATTAGATTTGGAAATGAGACACTTAAAGTAGTAAAGGAGTTTTGCTATTTGGGGAGCAAAATACCTGATGGTGGTCGAAGTAGAGAGGATATAAAATGTAGACCGGCAATGGCAAGGAAAGGATTTCTGAAGAATAGAAATTTGTTAACATCGAGTATAGGTTTAAGTGTCAGGAAATTGTTTCTGGAAGTATTTGTATGGAGTGCAGCCAAGTATGGAAGTGAAACATGGATGATAAATGGTTTGGACCAGAAAAGAATAGAAGCTTTCGAAAAGTGGTGCCACAGAGGAATACTGAAAATTAAATGGGTAGATCACATAACTAATGAGGAAGTTTTGAATAGGATTGGGGAGAAGAGAAGTTTGTGGCACAACTTGACTAGAAGAAGGGATCGGTTGGTAGGACATGTTCTGAGGCATCAAGGGATCACCAGTTTAGTATTGGTGGGCAGCGTGGAGGGTAAAAATCGTAGAGGGAGGCCAAGAGATGAATACACTAAGCAGATTCAGAAGGATGTAGGTTGCAGTAGGTACTGGGAGATGAAGAAGCTTGCACAGGATAGAGTATCGTGGAGAGCTGTATCAAACCAGTCTCAGGACTGAAGACCACAACAACAACAACGACGAAATCCTCCCTCTCTGCAGTTCTAGAGGGAACACATCACTCCCTCTGACAAGCCTAGATTAAGAGTCTATCTGCTCCCCTTCTCAGAATCCTGCTCTGTTCCTGCCAGCATCGTATTCTCATGAAACAATCGCTGTAGACGTTTTGAGTTTCGACCATTGAAAAATTTACAGTAGCAACAACATCTCTTCCGATGATCTGCTGCGTTTAACCAGTAACAGACATTTCTCTCTTTTAGAGAAGTTCAAAACAGAAATTGTCTCCCACTATGAGAATGATTTCACATTTCGGCCAATGACAACGGCTGCACACATGCCTTGTGCGTGTTCATCCATGTTACAAAAATAATTTTGGTTAACCAATGCGGTTCTCTCTTAAAAAAAATTTAATCAGCAACTACTGCTGATTTCCAGTGTGTCCAATAGATTCTGCACGCTCTGAATGCCTCGTGTGTTCCCCCGCAGACCTTTGCTTTTTAGAAAGCATTCTTTACACTGCGCCCTTCACTGCCTGCCGAATGCTGCCTTCTGCCCTCAGCGAAGCTCTTGTCAAAAGATGGAACACCATCTCTGACAGCATCTGTAAGTTCATTGTGTACCAGGTTGGGACTCCACCTTTCAGCGAATTTCTGAGGCGTTGGCATTTGTACTGCTGCGGCCCATACTCTCCCACATCTGACTTGGTTCACAGAAAAGTACGCATATCCTTCGCCGTATAGAAATGAAAAGAAAGAGTACTTATTAAATTTGCCATCATTGGTGTTTTTTTGAGTTTCATGTGTATTTCTTTATATCGCCAGGATAGCGGAGGGCGCTAATGCGCTGCTCCTGGACTGATGCAGGTGCGCCGGCCACAGATCGAATCCACCTGGCGGTTTAATGACGAGGGCTAGTGTGCCGGCCAGCGTGGATGTGGTTTTTCGGCGGTTTTCCACATCTTACTAGGTGAGTACTGGGCTGTTCCCCACGTTCCGCCTCAGCTACACGACTCGCAGACATTTGGAAACGTTCACACTATTTCATGACTTACACAAGTCGCAGACAGCTGGGGGTACACCCATTCCATCCCGGGGGGTGTGGGTGGGCGACAGGAAGAGCTTCTGGGCATCATCATTAATCAGGTTATGCAGCAGTTTTGGAAGAGTCTGTACAGTAACAAAAGGTCAAGCAGTTCCTGATAAGTCACGCATTTATATAATCAGTGCTGAGTGAAGTTTGAAGTAGTGTAAAGAGAGACGCCACTAGGCAGTCGATGGTTGGAAACAAGTAATTTAGAGTTATAACTCACATTATACCAAGTGTCAATCCGATGGAAAAGTTTGGGTTTGGACAACACCTGCCATCACATTCAGAACCAGTAGAGAAGTGCGGAGCTAGTTTCACAATATGGAGATAGTTATAGTGTTTAGAATGTGGTCCCCCTATTTACGCTTAAGAAAACGCAAAATGTGGAAGTATATGAATTATACTTTACAGCACTGTCTAGTGTGTACAGTAGAGAAACGTTTAATAGATAATGATTGATTGTTTCAGCATGACAATCCACCCTGTCATAAAGAACATTTATGAGGCAGTAGTTTGTGGACGGTAACATTCCTGAATGTGCTGACCTGCCCCGAGTCCCCAACTGAGCCCAATGGGATATCTTTGGGGTGATTTCGAACGTGAAGTTCGCTCCAGACCTCAGCGTCCAGCGTCACAACTTTCTCTGGTTTCGGCTATTAAAGATAGAAAGGGCTGCCATTCCTCTGCAGAAAATCAGACACATCACGTAAGTGCTCTCAGCGGAGCTGAAGCCTTCATGAAGGCGAAGTGTGGAGACACCCCATTTTAATGTACACTAACTGGTGTGTCGCTACTTTTGGTCAGGAGGTGTACATTTACTACGTCAAACGACAGCAAAAATTAGGTGATATTCTGTTGTGCTTCTAGTTCGATTTTCACTCCTACCTATGAACAATGGGTACTTTACCTGTTGCATATTTTGCATAAAACTGAAGAACTACGAAAAAACTTCAATAGGGTTTTTAAGTTTTATGAATATTTCTCTTGAGGATATTAACTCTGTCAAACAATCTGCAGTTTTTACTGGTTATTAACATTTCTTCATGAAACATGTTACGAGAGTTTTAAATACAATATCTGTGTGAATCAAAAAACCAGAGTTATGTCCTGGGCGACGCAAATACATTGGAATGCTAAAAAATAATTCCTGCGAATTTTTTATTCTCTTCTCAACATCGGTTGAAGTATGTTATGTGTATTACTTGGTCACCCGCCAGGATAGCCGAGGGTGCTAATGCGCTGCTTCATGGGCTCGGGTAGGCGTGCCGGCACCTGATCGAATCAGCCCGACAGATTAACGACGAATGCCAGTGTGCCGGCCAGCCTGGATGTGGTTTTAAGGCGGTTTTCCATGTCCCACTAGGTCAATACTGGGCTAGTCTCCACGTTGCACCTCATTTACACGACTCGCAGACGTTTGAAAACGTTTGCACTATTTCTTAGCTTACACTAGACAAAGACAACTGGGGTACACTCGTTCCATCCCCGGGGATATGGGTTTGCGACAGGAAGATATCTGGCCACCCTCTGACACTAACAGCACCAAATCCATAGTAACAAGGCTGACCCCACGTGAAATGGTAGAAAGGCTAACGAAAATGATGATGATGACGTATATTACTCTGTCGACTTTCTCGCTTAGATGACACAAGCTGCAACCCCTGTTGTTAGAGGTCTCCACATTGCAGTGTGTAACACGGCGGTTTGTAATGTAATTTCGTCACTCTGTAAGAAATACTCAGAAAACTGAAAGCACGAATTCGAAGAGTTCTTCCGTGCATGGAGCACCTCCTCCTTCAGCATAACAATTCTAGACAACACAGGAGCGCTACAGCACGACACCTAGAATTCACTGTCACCGATCATCCAAATCCTTTTTTCACCCGTTTTCAAAACATGAGGAACGTCTTCGAAGACCTAATTTTGATAGTGATGAAGCGGTGCAAGTGGGGGTGAGGCTGTCGCTCCGTCAACAAATTCAAACACTCTGCAGTGACGGTATCAGCAAATTAGTCTCTCGCTGGGAGAAACGTGTTCACTACCAGTGTGAGTAGTAGACATAAAGAATAATTATGTAGAATGATAATAAAGTTTGTTTTATTAATGAGTTTTACAAGTTTTGACATAAAATATTCGGAGGCATTAATTTTCAGCAGGCACTCGTATTAGCAGGATCTTCCTGCTGCTCGCTATGACGTCGCACCAGCTGCTTGACAGTGAAGAATGTCGGATGTTATTCTCGCCTTAGAAATTATTCGAGCATTCTGCCCTACCGGCTGGCAGAGACGAATGAGCCCTGTTCGTGCCACAGCGCTTCTTTGATACTAAAACAACTCCCTCCGTCACACTGCGGGGTTCCGCAGATTGCGTGAGAAGCACACAAATATGAAAGCATTTTGTCCAACTTGCTACCTACTTCTTAAAGAAGGAAACAAATTCCTCGTATGATGCTTCCAGGTGGGGGGTGTAATTAACTATTGTTATAGTACTAAATGAGTTCGCAGGTTTGCTCTTTCAATCAAGTACAAATAAAATGGACAGAGCAACTTCTTCTCTTAAATGCTGCATGCATACACACAATACACTGTCAACTACAGTCTTTAATAGTGAATATTAAATCTAAACCAGAACATACAGAATAATGAAACCTTGGTTTGTAAGAAGTCTTTTATGTTCACCTAAAGTATTTCACCAAAGACAGTAAGAACTAGCAGGTTGACACGTTACCGGACAGAACATGTAGGATGAGTTCATACGGCCAGTGACAGAATGATAACAGGTTATATTTTCATTTACACTGCTAGAGCGATGACATAGACTAAGAAAATTCGGTGGCGTTTCGGGATTGAACGACGTCGAACCATACACCAAATGTTTAGTAAAAGAATAAGAAAAATAACCATTATTAACGAGCAGTACCGTGGTTCTGACGTATATTATTCTAGTGTTAATAGACCCACTTGCTTCCACAGCACTAGCTAAGTATGTAAGGAATTTTTAAATAATGGTAGAGTGGAAAATAGCATTTTAAGTTTTGAAGTGAGTTGGAGAGGGTCGTGCAGTATTGGCTGGCTAAAGTATTTTGAGTTTACTGTGTAACTGTGGTGGTTAGTCGGAATATTAGTATAGTATCCCCCTACTACTTATGTTCTATGAATTCACAACATGTAATTATTTTTTAGCTTATGATGCTTAATTAGGTCGAAAGTAAAAGATCAACAATTGCAACACTTTTAGAAGTTGTCTTTCAGCATCGGACATTGTCTTTTCTTTGACAATATAATTTGAATGATAAACTGCAGCGATTCTTTTTCAATAATAATGGTATACGTAAGCATGGGATCATATTTTTCTATTTCAGCTTACTTCACGAATGTTTAGTTTACTATTTTACAGAGTTATCAAATAAAATACAAAATATACTGCTGGTCCACACCTCCAACACGTGCTAAGTCTCAAGATTTGGTACTCTGCACCCAGTCTTCATCAAATGATTACAGACACATTATGCTCTTTATGCTCTTTTCATTCTCTTCTGCTGGCCCATTATTTCAATTAATTTCAGTTTCCTTCGCCCCTTTGTAACTGACTTTTCATTGTCAGCCCTGTTTTCTTTTGGAACACCAGTCTTAAGCTTAGGTTTCTTCAACTGTCCTTAAAACTCTTTTATGCACTTTTAAGCCAATATATGTATTGGCGATCTTTCTCTCCTCTAACTGTCGTTTAATAGGTGTTAATGATGTCAGGATCTTTTTTTCCTCAGCCTCCTCCTGATCTTCGAATCAGAGGCGTCTGTCGACGGACAGATGTTTTCAGTGATTACACTAAAACCGAATGTTGCAGATCTAGTAATGTTTGGAGAGTGCAGATGACAGAAGCTTCTTCTTTAGAACGATACTATAAGACGCTCGGTTGGCCGGCACAGCATGACAAACGATCTGTTCATATCGTCGTTCTTTTATAGAAATTCTCATGAAACGCTTGTTAGATGTCATTCCTTACGTAACATAGTTAACCTAAATGTAGCAACGAAATTAATTACTTACCTTCAAAAAACGTCCCATGGGCCTCAAATTATCACCCGTATGCTAACAGCTACAGCAACCGCCATCAGGCACTCAAAGCAGACAAAACACTGAAGAGAGGAAGAAGATATCCGACTCTTAGAGACACAAGCTTGTTTACTGCTTACTGTATACTTCTGCCATTTGGAGGCGCAAAAGAAAATCACAATAAATTCCGGTAGTGTAAACCGGCTAATAATGCACGGCTCTTTCCTACTTAGTGATGTAATTCGTTTACCGTACGGTTTTACATGTTTTGTCCTTCACAAAAAATTGTGTGCTCTGGTTATATATCATGTGCAGGTCTTCCAGATGATGACAATAGCAATTAATAGTCACCGCAGCATAATAAAATTTTACAACAGTGTTTTGATGTTGCATATCTAACATTCGGCGCTGAATGACGATAAACAACCAAGAAATCTTAAGAAATATTACACGGACGTCTGAGAAGCTACGTACAATATCACGTTTTAGTCGACAGTGTAATTTTGTCAGACAGCATACGAGCATGTGATAACGTATAAGAAAGAACTGTTGTCCTTATATTTATCGACTGGTACTGTTGTATAATGATATGGGTAACTATAGTTTAAAAAGAACAACAGTTTTCACGAGAGTGATATTAAGAGCAGATCATAAAGAAATTCTAATGCCGTATTCGTGGCTCGGGGTGGTGCCGAGTACTCCCTTCAGCTGTCTTGCCCCGCACTCCTTTACATATGAGATTGCATCAATCAGGTCTGAGCGCTCATTTTCGTGAATCTCTTTCTTTGTGTTCAGAAAATTCTCAGTTGTGGGCATGACTGAACAAAGTATTACATCAAATATTGGTTAAAGCCATTCGTGCACATAAAAAATATCCAAGGCTCAAACGATTAGTTTTCCTGTATCGGGTGCCACAACCACTGCATATTGCCACATGCTCGTAATTTTACGAAGTTGTCCTTACTTGGTGATTAAGTGTATTTTCTTTATTGCTACTTTATCCCCCTCTTTTCACATAGGAAAGTACAGTCAACTCGCTCGTCAGCTAACAGACATGTAACATAGCCAAAGACGCAAAACCAGCACGTTAAAAGATGCGATGTGTAGAACAGGTTTTAAGAATTGTATAGACGAATTTATGGAACGTTTTAAAGAAAAGAAATTTGATTTCCCTTCTTCAATTTAAAACAGCACTACGAGAAGGTCTTATGAAAACGTACATTTAAAAATTTTGTAAAATTCTGTTCTTCAAAATCAAGCAATGCAGTGACATTCAAATCTAGGGACCTTCTCTCGGGTAGATAGTCTATTGCTGAGAGAGGAGGGGATGACAAAAGATGAGACATTTACTGGAGCAGAAGGGTGTAGGCATAAGGACAGAGGAGAGATGTATGGAGAAAGAATCGAGATTAGGGAGGCAGGAGGGAGATAGTAGTAGGTGGCGTCGGTAAGAGCCATAAATGAAGAGAAATAAGGGACAGGAAAAGATGGTGAAGAAAGGAGTACGAAAGATGGGAAGGAAAGAAAATGGAGCCCTAATGAGGTGGTATAGGTTGGGTGGATTTATAGTAGGGAGGATGGGTAAATGTCGGGACTATTTCATTGTGTGTGAAAGGATGATAGCTGAAATCTAGGCAACATTTAAATAACAGAGACTGCGTGAAATCAAGAATTTGTGAAGGTGAGGATAGTGGAGTGGTGTAATTCCCAAGTTTGGTTAGTTAGTAGTTTCTTATGGGTAGGATTTGGGAGTAGTGAGCATCGGGTTGGAGGTTGTGCAGTGAGTCCTGACTTTTACAGATAATTTACTAATGATAAAACGTCGTTCTTGACAACGGAGGAAAGACGATAAATAGAACTTGTTTTACAGCCGGATATAGCTCTTGAAGAATGGTCTTAATGAGATAACAACAACATACTATTAATACATTGAAAGCAAAATTCAAACAGACTTCACCAAAGTGGGTAGAATCGGGCCAACAGCAATAATAGTTCATAAAATATTTCCCCTGGCAACACGGAGTGAAAAGTCAATAAAACAAGCTTCTGCGATTAATTGTAGGACAACATCTTATAATACAACTCCCTGACTTAATTAAGCCACTTACATTACCACTCGTCTGAATATTGAGCTATGACCAATCCCATCACTAACTAGTCACTAAATCAAAGCTACTATCAACCATCTACACCAGCCGGTGACTCACAGGCCTGACCCGGCGCGCTACTGGTTTCAATGCGGCCAGTGGAAGAAATTTGTGTGTGAGAGTAAGGCGCTCGCATTGTACGTTGCTCCGGGACTTATTTTCGGATATATCCGCGGACGCTCGGCTCGCCTCGGGTTTGCAGCTCACGACGCAGACCAGAGAAAGTTTCGCTTACTCCATGCATGCGCAATGCCATTTCGCCGACGCTGGATTTGTTGTCCTTGTGGCCATGTGCGTGCGCAAAATGCGAGATACAGCTGACTACCGTGAATGGTTGCGGGGAGACGTACTTTCCCCTATCGATCAGTGTTGACAATACATACACGTTATTCACTGCTGACAGCCTTCGTCTGTGCTATACGTTGATAGATCGCAAACGTTGGGAGGTAGCGGAAATCTCATGAAAATTACCGACTATTCGCTAAATGTGCCATAACATGGTGAACAAATTAGTTATTTGTTGTCGTTTCACTTGGGTATGTTTTAGTGATGACTAGTCAAGTTGATACTAATTTTGAGGTTTGCCGATGGCATTGTATTTCTTTCAGAGGCACCAAAGGACTTGGAAGAGCAGTTGAACAGAATGGACAGTGCCTTGAAAAGAGGATATAAGATGAACATACACAAAAGTAACACGAAAATAATGAAATGTAGTCGAATTAAACAAGGTGATGCTGAGGGAATTAGTTTAGAAAATGAGACACTTAATGTAGTAAACGAGTTTTGCTATTTGGGAAGAAAAATAACTGATGATGGTCAAAGTAGAGAGGATATAAAATGTAGACTGGCTATGCCAAGAAATGCGTTTCTGAAGAAGAGAAATTTCTTAACATTGAGATTAGATTTAAGTGTCAATAGGTAATACCTGAAAGTATTTCTATGGAGTGTAGCCGTGTATGAAAGTGAAACGTGGACGACAAAGAGTTTAGACAAGAAGAGGATAGAAGCTTTAGAAATGTGATGCTAGAGAAGAATTCTGAAGGTTAGATGGGTAGATCACTTAATTAACGAGGAGGATCTGAATAGAACTGAGAAGAAGTTTTCGGTACAGCCTGACTAAAAGAAGGTATCGATTGGTAGGACATATTCTGAGGCATGAAGGGATCACCAATTTAGTACTGGAGTAAAGCGTGCTTTGGGGGGGGGGGGGGGGAGTATAGGTTGGGGGGGGGGGGGGGATCGTAAATGGAGACCAAGAGATGAAACAGTAAGCTGATTCAGAGGTTGCAGTACTTACTCGGAGATGAAGTGGCTTGCACAGGACAGAGTAGCAAGGAGAGCTGCATCGAACCAATCTTTGTACTGAAGACGACAACAACAACATGTCAAGGTGCCCGGCGTACTATATTCCAAGGTTCACGTTTATTTGCGTCCTCTGGGCGCTGTTTCTTGTTTCTTCACCAGAGTCAGTACACAATTCAGCAAAGGAAGTTGTGAACAAAAAGTGAATTTACTCTCAAAAATACGTGTTTTGAAATATAATTTACTGGCGTGGAGTGTCAGGAAAAGGACGCAGTTCATATGGTTGCGTTACTCCATCAACATTAACGGGACGGACGCTACAGTTTTGACTTTATGTGCTAGAAGCGCTGTTGTCGCATCACTTGACGAGGTGGCCAGAGATCTTACCTGTTTGTATGAGGCACATGGGTCATCAAAGGCTGCCCACGCTGAGCTACGGGACTACCTACGTAAATTTATCAATACCGCTTTTTATGCAATGTAAGATACAAAATAGATCAGTTTTGAAGGGTAAAATAAAATAATTTACAGAAAACGGCATTAACAAAATCAGTGATATTTGTAGCGTAATAATAATATCACATTCTGCACAATGGTACACAACAAATTAGTCACGTACATGGTGTATGTATATCAAAGTCAATAGGGTCCCGCTCTTAGAAGAAACACCCACACACTCAGTGTGCAACGACACAACTACCGCATCGCGCCGCAGTGTGCCCACGGACCTTCTGTGTATAATACTACTGATTATAGATACACGGAATGTACCCTCGGTCTTTATGTTAGCCACTAAAGCACGCAGATAGCGCTCATCTTATAATCATAATGACTCTGTCTATTTCTCCACTGGAACCACCGCCCTCTGGCCCAGGAAAAGGCACTAACTGTTCAAAAAATGGTTCAAATGGCTCTGAGCACTATGGGACTTAACAGCTGTGGTCATCAGTCCCATAGAACTTAGAACTACTTAAACCTAACTAACCTAAGGACATCACACACATCCATGCCCGAGGCAGGATTCGAACCTGCGACCGAAGCAATCGCGCGGTTCCGGACTGAGGGCCTAGAACCGCTAGACCACCGCGGCCGGCACTAACTGTTCCAATCGGTTTCTGTGTCCACACAACGGCAACTCCCCACGCTGACCGTTAGTGATATCCATAGACAGCTTTTATGCCTATGGTATAAGCCGCCCATTCTTGGCCCTGCGCTAACTGACGGCTCTCGCCCGCAGTCGTTTCCGCCTTGGTCGCAGACGGGCTGCCCGTCTGCCCGCCCTCATGCTGCACCAGCACAATAAGCCACCAAGCATGACAGGCTGCGGGAGAAACAAATGTCGCTCTCGACACGACGCATGGAGAATCTTTTGGATCGTTTTAGTTCAAGCTTCCATGTTAATTGCTGGTCGAGGGCTAGTTTATGATATATTAGTGAATAAGTTACAAGACAATGTAGGGCCCTAATAAACTGATAATTCACGAGGAGTACCAATTATAAACAAGGAATACAAAATAACAGATGATCAAGAGGAAATAGTTCACCAGTTGAATCAAACAGCTGAACAGGTAAGGCCCAGTAAATGGAAGTAACAAACACAAATGGTGGAACGGTAAGTGTGATAACGCCGGGAATCCAGTTCGTGTGTAAAAGGGAATTTAAAGTAGACTGGGGCGGAAATGAGAATTTTGATTGAGGAGGGAGGCTTGCCAGGGTAATCCATGCACTTGTGCGAACCACTGTCCAAAGGTGGGATTAGTGGCTAGCGTACCTCTTGAGTAAGCAGGAGATCCGGATTCGATTTCCGGCCCTGGTACAAATGTTTACTGGCGTCTTGAGTCGATATACATAAAAATAATATCTGTGTGACATCACTAAAGTCTCTGAAACGGTGTCATATCATTTGTATAAGCACCTGCCCCTGGGTATTTCAGGTTGGCTGCCCTATTTACATTCGGTGCTGAGGTGCTATTCCAGGACATGAGAGCCTCGACAATTATGTTCGTGCTTAAGGGGGAATTAAAAGTAGACTGAGGGGGCAGTGAGAATTTGGATCGAGGAGCATGCATGTCAGTGTGAACCCTGCAGATGTGCGAACTGCTGTGCCAAGGTGGATTAGTGGCTAGTAAAGAGGAGGCCCAGGTTCGATTCGAGGCCTTAGTACAAATTTTCAACGTTGTTTCAGTCTATATACATAAAAAATGGTGCAAATGGCTGAGCAGTATGGGACTCAAATTCTGAGGTCATCACTTCCCTAGAATTAAGAACTACTTAAACGTAATTAACCTAAGGACATCACACACATCCGTGCCCGTGGCAGGATTCGATCCTGCGACCAGAGCGGTCGCGCGGCTCCAGACTGAGGCGCCTAGAACCGCTCGGTCACACTGGCCGGCCATATACATAAAAATCATATCTGCATTAGACCAGTAAAGTCACTGAAATGGTGTCATTCCTTTTGAATAAAAAGAGAATTTACAATGAGAAACAACAGAAAAGATCGGAACGAATCAAAAGATATTAGGCGATTCGGAAAGGAAAGCTACTGAAGAAGATGGCCAGCAAATGATTAACTGAAGTGGCCCAGAGAGGCCGTAAAAGCAGAAGAAGAAGAAGATATTAGCTATAGACAACAATTGTAAATGGTGAGATAGTGGCATGGACGTGGAAGCTGCATTTTGTTGGTCATTTAATGCCAGGGTTTTTGAGAGGTTGATCTTGAGGAACTGTTGGTTGCACCAAGAGGTCAGCTAAAGGACGTGGATTTGAAGAGTTCGTTGGGTTTCTGGAGTTTCGGGTGGAGGACAAGGGAGTTGGTGTCAGGAGTATACTGAAGAAAGTGGACTGGTAAAGCTGGTTTGGACATGCCGACAGCGTAGAGGAGATAGCTAAGATAAAACAGAGGACTGAGATTTGGTATACAATATGACTATTGTCTGTCATTTTGAAATGCAACTTCTGGCGAAGTTCTGCACTAGTCAACCGTTAAAATAACAAAGCCACTGTAATGGCATATAACAGTAAATATAAAACTCTTGATACATTGTGCAGAACATGGCTAACTGCAGGGTGATTAGAAAATGTTCTGTACCAACAAATGGCAGTTCAAAGATCTGCCGAAAACAGCCGCCGGCCACTCTGGCCGTGCGGGTCTATGCGCTTTAGTCCGGAACCGCGCTGCTGCTTCGGTCGCAGGTTCGAATCTTGCCTCGGGCTTGGCTGTCTGTGATGTCCTTAGGTTAGTTAGGTTTAAGTAGTTTTATACCTTGCACACACACACATACGTTTTGGGTTATGCCGTCACATATGGTAAGTATTTCTATAAAATTGAAGTCAAAAGATTAAAAACATTCTCAAACACTGAAGAAAAATTTCACAAGCTAATCAAAAATTTAACCTGAAATCCAACACACATGTTTCGAGTATATATTTTTGTTTAAAAAAAGGAAAAAAAATAAGAAAATCAAGCTTCATGTGAACTACTTCTGCCGTCGCTTTTTGTTGTAGAATCTTCAGAATTAAAACTGAAAAGCTTTTGTCGGTGTTCTATAGCCTATTATAATGTTTTACAACTTTCACTGTAATATGCTTTTCATTTATAAATCATTACAACATAATCGGCAATTTTCCACAGATCACGGTTAGTCAAGAAATTCAAATAGGATGTAGTAGGGCAGCTATCTGGAGGAACGGCAGGAATCCTGCAGAACCAGTACTTGAAAAGCGGAATGTGACAATAACACACATCATATTTAACCGGCTGTTTTTATTCACGGTTCGACTTGGTGCAGTGAAAGACACTAAACTCGTTTATGGAAAGACTTAATTCAAATACCCTTCCAGTCATCCCTGTTTGGATCTACCAGGGTTGCTGTAAATCTCTTAATGCCAGCATCGGGATAGCTTACGTAAAAAGACATAGTCTTGTTCCTTCCCTGTCATTTCCATAGTTCGAACTTGTATTCCATCTTTAAGGGCGTCTTCGTCGATCGGCCGTTTTCTGCATTTGGTCTGCGTGGAGGTCACATGACACCACTTGAAATTCATCGTTGTATAGTTCACTATGGTTTTGTATTACAGAGCGAAGCCAGCCCTGTCAGCGAACAAGCTGAGCTGACAAGCCGGGCCGGCCGCTGTGGCCGAGCTGTTCTAGGCGCTTCAGTCTGGAATCGCGCGACCGATCTGGTCACAGGTTCGAATCCTGCCTCTGGCATGGATGTGCGTGATGTCCTTAGGTTAGTTAGGTTTAAGTAGTTCTAAGTTCTAGGGGACTGATGACCTCAGATGTTAAGTCCCATAGTGCTCAGAGCCATTTTTTGACAAGCCGGTGCCGCTAGACTAGCAGGTTCAACATGTATACATACACTTCGCCTACGAATTTTGGCGAGAGAGGCTGCGACTATAAAAATATGTGACATATATGGACGCATCTTTTGGTTGCGTTGACGTGTATGTTGAAATTATTTATAACGCTAAGTGACCTTATACTTTATTATTTGCCATTAATTTCAACTATATACCTATATCCTTTCTTGAGAAAAAGAGGTCTTAAAAAACGGACAGACCGACCGCAAATGGTAGAAGCATTGTGTTCTGTGATATAATCACTTTTCGAAATTTTTTCTTTACTTGTACTGTAAAACCTGCTTCTCGTCAAATTTCATGATTCTAGGACTTTCATGAATGATTTTACGAATATTGAAGAATGTGACGTAAAAAGACGTATCTTTTCACACTACCAAGGGACCACAGATCGTAGTATGTACCATAAATTTGTAGTTGATACCAGTATCCATTCCTGAGAAGAAGAGGTCACAACAGTCGGACAGATAGACGGACTGGAAAGTTCTTACAGATTAAGGCATTTAACCCTAAAAATCAGTAAGAAAAGCCATACAGGTACGAACCTGGAGGAATTGGCACGTTAGATACAGGAAAGTGGCCTAAATTGGAATCAAAACCCTAAAGTGGACTGCTGGGTCTAATGGGTTTGCAGTCTCCTGAAATCTAGTGTGAAAAGTTGTAAATACTAGTTTAGGCTTCTACTCTACATCTACATCTACGTAGATACAGTGCAAGCGACCTACGGTGCATGGTGGAGGGTATCCGGTACAACTACTAGTCAATTCCTTTCCTACTCCACACGTAAATAGAGCTTGGGACAAACGACTGCCTATATGCATTTGCGTGAGCTCTAATTTCGTGTATTTTATCTTCGTGGTCCTTAGGCGTAATGTATGTTGGCGACAGTAGAATCTTTTGGCAGTCAGCTTCAGATGGCGGTTCTCGAGATTTTGTCAACAGTGTTTCTCGAAAAGAACGTCGCCTTCCCTCTAGGGATTCCCATTTGAGTTCCCTGAACTGCTTCGATGTCTTCCTTTAATCCTACCTGGTGCGGATCGGAAACAAGCAACGCTCAAGAACAGGTCACCTTTACAGGTGAACTATTCTATTCTCCCATTAAACCGAAATCGACCATTCGTCTTCCCTATCACGTTTCTCACATGCTCGTTCCATTTCATATCGCTTTGCAACATTACATCCAGATATTTAACCGAATCGACTGTGTCAAGAAGGACACTGTATCCGAACATTGCAGGCCCGTTCGTCATTCTCATCCGCATTAACTTACATATTTCCGCGTTTAGAGCTAGCTTCCAATCACCTCACCAAGTGGACATTTTGTCTAAGTCGTATCTTCCTACAGTCTATCAAATTTGACTCCTTACCGTGTACCACAGCATCATCAGCAAAAAACCATAGATAGCTGCTCACCCTGTCTGCCAAGTCATTTATGCATATAGAGAACAACAGTGGTCCTATCACACTTCCCTAGGGCACTCCTGATGATACCCTGGTCTCTGATGAATAGTCGTCGTCGAGGAGAACATATTGGGTTCGATTACTTAAGAAGTTTCCAAGACACTCACTACTTTGTGATCTTACTCCATACGCTCGTACCTTCTTTAAAAGCCTGCAATCGGGAATTTCCGGAAATATAGAAACACAGAATCTGCCTGTTGTCCTTCATCCATTGTTCGCAGTATATGATGTGAGATAACGGCAAGCTGAGTTTCTCACGAGCGATGCTTTCTAAAACTATGCTGATTCCTGAACTGAAGCTTCTTGGTCTCGAGAAAGATTATTTGTTGAGTGGCACTTAAGATAAGTAAATAAATTAGTGAAATCAAAGTGAAGTAGAAATTAGAAAATAAATTAAAAACTTAGTTTAGTTTAGAAGAATTACACACTGGCAAACAGCGGGCAGAGCAGCAGAGCAGAAGAGACAATGAACGTGAAGTCTGCAAGTTCAGAAGAAGCCATCGCCCTCCCCACATATGCGGACGCTGTCGATTCAGCCGTCAGGGGATCGCCCAACGGCTCACATGTTTCTCAATGTGAGCAAAGGCCCTCGCCTACATTCCAAGAGCCAATGACCGACGTTAAGAAGATTCTTCGAGAAGCTTCTCAACGTGGCAGACGAGGCAATGACCGTTAAGTCGTTCACCTCCAGTGGATTGAAGTGAATAAATACGCGAGACGCAGTGGGCCCAATGGAGGAAGACGAAGGGAAAGAGAAGAGTAACAGTAGTTTTCAGTCAGTTTCGGTGCCGAAGACCGTCACGCAAGATGAGGCTACATCATACACAGACGCACCACGTCTGCCGCTGTAATGGAATAGCAAGCAGCAGCCTCGGCGCCAGAAGACAGAAGTTAAAAGGTATTTGAAGTCTGATTTTTACGTACCCGGGCGACTCGTGAGAACGGGAAGGAGACGGCCTCACATCAGCAGTCACCTATGAGCTGGGATAAAGATCTGACAGCCGAAGAATGGCAAGCGGGAGTCCGTTGTTCGAGTCCGGGACACTGGCCTTCCCCCGCCGCGCCGCTCCGCTGGCCGACGCACGACACTGACACACGCGGCCGCTTATAGAAGAGAAACACTGGGACGCCACATCCAAGGTATCACCGTCCGATTACGACTTCGTTCTCAATAATTAAACGGGCCACAGCACGATGCGCGTCTCCAGTCAACTGGGCGAGACGGCGACACGAGATACACAACGCCAGGCGTAATCAGACGCCGCCGCTGCAGCAGCTGAAAGCTTCGTAAACGACACAGCTGCCGCTCTCCGAGCCAGAAACATCCAGTAAGGGAACAGTTGTACAAATCTTCAATAGAAGTTATCTTATGTAAAAATGCTGTTTCATTCTACCTCATTCCCGAGCCAAGGAAGAACCCACCCCGCCCACATGTTGTTAGGAGAGAAAAATTAATTTATTTAGTATTTTCATCCTGACATAATGCTTTAGAATTAAATGCCTATTGCAGTAATGCTCATCCTGAACTTGGCTAACATCAAAAGAGGAAACCCAGTTACAGTTAGTGTCAGAAGTGTTACATATTATATTTGGACCCAGAATATGTTCAAGTTATTCTGCTGTAAAATAGTCAGAGGTACTGATCTCTAATTTTGCGAGTCCGATTCTTTTACTCTTCTTACATACGGAAACCACGTACTCTTTTTTACAGTCGCTTGGGACATGTGCTGGACGAGAGATTCGCGATAAATGCAATCTACGTATGAGGAAAATGTCGTAGAGTTACTCTCTGTAAAATGGGATCGGTATTCCGTCCGGACCTGGTAATTTAGTTTCAGATCTTTCAGTTGTTTTTTATTAAAAGGCTGCAGAAGTCACTCGCTTCAGTTGTTACTTATCAGTTCGCCATTACATGTTTTGACAATGGAGAAAATTTTTACCCTGTTATTGAAAGATTAACGATGTGATGAAACCGTTTGATTTAGATGTTTGGTTAAAATTTTACTGCTGACAAAAAGTTGACTCTAGTGGTGAAGCAGAACCCTCTTCTGTGGCTGAAACCGGGCCCCTTACTTTTGCATATTTAGATTCCCCTCTGTATTACTACACACACTTAGTCTCTTGGATTTCACTTGAAGATTCCAAGACGATAACGGGGAACGTTGAGCAAAGGAGGCGTTGCCCGTCTAAAACGTCTAATGCTATTGATGAATTTTAGAAAAAGAAAGTGCTGAACGGTGTATCCGTGAAGTCGTGGGCGCCTTGTCCACGGTTCACGCGGCACCCTCCGTCGGAGGTTCGAGTCCTCCCTGGGGCATGGGTGTGTGTATTATCATTAGTTTAAATTATATTAAGTAGTGTGTATGCCTAGGGACCGATGACCTTATCAGTTTGGTCCCATAGGCACTTACAAAAAAAAAAAAAAAAAAAAGTCTGGTGTGAAGTACAGAACACCTGAGGTGGCAGCAAAAGCAGGAGACCTACAATTTTAGGTGATGATGTTGAAGAATACCTGGTTTAGTATTGCCTTGCCGTGGAAGTTTCTTTCTTTGGACTTACTCGTAATGTCTTGTGAACTCCTCCTGAACAGGCCATGCAGGCCCAAGGGTACCTACCGGCCGCCGTGTCATCCTCAGCCCACAGGCGTCACTGAATGCGGATATGGAGGGGCATGTGGTCAGCATATCACTCTCCCGGCCGTATGTCAGTTTCAGAGACCGGAGTCGCGACTTCTTAATCAAGTAGCTCTTCAGTTTGCCTCACAAGGGCTGAGTGCACCCCAGCTTGCCAACAGCGCCCGGCATACCGGATGATCATCCATCCAAGTGATAACCCAGCCCCACAGCGCTTAACTTCGGTGATCTGATGGGAACTGGTGTTACCACTGCGGCAAGGCCGTTGGCATGACTTTTGAAGCAAGGCCATAAATTGGTGAACGAACTTGCTGGGTAAAAGTGAGTTAGTCTTCTTCTTAAGCGCCACAAAACCAAACCGTCAGCAATAAAGTCTACAAAGCCCACCAGAACACCCGATAGCAGGGCTCTTGGTTTGAGGAAAGAAAATCAGAGAAACTGTATAACTTTCTGTAAGATGTTACATTATACCTACTTTGAAACCAGGTAACGGTTCCTCTGATATTTATTATTGTTAAGTGGTCAGATTTTGGAACCTCTTTTTCAAACTCGCTGTCTAAGGTTTTCCTTCTTTTTTGTAATACCCTTTCATTACATTTTCTAAGAGTAAAATATAAACTGTATAACCTCATCGTAAAATAAGTATTGCAAACTTTTTAAACAAGTTTTTCTACTATTGTATACTTTTTAAGCATGAAATGGAAAATGGGGTTCTGATGGACGGCAGCTTTAATTACCTTTCCAACGAAAATTCCTAGCTTTCAACACCGAGGGAGGCAAACAAATGAAACATCAAATATTTTTTTGACTGACGTACACCAGCAATTCTGTACCTGTGGTCTGATGTTCTACTGGCATCACAAGAAGGTTAATGATTCCGTGGAGCGTGAACAAAGTAAACTGCAAAATGGTGTTGAACGTTAACCCAGTGTGGCTTTTATATAAAATGATTGAGAATGTATGCAAAACTGCTTCTTGTAAGCATGCACTCTAATTCTGAGCCGAACGAATTTAAACACTACACATTCCTGTGCCACACAGATTCTACACTAAATTACGCTACCGTGAGCTACAGATTTCTTGTTACTGACAGCGAATTCAAATAACAGCACGCATGACTATGCCCACAGACGAAAATATCAATCCATCCTAACAAATCAACACAATGCCATTCGCTATCAGAAACAAACAATCAAGTGACACAGCACTATCAACGATCTGACGGTCACAGAAGGTGCCATCAGTTCTAAGATCCTGTGCAAGAGACCTCAAATTGAATGACTACGCTAAGCAACACGATATGACAGTCACAGAAGGTTCCATTAATCCTAGGTCCTGGCAGGGGACGCCACAATGAAAGTTAACCCTTTGGGGCTTTTCTATGAAGTGATTGAGCATGTATGCAAAATTCAGTTTACTGACAACATTCACTTTCCCACAACAAAGACAGACATAAATTATGGTAAACAAGTTCTTAATTGAATACCTTAAGCAACTAACAGATGATTTAAGACCACAATGGACGAGGATCCTGGGTGACAGAAGTGAATCAAGTACTCTGACCCTAAATGTGTGGATAACGCAATCACAATTAATCTGACGCTGAGCAGACTTTGCTTTTTCAAATCTACAGAATTTTCTCTATAGAGGTGCAGGTGAGAAAAAGTGGCAGTTGATATCTGAGTGCTCTGACGAGGCCAAAGCTGCAATGTGTTACCCTGTATGCTTCATGTGGCGATGTAACTTGCAGCTGGCGAGATGTGTGTGGCGGAGGGGAGACGTGAGGCGGCACCTGTGAAACGATCGCGGCCACGAAGGAAATGCAAAAAAATATCACTCTTTAGCGATCAGGCAGACGGATCGTAATTTACAGAGCCCTGATATCACAGTAGATGTGTGACACACCCATTCGCAGATTGTACCAAGGACCAATTTGTCTCGCTTATACGACAAAGCACACAAGGATACCAAACGTCAAGACTGGTAAAACAAAAACAAATAAGTGTGCCCTCAGCAAACGAGTAGTCTGGAACATCTGAAGTCACACCATCAGTACAGTAAGAACTTCACCACAGGCCCCACAGTCTAAACTACTCGCAAGTGCAGTCAGTCTCAGGACAGGTCACAAGCACCAACCTCACATGCCAGAGCATCGACCAGAGGTCTTCTTACCAGACCAAAGTCCAGCACCCGAGTGCTTTGCACCTCTCCAGAAAAAAAAATCCGTTTCCCGCAAAGTGCATGTACGACACCGCCTATACGCCTTATTGAGCCAATCATAGGGTTCTAGAGGCGCTAAATCTCCCCTCCCACACGACAGCACAAACTCATGTCGAACCAGGAAAAGAGTTACGAAACCTGCATCTCAGGAAATAAAGGAAACCGCAAAATACTGGCTTTTTAAAGTTTTCCCAGAAGGGGAAGATGTTTTTTTTCCGAAGTTGCGTCGCTTCCCATGGCAACAAGCGAACAGATACAATTTTACAGATCTTTATTAAAATCGCCTGTGCTTTGGAGCTGATTAGTCTTAGCAATGCAGTGTAATAAAGATTCTATCTCTAAATGTTTCTCGGACGCCGGAGTTTCTTATACAACTAAGGTGGCCGATGGAAGTGGGTCACAGGCCTATTTGCAGTATCAGCGAACACAAAAACTTGTGAATTTTTATTTTGTGTGGCTTAGCACATGATGCTTCGTTTACAACTCCACTGTGTAGACACGTCCCTTCAGTGTGGCACCCGCAACCCAGCTATCGGCTGGCACCAATGCAGGTATCACAGCATTGTTCTGCTGGAGACATGTCTCGACAATGGGCTGCTCTGTCTGCCCTGTACAACTGTGGACCTGCCTGGAAACATTTACTGACAGATGGGCTCGCTGTTAATTGCTTCCAACTCCAAACATGCCGTTTCAATGTGCTAAGAATCATAAAAATACCTCTTGCTTTTAGCGCCCTACCAGGCTCCATCAACATCTGCTCAGTCCATTAGCTTTCTAAATTCTTGCTCAAGGTGCATCAGGTTATGACATCTTTAATAATTTTCCTTATACGAAAAATAGGTGAGAGTGTAACTTGTTCTCTCTCAGTGTCTTATTATTAAATGCACAAAATGTCAGAAACGGTATTCCACCAAGAGTCAACTAGCTTCTTTAATCAACAGTATCATGGCTATGTAGTTCACCTAATCTTAATCCTAAGGATTTATGGTGAAAGAGACACTTGATAGCTTTTCATAACACGTACAGGTAACAGAAGAATCTGTCCTATAAATGAGACCAAATCCCAAGACAGTCTGTTTTTCGCACGATTTTGCGACTGTTTGTGATGGGAGGCTGAAAGAAGCTTAAGAACGAGTAGTGACCGAGCTACATACCTTTTGTACTGTCGGCATACAGATGGCGGTCATGGGACAGAGAGGATCTTACATTAAGAATTATTTCCTAACTTGTTTTTTCTTTTCCTTCGATAATATAGCATAGACCTGGACATGCTGACACTACCCTTCGAGTCCACTTTTACCTCGTGTTGCTTTCTGGTAAGGATTCAGCACCATTTCTCACAGAAAACGTATTATGCAGGAATATCACACACACGGATTAATCACTACCTCTCACAAATAACGTATTACACAGGAATATCACACATATTACCCTTTGCATAATTTGACGTATTGCAGAAATGTGTATGACGCCGTTGAAACCTTAGACCTTTATTCAGTAACCTGGTCAAACAAAAAGTAGATTTATGTATGTTTGACAACATTTTCTCTTTCCTTTGCTTCTATTTGTTTCTGTTGTGCTACACCTAGAATTAAGGTCACTTATAACAATCTAAATCTGCCAAAGAACAACCAGGCAAATTGGCAGCACTGAGAGCATTGGCAAAATATAAATGTTTAAGTATTTTGTAACTCCTCACACAACTCACATCATAACCAATTTTCGTTTGCTTGATACATGAAACAAGCAGCAAATGAAACTAATTTAAAAAAGTCACCAACTTGAAGCTTTCTTTGCATTTCATACACTAATATTTGCCATCGCTTGAGATAATTCATCTCATTGTTCAAATTTTATACTTTATCCTCATCATTAAAACATGTAACAAGCCAAAGTCGGACAAGTGGAATGTTTGCATTATCTCTTATCTATAAACAGAATGTGTGTTGTCTGTACATTCCCATGGCATTGATAATTATAAATTATCCTCTACTTGCGGTAGTTGCTTTATTTGAGACAGGAGGTTTTACTCATTCTCCTTTCCTCTGCCGGTCTTCTAAGAGACTGTTGGTTGAATGACTACTTAAAAGTGATGTTTTCGTTTGTCAATGAAACTATTTTCACATCACACAACTGGTTTTCTGGAACCATCACTGACCAAATCTATCATGCCACTTATTATAATACCACTGCGTCTGAAACGTAAACTACTTCTAAAGGCTAATCACCCAGCAAAAATGTCGAAATGTATTTTAGGAAACATTCTCCACGACTTTCATTATTTCATTTTATGTGTCACACTTCGCCTTTCATTGTTTGGCGAATCTGCTGTGTTACGACACTACGGATTCGTTAGATATAAATGTTTTGTTTGCTGTGATGAGCACGTCTTTGACACTGTTTCACGGAATTCAGTGGATGTTGTACTTGAAAATTTTGCTTCATTGCCCTCTGGTATTTTGAATTGCAAGACTATATCAAAATTTTTGCGTTATATTCGTTGCGATTGCGATTCGAGCGTAAAAAGAGACCTTTTTTCTTCATTCAACCTTAGCCATTCCATTATCTCTCTCTCTCTCTCTCTCTCTCTCTCTTTCTCTCTCTCTTTCTACCCTCGAGCAACGGATTTGTCGTTAACAGAGAGATTTGTAAAGTCAAAGGTTTCGTATTTCATAACGCAGAGTATTCGAGTCGGTTTCATTTCATTACAGAGGCTCATCAGTTTCGTTGATAATTTCTCTGTGACAAGCACGTATCGGTGTGCTGCCGGGGAGGTAGAGGCTGTGTGGTGAGTGGTGATATTTAATGCTTCATTGACATATATCTGCGTCGTCTGACAGCATGACGTCAGTGTGGACCTTGCTAACCGCACCAATAGGCAACAGTACCTGCCGGATACATTACATGAAAGGCCAGCGGACATATGGCCATCCAAATGCTTTCATCACAGTGTACGCTCTCTCTCAGCCGAGTTCTTTTCTAACCGGTGTGTAACATCAGGATCGGTACACACGCCTTATCGCAAATGACAGAAAATTTTAGTTTTAATATTCGTTAATACCGAAATCATGTTTTGCAATCAATAAACGTAACTTATTTTGATTACTTAGAATTACATAGGATTACAACTTCATTATTAATAGAAGATTTATTATCTAGTATTAACAGGTAAAAGAGTCACCACGCTCCGTCAGTTACATGACATTTGTACATAAAGGTGTCCTTCAAAATGTCAACTGAAACTCCATGCGACTTTTCTTGCAGCTTGCTACGCGATACGTTGAGCAGACTGCTTCTGATGAATTACGCAAAAAATAATAATGGTAACAATAATTTATCCATGGTACAATCATCGAGTAAAACTGAAGTGATATCAGGTGTTCCCCAGGGAAGCGTCCTGGGACCTCTGCTGTTCCTGATCTATATAAATGACCTGGGTGACAATCTGAGCAGTTCTCTTAGGTTGTTCGCAGATGAAGCTGTAATTTACCGTCTAGTAAGGTCATCCGAAGACCAGTATCACTTGCAAAGCGATTTAGAAAAGATTTCTGTATGGTGTGGCAGGTGGCAGTTGACGCTAAATAACGAAAAGTGTGAGGTGATCCACATGAGTTCCAAATTAAATCCGTTGGAATTCGATTACTCGATAAATAGTACATTTCTCAAGGCGGTCAATTCAACTAAGTACCTGGGTGTTAAAATTACGAACAACTTCAGTTGGAAAGACCACATAGATAATATTGTGGGGAAGGCGAGCCAAAGGTTGCGTTTCATTGGCAGGACACTTAGAAGATGCAACAAGTCCACTAAAGAGACAGCTTACACTACACTCGTTCGTCCTCTGTTAGAATATTACTGCGCGGTGTGGGATCCTTAACAGGTGGGATTGACGGAGGACATCGAAAGGGTGCAAAAAAGGGCAGCTCGTTTTGTATTATCACGTAATAGGGGAGAGAGTGTGGCAGATATGATACGCGAGTTGGGATGGAAGTCATTAAAGCAAATACGTTTTTCGTCGCGGCGAGATCTATTTACGAAATTTCAGTCACCAACTTTCTCTTCCGAATGCGAAAATATTTTGTTGAGCCCAACCTACATAGGTAAGAATGATCATGAAAATAAAATAAGAGAAATCAGAGCTCGAACAGAAAGGTTTAGGTGTACGTTTTTCCCGCGCGCTGTTCGGGAGCGGAATGGTAGAGAGATAGTATGATTGTGGTTCGATGAACCCTCTGCCAAGCACTTAAATGTGAATTGCAGAGTAATCATGTAGATGTAGATGTAGA
Organism: Schistocerca serialis cubense; assembly: GCF_023864345.2. Classification (NCBI taxonomy): domain Eukaryota; kingdom Metazoa; phylum Arthropoda; class Insecta; order Orthoptera; family Acrididae; genus Schistocerca; species Schistocerca serialis. Next base: position 659,825,566 of record NC_064639.1, on the reverse strand, counting down.
TGTAGATCCTTGTACTGTGCTCTGTTGGTCTATCTAATCATTAAAAGTCTGCCTCAGATAATATAGTCTTGTATTTAAATTTCCTTCTTGCTTTTGTGTCATTTATATCAATTTTCTGTTCCACTAGCTTGGAAAACATTTAAAATCTATCTTAATTAAGGTAACTACTAATATATTTCTTTTATATCATTAATACAGAATGACGGTGTTTAATTGTGCTCCACTAACAGAAGTAAAGGGAGTTTGTAGAATAATGTAGAGCTTGTCGTTACCGTAGACGTAAAGTATGTTAAGCAATAACATCTTGTTTAGGTTCATTTTTCGCTCATACATCACAATTGTCTTAGCAGTTTGTGAATATACATGAATTTTGGGTAGCTACAGCTTTTAGTAACAAGATCATATAAACTTAGTAGTGATAATGCTCTTATAAAGGCTTTGCTCTAATTGAAGACGAACAAAATTCTGTAGGTGTGTTGACATAAATGAAAATCACATTAAAAGCGTCTGTTTGCTGTATTTCTTCAAGAAGTAGAATTAACGGTAATAGTTTTCAACAACACAGACAACTTCCACAGCTTCGAGATGTATCCATTTTTGCACACACGACTGGTATATTTCGATGGTTTCATTCTCACAACAGTTTAGTCGTCACGTTTAAATTTATGTACATTAAAACACGGTCTGGGCACATTAAAGTAACAACTTGCTATGGTCAGCTTGCAATGATCATATGATCACTCACAGAAAGCAGGAGGTACCACTTGCAGTCAACAATATATAAAACGTGTCGTGCAGAAGGGAGGGGGGGGGGGGGAGGTGCCGAAAACGGTGGAGCTGCTATCGTATTGCGGAAATGAAGCGATTTATCTCATGCTTACGAGAGCGTGATCACTAGCTTTCGGGCCAGAGGTAGAAGCATTTCCGAAACCACTATACGTGTAAAGTGTTTGCATGCCGCCATGGATTAAATATACCGTGCATGGCAAAATGGCACTACACTATCCTAAATCGGCACCAAGGCACCTTGGTGCACAATGGGACGCAGATGAAGGTGTGATGGACGGCTGCGAAGATGAGTAGGAGTGAATAGACGTTCTACTTTCGACCAACTGACAACCCAGATGAACCAACAGTGTCACTTCAACGACCGATCAGTGAAATATGCTGCATCTCCGCAACAGCAGCGTGATTCATGTGCACATGCTGACTACTGTTCATACGCGACGAAGGCTGGAGTTTTCACGCCGATTCCGCAACTGGACGTTCAATGAGCCGCGACTAGTGGCCTGTTCAGATGAAACACGTTTTATGCTCCATCGGAAAAATGGCAGTAGGCGTGAACGGCGTCAATCGTCTGAAAGGGGACACTCCGCAACCATCGTCGAAAGGGTGTAGACCGGAGGAGGGAGCATTATGATCTAGGGAAAGTTTGTTGGCATTAAATGTGTGATTTTGTCGTTCTGGAAGGCACAATGGAACAATGTAAAGACCCATATATCCTTAGAGACCGTGTCCACCCCCACACGCAGTTTCTATTTCTTCGTCATGATGGCACCTAATGTGAAACATCCCTGTCGGTACCCCCAAGATCCTCACTAGCTATCTTCCGGCACGTCTCTCAGCGGTGCACGCTGCAAAATGTGGTTATTTGGAGTTTTGAAACGTGTATTCCGTCTCCCTTACTCCACCTCTCACTTTTTTTTTACTACTGGAGCTAATTTTATTCGGCTTGTGGTTATGGAGTGGGAATAAACACTTTTATCATAAATGTGGCACACTGTGTATCAAATTATTGCTTTTCCACATCTGCTCTGGATAATCATGTGTGGAACATTCACTTGCTACTGTAACGTAATCAAAAAAGAAATACTACCGTATCTGAACTTACTACTTTGCACCGTATTCGGAAAAGTCAGCAATGAAATTCAAATGATCGTTACAGCACTGAATGTTGGTTGCGTTATGCAGTGAATTTTTGAATACTGTTAATTAGAACAGGCGCGCGGCTAGCCCGCGTTCTCTTAATCTCAGGGAAAAAATGTAAAATATTGATTTAGTTTCACAGAGCAGACCTTGCCACAAAATGTGAAAATGATAAAGTCATAACACAGATATTCGTTATATTTTTTGCGGCCGCATGAAACATGTCGCACAGCACCTTCCAAATCAGACTGAGAAATGCACTGAATAATATGATATAGTCTGCAGGCACTCCTGGAAACTGTAAGAAAATGTTAAATATTATTATGTTACTTCGTTTTACCGGTGAGGTGACTGAAATGCCTGAAATAAATATTTCTTAAATGTGCCGCGTCTGCGGCCGTTGCCCTCGCAGATTGGTACAGCGGCTTCCGCTAAATTAAATGCTGAAAATGTCTAAATTATTTACGGGACGAATTGCTGGCAACTTTACAAATTATTTTAAAAACATATTTGCTCAAACTCTATATATTCAAACAAAAATACATTAATTTTAGACACCTTTTTACAACAGCTCGCCTAATGGTGGATCTCAAGCTTCATGAACAAAAGACTCACGGCTAGCATATACATTTGCTTAACACGCGAATGCTACTCGTAACGAACCCCAAAGGGAACAAAAAGTTTATTACAATGCTTTTTACTATTTATAAATGTACTGAATTGTCCTTTTTATCTGAGGCACAGATCATAATCACTAATTCATTTAACAAGATTTTCAAAGATAATAATATGTCATGGACTCAACGTTAACAAATGCATAAAACGTCAAATAATTATGAATGTTCTACATACACACATAGTATATTCGTGAAATGTTTACACTGTCTTGCTTTATTGCTTCAATTGGTCGTGTTTAAATTATTTCTCTTTCGCCGTGTGCGTGGCACTATATCGATACATGTTAACTGGTCTTACACACACGGAAAAAATTCTATCACGCGCTTTTATGACGACTGGCCAGGAGACTCTACACGTGGTCACGTTACCGTGACTGGACAGTGTCATACAGATCAAATTAGACACCTGCTAGGAGGAATAATGATCTTAAAATGATAATTTACTGTTTTAATCAGAGTTCCTGACAGTATTGATTTCGAAGTGCCACGATAAACTGTCACAATAACGGGCAGTGTAGGCACTACTCTACGTTTCTCCCCTTTCTATGTCAACATGGGGTGCCCAATCTACTATTATGTATTCCACAAGAAATATGTCAGATACCGATGAAGAAGTGCTGGACAGCGCCGAGTGTGAAGAACTGGATATGTGCAAACACAAATAACAAGACCGAGGTCTTCTGCAAATGAAGAGTGCTCCGTGGAAAGTTGATATGGCAGCACAGCCCCTTCATATTAATGAAAATGTAAATATATTATGCGAATCAAAGATGTATGGGGATACAATCGGGAGATATTCCAGAATTTCTCCAGTTTAACCAAAAAGAGTCCGTGTAAATACCCGAAAGATCGAGTTTCTAATCAAATGTGACGAGACTTCGACAACGCGAGAATTTTATGCAAATATATCACCGTGTTGAGCTGTTGAGACTTTCATTTTGTGAAATCGAACATAACACACTATGACAGATGTGTATATGTGTAAGCAGAGAACAGACGACAACCAAATGATTAAAAGCCATCAGACGACACTATTTGCGGATTAGAAGCATTGGAGAGTGTCACTTTTTAACGCAAGATACATCGTTCTTAAAGGTGGGGTCGTTGCACTTTGGAATATTAATGTGTGTGCCGCCTGTGAACAATGGGCAAAGGAGAGTAGACCAGCAAGCAACAACGCAGTTGAAGGTATTTACATTTCATGTGCGCTACAGTAACATTCGCAAATCATATTAAAAATAGTCTAACCGAGAATTATAAGCTAACACTGCATATAACAGAGCGTTGCCCATTTTTATCCTTGATAATGTATGTTACTCGTGAAAACACTGAAAATTAATTTTATTTACGACAATTCACGACAGTAGGGGGCACTAACATAATCTGAAACTCTTTATTCATCACCATAAAAAGCAAACTCATATGGCGTGAACAGTCTTCTCTGAATGTAGATCCACAACCGCGACTAACTCCTCAGCGAAGTCATTGTCCTGCATAGGCTGTTTTTATTGTTGAAATAAACGCTTTATTCAATGATCCTTCCGTATCAGCCAGTTTCGCAGTGAAAGAAATGACAAATGTTACAACAGCTTCGACATCAGAAAAATGAAGAATGAAGTCAGAAATATACACAAAACTTTTTATACAGCTCCATCACAATGAAAAACTATAACCACATATTTTATTTTCCACACATTAGCTCATGTCTTTCCTTTGTTGTTATTTCATTCCCCTCACTCCATATGGGCAGGGAAGGTGGGTGAGGAAAACTTCTGCGGGTGGAATGTGCAAGTGCTTTGGCCTCTGATTACTAATAGCTTTTGGAAGGCTTGATTTTGTGGAGCCACTGGTTACACCAGCAGTGAACTGACTGAGACGGAGCTGGAGGGATTGTTGGTATTTTAGGGAGCAGGGTAAAGGACGAGGGAGGCACTTTCATCGCCATACTGGAGGAGATGAACAGGAGAGAGCTTTGGCATATGACAGTTATAGAGGACATACAGGAGAGATGAGAGTATGGGTCCTTGGGCCACAACTGCAGTGGGATGGAGGATATGGGAGATGGTGACGTAAAACGGGCGGTTAGAAAGAAAAGATTAGATAAGGCAGATAAAATTCATGGGAAGCGCATAGGTCTGGAGCTTAAAGAAGTGGCCAGAATGCTATACATAATCATATGCTTTTTTGAGGTCTAGAGAGACAGAAATGGCGCATTTGCGGTTGTTAATTTGGTGGTACAGGAGATGAGTAAGATATAGGAGTTAGTCATCGGAGGAGAAATTGTACAGAAACAACAATGATGGACAGATACAGGTAGGTGTTGTAGTAGGTGTCTTGGATGCTTTCGGGTAGCACTGACACAAAAACCTTGTTAATACCCGAGGTGAAGCTTATGGGACGGTAGGATTTGTCAGGGGCAGGTTTATTAGGTGTGAGGGAGAGGAGGGTTCTGGAGGTGTTCCACAGCTCGGGATAGGAACCTGTGTGAACGACTATGTTGTAAACGGTGCACGGGATTTTAAGAAAGGAGAGGTGCTATTCTTTCAAGTGTCTGTAAGTTATGCAGTCATGACTGGGAACAGTGTTGTCTTTGTTATGCAGTATCTGTTGAATGTCTTATTATTCGAGTGGTGATTTCTGTCCGTGGGACGTTATCAAGGTACTTGAAGCTAGGAATAAGAGTTGGGAGTGAGGTATTGGTGTAGAGCAAAATAAGAAACACACATTTTTGTCTACGTGTCCATACAGCCGTTAAGGTACTTAAATGACCCGCTTGGGAAACTGAATTCAATGCTCTTTCCCTGACATGCGCAAATCGGTCACAAACTGATATGCATACAAGTGTCAATGGAAAACGCTAAACTGTGAACTTTGGCGGCTGATGGCTGAATTGTGGGACACTGCAGCACAGTTTTACCACGTGGGCGCGCGTTCGGTTATATGGTGATATTTCTAGCTTGTCTCTGGCAAATACATCTTTGAAATATCAATTCATCATAGTTGTTTGATTGCTAAACGAATTTCTATTAGTCAAATTTTGAAGTGAAAGACAAAATATTTGGGGAGGGGGGTGGGGGAGGGTATGAGGGTATTTCGAAATTAATAACGTTTTCGACTGTTTTGGGTGCACCGTTATACACTACATTGAAAACAATATTACTTTCGAAGATTTTCTTTTGTAACATTCAACTGTTTCAGGGGTATTTATTTAGAAATATTATACTAATTTTTTTTTCAAGGGGGTGTCCCTTAACGGCGGCATTTGATGTATAAACAAATACTTATAATGCTCTAGAATACAATATTCAAAGCTGATCTAAATCGAAGTGTGTCCCTTCGGTAGCTTCACACGAGAGTACCGCCTGCTGGCAATGTGGACACATATAACACGGTAAGAAACAAAAGGAAGCGGCGCAGTATACGAGTAGCAACGATATGGGGAAGAGAGGAAACTGTTATGGATCGCCGTCTGAGAACGAATACGTCTGAAATATCTAAGCTGGTCGGCTGTTCGCGAGTAGCTGTCTTGAGCATTTGCAGAAAGTGGTTGTAGGACGGTGGAACCACAGGAAGGCGACGAGGTGTTCTACGTGCTCGCCTCAAAGTAGGTTTGCCCCCATTGGAAAGTAGTATAGGAGGCGTTGTGTGGTAATCTGAGGGCAGAGTGGAGTGCTGTAGCAGGCGTGTTTCGGAGCACACTATTCGGCGCACATTCTCCGTGGTAGACGACCGCTATCTGTTGCCATACAGAGCCTACAACGTCGTCAGTTGCGACTGCAGTGGGCACACGATGATCCTACTCGGACCGTTAGAGATAAGAACAAGAGCGAGTACGAGTTCAACTTTGCGGGTTGCCTGCTTTATAAATCTTGGTGCCGCTGTTACATCGGTGTTAACAATCTTCTGTCGTTCCTTCTGTAGTACCGCGAGTAAGACGAGTGTAAGGAAATCTGGCTCTGTGGTCGCTTCATACTAGTCAACTCACTCTTATTCAAGCATGCAGAAGTGTACGATTAGTCGTGACTTCTTGTTAGTACGGAGAGTGAGTACACGATCTTCTTCCCACTGTGAAGTAACAATGAAGGGCGCAATGAGCGGTTGTCAGGGACTGATGGTCTTTGACTCATCTGTGTTTTGTGATACACTGAAGGGTGTAAGACGAAAACTGATGCAAAGTACACAATTGAAAGTGTTTTCTATTAAAGGAGGTTTGATGTATGGAATTAATTTCACGCTAGAGCCCACGCTTCGGGCTAAAAACATACAAATTTCGACTTCAAACAAAATGTTGTATTCTTGTTTGTACCATCTCCAGCGTGGGAAAACATAATTATGTGCTGCGTCAAAAAGAACGTGCGCAGAGCAACGTTACTATTATATCAAGAGAACCAAAAAGCTCAAAATTTCTTTATTTTTTGCCCTCGGCAACTTGCCTTAATGGGCTAACAGCATATTATGTAGTTTATCATTCATTTCTCTAACTTTTTTGAAATCTGTATTTAATTTAATAATTGACCAAAATGTAGAGATTGCTTTCATCTGCATGTCAAGTTGTCTGACAGACTGGGTAACGCCTCAGAAATGTCAACGTAAATGTTACATTCTCTTAATAGATATTAAACATTAAAATAAATTTACAGCTGTCTTCGAATGAGTATACCAAAAATGTGCTGCAGCTGAGCTCCATGTGCAATACCATTGTGTCTAGCATGGAGACAGGTTGGTTGCAGGCCCTCTACTGGCATTCTTGTAACCAATACACGGCCATCTCAGGCACCGAGACAGGACCAGTTTCCATCAGAAAACACGACAGATCTTCACCCTGTCCTCTAATGAGCTATCGGATTGTGTAAATGGCCGTGGTTTGGCGTCAGAGAAATGCACGCTACAGGGCGTCTGTCTCAGACCAGTCTGGGGGGAAAAAAAGTACAATAGTTGTACCGTCGGAAAGTGCGGCCATATCCCACAAAGCTGGCCAAAAGTCAAAACCGTTACAAATCATAAGAAAGGCAGTATTCGGAGATTTTCGTGGTCGCTGATTATCAATCCGAAGTTAAAATTTTAAATAAAAACGCAGTGAGGAGTCTGACACGGAACTCTATAATAGAAAAAGTACAAAGTAAACCTATATATTGTGTAGTACAATAATATGTAAGTACAATCAGTTCATTAAAATTTATGACTAGTCCGAAGTCTAATACGATTACCCACCAGCTGATTCAATTTTGAGATCACTGGAGGTGTCTGTACTTCCTGGTATACGTGGCGCAGCTGACGTTCAGACGGCTTCTGGCAGCGAAGGCTTTGAATGTTTTCGAGGTAATTCACGCAAGCTCGAAATAAACGGATCAAGTATTAATAATAAGTGTAAAATAATATCTTCGATTATTTCTCACGGAAAGTTCTCTAAACTTTTTAATATGTTAATTGTTACAGTCTTGAGCGTCTTCCAACATCTGCTCTTTCGGAAAAACTGATTACCTTAATAGTTCTGCGCCATTAATTAACCGAAGTTTTCACGTTGAACCTGTGATGTACAGGGTAACAATTATTGAGCTAAATGAAATAAAATCGTCATAACTTCTAAACGGTTTTCGTCAGCGCGTCCAAACTGGACGGTTGGCCGCGGGGCATCATGGGAATTAGTATTCACATACATGGCTTGGTTTAGCTACGAAGTCCACTTTCATTTGGATTTGTTCGTGAATAAGCATTTAGAGTACTGAGAATTCACATTTTGCGATCGAGAAGTCTCTTCACCCTCATCGGATGACTATGTGGTGTGCATACACGGAATAATCGGTACGACATTTCTAGTGGCGCGATAGCTACCGAACGGTACGTAAAGGTTTTGGAAGATGATTCCATCCCATTGTCCGTGCCGGCCGCTGTGGCCGAGTTGTTCTAGGCGCTTCAGTCTGGAACCGCGCGGCGGTTACGGTCGCAGGTTCGAATCCTGACTCGGGCATGGGTGTGTGTGTGATGTCTTTGGGTTAGTTAGGTTTAAGTAGTTCTATGTTCTATGGGACTGATGACCTCACATGTTAAGTCCCATAGTGCTCAGAGCCATTTGAACCATTTTTTGTGATACACGACCATATTCTGCTTACGTGCAGCTGCTGATTAGATATAAAATAGACTGATTCTTAGATAGCTGGCGTCCTCTTGAATGTGATATTGAAATCTTTGCTTCCTGCACGATAAGTCTTTTCCCATTGTGGGTCCCCTTCAGCTGAACTACAATAGCGGGTATAATGGGTAGAGGCCGTTGAGCTCTGGAATTTGACCTTCGGACTCCTACCCATCCCGATCCACGACTACATATGCTCGGAACTGCCACTTTGTTTTTTGACTTTTGGCCAAACTATGTTGGCGAAACTACGGGAGAACAATTTTGCTCATCAGATCACAACTTTCTTTATTTGAAATGACCCCTTTACGAGGGTCGGTGAGAAAGATGTGTCACCTACTTTTTTAATTTTTATTTTACAAGAAAAGCATATGCCATACGTGTAGGATACAACTACGACATTTCCGATTAATTCGTTCACAGTTTTTTTCTATGTTGAAAGAAGAATATGTACACCTGTACGGTAAAAATGATGATCCTGCTTCCTCAGTTACTGGCGCACAGAATTTTTCAAGTTCTCCGTATCTTTAAAGTGTTGACCATGATGAGCTGAAGCTTGTTTGAGTCTGTCGTCATCCGGCGGTCGACAGGGATGATTTGGCCGACACTCCGGATACTGTGTCAGGGCGCTGCAGTCACTGCGTGGCCGCCTGACGTTGCATCATGTAAAAGTATTTTCCCTTCAGCTTCTCTACAGCCACAGACCCATCGTGTAACGGTGCTGACATCCATCGTAGCGCTGCCATACATGCACTTCAGCCTTTCATGTATGCGATTGGGCGTTTTACTTTCTGCAATAAGGAATACAATCTCAGAACGCTGTCTTATACGTACGCCAAACTCGGACTGTTTTTAAACTTATACAGTGCTGCCATCTGTTGATCCAGGACATTATTAGCACTGCATGCTGTACAAGGAAGTTTGCGGAAGTGCGTCAAATTCATGGTTGCTACGTTACGAACTTAATGAAGGGAAAACAGGAGGCATTACCACCTCACCGCCAAAAGGAGGCATTACTTTTTGACCAGCACTGGTACGTGTGCCAGATGCAGGAATTGAGAACGAATATGTGTTCGACACCAAGGAACCTTCCTTTACCCTGAAATACGCCTACAGCTACATTCATACTCGGCAAACCACTGTGAAATGCGTGGGAGAGGGAATTTCGTATTGTACACAGTTCCCTTTACATTCAAATACAGAGCACTGGAAGAGAGAGTTTTAAAATTCCTCTGTTCGTCTGTAATTATTGTATATTATCTTCACATTCTCTATGGGAATGATACTTAGGAGATTGTAGTATATTCATAGAGTAATCGGTCTAAATTGGTTCTTGAAACTTTGTAATTACAGTTTCTCGGGAAAGTTCGCGTTCATCTTCAATGGTCTGTCAGTTCAATTTCTTCATCAGGCTACGTTGTTCCAGTTGCAACTGCTCGTAGGCGTGCAGAATCGGTGGGGTGTCACTGGGTCGTCTGCCATCGAGCGCCTAACAGTACATAAGAGTTTGTCTCTGTACAGCTACCGTTTTAAAGTGTTCAGCAAAGGCATGGTCGATCATGCCACAGGAGGCCGTGAAACAAGAGGATGGAATATGCGTAAGTGCCTTTTACTGCTTGAGATAGCGTTAAAAGTTCATGGAATGATTCCACGCTGGTCAAAAGAACAAACATTGCGCTGTCACTGCAGTCCAAGGGGATGTTAACAAGTTGCTGGCCCACGATGCTCTTGGTCAATGGTTAGATCGTTTGGGGAGTGTCAGCAGTGTCGAACATAGTCAAGAACGTCGTCCTGTTGCTCATCACCCTGCGAACTGTCGCTTTCGACTGTGAAATGTGTGGGAATCAACACCCCAAATAAATGGGGGGTTTCGTTGATGCCATTATTGTATTTTCGTCTCAGTTAAGAGGGTGGTCTCAAATTTTTTCGTCGGTAGCCCATATGAAAAGAACACGATTTTTACGCTGGGCATCGCGGTTCTGACCTTCATTGCAAAGGCGTCAAAAGAACGGTTGAATTGTGGATGAGAGTGTGCTGACCTTCTTATAGTTTGAAATGTACACGGAGGCGTTGGGGAGAAGCATGGCGAAATTACGTACCAATGTGACATCGTTAACCAACCTTACGCTACACAGCAGCCTTGGAATCTGGTCTTTCTTCCGTCTGTGTCGACACCTTGCTGTTTGTAGCGTTGCCGAGGCTCATGGTGACGTCGCAGAGACCCACACTTTTCTCTATTTCAGACGAATACCTTTGAGCCTAAGTTCACACTTTTTCGCCGCAATGGGAGATACTTGCGACGTTTCGAAAAAGTGGTGCTTTGCTTGTGATGTGTAGTGTATATAATGACGTTACCCAAAGGTTCAATAAGTTCTTAAACGACTGATTTAAAAATTTTACAATATATACCACTCAAGAACTTTTCGATGTTTTCCCTAATAACTTTTCCTCTCTATATATTATGTGTTTCACCACGCCATATATGTTAAAAAGTGAGACTATAATGTAAAAATTTAAGTTAAGCTGGTCAAGATCAATAGGCCAAGAATTTTTCTAGAAAATATATATAAAGGGAAAAGTTGTTAGCAAAAATCTCGGAAAATTCTTGACCGATGTAACTTAATTTTTTACGTTATAGTCTCATAAACATTCGGACGGACTCAGGCCACTTAGTTTTGAACTTATATCGTGTGTAAAAACATACAATATATGTACAGGAAACGTTATTAGGAAAAACTTCGAAAAGCTCTTGAGTGTTTTATTGAACTTTAAGAAACATTTTCCTTTCATTCGATTTTAGCAGAAAACAGCTAAATTCTGTTAATGGATTATTTGCTTATGATTAGAATACTGTTACAAAATCTGAATCGTCCAAACTTTGTAATCGTAGTCCTTCGCAAATTAAAACCATGCGAAATGCTGTCACAGAAGCCATTATTCTCACAGATCCAGCAGCTGGAAAGATATCTCTCGTACGCTGTACTCCTGAGATCCCAACCGACTTACTCATTTTAAGTGAATTCAGTCCCAATCAAGATTTCGTTTACATTAACAGTAAACAAGGTTCAAGGTCAGAGGGAGGGGGGAAGAGGAGATGTACAAAGATGAGTGGGAGGAAATGGACATTGAGAGAGGGAAGGAGGAGATAGATAGACAGATGGAGAGAGAGAGAGAGAGAGAGAGAGAGTGGGATGGATAGAGAGGGACGAAGAGGTGACTGACAAAGAGAGGGAAAGGAGCAGGAGATGGACGGAGAGAAAGAGGAGGAGATTGGCATAGGGAGGAGAGGGGTAGAAGGAGATTAAGGCATACATCCAATTCCCACACTTATTTAGCAGTTACGAAGCATTATCAGTTTCTTCGCTAGTTATAAGTGCGTCATCTGCAAAAAGTCTGAAGTTACTGTTAATTTTGTCTACATGGTCATCAGTATATAGCGTAAACAACAAGTGTACTGAAACAATTCCCTAGGACACACTCAAAGTTACTTCTACATCAGTCGGAACGCTCCATACAAGGTAACATACTGCATCTTCCTTACCAAAAAATCATCAAACAGTCACAATTTTCGCTTGACAGCATGAACGATCGTACTTTTCGTAATAAGCGTAGACGTTGTCCTGCGTCACAAACTTTTCGGAAATCGAGAAATACCGCTTCTAGCATATTGTCTTGGCCCATGACCCTTAGGAGGTCATGTGAGAAAAGTGGGAGTTGGATTTCACATGATCAGAATTTTCGAAATCAAGGGTAGTTGTGGTGATGGAGATAATTCTGTTTGAGACACCCTCGAATAGTGTTAACCAGTGACTTGAAGACACTCGCTCGACCTAAATGGTTATCTGTGAATAACTACACTCAGTGCAGTGGCTAGGTAGTGTGGCAACTGAAGCGTTGTTTTAACCTGTCACCCTCCTTCCCTCCCCTTCCTCAATCCGAGTAGCTCCTGAAAAATGGTAAAAATGGGGCACAGGGAGCAATTTTTTGACAAAAAATTTTACGCAAGCAAAATATGATGTTCTCTATTTATAAACACATTTTATGAATGGCAATAAGTCAATAAAACTCATTTTTAAAATAGCATGGTTTAAGTGATATCAAGAGCTCAGATGGAAACCCAGTTCTAAGCAAAGAAGGGAAAGCAGAAATGTGGAAGGAGTATAAAGAGGGGCTATACAGGGACGATGTTCTTGAGGACAATATTATGGAAATGGAAGAGGAGGTAGATGAAGATGAAATGGGAGATACGATACTGAGTGAAGTGTTTGACAGAGCACTGAAAGACCTGAGTCGAAACAAGGCCCCCGGAGTAGACAACATTCCATTAGAACTACTGACAGCCTTGGGAGAGCCAGTCCAGACAAAACTCTACCATCTGGTGAGCAAGATGTATGAGACAGGCGAAATTCCCTCATACTTTAAGAAGAATATAATAATTCCAACCCCAAAGAAAGCAGGTGATGACAGATGCAAAAATTACCGAACTATCGGTTTGATAAGTCACAGCTGCAAAATACTAACGCGAATTCTGTACAGACAAATGGAAAAACTGCTAGAAGTGAACACGTGAGGCAATACTGACCCTACGACTTATCTTAGAAGAAAAATTAAGGAAAGGCAAACCTACGTTTCTAGCATTTGTAGACTTAGAGAAAGCTTCTGACAATATTGACCTGGAATACCCTCTTTCAAATTCTGCAGTTGACAGGGGTAAAATACAGGGAGCGAAAGGCTATTTACAATTTGTACAGAAAGCAGATGGCAGTTATAAGAGTCGAGGGGTATGAAAGGGAAGCAGTGGTTGGGAAGGGAGTAAGACAGGGTTGTATCCTCTCCCCGGTGCTATTCAATCTGTATACTGAGCAAGCAGTAAAGGAAACAAAAGAAAAATTCGGAGTAGGTATTAAAATCCATGGAGAAGAAATAAAAAATTTGAGGTTTGCCAATGACATTGTAATTCTGTCAGAGACAGCAAAGAACTTGGAAGAGCAGCTGAACGGAATGGACAGTGTCTTGAAAGGAGGGTATAAGATGAACATCAACAAAAGCAAAACAAGGATAATGGAATGTAGTCGAATTAAGTCGGGTGATGCTGAGGGGATTAGATTAGGAAATGAGACACTTAAAGTAGTAAAGGATTTTTGCTATAACTGATGATGGTCGAAGTAGAGAGGATATCAAATGTAGACTGGCAATGGCAAGGAAAGCGTTTCTGAAGAAAAGAAACTTGTTATTATCGAGTATTGATATAAGTGTCAGGAAGTCGTTTCTGAAAGTATTTGTATGGAGTGTAGCCATGTATGGAAGTGAAACATGGACGATAAATAGTTTGGACAAGAAGAGAATAGAAGCATTCGAAATGTGGTGCTACAGAAGAATGCTGAAGATTAGATGGGTAGATCACATAACTAATGAGGAGGTACTGAATAGAATTGGGGTGAAGAGGTGTTTGTGGCACAACTTGACTAGAAGAAGGGATCGGTTGGTAGGAAATATTCTGAGGCATCAAGGGATCACCAATTTAATATTTGAAGGCAGCGTGGAGGGTAAAAATCGTAGAGGGAGACAAAGAGATGAATAAACCAAGCAGATTCAGAGGGATGTAGGCTGCGGTAGGTACTGGGAGATGAAGAAGCTTGCACAGAATAGAGTAGCATGGAGAGCTGCATCAAACCAGTTCAGAGCTGAAGACCACTACAACAAGTGATTACTGATAGCACAGTACACATAACCAAATATCTCGATAGTGATTGGACACTTTAACGTGTAGCTTACCATCTCATACTTATAAAATTTTATCCGACAATTTTAAAATTGAGTTATGAAAATCGATATCTTTAGCTATTCTATTTTCGATTGACTAAACTGCAGAATCATAGAATCTTGGTTCACTCATAATGGGCATCCCATAATTCCTAATTAGTATGAGGTTTCGAAAAGTGCTCTTACTCCTCATCTTACTTAGGATTAAGAGAAGAAAGAAGGACATACAAAAAGTTTTCATGAATGATTCCATTTATATATGTACGAATGAATAAATGTTTTATTCTATCTTCTGTAAACTATGCATGGTTAACAACACGGTATGGCCAGATATTCCTGAAAGAGAAACAAACTAACTTATATGGACATAGGTGCGGAAACACCTTATTTCCATGTTACAACTCAGTTTACACAACTGATCAGCGGAGTAATCTTGGGAAACACACGGTAGAAGGTGTTACCACAGTATGAAGCACATTGACAATTAAAATTTTCGAACTCCTCTCCGTTAGCAAGGATATATGTATCAAACCGCCGTCGCCGTGCATACCTCATACACTGATGTAGCCATGGAGAATTGCGTACCGGTACATTTTCACAGCCTTCCAGAACATGGGCACAAAAACACTGTGCATTTTTCACCGGAGTCTTGTGCACAAGAATTATCAAATCCCTCCACAAACAAAAGTCTAGCAGTATTAGGTACGGAGAGTGGTGTGGAGGCCAAGGAACTTGTCCACCTCTATGGCTCCATCTGTTATCAAATCTGTCATTTAGAACCCTATGAACATTAAAACTGAAATGTGCAAGAACTCCATCGTGCATCAAGTGCATGTTTTGTTGCACTCGTTTAATCACGTGTTCTAGCTGAACAGGTACAAGACATGGTAAGTTTCTCCATTGAGCCTGGGAGGAAGGACACGGGCCTAGCGAACAGTCACTGTGGTATCGTCCGGAGATTGTGGTGCTACACCGAAGTTGTCAATGTCTACCGATACAACATACGTTAGAGTGGTCTCATCCGCTCTCCAGAGGCCAATATAGAGCCGAGCACAGAGGCACTCTCCCTCAGTTGCTGACCTTATGGTTCAAATGGTTCAAATGGCTCTGAGCACTATGGGACTTAACATCTGAGGTCATCAGTCCCCCAGAACTAACCTAAGGACATCACACACATCCATATCCGAGGCAGGATTCGAACCTGCAACCGTATCAGTCGCGCGGATCCGGACTGAAGTGCCTAGAACCGCTCGGCCACAGCGGCCGGCCGCTGACCTCATCTGAAGGAGTCATCATCATAAAGTAGAATCAAAGAGTTGTTCACGTTTCTGATGAACTAGTATATACAGTACACGCAGAATGCCGTGGTCGACAGATGTACACACGGCATGACACGGGTGGGGAGAGCGATAGTGATGGGGGTTACACGCACGCGATGCAGGGTAAATGCCGAGCGTTGAAGGTAAAGTGCCGTTCTAAACTGAATCTTAGGCTCACATCTTTCGTAAAAATTAAGTGGGGCCCCTCCAATCACACATCTGCGTGTTGACCATTCAAAAAGATCTACTGTCAACTCTGCTTTGGTTAATATCTAAAGAGAATTCCGCTGAAAATTCAGCGACTTATTTTCGCCCGGCTTGTTAATAATTCGTATGTTTCAGAGAAGCGCCATGAGTGGCGATTTTTGAGTAGAACCTACAGATTTCTCTGACTGCCGTGTTGAAATCTGCTTCTTTTGACAAAACACAGCGGAGTTTACACTGTATCGTCTCACTAACATGTTGTTCAGGCGCAACTGGGAGAAAATTCTGAGACAGTGGTTTATTAAGTTTACTAAGCGAGAAGCTGAGGAAAAGTAAGGTCAGTAGCTTACGAAAAAGTTCATCGTCCGTGCAAAAAAGTGTAATGTCTACATTTATTTTGTTCCAAATCCCATAGAATTTCTCGTTTCACCAGCTATCGATGGCCCTTAAAAATTACATTCTTTCATCTGAAAGGTGTGTAATTAGTGGAATAAGACGGTTGATAGTGGATTTTTGCATGATATGCATACTGACCATATGGCAAAATACTCTCCTCTTCGCGTGCTGTCATTTGCCAAAATCTCATGTTGATATCTGAAAGCGTTTATGAAATATGAGGAACATTGCCGATATTTCACTCTGTCTTTATCGCTGGTGCGGCGCAATCTCAAATGAGTGTGCTGCGTTAGATCAATTATCTGGAGATTTATGACAGCCAGATTCCACTATCCAAGTCTAAAGAAAAATTCAATATGCTAGCTAAAATTTCATATGCAACAACGTATTTTGTACTATGCAATAAATGCAAATCATAACTGCCTCAGTTTATCATTGCAAACTTATCCAAATCATAAGAACTATGACGATTAAGGACACGATGGGCACATCACCATGAACCTGACAAATAAAACTATACCTAATGAAAAAATGATTTTTTTTACCGAATGGTATCTGTAAAACCTTTTGAGAAAGACTACAGATCGTGCGTCTCGATTCTGCCATCCCTGATCGACCGAAAGTTGGAACGCATTTGTCAACCTCCCCTTCCGAAGAAACTGATGAACTCGCCCAGCGCTTTGGGGAAAAACTGGTCACTGCACATGGGTCACCGTATCCTCCGCAAACTTTACTTTGCTAAAGGCTGAATATGGTGCCTCAAGAGAACAGTTTGTTAATTAATGCATTAAATAATGCTTTGCTAGTCAATGACATTTGTAAATTACCCAAAACACCTGTGCCAAAGAATTGGGTCAAAGTGTAAGACGTATGCTTCGCCGGCGATGGGCGAAGCATGACAGAATCTCTGACCAGAGAGTAGTTTATCGTTAGTTGTTGCTTGTCGCTAGTCTGCGCTTGTCTGCGAGAGTCGACAGTAGTAGTCGAGTAGTAGTCTGGAGTAGTCTGGTGGAGTCGGCATGTGTCGGCTGTGTGCTCTGCTTGCGACTCTGGTCAGGACTCTGGAGGATGAGTATTGTTGTAGAAGGTAAAGAAGCAGCCTTGCGCATATTTAATAATGTGTGTTAATTGTAATTTAATTTGTTCCAAGAAATGCCCCAATAATAATTTTTATAAAATAAAGTAACGCTTTTAAAGAAAAGCATTCATTTCAATTTAAAGAATATTTCCAATGCATGGTCACTCATTCCAAGAATCAAAAAAAAAAAAAATTATATACGCCAGCATTGCACGAAGCTGTGTCGAAAAATATCTACTTCAGAGCAGATATAATAGCAGTTTTTACTGAGGTAAGAATTTTTGCTTTTTTTATTCAGAATACAGGGCCGAAGGTCAGCGCTGCTGTCCTCATAAAATTTATCAGGTTACTAAAGTTTTTTTATTATTTTGGTCTCTAGGAATTTTTTCTGTTTCGAACTTGACATTAAATAAGAAAAGAATTTTATGGGAACGTTAAATGTGAATGCATTTCTGGGAGCCAATTTTGTTCAGAGGTTACAATATTAAAAAAAAATCCATTTAATTATTATTTGAGGGGAGTTTACGCTTGGTCCATATTTTAAATATAAAATAATTCTATGCGGAGGTTACACTTGGCTTATTTCCATTTAACAATATTTTGTGGAGAGTTTACGCTTGGCTCAATTTTCATTTTTATTTAACATTTTTCTGTGTGGGGAGGTTACACTTGGCGACATTCGCCCAGAGTCGTATTTCTTTGGGAATCTTCTGAGAAGTAGTCATATATCTGCTCTTATTTACTTAAATATAGTTTGCATCTGGCGCAACGCATTTTACTAATTGGTCATTCTTTCTTTCACAGATCATCGGAAATTTGTTGCTCTTTGTTGTATTTTTGTTTGTTGCATTTTGTATTGTCTTTGTTTCATTTGTGAATAATTTTGATTTGTGAAAGAGGCCGCGAAAAACTGTTAACAGTACATCGCGATGTGTAATGAGTGAAATAGCCGACTCAAATTATTTTACCGATAGTACTTGCGACACTCATGTAATGTTGACAATCCTCCATTTACAGACAAAGAGTGCGTACTGAGCACTAGTAATGATTTTGATCGTAATAATGAACAAATAAATTCAGTTGTGTCCTCTGTTAATTTAACGACAATTGATCACGCGGCACGTTCTGTTACAATGAACGCTGCCCAGCTTGACACACCCGGTTTGCAAAATTTACGTAATGAACAGACAAATTTTTCTAATGAAAATGAACAGTGTAATCAGAGTACGACAGATTTATTTAATTCCGGTGTAGTGACCAACAGTGCACATCCGATTGGCAAACCTTTTCAAAAATTACAGAATGACCAAATGGTTACAGAAAACGTGACAAATGCACATACACCATCACACAGCACAGAGAATGAAGCAGCTATTTTTGGCTTGGATCAAATTATGGCAGTATTGCTACAGTTTAAGAAGGAACAAAACGAGAATCTCAAACAACAATTTAGTGAAAATATCAAACAACTTAGTGAACAGAACAAACAACTTAATTAAAAACAAGACAACCTTAATGAAAATTTCAAACAACTTAGTGAACAGAACAAACAATTTAATGAAAAACAAGACAACGTTCATGAAAAATTAGACAACAATTGCAGACAGCTTAGTGAACAGATTACAGCCATTGCCGCGCAATGTCATGATAGTAAAGAACAGTTACGTGAGGAAATTGAGGCTTGTGCTAGGAAAAGTAGTGAAGAAATTAGATCTGTTGCTCAAGAATAAAGGGATATGCAAACAGCTACAACAGAATCACTTAGAGACGAAATTAGTGCAGTCGGTAAACAATGCTCTGAGAAAGCAACACATTTACGCGACGAGTTTAAATTAATGACAGCAGAACTTTCGCGCACACTGGATGCAAAAGTAGACGCGAAATTCGACCAACAGAACAGTCAAATTGACGAACGTTTTAATCACCACCTACGAAACAGTGAAGCGCGTTTCCGCAAATTTATACAGGAACACAATAAAGTAAAGCGACAAGTTATGGAAACAACTACCGCACAGAGACAGGAAGATAAACGCAAATCGTTTACGAAAGCAAAAACATACGTAGACAACAATATTGCTACAGTATCAGACGAAATTAATACTATCAAACAGTTGAACACCGAATTGCGTGATGAAATTTCCGATCTTAAATCAAAAACAGACACACACACAGTAGACTTTCAGACAGTGACCGACAGACTTGAACAATTACAACTAATTGAGGATCCCGAAGTCATCAAAGCTGACGTTAAAAAATTGAACGAAACCACACGTAAAATACAAAAACAAATTAATGCTTGTGACACTAAAAACGATGAACAGGTAAAAATACTGACTGAAAAATATGATGAATTGGCCAGTCGTATTGACGTTATTGGAAGTAATAATGACAGCAAATCAGACGATACTTCACCGATTTTGTTTAATCAAACACCTGAATTCCAAAATCTACAGCAGACAATCAGTGAGATAGATTCGTCTAATAATACATTACGTAGAAAATTGTCAACTTTACAGCAAGAACTGACAGAGATAAAAAATATTTCAGTTAATAACACGTCACAGCACATGGCACATTCCGAACATTTCTCACACTCACACAGCCAGTTTAATTTAGGTAATTTACAGAGAGTACGTGAGTTAGATTCCGAACACTCACAGTCAAACAGATGCTCATACAATCCTGAACTTGTTCAGACGTACAGAGACGATAATTTTGATTACAAGCATTTTCTATCCGTGAGAAAATTTGAAGTATTTAAAAATGACAGAACACAGATTCACCCCATGGATTGGATACAACAATTTAGCTTTGCTTTTCCACAGACTTGGCCTGCAACGCACAAACTTGAATTTATTTGCAGTTTTTTGGAAGGCGAACCGGCAACTCGTACAAGACCGATCGCGAGACAATGCTACTTGGTAGAAGAATTTCAGAATGCTTTTCTGTCGGCATATTGGTCGAAGACGACACAGCGCGGTATTAAGGAACAATTAATTAGTCTACCAAATTATGAGAACTCAAATGTTTCCACTGTCACGCTATTTTTTGAACACATGGTTCAACAATACCAGTACTTGAGTTAACCATACAGTTAATCTGCACTTATTCAATTATGTATTTCCAAATTACCACGATCATTAAGAGTGTCACTTTTAACGGGTCAGCAGAAAGAAAATATTTCGGCATTCAGAGATCTGTTACAGCTTTTGGAAGTGCAGCAATCGGATTATTCCTTTATAAACAAAAATTTTTCATATAATAACGAAGGTCAACAAACATATAGCAATTATGATCAGCCACGCAATTTCAATTGCAAAGGTAATAGACGCTTTAGGAACGACAACCACCAGAACTTTAATAACAGACAAGATTTTAATTATCAGTATCGACAAAATTACCAGCAACCACATTTTGGTAACAATAGACGTTTTTCCCAGCAAGGTCAACCACGCTTTAATGTTTCGCCGCATACGCGTATAGCGTCGGCTTCAACAAATAATAACTCACAGCAACAAGGGAATCAGTACGTACAGAAAACACACTATTTCAATTCCTATCGCAATGCGCCGTATAGAAATGACTATCATGACAGATGTAAAAATAATGAGCACAATTTTCAGCGTACGTTTAATAACAGTTGATTTTATCAGCAGCAAGAAGATCAGCAACAACATATTATCATGAATGAATCAGACAGTAGGTATCATCCAGAACGTAATACGTCAGGAAGAAGTAACAGAACAGTTCAAATAGCCGAAATGCCACAGCATCCTCCTGAAAATAATGACACGTCAGATAGAATTTGACTAGATACAGTACAGGTTGCATCTTCCAGCAACGTAAGCAATACTTCAGATACACAGAATCTTGTTCACGAAAAAGTTATTACTTTTGACGACGTCAGAGACACTCTTTTGCAGGAAAGACCAGTTGTTCAAAAAACCATTTCACACCCTGTCATCGAAGTTGAAATTGGATCATCGAAATTTTCAGCAGTATTCGATTCTGGATCACCTATGTCAGTCATAAATGAAGAAACTTTCACCGAGTGTAACAAAGAGAATACCTATCCTACGTTACCATTAGGCAAAACGAAAGTAAAAGGAGCAGTATCGAGTAAAGGAGTAGATGTTAAATTAGAGACACATTTATCATTTTGTATTGCAGGTCATACATTTAACTCAAATTTTTGGATTGTTCCCTTATTGACAACAGACGTTATTTTAGGTACGAATTTTCTGGTACAACACGACGCAATTATTGATTTTCAAAACTCCTATTTAATGTTAAAGGATGAAAATGTACAATTGGCTTTAGAATTTCAGCACTCTTTATCTGCGGAAGAGCAAACAATTAATCGTACAGACGTCATTTCCGCATCACGTAACATAGACTGTAATTCCACATTGTCCACAGATACGTACGTACACATCTATAATACTCCAGACGAAGCCGAGTATGACTTTATACAGACGATATCTGATCAAGCTAAACAGAGCAGTGCAAATACAGACAACGAACGCACGCAACTACACAAAATTCCTTTACAGCAAGCTCCAGTTTTTGACAACGTTCCCGGTACTATGTCCGGTTTTGTGTATGAATTTCAAGTTAAACAGCACGACACATTTAAAGCCAAGCATTATCCCATTCCGTACATTCACAGAGAACAAGTTAAGAAAGAAATGCAAGCTGTGCTTGACCAAGGAATTATTGAACCGGCAGTTAGTCCGTTCATAAACCCGCTCCATATTGTTAAGAAAAAAGATGGTTTACTTCGCCTCGTACTTGATTCGCGTAACATTCATGACATTATTATTAATGAAAGAGATCGCCCACAGACACTAGAAGAACTTCTACAGAATTTTCATGGTGCTGCTATTTATTCCACATTATATTTGATATCGGTATTTTGCCAAATTCAACTCCATCCGAACTGCAGAAAGTACACAGCATTTCTCTGTTTTGGTGACTGTTATCAATTTTGTAAATTACCGTTTGGTTTAACAATTTCTTCAGCAGCTTTTATTCGCGGTTTGAATACAATACTTCCGACAGAATTTAAAGACAGAATCACAACGTACGTAGACGACATTCTTATTGCAAAAGCTAGCTGGTCTGAACACAATCTGATTCATGATCGACTGTTGCAAACTTTTCGTGCGCAAGGACTCACAGTTAATCTCAGTAAATCGCGCTTTGGTAATACTCCTATAAAATTTCTTGGACATGTAATTTCAGGAGAGGGCATTACACCTGACCCGGAAAAACTTCAAGCTTTACGTGACATTACTGTTCCTACGACAAAGAAACAATTACGCAGTTTTTTGGGTTTAATTAACTTTTTTCGTAAATTTATTCATTACTCTGCTTTAGACACCCCTAGATTACGTCAATTGATAGGTAAAAACACTATTTGGTCCTGGGATAGGCAAGCGCATTCAGAATTTGTGAACCTGAAAGATTCTGAATTTGTGAACCTGAAAGGAGCTTTGTTGAATGCACCACTTTTATCGCACCCAGATCTTACCAGATATTTTTCCATTGCCACCGACAGTTCTAACACCGCTTTAGGCGTACATATTTTTCAGGAAATTGAAGAAGATGGTTGTACAGTAATTAAAAACTTCGCTTATGCAAGTCGCATTCTGTCACTCGCTGAACGAATTTATTCTGTTACAGAACTTGAAACATTATGTGTTGTATGGGCTTTTACCAGATTTAGGCATTTTCTTTATGGAAGACACACTACCGTTTACACAGATCACAGAGCGATACAATTTTTACTTTCGACTAAATTAACACACGACAGACTAAGTAGATGAAAACTTTATTTACAGGAATTTAATTTTACAATTGTTCACATTCCCGGCACACAAAATATTGTAACAGACGCACTATCTCGTTCTCT
The DNA here is from genome assembly GCF_023864345.2 of Schistocerca serialis cubense. Classification (NCBI taxonomy): domain Eukaryota; kingdom Metazoa; phylum Arthropoda; class Insecta; order Orthoptera; family Acrididae; genus Schistocerca; species Schistocerca serialis. The sequence continues at coordinate 659,802,159 of NC_064639.1, read as the reverse complement.
TAACAACAATCAGCAAGACATCGCAACCAACTTCTGCAAAACAAATTTCAGCGTCATGTACATTCAACAAGTTGCATTTGAAAATATCATTTCGTCGTCATTACAAGACATAACACAAGAGCAGAGTAGAGACAACGTGTGGAAAGAAATTAAACACCTTTGGCAAGATAGGAATAATGTTACCTTTAGAAACCATTACACTGTACGCAATGACATTCTGTTTCGCCGCTCTCATCCTGACAGCAACTATTGGTTATTATGCATTCCTGACGAACTTGTTAACAAATTAATCTGGTATACTCATTTAAGCTACGCACACTACGGAGCCAGAAAATGTTTTCTTATACTGAGACAGAACTGTTATTTTACCAACGTGGAGAAATATATACGACGAGTTTTAGCGTCATGTAAAATCTGCGAGAAAGCTAAATCAGACACGACTTCACATATTCCTCCATTACATCCAATTGTACCTGTTAAATTGAGACATATGGCCACTGTAGACATTTTTGGTCCGATTCCCAGAACTAATAGAGGTTTTTGCTACATCTTTGTCGCTGTTGAACTCACTTCAAAATTTGTTACCTTCACTCCGTTACGCAAAGCTACTGCTAAGACTGTTTCGAAAGCATTTGCAAAACATTTTCTATTTCATGTAGGGCATGTGTTGAAAGTAATTTCCGACAATGGATCACAGTTTCGATCTGCTATATGGACACGTGTGTTACGAGCTAGAAACATTTCTCCGATCTATATATCCAGGTACCATGCTTCTTCGAACCCTTGTGAACATCTAATGTAAGAAATTGGTAAAATGTGTAGAATATACTGCCATAAAAAACATATTGATTGGGACACATACATACTCTCATTCCAAGATGTAATTAATTCCATACCAAATGAATCTACTATGCTATCTCCGTCTGTTATACTGAAAAATGTTGAACCACCTAACAAAATTAAAGAATTAGTAACCTTTCCTACATCTCGTCGACTGCGACAGCATGAAATAATTGACATTGCGCTGAACAACATCAAACGTGCCTCAGAGCGCCGGAGAAGATAGCAAAAACAGGTTTGTACACGCCGCGACTTTCACATTGGACAGCAGATATTAGTACATACACACTATTTACCCAACAAAGGAAAAAGTAGATGCAGGTCCATATCGGATTCGCAGCATTCCTCACCCCAATGTGGTACACGTCAAAACTTTGAGAACCAGAAAAACCAAAGGGAACCACCACGTCTCCAACATCACACCTTTTATTGAATGAACATACTTTATGATTTATCACACTGTAATGTCGTTTCCTAATTTTCTTTTATGACCACTTATGCAATTACATTCACATGAACACTTACTGATGATTATCGTATATTTTCTTGGCAAGTGCCCGGCAAGGTAAGGATAGCAGGTCGCCCTTCTTGTCGTTACACATCAGACCGTGCATATTTTTCCAGATGAACTTACACATTTTATGACCACTTAGGCAATTATATTTATGTGACTACTTACAGATGATTATCGTATTATTTCTTGGCAAGTGCCCGGCAAGGTAAGGTTAGCAGGTCACTCTTCTTGTCGTTACACATCAGACCATGCTTATTTTTCCAGATGAACTTACACATTTTATGACCACTTGTGCAATTATATTTATGTGACTATGTACTGATGATTGTCGTATTTTTTCTTGGCAAGTGCCCGGCAAAGTAAGGTTAGCAGGTCGCTCTTCTTGTCGTTACACATCTGACCGTGCAGATTTTCCATTTTTTATGTATGTATGATTGTTTTCCTGTTTTGTTTGTATGCACTACGAAATATTTAAGATATAACAAACACCAGTTGACTTAAACATTTTCGCCTTATGATATCTCAACATCGTGACAAATGCATATACACCATCACACAGCACAGAGAATGAAGCAGCTATTTTTGGCTTGGATCAAATTATGGCAGTATTGCTACAGTTTAAGAAGGAACAAAACGAGAATCTCAAACAACAATTTAGTGAAAATATCAAACAACTTAGTGAACAGAACAAACAACTTAATTAAAAACAAGACAACCTTAATGAAAATTTCAAACAACTTAGTGAACAGAACAAACAATTTAATGAAAAACAAGACAACGTTCATGAAAAATTAGACAACAATTGCAGACAGCTTAGTGAACAGATTACAGCCATTGCCGCGCAATGTCATGATAGTAAAGAACAGTTACGTGAGGAAATTGAGGCTTGTGCTAGGAAAAGTAGTGAAGAAATTAGATCTGTTGCTCAAGAATAAAGGGATATGCAAACAGCTACAACAGAATCACTTAGAGACGAAATTAGTGCAGTCGGTAAACAATGCTCTGAAAAAGCAACACAGTTACGCGACGAGTTTAAATTAATGACAGCAGAACTTTCGCGCACACTGGATGCAAAAGTAGGCGCGAAATTCGACCAACAGAACAGTCAAATTGACGAACGTTTTAATCACTACCTACGAAACAGTGAAGCGCGTTTCCGCAAATTTATACAGGAACACAATAAAGTAAAGCGACAAGTTATGGAAACAATTACCGCACAGAGACCGGAAGATAAACGCAAATCGTTTACGAAAGCAAAAACATACATAGACAACAATATTGCTGCAGTATCAGACGAAATTAATACTATCAAACAGTTGAACACCGAATTGCGTGATGAAATTTCCGATCTTAAATCAAAAACAGACACACACACAGTAGACTTTCAGACAGTGTCAAACAGACTTGAACAATTAGAACTAATTGAGGATCCCGAAGTCATCAAAGCTGACGTTAAAAAATTGAACGAAACCACACGTAAAATACAAAAACAAATTAATGCTTGTGACACTAAAAACGATGAACAGGTAAAAATACTGACTGAAAAATATGATGAATTGGCCAGTCGTATTGACGTTATTGAAAGTAATAATGACAGCAAATCAGACGATACTTCACCGATTTCGTTTAATCAAACACCTGAATTCCAAAATCTACAGCAGACAATCAGTGAGATAGATTCGTCTAATAATACATTACGTAGAAAATTGTCAACTTTACAGCAAGAACTGACAGAAATAAAAAATATTTCAGTTAATAACACGTCACAGCTCACGGCACATTCCGAACATTTCTCACACTCACACAGCCAGTTTAATTTAGGTAATTTACAGAGAGTACGTGAGTTAGATTCCGAACACTCACGGTCAAACAGATGCTCATACAATCCTGAACTTGTTCAGACGTAAAGAGACGATAATTTTGATTACAAGCATTTTCTATCCATGAGAAAATTTGAAGTATTTAAAAATGACAGAACACAGATTCACCCCATGGATTGGATACAACAATTTAGCTTTGCTTTTCCACAGACTTGGCCTGCAACGCACAAACTTGAATTTATTTGCAGTTTTTTGGAAGGCGAACCGGCAACTCGTACAAGACCGATCGCGAGACAATGCAACTCGGTAGAAGAATTTCAGAATGCTTTTCTGTCAGCGTATTGGTCAAAGACGACACAGCGGGGTACTAAGGGTCAATTAATTAGTTTACCAAATTTTGAGAACTCAAATATTTCCACTGTCACGCAATTTTTTGAACTCATGGTTCAACAATACCAGTACTTGAGTTAACCATACAGTTAATCTGCACTTATTCAATTATGTATTTCCAAATTACCACGATCATTAAGAGTGTCACTTTTAACGGGTCAGCAGAAAGAAAATATTTCGGCATTCAGAGATCTGTTACAGCTTTTGGAAGCGCAGCAATCGGATTATTCCTTTATAAACAAAAATTTTTCACATAATAACCAAGGTCAACAAACATATAGCAATTATGATCAGCCACGCAATTTCAATTGCAAAGGTAATAGACGCTTTAGGAACGACAACCACCAGAACTTTAATAACAGACAAGATTTTAATTATCAGTATCGACAAAATTACCAGCAACCACATTTTGGTAACAATAGACGTTTTTCCCAGCAAGGTCAACCACGCTTTAATGTTTCGCCGCATACGCGTATAGCGTCGGCTTCAACAAATAATAACTCACAGCAACAAGGGAATCAGTACGTACAGAAAACACACTATTTCAATTCCTATCGCAATGCGCCGTATAGAAATGACTATCATGACAGATGTAAAAATAATGAGCACAATTTTCAGCGTACGTTTAATAACAGTTGATTTTATCAGCAGCAAGAAGATCAGCAACAACATATTATCATGAATGAATCAGACAGTAGGTATCATCCAGAACGTAATACGTCAGGAAGAAGTAACAGAACAGTTCAAATAGCCGAAATGCCACAGCATCCTCCTGAAAATAATGACACGTCAGATAGAATTTGACTAGATACAGTACAGGTTGCATCTTCCAGCAACGTAAGCAATACTTCAGATACACAGAATCTTGTTCACGAAAAAGTTATTACTTTTGACGACGTCAGAGACACTCTTTTGCAGGAAAGACCAGTTGTTCAAAAAACCATTTCACACCCTGTCATCGAAGTTGAAATTGGATCATCGAAATTTTCAGCAGTATTCGATTCTGGATCACCTATGTCAGTCATAAATGAAGAAACTTTCACCGAGTGTAACAAAGAGAATACCTATCCTACGTTACCATTAGGCAAAACGAAAGTAAAAGGAGCAGTATCGAGTAAAGGAGTAGATGTTAAATTAGAGACACATTTATCATTTTGTATTGCAGGTCATACATTTAACTCAAATTTTTGGATTGTTCCCTTATTGACAACAGACGTTATTTTAGGTACGAATTTTCTGGTACAACACGACGCAATTATTGATTTTCAAAACTCCTATTTAATGTTAAAGGATGAAAATGTACAACTGGCTTTAGAATTTCAGCACTCTTTATCTGCGGAAGAGCAAACAATTAATCGTACAGACGTCATTTCCGCATCACGTAACATAGACTGTAATTCCACATTGTCCACAGATACGTACGTACACAACTATAATACTCCAGACGAAGCCGAGTATGACGTTATACAGACGATTTCTGGTAAAGTTAAAGAGAGCAGTGCAAATACAGACAACAAACGCACGCAACTACACAAAATTCCTTTACAGCAAGCTCCAGTTTTTGACTACGTTCCTGGTACTATGTCCGGTTTTATGTATAAATTTCAAGTTAAACAGCACGACACATTTAAAGCCAAGCATTATCCCATTCCGTACATTCACAGAGAACAAGGTAAGAAAGAATTGCAAGCTGTGCTTGACCAAGGAATTATTGAACCGGCAGTTAGTCCGTACATAAACCCGCTCCATATTGTTAAGAAAAAAGATGGTTTACTTCGCCTCGTACTTGATTCGCGTAACATTCATGACATTATTATTAATGAAAGAGATCGCCCACAGACACTAGAAGAACTTCTACAAAATTTTCATGGTACTGCTATTTATTCCACATTATATTTTAAATCGGGATTTTGGCAAATTCAACTCCATCCGAACTTCAGAAAGTACACAGCATTTCTCTGTTTTGGTGACTGTTATCAATTTTGTAAATTACCGTTCGGTTTAACAATTTCTTCAGCAGCTTTTATTCGCGGTTTGAATACAAGACAGAATCACAACGTACGTAGACGACATTCTTATTGCAGAAGCTAGCTGGTCTGAACACAATCTGATTCATGATCGACTGTTGCAAACTTTTCGTGCGCAAGGACTCACAGTTAATCTCAGTAAATCGCACTTTGGTTACACTCCTATAAAATTTCTTGGACATGTAATTTCAGCAGAGGGCATTACACCTGACCCGGAAAAACTTCAAGCTTTACGTGACATTACTGTTCCTACGACAAAGAAACAATTACGCAGTTTTTTGGGTTTAATTAACTTTTTTCGTAAATTTATTCATTACTCTGCTTTAGACACCCCTAGATTACGTCAATTGATAGGTAAAAACACTATTTGGTCCTGGGATAGGCAAGCGCATTCAGAATTTGTGAACCTGAAAGATTCTGAATTTGTGAACCTGAAAGGAGCTTTGTTGAATGCACCACTTTTATCGCACCCAGATCTTACCAGATATTTTTCCATTGCCACCGACAGTTCTAACACCGCTTTAGGCGTACATATTTTTCAGGAAATTGAAGAAGATGGTTGTACAGTAATTAAAAACATCGCTTATGCTAGGCGCATTCTGTCACTCGCTGAACGAATTTATTCTGTTACAGAACTTGAAACATTATGTGTTGTATGGGCTTTTACCAGATTTAGGCATTTTCTTTATGGAAGACACACTACCGTTTACACAGATCATAGAGCGATACAATTTTTACTTTCGACTAAATTTACACACGACAGATTAAGTAGATGAAAACTTTGTTTACAGGGATTTAATTTTACAATTGTTCACATTCCCGGCACACAAAATATTGTAGCAGACGCACTATCTCGTTCTCTTAACAACAATCAGCAAGACATCGCAACCAACTTCTGCAAAGCAAATTTCAGCGTCATGTACATTCAACAAGTTGCATTTGAAAATATCATTTCGTCGTCATTACAAGACATAACACAAGAGCAGAGTAAAGACAACGTGTGGAAAGAAATTAAACACCTTTGGCAAGATAGGAGTAATGTTACCTTTAGAAACCATTACACTGTACGCAATGACATTCTGTTTCGCCGCTCTCATCCTGACAGCAACTATTGGTTATTATGCATTCCTGACGAACTTGTTAACAAATTAATCTGGTATACTCATTTAAGCTACGCACACTACGGAGCCAGAAAATGTTTTCTTATACTGAGACAGAACTGTTATTTTACCAACGTGGAGAAATATATACGACGAGTTTTAGCGTCATGTAAAATCTGCGAGAAAGCTAAATCAGACACGACTTCACATATTCCTCCATTACATCCAATTGTACCTGTTAAATTGAGACATATGGCCACTGTAGACATTTTTGGTCCGATTCCCAGAACTAATAGAGGTTTTTGCTACATCTTTGTCGCTGTTGAACTCACTTCAAAATTTGTTACCTTCACTCCGTTACGCAAAGCTACTGCTAAAACTGTTTCGAAAGCATTTGCAAAACATTTTCTATTTCATGTAGGGCATGTGTTGAAAGTAATTTCCGACAATGGATCACAGTTTCGATCTGCTATATGGACACGTGTGTTACGAGCTAGAAACATTTCTCCGATCTATATATCCAGGTACCATGCTTCTTCGAACCCTTGTGAACGTCTAATGTAAGAAATTGGTAAAATGTGTAGAATATACTGCCATAAAAAACATATTGATTGGGGCACATACATACTCTCATTCCAAGATGTAATTAATTCCATACCAAATGAATCTACTATGCTATCTCCCTCTGTTATACTGAAAAATGTTGAACCATCTAACAAAATTAAAGAATTAGTAAACTTTCCTACATCTCGTCGACTGCGACAGCATGAAATAATTGACATTGCGCTGAACAACATCAAACGTGCCTCAGAGCGCCGGAGAAGATAGCAAAAACAGGTTTGTACACGCCGCGACTTTCACATTGGACAGCAGATATTAGTACATACACACTATTTACCCAACAAAGGAAAAAGTAGATGCAGTTAATTTGAGCTTCTATATGCAGGTCCATATCGGATTCGCAGCATTCCTCACCCCAATGTGGTACACGTCGAAACTTTGAGAACCAGAAAAACAAAAGGGAACCACCACGTCTCCAACATCACACCTTTTATTGAATGAACATACTTTGTGATTTATCACACTGTAATGTCATTTCCTAATTTTCTTTTATGACCACTTATGCAATTATATTCACATGAACACTTACTGATGATTATCGTATATTTTCTTGGCAAGTGCCCGGCAAGGTAAGGTTAGCAGGTCGCCCTTCTTGTCGTTACACATCAGACTGTGCATATTTTTCCAGATGAACTTACACATTTTATGACCACTTAGGCAATTATATTTACGTGACTGATGATTATCGTATTTTTTCTTGGCAAGTGCCCGGCAAGGTAAGGCTAGCAGGTCGCTCTTCTTGTCGTTACACATCTGACCGTGCATATGTTCCATTTTTTATGTATGTATGATTGTTTTCCTGTTTTGTTTGTATGCACTATGAAATATTTAAGATATAACAAACACCAGTTGACTTTAACATTTTTGCCTTATGATATCTCAACATCGTGACTACTTTACTTTTTTTTTTGCTGCTACATTGTGATACACTATTTACATTTTTGCCTCTGAACACTGTCTATGTTTTTGACATATTACGTCATTTGTCATGCTATGCTGTATGCTCCATTATATCACTAGAAACCAGTTTTAATTTAATGGGTATATGATTTAAATGCCAGACATTAATCTTTGTTCATCATTTTCAGAAAGAAATAACGTGTAAAAGAAATAAATTAAACAGAAATGGGAATTTCACCTTCGGAATGAACGAAAGAAGATGCAAAACTTCGTGACGAAGAGTAAATGGATCAGAATTAACAAGCATTAACAAGAATATACGATACACATCGTAGAATAGCAGTCTTAACAAATTTTTTTCTTTCACAATACGAGGCGATTGATGCAGGCTGTCAGACAGAACTATGCATCTTAGTTTTAGTGATGAAATATGGTAGAAATAAGGAATAGTTGTATAATTAATAATGAAGTGCTTATTTTCAGATGATAATGAATGATGATAAATAATGATGAAGAATATGCTACTATAGATAATGAAGTTTTTCTTTACAGGTGATGATAATAATGGAGTTATGAAAATATGGATAATGAAGTTTTTTCTTTGAAGATGAGAATAACGATGAAGTTTATATATTTACTGTTAGTTAAGAGATGCTATGTAGTTATTTAAGTATTTGTTGCAGTTCGTTTTGACAGTATGTCTTATATTGCATGGTATGATGACTGAAGGTTTTGGAAAGGACAGCTAGAGAACATACATATTTTTTATACACATTTCACTACCTGCTAATTAGAAGTTCACTACTTTTCAGCATAATATGCGTTTCTTCTTTCAGTGTAATAATCCATTTTGTATTTTTCTAGGAGAAGCTATTCACGAAATTAATACGCTATAAGCAGTTAATCATTAAACGTGTGTCATTCATGAATGTGATCACATATACTCTACTTGTTTCATAACCTTGCTACAGCTGACTCGTGACGAATGACGTTACACATCTTCATTTGCAGCAATAGCTCAAAAGCAAATATTGTTAGGCAGCAGTAATTAATTATCGATCCCAACGCAATGCATTGCTAGCACAAAAAAGAATTGAACAATTGTTACAGTATGTTACATTTTCAAAATATTCTGTGTCACTGGAATGATCAGCTCTGAGGAATATGTCATTTGAGTGATGAATTCTGAATAACACTGAATAATGTTTTCTAATCACAGACCTTGAATCATAGTTACAGTATGTTAAATTTACAATATGTCCTATGTCACTGGAATGATTAGTTGTGAGTAATAGTGAATGATATTTTGTAATAATGCATTAATACTATGCCCATAATTTCTGTAAATAATATTTGGTTATACTCTATAAAAGCTATGCCAATAATTGACTCTCATTTTGAATGATAACTTCTGAATAATACTGAATAAGGTTTTATAAATATATAAGAATATATGTTTTGTAACTGGACAATGAGTGCCAATGATTATTTTAAATATGTCATATGTCACTTGAATGAGGAAAAATGTTTTGTACTATTCAATACTTTCTATATGTATTGTAACTGGACAATGAGTCCCAATGATTACTATAACTAAGTGAATTACGTTAATACTATGCTATTCATTAGCTCATGTTTTGAATGATGACTTCTGATAGTTTATAACTGGCCAATGAGTGCCAATGTTCTCTGTAAACAGATAATTTATGAACGTTATTCTGTAATACTACATACATGGTACAGAAATGGTCAGTAACTGGGCGATGAGTGCCACCAATTACTCAAATCAGTTGTTAGACTAGTATAATTCCCAATGAAGACTAGTATGTGACTTAATGTCCTTCACCTTCTGACCTAATTACCAGAAATTACTTCAATATCCGTTTGTCCTGTCTATCCTCATGATCATGGAGCACTATATTTGGTTTTGCACTAATTCTACGTTGGTGTACTTAACAAGAACGTGGTGTTGACACGACATGCTGTCCACCACCATGAGCGATGGAGATGTTATTATGGTCCCACTGTTTGTGTACCTAATGTACTACCAAAATAATAACAATGAATATTACAACGACAATTCAGTGTCTTGGCTACACTGACTAATACTTCAAGGAAAAGAACTTCAGATTATCTCACATGGTGTTGTGCTTCTGTAGAAAGATATGGACTTTCAGTGCAGCTGCGTGCAACCTAAAGTGCTACAACCATGACGCAATCCTTCCCATTCCTTTCCTAGTTCTTGTAAATTGGTAAACACTTATACAATGCATTTAAATTCTTGTAAAATGATAAAGACTTATACAGTGCGTGTGCACTTTATTTCACTTCATGATATGTTATGTAAAAATGCTAAAGACTTCTACAGTGCGTGTGCACTTTATTGCACTCCTTGATATGTTTATTTGTTATAAAAATGCTGAAGAGTTTTACAATGCGTGTGCACTTTATGCCATTTGTACTCATTACGTATACATTTTGTGATTCCCAGATATGTTCTGTACCAAAATGCCTGTGCACATTCGTCATTTTGTTAACATGATTTGTATTCATTACGTATACATTTTGTGATTTGCTGATATGTTCTGAACGACAGTGCGTGTGCACTCTTGTCATTTTTCTATATGATTTCTACTCATTATGTTCATTTGTTGTAAAAATGAAGATGGTGTGGGAGATATGATACTGCGTGAAGAGTTTGACAGAGCACAGAAAGACCTAAGTCGAAACAAGGCCCCGGGAGTAGACAACATTCCATTAGAACTACTGACAGCCTTGGGGGAGCCAGGCCTCACAACACTCTACCATCTGGTGAGCAAGATGTATGAGACAGGCGGAATTCCCTCAGACTTCAAGAAGAATATAATAATTCCAATCCCAAAGAAAGCAGGTGCTGACAGACGTGAAAATTACCGAACAATCAGTTTAATAAGTCACAGCTGTAAAATACCAACGAGAATTCTTTACAGACGAATGGAAAAACTGGTAGAAGCTGACCTCGGGGAAGGTCAGTTTGGAATCCGTAGAAATGTTGGAACACGAGAGGCAATGCTGACACTACGACTTATCTTAGAAGAAAGGTTAAGGAAAGGCAAACCTACGTTTCTAGCATTTGTAGACTTGGAGAGAGCTTTTGACAATGTTGACTGGAATACTCTCAAAATTCTGAAGCTGGCAGGGGTAAAATACAGGTACCGAAAGGCTATTTACAATATGTACAGAAAGCAGATGGCAGTTATAAGAGTCGAGGGACATGAAAGGGAGGCAGTGGTTGGGAAAGGAGTGAGACAGGGTTGTAGTCTCTCCGATGTTATTCAATCTCTATATTGAGCAAGCAGTGAAGGAATCAAATGAAAAATTCGGAGTAGGTCTTAAAATCCATGGAGAAGAAATAAAAACTTTGAGGTTCGTTGATGACATTGTAATTCTGTCAGAGTCAGCAAAGGACCTGGAAGAGCAGCTGAACGGAATGGACAGTGTTTTGAAAGGAGGGTATAAGATGAACATCAACAAAAGCAAAACGAGGATAATGGAATGTAGTCGAATTAAATCGGGTGATGCTGAGGGAATTATATTAGGAAATGAGACACTTTAAGTAGTAAAGGAGTTTTGCTATTTGGGGAGCAAAATAACTGATGATTGTGGAAGTAGAGAGGATATGAAATGTAGACTGGCAATGACAAGGAAATCGTCTCTGAAGAAGATATATTTGTTAACAGAGAATATTAATTTAAGTGTTAGGAAGTCGTTTCTGAAAGTATTTGTATGGAGTGTAGCCATGTATGGATGTGAAACATGGACGATAAATAGTTTAGACAAGACGAGAATAGAAGCTTTAGAAATGTGGTGCTACAGAAGAATGCTGAAGATTGGATGGGTATATCACATAACTAATGAGAAGGTACTGAACAGAATTGGGGAGATGAGGTGTTTGTGGCACTACTTGACTAGAAGTAGGGATCGGTTGGTAGGAAGTATTCTGAGGCATCAAGGGATCACCAATTTAATATTTGAGGGCAGCGTGGAAGGTAAAAGTCATAGAGGGAGGCCAAGAGATGAATAAACTAAGCAGATTCAGAAGGATGTAGAATGCGATAGGTACTGGGAGATGAAGAAGCTTGCACAGAATAGAGTAGCACGGAGAGCTGCATCAAACCAGTCTCAGGACTGAAGACCACAACAACAACAACAACAAACGTGAGAAACGTTTCTCGAAAACCTGGCCTCACCTTCCTCTTACATCGTGGATCTTGCAGAAGAAAACACACTCACTCGCGTCCGGTCTCGTACCGTAACAGAAGAATGCCAACAGTCGCCTCGAGTCAGGTGCCCATGATGGAAGATTATCGTGAAACAGCAATACGAACAATTACTCAGGTAACACTACTGTAAACATATAGACAATAAAGAAAACAGTTTTGTTCATGCTCGATTTTAGCGAGAGTCCAAGGGGATCGTGTCCATAGCCTTTCTAGCTGCCCGCCCACTCCCATATCTGTCAGGAGTGTAGCGACGAAAAATAATGTATTTTGATGAATCTTGCCAGGAATCCTAGTAGGTTTTGCCACTACAGAGCTTGTAGCCATTGCTAACCATACTCCCACCCAACTCCACCCACGTTGCTATGCGACTGACTACACTTTACAGCAGATCTTTGTTTTTTCAAGGTGATGTTCATTAAACTACATTGTCGGCAAAAAATTGCAACACAAAGGAGGAGTTCTACCCATGAACTAAAGTTGGTGTTCGTGTTTCTGAATCTTAAATATGATGTCTATTGAATTTTCGCTCAGGTTGCATAAGAGTGGCGCTGCTAGCGCTACTATGAGGATGCAAGTCGGGTTTGTTTTAAACACACGCTGTACCGATCCTGAGTGTTAGTTACTTTAGGGACTAGACGATGTAAGTTGATATGTGTCACTATGTCTTTGAGTGACGAAGATGCCGTTGTCACCACTTCACTGAGTCTGAACGCGGTTGTGTATTAAAGCTACAAGAAGTTTGAAGTTCCTTCTGCGATTTTGCAGAAAGACCTGGTAACAACTTAGCAACTGTAAATGATTACTGGAAGCGGTAGTCACGAGAGTGAGATCCGAGCAGCAGTTGGCACCGTAATGACACAATGAACTGTTACAACTCGGTTACTTCAAGGACAGCCCAAAGCCAGACGCCCTGCAGCGTGCCTTCCACTGATCCCAAATCACGGCCATTTGCGACTTCAGAGATGTCAAGCGAGAGCTCATTAGAGTGCAAGGTGGCCGTCTGTTTGCTTTCTAATGAGTGTTGGTTCTGTCTCGATGCCAGTGATAGCCGTGTACCAGTTAGAATGAGGCCATTAAAAGTCTGCAACAAATCTGTCTGCGTGCTAGGCAAATTGGCCTAGACCTGGTGTTACGAACAGTGGTCTGATTTCGTATGATAGCAGGAGGGCTCTCGTGGTTATATGACGCGACCTGACTGAAAATTTTTACGTCAATCTGGTGATTCGATCTGTTGTGCTGCCATTCATGAACAGCAATCGAGGGGTATTTTCCAGCAGGATAACTCTCGCCCGCATATCGCTGTTGTAGCCCATAATGATCTACAGGATATCGACACGTCTCGTTGGCTGATAGATCTACATCTGCATCTACATGGATACTTTACAAATGATATTTAAGTGCCTGGCAGAGGGTTCATCAAACTTCACAATTCTCTATCATTCCAATCTCTTATATCGCATGTAGGAACGAACACCTATATCTTTCCCTTTCCATACGAGCTCTGATTTCTTTATTTTATCGTGGTGATCGTTTCTCCCTACGTAGGTCGGTGCCAATAAAACAAGACGGCTGCTCATTCGGAGGAGAAAGTTGGTGATTGGAATTTCGTGAGAAGATTCCATCGCAACGAAATCGCCTTTATTTTGGTGATGTCAGGTCAAATCCTGTATCAATTCAGTGACACTCTCTCATATTTCACGATAATACAAAACGTGCTGCTCTTCTTTGAGCTTTTTCGATGTACTCCGTCAGTCCTATCTGCTAAGCATCCCACACTGCTCATCGGCATTCCGAAAGAAGACGGACAAGCCTTCTTAGTAGATCTGTTACATGTTCTAAGCGTCCTGCCAATAAAACGCAGTCTTTGGTTAGCCTTCCCGGCAACATTTTCTATATGTTCCAATTTAATTCCTAGGTATTTAGTTGAATTTACGGACTTCAGATTTGACTGAGTTTTCGTGTAACCGAAATTTAACGAATTCCTTGTAGCACTCATGTGGATGAAGTCACACTTTCCGTTATTTAGCGTCAACTGCCACTTTTCGCACCATTCAGATACCTTTTCTTAGATTAGATTAGATTTACTTTCATTCCAATTGATCCGTAGTGAGGAGGTCCTCCAGGATGTGGAACATCAGATCTGTCTCCATTGGAGCACATACGGCACATCATCGGATAATGCCTGCGTGATTCACAATCAGCACTAACCGTCCCTGTATTGAGCGACCACGTGCAACATGCATTGAACTCCATCCCACAGACTGACATCCGGTACCTGCACTAAACAATGCATGCAAGTCTGCATGCTTTGCATTCAACAGTCTGGCGCTTCCATCTGTTGTTAACGTATCAGCTATTGAAACTTTCAGTGTCTTATCTCGTGCTTGCACTAACACTTGATCTTGCTACGTAAATCACTGAAGTATGTTACCTGGACAAATATATTCCCGAAACTTCGTTACACTAAATTGGTTACTTTTTGGTGACACGATACTTTTTCCGTCAGTGTACATTGCTGATGTGCAGCACTGTTTACAGAAACTGGTTTATGCTATTTATAGCGGGTAACTGTCGATCATCTCTGAGGCAGCCAAGTGGAGTTATGAGTTTTCTGCTCCCTTCCGCCTCCTGCGGCTGACGATGGAGGCGTCGGCATTGAGTGCTGGGATCCGGGAGGCGGTCTTCTGCCAGTCAGACCCCCCCCTCCCCCCCCCTCCTTCGCCATCCGGTTGGTGGGAAGCCACCAGCGCCACCGCCGCCGTCACCACCGCCACCGCTGCTACTCTCGTGAAATTCGTTTACCCCTTGCGTCTCTGCGTCCCCACCCGTTTCTAAAACCGACGCCGCTCGTGTATTGAAATCGATGAAGGAGCCGCGAGGTGAAATAATTCTTTGGCCTCTGCCTCCATCGCAGCTGTGGAATGCGGAAATGATGTGCCATTCCTGCAAAAATGAAAGAATTCAAATGGTGGCATAAAATTGACGTCACTTGTACAGACCACTAATAAAAAAATGGATTCTGTAATTTTCAACAGACTGAAAAATCAGCCAACCAGTTGCAAATAAAGGTTTCGATATTTGTAAAACTATCTCCATCACGTATACACCAGTTACAAATTAATTTCTTTGCAACCATAATAAAATATTAATAGAAAAATATTTGTGAAGTAAACGTACTCATTTGCTGCATCACGTAATGATACAATAGATTAGATGAAGCCGAGTGGCTCTTGTCATAAACGAAATTGATGAAACAAGTGTTATTGCAAGCCATGGCAACAATTAAAGATGGAATATCTGTGAGTCCGCAAATACGAGCAATGAAGTATGAATAAAAATTTTAGGAACTACTGAATCTACTTGAGAAAGCAGTTTGACAGCCCTTCAGAAAATTTTAGCGATTAACTTACACTCACTTACACCGCTATTAGCAAATAATAAAGACATGACAATAAATGAATACGCACTGTGTTTTGAGAAAACAGAAGGTGGATCTTACAGGATACTGTCGAAATTTGGCTTACGGTATGTCTTAAAAGGACACTTACTGCACTCGCGTCTAGATTTCTTTCCGGAAAGTCTTGTCTCAATAAGCGACGAAGTCGGAGTAAACTTTCATCAGGAGATTTCACTGTTTATTTTCCTCCACGACGCGTTTGGAAGGTTTAAACCTCCATGATCGAGGTTTAGACCTTTGTAACGCGACGTGGAGTTAAATAAACAGTGACTGGTAACAGTAAACTTGTTGTTTCATTTAATGTCAATAACAGCCACGGTAAAGCGTAATCTAAAATGTTCGCATTTAAAGGAGATATCAGCTATCGAAACGACGTATCAAGACAAATGGAACCTTAATTTACTGGCCGATTATTGTTGGACCATCAAGAGGGATGCTCCACAGGCGTAGTATTTCTCACTTTAAAGGTGAATCCAAATGTTTGAATATTTGTAAATAAGACTACAGAAAATACGAAAAAAAAACACTCCGTCTACAGGCCACAAGTGGCCCATCGGGACCATCCGACCGTCGTGACGTACTCAGAGGAGGATGCGCATAGGAGGGGCGTGGGGTCAGCAAACCGCTCTCCCGGCCGCTACTATTCGGACGAGTAGTTCCTCAATTGGCATCACGAGGCTGAGTACACCCTGAAAAATGGCAACAGCGCATGGTGGCCTGGATAGTCACCCATCCAAGTGCCGACCACGCCCGACAGCGCTTAACTTCAGTGATCTCACGGGAACCGGTGTATCCACTGCGGCAAAGCCGTTGCCATAGAAAATACGAAAGTATTTGATATTATAAATGCCTGTATATCGGAAAACCTGTGCTCTTCAAACTACACATGTACACTGCAAACTGTGTAACATGTTTCATTGTCCTGCTGGTAGATGTCATCACTCCAAGAAAAACAAACTGTATGTAGGGATGAAAATGGTTTCAAAGTAAAGGTGCATACTTGTGTTGATCGATGGAGCCTTCGGCAATGACGAGCTTGCCGAGGGAATGTCACAAAAACATTCAATTACCGTAACGTTCCTTTCTGGGTGGAGGGTGTTTGCTTCCATGTTTCACGCCATGAACGCTAACTACACTCTGTGCGATGGAGCATAAACCATGATTCATTTGAAAATGCCACCTATTCGCCAATCAATGGACGAGCAAATTCCAGACTTTGATGCCAATGAACAGGAGACAGCATGTTTGCATGAACCAGGCACCTGCTACGGAAGCCCATACGCAGCAACGTTTTCTGAACGGTCATTGAGGAGAAGCTGTTGGCAGCCCCTTGGTTCATCTGGGCGGTCAGTTGATAAACAACTGCACTTCTATTCTCTCTCACATATCCCTGCAGCCGTCATTCAGCCGTGACATCTACAGCCCGTGGTGCAACACAGTTTCCTTGGCGCCGGTTCTGGATAGCGCCATGTCCTCATACTTGTTATACTTGAACCCCGGTGGTACGCGGACCGTTTACAAACTTAGCCATTTCGAAAACGCTTCCATTATGGCAAGAAAGCCAATGATGATGCAATTTTGAACTTGAGATATATCGCTCCGTTTCTGCATTACCACAACGACTGCAGTGTTCGGCGTTGCCCCGAAACGCTTTATGTAAACTGCACTGTTGTTGCCGCCACCTGCCGTCTGTGAGCGTTTATTGCAGGTTGACGTCAAACGTAGTCGATGGTCACATTAATGTGACTGGGCCGGGCCGTGCTTGTTGGGCAACACCAGAACGTTGTGCTGGTGAAGTCATCTCCTTAACTTACCTTGTCGTCGCGCTTCTTACTTCCTCTGTCACTCTTTGTTGTCCTGAATGAATGTAAACGATTTACTCACCGATCTCGTCACGCGTCATATCCGCGTCCGTCTTTGGGGCTGTAGTATTATTTAAGTTGTCCTTGATTCATCCACCTGACAGTAGGCTGTGCAGACCGTGTTACTGTTTTCATCAGTTAGGTTCGGTTTCTGCCTCATCTCGACTCTTCCTCCTGTTCTTCCATTGTTCGCCTCGTGTTTATGTCCGCCTCGATCACCCCAGCCACGTTCTCCGCGTGTGCCGTTATTATTGTTCCTAGGTGCACTGTTGATGTAGTTTATAGTTGTTATTGTTGTTACGTGTGCCTCTGCCCATTGTATTCTCCTCAGAAGACTTTCTTTATCCTTCCACCGCCCTCCCTCCGCCATCTCCTGTACGGTCTTTGGCAGTTTCATTCTTAATGCTGTAAATTTCAGATCATCGTTACCGAACGCAGTCTTCTGAGCATCATTTCCAAATACGCATATACACTTCCCCCACTGTATCCTGGATCCTATAGGAACTCCATAATTGTATTAGATTGAATTTCGGGCGACCAAAACAACTCCATAAACATCTGAATATATTCCTCGAGGCTATGGCGTCGGTTTCGCACGTTGTTCGTCCAGTAATGACTATGGTCTTTCATAAATCTGCATGTCACTCCGTACATGACACAATTTCCGCTACCTGTTTGTATCTGTTGACATGTTTTATTTATTTCCGGTTATGTTACAGTAGTCGTTCCTGCAACTTGTTTACTTTCCCCCTGGTGTCTTCAGACCTTTTGTAACCTGTCTCAAACTGCTTTCCATAGACTTTACTTATTTCAGTCTTTGCTTGCACCTGTGTCATAACATCACCGATCCTCTTTTCAACTGTCTTTCTGTCTGTTGCTTTATACCTTTGATTTTCTTGTCAACTTCTGTCTTATAATTTAGAGCTCCTTCTTTAGGCTTAACTCCACTTCGGCAATAATACTTTCTCACCCAATCTGCCATGCTGTTTTTCGTTTTAGTTTACTCAGTCCTGCCTGCATTTCATCCTCTACATCAGAGTCATCCGCTTCTATCTTCGTCTCTATTGAATCCAAATTCTCTAATCTACTTTGCCTGCTTTCGTTTCAGTTTCCATTTTATCTAGTTTCTGTAATTTGATCATTTCTCTTTTTTTCTGGTTAGGTTCTATTCAATTATGTAACTTGTCACGAAATTATTTCAAAATGTTGAAAAGTTGACTGAACTTAAGGATTAGCATTTATTTCCCCGGGACCTGCTTCTATTGTAAGATTGGTAGTTTTTCTGGTTAAACTTCTGATTCTATATTTTCTGCCGCCTATCTTCCCCTAGTTCAGTGCTGTTTCTAACCATTTGCTCAATCGTTTCGTCAACTGCAGACATTTTTATACCCTCTGACTTTGATACCGTACTAGTCTAATTTGGGTGCATTTAGTTGTGATAATAAAAGCGTCACGACACGGCCGCCATATGAAACGCTCCCTATAAGTTTTTCACGCTACTCTGGTAATATGATGATACAAAATACCGCCACTATCTGACTGCGTACCCTGCACTAGTGTTCTCGTGCGCTCGAGTACCAAAGGTATATGCCAGAATGATGACAGCAGCCACTGGCGATTAAATTTCATCAATAATCTTCACTTTCTACAGTAGGGCAAAACAATGAAAATATAATGTGATGTTATTAGCTGTTCCATAAGAAACCTTACAATACTGCTGTTGAGCACTGTGTGTGAAACACTCTCTTCAAATGACTCACCTTTAGCTTGTGTCAGTCTGACCAAAATTATTCAATTGTAGTCGGATACATCTTTAGGACCTATGTCTTTTAAGGTGAGGAGTTAACACTATGTAAGCGAAGTGAACTATTAATTTGTATTGATTAATCTGTACGTCACGTGAAATTCTGTATGAGATTAGAAGCAAATGCTTACTGCCGAAAGATTCGTTACTCATAAATATATACCGTTTTAGTAGACCAAACTCACTTATGTATAAGCAGACACTACTTGTTGAAACCTACATAGACACGTCTGTAGAAGATTTAAAGCTCAAAAGGACAGCAACATAAAAGGTGTGTTATGTAACTTCTGTTATGTGCCATGGTACTGATGAGTCTAATTTTGATTTAATTAAATATTAGTTATTCTGAACCAGTGTAAATAAACGTCGTTAAAGAAATAAACTACTCTGTGTTGCACTGTGAAAAGTTTTATTAGCAGTTCAGCGTGGCATATTGCAGTTAGGTGAGCGTGCTTTCACAGCCCACTCAAATGGTTAAACAATAACATAACTGAGGGAAAGTTTTAGGTTGATCCTAAAATAAAATTTGTTAAATCTCGAGTCGTTCTTTCGGTTAATTAACTTGTTTTTACAGTTCTCTGTAATGTTTAAATGCCTACACAAGAATGTGCTATGAATGTACGTTCACTAAATCACGAAACAATATCTGGCACCGGAAACGAAGCTTTGCAATATTTTCTTGCTTCAATTGGGTGACACTGTTTTTATAGGAACTCTGATGTCAGCACACTGCAGATGTTTGATGATTCACGCTATCAGGACAAAATGATGGATGCTACCTTATCAATGGAAATTAATTGGAAAGAAACTTAATAAACTGCAGCTGTCGCTACAGCTATAGAACTCTCCAGGTTGAACATTACAACTATTCTGAGAACTTTGTGGGAATTGCTTGTCTGGGATAATACACGGACACAGTTTCATTTTGGTTCAACAACTTGTTTCACAGGCGTATCGTCAATTTATTAACTTTCAAATGTCATATATTTTGCCCCTCGCACAGAATTGGTTAATTATGGCAGTCTGTTCGAAGTTCAGTTTTTTAGTACATGAAATACTTGATAACAGTCTTTCTTTGTAAAGGTGTCTGTAAAACTGGCGTAATTCACTGTCTCTGCTGAATCTAAACCAATCTGGTAACTGATCAGTGAACTGTAATAATGGAATCACAATACACTTGCGTTTTGTATTTAAGTCTGATTCAGGTTCTCTTTTTGGCCTCCAGTTGCTTTCTGGCTGATTTAAAAATTTACTCTCTGTCTTGAAAATCTCGTGTTTTGTCTTCTTCTTTCTTCTAAATCTTCTCCTTATGCGATTCCTTTACTTTGTAGGATTTTTAAAACTAATCTCTTCTCGAAGTATTAGTTTTTAGTGTAACAATGTTGATGCAATTGTTTCCATTAAACTTCTATGTTCCACCCACCTTCGCATGCATATATGGTAAAATCAACTTCCACCTCAACGAAAACTATATTTCTTCAAAACTACTACTTTTCGAGTAATGAACGCTGATTTCATGCCTGTCTATCATTACATGACCGATATCATGCACAGGATAGCTGCTTTCACTGTTTGCTCTCCCGACAGCAAAACTTTAGCACAAATAAATTTTGTAATCGGATCAAAGTATACGTAATTTACATGTAAATTCCATACAGTTTAATTCACTTGAAAATAATTCACCAAATTCATGTGATACACTACATTTAATTCATATTAAAACATCAAATAAATAAAAGTGATTAAGGTGTATAAATAATCATAATCTTTACTCTAAATGGAACTACATATTAAAATACATTCCCTTGTGATAAAAGAGAAAGAAAAAAATACGTCCGTTAACAATCATAGCTGATACAGAAATAGTGTTAATGCTTCAGATTATCCTGTATTTGAACTGAAGGTGAAATCTTGTCTCTCAGTTAATCAGATCGGTATATTCTTTCACGTTGATGCTTCTCAAAGAAGAATTTCCTTATAGAAATAACAACGCTCTTGCACAACAGTATCTAAATCTACAGTTCTCTAGTCAGTATAAGTACTGATATTAGTATATATTTTGAATCGCCTCTACACATAACAGCGATCCAGATGACTTATACATGACAGATATCATATTTCAGAATTTCTGAATAACCCATTGGCTGTTAAGATGAATGAAATGAGACCGATTGTTCGTCAGTCATAAGCGTTATCTGTCCTAGGTAAATTACGTCCCATAATTACTTTTCCAAGTCATAAATCAAGGAAGAAACTAGTTAATCTGATGTAACGCGATCGATTTATTTCTGAACACTCAGTATCTACAGCTTCTAAAGCAGATCTCACTATTTCATCCAACGAGATTCTGCTACAGGACCGTAGAACTCTTACGCTTGTTTGCAATGTCGAGAGCTGTGTGGATTGACTGGCGTCTGCCTTAATTGGAAGCCATTAGCAACTGCCTCGATACTGTATTGCAGAGGCATTAAGGCTGGCGAGACTCCACTGCTCGCAGCTCACCACGTCCATTATCAGGCTAAAAGGTGAACCAGCCACTCGTCTGAAAATGTTGGCGGCTCGGAGCATAACTGTAACGTATTCTACATGTGGAAAAGTAATTTGAGTTGTTGTTATTTACCTACTTGGTTTGTCGAGTATGGTGGTCCATTGGTAAAACACATACCTGGAAACAGAAAGATCGCAGCGTCGAATTCATGGTGGCTCACAAAATATTTCGCTGTGTTTTTAATCAAGTCTTCACCTCTGAATGATCTGAAGACTATCAAGGAACGACACATAGTTCGCATTCCAAGAAAAACCTTATGTCTCCCTTTCCAGATACGATTACTGGACGTATCAGTCAAAGAAGAGGCGTCCAGTTATCTACTTGGTTTAGGGAAACATTCAAGCGGAAGGGCAGGTGGCGTTAAATACTTGAGATTTCTCTAATGAACTCTTAACAGTTTGATTCTGTCCATGGTCAAATGACTTACATATGTATTCATCAGCAAACAAGCTGTTACAACTCTTTTTCCAACGCTATATTGACGTTGTATGCAACTGCAATTAAGGACAATAGCGGGTTTTGTGGGCCCTGTGGTTAATCATGTTTTAGGTACTGGGGCTACGCGCGGTTCTGCTCGACGTAGTGATAGGGTCGACCCGTGCATGTCTGCTTTCATGCCCCGCAGCTAATTCGCTGCAAATAATAACATGTAGCTGTGGAATTTGTAAATTTGTGCTAAAATCTTATGGGACCAAACTGCTGAGGTAATCAGTCCCTAGGCTTGCACACTACTTACTCTAACTTAAACTAACTTACACTAAAGACAACACGCACACCCATGCCCAAGGGAGGACTCGAATCTCCGACGGGGGGGCAGAGCCAACCGTGACAGGACTCCTGAGACCACACGGCTACCCCGCGCGACTTTAGCTGTGATCCTGGAATCAAATTGTCTACGCATTGGGTAGAAATGCGAGTTAATAAAATACACAGGATTGCAGTTTAAAAATTAAGTGAATAATTTAATATCATGGATTCTATTTTGAGGTCTGTAACTGATGTAGACGCCCGAACATTATGTTGAATAATGTTTATTCAAGACAAGACATCTCAAATAAACGGGAAGTGGTGCTATGACATTTAGTAATAGTACATAAGGAGAATACCCATGTCAAATGCAGTAAAGTTATGTTGAGAGCGTTACGAGAATGGTAGCCAAATCTCGTAACTAATAGTCATCAAAGATACGCGAAATCCATATCATGACCACAATACATGAAATATCCATCAACTTAATACATTTCAGAGTTCAACATGATGATTCATAAACTGACACATGCGATACGAAGAACAGTAACTCGTACTCTGCCTGCCCTCAGTTCCTCAGAGGAATAAGTTAGTGTCCTACTCTGGAACACATTCATATCTCTCGCAATATGAAGTCTCTTGAGAACCTTATGTATGATACCAGCCGTTGACCACCGGGAATCTATCACCTACAAATGTTAATCGTGCACGTTAGCGTAGACAGGTCAGCCTCCTTCTATAATTCGACATAAAGTGCACAGAATCGCTCCCTTGAGCTCTTCACTCAAAAAGTTTCTGTCTCCATTAGTGTTCCACTTCTGGTTGGTATTTTGTTATATAAAGGTTGTCCCCACCAAAAACACATCGCCCTTAAGCTCTATAGACCTTATTTGATTCGATTTAACCGCTTTCGGAAGCAAACTATCAAACAGAGAAAGTGTGGAAGTGCGAACTAAGACGCATGAATTGCTGCTGATGAAAGTATCAGCCAGCCACACACCTCGAAATAATCCATACTATTCACCTCCTTAGGCGCCAGAACTTCAATCAATAAATAAGCTAGTTTTCTTGCAGACGTGGTCTCACACTACATGCCAAATTAAATATTATGGAAACAATTATTTACCTCTTCTTTATAGAAGCGCCAGTATTATTTAAGCAATTATTTACCTCTTCTTTATAGAAGCGCCAATATTATTTAAGCAATTATTTACCTCTTCTTGATAGAAGCGCCTTTTGGTTGTCTATTTTAATTGTGATGTATGCTAACACATGTGATGGACCACTCTTCAATCAGCAGAGTTTTTCTAACAGCACTTGCAGTCAACAATTCAATAAATTTACTGGCAAAATAGTAAACTGATCATTACGTAAGACACGAGTATGACAAAATAAGAGGTATTGATAATGGATTCATTTGCTGTGTAAAGTGGGAGAATACGATGTTCTGACAAACATTTGTGTCATAAAAAAATAAGAGACGTAATAAATCAGAAATAAAGTAGATAATGATAGCTGGCCTTCGGAGATGACGGCTACAATGGAATGCTATTATCTGTTAAAGTTGTTGATTCAGAGGTTCAATGTGTAAATGCTTATTCGCTGTGAAATATTAACTTCAGCAGATTTAAAAATATTGAAGTACTGTTGCGTCTTTGGATATACCTCGTTCTCGTGCGATCGCCAATGTATTCATATTTGCATTAATGTTTTAAGTGTACTGTGGTGTGCGTACTGTAAGACCTTCGGTACACACACCATCAGATTATTTGACTTGTCGCTCTAACAAAGTAGGTGAGTGTCAGCAATATGTCTCGTGGTCTTATCATGGCGTGTTTATCTTCTGCCGTTGGGTCAGACGACAGAAATGCCACTTGCACG
This sequence comes from Schistocerca serialis cubense, assembly GCF_023864345.2. Classification (NCBI taxonomy): domain Eukaryota; kingdom Metazoa; phylum Arthropoda; class Insecta; order Orthoptera; family Acrididae; genus Schistocerca; species Schistocerca serialis. Next base: position 659,777,386 of record NC_064639.1, on the reverse strand, counting down.
CTTAGAGTAGCAGATTGACGGTGACCAACTTGAAACAGAACTTGATTAATTTTCACACACATTTATTAAAATAATAAAAAGCATAGACATTACGTAACTTGATTCTGTTTACAATTGACAATCTGAAGTTCCTTCGGTCTTGGTACGTTAATCTTATTCTCACATATCTCTGATACTTGACAAAGTGTCTACTCATTTATCTTCATGGCTATGTACAGGAATATGGTAATCTTATTAGGCGCAGACTGAAACTTGACTATAGACTGGTACAGACTAATGTAGACTGGTACAGACAGGTGCAGATAAATGCAGACTCGTACAGGCTAATGCAGTTTGACTAATCGGAGGTCTGTACACTCGTTATAACACCTCGCGCGTTCAGGTATCACTGCGAGAATGTGATCCATGAGGAGAAAAGATTCTACATTAGCAGCAATCTCATTGGCTGCGTTACATATCAATACGCAAATCGGCGGAAGCAGAATTTGGTCCATCTGTAAGGCAGCGCCATCTCGTAGTGCGGAGACAGACGAGCGCTGCGCCTGGGCTGTTGTGCTTAGCAGGGCGCGCTCTAGTGGGAAAGTTGTGTACGCGCTGACTACGTGGAACTATGTACACAACATGTACATTATTATCAACTCTCAAAGAGCCATCTTTCAGCTTGTCTCAAAGCCTGCCATTGTTGTTCATTGTCACATGCTCAAAGGCAATGCGAGCGATGGCCATCCAAATTCCCTCCTTTGGGTTTTTCGCGGCTTCCGGTGGCGCTGCTCCTCTCTGCAGCTAGCTGGCCAGAACCGATCAAGCAGCTGGCGTTTAGTCGTGCAAATAATTCATCTCTCCTCGATACCAGGCCTAGGTGGACACATTCTCGTAAAGTTACGGTATGCACATACACAGAGGGCGGTAGTATCGCATGCACTGGATGTAAAAGGGCAGTGCATTGGCAGAGCTGTCATTCGTACTCAGGTGATTCATGTGAAAAGGTTCCCTACGTGATTATGGCCACACAACGAGGAATTAACAGACTCTGAATGCGGAATGGTATTTGTAGCTAGACGCATGGGACATTCCATTTCGGAAATCATTACGGATTTCAGTATTTTGAAATTCGCTGTGTTAAGAGTGTCCCAAGAATGCAGTATTTCAGGTATTGCCACTCACGATGGACAACGCAAAGGCTGGAGGCCTTCATTAGAAGACCGAGGGCAACAGCAATTGCGTAGTGTTGACAGTGCTGACAGTCAAGCAACACTACTTAAAATAAATGCAGGAATCAATTCGGACGGACGTCGAACGTATACATTAGGACAGTCCGGCCAAATCTGGCGTTGAAGGGTCTACGGTACTAGAGTGCCTTCGCTAAAAGCACGACATCGCATGCAGTGTCCAGACGACTGGAAAACCGTGTCCTGGTCAAATGAGTCCCGATGTCAGTTGTAAGAGCCGACAATGGGGTTCAAGTGCGGCGCAGACTCTACGAAGCCGAGGACCCAAGTTGTCAATAAAGCCCTGTGCAAGCCGGTGATATCTCCATAATGATGTGGGCTGTGTTTATGTGAAACTGAATGGGTCCTCTGATCTAACTATACCGATCATTGACGGGAAATGATTATGTTCGGCTGCTCGAAAACCATGTTCAGCCATTCGTGGATCTCATGTTCTCAAACAATAATGGAATTTTTATGGATAACAATGCACCCTGTCTGTGAGCCTCGATTATCCGTGGTTGGTTTGCAGAACATTCAGGAAAATTCTAGCAAATGATTTTGTCACCCAGGTCACCAGACACGAATGCCAACAAACATTTATGGGACGTAATCAACAGGTCAGTTCTTCATAAAATCCCACACCCCCGACACTTCCGCAATTATGGACGGCTACAGAAGCAGCATGGCTCAGTATTTCTGCAGGGCACTTCCAGCGACTTGTCGAATCCACGCCAAGTCGAGCTGCTGCATTATGTCTGGCAAGAGGAGGTCCGGCACTGTATTAGGAAGTATCTAAGGACTTTTGGTGACCTCATTGTATATCACTGATGCTCGAAGAAGAGGGAAGGACTAAAAGATATATTAGTTTAACAAAAGTGATTGAAAATGCCTTTTACTGATAATTGAGATACACAACTGAACTTGATTTTTTTAGGCATAATCTTGCCTCTGTTATAGAGATATCAAATTCAGTCATGTGGGCTGTATGAAATAGAATGTTTTACTACACTGTGTAATAAATCGACAAAGTTGGTTTAATAGGTTACAAATGTGTCCCCGGTTCATTGAAGATCATTACATCTCACCTACAGTGCCTTCCCAACTGAGAGATCTGATTATGACTCACAGATCAACTAGCATCCTCAAAGTGATAGTCGATTCTCCATCAGCGTCAACTGCTAATCTTTATGCTGCGAGTACTGCAAAAGTTGAAAGGTTACTGCTTTAACGGCGATAATATCCTCGTTGAGCTCGACATGTAAAATGATTGTTGTTGTTGTTGTGGTCTTCAGTCCTGAGACTGGTTTGATGCAGCTCTCCAGGCTACTCTATCCTGTCCAAGCTTCTTCATCTCCCAGTACCTACTGCACCCTACATCCTTCTGAATCTGTTTAGTGTATTCATCTCTTCGTCTCCCTCTACGATTTTTACCCTCCACGCTGCCCTCCAATACTAAATGGGCGACCCATTGATGCCTCAGAACATGTCCTACCAACCGATCCCTTCTTCTAGTCAAGTTGTGCCACAAACTTCTCTTCTCGAAAATCCTATTCAATACCTCCTCATTAGTTATATGATCTACCCGTCTAATCTTCAGCATTCTTCTGTAGCACCACAATTCCATAGCTTCTATTCTCTTCTTGTCCAAACTAGTTATCGTCCTAGTTTCACTTCCATACATGGCTACGCTCCATACAAATACTTTCAGAAACGACTTTCTGACACTTAAATCTATACTCGATGTTAACAAATTTCTCTTCTTCAGAAACGCTTTCCTTGCCATTGCCAGTCTACATTAGATATCCTCTCTACTTCGACCATCATCAGTTATTTTGCTCCCCAAATAGTAAAACTCCTTTACTACTTTAAGTGTCTCATTTCCTAATCTAACACCCTCAGCATCACCTGACTTAATTCGACAACATTCCATTGTCCTCGTTTTGCTTTTGTTGATGTTCATCTTATACCCTCCTTTCATGACACTGTCCATTCCGTTCAACTGCTCTTCCAAGTCCTTTGCTGTCTCTGACAGAATTGCAATGTCAGCGGCGAACCTCGAAGTTTTTATTTCTTCGCCATGGATTTTAATACCAACTCGGAATTTTTCTTTTGTTTCCGTCACTGCTTCCTCAACATACAGATTGAATAACATCGGGTAGAGGCTACACCCCTGTCTCACTCCCTTCCCAATCACTGCTTCCCTTTCATGCCCCTCGACTCTTACAACTGCCATCTGGTTTCTGTATAAATTGTAAATAGCCTTTCGCTCCCTGTATTTTACCCCTGCCACCTTCAGAATTTGAAAGAGAGTATCCCAGTCAACACTGTCGAAAGCTTTCTCTAAATCTACAAATGATAGAAACATAGGTTTGCCTTTCCATAATCTAGCTTCTAAGATAAGTCGTAGGGTCAGTATTGCTCACGCGTTCCAACATTTCTACAGAATCCATACTGATCTTCCCTGAGGTCGGCTTCTACCGGTTTCTCCATTTGTCTGTAAAAAATTGGCGTTAGTATTTTGCATCCGTGACTTATTATACTGATAGTTCAGTAATTTTCACATCTGTGAGCACCTGCTTTCTTTGGGATTGGAATTAGTATATTCTTCTTGAAGTGTGAGGGTATTTCGCCTGTCCTATACATCTTGCTCACCGGATGATAGTTTTGTCAGGACTGGTTCTCCCAAGGCTGTCAGTAGTTCTAATGGAATGTTGTCTACTCCTGGGGCCTTGTTTCGACTCAGGTCTTTCAGTGCTCTGTCAAATTCTTCACGAAGTAACGTATCTCCCATTTCATCTTCAACTACACCCTCTTCCATTTCCATAATATTATCCTCAAGTACATCACCGTGTATAGACCCACTATACACTTCTTCCACCTTTCTGCTTTCCCATCTTTGCTTAGAACTGGCTTTCCATTTGAGCTCTTGATATTCATACAAGCGCTTCTCTTTTTTCCAAAGGTCTCTTTAATTTTCCTGCAGGCAGGATCTATCTTACCCCTAGTGAGATAAGCCTCTACATCCTTGCATTTGTCCTCTAGCCATCCCTGCTTAGCCATTTTGCACTTCCTGTCGATCTCATTTTTGAGACGTTTGTATTCCTTTTTGCCTGCTTCATTTACTGCAATTTTATATTTTCTCCTTTCATCAGTTAAATTCAATATTTCTTCTTTTACCCAAGGACTTCTACTAGCCCTCGTCTTTTTACCTGCTAGATGCTCTGCTGCCTTCACTACTTCATCTCTCAAAGCTACCCATTCTTCTTCTACTGTATTTCTTTCCCCCATTCCTGTCAATTGTTTCCTTATGCTCTCCCTGAAGTTTTGTACCACCTGTGGTTTAGTCAGTTTATCCAAGTCCCATCTCCTTAAATTCCCACCTTTTTGCAGTTTCTTCAGTTTTAATCTACAGCTCATAACATATAGATTGTGGTCAGAATCCACATCTGCCACTGGAAATCTCTTACAATTGAAAACCTGGTTCCTAAATGTCTGTCTTACGATTATATAACCTATCTGAAGCCTGTCAGTATCTCCAGGCTTTATCCATGAATACAACCTTCTTTCATGATTCTTGAACCAAGTGTTAGCTATGATTAAGTTATGCTCTGTGCAAAATTCTACCAGGCGGATTCCTCTTTCATTTCTTAGCCCCAATCCCTATTCACCTACTATGTTGCCTTCTCTCCCTTTTCCTACTACCGAATTCCAGTCAGCCAAGACTATTAAATTTTCGTCTCCCTACACTATCTGAATAATTTCTTTTATTTCATCATATATGTCTTAAATTTCTTCGTCATCTGCAGACCTTGTTGGCATACAAACTTGTACTACTGTCGTAGGCATGGGCTTCGTGTCTATCTTGGCCACAATAATGTGTTCACTATGCTGTTTGTAGTAGCTTACCCGCACTACTATTTTTTTATTCATTATTAAACCGTCTCCTGCATTACCCCTATTTGATTTTGTATTTGTAACCCTGTATTCGCCTGACCAAAAGTCTCGTTCCTCCTGCCAGCGAATTTCACTAATTCCTACTATATCTAACTTTAACCTATCCATTTCCTTTATTAAATTTTCTAACCTGCCTGCTCGATTAAGGGATCTGACATTCCACGCTCCGATCCGTAGAACGCCAGTTTTCTTTCTCTTGATAACGACGTCCTCCTGAGTAGTCCCCGCCCGGATATCCGAACGGTGGACTATTTTACAACCGGAATATTTTACCCAAGAGGACGCCATCATCATTTAACCATACAGTAAAGCTGCATGCCCTCGTAAAAAATTACGGCTGTAGTTTCCCCTTGCTTTCAGCCATTCGTAGTACCAGCACAGCAAGGCCCTTTAGGTTAGTGTTACAAGACAAAATCAGTCAATCATCCAGACTGTTGCCCCTGCAACTACTGAAAAGGCTGCTGCCCCTCTTCAGGAACCACACGTTTGTCTGGCCTCTTAACAGATACCCCTCCGTTGTGGTTGCACCTACGGTACGGCTATCTGTATCGCTGAGGCATGCAAGCCTCCACACCAACTACAAGGTCCATGATTGTTGGGGGGGGGGGGGGGGGGTAAAATGATAATGTCATGATAAAATGCTATACGCTGGTGAGGTTTCCCATGTGCTATCAGAAACTTCTGTAAATTCTAGGAAGGAGAAGCTTGTAAAATAGACAAGTTTTACGAAATGAAACGTATCTTACGGTGTTCATCATGGCTGTCAACAGCAACTGTACAGGAATCTAACTTAAAACCTTGTCATAAAATGAACTGTTACCTTAATTCTCTTTTTTTGTCTTATTTGATTTGCTTACCAAATCTGACAATACTACTCATCAAAAGGCAACGAATTACATTACTTCACTGGAATCATTGAGCAAAAGTCAGAGTATCACACGTAATTTTACTCATGAGATCTTTGTTTTAAGATTTCGTGAATACAGTACGGAGTTGATGGGTCTGTAATACGTAAGTCTTGGGTTTCTTTTTGACGTTCCATTCAAAGCCATTGGCAAGGTGCCCATTTTACATAAATTATTTAAATTCGGGCTTATGTCAATCCTGAGTAATCTTTGAGAAAGGACATGATCAGTTCAAGACGGAAGACATAGTTTCGGAAAGAAATATTATAATAACTCATCCATTTGTCAAAGAAATAGCGATGGAAATAAATATCCACTACTGATAAACGCTATGGACCCACTGCATCCTTGGCAGAGGAGCCTCGACTTATCCTTGAGCATGTAATGTAAATCGCGCCGACCGTTCCGCTGGTACTTTAAAGACTCTGCTAACGTGCAGTGATTACGAACTTCCAGAACTACAGGCGTCCAAACTCTTACTTTTCCACTGAAACTGACGACGTTTAGACGTACTTAACGTTACAAATGCTCTCTTGCATTATGTGTGGGGTAGCAAGCAGACTCTCGAACCAAGCAGCAGCAGTAAGTAGTACCTGTAATAGACACAAACTGTAGTAGAATATGTGTCCTTGGAGTCTTCCGCAGCGGCATATCGAAAGGAACCAACCAACTACGAATTCTTGACGCTTCTAGGGCGGCGGGAGCGGCAGTATCAAACGTAGTGCCGGCCCATCCCGCCACTGACGTCACTCCGAGATCCACGAGAAAGACAGGCCTTTGCGCGTACGTCACAGCACGTGACACTGCAGGTCTTACGAGTGCCAGCAGGCGTCTCAGGCGGGAAACGAGTAACTATCGCAGGCGAGTTTAATAATTCTTGACTCCTCGTTTAAATACATGCAAGTACGAAAGTGCAAACTACAAAATTAAGCCCTTTAGTGTGTACCATTTCAATAAAATATTGATTTCCCATGTGCCCTGTACAGAGCCGAGCTTTCCCGAAGTGTGGCGGACAAGAATACTGGTGTGACGTCGCAAGTTCGTTGAGGGGCCCGTATATCTCGTTGGCCCCGCTCCAGTCGATCCCGCGGATGGATGGACCTGCTATGACCCGTCCAATCACCTTCCATGGACGCGTCATTTCGGCCCTCTCCTTGGTGCCAGAGGCCGCAATCGTGGCTTTATAAGCAGGAAGCGATGCCAGCCCCGACAGTCAGTGGTTTCACTCCTGAAGACGATGGCGGAGATGGCCATCGAAAGCTCGAAAAATTTATTCAATAGTAGAAAAGCAGACCACATACCCATTCGAGAAGTCTTCTGGACCCTCTGTATATTCTCCTTAATCCTTAGAGAAACGCCCGGACTATGACTTTTAACAGTACTGGTATTCTGTGACAATATTTTTCGCCATTGGTGCGTGTAGTTCTTTCTTCTCCAGTGTTTTCTCTTGTTTCCTACATACGTCGTTGCTGCGCCTCTTTGGCGCCACCGACTTGTATCATAAGCTTAGCAAATTCTTTCACCCATAGGCAGCTGTTACTCGTGTGAGTTGGATATGCGTCAACGTGTTACCCTCTGACAGATGACCGTTCATCTACCACCGTTCCACGACGTTCCACCGGCTGTTTTTAATGAAGTCCGATTGTGATTATTATTATAATCACGCAACACTAACTTTTGCATTAACGGTTAGCAATAGCAGGGTTTCGCATCACCAAACTCGCTGGTTGGCCTGAAGCTAATTGTTGAATGAGAATAAAAGTAAACTATCACGAGCAAAAATCAATTTATGCCACAAGAAAAGACTAAGAAAAACTAAAACATTCTTGCCAATTTTATGATTACGCTTTTTCTTTCCTTTCGCCAATGAGCTGTATCCTTTCTTCGACAGCAGTTTCGCTCTCATGAACAAATTTAAAATAACAAACCCCACACGAAGGGGAGAAAGGTGATACGTTACATCTGGCAAAGTGCTTAAGTTTTAACATGTTGTGGATATTTACATTATTGCTTGACACATGACGAGGAGATAACTCCGGGGCTATTTTCATTTATGATAACAGATCTATTTAACCAATTACTATTTCGATAACTTAGCTAATTCTTCCTCTACAGCGTGCGTATAACGGGAGCACAAATTTACTGTCTAAATTATATATAATTTCTTATCTTGACTACCCGCGCTTCTTCAGTAGCACATCTGAATACCTTTGTAGTCTATATGTTACGGTTTTGATGTAGGTTTTCTCCTCTGATGAAACTGGTAATTTACACAAGGAATGTACGCTGACGTTCCAACCTAGTTACGGATAAATTACACTTTTTAGATTATCGTGGTTGAAGGATTTGCTCTTGACTGCTAAATATCTTTCATATGCAATTAATTATACGTCACAGTTACCTGTAGAGCTTATACCTACACAGAAAATAGACACACAAGCTTGGAATGTGAGGGCAGGCTTATTACAACAGTTCGCGGTATTCTGTGGGGAAAAAACACGTTAATATTTGCAACGAGTGGAAAACCGCGCAGCTAAAAAAATACCGTCAGCGTTGAAAAGTCCCAACGATTGTGCCTCTAGAAAATACAAAGGTTATTCATTTTTGGTGTTGTAAAAAAAATTATGTTTGCACAGAAATTGAAATCAAATTTAACTCAATGAGATGGAGGTTTTGGAACCGATTCTGTATTCCACCATACCGCTTTATGTGCTAACTCGAGCCAGAATGCACATTACTGTATGTGAGGCAACTGTATGTGCTTTCTTGTAATGATTACGAGTACATTAGCTTTCTCGTCGCAGCTCTTAAACCAAAACATTCTTTGTGTATTGAAAACGGGAGAGTAGTCTGGAAATGGTATACTGTAGAGGTCATATTGAGTAGGTGTAGTATGTCTGAAATAATGTTGAGACGAAACTGTTATCTAAGAGGTTGAAGTTTTAATGTTTGCTGAAAAGGAGTTGGCAGTAGTTGATTTTCTTTTTTCCCAGTGCTCTTCTAAAGGATTGTGAAAGATATGCTGCAGAGGAAAATATGAAAATTTTGTAGACACTGCAGTAGACTAGAAGATCATCGCTGTCCGTCTTCCTACATCTGTCTCCCTACACTGCGTATTTACCACCATTCAACAACTACACAGAATTTCGTGCTATGCTCCATCAGAGGATAGCAGTCGAAATGAAACACTGTCCGACAGATATCAATTGCGACAATGCGATAAAGAATGTAATCCTTTATCCTAAAAGAGAAATAACAGACTAAAGTTTCAGCGTTATTGTTAGAATCTACATTCAGTGTAGAAGGAAAAATAAGTATTTTTGGGAAAAGAAATAATGGCACCCATCTCTGATGAAAAACATTCCAAAACGTTTCCAATGATATAACGATTCGCATTCTTAGCGTTTCTCCAGAGCCTAAGACGCCGACCGAAAGAGTTGTGTGAAGAGCTCTCACAGAAGGTATGTCTATAATTTCAACAGCAACTACTAAAAGTAGTTCAAATGTATTACATATTGTGTGTGCTGTCTTAGCAGATCGCTCATCTAAAAACCTTAATCCTTGGGGATATCTACAACATTTTACACAGCCACATTATAATGGCTGCAGTCTCATCATATAAAGGATTCGAGTTAGTAGAAAATTTTGCCAGTTGGAAAGAGTGGATAGTTTTCAAAAGATCACGAACTGGGTACATACAGAAAGAAAATTTAATTTTACTTGGTGTTTTATAGGACGTATCAGAAAAAAATGAGAGAAGAAGACGGAAGAGGAGATTAATGTTTCAGTCGTGGTGCCGATGGATGTGCCGAAATCCACAATTAGGCAACCACGACACAAACAAGCAGAAACTGGCAAGTTGGAGAATTTATTAAAGTGCACAAGCAAGGGAGTGAAATAATAAATCAGCAGCCCTTGGCATAAAAGTGGTACATACTACATCCTATCACCCGGCAAGTAATCCATCTACACGTTCTATGAGAGAAATATTGCAGCTGGCCAAAACATACTGTTTACATAAACGCACTAATTGGGGAAGATATGTCCAATTATTTAAAAAATCTCCAACTGCACGACACTCACAAGTGCAGGTAACGCAATACTTAATAATGAAAGGGATGGTGCCTCCAGATTTTATCAGGGAGAAAGTGGACTTGCCACAAGAAACGAGAATTGTAATGGAAAACCTGTGGGCAACGATCAAGGAAATATGCATAAGAGAGGACGCACGATGATAATTTCGACATGATGGAGGAGCAAAGTAAACCGAAATCCGAACTGGTAACTCGGTTCTGGTAAGATAGGAGGGGAGACCTAAAATTTGTTTATTTGTCTGACGGATCATTTATAGCTTCTGGAAAACCAATTGAAACTGGTGATTTGTGCAAGTTAACTGAACCAAAATGGAAGGAAAACTAAAACAGTATGGGCTAAGACACATGCTATCGAAGGAGAAACAGTTCATTAAGGTAATCTTTCTAAGAGAAAGACTTTAGCAAGTATTTATTAAACCATTTTCTTCTACGTGTTTGCAATCGAACTCCATGTCTTGAAGACCTAATGGTACCTACTAACCGCCGTGTGCAGATATCGAGATGCAAATCGTCGCCACACCACTCTTCCGGCCGTTGTCAGGTCACGAGAGCGGAGCTTCAACTTCTCAATCAATCTGTGTCACAAGAGTTGAGTGCATCCCGCTTGCCAACAGCGCTCGGCATACCCGGACTGTCATTCATCCAATTACTAGGCAGTCCCAGCAGCACTTAACTACGGTGATCTGACGGGCACCAGTGCCAACACTGAGGCAAGGCCGTTGGCTGTTTGCAGTAAGCCAGTGTATTAATGTTTATGTGAGAGGTTGGATGAACGCTAGTGAGATTATGGCCAGCATTTAAGTAAGAAGTATCAGCTGGACGACGAACGGTAGTAGTTGTTAGAAGTAACACATCGGATTGTTAAAACTAGAGTGGTTTATCCAGTGCAAAAGCGCCACATGCAGTAGTGGAAAAGTTTTGATAAAGACAGAGGCATAGTTTGCAGTGCATGTGTCACTGCATAGGAGTGTTAATAAATGAAGGTGGTTACATCATGCCTGATTATAAACATTGAAGTAAAACGTACACAAGTGATGGAAGAGGCACGGTAGCCTCTGGTGGTAATGTGAATGAATGGTAAATTTGCTGTGTAAAATTTTCACGTAATTCAACTCTGGTAACTGTTGCGTACACAAATCTGATATGAATTATGTAAATGTGTATTTATAACTGTAGAAAATTTTTATGGCAATGGATGTGGGCGGCAAGTGTAATCAGTATATTTCATGAGAAGGCAATGTACCGCCATTCTAATGTTTACTCTGTGACGAAATCATCTACTTCTGCTGCAATGAAGTAGCTCAGTGGCAGCAGATGAAAATCTATGGCAGACCGGAATCCCAGCTGAGGAGATGTCCGATATTAAGCGACCGGTTGCTTTAACCTTCTTTTTTTTTTAGTATTCTCGGAATTTGGTATGGGCGGATGTCACATGACACCCCTTCAACTTCACCGTTGACAGTCTAATTTTTACATTTTTATAATTGCAGAGAACACTCTGGGCTACCGTGCAGGCTCCGATGCGGCTATGCCAGCACGTCTGCCATCGACCCATATCTCCATACGCTACACACGCGACCCCAGTGTCACTCGCAGCTCTACTCTGTTCCCGTGAGAGATCGGATATTATCGTGTATCCGCACTGAAATATCGATACGGTTTCAGATGCATACATTAATATAGGTAAGGCGTCTGTCCTTTTCGACTTGCATATTTTAAGGAGTAGACTCCATATTTTCCGAAAGAAAAGGTACCACACCTATACATTGACATCGCATCGATACCTCATCTCAGATGCACAAAAATTTCCAACCTCTCGTGGTAACGCAATAGGGCTGCAAGCGAAGAGGAATAGTGGACGAGGGACATTACTCTGTACTGTACGTGTTATGAACAGGCGAAGCGGGTAAGGCGAAAGCTCCAATAAAGACGGAAATCCGGGTTGGATTCCAGCTGCGATATAAATTTTCACCTTCGCCATTGAATCATTTCAGTGTCCCAATGCACCAAGATCATATGAGGTCACACTTTAAGGCCAAAAGAATATGGGACTCATACCGGCAGATGCCTTTCACATGTACAGACAAACAAATGATCACAGTTTCGGAGAAATGGGGAGATTTCTTCAAGAGAAAGAACTTCACAAAGTGGACAAGCCAAAAATGCGTTTTTCTTTGTGACCCCGATGCAAGCAGTTATTCCACTTCGCACTGATTGATAGAGTTGTTTGAGGTCCTCTTGAGAGACATCATGACATATTATGTCCTATTAGTGAGTCAGATCGTCAAATTCTCGAGTTGGTTCCGGGGCTCTGCCCACAGTACCCTAAACGTTCTCAACTGCAGAGAGATCCGGTGACCTTGCTGGCGAAAATAGTGTTTGGCAAGCACGGAAGCCGGCCGGTGTGGCCGAGCGGTTCTAGGCGCTTCAGTCTGGAACCGCGCTACGGCTACGGTTGCAGGTTTGAATCCTGCCTCGGGCATGGATGTATGATGTCCTTAGATTAGTTAGGTTCAAGTAGTTCTAGGTTCTGGGGGACTGATGACCTCAGATTTTAAGTCCCATAGTGATCAGAGCCATTTGAACCATTTTGGCGAGCACGGAGTGAATAAGTGTAAACTCTCGCTGCAGGCATTATCTTGCAGAAATGCAAGACCTGGATGGCTTGCAATGAAGTGCAACAGAATGGAGCGTGGAATATCGTTGACGTACTGCTGTGTTCTAAGGGTGCCGCCGATGACGATCTAAGAGATCCTGCTTTAAAAATGAATGGGACCCATACCATCATTCCTGGTGGTCGGGCCGTATGGCAGATTAGTAACGCACCACTGTCCAGACACGTCTTAGCCCTGGAATCTGACTGGAGTACAATTGTCGTCAATGGTGAGCCCGCTTATAAGTGAGCTCAGACGAACAGCAGAGAGTTGTCTAGACACAGACGGAGTGGTGAGATACAAACCGTATCGTCACCCGTAGTAACTGGCCGACAGATGGGAGTAATGGTCTGGGGCTCCAGTTTTTTTCACTTCAGGACCTCTTTGGTTGTAATCCGCGGCACTCTTAGAACAGAGCGGTACGTCTACGATATTCGACGCCCCGTTTTGTAGTCTTTCGCGGCAAGCTGTGCAGAACTTACATTTCAGCAGTATAATGCCTGCCCGCATGTGGCGAGAGATTCTACTGCTTCTCCTTGTGCTTGCCATGATCTGTTGTGGCCAGCAAGGTTATTGGATCTGTCTTCAACTGAGAACGATTGTGGCATCATGTGTTGCAGCTACCAACCACCTCGGAATTTTGACAATCTGGCCGACCAGTCGGACATAATTTCCGAAATCCCTCAAGAGGATATCTAACAACTGTAACAATAAGTGGTAAGCTGAATATTTGTTTTTGACAAGCGCCAAAATGGGACCAACACGTTATTGACTTGTCCATTTTGTGAAGTTCTTTCGGTTCAATGAATCATCCAATTTTTCGGACACTGAAATAATTTGCCTGTCTCTGCTTTTTCATCACATTTACAGATTTCTGTCCCATTCTGATAATTCGTTCGTGGTGCATCTTTTCTTTTTCTTTTTTTTCTCCTAGAGTGTCTATATTACTCTGGATCTGCACAATGGTGTCCGCTCTTTCGGGTTAAACAACAGACACCATTCGTATATAATTTTAATGCTTAACTACTTATACAATGAGTCTTGAAATTATTTATATCTTTTTAATCTCCTTTACTTATTTGATGTTTTAATATGAATGAAATATAGTATTTCAGATGAATTTTTTGTATTACTTTCATTTGAATTAATTCTGTGTGATTTACGAGTGTACGCATTCGTCAATTACGAAAAATTCGTCTACGTAAAATTATGTTATCAGGAAAGTAACAAGTGAAAAGAGTTTATCTCTGCTGAGAAACAGTTATTTAATGGTATGTGGGTGTGAATTTGGCATTCAGTATCAGAAAATTAACAGTTTTGCGGGAGGGGAATAATTTTCTGATGTGGAGGTTGAAGGAGTTTAAGATGAAAACAGAAGTATTGTACTGAGATGGGTGACAGTTTATAAATGTATTGAGATAGGTGGAACATGGAAATTTTCGTATAAGTATTGTACTGACAGTGTTGCAGTGAAATAGTATAATTTTGTTCAGAGACCTGTTCCTATAAAATCAACAAAGAATGGAACTTGCAAATGGAGAAGATTCAGGAGAAATAAGTGTAAGAAGCAAGATATTCTACATAGAAAATTAACTGAATCAGCACCACAGAAGACAGTGGAAGGCCAAGACAAACAATAAACCAAGAAAAAGCGAACCATAAGCAGACTCATCTAGAGAAAGAGAGTATATCGTGGTTCCATTGTGACAGTTTACTGGTCAGTTATCAGTTTGGGAGACTGTGAATTACTCCAGTTCTGCAGACACTCTTACGAAGAGTGACTGTAATCAATTATTTCATGTGCTATAAGACTGGACTGTGAACATAGTTCCCAAACGAATGGTATTTGGAAGTTAAACTTAGTGAAGTGACGATCCACATACAAAGTAGATCGTTGACATGTAGTCCATTGTTACACATAAAACAGTGTCTTTGTACCTCCTTCCTACACTTCGTTTCCTAATGTATCCTAAAACAGCTCTAATGTTTAACTGTGAATGTTTCATAGTTGGACGATGTATTGGAGTGGTGGAGGGAGAACATTTATTCGACTTAATTTTCATTGAAGAGATAGTATCTGCCGTCTTGCCCTTGACTTGTTACCATGAATCATTGAACATCTACAATACGACAACACAAGAGATTTTCTGCACTGGTATTGGAACCCAGGCGAGGCTGTAAAATATTCTAGCGATTCATCTGCAGAGCCAGACATTGTTTTGTAAATTAGTGGCTGTCATCTCATAGGAAACTCTCGTGTAGCCATTTATGCAATTCAAAGAACTGTAAAAATCACATTAATTAACCAGAACAATTAGAGAAGTTAATAAATTTTTTTTACTATCAGCCTAAAATTTGTTATTGTTCTAGTAAACTAGCCCGTAAAAGCACATGTGCTTAATTAGAAGGTACCACACTGAACAGCTAATATAACATTTCACATAGTAGTTATGAAGTTTCTTACTTCTTTGACTGCATTCATTAGCAATAGCTTGGATACAGTTACACTTTGAGAACAAGATTAAAATCATGCATTTGTGATGTATGCTCCCCTAAAACAGGACAAATATGTGTATGTATGTGTGTACATCCAGCATCGACTTCAACCAAATGTGGCAAACGTGCTGGTTGCTATATGAGGATCACCGTTGTCTCTCATACGTGTAGGGGTGAGGACAAAATCGTTTTCCAGTGCCTGACGTGTAGACTGGCGTACAGGACATGCCTGTTGTGCAGATAGCATTGGCATACACTGTAGGGCTACACATGAAGATTGCATGGCTGGGCACAGAGAAGGCCCAGGAGATGGATAAAGAGAGAGAAGGAAGGATGAGATGGGTAGAGAAAAAGGTGAAGAGAGGTGGTCAGAAAGAGAGAGGGAGCATGAGATGGACAAAGAGGGTGGGGAGACAGGTTGGACAGTGAGAGAGAGAGGGGTAGGATTCGGACAAATGTAGAGGGTGTAACGGGCGATGTACAGAGAAAGGGAGGGAGCATTTGGATGGAGAGGAGAAGGTGAATGGATAGAGGTGGGGTGGAGGAGGTGGACAGAGAGAGGGGAAGGAAGAGGCGGAGAGAGATAGGGAAAATAGAAACAGATACAGGTGAGGAGGAGGACATACGAGTAGAAGAGACACGGGGAAATGGGCAGAGAGACCAGGGTGGAGGAGATGGACAGACACTTCGTACACGTATTAAAAGGACCATAGATGCACATGCCTTGGCCATAATAGACAGTATACCATGGCGATACCGTAAAAATGAGTCCTTTCCATATAAATGTCAACATAGCACCAGCAACAGTGAGGCATTTACATACAGACGTTCCTAAATTCACCTCGCCTCATGTCGTGAGGTAGCCGCAAGAGAAAGCGACGCCCTGCGCACTGTATGTCTGTAGTCATCTTGCGCTGCCATGGCAACGGGAGGAGATATGTGTAGTTTATGTGCCAAAGGTGAACGCGGAAAAACGCGGGATAAAGGCCACTATCATAATAGGTGCCAAAAGTACATAACAGATCATTATATTACTGTCTTTTTTTAAAAAAAGTCTCCAGTGGAAGAGGTTCTACACTTTTCATCAAGTCGTATCTATATACATGGCAGTGACTTTGCTGTAGTAAGACCGTATACATTTGTAACAAATCAGTTTAATGTCGACAGTAAGAGTTTGTTGCAAACCTTTTTCAGAATATCACATAAAATACAGATTAATTAGTATACATTAATATTCCACTTTGGTTACACACTATTTGCTCCACAACTTAACATACGTAACCACTATGACACATTTGTCGATGGAATCTAGAGAAACATTTATTTTTGTTTTTCAAGTAGCTGTATGTACACAAGTCTATCTGATTTAAAATTTGTATGTGTTTTTAGAGTAATAATTGGTAGATTTCAAATAATAATTGGTAATTTCAATCGTATTCGTCTCCTACTTACAGCTTAACAACGCTTTTCGAGAGACAACGCTCGTTATCATTAATTCATGAGGTTAAGGAAATTACAGGAGCTACCAACACAATTGCGACGTGTATAAAATAAAGTAGACTAAAAACAAGTTGAAGTGTGTGTCTTCGTCTGGCATTAAAATTGTCAACTTTTGCCAGTGGTCGTCGCATCTCAACTACTCAGACTGCATCACGCCGCTTCATGATGATTTTCTGTTGGCTCCAAGAGTGGCAAGTTGACACTTCTGCACAATTCTGGGGGTTGTTGTGTACTGATATGTCCGGGTGTTTCTGTAGAAGCGCAGCTGATCGCTCAACTATAACACTGCTCTGTTGCTCGCCCATTTTTCCCCGTGTCTACGATCGTCAGCATATAGATTTTCATCAAAGAAGTATTGCAGGTCTATAATTACGTATCTCTCTTATAATAATCGTACAAAGCCATCAATAAGTCTCATTTCATTGTCTTTTGATCACCCTTAGAATACTGGGATGTCTTGTTTTCAGGAATGTGGATCTCCAATTCTGCCAGCCCGTCGAATTTCCTCCCTTTCTTTTCTACATCCTAGATTTCCAAGCCATCTTCTCTTCTCTTAATGGGAATGTTCATGAAATTAGCCGAAAATATCAGTTTTCAGTTTATTTTTTATTTATTAGTATAGTCCATGGGAAAAGAAGTTCCCAAAGTTTCAGTGATGAAATAGCATCCGAAGAGCCTGAAAAATAATTGAAACATGTGACGCGACCTTCCCGCCAGGCACACTTTTTGAAGCAACACTTCGATACTAGCTCCGTGAACAACTATCCCGTGGATTACTTTCAAGGAAATTTGCACGGGATACATCTAAAAGACTGCTCTGTATCTTAGAAACAATAACAAACGAACTGCTCTTTTCATGAAGAAGAAATCCATGTTTTGCTCTGTGCTTCTGACGAAGGTTTACGGAAGTGCTCGATTACGATGCAGTTCTCGTACTTAATGATGGGGACGTACGGAGGATGAAGGTACTGATGAGATTGGAGTTAAAGTTAAGAAATTTCACTCACGACATCCTGAGAAAAATAGATTTACAGCTCCTCTCTGCAACTGAAAAGTCAATTGAAGACCTAGTAAAGGAAAGAAGGCAGAAAACAAGAAACCAGAAAAGGAGCCTTGAAGGTAAAGAGGACACTGATTACAAATCTGCGACACTTCTGAGAAGGTGACATCAGAAAAAATGTTAGGTTGAACTTTTGATTCGATTGCTAAAAGTTGTTATTTAAAGTCTATGTACCTCTTTCGCAGGATATATGAAGGCTATAATTATGAAGTTTTGTACACATTATTTCTATAAACCCAGTAAATGTTGTCTGAAGAGTAAACTTTGAAATTCTAAGTTTCAGCTGAGATATCTTTCAAAGAGCTTGGCATTTTAGAAGAATTCTGTGTTATTATTAGAGGATTATAATTTTTGTAAAAATATTAAAATTCTTCTGTTAGATACATTCAAAACACCTCATCTGAGAAACATACGACGTACGAAGAGATTAAACAGAGAAAATTTTGTAGAAATCTCTTGGAAAGCTTCTGAGAAAAATTTACATACATAAATGTTTTTAATAAAATTTTTAAATTCCATATAAAGTTAAGCCAAGGAACTTAACAGTAAACTTGTTAATATCATGTATAGCATGGAACAAAGTTTCATTGATGTATCTTCAAACTTATGAATATGATGCATCTCTTACGTAGTGTGTGATTTTCATGAACGTCCCCATTAAGCTGGTGGTCTATTTCGTATAAATGATTCGGAACTGCTGATCTGTCGCAGTTATTAAGTATGAAAGCATCTTTTTGTTCCTTGCTTCTGATCTAAAATGTTGTTCCTATCTGATCAATATTCTTTACTTCAAAGAAAACGCATTGAGTTTTATAAACTCTAGTTGTTTAATTAATTTATCTTTTCAGTAACGTGGTACCTCACTGTCTGTAACACTATTTTAAAACTGTGTGGCTTAAAAATATTCGTGATCTTTTGCGAGGCTGTGCCATAACACGGCATTTTTCTACAATATGTTTACTTTTTCTGTTCTTATATCTTTGAGTAGCAATTTAGTATCAATATCCACTTTATAATCGTTGTTAACTTCCATCTTCTTAATTATGTTTCATTCTGTTTCCCAGTGCTTCCTTTTCGTTGGTTTATTGAGTGCCAGGTTCACTGAGATAAGGAAGGCAGCGCGTTTATATGCATGTGGATGATGTGAATCAATAGAAATCGAAACATCAGTTGTCATTTTCCTGCAAATGGTAACTGCTGGCTTATTTCCTTGCCTTTTAATGTTCAAATCGAGGAACTACAAATTGCTGTCAGTAGAATGCTCCACATTAAACTCAACTTCTCTAACTGTGTAGTTGAACGTTTTTGCAATTTCTTCTGTGTCTCTATCAGAACTACAATCAACCAAAAAAGTAATAGTAATTAGGAATTTTACCCATAGTGCCACGGTCAGATTTTAAAACTTTATCTTCTAGGCTACTGATAAAAATGTCAGCCATAGTCCCTGAAATGCTCGACCACGTGGCTAAAGCACTTTTTCTTAATATAAAGTCGTGATCAAAAGTCAAGTAATTAACTTTCCATAACTGGGATTTTTAATGAAATAAAATAAACAGTTACCTTTTTTAAATTTGTTTTTAGTTAATTTGCCTTTCTTTCTTTCTGTACGTACGAACTTTGTTGTAGAACCTCTTATTTACGTGTGGTAATAAAAATTCATTTAGGCAGAATTAAGTACATTTAAAATTACGTGAGCTTAGTCAACCCTCTCATGCTGATAAATTCATATTAACTGATTGAGAATATTTAGTTGAGAATTATATCTTTTACATAATTCGGCCTTGGCACACATTTTCTAAATGCAGTGGTTTTTTTTTTAAATATTTACTGAATTCTTTCCTGGCGTTAGCTATGGAACACAAGACTGTCTCTATTAGCAGAAAATGGTTAAATATTGGCAAGCCGACGTTTAGTTACCATTGATAAAACACACTTCACTATACATTTAAGTTATTTGAAAGAACCAACAAATTGTTAAATTTAAGCGTTAACTATCCGCCGATGAATGCACAAATGTGGAACTAGTAATAAATTCCGTCAGTCTCTGGATCGCTGTAAAAGAAATACATTTTCTTAATTCACTGCAAATTTTTATCTGCTCCCGATTTACGGGTTTGGTTAATTTTTCTTAGCGGAACAATTTTTTAAATGTGCCGCCGCTGCAAATCGTTCGGTCGCGGCACAGCCCAGCAACACCGCTAAAAATGCTGAAAATTCTTTAAAGAAATATTATAGATGACATGGGCAAGCTAATTTACATTAGTAATACGCACTTTTGATAAATTATAATGTATTTAGACCACAACAATAATTCAACGTACATTAGTTTGTAATTTCTCCTCTAATGGCGGCTAACTCTAGATACAGACAGATGAAGTCTACCCATTCATAAAATGCTACGTCACAGGTTCCTCTCTTTCTCAGCTCTCGTGGAAGAAGACAAAGAATGTACACTATGTATTCCTATTTATACGACTTTCAACCGTTATTGTCTCTTTGCAATCTGCGGCTGTATTTTACATTTTTCTTATCGCAGATATTGACACATTTCGTAATTACATTATGAGTATAGAAATATTACAATCATAAATACATCGATAATATTATTACAGAAAATATTACAATAATAACGAAGTCCTTTACACAAAATTAAATAATATTTTTTGTTAAATAATTACAGTATATACAAATTGCTTCATAGCGCCGTATATAGTAAAATTAAATTTTAGTTTATTAATAGTGTGTGTGTTGCCAGGGAACGTTACAGATTCACAGTCATGTATCATTTCTTGAAGGACAACATTTTTACGCCAGTGACTGTTAAACTTTCTATTTCTACTATTGCAATTTCGGCCTTAGACCATTATCAAGTGCAGATGTTTTACCTTTAAGCCATGTCAACTCAATACACGCTGGCACATTTATATGTCGCATTTGTTGTTTTATACATTCGTAACGCTGCTAAGAAGTCAAGCAGCGTTATGAATGTACATAACAGCAAATGACAACGACATATAAATGCGTCAGCGTGTATTAAGGTAACATGGCTTAAACATCTGCACTTGATAACGGCCTAAGGTCGAAATTGCAATAGTGGAAATAAAAAGTTTAACAGTCACTGGCGTAAACATGATGTCCTTCAAAAAAGTCAGATAGTTAAGTAAAGTGTGTAATCAGTTGTAAAAGTTTAGTGAATTTGATGGTCTCTTACCTTGAAATTTTACTGCATTCAAGAAAGTTTATTCTGATTAACTCGATCGTTTCATTAACAGGAAAACTGGAATATAGAATCTCGGTGAAACCAAACATGAAGACAGTCGTTGGTTTCGTTGATCAGAGCCATAATATTATGCATCGAGCAGTTGTTCTCAAAAACGTAAGTTTTTTCAAGTTTTCATTCTAGTATACCAGGGACACCCCAGAACAGAACCACCCTCGGATCCCTGTAGAGGCGTCAGCGTTACCCTGGTGAGGCCCACAGCACATTAGCAGCAAGAGTCTGGTGCAGTGTAGAGTTTGCGATGGGACCATCACTGACAGAGATCGATATTTTAATGTAAGTTGAGGACACTTTATTATTTTTTAATTAATTAATTTATTATTATTTATTATTATTATTCGTTACAGTCAACTTTGGACTACGCTAAGCATCAGTCATTTCTTGTGCTTTTTCTTGCGTTCTTCCCAGTACTTCTTCATTTTTTCTGAGTGGGCTTCTTTACGTTCTTGCGACCAGGTTGTTCCCGTCTTCTTTGATTGCGTTCGGTCTTTGAATCCCTGTATTTTGTTGATGGCATTCCTATATTCCATTCTGTTGTAAACTGTCTCTGGTATAATGTTCATTTCTGCAATGTCTTCTTTTACTTCTTTCAGCCAGTTAATTTGTGTCTTTCTGCTTTCCATGTATTCCAGGATTTTCTTTGCCGTTCTTTCTGGTGCCATTCTTTTGACATGCCCATAGAAACTCACTCTTCTCTTTTTAAAGGATGTTGTCAGTTTTTCAATTTTCTCGTATAACTCTTTATTGGATCGCAATTTATAATCCTGTCCATCCTTTTTAGGTCCTAAGATCTTTCTCAGTATTTTTCTCTCTTTTATTTCCAATTTCTCCCACAGACGTTTTCTGTTCAGTGGGATGCATTCAATCGCATACAAACTTTCTGGTTTTATTACCGCATTGTAGTGCCTGAGCTTGGCATTGATGGAGATCGACTTTTTATTGTATACATTTCGGCATAGCTGGTATGCCGTTTCCATCTTTATTGCTTTTTCCTGTAGTGAAACATTTGGTAACCCTGTCGGTGTAATCCATTCCCCTAGATACTTAAATTTATGAACTCTCTTAATTATTCCATATTTAGTTTGCAATGTCTGTGTTGGGTCTGTTTTGTCCTGTATCATCAGTTCTGTCTTTTCATACGATATTTGTAGACCTGTCTTCTCAGCGATCTCATGCAGCATTTCTATCTGAATCTTTGCTGTTTCGATGTCATCTGCCAATATTGCCATGTCATCAGCAAATTAATTAATTTATTTATTTAAGAAATTTTGTTTCAGAAAATTATCTGCTTCTTATTTATTTTTGGTATTTTTAGTTATGATTTCCAGTGGTTTTATTTAGGTTTTAGCTTCAGTCTTTTGAAAGCTACAGAATATAAGTCTTTGGTTTTAAAAACCACAGGAGAGCTATATATATGCCCAGCAGCGTCGATATCGCTGACACTCTTCGTCGGAACTGCACCACCTGACATCTCTAATATGTTTATTCCGCTACGAAGATCGTTCGGCACAACTAGGTGCTATTTTGTATGATGCATATGGATTGATGTGCCTAACTTTTTACCAACAAAAAGTTTATTCCTTTCTGGGATATTCTCTCGAAGAATATTGACCATGAAAAGATGCAGGCTCGCAATATCTTTCCACACTGCACCTCCCATCGATCTGCGTCACGTGATATCTGAAGAATGTTTGTGAAACCTTTTGTAAATTGATAAATACACACCTTGAATGCGTATTGTTTTCCTGAATTTGTTTATTGAGCCATCGACCAGCTAAACATTCACAATGGAGCTTAATAGATTCGCACAATAATAGCAAAATTTTCAAACATAAAACACGCCCTATCTGTAATCCCTTCACACAGAGTCCTCAAATATACATCCTTGGTTACTTATTCCAGAGAGATGCATATGTAGCACCAGACGTCCAAATCTCGCAGTCAGTTTATACTACTCGCGGGATTAATCATTCGCCACACCTGTACCTTCACCTGCCCATGTCAGGCAAAATTTTTCTGCCTGACTCATGTAGTATTATCACCGTCAGAGGGTGGTACGGGACTACAAGCCCCACCGCCACACCTCCAAAGCGAGTTGCAATGACGCAGTCACTGCCCTGTGGTAATCCACCGCCTCACCGACACAGTTAGACCGCAGTAGACCGGTGATGCTGTAATGTAACTTATCACCCCGGACTACAAGTCCATTTAAAAACAAAATAAAAAAGAAGTGTTTTTATTCTATTTTATTTAGTCGAAGCTGTGTTCATAGACGATCGGTGATTTTACCTCTCGAAACACGTTGTTAGATGTATGTTGGAGAGAAATGCTGTTGATTGCTACCAGTTATTAAGTGAAACAATAGCAACCGTTACCTCACACCGCTAATGGATGATATTTCATATATGCTTGTTTCTATTTTCATGTAATTGTGTATATTTGTATGTGAATGTGTTACACTGACGATATTAGACTGAAATTAGATTCAAAAAATGGTTCTGAGCACTATGTGACTTAACATCTCAGGTCATAAGTCCCTAGAACTTAGAACGACTTAAACCTAACTAACCTAAGGACATCACACACATCCATGCCCGAGGCAGGATTCGAACCTGCGACCGTAGCGGTCGCGCGGTTCCAGACTCAAGCGCCTAGAACCGCTCGACCACCAGGTAGACCTGGGGCTAGTAGTGGATAGGCATCCGCCTAACATTAAAATATTTTGAGGCAAGCAAAAGTTGTTACATTTTAAAAGCATAGAGTACTCGACAGTAATGTTGCAGGACGCTTAAACAGGTCCCAGAAATTTTGCAACAACCTTCTAGGAGTTTTAGAGTGAGGCTTGAGGAACAAAGCGAGTATAGGAACCCATGTTGGGAAACACTATCGAACGACACTGCAGAGCGTCGGCGATGTAGGCACTGACGCGTGCCGCTAGACCACCATTAGACAGCACACAGGGCGTTGTATGCTGGCTGACCATAGGTGGAATGTCTCGCAACGTTGCTTGTCAGTCAGCGACCACGACTGATCGACATGATCGCGATTGGAGAAGATGGAATTAGTTGCTGCATAGACAGGCCTTGCCTCTTACAAAAGTCACTCTCTGTTGCTTTGGTGGGTGAATGTTTCTGACACAGGTTTCCACCTACAGTTTATTTTTCACCTCTGTACCGAAAAGCACTGAATATTTTAGAGGATTCCAGTAGGAAAATAAACTGGGAGTGGAAACTCGTGTCCAAAACCAACATCCACTGAGGCAAGAGAGCATTGCATTAGTAGGAGACTCATCTTTTCTGCGCAGCAGCTAGCTCAGCTTCTCCACTGGCGATCGTGGCAATCAGTTGCGATCACTGAGTAACAAACAACATTGCGAAGCGTTAAGCCTATGGTCCGCCAGAGTGCAAAGTCACATTTGCTGCTGAAGGTGTAGCCTAGTGGCAGGCGACATTGCCTATAAGTTCGAAACTCTGTACCGTCGTTGGATGACGTTCCTGGATATAGGTTCCCTTCCTCGATTTGTTCCTCAAGATACCGTCTACATCCCCTCGACGTTTGTCACATTTCTGCGACATGCTGCATGTGAAAATTTAGCAACTGCGTGTCATATTTGAATCTTATTGGCCTACTACACAAAGCTAAGAGGTAGCACTAGGGTTTACTGTCATCATTAACAGCCATTGTCAGTATTGTGGCATATGTTAGAAGTGTTCAAGCATGTGAGAACAGTAGTGCAGGTTGCACTGACAATCGGGAAATGGCGGTATATTGTGAGATAATTTTTTTCAAATTCACATAAAAAATTACAAAGATCTTTCGTAGTGCTGATCTGAAGCAGCTGAATAAACATGTCACTCTCGTATTTCATGTAGTATACATGGAATACTTGTTTGATTCTTCAAGGTTATGAGTTTTGAATTTAATTGATAATCCATAAATGAAAACATCCGAACTAAAATTGCATTTTCTTTTTCTACGCTGATTCCCCTTTCATTTTCTTGTACGAGATTCAATAACTGACAAACTTACGTTACAGTTCATTCTACGTCCCGTATGGTTCTAAAACAAATCATATATTAACTTTCACTATAGTGCGTACACATAATATGTACTCACAATATATAGGTACACACAATCATATAGACATAGGTTTCGAGCCAGCGAACTCATCTTTACGAGCTGGGGCAAGGCTTTGAGAGCTCGTTAGCTTACTAGTCACCCGTATTTTACAGAGGCATGGCGGTAAACACAGCATCGCACAGAACCACAAAAAATGACACGATAAAGAACAGATGAATTAGTGTAAAATACCAATTACGGATCTGTTAATTAATGCTGTGAAAATAAGATTGAAATTCTATTGTAAGAAATTTGATTGTCATAGTTAAACTGTATCAGCTGTAAGAAATATTAACAGAAAGTTCGGCGTCATTGTGTAGTGACCACTCACAGGTGGCAGATGGCAGCCGTAAGAGCTGAAGGTATATAAAGCGAGTCCGGGGAGGACGCGGGGAACACTGTGGTTGTTGTCTTAATTCGGAAACGAAGCGTTTCATCCGGAAGGATATGGTCTTTGTCTTTCGGACCAAAGGTGAGAGAAATTCTGATTCGGCTAAGTTTGGAAACTATTCGCGTGTTGCTTTGGTTAAAGTATTCTGTATATTGTGCAATAGAAAATACAGCTATTCAAAACCGACGCCGAGGCAACTGTAGTGCAAAAGGGATCTTAGATGACGTGTGAACAACAGCTGCGGAGATGTCTACGGATGAATGGACGAGCAGTTGTTGAACAGCTGACCGCCCAGATGAACCAAGGGGCTACCAACAGTGTCTGCTCAACGACCGTTGAGAGATTGTTGCTGTGTATCGCCTCCACAGCAGGCGCCTGGTTCATGTAGCCTTGCCGGTTGTTATTCGTCGGCGACGAAGGCTGGAATTTGCATTCCAATACCGCAGCTCGACGTCCACTGAGTAGTAACAGGTGGTCCTTTCAGATAAATCCATTCCATGCTCCTTCGGACAGATGGCCGTTGGAGTGTACACCGTGAAACGTCCGAAAGGGTCCAGGCCGGGGGAGGGACATTTATGAACTGGGGAATGTTTTCGTGGCAATTCCTAAGTGATGTTGTCATTCTAGAAGACATATGTATGCGTCTATCGCAGGGGAACATTCTTACCCCTGGATGGAGTTTGTTTATACTCGGCGTGATGGCGTCTACCAGCAGGTCGATATACAGTGTCACATAGCTACCAGTGTACATCGAAAATCTGTAGTACCGTACCACCTCGATCGGGCTGTTCGCGCCATCGGTTTCCTACTGAGAAACCCAGTTCTGCTGGCCACGGCACTGGAGTCGACATGGCTCCACATCTTTGTCGGTGCCTTTTTTTTTGTCATCAGTCTACTGACTGGTTTGATGCGGCCCGCCACGAATTCCTTTCCTGTGCTAACCTCTTCATCTCAGAGTAGCACTTGCAACCTACGTCCTCAATTATTTGCTTGACGTATTGCAATCTCTGTCTTCCTCTGCAGTTTTTGCCCTCTACAGCTCCCTCTAGTACCATGGAATTCATTCCCTCATGTCTTAGCAGATGTTCTAACATTCTGTCCCTTCTCCTTATCAGTTTTCCACATATTCCTTTCCTCTCTGATTCTGCGTAGAACCTCCTCATTCCTTACCCTATCAGTCCACCTAATTTTCAACATTCGTCTATAGCACCACATCTCAAATGCTTCGATTCTCTTCTGTTCCGGTTTTCCCACAGTCCATGTTTCACTATCATACAATACTGTACTCCAGACGTACATCCTCAGAAATTTCTTCCTCAAATTAAGGCCGGTATTTGATATTAGTAGATTTCTCTTGGCCAGAAATGCCTTTTTTGCCATAGCGAGTCTGCTTTTGATGTCCTCCTTGCTCCGTCCGTCATTGGTTATTTTACTGAGTAGGTAGTAGAATTCCTTAACTTCATTGACTTCGTGACCATCAATCCTGATGTTAAGTTTCTCGCTGTTCTCATTTCTACTACTTCTCATTACCTTCGTCTTTCTCCGATTTACTCTCAAACTATACTGTGTACTCATTAGACTGTTCATTCCTTTCAGCAGATCATTTAATTCTTCTTCACTTTCAT
Source organism: Schistocerca serialis cubense (assembly GCF_023864345.2). Lineage (NCBI taxonomy): Eukaryota > Metazoa > Arthropoda > Insecta > Orthoptera > Acrididae > Schistocerca > Schistocerca serialis. The sequence continues at coordinate 659,750,097 of NC_064639.1, read as the reverse complement.
TCAGGATAGCAATGTCATCAGCGAATCGTATCATTGATATCCTTTCACCTTGTATTTTAATTCCACTCCTGAACCTTTCTTTTATTTCCATCATTGCTTCCTCGATGTACAGATTGAAAAATAGGGGTGAAAGGCTACAGCCTTGTCTTACACCCTTCTTAATACGAGCACTTCGTTCCTGATCATCCACTCTTATTATTCCCTCTTGGTTGTTGTACATATTGTATATGACCCGTCTCTCCCTATAGCTTACCCCTACTTTTTTCAGAATCTCGAACAGCTTGCACCATTTTATATTGTCCAACGCTTTTTCCAGGTCGATAAATCCTATGAAAGTGTCATGATTTTTCTTTAGCCTTGCTTCCATTATTAGCCGTAACGTCAGAATTGCCTCTCTCGTCCCTTTACTTTTCCTAAAGCCAAACTGATCGTCACCTAGCGCATTCTCAATTTTCTTTTCCATTCTTCTGTATATTATTCTTGTAAGCAGCTTCGATGCATGAGCTGTTAAGCTGATTGTGCGGTAATTCTCGCACTTATCAGCTCTTGCCGTCTTCGGAATGGTGTGGATGATGCTTTTCCGAAAGTCAGATGGTATGTCGCCAGACTCATATATTCTACACACCAACGTGAATAGTCGTTTTGTTGCCACTTCCCCCAATGATTTTAGAAATTGTGATGGATTGTTATCTATCCCTTCTGTCTTATTTGACCGTAAGTCCTCCAAAGCTCTTTTAAATTCCGATTCTAATACTGGATCCCCTATCTCATCTATATCGACTCCTGTTTCTTCTTCTATCACATCAGACAAATCTTCACCCTCAAAGAGGCTTTCAATGTATTCTTTCCACCTATCTGCTCTCTTCTCTGCATTTAACAGTGGAATTCCCGTTGCACTCTTAATGTTACCACCGTAGCTTTTAATGTCACCAAAGGTTGTTTTGACTTTCCTGTATGCTAAGTCTGTCCTTCCGACAATCATATCTTTTTCGATGTCTTCACATTTTTCCTGCAGCCATTTCGTCTTAGCTTCCCTGCACTTCCTATTTATTTCATTCCTCAGCGACTAGTATTTCTGTATTCCTGATTTTCCCGGAACATGTTTGTACTTCCTCCTTTCATCAATCAATTGAAGTATTTCTTCTGTTATCCATGGTTTCTTCGCAGCTACCTTCTTTGTACCTGTGTTTTCCTTCCCAACTTTTGTGATGGCCCTTTTTAGAGATGTCCATTCCTCTTCAACTGTACTGCCTACTGCGCTATTCCTTATTGCTGTATCTATAGCATTAGAGAACTTCAAGCGTATCTCGCCAGTCCTTAGTACTTCCGTATCCCACTTCTTTGCTTATTGGTTCCTCCTGAGTAATGTCTTGAACTTCAGCCTACTCTTCATCACTACTATATTGTGATCTGAATCTATATCTGCTCCTGGGTACGCCTTACTATCCAGTAACTGATTTCGGAATCTCTGTCTGACCATGATGTAATCTAATTGAAATCTTCCCGTATCTCCCGGCCTTTTTCAAGTATATCTCCTCCTCTTGTGATTCTTGAACAGGGTAATCGCTATTACTAGCTGAAACTTATTAAAGAACTCAATTAGTCTTTCTCCTCTTTCATTCCTTGTCCCAAGCCCATATTCTCCTGTAACCTTTTCTTCTACTCCTTCCCTTACTACTGCATTCCAGTCGCCCATGACTATTAGATTTTCGTCCCCCTTTACATACTGCATTACCCTTTCAATATCCTCATGCAGTTTCTCTATCTGTTCACCTTCAGTTTGTGACGTCGGAATGTATACCTGAACTATTGTTATCGGTGTTGGTCTGCAGTCGATTCTGATTAGAACAACCCGGTCACTGAACTGTTCACAGTAACACACCCTCTGCCCTACCTTCCTATTCATAACGAATCCTACACCTGTTATACCATTTTCTGCTGCTGTTGATATTACCCGATACTCATCTGACCAGAAATCCTTGTCTTCCTTCCACTTCACTTCACTGAACCCTACTATATCTAGATTAAGCCTTTGCATTTCCCTTTTCAGATTATCTAGTTTCCCTACCACGTTCAAGCTTCTGACGTTCCACGCCCCGACTCGTAGAACGTTATCCTTTCGTTGATTATTCAATCTGTTTCTCATGGTAACCTCCCCCTTGGCAGTCCCCTCCAGGGGTTCCGAATGGGGGACTATTCCGGAATCTTTTGCCAATGGAGAGATCATCATGACACTTCTTCAATTACAGGCCACATGTCCTGTGGATACACGTTACGTGTCTTTAATGCAGTGGTTTCCATTGCCTTCTGCATCTTCATGTCGTTGATCATTGCTGATTCTTCCGCCTTTAGGGGCAATTTCCCACCGCTAGGACAAGAGAGTGCCCTGAACCTCTATCCGCTCCTCCGCCCTCTTTGATAAGGCCGTTGGCAGAATGAGGCTGCCTTCTTATGCCGGAAGTCTTCGGCCGCCAATGCTGATTATTTATCAAAATTTAGGCAGTGGCGGGGATCGAACCCGTTTTGATTATGAATCAAAGACGCTACCCCTAGACCACGGGTACCTACCAAACCCGTATAAATTTTCTTCCTGTGCGTCCCATCTGCAACAAGTGGTAATTCAAGCTGTTGATACGTGGTCACATTACTGTCCGTGCATGTAGTCGCCGCCTTCGGAACGCATCCGCATTTGTTATAAAGTTTTCTGTTGGTGTTTACCCTAAGCCTGAGAGTGGATACCTTGGGCTACATCTTCTGAGCCTGTAGCCACGTCCGCTATTTCTGAGTTGGCTGAAGAGCAGACTATATTTATTTCCGTATAAGGCATTCTTGTGAAGTATACACGTTTGTTATCAATAAAATGTAATTTTATTACACAATTAATTTGACACATCTTTTCATTAACCTGCAAATTAACTCTTACTTTAGTAACTACTTCTACAAGATCAGTTTTAGTTTTATATTCGAGAAGCTTACGTACATTTTGGCTTTCAGCACATATGTAAACAAAAGAGGTAATTTTTCGCCTTTCAGATTACGGATTGCACGTTCAACTGTCTATAGAGACATGTGTTGTATTACATTTATTTTGCGTCAAACACCCAATTACGTTGAATGACGCATACGGAGTTCATCACAGACACTATGTAAAAGTTCAGAAAGGGAATAAAACAACAGAAAACAATGAACATCAGTCGTCCCGTAGATGCATCAGGTGAACAGACCATTCCGCACAGTATTATTTATGTCAGCGATCACTACAAGCTATTAATCAAGCGAACAACAAATACCCCAGCAACTGTGATCTACAACACGGCTTCTACATAGAATCTTTATTTATGCTCTACCATTGGCAACCGTAGCGGTTGTCTGCTACCCTGTTCGAACGGTGACGTCACAGTGGTATCACGAATGGAGTCGTGTTTGTCTGGGGAAATCGGAATATCACTCACTCCCGTCTCCCGCCCTGCATTCCCTGGAACTAATGGATTAAGCGGAAATGTGCTTCAGAGTTAACAACAGCAATAACGCTGCTTTAATATTTAATTGTAATGGAAGTGAATCGTCTGATAGCGAATACAGCCTACATAAAACATGATCAGACGCTTTACCTTACTAATAGCCTTATAAATGTTTTTAATATTAACGTTTCACGAAACCATGCCAAACGCCTTTGTGCCGTCACTGGCTCACAAATTATCTCCTACCATTCTTCTTCTTGCGTTACGACCTCTGTAGGACCACGGGTAGCCCCTTCGTGGATTGCATTTTCCTCTTCTTCTCCCAGAACTTCTTCATTCTTTCTATTCTTCTCTGCCGCTCTTCTTCCGAGATCTTCAGTGTCCTTTTCTCCTGTCGGCTCCAATGGTGACAATAATCTTTTCCTGAATTCTTCTCTGTCGTTGATCTCCAGCATATTGGGCGGTGTATATTTGTTCCTCCAATTTTCCTTTCCTTCGACCTTGATTCCCAATTCCAACCAGTGATTCTGAAGTTCAACAACCGACTTGGTTTCTGTCTTTCCCCTTGTCCTCCCTGTTGTTTGTCACACTCTCTTCGTTTTTCAGTCCTTACTCATCCCAACTACATGTCCATCAAACCTTGCTCTTTTGAGTCTGATTTCCCCGGATATTGTTCTCATCTTCCAGTACAATTTTTCCCTAGGCCTTCGCCTCCACCTTTCTCCACCTCTTTTTGGACCTAGTATTTTTCTCAGTATTTTTCTCTCTTCTTTCTCTAGTTGTTCTGCCACATTTCTTCCTAGTATCATCGTCTCAACAGCATACAATATCTGCATTCCTCACTGTTGCCTTGTAGTGGCTTATCTTTGCCTCTCCTTCCATTGTAAACGATTGTAACTTTTCTGTAGTGTCATTATAAAATAAAGCATTTTGTGACCTTATAAAATCATTGTTCGCCAGAAAACGTAATTGTAGGAAGTAACCATCGCTTCATAATTGAATTCAGCTTTTCTTCATTTAATAAAATCAGTGTAACTACACATTAACTGTAACAAAATAGTAACAATAATATGAACAGGAAAGAATGAAAATATTCAGTAATACCACATGATAGACAAGCAGTGGCAAAGGGGTTAATGTTATTCCGTAGACTCGCGAGGCCAGAGTCAGACACAGATGAAGAGTACTGTTACCGTGGCCGAAACGATGGTTTCATCAGTGATAGTTATTTAGAATACGACGTGCTACCATATCCAGAAGACTTACAGGTTTAAAGAAGGGTCCTGAAGACTAGGTGATCCAGTAAGTCCCGCCCTCTCAGCTTCCTCTCAGCTTCAGTTCCGCCAGTATCTTTCTGCTGCTTTCCATACTTGACATTAGCCTGCATATCTTTCAGTCATGTAAGGATGGATATTGCGAAGAAAATGACTTGGCCACATAACACCAGTGATTTTTTTTTTCAAAATGAAACTATCCCGTTTAGTGAAGTAAAGGCTACTTCGAAACCAGCTTTTACGTTCAAAGCTGCGTTTTGCCGGCAGTTCACTTATCATCACTTATCATTCCAAGAAAGATTCACAGCCATCTTGTAGCCTACCCCTCGCCCTACCTCTTTCACGAAGGTACAGAATAGGGCACATTCTGCTGCAGATTCGTTACTATAATTATTAGAAGTAGGTATAACGCATGCAGATCATTCAGAAAACACAGTTTACATAATATCTCAGACCAAAATTTGATGGGTAACAAATAGACTGAAACTGTGGACTCTGAAACTGGTGTATATCTGAGGCAGCATAGTTCTTCAGAATTAGAAATGTTAGTTCCTGCTGCCACATTTAAATGAAGAACAGTTATTGGTGTTCCTTGTCAACATGCTGCTCAAATGTCAGAAACTAGGACGTTAATAGAACGCGGACGCAACAACACTTCGTCACTGATATTTGCAATCAGGCGAACAATATTTTTCCGAATTGTTTCATAGGAGGAGGATATCCGTCGGTTAACAAACACTATTTTACAATGAACACGACCAGCATGTAGGAGTGCTTCCTCCGCTCCTTTTGCCTCGTACGGCGTTAGACGTATTGACTGGAGGAAATAGATTTGATTCAATGTTTCTGTTTGCTGTGTCGCGTTCACTCCATCTACAGGTGAGGAAAGAATCTTACCAGAGCATTAGCGAAGATGGCTCGAATCCTCCCCCTTATTTTTGTTTGTTTGCTGTTTCCCCCATTACAACTTTATGTTACACTGCATGTATGCATTGTGTGTATGTGTCTGTGTGTGTAATACAGTGTGATGTTTCTGTTGTACGTTGATGATGATGATGATGGGAAAAGGGAGAGGGTGAAGTCCGGTGTCGGTACATAGCAAAGAGCACCAAGGGGGCCGTCGAGCTTAACGTCTCCATCCGACGGACGGATCACCATCTAAAGTGTCGCACATCCTGACTTCTTAAGACACTTCGGAGAGATTTGGTATATAAAGCAGGACATTGGCGCAGAGTCTGGTGATCAGGAACCTTATGCCTCCTCCTACTGCAGGGCAAATATCGGCAGTGAAAAATTTTTCCACCACCGGTCTTTCCCCATATTATGCACAATAACAATGCTTATTATATGCTTAGTAATAATCTAAATACCTTCAAAAGGCTTAGATAGGTTTCGTTTGTACGCTACCCACTGCACACTGTTGTAACTAGTACTTTTCTAGAAACCGGTGAAAGAAACTTTTACGACAGCCGCTTACTTACCTGTAAGGTAAGCGCCACGTTCGGGAAATTGGAGCCAGGGACGTAAACAATTTTAACGAGCGGGCTATACGATTGACCTCTTCGGCACGCCGAGTACTAAATTAATCATTCGATTTTTATAAACACAGGAAAACTTTACATAATAATATTCCAGACGGCATGAATGAACACTGTGTTTGCCTTGTAGTAATGAGTTATTTTATGTATTACACCACCTGAAGCAACGGTCTATTTTTCACCCTTATGCGCTAACGTGTATAAAATGGTAGTTTTCGCTGCGGTCTTATTCCGAACTGCTTTCATACAACGAGGCTTAAGATATTCATTACAAATCCAAATGGTCTAAGAAATTTATTTGTCTATTTCGTTATTATTCCTTACTGAATAACTTACATAATTAACTGTCCAACTACTACCAGTTTAGATGCAGAAAATATTAGATTAAAAAAAAAAAAAAAAAACTTCAGAATACATCTGGGAATCGAGCACAGTTTCTCTGCAGTTACCATTTTTTTTATAATGGTGCAGTACAATATTGCAGATTAAAGAAAGTAAACATCATTTACACAATGCTTAAACAATTACCGGTTACAAATAATTGATACTGCTGAATTTAAGTAGAATTCAATTGCCATTAGAAATTTGTTTTTCATAGTACCTACATACAATAAGTTCATTCAAGATCTGGAAACACCATCAAAATAACTGACAACAAAAATTAGCATACAAATGCCCTGCAGGCGAAACAAAACGAAACGGCGGCAGCATACCAACGAAAGATGAGTAGGTTTACGTTGATCCCCAAGTCCCAGCAGGGGTGAGTCAGGCACGTCTTCTCGATAACTGTCCGACAGTCCTATCACATGCGTCAAATTCAGGAACAAACACCAAACAAGAATTGAACTTCTCATATATGGCATATTCCAGTTGCGGGGACGATCAATGAAAACACTACACGAAAGTTTGGCTTAATGTTGCAATGTTTCGAATGCATAATTGAAGAGATATGACGATGTTGGAGTAACGTCCCAAAATCAAGGCGACTCATGCCGACATCTTCGTACATGTAATGAACTGACTGTTCTTTGATCCAATTCACTGCGTTTGTCTTCGTGCGTGGCATAAAGGCTTCGCCCGGGGACAGAAGAGACTCCTGCACGCCAGTGTATGGAGTAGCAAGAAGAATAAAATCAAGTATTTTCCGTCTCAGTAGCCACACCTCAGCAGAAGGTCCACAGACCAGTCGCTGTTCATCCATGTCGAGCGTACGACACTGATGGCATAGTGGAGAACCTGCCATATTAATAGCATGTAGGTAGAGTCGAGTTCTTTGTTCCTCATTGACAAGCAGATACAAGGTCGCACGAGCCTCCGTGGCGAGCAAAACATGGTGCACTGAACCCGACACCATGGGCCATGCGGTCTCGGGATGATAGCTCACCACCGTATTCCGCATGTAACTTCTCGTCGATAGGCGATACTCGTTATGAATCCTGGTACGAGGCTAGTCTGCGTGGACATAACTGTACTCTATGCAAAATTCTTTAGGTGCGAAAGGGAAGTAGTAATACGAACTACTGCAATGGGCGTCACTCTGTAAGGCGGTAAAGTTCATCAATCGGGAGTCCCAACCAACCGGTCTGAGAGTGGGTCCACAACTTAACCACTGTGCAGATATTGAGGGCAGCCGCTCGAACAGATACGTTGGCAAGACCAAGTTCTCGTTCCCAAGGAGGAAGAGTAAGTGTGTCGCAAAGAACTTTAAAGATAAGACCCGCTGTCACGAAGTAGCCAAACGATGTCAGCAAACTGTTTGCTATCGCTTTCGGCAATGGTAAAATGTGGACCAAATGTGGTATCTTAGGCGCCAGATGACAGTTGATAATATCAATCTGTTGTACCATGACGTGCCATGCCCAAAGCTCGCTACAGATTGCTAATGATTCTCGTGAGGATCTCTTGAAGGAAACGTTTATACGAGGGATTAGCTACCGCCATTCTCCGTATGTCGCACGTGATGGCAATTCCCAAACATTGGAGTGTGTTCATCGACCGCAGCGGAGCGGCAATCCCGGAATACGGCTGCCACTGTTGAAAGCACCAGATTCACATCGAGTGATCCATTGCTACGCTACACGCACCTTATCCCTCAACCGAATCAAAAGATCGGATCATTTGCGTACAAGCCTTAAGGAAACATCAGCGACAGTGGTAATAGTGCCTTTTCTCGATTTCCAGGATTCTCTGCGTTTGTGAACCGCGCATACGATGATGAAAAATGGCCAGTTACCATTATCTACTGATTTCCTCAATTTTTATTCGATTACGCATCATGAACCTTAGTGACGGTTTTGACGAAAATGTGATGGTGTTGACCTAAATAGTTTATCTTCCATATCAGTTTGTAAGCAAGCGACATACCGAATATAGTGTCGAATCGACTGGTGTTCCCCTCGTCAGTGATGAAAAGTTTGGCACAGGGGAAGGTGGTGAAGTGCACTACACCAGTCGTACGTTTTATGTGCCAAATAAAGATACGAGCATGTTAGCACCAAAAGTACCATCACAAAACCAGTGTGTTCTCCTGCCATGACCAGGTCATTCTGCAACCAGACATCTTGAATATTTCCTCATCATTCTCGGGTTTGAACTACGGAGAAGCTCATGACGTTTGTGCAAGAACACGCAGAATACGCGCTTTCGTGAGAAAATACTGTGAGCTTCATCCAGCTGCAAAACCAGGTTAGGAGAGTTCAACGTACTATCTCTAGGAGAACGAGGTCGTCATAGAATGAGGACAGCACAACAGCACAAAAGTGATAGACAGAATCATTACTGATATTGGTAGACGAACCACACTGTCAGTTGAATGACCGGAAAAAAACAGCTTGCATAGCCACGGGGAATTGGATGATGCTTTTCCCTTAATGCAAAATGATGGAATGAAACGTCTAGTCGACATGGATTTGTTTAGAGTTAGAGTACTAGATCGGTCAGAAAAGGATGGAGGAAGCCATCGACAATGTTCCCTTTAATGCATTTCTATGGTTAACTTGAATGTCTGTTGACCGTCAACGTCTTTCCTTCGTATATTGCAAACCCTGTAACACATTAATTTACGGAAACCGCAAGAATATAAAGCAGCAAGTCTATGTGTGGTTAGCATTCTGAACTCGAGTTTAGTGTGCTTTTGACACCTCCCTCTTTCTCTAGACCTCTATTACAGAAATTAAATTATTGTGTAGAACACGAAACTCAGTAACACTGAAGGAGACTTATAGAGGGATGCCGGTACCAGAATTAAAAAGCGAAACTTGACACAGGAGCAAATACACAATAAAAGCGAACATTTTTTTAGCAATGTAGCTCTGCATTGCCGTGTGTGGTAAAGAGCAACCATTAACCTGAGCGAGAATGAATATCCTAGTCAGTAGAAAAGCTTTCAATATAAAAACTTTTAGATTAAGTCCTCATTTTATTGGGCTCAAATATCACCGAATATGCACAAGTTAACGATAATACGATGCTCATAAATCTGGACAACGCGGTCCATAAGAGTAACAGTCATCTGGTGATACGACTGGTTTGAAGCAACAGTAAGTAATATTTCATTAATGACTTGTTTCGACTTCTAGTAGAAGTAATCTTCAGAAAATTACTACTGTAAGAACAAGAATGGCAGAGTTACAGGAAGTTTGATGAATGTGGTGTCAAAGGAAAGTATAACGGAGTAGCGACGTAGTATTCACCCGTCTGGCTGCTGCTGGTGGCTCCTCGAATGCTCACGTAGCAACACGGTGGTAAACTGCAGACTGATGGCTGCAGAACCAAGGGTTAAACATAGCTCTAGTTTCGCGCCGAAAACTAATTACTTCGGATCCAGCCAAAGGTAAACGCTTGACGATGTTTGAGACATTGATGATATGTGGCATGTACAAAATAAGTACGATAAACTAAATACATATGTATAAGTAGGTAAATACAGTGATGGAAAAAGCGCAACACCAAGGAAGACTGTCCTGAAATAAATGAAAGTTAGTAGGCGTGTTTCTACATCTGGAAGATAATGTCCATCCAAATTTCGTGCCAGTCGCATAAACGCCACTATGACGATGCAAATCACGTTTGTTCTAAATGCACGCTGTAACGGTCGTGAGCATTAGTTACCTATGAGACTGGACATGGTGTGTTGATGTCGGTCAAGAGCACCTTTAAAGCTACAAAGACGCCATGATCAACGCCTCACGGAGTTTGAAGGAGATCTTGTAATAGGGCTACGAGAAGAAAAGACTTGCAGAAAGACTTAGCAGAAATGTAGCCACTGTACATGATTGCTGGCAGCGGTGGTCACAATAATGTAACGTCGAAAAAAAAAATGAACTCCGGACGGCCACGTGGCACTACCGTGAGGAAAGACCATGACTCTAGCCCATCTTACTGCATGTGCAGCGCCAATCTGAGCAGCTGTTGGCACGACAGTGACACAGCAAGCTGTTACAAATCTGAAACTTCCTGTCAGATTAAAACTGTGTGCCGGACCGAGACTCGAACTCGGGTCCTTTGCCTTTCGCGGGCAAGTGCGCTAACTGAGCACGACTCACGCCCCGTCCTCACAGCTTTAATGCCGCCAGTAGCTAGTCTCCTACCTTCCAAACTTCGCAGAAGCACTCCTGCATACCTTTCCGGACAAGCACTCCTGCTTGCGAAGTTTGGAAGGTAGGAGACGAGGTACTGGCGGAATTAAAGCTGTGAGGACAGGGCGTGAGTCGTGCTTTGGTAGCTCAGTTGGTAGAGCGCTTCTCCGCGAAAGGCAAAGGTCCTGCGTTCGAGTCTCGGTCCGGCACACAGTTTTAATCTGCCAGGAAGTTTCATATCAGCGCACACTCCGCCGCAGAGTGAAAATTTCATTATGTTACAAATCTTTTTCTTTAAGGACGAATCCGAGCCGGACGTCTTTAGCGTGCATACCGCAAAATCCAAACCTCCGACATATACAGCGTCAGTGGTGTCAAGCGAGACTTCATTGGAGAGTAGGACGGAGGTCTGTTGTTTTTTTTCTCTGATGAAAGCAGGTTCTACCTCAGTGCCAGTGGTGACCGTGTGTTGGCTAGAAGGAGACCAGTTGAGGGCCTTCAACCAACCTGTTGTGTGTGCTAGACCCACTAGACCTACACGTGGAGTTATGGTCTGGGGTGGGACTTCCTATGATAGCAGGAGCACTCCCGTGGTTGTCACGTGCACCGTGACTACAAAATTGTACGCCAATCTGGTGATTCGACCTGTGGTGCCGCCATTCATGAACAGTATTCCAGGGGTTGTTTTCCAACAGAATAACGATCATCCACACACCGTTGTTGTAGCGCATCATGCTTCATACAGTGTCGAAATGGGCCATGGGCTGCTCGGTCACCAGATCTGTCTCCAAACGAGAATATATGGTACATCGTCGGACGCAACTCCAGTGTCATCCAAAACAGCAATAACCGTGCCTGTACTGACCGACCAAGTGGAACAGCCATGGATCTCCATCACACAGACTGACATCCGGGAGGTGTAAACCACAATGCATTCACGTCTGCATGATCGCAGTCAACATTCTGGTGCTCACACCGGCCATTAATTTACCGGTTATTAATTTAGCGGCATCTCACATCTGCAATGGCTAATCTCGCTGTTACATAAATCTGTCATCTTACATCGTTAATCACTTGAATATCCTATCCAAAAAATGCATACCCGAAATTTCATTACTTTATATAAATTATTTTTGGCGTTACGTTTATTTCCGTTAGAGTAGTTACAGATCATCACACAAGTACTCTTTTTTATCTTAAAATGAGCTTACAACATCAGAGAACATGAAGTGCCTCGTAATGGCACTCGTATGAGCTATAAAGATATCGTTCTCAATAATTTCCATCCGATAAGCACACCAACAAAACAAAAATGATTATTTTTCTATACGTGCTGACATACCGTGACATAAAACTAGCAGCCCTCAACTGGTCTCCAATTGTGTGATTGGATTGAAGAGTTCCTAGATAACAGAACGCAGCATGTCATTCTCAGTGGAGAGAAGTCTTCCGAAGTAAGAGTGATTTCAGGTGTGCCGCAGGGGAGTGTCGTAGGACCGTTGCTATTCACAATATACATAAATGACCTTGTGGATGACATCGGAAGTTCACTGAGGCTTTTTGCGGATGATGCTGTGGTATATCGAGAGGTTGTAACAATGGAAAATGGTACTGAAATGCAGGTCGATCTGCAGCGAATTGATGCATGGTGCAGGGAATGGCAATTGAATCTCAATGTAGACAAGTGTAATGTGCTGCGAATACATAGAAAGATAGATCCCTTATCATTTAGGTACAAAATAGCAGGTCAGCAACTGGAAGCAGTTAATTCCATAAATTATCTGGGAGTACGAATTTGGAGTGATTTAAAATGGAATGATCATATAAAGTTGATCGTCGGTAAAGCAGATGCCAGACTGAGATTCATTGGAAGAATCCTAAGGAAATGCAATCCGAAAACAAAGGAAGTAGCTTACAGTACACTTGTTCGCCCACTGCTTGAATATTGCTCACCAGTAAGGGATCCTTACCAGATGGGATTGATAGAATAGATAGAGAAGATCTAGCGGAGAGCAGCGCGCTTCGTTACAGGATCATTTAGTAATCGCGAAAGCGTTACGAAGATGATAGATAAACTGCAGTGGAAGACTCTGTAGGAGAGACGCTCAGTAGCTCGGTACAGGCTTTTGTTGAACTTTCGAGAACATATCTTCACCGAAGAGTCAAGCAGTATATTCCTCCCTCCTACGTATATCTCGCGAAGAGACCATGAGGATAAAATCAGAGAGACTAGAGCCCACACAGAATCATACCGACAATCCTTCTTTCCACGAACAATACGAGACTGGAATAGAAGGGAGAACGGATAGAGGTACTCAAGGTATCCTCCGCCACACACCGTCAGGTGGCTTGCGGAGTATGGATGTAGATGTAGATGTAGATGCATTAAATAATGAAAATACCAAATATTTAGACATAGCCGTATAACTTCTAAGCAATGCCCTCTATTGTGTACTCTAAGTGGCGACGTTGTCAAGTAGACCAAGATGCCAGCTAAGAATTCACAGAGGTACCCTGATGGACGCCGACTGTGGTCATGCTGGCAGTGCAAGTCGACATCTTCAAAGACTGTTGGGTGGACAAGCCCTGAGACAGCTTGCTGGAAAACTCAGAAATACCGTTACCACATCAAGGCGTACAGCTGGTAAATAGTGGATGTTAGTAAAATAACATGCATTGTCGTTATATTGAGCATAATACAATGACATGACAAGTAGTGAAAACGTACTAAAATATCAATGTGCAGAAGTTACACAATACCGAGTGATATTAGCAATTAATAGAGGAGATGCTGCTGCCGTGGTGTAATGGCGAGCAAAATGGCAGCTACGAATTCAAAGAAATCCACACGTGTTGCAGCGATAGTTGATGTCTATAAAGAACGACTCATAACATAGGTTGCTAAGAAACTAAACCGGGTAATATTCAATGATACCACATGATGGTGCATCGTTAGTAAACAGCAGATATTAACAGATTATCTGATGATAGTACAAATGGGTAAAGCTTGTCTTATTAGTAGTTACATGCATCGGACATTTCGGCACGAAATTTGCACACTGCTTAACCCGTAGCTCTGAATCCGGCCGTCAGCAATTGTTGCTTCATTATACTTTCTTCTAACGTCAGACTCTTCAAACTTTCTGTAACTCTGCTATTATTGTTCCTATAGTGCTCATTTTCTGGGCTCAAATGGTTCAAATGGCTCTGAGCACTACGCGACTTAACTTCTGAGGTCATCAGTCGCCTATAACTTGCCACTAATTAAACCTAACTAACCTAAGGACATCACACACATCCATGCCTGAGGCAGGATTCGAACCTGGGACCGTAGCGGTCGCTCGGTTCCAGACTGTAACACCTAGAACAGCACGGCCACTCCGACCGGCGCTCATTTCCTGAAGATTACTTCTACATGATGTCAAAAGCGGTCATTAACGAAATGTTATTGCGATATAGACTGTTGTTTAACCCAAATACAATACTGCTCCAGCACTTTACGCCAGTATTACTATTTATTGGACACTCGAACATCTTAAAGGTCGTGTTCCACGATCTTTAACCTTTTAACCTTTTGGATACAATACTAGCGTCTGCTGAGGATTACAAATTCCTTCGAACAACTTCTGACTTCGCTGCTTCAGTGTTTCAAATGTATCAACTGGAATGATGTATAAGTGATTTCTGAGGTGAACGCAGACAAACAATTACTGAGTAGTGGGCTTAGGTGAGCTTGGAGGCAAAGATATAGTTCCTATACGAACTAACCACATCTTGTTCCATATTGGCGCGTTGTCTTACATCAAGAGCAAATTATGTCTGTTCCCCATCAAGGGTGTACCACATTACTAAACTCTAGCCCCTAATGAAATTGGCACTGAATGATATAGGGACTCAAACGAAAAGTTTACATCCCACCCATTTGAAGTTGTCTCACAAACGAAACCAAGTTTAATGGAATGATTTTCCTTCTGTTATATATTTTTCGCTACAGTTTGTACTATATTATATTAGAGTATTAATAGAGGGTAAACTTCTTCGTGTGAGACGACTAAATAACCTGAAAAATATTTATCATTTACAGATCTAAAAACTGTGACAACTTAAGTGTCATGAGCTAGGAGTTAATAGGTTTAAAGCGAGTGTTCAGCAATTTAAACAGTTTTCAGAAGTCAGTGAAATCCGTTTACAAAACACTTTTCTGATTTTGGGGCGATGCAAGACGTATAGACGTATCTGAATTAACACACCTATTGAACAGACGACGCCTCATATGCGCGCACACACACATTTTCCATTACGATACCTTTGCACCATCAAAGATGACGTTTACTCTTTGTTTGGACTCTCCGTGTGTAATATTGTTTGCATTGTTGTCGATCGGTACTGCAGCACTCTTCAGGAAGGCAATTAGTTGAAACCTGATGATGGCCTTGAAAGCTAAAATCCGATTAACGACATAAATTAACGCTGTAGAGCATGCACTATTTAGCGCTTTTCATTTAAAATTGTGAGGTCTTCAAACCAAGAAGTGATTATACAATCAGTTAAAACACACCATTCTCTCTCTGTGTGTAATATTGTTCAGCAAACGTTTCGTCAGAAATTGTTATCAGGAAGCATGGCGTAAAAGAGATACTCGATTTTCATATTTGATCATTATGGCTTCCTCTCCTACGCCATCCCCTGCAGTATGTCAACCATTACTTACTGCATGTATTCCAATCTCTACCTTCCCCTGAGGTTTTTACACTCCTCGGCTCCCTCTACTATAGAAATTATTCCCTGATGCCTTAGCACATATCCTATCATCCTATCCCTTCTTCTAGTGAGTGTTTCCCACACGTTCGTTTCTTCGTCGACTCCGCTGAGAACCTTTTCATCGTTACCAGTCCAACTTATATTCAGTACCGTTCTGTAGCACCATATTTCAAACGTTTCGGTTATCATCCTTTACGGTAGCTCCACAGATCCCAATTCACTACAATACAATGCTGTGCTTCAAACGTACATTCTCAGAAATTTCTTCTTCTTATTAAGGGCGATGTATGTCACTAAAGTATTCGTATGGAGTGTAGCCATGTATGGAAGTGAAACATGGACGATAAATAGTTTGGATAGGAAGGGAATAGAAGCTTTCGAAATGTGGTGCTACAGAAGAATGCTGAAGATTAGATGGGTAGATCACATAACTAATGAGAAGGTATTGAATAGAATTGGGGAGAAGAGTAGTTTGTGGCACAACTTGACGAGAAGAAGGGACCGGTTGGTAGGACATGCATTGGAGGGCAGCGTGGAGGGTAAAAATCGTAGAGGGAGACCAAGAGATGAATACACTAAGCAGATTCAGAAGGATATAGGTTGCAGTAGGTACTGGGAGATGAAGACACTTGCACAGGATAGGGTAGCATGGAGACCTGCATCAAACCCGTCTCAGGACTGCAGACCACAACAACAACAACATGTCACTAGCAGACTTCTCGTGGCCGAGTATGCCCTCTTTGCCTCAACTACTCTGCCTTTTATGTCCTCCCTGCTTTCCTCCATGTCTTATTTTGCTTCCAAGGTAACTGAATTCCTTCACTTCGTCTGATTTGTTGTTATAAATTTTGATCAGAGGTTTATCGCTAAACCTGTTTCTGCTACTTTTCGTTTTTCTTCAGTTTACTGTCAGTCCACGTAGCCTGCTCATTAGAGAGTTCATTACATTTAATACATCGTGCAGTTCCTCTCCACTTTCACTGATGAAAGAAGTATTATAAGCTAGCTGTAATACTACTACCTTTCACTTTGATTTTAATCTTAAACTTCGTCTGCTCTTTTCGGAATCATGGGGATGATATTTTTATGAAAGTGTGATGGCATGTCTCAAGACAGAAAGATTCTGCACACAATTCTGAATAGTCGTGTGCTATTCCAGTGATTGCAGAAGTTTCGAAGGAATGTTAACTATCATTCCAGTCTTATGTGATCACAAGTCTTCCAAAGCCCTATTGGCTCTGAGTACTATGGGACTTAACTTCTCAGGTCATCAGTCCCCTAGAACTGAGAACTACTTAAACCTAACTAACCTAAGGACATCACAAACATCCATGCACGAGGGAGGATTCGAACCTGCGACCGAAGCAGTCACGCGGTTCCAGACTGTAGCACCTAGAACCGCTCGGCCACAAAGGCATGCCCAAAGCCCTATTACACTGGATTCCTTTCATATCAACTCCCGTTTCGTCTTCAACACATCATGAGACAAGTGTTACTCATCGTAGGCGCATTCGGCGTAATTTAGCACTGCGAAATAGTGAGTGAGAGCAGGAATAAAGTTTTGTGAAGAGCCAATGAAGATGGCTAATTGGGGCGGGCTTTCTAGCTACGCAACGGCGTCGTAGGTAAATGTGAACATGCGAGGCCCGAAGTACAAACAAACTATGACCACGTTTCATCGGACTTTGCGAGAGGGGAGCCTAGAACAAGATTCAACTCTTTGATAACAGTGCGGTCTGCGGAACATTCAGAACGTGCTACTGCTACGACTCTAAATGTAGTAAACTCACTTACAGGTGTGGTAAGAACACCTTCCAGTGCGCAAACTCCGTATAAATGAAAGCTTTGAAGCCCTGAACTGAAACACTAGAGCAGCCGACAGTGCTGACAGGCTCAGAAAGCGTCAGCCCAGTCGGTCACCAGCGTGGGGAAGCATGACGTCATCGCCTGCTCTAAGGCCTCCGCCCTTCTCAATCTCATTATCTGAGGGTGGCCATTCCAACTGCATTATGGATACCGATGCAACTCGAGCTCTGTCAATTTTGCACGGCGCTCTGCTGAGTTCAACAAGTGTCTACAAGCTGCCGCCAACTTGCAGTTCATTGCTGCAAATCCACAGTTATCCAACCATGGAGGGGGTTTCCGAGCTGCAAGTGGACTACCTACCAGTGACAAAGATGACTGATTGAGGACGAGAGAGGACCGATCTTCCGTGGATGAGGAACCGATTTGCGCATCAGAAAGCTCTTCAAATTTGGTGCTGGGCCACACGCTGGGTCTCACATATATATGTGGTGAGGAGTGGACGCTGATGTTGACGCGTGCTGTAGCTATGGAATGACCAACACTCTCGTGAGAAATGTCAAAAATAATGTCTCATAGATCTTTTGAGTTTCTGTTGATAGAAAATTTCTGACAGATTTCTTAGTTTTCTTATCTTATTACGTTTCCAATATTTTGTGGTGTGAGACACGAAACAGTTATTCCACAGGTGACGCAGTATAGATGAAAACCTTATTTTCTATACCTATTGTGACTAATGTCCAGTCATCAGTTTCCTGTTATATTTTCATTTTTGATGTAGGGCTTATTATAACATATTGTTTCCATCGTTAAAGTGTATTGCAGTGGATGGAATTACATCAATCTGAAATAGGTTGTAAACGATAAAACGTTATCAGTTCAACAACTGCCGAGCAGTAATGACGCCACTGCCTGGGGAAACTAACAGAACTGTGCAATTGTGCAGTCCCTGCGCTACATCCCAATTCCCTGCAGCCGACTGCCGGCGCTAGACTCTATCCAGATGTCACTCAGTCCCACCGCTAGGTCCAGTGACAAGTCATCGGACGGCATAGATGCTGTACTTAAAATGAAGCAATCGCTGAATCGGTCCACAGTGTCGCTTTTCCACGATCCCAGTTTGCAGCTCGGCGACAGTAGCGTGACAGCGTTATACCTACAAGTGTTCTAAGAGTGGATGAGAAATTCTTTTGATTAGTGAAGGTCTTGTTTGGTAGATGTACTAAAATGGACAGTGACACTTGTTTTGCGATCGAAGATAAACAGCAGCACCCTACAGCTATTCGGAGGTGTCATATGCCGATCTATTGCACACATCCATCGAGCAGGTCAAAGGCATGGAAAATCTCAAGGCCAGAACACAAGAGGAACCAGCGATGTGTGAAACCGAAAGGCATTGTCTGATTGCAATCATATGGAAGTGATTGATAATCACATCATCTGTGCCTGAAAATAAGTGGTCGAACAGGGGAATAAGTACCTGTCGTTAATAAGTAACGGCAGTCGTATATTACCATTGAATGTGGGAAAGGTTATCATACAGTATGTTTCAAATATGAATGTAAAAAATTAGAGGGATGGTCATATGAGCCATAACCAGTAGCTTTCACATAGCAATCCATATCCGCATCCTTTAGCGTTAGGTGCTAGGAGTTATTTAACAGAGTTTTGCATCACCAGGAGGGCAACCATAGAGCCCGCCAACCAAATCGACATGGAAGCAGGCCTGCAGGGCAATGTTTCCAATTAATTTGTGACATCGGTGTAAAAGAGAGTTAGGGTTCACGCATCATGACATTTATTTTCAAACAGTCACAAAAACTGCTCGTAATTACGCCCTCCTGCTTGAATGCATACTGTGCGACAATACCTGAGTGGTAGTTGCACCCTTTCAAACACCCGGGCAAAGCAGGATGGTATCTGAGGCTCTCATAATTGGCGCTACCAGTTCTGCATCCATCTCGATAGCTCTTTCGTAAATAACAGATTCCAGGTGTCTGCAGAGGAAAACATGAAGGGGCGGCTACTCAGTGGAAAGTGCAGATCCTACTGTTGGCTCAGTGCACTCAATACAATTCTCACCAAAAGTCTCACAAAAATTATTTCGCACCACATGTGTGATGTGCAAAGCTACACCATCAGGTTGGTATCATATTCGCTGTCACTTCGGGAGTTGTACATGTTCAAGTAACTCTGGCAGTGTTTCCCTTAAGATGATTAACTATCTCTTTCCATTCAGTAGTCAGGCGGACTGCATTGACGAATCAGATTATCACCTTCCACACTAGTGTAAACACCGATGACGAAGCTCTCTTGGTGACTACAATAAAAGGTGGTGTGCAGATTTTCAGATGTTTACACATGTTGACTGTGGCTGTTGAATACACCTTCCTTTGTAATGGATGTCTCATCTGTAAAAAGCACAAAGTGTGGGAATTCACGTCGAATGCCACACTTATGCAAAAATCAGTGGTGGAAGCCATTGTGATGTGGGAACCTTTCATGGTACGGATCTGAATTATCGCTCACAGATGATTTTTACATCACAAGAACACGGTACACAGTAACACATCTGTTCACATAAGATTGATATATTCCAAACACTTAAAATTCACCTTAACCGGCTTATAGGGTACAGCTTACACGCCTTTAAGGTGAATCTTCAATGTTTAGAATATGTTAAGATTATATAAACAGACGTGTTACTGTGAATTTTGTTTCTGTAACGTAACAATGACCTGTGAGTGATATTTATATGGAAATGCCAATGTGCACAACGTGATTTATGTTTTTAAATATTTTAGTTAAGAGAGACCTTTTTATAAAGTACTGTCTTTAACCCACATAACAACTTGGCGTAAGGTCCAAGTCAAAAGGACAAAAATGTTTTTTAACACCTGAAGATAACAGCAAAGTCTGTCAACCAGGCGTTTGAAGTAAAGAAATATTTATGTGATCTTGGGTTGAGAAAATATCTTGTCAGTGGACACCTGACAGGTGCGGCCGAGGGTGATACTCATGAGGGTCAGTCTACATCTCTTCCCACAGACACCTTGCACAAAAAATAGTGCAATGGGGCTAGCAGTTTACAACTGATAGTTTAGCGATGTGAAAACGTATGTATGCTCCAGTGTCCTCTGGCTTCTAAAATAACTTGTATAAAGTGAAGGAAACTACATCTGAAATCGGAAATTCGAGGTGTATGGACACCAACATCCCCACTTTGGATTGGTAAAATGGATTTTATCTGAACTGTGGAGTGTCTCTCAGGGTGGAATTACTGTTGTACTGTATGTCCAAGGCGCGACTGTTGGTATCGCAATGTCTGCGGCCAGCGACTGACTGGAAGCCACAAGAATTGCATTGTTCTGAGGAGAGATGAAAGCCTTCGTATGTGCTCTCTCCCCCGTGATGATATTGTTGGTTTTCCCCAGCTGTAACATTTCTGCCACTCCTCTGGGAATACCCATCCCTCTGCCTCCCCTCCCATGCCCTCGCCCATAACCAGGAAATTTTAAAAATAGTGAGAAATTCTGGTGGAAAATTCAAAAAATTTCAGGAAAAATCGCTCAGTGTACGTTGAGCTACTGGGAGGATCTCATGACAGTAATGTACTGTTAGTCATGATGCATTAAATAATTTAAGGTACTGGAATATTGTTTAATACATTTGCGGTTCGGATTCCACACTGTATATTCATTTAGTTAAACATTTTCTTCATTCTACCTAGCTTGGTCAGGCGGGGAATGTTTTCGTGTGCTCACAATATCGAGGACTATTTCCAGGGGCCAGGACAGTGCGACATTCAGTTGTGCTGACAGGTAAGAGGTGGTAGGAAGCATTACCTTCTGGCGCCACACATATAAGATGTGATGTACCGTTCTGATTACAGTGCTATAGATTGGCTATGGGAGTAACATATAATAAAAGAAAATCATCGCTAACGAAGACCTAAATATTCCACAAAGGTCGCGAAAATCACCACCCAACATTTATACCACAGATGCCAGTGTCCCAAGGAACTAGTGATTGGTGACCACAGCACAAGGAGTGGTCCACCCTCATGTGTATAGACAGATGAAAGAAAATAGTGTATGCACAGCTTACACTGTTAGCAAATTTTTATTCCCCTCCTCCCACCCATCCTCACCCTCCATGAGTAGGTATAGCAATGACGCACTGACCTCATGACGGGAAATTAAATTTTTTTCGAAGGAAATAGGTCAGTTGGGCTAACTCCACTAACCTAACTCCCTACACTCCTCCCCCACTCCTATGACGTCACCCACCCCCTGCACTACACTGTCCTCCTAAAAATGGCGGGAAATTCTGATTTTTGATGGAAAATATGTTAAATGGCCCACCTCCCCTAAGCTAACTACCCATCCTTCCCCTTTCCTAAGATGTCTTAAATGAATTTTGGCATGACACCTACTAAAGCTGAATGAATGGTTTACTGTCCAGTATTTGTTATTTTTCTGAGTCATTAGTCTTTGACTCGTTTGATATGGGTCGCCACGAATTCCTCTCCTGTGCCAACCTCTTCATCTCATAATAGTACTTGTACTCTAAGTTCTCAATTGTATGGTGGATGTATTCTAATCTCTGTCTTCCTTACAGATTTTTCTCTGTGCAGTTCTCTGTCGTAGCATGAAGGTTATTCCGTGATTTCTTAACGCATGTCCTATGATCCTGTCTTTCCTTCTTGTGAGTGTTTCGCACATGTTCCTTTCTTCGGCGATTCTGCGCAGAACCTTTTCATTCGTTACCTTATCAGTCCACCGGATTTTCTGTAACATCACATCTCTAACGCTCAGGTTCTCTTCAGTTCCGGTGTTCCCACTTTCCACAATTGACTACCATACAGTGCTATGCCTCAAACGTACGTTTTCAGGAACTTCAGCCTGATATTAAGGACTTTGTTAGATACCAGCAGCGTACTCTTGACCAGCAATTCCCTTTTTTCCTGCTGTTTACGTCCTCCTTGCTCCATCCATAATGGGTTATTTTTCCCCAAGTATAGCAGAAATTGACTTCGTATACTTTATGATCAACATTTCTGATATTAAGCTTCTCACTACCCTCAGTACTGCTGCTTGTCATTTCTTTCGTTTTTCTCAGTCCGTATTCTGCACCCATTACACTGTTTATTCCATTGAATAGATACTGTAATACCTCCTCACCAAGAAAAAGGATAGAAGTGCCATCAGCATATCACCATAGATTTTAGTTCTACTCTGGAAGCTTAGAACTTCGATGTTCATCTTCCAATCGTGCTATTCCCTCTTTTTTCTTATACATATTGTGGATTACCGGTCCTCCGCCGTAGGCTGCTCGTCTTTTTCTCAAAATTTCTAACATCTCGCACAAGTTTACACTGTCAAACGCTTTTTGTAGATTGACAAATCCGATGAGCATATCTTGTCTTTCTCCAGTGTTCTTTGCACTATAAACTGCTACATCAGAACTGCCTCTCTGGTGCCTTTACCTTTCCTAAGGCCAAACTAGTCGTCATTTAAAAGATCTTCAGTTAACCCTAACCAAGCGTGTACGTCATTGATAATAATGTTTCCATCGATTTGATATGGCTAACTCGAGTCCATATAGTTGTAAAAATAACCGTGGTCCATTAAAACTATGTATCACCTTTTGGCGAAGTAAAAATTGCTGAGGAGCTCGGATATCACATTGTGTCATACGGTATTGCTAGAATTCTGCAATATTTCGCCTATTAATCGACTAGTGCCATCGACATCTTTTAGTACAGTCTCACCTTTCGCGGGGAACACAATTACTAACGGAGCTACGGAGGCACTTCTCCTAACACGGCTCACAGGTCCTGTCTCGCTAACGAATTCAGAATAAGAAGCCCGTGATCGCTCAACTTTGGAGTAAAAGCAAGTTGTGAATTGAGTGACTTTGTGCTCAAGTAACATAAAGTTGTTATTACTGTAAAATTAAATAAATTAAAATCATTTTGCTTTAAAGCACTTTCACAGAATAGTAGTCCATAGATTAGTGTGCAGTATGAAGACTGACATAGCCTCCTTTAACAAGTAGTACTGGTTTTAACTCTGAAAACAGAAACTGCTCAACTGAATGCAACTCGCGACTTGTGGAAGTTTTGCTAATGATATCACAGAAGACATAGCAACATTTCTTCTTCCACTGTGCGAAAGATCACGTTAGCTATTTACGTACGAAACCTGGACCAGGGCTTCGGTCGTTAAGATCATCATTGATAGCACCATGGTGACCAAATTCGACAGGCCTTAGCCACTAGTAGACGTACACAGTGGGTGTAAGCAGCCTTTGTGTGGGAGTCGCAAATCCATTACCATTAACAGATCATCACTGCTGCCGTGTAAAGTGATGCAATGGTACAAGCAAATAGAAGTCTGCTTTCGAATGTAGTGATTTACTGTCGCTCCAGGAAAAATAGATCTTGATATCTTAAAGAGGATCGACAGTGATTTTGTTAAAAACATACTGCCACGCTGTGAATATCACTGTCTTTTACAAAAGTAGTCTAGGAATGTGATATCCTGTGATCAGCAGCATATTGTTAGTTACGGCATCTGAGAACCAAACTGGTCGCGGAATCATCTCTGAGACGTACTTTTAGTTTCTGCTTAAATAATGCCAAATCGTAAATAATGGCAAACTTGTAAGGAATGAAACCATTCAATAACTGCTTCAAACCACACTGATTCTTCTTTCTTTACAAAAGACATAATAATAGCTATTGACAAAACCTGTAGCTATGGCAATGTTTTAGGGTCCACTAGAGGTTTCAGTTCTTCACATTGACATAAAGAAACCATTGTTCTCGTCTTAAAGGTCCTGCATCGTCTCTCAGTTGTTTTACGCTTACAGTTCTTTTTGGATATTGCAGTACTATGCTGAAGACAGAGGAAAGCACACCTGAGTGAGACTTTTATTTTTTCATTCGAAAGTTCTCTCATATCTGACAATGTCTACATTGCTCCCACTCAGTTGTAGCACTTTTTTTTGGTTGTGTTGACTTTTATTATTAATGAATTCGCAGAATTTCACAAAACTTACGTGACAAAACTAAGAGAAAACGCTTAAGTTTAGATTCTCCTATGCCAATACACTTGAAACAACACAATTCTTAAAAATAGACAAAAATATAGATTTTTCACTAGATCGCTTACGTTTCCCAAACGTGTGATGTAAATTTAACGAAACCGTGAGGTAAACTGAAGAAGAAATGTAGCAAATATTGTGACTGCCACCTATTTGATATTTGGACAGTTTTAGACAGAACTGACTTATTTTTGAAATAAGTCGATAAACTGAAATACTTCTGATATTAACTACCAATGAGCAGCTAGAAGAAAAATTAAGTAACTGAAAAGTCTTACTGTCTCTCGTCGATGCAATTAGGCCCTTACGCCTGTAATAATGAACACTTCCAACAGCGCCAGTACCGAAAAAGTACTACCTGACACAGAAAGATTGACGGGATGTTAGTAATGAGACTACCATCTAATTTTGCGAGAAAATAAGTGTATTTGCATCAATCAAAGCACAACGAGTAACGAAAGGACAAAGTAACTTATTGGTGGGAAATAAAATTCTGACTACCCTAGAGCCCTGAAAAGGAATAAATCGCATTCCAGATTTGTCATTTGTCACCCTTTTAACAGCCCACAACCAGTAACCATCAAATGTTGTCACAGCTTTAAAAGTACTAAAATATATCTACACACTGTCAAAAGCAGTGGAATAATGACCAAGCGCTGGCAAGGAATGTAAACATCGTATTTTGAAATTTCTGTTTAACTTGTGAGTGCTGTTCTCTAAAATAACACGTGGTGTGCTCAGGTTCTCGATCCGCAAGACAGATATATGCAAATGAGGACAAGGCCAACAAGGAAAGTAAGTAATCAGAAAATATTGTTGTCGAATATTCTCCTGCAACGAGATTACGGATAAAGATGTGATTTTATTGACTCGCCAACAATCTTCGCAGCAACATGACAGGCTGAGGGAGTATTTAAAGAATTTCATGTTTCTACTGTTTAAAGAAGGTCCTACAAAATATAGCTTTACAGAGACTAAGTCTGAAATTTACCTATCCATTTGAACTTTCACTTGTTTTTTTTTTTTTTTTTTTTGCCCACAATACTTTTGCTTTCCGTGAATCACGAGTTTATCTTTGCAATGCTTCGTTTGTTTGTGGTATCATCAACTTCGATTACTCGAAAGAAGCCCTTCGAGCTATCTCTTTGTGTCTGCACTGAGGCATTTAGTACCTTCGGACGCCTTTTGGGACATCAGCAAATGGGAATTGTTCTTGGATGTGGAACCACAAGGCGAGATATTTTCCAGTGACTTTCCACCATTATTGTTTTGTATTCTATTCCGGGATGTATGTTTGGGAGGCTGGCTGGTATGTTCTGTTTCTTGTTTTATCTGTTTATGGATGAAATGTTTCACTTCCTTGCCGTGGTGTGTGATAGGTTACGTATAGATTGCTTCAGTCGTGCGATCTAAATATTTTGACAATTATAGTGTGACTATTCCGCGTTTAGGTTTTACGGTGGTGTCCTTCCATGCAATAAATGAAGGTCATGATTGGCGCAATTTTCGTTAGATGGGAACTGGATGCAGGATCGAGTAATATCTTTTCATTCCATCACGTTGTAGATTCAAACTTATTAACGTCTCCAGCATTATAAGATATATTGTCTTGGCAGAAGTATTGTATTGAGAATTTTTCATTAGGTTACTCTGTTCGAGAAAGCGTGTAGTGCATCAGCTACAGTGAGAACCCATATGAACTTTTGTGAAATGTTCACTCTTTGGTACACCAGCATGAATTATTGCGTTTAACCCAAGTGATTTCATTTGTTATCTTACGCAAGATAGCTCCCTGTTGCCATCTCGTTCACACTTATTGCTGCAGGTTTTGTCATATTTATGCTCAGATGTGGCTCATAGAGTAACATAAAGTAACAAGTATGTTTTATTGCAAACCATTAGGAATAAATATTCTTATCTTAGCACGGATTAAGGTTACAGGTGCAGAATGGTAAGTTTTCAGATGCTCTTCAGGAAGACTGATGATTTATGAATACAATACACAGAGTTCTAGTGTATCAGATGCTCGGTGGAAAACATGATAGCGAAGTGTTCTCTATTTGCAAAAGTAGGTGTACATCTTATTCTTCAACTACGCTGTGATCTGTATGGTTTAATGAAATGTTTGAAAGCATCTTTTTCCAAGACGAAATTCTGTGGTTACGGATTGCTTGGCTTTTGACTATAAGCTGAAAGCATACATATTAGGTAATTTTTTGACAGGTTCATTGCCTGATACTTGTTTAGATATATAGCTATGTAAAATTCATTTCCACTGTACCTACGTGACATAAGTTCCTGTGTATGGGACTATTTATTTACATATTAGTGGTCAGATCATTTTCTAATTTGATTTCTGTGGCATGACAATTCACATATTACAGCAAACCTCAGTAGTTCACGGTTTTACTTAACTTAGCACTGTAACAATTTACTTTTATTACACAAGGCACACATACAAGGTAATGATTAAAACTGCTACAAAATGTTTGTAGGCATAATTTTCGTTCATTAGCTAAAGCATGAAACGTGTTGTATTTCCCAGATCTGAGTAATACGTCAGCCACAAATGATGAGACAAATATGCTGAAATATATTTGATCCCTAAGGAGATTTTGGGATTTACATAATGAGGCAGAATCTATTCCATTAGAAGTAACTAGTACACACATTTATTAAATGCCTGTGGCTGGTGCATGTTACACTGATGAAGTAAATGTGTATGGTAATGAGTTGAATTAATTATCAATTACGTATTATAAAATTAATAACTATGTTAACACCTTCAGACACAAAATGGACAAGACTCAATAATACTGGACATACCCCCATATGGTGAGAGGTGGGGACATGCAAAAGACCTGGGAACATTCTCGAACACGAGAGTTTTTGTGGTCCAGGTGTTATGATGCGGGGAGGCATAATGTTGCATGGGCGTACTAATCTCCAAATCTTTGATGATGACGAGATTTGCGTCGTGGGGCGCTCAACTGCGCGGTTATCAGCTCTCGTACAAATTCCCAAACTTTTCTCAGTCCAATCTCGCCAGCTGCATGAATTATGATGAAATGATGTGGACAACACAAACACCCAGTCATCTCGAAGCAGGTGAAAATGCCTGACCCCGCCGCGAATCGAACCCGGGACCCCGTGCTCGGGAAGTGAGAACGCGACCGCGAGACCACAAGCTGCAGACTACCATATCATTGAACACGACAAACTCAGCGGTCAACGTTAGTGTGACACTACACCTTCCCCATGTGCCTGTTTTGAGGTGTGCACCCCGCCAAGACTGCATGCGCAACCACACTGACCAGAGCAGGTGGAGGAGCCCTAGCAGCGAGGTGATGTGCGGCGACTGGACTGGCGTGCCCGTTCCCCCGACTTAAATCCCACCGAGTAAGTGAGGAATGAGTTAGGGAGACGTACTGCACCACGTCCACATGCGTCGACGACCATCTAGCAGTTGGCAAACTCTCTGGTGGAGGAATGGAGTATAGTAACACAGGAACTCCTTACCGTTTTTGTGGTCAGCATGGGAGAACGTTTTAGAGCATGCACAGCGGCCCGTGATGATCACATATCCTACGAGTAACCATGTATCGTCTTTTGGAATGCCGAGGGGTCTATTATGAATTGTGGTTTTGATTTAGATGAAACTGTCATGTCTGTTCCTCCAATTACGTATTTCTTTCAATTATTGTCTGGACTATACTGTAGCAGTTCTCTCTACGTACAGTCCACGTTGCACCTAGATATGATACTTGCTAGTAGGACACCATGCGAAAGTCACCTTCGTCCGTAAGTTTTGTACACTAGTGGAATATGAAGGCCTACTGCACCTATATTTATCTATTTGCGTGTATCAGGTAAACTGAAGGCCTCCTTTACATGCAGCACATTCTCGCATGTAGTCAGTTAAGTCCTGATGGCAAATATTGTTATTGTCGTGGTCATCAGTCCAGAGACTGGTTTTACGTAGCTCTCCATGCTACTCTATCCTGTGCAAGCTTCTTCATCTCCGACTACCTACTGCAACCTACGTCCTGAATATGCTTAGGGTATTCACCTCTTCGTCTCCCTCTATTAGTTTTACCCTCCACGCATCCCTCCACTTAAATATATACTAGATGTTAGCAAATTTCTCTTCTTCAGGAACGCTTTCCTTCCCTTTGCTAGTCTACATTTTATATCCTCTCTACTCCGACCATCACGTTATTTGCTCCCCAAATAAAAAACTCATTCACTGCTTTAAGTGTCTCATTTCCTAATCTAATACCCTCAGCGTCACCTGATTTAATTCGGCTACATTCCATTATCGTCGTTTTGCTTCTCTTGACGTACATTTTATATCCTCCTTTCAAGACACTATCCATTCCGTTCAACTGCCCTTCTAGGTCCTTTGCTGTCTCTGACAGGATTACAATGTCATCGGCGAACCTCAAAGTTTTTACCAGGATCACTCCAAAAGAAATGAACACTATTTTTTTTTAAATCCGTCTTTTATTCTAGATGTTTGAAAGTCTTACAGTGTGTAGATACATCCTTGAGGAACAATATTTTCATTTCTCCACATAATTTCCATCCCTTTCAACTGCCTTACGCCATCTTGAAACCAGCGCCTGTATACCCGTACGGTAAAATTCTGGACCAACCTGTTGGAGCCACTGTTTGGCAGTGTGCACAGGGGAGTCATCATCTTCAAACCTTGTTCCACTAAGAGAGTATTTCAGTTTCCCAGAGAGATGATAGTCACATGAAGCCAGGTCAGTACTGTACGGCGGGTGTTTCAGTGTTGTCCATACGAGTTTTGTGATCGCTTCCATGATTTTTTGACTGACATGTGGCCGTGCACTGTCGTACAACAGCAAAACATCCAGCATTTGCGGAAGTGGTCGAACACGACTCAGTCGAGCTTGAAGTTTCTTCAGTGTCGCCACATATGCATCAGAATTTATGGTGGTTCCACTTGGCATGATGTCCACAAGCAAGAGTCCTTCGGAATCGAAAAACACCGTAGCCATAAGTTTTCCAGCAGAAGGTGTGGTTTTGAATTTTTATTCTTGGGTGAATTTGCATGATGCCACTCCACTGATTGCCTCTTCGACTCTGGTGAAAAATGATGGAGCCATGTTTCATCGCCTATCACAATTCCTCCACCATTCCCTTACTGTTCCAAAAGTTCACTCCATACCGTTTTTCTTGTTTCTTTGTGATCCACTGTCAACGTCCTGGGAACACACCTGGCACAAACCTATTTTAACGCCAACACTTTCAGTATTCTGCAAACACTTCCTTCCCCTATCCCAACGTAGCGTGACAATTCGTTTACTGTGATGCGTCTGTCAGCAGTCACCAATTCGTTAACTCTCTGCACATTGTCTGCAGTGTGTGCAGTAAGACGTCTGCCGCTGCTAGGACAATCCCCAATATTGCCGTGGCCGCTTTCATCACGTAACCTGCTTGCCCACTGACCAACTGTACTACGATCGACAGCAGCATCTCCGTACACCTTTTTCAACCTCTTTGGGATGTTTCCCACTGTCTCGCTTTCACAACACAAGAATTCTATGACAGCATGTTGCTTCTCACGAACGTCAAGTACAGCAGCCATCTTGAGGACTTGCTGTGACGGCGCGACTCACGAGAACAGGTTGGACTAAGTTTGAAAAACTTTCACACATGCGGAATGAAAACTGTGTTTTTACAAAAATAGTGCGCATTTCTTTTGGAGTGACCCTCGTATTTCTTGTCCATGGATTTTAATTCCTATTCTCAATTTTTGTTTTGCTTCCTTTTCTGTTGGTCATTATACAGATTGAATAACATCGGGAATAGGGTTCAACGCTGTCTCACTCCCTTCTCAACCACCGCTTCCCTTTCATGCCCCTCGACTCTTATGACTGCCATCTGACATCTGTACAAATTGTAAATAACCTTTCGCTCTCTGTGTTTCATCCCTGCCACCTTCAGAATCTGAAAGAGAGTATTCCAATCAGCGTTGTCAAAAGCTTTCTCTAAGTCTATAAATGCTAGAAACGTAGGTCTGCCTTTCTTTATCCTAGCTCCTAAGATAAGTCGTACAGCCAGTATTGCCTCACGTGTTCCAGGGTTCCTACGGGATCCAATCCGATCTTCCACGAGGTCGGTTTCTACCAGTTTTCCCATTCGTCTAACACTAACACTAATACTAACACGAATTCTTTACAGACAAATGGAAAAATTTATGACAAATACAGCAATAAAAACCATAGCCCACTTCGAGCAATCAGAAATGTTGGTCAGTGTACCTGTTTACGGCAGTTGTAATCTTTCACGAGAGAACTTCACTGGCTATGGACTCACGTGACGCAATCGCAAACGTAAACCAGAGATTTCCCTCCAATAATCATAATGTTGTACAGCAACCGGGATGACACAGCCGGTTAAGCAGGAATCATGTTGCGGAAGGAGCAGACAGGCGAGCCAGACACGGGAGGCAAACCTAGTAAAATTTCAATGCATAACTAACGCGATTGACAACCTCATCGACAACGCAGCTCCGGCTTCTGTAATGATTTTCCTCCGACAGCAATTTGCATAGCTATGATAACTCGTGCGTGCGGCAACTGAAAAGTGGGAGAGATGATGCGTAAAGTTTTCATCAGCACCATATGCAGATACTTTCTGAATTGCTTGTCTGACTTAAAAGCTTTCAAATAAAATATGTATTCACACACGGCAGGACCATTGAAACCATTGATTGGTTTCAATCTAGATTCAATGTTATTTGTGATCCATCTCTGCGTAAGGAGCACCGAACCAATTACTATTTGGCGGGAAGCTTGGGTATGAGAAAATAGTAGCTCCTTTATATTTAGTTCATATAGTAATTCATAATAAATAAGAGAGTTCCTCAGGGTGTAGGTTATGTGACTATGCTAATAATGGTTATTAGCTATTGATTAAACGGGTTGACAAGGGGACAGAGTTGCTAAAACTATTAAAAAATTACCTCAGTATTACTACATTAAATATGGAATGAAAGTCTGGTTAAGCAATTCAGCGATGATATTTGATCTAGCCAATAGAAGTTGTTGCGTTTATAATTAACGGAATATGTTTTTGCACAGAAACTGATATATTCTTCTTGGCGATTTAATTAATTAATGTTAATTAACATATCGTCTTGCGTGAGAATCTGTCTGACTGAATCGAGATGTTTCGTGCTTCTACTCCGATTGAGATAGTCATATTACTGGAACTAGTTCTTTCTGCAAAGTGTCTGAAATAAAATATCTTAGTTCTTTCATCTCAGGTTCTCCACTAAACCTATTACCTTCCGTAGAGTGAAATTTGTTTCTGGCTGTCAGTAAAGCAATGTTAATCACGATTTATAAGAAGAAAAAAAACTGATTGCAAGAATCGTATGATCACAACTGCTGGACTATACATACTTAAAACAATTGATATGGAAGACACAGGATATTTCAAGCATTTGTACGTTACATTAGAAGAAAGACGTGGAAGCTTAAGTTAACAAAGGAATGGCTTTTAATGGTACTATTCGCAGTCGTCGTCTTATTTAATTTTACGTTTATAACCATCATAACATCCATAAAGCGGAAATGACAAAATTAAAAAATTACAGTACGAATGCCCGGAAACAAAGCTTGCCACACAGAAAATTCGTAGTCATTCTTGATCATCAGGCCTAAGATGTCTGAAAAGAAATTGACCATTCTTATTGATTTCCATTGAATTCATATTGGTTAAAGTACCGGCGGTCTAACAGCTACAAATCTTCGCGCCAGTGGCTCTGGTTGAAGGAATGGCTAGGGATCTTTAATAATCAGGATTTTAATAAGAGTAATGAAATAGCAAATAATACAGACAAATGTGAGATGCAGTAGCCAATGACATACAGAGTCAGTAAAATGATACAATATGTAGTTCATTGGTTAACTACTGAGTATTAAATATCGTAATCTAGGTAATAACCCGATGTGTTAGAAGTTATGGTATTTATGTAAAATAGGCATGTAAGTACGAAAGGTAAGGAATAAAATATAAAGAAGAAACCATAAGCCTGTCGAAAGGTTACATTTATTCGGATGAACAGTCAGTGATCTTGCTGTATTATTTAATGAATAAAGCAGCCTAAATCGTGTTTTATTAACTGTTACGATAGGTCTTATCAGATTTAACGTTTAAATAGTTTAAGTAGGACTACTGCTACCACCGACGCCGTTAACAGAGAGCAAAACTTGATCTACACATTTTTTTTCATTAACTAGAGCTGAAGTACTTCCAGGTGGTGGCAGTCCCCAATTGCAGGCAGTGAATAGGCAAGCATTAGCGACAGAACGGATAGAGCAGCAGGAAATCCATCAGCTTGCGGTGGAAACTGAACGACTGTCTCGTCTTGACATCGGCAGGCTGTTTCTGGCAGTATCGGTCGAGTGATTGCTAATATAATTTATGTATGAAGAAAGGTAGATAGAATCAACATATTTACTAACATCACTGTAGCTGGATCGCCTCTGTAGCCGAGGGTGCTAACGTACGTCTGTGCAGAGGTGAGGTGATTCGAATTCTGATAGAAAATTTGCGCTGCCAGTATTTGGCGGGTAGGGAAGGAGAGGCGGTGCCGCAAAGGTCCTGATCAACGATCCTTACATCAATCTCGTGGATTAAATTCGAAAGCTTTCCGCAGTGTCTCATCAGCTGAGGGCATGTTGCATTGTCAACGGTGATCTATCCATCGAAGGTGAAAGTTAAGCTCGGCGACCCCTTTAGTGCTATTCGAGAGTAATAGGCTATGCGCCGATACCATATTTCTCCCTGTCCCTTCACCTCACCCGTAACTACACAAAACCAGTAATACACTGTTCAAGCACACATCACTCATCCACATGCCACAGATACAAACCTGATATCTCGTGACTGGTTGGACGAAGGCAATAGAAAAACCACCTCGATCACGACCTTACCTAGAACGGTGATGCTGCATTCCTGTAACTGGTCATTTCTTGGGTATGTGGCTACTTTGACTTTGACCGCAGTCGTAGTGCAGACTTAGGTTGCTTTCGTTGCTGCATTGTTTATTTGGCTCACAGTAAATACCAATGCGGAAAATAAAAGCCGATTCATCTGTGTTTTCCAGGCTACAATTGCTGTTGTGTTGTTTAAGCTGTGTAATAATGCTCCTTTTGCTAGTTCGTATGCACACTTTATCCCAAGTGCGAGCTATTTTATTTACGCCTCATGAGGTTAGTGGTGTGTGTGTGTGTGTGTGCGTGTGTGTGTGTCTGTGTGTGTGTGTGTATCCTCTGTGGTATTCTAGTATATACGCACAATTCTTGTTAGTTTAAACACTGCACCAATGCCGTACCTTCTCATCACCCTGCTGATATGATTTGTGACTGACTTACAAAAGGGAAAAAACCTTACCTTTAGTTGGTTGCTTATAGCTATAAGCCCTTAATCTTTTTGTTTATAATCTATATTCATCTCTTTGACAGTATAGCCCTTCATTGTAATCATTTATTCTGAAAGTAGATATCATGTGGTCGACCTATCCGTCCGAAGGCTGTGGTTCACAGACTCTTCTAGCTGGGTCCAACCTTTTTTTCATGTACTCCTCTTTCCTGATCGGGATAGTGATTTTTGATTTATCGAGTTTCTTTGAGTGGCCATCCTCCGCAGCAAGCACAGAAATATTTGTTTTGTAAATAAAAACGCCTTCTCTTGCTGCACTGTATTTTACTTTCCAAGACGCGTTTGGGCTTTTACTCGAAGGAATCATCACTGGGATCTATAATGATAAAGTCGTGGTACCGTTCGTTTTGATATACAGCATTTGCAGATTATAAAACAATTCACTCCTCCCCTCTTATATAAATGTGTGATTGCTTATGGTTTATCCTGTTATTAGTTGACATCGATGTTTCTCCTCATCTGGTCACAAGTAGGTCGCACTACCGCTCTATTTATGAAACATAAGCATGTATTTTGTGTTTCCAGCATTTTTGTCTCCACTTTTCCTTTGGTTTTCCCTTTTTTATGCATTATGTGGTCTATACCACAAATTCAGAAGACCTAACTGAAACGTTCACAAAATCATACAACACATAAAATTCAACACCATACGGAAATGTAATTAGATTCAACAATAAAAAGCACCTCTTAACCTTGCAAGAAAATTACCACATACAGAAAACCAAAGTAGAAAAGAAAACCCTGTCGAATGATCAAGTACATATACCAAACAACTCATTGTTTACACTAATAGATAAAATAATAATAATGATAATAAAATACCTCCGAAATTCCTTTCCACCTTCGTGTCCGTTATCCTCTCCAGAAAACATTTCAACCAAAAAATAACAACAACAACCATCCATTCATGCATACTTACTCACTCACTCATACATATATAATCATAACAGTAATGAACAGATGTTAGTTATCAGCGTGTACTTCGTTAGGTAGCCAAGATGTTGTTGTTGTTGTGGTCTTCAGTCCTGAGACTGGTTTGATGCAGCTGTCCATGCTACTCTATCCTGTGCAAGCTTCTTCATCTCCCAGTACCTACTGCAACCTACATCCTTCTGAATCTGCTTAGTGTATTCATCTCTTGGTCTCCCCCTATGATTTTTACCCTCCACGCTCCCCTCAAATACTAAATTGGTGATCCCTTGATGCCTCAGAACATGTCCTACCAACCGATCCCTTCTTCTGGTCAAGTTGTGCCACAAGCTTCTCTTCTCCCCAATCCTATTCAATACTTCCTCATTAGTTATGTGATCTACCCATCTAATCTTCAGCATTCTTCTGTAGCACCACATTTCAAAAGCTTCTATTCTCTTCTTGTCCAAACTATTTACCGTCCATGTTTCACTTCCATACATGGCTACACTCCATACAAATACTTTCAGAAATAACTTCCTGACACTTAAATCTATACTCGATGTTAACAAATTTCTCTTCTTCAGAAACGCTTTCCTTGCCATTGCCAGTCTACATTTTATTCCTCTCTACTTCGTCCATCATCAGTTATTTTGTTCCCCAAATAGCAAAACTCCTTTACTACTTTAAGTGTCTCATTCCCTAATCTAATACCCTCAGCATCACCCGACTTAACTCAACTACATTCCATTATCCTCGTTTTGCTTTTGTTGATGTTCATCTTATATCCTCCCTTCAAGACACCATCCATTCCGTTCAACTACTCTTCCAAGTCCTTTGCTGTCTCTGACAGAATTACAATGTCATCGGCGAACCTCAAAGTTTTTATTTCTTCTCCATGGATTTTAATACCTACTCCAAATTTTTCTTTTGTTTCCTTTACTGCTTGCTCAATATAGAGATTGAATAACATCGGGGAGAGGCTACAACCCTGTCTTACTCCCTTCCCAACCACTGCTTCCCTTTCATGTCCCTCAACTCTTATAACTGCCATCTGGTTTCTGTACAAGTTGTAAATAGCCTTTCGCTCCCTGTATTTTACCCCTGACACCTTTAGAATTTGAAAGAGAGTATTCCAGTCAACATTGTCAAAAGCTTTCTCTAAGTCTACAAATGCTAGAAACGTAGGTTTGCCTTTCCTTAATCTTTCTTCTAAGATAAGTCGTAAGGTCAGTATTGCCTCACGTGTTCCAGTAATTCTACGGAATCCAAACTGATCTTCCCCGAGGTCAGCTTCCACTAGTTTTTCCATTCGTCTGTAAAGAATTCGTGTTATTACTTTGCAGCTGTGGCTTATTAAACTGATTGTTCGGTAATTTTCACATCTGTCAACACCTGCTTTCTTTGCGATTGGAATTATTATATTCTTCTTGAAGTCTGAGGGTATTTCGCCTGTTTCATACATCTTGCTCACCAGATGGTAGAGTTTTGTCAGGACTGGCTCTCCCAAGGCCGTCAGTAGTTCCAATGGAATGTTGTCTACTCGGGGGCCCTTGTTTCGACTCAGGTCCTTCAGTGCTCTGTCAAACTCTTCATGCAGTATCGTATCTCCCATTTCATCTTCATCTACATCCTCTTCCATTTCCATAATATTGTCCTCAAGTGCATCGCCCTTGTACAGACCCTCTATATACTCCTTCCACCTTTCTGCTTTCCCTTCTTTGCTTAGAACTGGGTTTCTATCTGAGCTCTTGATGTTCATACTGTGGTTCTCTTATCTCCAAAGGTCTCTTTAATTTTCCTGTAGGCAGTATCTATCTTACCCCTAGTGAGAGAAGCCTCTACATCCTTACATTTGTCCTCTAGCCGTCGCTGCTTAGCCATTTTGCACTTCCTGTCGATCTCAATTTTGAGACGTTTGTATTCCTTTTTGCCTGCTTCATTTACTATATTTTTATATTTTCTCCTTTCATCAATTAAATTTAATATTTCTTCTGTTACCCAATGATTTCTACTAACCCTCTTCTTTTTACCTACTTGATCGTCTGCTGCCTTCACTACTTCATCCCTCAGAGCTACCCATTCTTCTTCTACTGTACTTCTTTCCCCCATTCCTTTCAATTGTTCCCTTATGCTCTCCCTGAAACTCTGTACAACCTCTGGTTCTTTCAGTTTATCCAGGTCCCAGCTCCTTAAATTCCCACCTTTTTGCAGTTTCTTCAGTTTTAATCTACAGGTCATAACCAATAGATTGTGGTCAGAGTCCACATCTGCCCCTGGAAATGTCTTACAATTTAAAACCTGGTTCCTAAATCTCTGTCTTACCATTATATAATCTATCTGATACCTTTTGGTATCTCCAGGCTTCATCCATGTATACAACCTTCTATCATGATTCTTAAACCAAGTGTTAGCTATGATTAAGTTGTGCTCTGTGCAAAATTCTATCAGGTGGCTTCCTCTTTCATTTCTTAGCCCCAATCCATATTCACCTACTGCGTTTCCTTCTCTCCCTTTTCCTACACTCGAATTCCCGTCACCCATGACTATTAAATTTTCGTCTCCCTTCACTATCTGAATAATTTCTTTTATTTCATCATACATTTCTTCAATTTCTTCGTCATCTGCAGAGCTAGTTGGCATATAAACTTGTACTACTGTAGTAGGTGTGGGCTTCGTATCTATCTTGGCCACAATAATGCGTTCACTATGCTGTTTCTAGTAGCTTACCCACATTCCTATTTTCCTATTCATTATTAAACCTACTCCTGCATTACCCCTATTTGATTTTGTATTTGTAACCCTGTATTCGCCTGACCAAAAGTCTCGTTCCTCCTGCCAGCGAACTTCACTAATTCCTACTATATCTAACTTTAACCTATCCATTTCCCTTTTTACATTTTCTAACCTACCTGGCCGATTAAGGGATCTGACATTCCACGCTCCGATCCGTAGAACGCCAGTTTTCTTTCTCCTGATAACGACATCCTCTTGAGTAGTCCCCGCCCGGAGATCAGAATGGTTGACTATTTTACCTCCGGAATATTTTACCCAAGAGGACGCCATCATCATTTAATCATACAGTAAAGCTGCATGCCCTCAGGAAAAATTACGGCCGTAGTTTCCCCATGCTTTCAGCCGTTCGCAGTACCAGCACAGCAAGGCCGTTTTGGTTATTGTTACAAGGCTAGATCAGTCAATCATCCAGACTGTTGCCCTTGCAACTACTGAAAAGGCTGCTGCCCCTCTTCAGGAACCACACGTTTGTCTGGCCTCTCAACAGATATCCCTCCGTTGTGGTTGTACCTACGGTACGGCTATCTGTATCGCTGAGGCACGCAAGCCTCCCCACCAACGGCAAGGTCCATGGTTCATGGGGGGGAGCCAAGATGTATGTGTAACTAAACAAACTAAATAGGATGAGATAAACAGTGAACTCAAAGTAGTTATGTTTGTCTTAGTATTATGTCTAGACTAGTGGCATAAGACTGATAATGCATCAAAACAACAAGTGCAAACAAAATGTAAAGTTAGGAGAAAATGTTCGAATCACGAAAAACATGATTATGTTTCATAAATAAAGCGGTAGTGTGACCTCTAAGCGACCATATGAGAGGAAACACCGATGTCAACTACAAACAGGAAGAACCCTTTTCTAAAAAAAATTGTGACAATAATGAGCGCTGCTCTCGAACTATGTTATATACTCGTAAAATTACATTAGTGACTTTTTGACTTTGTGGAGCTGCTGCTCTTAAATAAATCACCCGATTTCTCTGAAACTGTATTCATTTGTTTGTCTGTACACGTACATCACATCTACCGATTTCCGTTCGATTTGGATAATTTCATTGTGTTGAGTCGTTTCTTTTGCCTTAATTTATTGGTCCACATGTTTACGAGATTATCCTGTAAAAATTTGATTTAAGTCGGAGAAGAAAGAAATTTTAGAGTTGTTTGGTAACAACTGATCCCAATACACATTGCATGGGGGCTCAATTAAAATGCAATAATTTTAGTAGCTGTGTGACCAGTTGCGAAGTGTCGTAACCGGTTGGCCCTGGCTATTATTAGTACGCAATCTGAATGCATAAAATAACAATAAAGAACGAAAGGAAATTTCCATTAACACAATAGATTAATTAAGTCCCCTGCAACTATAAAAGCTGCGAAACAACAAAGCATAAGTGTAACTGTTCTGCGTGTGGAAATGTGATTCAACCTACATGTATCTGGCACAGTTCTTCCTCAGTGCGACAAGATATTTTAAACACCATTTACAATAAACTAATTGAAAAACCAGAAATACTATAATAGCACATGGAAACCCGAATTACAGGTCTAATACATGAAGACGAGTCAGATGCTTTGTTGACTGAACCTGTGACCAAGAGGCATTGTCATTAAGGAGATGTGGAATAATTATTTTTGCTATCTCCATATACACTGACGAAAAATACACTGCGATCATTCCAACATCTTCCATCTAAACATTACACCAACCGAACAGCATCTATTGTCTCGCCCAACAGAACAACAACTGCACACGACATCCTCTGAACTAGTACTGCTCTCGACATCCTCTCAACAAGCACTGCCGACGGCAACCTCTGAACTACTACTGCCCCAGTGGAGGTGGCGGAATAATAATCTTTGGCGCAATCTATGGCGTAGTGACTCAGTGTAGCCACCTTTCAACATATGGTATATGAGTTAGAAATATGAAGCCTTTGTCCGTCCAAACGTTCATTAGAGTATCGTGTAAGGAACTGAAGTAAGTTAGTCAATAAATTTTCGAGAATTTTGATAACAACAGTGAACACATGCTTCCCATTATACAGGGGGAATCACCTAAAACTTGCACGCAAATATTGCGGAAATGTAAAGACTATTGATGCGTGGTTTCCACATAATGGATATGCAGTTAGAGGCTCAAATTGTTAATTTATCAAGATGCTGTAATAACATGCATGTTTTTTTAAATGGAACAATGTCTGTTGACATTAACAAACTAAACGTAGAGTAAACCATAATGTCAGTGGTGTTAGTTGCAGGATTCTAGTGCGAGTCTAGATGGAGTTTCGTATTTTGAAATGTTTCCTCAATGACACTTCTTTGTGCCATTCAACCTGCGTAGTTTGTACCATGTTGTTATGTTTGCTTCCAGTGTATTTCTGTGTTCTTTGAGTGCACTGCGCCTTCCTCATTACTTAGTTTGTGACAGTTTAGGTATGACATTCAGCTACCAGGGGCTGCCACGTACCAGGTATCGACGATAAAAAAACACCTATAGTGGTGTGTGACGTAGCCTCCACAGACAGCTGTGCAGGCGTTGACTCTGGCGTCCAGTTGACCATACAGACGACGAACACTGTCATGACATATGTTATTCCGCGCTTGCTCGGCCTTTTCGAGTACTTCTATGAGTTGGTTGACGAGCCACACGAGTCACTTCTCGTCCCATCATATCCCATACGTGGTCACTGGAAGACAAGATCGGAGATCGTGTTGGCTAGGGAAGTTGCTGCACGTATTGCAGAACACTTAGAGTTTCACAGGCACTGTGTGGACGAGCATTATCCTATTGGAGCAATACGTCACCTTCCTGTTACAAGAACGGCTAAAGAACAGTTCTAACGACATTCCGTTCGTACCGAGCGCTGATTAGCGTCCCCTCCAGAAACACCAAAGATAAACAAGAGTTGTAGCTTGCCGAGCCCTAGACTGTGAGGGCTGCGGTGGAACCACTGTGTCTTGGACGAATGGACTCAACGACCCAGCGCTCACCACGTTTATTTCGTACTCGCAAACAACCACATTTCCGTACAGAGGGTTCACTGTTGAACACCACGGCGCCCATTTCAAGCTATCCTCTGACGGCACCAGTCGCGCTGCGAACGTCGGTGGTGTGGCGTGAGTGGAAGACAGGATAGAGGTGTGCGTGGCATAGTCCCACTGCTAGTAACCAGTTCGCAACAGTTCGTGTTAACACGCCAGGGTTCACAAACCCTATTATCTGTGCTGTGGTAGCTGTAAGATCTGCCACTCCTGAACTTAAAATACGTCTATCCTCGTGGGCATCTGTGCTGGGTGGACGTCCAGAACCTCGTATACGGGTGTGACAATTTTTACGTAACCATTGATACCAGCATCGTTGCACCACTGAAGCAGTACGTCCAACCTGGTTGTCAGTTCTCCGAAAGGACCATCTCGCCGCTTGGAAGGCCACAATTTCTGCCCTTTAAAACGCACTTGGTTAGCTGTAGGAAGCAAGAGTGTTTCTTCGTGGTATGGTTGCCTGCTTCCTTCACACGTTTGCATCATAGCCGTCTGGCTGTGAGGTTTCCCTATTAAAAAACAGACACAGACCGCGTGCTGAAGGGTACACCACTAGGCTTTTTGTTGGTGGACGACGCTGAAACCATTATCAGTACATCTGTAAGTGGGCTGCCTCTGTGTTGGCAGCGCTGTGTAGCGCTTTGCATTGGATCTCTGACTGCGCTTTCTTCGTAAGAGACTCTGTGGCTGGTTGGACTCGTTGTTGGAAGTTAACCGCCAGTACAGTTGGGCAGTTGGAAGTTAGTCGCCGACAGTGATAGAAGTACTGTCGGGCAGTTGAGCTGAACAGCCAACAGTAATGGATGTTAAATATGAGAGGTTAGCATTAATGGAGCGTAGAGGTCTGAAGTGTTAGCGTAGGCTAATGATCTCGAAGTATCCGACTTAGAGATTGAAAATTGTTCGTGATTATATATCTTTGTACTGGATGTCAATGACGATTTATATTCGTATTTGAAATGGATGTCACATTATTAGGGTAAAAAATACATGGTTTTGTTTGCAACAAAATCTTTACTTTACTAAACACATGCCTATTAGTAGTTAGTGTCTTTAGTAATTAGATTCTTTTATTTAGCTGGCAGTATTGACGCTCGCTGTATTGCAGTTGTTCGCGCACTTAAGATTTTTGTGAGGTAACTGCTTAATGAAATGTATAGGTTATTGTCAGGATTGCTTCTTATCAGGGCCACTCTTTTGTATTAATTATTTGAAGCCAGGTTGTAATTTTTTTTGAGCAGTCAGATTGCGATGCGCTAGAATATTGTGGATCAGTGTGGACACGATAAGAAAAAATAAGGAGAATAAGGAGAAAGTAGGCTCAGTACGTTCAGTTTTACTCAGCTGTTTCAGAATCAAATAACGTAGAAGTATCATTTTCTCAGTGATTCAGCAATTTAAGTGCAGACTCACACATTTAAATAAAGAAATTTCACATCTACTATCCCGCAGGTGGCATACGCCGTCATTGGGTAAAAATCGATGTCGTCTTTCCCAGTTGTGCTAATTTTTTTTTCAGCAGGGTAAATTAAAAATAATTAGCCATGTCCGTCCTAACGTTGATTAGAGAATCGACTAACAAGCTGAAGTACATTTGACAACGACTCTTAGAGATATTTTTGTAACTACTTTAAACAACGACTTCTTTCTATACAGTAATATAGAATTGTATCAATAACAAAATTTAGAAAAAGTAAGAGTTATTACCCATGGGGCCAAATCAACCAAGTGTCATCTACATACCGAAACCCACAAGTAAATTTCTTCTTGGCACTCTGAAGGGCTTTATCTTAAAATTTATCCATACAGAACTTTGCTACAACTGCACTGGGTCTTTCTAGCCTCTGATGATGTCTCTAGCACAGAAACATGCAATGGAATACAGACTAATGGAGCATAACAAAGCAGAGATTCTAACTTACTCTTCCAGCTCTTTAATAATGATATTAAGGAAGCATTTGAAATAAAAAATCAAGTAACCTTGTAAATAGAGATGGAGGTTTTCCCTTAAGTTCTGTGTGGAAACCCGCTCTCTCCCTAACCAAAAAACAAAGCGACGCAATTAATGCTATTTCTGTCGTTTTTCAGCAATTTCATTATCGATAACTTACGTCGTCGGTCATCTTTGGCCGGTGTGGTGGTGATAGTGTTTACTGTGTGTTTGTAAGTTATCTCTCCTGAATTGCTCTTTAAACCGAGGGTTTAAATTTCGTTGCACTGCGTTTCCCTGCTGCAGTTTTGTCTTAAAAATTACGGGGTGGTCTCCTGTCGAAGTATCTGCGACTGACGACGACGGTAGGTGGTTGCGTTCCCGTATGTTATTATAACACTGCATACGCCGTGAGAAACTCAGGACTCATATCCCTAGAAAGGCCGCTTAAATTGTTTCAGGAATGGTCTTTAATGATGATTCTAGAAAAGCACTACCATCTGCCACTTGTCGCTCTCATAGGGATTGTGAGGACTGAATTACATTAATCACAACAAACATACAGAAGTATTTAAACAATCATTCTTCCCCCGCTAAATACGTGAATGGACCAGGAAGAATTTCAAATAACTGTTACAATAGAATGTACCTTCTGCCACGCACTTCACAGTGATTTGCAAGTATATGTGTAGATGCAGATGCAGATCAGGGACAAGGAGCTCGAATTCTAGCATGCCTGAAATTGACTGAAAACGATAGGATATTCCTGAGTCGTGTTCTAGCGGTGAAGATGATGTTCTGGAAGAGCATTCTGGCGTTCCTCTAGTGAAAAGTCAGTCATCGACCTCTGGAATCACCGGAAAATGGGATTTCTTTTTAACTTGCTGGAGCAAGTTGGCACAGGAGATTCCTAATAGTCTCTTTAGCGCAACCACTGGAGAGCTAAGATGCTCTTTTCAGCCTCTTATTTTCGAATTCGGTGTCACAAGATGTATATCTTTTATAGGAAACTGCAAGCGTAAGTGAAGTGGTCTGAAGTGCTACAGTTGGCGGTAATGTAAGTGTATGGCTGAAAGCTTTGGGTGAGTGTCTTTCAATTGTGCTTGTCGACAATTTAACTGTCGTCTTTACGGTAAGTAGCAATCTGTTTTTTCCTATATTCTTGATATTCCTATGTGGAGTTCCATTGTTTCACAGGTGGTGTAAGGCATCATACGTAAGTACTGCGATAACTCTACCGTGATACTACGAGATACAGAGACTTGCTCAGAACTG
Source organism: Schistocerca serialis cubense (assembly GCF_023864345.2). Taxonomy (NCBI): domain Eukaryota; kingdom Metazoa; phylum Arthropoda; class Insecta; order Orthoptera; family Acrididae; genus Schistocerca; species Schistocerca serialis. Next base: position 659,706,141 of record NC_064639.1, on the reverse strand, counting down.
TCGTCCTATAGCCTCCTACGTGGGTAGCTGCGTAGGTGTCGACTCATTCACTCTCGAACGTCCGTGGCTGACTTCCTTGCACGGTAGACCGCGAAAGCCAGAGGCTTACGCCTGGCTTGCTTCTCGCCAAATTTCCGTATCATAATAGAGCAAGTTCTCCAGCCGCTCTTAGCACTGTGTGGGAACAGCGCCGGCTTGACACAAAGCGGAGAAACCGCACGGAGGGGAGAGGGACGGGCTCAAGGCGTCTGTTTTCATTTTCATGCTACTCCGTAGTAATCTTCTAAAGTAATTGCGTACAGCGGCATCCGAGTTACGTATGTCACAATTCCCCCCGTATTTAGGTAAAGCTAACATGGCACAATACAATTAGGAGTTGCTGATTGCGGTGCAGCAGGGAATGCACACGGGGCTTTCCGTCTTTGCTGTGGCTTAAACGGACCGCGATGTTTCGTCGCTACTTTTGACTCGATGGAAACACTCCTCTTTCTGTAGAAATTGTGGTTCTTTGAAGGAGCGCACCCAGAGTTTCGAAAAATCTCTAACAGGCTATTCATGACGTAAAGTTATTTAATGTTATTTTGTAGGTTACGCAGTAAATGACGGATGCTTGCACTCGTGGCAACGCTGTTTAGTATGATTTTGTCGTGCCTTATTTTCCAGCATGTGGTGCTGACTGCACAAGTTTTTGATTGAATCCTCTCTCGCCTTAGTCAAAGAGTGACTACTGGTTACTGGGCAACGAGTTACCTACACTCACACCGTCACTTATGATAAACCATCGCTGAGGACTCTTTTGTGTTTCTCAGTAAACCGATTAAACAGTCAGTGTCTGACCCCTGAGAGGAGAAAAAAATGAAATAGATATTCCATATGCTCACCCATCTCCTGTCTCTTATAAATGAAATATGTACAGCATTCTCTCAGCCCTGTTATGTCCCATTTGATGTTACTTAAGTCCTGTTCCATCTTCAGGTACTCCGGCAAACTGGGCAATGGTATTATACCAGCCATGAACCGAAGAGTTTCCGAATACTCGTGTAAAGTAATGAACGTCAGAGGAACGACGCTCTGAGCACCTCGTGTCACCTCTGTGTGGCTCTAAATCAGTGATCTAGATAACGTCCCAGCAGGGTACTCACAACTGTAGCGAATTGTAATTCAGCAGTCATTCAATGTAATTGGCCCACAGGGTAGGAGACTGTGGTTCATCACCATTTCTAAACTGTGTGCAGGTGAGTAGCGCATTGATTGCCAATCTGGAATAAATAAATGAAGATAGTTTCTTTCTGGGAACTAATATACAACAGGTCATTAATGGAGGTAGTCTACAGATGAGAACAGAGTATATCCCAATCATTGTCAGGTTAAATCTTGTGCAGTGAAGACTGATTCAACAGAGTGTCTTCATGATGATAGTCCTTGGCTCTAACGTCTCAGTATGAGATCGGAAGTTCATGGTTTTGCAACACACACACACACACACACACACACACACACACACACATATATATATATATATATATATATATATATATATATATATATATATATAACGTGAATCACTAACTATTGACCGATGACCTCTCTGTCTGGTCTCCTTCCCCAAACAACCAACCAACCACTAATTATCGCCTCCAAGAATAACTCCTTTAGTTTGTGGGATAAAAGTTGCATGGGACAATGGGGGCCGTAATATGACGGGGAGTTTTTGTTGCTAGGTGGGGTAGCTTCAGAGATATGAAGCTCAACTTTGGGTTTTAAATGGGATGCTGTATTTCGGTATTTATTTTCAGATAGCGGCTATCGAGACGAATGCAATGATGTGTTACAGTTGTTGTTGTTGTGGTCTTCAGTCCTGAGACTGGTTTGATGCAGCTGTCCATGCTACTCTATCCTGCGCAAGCTTCTTCATCTCCCAGTACCTACTGCAACCTACATCCTTCTGAATCTGCTTAGTGTATTTATCTCCTGGTCTCCCTCTACGATTTTTACCCTCCACGCTGCCCTCCAATACTAAATTGGTGATCCCTTGATGCCTCAACACATGTCCTACCAACCGATCCCTTCTTCTAGACAAGTTGTGCTACAAACTTCTCTTCTCCCCAATCCCATTCAGTACTTCCTCATAAGTTATGTGATCTACCCATCTAATCTTCAGCATTCTTCTGTAGCACCACATTTCAAAAGCTTCTATTCTCTTCTTGTCCAAACTATTAATCGTCCATGTTTCACTTCCATACAGGGCTACACTCCATACAAATACTTTCAGAAATGTCCTCCTGACACTTAAATCTATACTCGATGTCAACAAATTTCTCTTCTTCAGAAACGCTTTCCTTGCCAGTAAGGTGTTTGAAGGTCAACGAGGGTCTCAAAGGTGGCACATACGACCATTTACAGAAGGTGTTCGAAGTGATGACCATTGGTGTGAATGCAGTGGTTCAAACTTTTCCTATCATGGATTGAGTGGTATTCCTTATCATATCGGCACCTATCAAAGCACATGCTCCGACAATTCTCTCTCGCATATCTTCAGGTGTAGCTGGAAAGTCTTTATAAACAATGACTTCAACGAATCCCCACAAGATAAAATCCAGAGGCGTCAAGTCTGTCGAACGAGCCGGCCACGACACAACTCCTCCACGTTCAATCCAACGATCTGGGAATTGTCTCTGCAAGTCATTTCTAGCCATCAGCGTAAAATGTGCCGGAGACCCATCGTATTGATCCCACATTTTGTACCTTGTTCCTAAAGGTATTCCTTCCAATAATAGACCTAATGTTTCTTGCAGGAATGTGGTGCACTTCCTGCTATTAAGATTTCTGTCGATGAAATAGGGGCCTATAATTCAGTCCTCCAGAATCCCACACCATACAATCACCAAACATTGTTTTTGGTTTGCAACTTGCCGCAGCCAACATGGATTTTCATTTGCCCAATAATGCATGTTATGCAAATTAACATTTCCATGGTTACTGAATGTAGCATTATCAGTAACTCAAATCAATAAATTTGTTATCCCGCTTAATCTGAGGTTGGGACCATCGGCAGAATTCAATGCGATGCATACAATCCGTACACTCTAATTCTTGATGGAGACTGACGTGGTAAGGATAATATTTATGGCGATGCAGAACACGAACAACACTCCTCTGACTCATACCAGATTCCCAGGCGATTTGACGCGAACTTACACAAGGATCTCGAACCACAGTGGCAAGAGTACCAACTGCCATTTCCTCGTTAGTAATTTTCCTTAGCCGGATATGTTTCCGAGGCGTTTAAGATACAGTTGTTCTCAATTTATCATACACAAATTTAAATGTACGACGTGAGTACGTTGGGGATATCTTTTAGCAGATAAGTCTCTTGCTCTCAATGAATTTGGTTGGCATTCTCTGTAAATGAGAAGCATATCGACTTGTTCTTCGAAGGAAGACATCAGTTCACACTTGCTTGATTCGACGATAGTAGTCTCTCCTGTTAGTGTTGTGTTGCGAAACCATTGAATGGTGTTTACGTGTCAATGACACGTTAGATGGATACGCCGTATTCGGCAAATATTTACTATTTGCATGATATACAAGAGAGAATAGCCAGACGATGTGCCTCGATAAGTGCCGAAGTGATAAGGAATGCTACTCAGTCCATGATAAGAAGATTGCAGCACTGCATTAATACCAGTCGCCACCACTTCCAAGACCTTCTGTAAATGGACGTACATGCCACCTTTTTGACCTTCAAAGACCTTACTGTTACACATCATTGGATTCGTTTCGATTGCCGCCATCAGACAATAAGTACTAAACTATAGCATTCCATTAAAAAAAAAAGTTGACCTCCATATCTCTGACGCGACCGCACTTAGCAACAAAAAACCAACGTCATATTATGGCCCCTGTTGTCCCATGCAACTTTTGTCCCACAACTTTCAGTGTAGTTCAAAAATTCTTTTAATTTGTTTGTAAATATTGGTTGGCTATCTGTCGGACTATTAATGCTGTTCGGCAAGTGACCGAAGATTTTTGTGGCAGTGTAATTGTCCCCTTTCTGTGCCATAGTGAGATTTAACCTCGAATATTGAAGATCATATTTCTTCTAGTGTGATAGCTATGCACCTCCGTATTATTTTTGAATTGGGATAGATTATTAATAACAAATTTCAAAAGTGAGTATACGTATTGCAAAGGTACTGTGAATATCCATGGGTTCTTAAATAAGTATTTGAAATGTGATCTGGGTGGGCTCAAGATATTATACTGGTTATGTGCTTTTATGCTATGAGTACTTTTCCTCTTAATGATAGATTACCCCAAAATACGATGCCACGTCAAAGCATCGAATAAAAATATGCATAGTAATCTAATTTAATGACATTTTAACACCAAAATTTGCAATAACCCTTACAGCAGAAATAGCTGAATCTAACCGTTTCAGCAGATCATCAATGTGTTTCTTCCAATTTAATGTCTCATCAATGCAGACACCCAGAAATTTTGATTACTGTACTTCTGCTTAAAGTCTACGTTTATCAATGGCGTTATGCCATTTACTGTACAGAATTCTATGCATTTTGTTTTCTGAAAATTTTATGAGTACCACTCAATAATTTTCTTAAAGACATCATTTACAATTTCGTCATCGGATTTTTGTTTGTTGAGTGTGATTACTATACTTGTGTCATCAGCAAAAAGAACCAGCTTTGCATCTCTACGAATATAGTGTGGTAAGTCATAAATATATATTAAGAACGGTAAGGAACACAAGACTGAACCCTGTGTGTCACCGTTCTTGATATCTCGCCAGTCAGAGGACCGTGCTGATTTTTGCAGACTATTTGTACTGTTAATTTCAACCTTCTGCATTCTTCCAGTTAAATATGAATTGAACCATTTCTGCCCTGTCCCATTCATACCTCAATACTGAAGCTTATCTGGAAGCATTTCATGCTTCACACAGTCAAAAGACTTTGAGTTATCACAAAAATCCTAATGAGTGATTTTCAGTTAGAGCGTTTAATATTTGATCAGTGGAAGCATATATAGCATTTTCTGTTGCTGGGCCTTTATGAAAATCAAACTGACATTTTGTTAGTACTTTATTTTTACACATATGTGATGTTACTCTTGAATACGTTACTTTTTCAGGAGTTTTGGATAAAGCTGTCAGATGTGAGCTGTCAGATACGGCGGTAGTTGTTAGCATCAAACCTATCCCATTTTTGATGCTATGGTTTAACAACAGCATATTTCAGTCCAGCTGGAAAAATGCCCTCTTTCAGTGAGCTGCTATACATGTGCCTGGGAATCCTATTTATATGTTAGGAACAAGATTTTAGTACTCTGTTGGAAATGCCATCAATTCCATGCCACCTTTTAATTTTGAGGGAATTTTTTCTTTTCCTAATGTCAGTAGGAGAATTGGATTGAATCTGAATTTTATCAAACTGCAAACTTCCATATACTTTCCTGCATTTTCTAATGAATAGCTGGATTCTATTTTCGCTACAGTACTTAAAAATGATTTCCTTTTAATAGTATTCCAAACTGTTTTCATTTTATTAAAAGAGGTGATAATCTCAGCCATAATGCACGTACTTCTGCACCTTTTAATAACTGTTCTTAATAAAATGCAGTACTTTTTATGATGTTTCACTGTTTCTGGATCATTACTCCTTCTAGCTATAAGATACATTTCCCTTTTATGTTTATAAAATGTTTTTATCCCTTTAGTAACCCATGGCGTTTTAGATAGTGTCTTACAATTATGTTTCACTGTCTTCGTAGGGAAATAGTTTTAAAATAAACTCACAAAGGTATTCTGAAATAGGTTAAATTTTATATTAGCATCAGGTTTCGTGTACACCTCGTCCCATTGTAACTGTGGCAAGCTTTCCATGACATTTGCAATTGTTAAGTCGTTAATTAAACACACTGTTTTGGAAGACTGTCTTGCATTATTGTATGGTGCTACGTCATATACTGTAATTAGCTGTGCATGATGATCAAACAGACCATTCTTAACTGGAAAAGTTTTTATTTGGTTTAATTTATCTTGGTCTATAAAAATATTATCTATTAGTGTGCTGCTTTCCTGTACTTCCCGAAAATTAATAACTGACATCAAATGGAAAGAACCAAGTAATACTTCTAGTTCAAGCCTTCTGTCAGACTCTTTCAGACAATCTACAATGAAATCTTCTCAATCAAAAATCTGCTACCCTCTGAGAGAAAACACAAGAAAGAATAGAAGTTTTCCAAAATCAGCTGAAAATATCCCGGTGGGTACCTATACACAGCTACAATACAAAACTGTATATAGGCTATGCACCAGTTTTGTAACGACAGTCTCCACTATTGCATGAACTCGACAGCTTGAAGCTAAACATCAGTAAGTGGTCACAACTCGAAAATGACCAGGCTGCAGTGGCGGTAGATATGTGGAGTGTAATGCATACTTCGACAATGTGATGAAACGGAAAGGCACATTTCGAGCAAGAGAATCCGTCTTAAATAATGAATACACAGCAAATCTGCAGGAAATGAATCACACAAAAGGACTCTCTGAGGACACGATTATGATACCAGTAGAATTACAGTTGTGACTGATATAAAAATACAATAGTAACAACATAAGCAACTATTGTACATACCCATCTTATCAGTGGTACATCACCATCAGAGTATAAGACAATGAAGAAATCGCTGTTTTGGCTATGCACACTAGGGATGCCAGATAGCTGAAAAACGTCGTATTACCAGCCTAGGAGTTTTTTGTACCATCAGGACACATATTAAGAATTGGCAGAACAACAAGTTAAACATATGAAATACAGACTAGAAATACAGACTACGTAACAGTAAAACAAAGCAACTATAAGGTAGTAGCCAATAACAGCGTACAATAAAGTCAGACAACGGCAATAATTCAGTTATTTTAGAACAAAACTGTTACACAAAAAAGTTAATGACTTCTTTACAGCAATTTATAATGAACAAGCAAGAAAACAAAGAAACAAATAGAGACTGTACAAACATGTATGGGGCACAAGCAAGGAAAATTGTTGAGCAATGTAACACAATCCTAACGGACCACGGAAAGAAATATGTATGATGATGAATCCTAGAACACCTTGACTACGTGGACAACCAAAAAGACATAAACCACTAGCTCCGATCTCCTCAGTGGTAGACGGCGCGCATAGCCCTACATATCTAGGTAGCAGAAAACTGAACAACCTCCTAACTAAATTCTATACATACACTCCTGGAAATTGAAATAAGAACACCGTGAATTCATTGTCCCAGGAAGGGGAAACTTTATTGACACATTCCTGGGGTCAGATACATCACATGATCACACTGACAGAACCACAGGCACATAGACACAGGCAACAGAGCATGCACAATGTCGGCACTAGTACAGTGTATATCCACCTTTCGCAGCAATGCAGGCTGCTATTCTCCCATGGAGACGATCGTAGAGATGCTGGATGTAGTCCTGTGGAACGGCTTGCCATGCCATTTCCACCTGGCGCCTCAGTTGGACCAGCGTTCGTGCTGGACGTGCAGACCGCGTGAGACGACGCTTCATCCAGTCCCAAACATGCTCAATGGGGGACAGATCCGGAGATCTTGCTGGCCAGGATAGTTGACTTATACCTTCTAGAGCACGTTGGGTGGCACGGGATACATGCGGACGTGCATTGTCCTGTTGGAACAGCAAGTTCCCTTGCCGGTCTAGGAATGGTAGAACGATGGGTTCGATGACGGTTTGGATGTACCGTGCACTATTCAGTGTCCCCTCGACGATCACCAGTGGTGTACGGCCAGTGTAGGAGATCGCTCCCCACACCATGATGCCGGGTGTTGGCCCTGTGTGCCTCGGTCGTATGCAGTCCTGATTGTGGCGCTCACCTGCACGGCGCCAAACACGCATACGACCATCATTGGCACCAAGGCAGAAGCGACTCTCATCGCTGAAGACGACACGTCTCCATTCGTCCCTCCATTCACGCCTGTCGCGACACCACTGGAGGCGGGCTGCACGATGTTGGGGCGTGAGCGGAAGACGGCCTAACGGTGTGCAGGACCGTAGCCCAGCTTCATGGAGACGGTTGCGAATGGTCCTCGCCGATACCCCAGGAGCAACAGTGTCCCTAATTTGCTGGGAAGTGGCGGTGCGGTCCCCTACGGCACTGCGTAGGATCCTACGGTCTTGGCGTGCAACCGCGCGTCGCTGCGGTCCGGTCCCAGGTCGACGGGCACGTGCACCTTCCACCGACCACTGGCGACAACATCGATGTACTGTGGAGATCTCACGCCCCACGTGTTGAGCAATTCGGCGGTAGGTCCACCCGGCCTCCCGCATGCCCACTATACGCCCTCGCTCAAAGTCCGTCAACTGCACATACGGTTCACGTCCACGCTGTCGCGGCATGCTACCAGTGTTAAAGACTGCGATGTAGCTCCGTATGCCACGGCAAACTGGCTGACACTGACGGCGGCGGTGCACAAATGCTGCGCAGCTAGCGCCATTCGACGGCCAACACCGCGGTTCCTGGTGTGTCCGCTGTGCCGTGCGTGTGATCATTGCTTGTGCAGCCCTCTCGCAGTGTCCGGAGCAAGTATGGTGGGTCTGACACACCGGTGTCAATGTGTTCTTTTTTCCATTTCCAGGAGTGTATAACAAAAATTACATAATAGGAAACTCAAGATCATTGGCACAAGAAGTAATTTTAGCAGCAATTTCCAAGTTACAACTTCGCATCTTAGATACAGTCATCAGATGTTTTGCGAGTAGTTGTACTGAATAAATATGCTTCTATTTCTCTACTACGCCTGTGGGGTCATTGAAAATCATAACAGCAACAATACCACAATATCACCACAGGAAGTGAAGTGTCTGGAAGACGAACCACCAAAGAAACTGAAAACTGTTGGCCACTCACAACAGACAATTACACAAGATTTTCATTAAGAGTCAAGCAAAGATATTAGCAATAATCAGTTATATAAATGAATAAGTGATGAAAATGTATCATATATGTAATTGTTTCATACCAAGACGCTTTCTGCTATCACTGCTCTATGGGAAATTACATCATGTTCAGTTGTTCAGTATTATAATACATCACATCTTACAATAATGTAATGTAGCGCCTCCAGTTGTTAAAGGCATGTGCAGTTGGATAAAATAGATTTCGGATGGCTGAATAAGCTATAAAGCGAGTACACAAAAAATCGGTTTTCTCCTACCTCCTTCCTTGGAAACAGAGGTCAGATGTGAGAGGTCGCTGGCACCGCTCACAGTAATTTGCTCAATTTTTGCTTTCCAAAATGTCTTGTTTCACGTTCGGAATTTTCGTATAACATCAGTAATGAGTACATTAGGCCAGATATCTATCCCTGGTTACTTCGAGAAAGATTCTGAAATGTCAAAATTATATACACAACTTCTATATCGTATAGTAAACTGCTAAGTACGAGCCTAAAGTTCAAGAATCTACTCAAAGTGTACTTGCAGTCTAGAATCTAACTACAGGCGAACAATGAAAAATGTACATTTAGTGAATTTTCAACAGCATGCACGACGTTTGTATTTAGTTTTTGCATCGATTCTGTTCCTCTCAGGACGTTAGTATCCTATTACCGCGCTTTACACACATGGAAGACTATGGAGAAACTAAATCTGGGAAACTGGATAACAATCTGAAATACTCTGTTCCCAAACGGAAGTCAGCTGTGAAAGACACTGGGCCACATTTTTATTTATTTTTATTTGTCATAATGAAATTTTTTGCTCAGGAAGATTCACTAAAATATTCTTGAAAACTGCAGTTATTCTTGGAACAAAATGTCTCCTTGAAACACAAAATTATTCTCTGATTACAGTCACATTCGGTGGAAATGAAATTCTTCTTAAATTTTAAAAACTTTCCAGAAACAACATCTCCTTCGCAGTTACAATGTTTTGGTAAAAAGAAAGTTTCTTCTAAAGTTGAATTCTGTGATTCAATTAGAATCGTCATGAATGAAGTTTAATTCTGGAATGTGTTTGAAAAATAAATTGTTATAACTACCTAAAATATTCCATATATGTATGAAGTATAATGAATCTCAAGATTCAGTGGGGAAACACTTCAATCAATAACGATGTATTCTTCATCCTCATCACTTGAGAGGTAGACTGCTGTTGCTAGATCGTCCACTATACTTTGCACATCTGTATTTTTATCACAGAGGTTGACATTCCTAGATGTATAACTACTTTGAAGATAGATTTCCAAAATGTTATGTAATACATTTCGAGGAAATAATTACTGACCACGTATGACTTGCATCAGTTTTATGTGACACATCATGTTATACTTTAAAAAAAGTTCTAATACAAGCACAGTAAAGCAATAAAGCAAACTTAGAATAAATTACAAAATAATTCTTGGCTGCTATTATTATAATCAGCTGGCACAACGTCAACTTTGTGAATTAGTCATGGCATGAGTCTTGGAGTATTCTACAGGGCCAAAATTGTTAAACCAAGACAAATAATCAGTAAAAATGTTGATATGATCCGCATCGCAACGCTTACCGCGAATGTGACCCACGGAACAGAAAAGCAACAAAGACATTATACTTTCAGGATCACGTACTTTCTATTAACAAGTCAGTGAATTACTGACAGAAAAATGTTTATTGGACAGGGATTGATAATCCGAGTAGTAATGAATGAGATGAAAAAGAAAGCAATTTCAAACAAAACATATCGCCTGTATATTCTAATAACTGTCCAATAGATAAATTCATACAGTGTCTCTCACGGTGGCGTTGGTGATTTGCAGTAACTGTGACTAAAGTTTCGCTGTGCAGAATTTGCCCACACCATCATAAAATCGTGATAATCTGCTTCCCATATAACCAACTGACTCCTTACGGTCAGTACTAGGGAAAGTAGCTTCATTACCAGATCTTCTAATGGTAGCTCTAGTTACTTCGACCAAATCAGCAACAGAACATCGAAGAGCAGCTGCTTGCGGCGTTTTGTTCGTTTTCTAAAGAGTTTCGAAAGAATTTCTACTCCTTAGGGTGTAACGTATTATGCCTAAGTGATACACATTTTACAAAGTATGTTGAGTTCCACACTGACAGGAACATTTGATTACATAGAAAAGTAAATGTTCAAAAGTGGGTTTACAAAACAATATGAGACATATCAGTTACAAATGAAGTGTGTGTTACAGAACTGGTAGTAAAGCTACATCACTTACATCTGTGGTGCAGAACTGTAGAATCAGAGCAACAGTCTGAGAATACAGCACACTTCTTCAGCTTAGTGCTAACAAGCACATCTGGGACAGCGAATGGCAGCACAAATATTAATTTCTGTTCTGGTTTGGCAATGAAACTTAATACATCCTGATGAAGCATTTCAACATCATAGAGATAAACAGTGACCCAGGTGGTGCAGAATGTATGTGCTGGAAGATGTATGGAATAGTTTCACAGTAAGTAGCAAGTCAACAGTATCCAGAATTTTTTTTTTTCAAACTACTGCAGATGTTATTTTTAAATGATATCGTTTATTAATGACGAACTTGTTGGAAGTTGAAACATAAAAATACTATGTTAAATCGGTCACGATGAATATTATTCATTGATGTTGCAGAGTTACGCCATACAGAATTCGCTCATCGCTGTGCGTAACTTTATTCCGTCCACTGGCTCCATATCCTTATTCCGTATCACTGCTAACTCAGCATGCGCTTGGAAGGTAACTTGTTTGGGCAAAGACAGTTTAACTATGTGATCAGTGAGTCACGTACCCTGGCCCTAAAAATGTGGATAACGCAATCTGATTTGATCTTACGCTGAGCAGACTTTCATTGATCAGATCTACTGAAGTTTCTCTACATAGTTGCAGCTGAGAGCAAGTGGCGATTGATATCTGTAAGCCCTGAAAATGCTGGAACCGCAGTACATTACGCGTGTTCTTTCTTTTCTTACAAAAATTCTTTATTCAAAAAATGATATTGGTACACCATAACCCACCACATTAAAAATTAGTGGGTTTTAATTATCTGCAATAGAATTGTTTTTTAGCAGCATTTAGTACCATGTTTCAGATTTTCTACTTTCTTACTTACTACAGGATATGAGGATACAAGTTAACCTATGGGCTAGTTTTACTATCTACTGATATACTTTTCTACCCATCCTAGCAAGGTAACGCCTGCAGCGTTACAAGCGTGCCATTAGATCCGTAAACCTAGTATTTTTTGGCCATGCCTACCGAGGTAACACCGGTCGGCGTGCCGCTGGCACTGGGCTGGCCTTAACTGGAAGTCGCTGAGGGTACTGTTAGTGATTCTGCAAAAAACTACATCCTACTTAAAACTACCTAACTACTACTAGTCATCAATAGTGTGCTATGAGTCTCAAGTCCGGAATTATTTCGCGCCTTCCCCCCTGTTCCAAGACGTGGCTGATACCAACCGTCTTGGCGGTCGGCCAGTCCACGCCTCAGAGGAATAACATGTCCTACGATTCATTGATTCTGCCTACGGTATTCTTGAAAGTCTTTTGCTGACACCCCGCTGGCAAGACTGTCATTGATTCTGAATGTTGTTGGATTCCTGATTAGGTGATAGGTGTCTCTATTTGGTAACTGACGTCTTAATTCGGTGGCTACATCATCGAAAAGGGGACACTTGTAGATGACGTGATCCGGACTGCCTATTTCAGCACTGTAGTCGCACGAGGGGGTAGCCCTCTTCCCGAACCGGCAAAGATATGCCGGGTACGGTCCATGCGAGGTAAGGAAGTGATGCAATCCTTTACCTCGTTTGAAGTGTGTAAGTTCGAGCCGTTCCTTGATGTTGGGCAGCTACCGGTAAGTCCTTCTTCCGTCTCTTCTTTATACTAAAGTTCTTGCCACAGTTATTCCCCCCCCCCCTTCTTCTGATTCAAATTTATCCCCTACCTGCACCTTCAGAATATCTTCAGTCTTTTGAATTTCCCCTCTTTTGTCCCATTACCATGCTGATTGTTCAAAAGTGGCCCTGAGCACTATGGGACTTAACATCTGAGGTCATCAGTCCCCTGTCCTATTAGCGATAAGAAACTGTAAGGGAATGATGGTCTCCTCCATTCGTCCCCCCTTTCATCCTGAGTGCCACTGTGCCATAGGGGGGATTTAGCATTCACGTCTGCCACCACTACAACCTGGCGCCCCCGCAGCGCCGTAGAAACCTGCACAAGTTGGTAAGGTATACTTTTGTATTGGTTCCGTACTGGAAGTACATATTAACCAAATATGTGATGCTTATTGGCGACTGGAGCTCTACAGTATTACAGTGATCATCGGAGAGATGTGAAAGCACTGTGATTCTTAACGCTTTATTGACTACTATAACGGTGGCCTTCGGGCTATCCCCAAAGCTTACTACTCGCCAGTTTACAGCGCAAATGCTATCTTCCCTGCAAGCGAGTATTTATCCTGTAGACAGAGTCAAGGCTCGTCTCCTCCGCCACCCTCCGAAGTTCCTGCATGACCAGCCTACTATTACGTGCATTTAACTATCCTATGTGATTTGCTGTTGTCATGGGAAATATGTATGGACGTATGAAACAGGAAAGGTCCTTCTCGAATCAAAAGCTATTCTTCCGTTAAATAGGACAGACTGATTGTAAATTTTAGCTAGATCGAAAGTTTCATTTCGTCTTTCAATAACCTTGTTCACAAGGTGACGCAGGGCGCCGAAGTCGGTGGGGAGATTCATAATCTTCCATGGCCGAGAAGGTGACTTTACGCCCATATTTGTGGCCTACACGGACTACGTGTTGTAGTGCCGTGGTAAGGACAGCCGGCTCCTCCAGGAGGGACTACTGCATGGAATGTTTGAGGTTAGGGTAGATTCTCGCAGAATCAACCTCCAATCGTCTGACTAGTGGTTGACCTGGGGGCGTGCTAGTATTTGTGCTGGTGACTGCGCTAACTTGTACTGGTATTTCTGGTGCAGAGTTTTCTTGTACAAACACCGGTCGGCCCGCCAACACGGTAAGCGTGTCTTGAGTTGCACGATTTCTGACAATCTGTGTCCCCGGCAGTAGGGAGAGGGAGCGGCCACTTGTTCCCAAGGATCCGCCTGGACGCACGCGTCCACCATTTCCATCCTTCCTGATTTGCCTTCTACGACTAAGGTTACAAATTGCCTAATCTTTGGTACCCTTTCCGCATCCCGCACAAGGATTTTCTTTTTGGCATCCTGTATGCCGTTGTGGCCTCAGCCATAATCTGTCCTTGATATCAATTTGCGCTCCAGCGTTCTATATGTGGGGCAATTCCTTCACGTAACATTGCATGTCTTTTTACCCCTCTTAGTACAAGGAATACAAATTCCTGGTCTTTTGCAGTTTCTCTTTACATGATATTCTGCTCCACACCTGTACTTATGTATATGATCTAAATTTCCACAGTTGTGACAGCGAGGTACCACCAAGTAGTCTCGCACGTTTATTGCGTGGAAACCAATGTAGATCTTACAGTCGTGAGCTTTTTCCACATTTTACTGGATACTTCGGCTACGTGGTGAACTACATCTCTTTCTCTGGGTCCAGTTTTAAATCGTAATTTAAATTCATTTTTGAGCCCTCCGGTATTCATGTTGTCAAAATTTGGTGTTCTTATGATGTCACATAGCTCATTGTTGTCTATAGTAACTGGTATATCATACATGGTAACAAGCGGGTATTTAGTTTTAGGAGGTTCACATTTTACAGATTTAAATAATTTCTCATTGCTTAATATTTTATTTCTATCTTCCTCTGTTGCTACATCTACTAAACTACGCTTTTAGTTGCTTTAAGTTTGTTAACGTACTTTTTCTTTAATAGGATTGACCATTGTTGTGAATATTTCCTGAACTTTCTTTGTGTCTAGACCGGGCAAGGGTCTCAGGAAGACTGCCGTATCCGGTCTTTGCGACACATAAACAATTGTCTCTCTGGTGGTTTGGCTTTTTGGTGCAGTTTGAGCCACCACACCATCCCATAATTTGTTTTTCATTTTCTTTTTCAAAGTCCTCCACCCGCCCCTCGAGCTTCGCGTGAGCGATGGCCCAGGAGGCGAGTTCGTTCTTTAGTGTCAGGATCGCAGCCTGATTTATTTTGCCATTTTGAACATTGGTTTCCAGGAACTGCGTTATCATGGCATGTCTTCTGCTTATACTTTCCTCAGTCTGCCCCGAGCTCCCTTGTGGGGAGGGAACAGCATAGACGCCCTCGCAGACGCACACGATTCGCTTGTCTCTTCTTCGGCCATGATTGGTGGCAAGCGAAAATGGATTGGGAACCCGTCTCTTGCCCCGGGCCGGCTCCTCTGGCATTACCCTGTTTAATTCGTCGGCGACGTCACTTGCAGGTGGCGAGATGTGTACGGCGGAGAAGATGAGACATGGAGGCGGCACCTATGAACTGATCGCGACCACGAAAGAAATGCAAAAATTTCGTTGTCTAGCGATCAGGCAGACGGATCAAAATTTACTCTCTACCAGAGCCCTGAAATCACCGTAGATTTCAGTGTGTGATACACCCATTCGCTGCTCGTACGAACGACCAGTTTGGCTCACTTATACGACACCAGATGTCAAGACTGGCAATCCAACAAACGAATTTTTCGAGACATTTGAAGTCACACTGTCGACACAGTAAGAACTTCACCACAGGCTCCCCAGTCTAACTACGCACAAGTGAAGTCAGTCTCAGGACCGGACATTACACGAAACTCGTTTTCTAACGAATATGGCTATGTCCTTATCAGACCTACTCCTACACCAGTATTACGCAGTCTACGAGGCATTCTTTCACTTTGACCTCTCTATGTTGCTTGGCTTCTGGAGTCTTGCAAAATAGGATGTTACCTGGTCTTTGCGTATCACAGTGAGCAACTTTAATTGCATGCCTGGTTGTGAACTAACTTGGAAACCCACTAAGTTCGCATGTATTAAAGTCAGTCCTTCAGCGTGTTGCAGTTTTCCCAGTGTTTGAAATCAGTGTCCCATATTCTCAAAAGGAGATAGCACTGTTGATCAAAAGTAGGAAAAAAATGTTGAACTAAATGCTTGTTAAGCTTTTGAAACACCCCCCCCCCCCCTCTTATTAAAAAGGGCGGCGAATGAGGCTAGTTAAGTAATCTACCTAGATCTCTCCAGCAATGAACCACGCTAATCAAATTGTGCGGAACGGAGTTAATGAACGCTAGTTTTGGGCCCAGCGATTGATCAAAGTGCGGGACTAATTGCATAGTTTTCTTAATTATGTACAGAGATATCTAGATATTAAATGAACTTGAAGGATACGGTAAATTCCTCAGTTTATTAGCGAAAGTTCATTTGGTTAAAATCATTGTCAAGTAATTCAATAGACGTTGCTCCAGATGCAAACGACAAAATGATAAACACAAAAGAAGATGAAATTAGAGTGACTCGTGATTAGCAAAGTTCAGGAATGGAAGCATGATAGTAAGTTACATTAGATTTTAACTAACTTAAATCCGCGGCTCCACAACAGTGACTGCACTCAGGCTTAGGCTATAAGTGAAGTTGCTGTGCTACTGTGCCAGCCCAAGTGGCCAGGTAGAACCTAACTGTGAAATTATTGACGGTTATTAAATTCATGGCGACCTGCACAGCCGGTGGTGCCTGTAAATCTCAGCGTCACTGGCGTGCAAATGCGTTGGCTGCGGGAGGTGCCGACGGCTAGCTGAGCCGCGGCTGTGTAGTCGCCGCTGCTACATCACCTTCGGACGAGGTTTGACCCAGTAGTCTGCTAGTGAAGGCTCCGTCTGGAATGTCGTGTCCGCCATGTGTCTCATGTCCATGTGGAATCCGAAGTGTCTCTACCGAGTGTAAGATACAAACCGGTTCTGCTACGAACTATGTACATTCTGCAAGCACAGCCTGAAGGCGTTCTCCTCGGAGCACAATCTGAAGAGAAGTAAAACCGCAGAGCGCGTCAGCTCTGCGGACGTTTCCCGCGACTTAAGCAGCATTTACCGATTAGGAAATAACTGTTTTGTTACACCAATGAAAGTTTAAGCACGCGCCGCTATATTCTCACCGCCGTAGGAAATATGCGGTCCTTCCAGTCATCTATACTGAAACCCCTCTCCCACGAACTCACGTCTAAAAATTTTACGCCACAATACTCCAGTGAGTCCAGATGTTTTTTGTATATTTAGCCTTTTACGCCCTATTCTCTAGCGTAGGAATTCAAAACGAAGAAGAGAAAGAGAAGGGAAAAATATCGTGTTAGAGGCCTAACAGGCCGCAGAAGCGCGTGACCGCCATTCCCAGGTACCTTCCCTAGAAAATTTCTCTTAACCGAGGCTGGAAAAACTGGTCGTATTATTTACCAAACCTTCTTTCCACCACGGAAACGTTCCGCAGACTTCCTTAGTAGGAAAAAGTTGCAGAGTGCCCCTGCGTGACAAATACTCTCTAGGTCGCCGATAGAGCACAATGCACAGCTACCTGCAGCATGCGTCTTCCTCCTCCTCCCTGAGACGGGCGGCCGATGGTGGGTTAGGTTACGTTAGGTTAATGTTTAACGTCCCGTCGACAACGAGGTCATTAGAGACGGAGCGCAAGCTCGGGTTAGGGAAGGACTGGGAAGGAAATCGGCCGTGCCCTTTCAAAGGAACCATCCTGGCATTTGCCTGAAACGATTTAGGGAAATCACGGAAAACCTAAATCAGGATGGCTGGAGACGGGATTGAACCGTCGTCCTCCCGAATGCGAGTCCAGTGTGCTACCACTGCGCCACCTCGCTCGGTCAGATGGTGGGGCAAACCAGCGGGGGTAGGAGTGGTTCTTATGCTGAACTGCTCTTGCTTCTTTGCGGCTGGCACATCATGCAGAAATCACCATATCCCGTACCCAGTACATGCAATGTAGTATCTACAAGCGACTAGGTGGAAGAAGAGGAAGTAATCATCCACGCAAACACTGCTGTTGTATTAGAACTGGAAATAAACGTCAGATTCCCCACTCTGGATTTAATTTAAAATATTGATTTGATTATCAAATTGATTCTGATTTGATTATAAGAATAAGGCTAATTTGCGTAATAACGTACGCCACGATGAAACGAGGCATGGCATCCCGCATCGCCGCTTTCCAGGTATGGGCCCCATTCCATTGTAGTCATCTGTCTGTTGACGTTTCTAGAGGTACTCAGAGAGGTCTCTCCTAGTACACATTACCTCCGTCTCATGCAATCAGATACCCGAGAGAACGCACCTAGCTGTCGTCGTATTTGCTTACATGCGTGGAAACAGTCTCACGAAGCATGTGCACCTTATCGATGTTTGTGGAACAGACCGATGCCTTCAAGTGCTCTGATAGCCAGATATATATGGGACTAAGATCAGGTGAACACAGAGGCCATGCTGCTGCACCTCTGTGACCAATCCGTTGCTCTTTAAGTGTTTGTATTAGTTTTAGCTAATGAGGCACAGAAAATGGGGTGGTGTCCAGCCGTGCATAAACGTCATCCGTTGATAACTGACTGAACAGCACAACAATAATATGTTTGGCATTTAACGCATGGAACAATAGCATTCTATTACACTGCGTTGTTCACATTTTACGAAATCAGTACTCTTGTTTTGAAAGCAGCACAGCATTGGAAAGAGACGAACGAAAGAGCGTGTAGAAGGGACCATCAAAAAGTTTCCGTTCAAAAACTGTACACTCCAGAATCGGTATGCCAATCAGGCAAAATCGGCGTGAGTATTCAGCCAACTATCCCACAGACGCACCAGGCTGAAAACACCCGTTATTAAAACACCGTTTCCTGCTGCACATCCTCGTCCGACAGGACTCACCGAAGCTTCAGTGCCTTTTTATAAGGAACCCAGGGCGGGAAGTTGCCTGGGGAGAGATCAGGACCATGGGACGAGTGCTCCAAGTTAACGCAACTTCTGCGTTAAGACATTTACGATATGGAAAGGACCAGCACGGAACTTGGCACACCATTCCACGACTGTGCTTTTTGACAAACACTTCCTGTTCATATTCTTCAGTCATCGATGGATGTCTACCGATGTTTGTTCTTTGGCGGCCAACAAAAGAATAATAGCACATTTGTCCTGTTTGGACGCATCTGTTAATGACGTCGTCACAGATTACGTTTCGCATTTACCGCAACACGTCGGAAATACATGAATACCACAATGATCCTTTACCTACACGTCGGTGCCTATATACTCGAATCGGAGTACCACTGCGTCGCTTGTAAGCTGCGGCAGCGCCCTCAAAGGGAAACTGTTTGATCGCCCATGGTAGTATGTTTCACAAGTGCGTCACAAGCAAAGTACTAAGTACAGAGAGATACACAACCGTTATGAAAGATTAATCACCGTGACCCATGAAACATCCCACTCAATAAATACCAATCGTTCTTAGCACACGTGAAACGGTCCACATCCTAACAATAGATTCAGAAAATATTTTTGTAGTATTCTTTTTTCCTAGTGACTACAGGTACAATTCGTTCTACAATTCGGTATGTTATGCTTCGAATAGTGGTGGACAAAAATTAAAAGTAAAAAATAAGTGATTATGTTGTAGAGTAAGATGCTTTTCAATCACTGTTTTCAGTCAGAGAAGATTTAACTTCAACAGTCTTGATCCACAGAACCTTCGCAGACAACCAAGATACAGAGTGAGTTTCAACGCAACTTTCATTTTACGTCGCGTTTCGAGCTGATAACCTGTTAACATTATCCGCTAGCGTTCTCTTTCCCTTCGTTCTGGGGTCCGCTCTCAGGACTCGCTACAAACGCTGGCGGAAAGGCGGGACGCAGTGAGGCGTCGGTAGAGCGAGCGCTGGGCTGATAAGGCAGTTACCGACTCGGCCTGCAACTCGATTACCCGCTAACAGCACAACACCCGCCGCGCACGCGCCTTGCCGGTGCTAATTTCACAAGCTCGTACGCCACTATACGCAGACTCCACTTGTTGTGCAGTTGGTTCATCGACCGTCCTTGGGCGTCCTGAGGGAAGGATACTTACTCTCTCTCAACTCCTATAGTTACCCACACGAAACTCCAGCTGCACACTTCAATAATTTTATGCATTTCGTTCCCATGTTTGTTTTCGGCCTTTTCTTACCAAAATTAAAAAAAAAGTTGCGATATTTGCGGGATGTCCCGATTTTTAGTAATGTGACGATCCACTCACTGTACGCGTTACGTTGACACAGAACGTCCTGACTTTTGGGAACTCCTAACTGTTAGAAATATAATCTGTACTCACATCTAAAATGCTCGAGTACATGAAATACTCGAAAGAAGTTTCTCTACACGTCAGTAGCGACACTAAAAACTCTAGGATATGGTGCTCCAGTAGGTCTCGATCAACTGATGAACTAGACTACAGTAATGTTTCCCATCCTTGGAGTAATCACCCCCTGAGGCGAATAGAAGGGAAAACCGATAGAGGTACTCAAGGAACCCTCCGCAACACACCGTCAGGTGGCTTGCGGAGTATGGATTTAGATGTAGATGTAGAAGTTAAATTTTGTGGGTGTAAAAACAAAAGGATTGAATTTTGTTTCCATCGTGAATCTGAATAATTATAAAAATATTATTGTTGTTATCATCACCTCACAGGACTATAAAAATAGATCTAAATGACCAATAACTACTATTTTTTCTAAATACTAGCATCGATATGTGACACACAGTGGTGGAGGTGACAGCTTATGAAACGAACGCATCAACATCTTCCTCAACATGACAGTGGAACCGAGGCACATGTATGGTATATGCTTAATTATGTAATGAAAATGTCTTATCTCACATAAAGTTCATTCCAGAAAAAGATTAGAAATTACATCGTTATTCACATCTCACAAATAAGGAAACTGATACCACGACACAACAGAAACTTTTATTATTACTAGACGCTGTGGTCAAATAGAAAGCATTGAAACCCTGTAGTTCCCCAATTTCTGCTATTTCCGAAGTAAAGAGTCCAGTAGCGTAGTGATTTACGAATGCTATGTATAGTGCACAGCAAAAGGTCTTGCCGCAGTGGTAACACCGGTTCCCGTCAGATCACTGAAATTAACCGCTGTCGGGCTGGGTTAGTGGCACTTAGATCGGTGACCATCCGGTCTGCTAGGCGCTGTTGGTAAGCGGGGTGCACTCAGCTCTTGTGAGGAACACTGAGAAGCTACTTGATTGCGAAGTAGCGACTCCGGTATCGTAAACTGACATACGGCCGGGATAGTGGTGTACTGACCACATGTTCCTCCATATCCGCATTCTCTGACGCCTACGGTCTGAGGATCACACGGCGACCGGTCGGTACCATTGGCCTTGATGGCCTGTTCGGGCCGAGTTTAGTTTAGTTTTTACGTATAGTGCACACATGTCAGCTAGACTGATTTGAAATGGGGGGAGTGCGGGGTATGGGTGAGCAAGTGTTGCTAAGGAGAAAAATGGTTCAAATGCCTCTAAGCACTATGGGACTTAACACTTGAGGTCATCAGTCCCCTAGACTTAGAGCTACTGAACCTAACTAACCTAAGGACATTACCCACACCCATGCCGGAGGCAGGATTCGAACCTGCGATTGTAGCAGCGGCGCGGTTCCGGACTGAAGCGCCTAGGACCGCTCTTCCACAGACGCCGACCTGCAAGGGAGAGGAGAGGTGCAGAGGAAGTATGTTTTGTAACAACTGTCTACCCTCAATGGGGATAGTTAACTTTCTTCCCTGAGAAGTACTCGCAAGTAGCATTCGCTGGGCACTTACAATTGCTTCACATTGTATATATATAAAAAGTTGCAAATAAGCTGTACCAATTATTTCAATGACTCATAGTTCCTTATTTAATAAAAAGTCAACAGAAACTAAATATCATTTGTCTTTAGTCATTTTAAAAATATAAGCATTAAAAGAAAATTCGTTTTTTTCTTAAGTTCTCTTAGCACTAACTTTGATAATGATGGGAGGAGGGGGGTGGATAGTAGCTAATAGGATGGTTGGTTGATTTGGGAGAAGGGGACCACGTAGCAAGACCGTCTGTCCCAGCGAATTAGGAAAGTATGAGGAAAGAGGTCGGCAGTGCTCTTTCGAAGAAGCCATCCCGACATCTGCCTGAAGCAATTTACGGAAAACCTAAACCAGGCTGGCCGGAAACACCGTCCTCCCGAATGCGATTCCAGGGTGCTGACCACTGCGCCACTTCGCTCGGTACTAGCTAATGCTGACTCCACTCGGGGGTTATGCTAATGATAGTAAGGGAAGAGGGGATAATAGAAAATATCTGAGGTGGTATCGGTCCCAGAAAGATCTGATTCATTCGACTAGAGGAACGGATCTGCGGATACTCGAATTATACGTTTCCAAAACACTCAACCGCGCGACTTGTATTGATATAGTGTTGCCACCATGCGGCTGTCTTCCAGGCAGTGTTTCTTCCCCTCTCCCTTCCGCTTCTCTCATCTCACCTGTCGACACTTCGGTATTTCTCGTACAGTAATAGTTTAAGAGAGGAAGTGGAAAACGTTCTATGTACCTTTTCTTCCAAAACGCGTATTCAGTGCTACTCTGTACTCGGTGTACTGTTGGGTGTCAATAAACTTAATTCAGATGCTAGAAAGTATTTTAGAC
This sequence comes from Schistocerca serialis cubense, assembly GCF_023864345.2. Lineage (NCBI taxonomy): Eukaryota > Metazoa > Arthropoda > Insecta > Orthoptera > Acrididae > Schistocerca > Schistocerca serialis. Next base: position 659,683,458 of record NC_064639.1, on the reverse strand, counting down.
ACGCGAGATACATGAAAGAGTATTCCAGACACGCGAGAGAAGATGGCGCGTTGTCTTTGTGACAAGTTGCGTTCCACTTTGACATTCCTAAAATTAAAAGGAATAAAGAGTGGTTTGGCTGACCACAGTCCTACTAGATAAAAACTTAACGCTGTATTTATGTACCTGTATCATCACGAGTAAAACGTAGTCTCTCCATATTGATGATAATTGCAATAAAATATATCTTCCTGCTACTTCGTCGAAAATAAAATTTTTTGAGACCATTGCTGGGTAACAAGTACAAGCAGATGGCAGCGAAGAAGAAAGCAGGAACCAGCCACTGTTAATATTTCTGTTCATTTATTCATATAGCGCCGTTACCTGTTTAGAACAGACAGGTTCATCTTTAGGCGGCTCTTCACGTTATTTTTATTTTTGTTGCTGTTTATATTAGCCGTTAGGAAAAAACTGCCCACTACTAATACAAAGAACAACGGTAATTTAAAAGGGAACATTGTCTGAAGACAAACGTTTCCTCTCGAAATTGTCAACAGCGCTATTTGTATAGATCCGCATCAACATCTGAATGGGTACCCTGTAATTCACACTTAACTGCCTGGCAGAGGGTTCATCGAACCACCTTCGCAATAATTCTCAGTTATTCAACTCTCGAACTGCGCGCGGAAGAAAACACATATATCTTTCCGTGCGAGCTATGATTTTCCTCACTTTTTATGATGTTCGTTTCTCCTTATGTACATCGTCGTCATAAAAATATATTCGCATCCGGAGGAGAATGTTAGTGATCAAAATTTCGCGAGAAGATCAAAGTGTAACGAGCAACGTCTTTGCTTTAATTATCTCCACCCCAAATGCTGTACCATGTCCAGAACACAATCTCCCCTATTTATCAATAATACAAAACGAGTAGACCTTCTTTTAACTTTGTCGATGTACTCCGTTGATCCTCTCTGTTAAGGAAGCTCCGGCCGCAGTGTCCGAGAGGTTCAAGACGCTACAGCCTTGAACCACGCGACCGCTACGGTCGCAGGTTTGAATCCTGCCTCGGGCATGGATGTGTGTGACGTCCTTAGGTTAGTTAGGTATAAGTAGTTATAAGTTCTAGGGGACTGCTGACCTCAGAAATTAAGTCCCATAGTGCTCAGAGCATTTCTTAAGGAAGCCACACCGCGCAGCAGTCCTCCAAAAGAGAATGGTCATCCATAGTGTACGCAGTCTCTTTAATAGATATGTTCCATTTTCTGAGTGTTCTGCCGATAAAACCGTCCTTGGGTCTGTTTCCCCGCAATATTTTCTATTTTCTTTCCAATTTAAGTTGTTCGTAACTGTAATCCCTAGGCATTTACTGGAATTTACGGACTTTAAATTTGATTAATTTATCGTTGTTTAAATTTTTCAGGTCTCTTCAAAGGACCATGTTAAATGTTGGATCTGTAATTTAAAATCATTAAGCTGGCCTGTGACATTTAAGGTATCGTGTAACCGAAGTTTGGTGGATTTCATTTAGCACTCATGTGACCTCACACTTTGCATTATGTGTGGTCAGTTGCCAATTAAATCGGTCGGGGGCAATCTTTGCCGGCTTGCTTAAGTATTAGTAGCGGCGAGTTGCGGGAAGAGCAGCGTACGTCGCGTGCAGCCTGATCGGTACGTTGCCGGCATGGTCTGCAAGCTCAGATTTTACGGCACCTGTACGATTGGAGGGGATAACACCTCGGCAGGAATGATGCGAGTCACGGCTCCTTTACATCTGAGTGGAGCTAAGTGCTGCTTTCTTTTTTTGGGTACTTCATACTGCAAGACCATGTCTGTGTTATGTGGAGTTGGACCTATTATACACTCCTGGAAATTGAAATAAGAACACCGTGAATTCATTGTCCCAGGAGGGGGAAACTTTATTGACACATTCCTGGGGTCAGATACATCACATGATCACACTGACAGAACCACAGGCACATAGACACAGGCAACAGAGCATGCACAATGTCGGCAATAGTACAGTGTATATCCACCTTTCGCAGCAATGCAGGCTGCTATTCTCACATGGAGACGATCGTAGAGATGCTGGATGTAGTCCTGTGGAACGGCTTGCCATGCCATTTCCACCTGGCGCCTCAGTTGAACCAGCGTTCGTGCTGGACGTGCAGACCGGTGAGACGACGCTTCATCCAGTCCCAAACATGCTCAATGGGGGACAGATCCGGAGATCTTGCTGGCCAGGGTAGTTGACTTACACCTTCTAGAGCACGTTGGGAGGCACGGGATACATGCGGACGTGCATTGTCCTGTTGGAACAACAAGTTCCCTTGCCGGTCTAGGAATGGTAGAACGATGGGTTCGATGACGGTTTGGATGTACCGTGCACTATTCAGTGTCCCCTCGACGATCACCAGTGGTGTACGGCCAGTGTAGGAGATCGCTCCCCACACCATGATGCCGGGTGTTGGCCCTGTGTGCCTCTGTTGTATGCAGTCCTGATTGTGGCGCTCACCTGCACGGCGCCAAACACGCATACGACCATCATTGGCACCAAGGCAGAAGCGACTCTCATCGCTGAAGACGACACGTCTCCATTCGTCCCTCCATTCACGCCTGTCGCGACACCACTGGAGGCGGGCTGCACGATGTTGGGGCGTGAGCGGAAGACGGCCTAACGGTGTGCGGGACCGTAGCCCAGCTTCATGGAGACGGTTGCGAATGGTCCTCGCCGATACCCCAGGAGCAACAGTGTCCCTAATTTGCTGGGAAGTGGCGGTGCGGTCCCCTACGGCACTGCGTAGGATCCTACGGTCTTGGCGTGCATCCGTGCGTCGCTGCGGTCCGGTCCCAGGTCGACGGGCACGTGCACCTTCCGCCGACCACTGGCGACAACATCGATGTACTGTGGAGACCTCACGCCCCACGTGTTGAGCAATTCGGCGGTACGTCCACCCGGCCTCCCGCATGCCCACTATACGCCCTCGCTCAAAGTCCGTCAACTGCACATACGGTTCACGTCCACGCTGTCGCGGCATGCTACCAGTGTTAAAGACTGCGATGGAGCTCCGTATGCCACGGGAAACTGGCTGACACTGACGGCGGCGGTGCACAAATGCTGCGCAGCTAGCGCCATTCGACGGCCAACACCGCGGTTCCTGGTGTGTCCGCTGTGCCGTGCGTCTGATCATTGCTTGTACAGCCCTCTCGCAGTGTCCGGAGCAAGTATGGTGGGTCTGACACACCGGTGTCAATGTGTTCTTTTTTCCATTTCCAGGAGTGTATTAACACGCCTACGTGATTTTGTGTATGATCATGGGTCAGTGTGGCAGACAGCAATTTGCGTTCCTGGCCATATTTCTTACAAGTGTAGTGTCAATGAACGGAATTAAATTTGTAGCATAATCTGTTGGAGGCAAGGCACCATTTGTAGTTGAGTATGCCTGTATTATTGCCTCAGCTGGCGCTGATATTTCCGCTTCTAAATAATAAGTAATTTTGAGGCTGTTAACCTTGCTTCTTGTATGTGTAGTCACTTGCACTATTAGTCGATATTTTCTACACCTTAGGCGTTCTCGCCTGTAGCCCTGTTTGCGCAGATGACTATTTTCTTTTGATGTATGTTGTCAGGGTAGCTTTGGCAGCGGACGACGTAGTTCTGTTCACTGGGCCCGGAGTAGAGACGAGTTTGCTTTCTGTCGGCAATCTGATACCTCTACAAGCCGCTACGGCAAGTTGAAAAAGAGATAGTGGGAGAGAAAGAGAGAGGGTGTTATACATGTGCGCATGGTAAACCCCTTCCTTCGAAAATTTTGTCTCCTTCATACCCCCTTGTGTTACTATAGATGACGCTTCACTGATCGCATTTGTACTGAGATTGCAAGTGCCTATTTGCTTCCAACACCCTGAGTGGAACGCATAAGTTTTAGTAAATGTTCACCAACCTGCAGTCTTCTACAGTAGTTGTCCTCTGCGCAGAAAAAAGCACATAGGTCGTGAATCCGTTATCATGAGGCTGTAAGCAACTCTTAGCGAGGAACTGATACAATGTGAATAATAAAATTTCTAATCAGTTTGTTTATACGGGATGCCACTTTTCTTTTTATTAGGAGAACACGGGAAACTGCACAATTAAATTTCAGTTTAGAGTCATAAATAATTTCTGTTATTCAACAAGTTAATGAACTGCGCATTTCCGTAACTACATCTCTCACATATACAAAGTAGAGATTGCAAGTTAAATCTTAACTGATACCGCGGCAGACAACATAGACTATCCGTCCTCCCGGACGGCTGAGCCAGCTCTGATCTTACAGCCGAAACATTTCGCCCACCATCCAAGTCTGACGTGATCCGAAGATCACCAAAGTGCTTCGCCTGCCATTTCGTTTAGAAGTTTTTAATATTCTGCTGGTTATTAATACTTGTGAAACTATGGAATCATAGCACCCTATTGAGAGATGCTTTAATTTGAAATTCAAGTAAATAGGCTGTTTAGTTTGTTTAATATTAATAAAAGAAATTATCATTTTTGCCCGCAACTTCCGAAAGCAGCAGCCAATAGCGGAGGATGACCACAATTTAGGCGCTCTCTCTAACGATACGCGTACCGAGCAAACCATCTGTCATCGGTACCTCACACCACATTTCATCATCTTGACACTGTTGCGTTCTAAACTACTTAAAAAATAACTTATTGGTCCTGAATATGGTGGCTGCAAAGCCAGAAATATGGTGAATCATGTAAAGTAAAGTTGATCGTTTAATTCGTGCCACGGAGTATCGCCGATAAATCGGGAACCAGTAGTCGGTCCTATTGGTGAATTTAGTAATCTCATGAGGTTTAAGGCGTGTTTTGCAAGCCCGAAGTTTCTCCTCGCTATGTCTGTTCTTTAACTACTTTAAACCTTGGACCCTTCTTATTGGTTCTGAGCGCGGTAGCTTGAAGGCCTTTTACTTATCATTATAAGCTGTTGAGACTTTCCTTTGCTCCATTGCCATTCGCTAGGTCCACTCGTTGTGAAACTTGCCTGCTTATTCCATGTTGGCTGTGATATCCATTTGCTGTCGTTCTCAACTTACTTTCAATTTTTGGCAATGCATATTCATTAAAGGTTATTGTCAACGTTTTTTTCTGGTGCGTACCATTCCGGAGTCACATTTAAATTTCATGTCCTTCCCACTTATCTTGTCTCTTTAAAGTCAGTACCACCATTAGAATGTTTTTTATTTCCAGTGTTACATTTACAATATCATGATTTCGGCCAAAAATGCCATTATCATGTGTTTTAATGTTGTACAGTCCCTGTGGTATTTAAAATATCCTATTAGACACATTGTCTAAGGGTCATTGTGTCTAATAGTGGATTTTACATACGACAGTATGCCATCTTAGACACTGTATAACATTAAAACACTTGATAATGGCATTTTAGGCCGAAACCACGATCATGTAAATGTAACACTGCAAATAAAAAACATTCTAATGGCGGTACTGACTTAAAGGAAATATATTATGACTGTGGCGCCAACTGAAAAAATTATTAAACTTTTCTTGTGTTTTGAGCAACTGCGTTTTCCTACTCTCGAATTCCAGTCACCCTTGACTATTAAATTTTCGTCTCCCTTGACCACCTGAATAATTTCTTTTATCTCATCATACATTTCTTCAATTTCTTCATCATCTGCAGAGCTAGTTGGCATATAATCTTGTACTACTATAGTAAGCATGGGCTTCGTGTCTATCTTGGCCACAATAATGCGTTCACTATGCTGTTGGTAGTAGCTTATGTGCACTAAAATTTTTTATTCTTTATTAAACCTACTCCTGCATTACCTCTATTTGATTTTGTATTTACAACCCTGTATTCACCTGACGAAGAGTCTTGTTCCTCCTGCCACCGAACTTCACTATTTCCCGCAAACAATAAAAAATTATTTCCACATTCGTCACGCCTGGGGATCACAACTAAGTTACTTTTCAGGAAAGCAGCACAGGACACTCGGCGAACGACGAGGTGGGCACGCTCCAACAGTTTCTGTAAGAGATACAGACCACACTAACGACGCATCCAAATTTCCCGGAAAGCACAGATTGACAACTTATGGAAGATTCACATAGGGCAGGGCAGTAACAACAGAGCCCACTAATACTGCCAGACTAGATTATACAACACGGCTTGAAAACAGGAAAGCGTACCTGTATCAGTTAACCATACTCAGAGTCGTTCCTCTTGCAATGGTTGTGTCAGAGCGAATCGATCAAGACACCGAGCACCGGCGTGTGACGACACGTTTCCTCCCACCTTGATCGTTCCTCCTCATCCCAGGTTATTATACGTCTGCAGTCGCCCGCCTCACCATCATTTCAGAACGGAAGACGCGGTACAAGAGCTCCACCCGGCGACCAGAGGGAAAGAGAACCAGACATTCGATCCAGAGAGCGCAATCGGTGCGAGCCGACGCGGCTCATTACGTCTCTCTATGACGTTCACGTCATTTTTCACAATCATTACGTCAAGCATCATAAAGTTATTTTGCGTACATAATTATTAATTTGGTGCCTATAAAATACGGTTGTGAACTCTACAAGTATATGTCAGGGTGGAGAGGGTGAAGATAATGTAGCACTAGAACAACATAATTGATATCTATTACTACAAATGACTGGAACTCAGTTAAGTACAAAATGTTGCACTTTAGTGTAAGTTTCTAAATAATTATTTTACCTAGTCTTTGATGCTTATCAAACGCCACAGTATCGTACATTGTATCAGCTATGCAAGAAATTATAAATTTTACGTTGCAACAGTATATAAACACATAGGATGAATTGCACATGAGGATGTTGATTGTCATCACCTAACGTTTTCCATCACTAAATTAGGAGAGGAGTGAAGATAACGCAGCAAGGAGAATCGTTGACAACTATTACAAATCATCGAACAACCTGCTGCATTCGCAACTATAGCTTGCCGAAACGGTAATCAACTGTACCAACACCTAATAAAAGTAGCACCAAATGCAGAACACGATTTTAAGAATGTCTTGTTGTGATCTATCACTTAACGGCAGAAGGACATGCTTTGTTCATACACACTCACGAGACGACCCAAGTCAGTAACAGGGAGATGTGACAGTGTTAGAGTCGATATCTCGAAAACATTTATTTGTATTATAGTAAAACATCGCACACCTCGCAGTCAAATTACATATTCCATTATCTAAATTGTGTGTATAACTCGTTATAACGTATGTGGCTTGTATATTGGTACTGCTGATACGAAATTTTAAGACAAGCATCACTTATTTTCATAAGATGCTCGATGGGTGTACGACACTATCGAGTAGTATGCATCTCCGAACTAAATATTTCCGTCTGTGAATTGCCAGTATAACTTAATAAAATAAATGCGTCTGGCATCCCTGTCATAATACGCAAAATCTCTAGGAATATTCAAGGAAGATAAAGTTGTACTATTTTGTATGTATGATATTGCACATTCTGAAAACACAGTAGGATTTTACGAGATGCAATCAAGTTCTAAGGCCTCCGATTTTTTTTCTCCGGACTGGAAAGAGATCGACACATGCGCATTGTTTTAAAATGAGGCCGCGTTCATTGTCAATACGTCCCAGAGATGGCAGCACCGTATGGCAGATGGAATTTTACCGCCAGCGGCGAGAATGAGAACTGTTTTAAATACTTAAAATGGCGACGTTTTCCTTACTTGAACAGCGTGCAATCATTTGTTTTCCGAATTTGCGTGGTGTGAAACCAATTGAAATTCATCGACAGTTGAAGGAGATGTGTGGTGATGGAGTTATGGATGTGTCGAAAGTGCGTTCGTGGGTGCGACAGTTTAATGAAGGCAGAACATCGTGTGACAACAAACCAAAACAACCTCGGGCTCGCACAAGCCGGTCTGACAACATGATCGAGAAAGTGGAGAGAATTGTTTTGGGGGATCGCCAAATGACTGTTGAACAGATCGCCTCCAGAGTTGGCATTTCTGTGGGTTCTGTGCACACAATCCTGCATGACGACCTGAAAATGCGAAAAGTGTCATCCGGATGGGTGCTACGAATGCTGACGGACGACCACATGGCTGCCCGTGTGGCATGTTGCCAAGCAATGTTGACGCGCAATGACAGCATGAATGGCACTTTCTTTTCGTCGGTAGTGACAATGGATGAGATGTGGATGCCATTTTTGAATCTAGAAACAGAGCGCCAGTCAGCTCAATGGAAGCACACAGATTCACCGCCACCAAAAAAATTTCGGGTAACCGCCAGTGCTGAAAGAATGATGGTGTCCGTGTTCTGGGACAGCGAGGGCGTAATCCTTACCCATTGCGTTCCAAAGGGCACTACGGTAACAGGTGCATCCTACGAAAATGTTTTGAAGAACTAATTCCTTCCTGCACTGCAACAAAATCGTCTGGGAAGGTCTGCGCGTGTGCTGTTTCACCAAGACAACTCACCCGCACATCGAGCTAACGTTACGCAACAGTTTCTTCGTGATAACGACTTTGAAGTGATTCCTCATGCTCCCTACTCACCTGACCTGGCACCTAGTGACTTTTGGCTTTTTCCAACAATGAAAGACACTCTCCGTGACCGCACATTCACCAGCCGTGCTGCCATTGCCTCAGCGATTTTCCAGTGGTCAAAACAGACTCCTAAAGAAGCCTTCGCCGCTGCCATGGAATCATGGCGTCAGCATTATGAAAAATGTGTACGTCTGCAGGGCGATTACGTCGAGAAGTAACGCCAGTTTCATCGATTTCGGGTGAGTACTTAATTAGAAAAATAATCGGAGGCCTTAGAACTTGAATGCACCTCGTACATGGCAGCTGATTTGTGAATATACAAAACTGTCGAAAAAACAGGTCACCAGGTGACACTGTTCCATAAGGAAATCCGTCTAAATGTAAATTAACACCACAATATTGCAAAAAGCTGCAAATATTGCAAATATCAAGAAACTCATTATTAGAGGTGAGATAATCCTTAACGCCTGAAATCTCAAAATTTTTCTAACAACGAAGTTTTCGACCTTCTGATACCTGACATTAAAACATGTAACAACTCCGATTACCATCAGTAGAGATATCTGAGACTGTCACCAACACTGTTAGTGAATTCGTCCAGTACGATTAGTCTAAACTAATTGTTTTGAAAATAACAGATTCTTCCCGAATATGTGGGCTTCCAAAGTTATACAATGTATATGTTATACACGTTATGTTATACAATACATATTAGACAATGTATATGTTATACAATGTATATGTTCAAGTATTCCTTCTCTTTGAAAGGTTTCTCAGCATCCTTTTAACCGTCGACTACTTTAGGTGTGGTTTTGCATAAACCGCACAGCTATTGAACCCATTAAAAACACGCTATTAACAACGTCAAGCATTTTAAGAAAATTATTCATCATTTGGTTTTGCAGCTCTTGTAGTAGCCGTGTTTGCAAACAAAATTACCTATCGTCAGTCGGAATTCTTATGTCTGTTCCTAATGTTTCTGCATTGTTGTGTATCGTATCGTAGGACCCACTGTACGTTACAGCGTAGTGGCGGCTTGTCATACACAGTTTCCAAATATCCTTTGTCATATGTATTCTCATCTGTTGCTGAAACTCACACAGAAACTAAAATCGTTTTGCGGGACTTCACTCGCATGTAACACTCCCTCACTTCACAAAATATGTTTCTGCTGGGTGTCTAGTCCGCTGTGTTGACATATGAGAATATCTGAAAATGTATCTAACTAAGAAATAAAAATTGGCACTGTGGTACATTCCGTCGGCACCTGGTAGATCAAGATGGTTGGCTGAGAAGAACGTCATACATTTGCAGCAGCTATTCACTGATGAAACAACAGTCTTACGGTTACTCAAGTGTTACAAGCGCTCTGTAAACCGTCGGGAATGCTAATATTGCACCCCCTTATGTCGGCGTTACAAACTGGTACTGTACTGATATTCCCACATTGTTAGATATCTCATTTATAATGAACTAGACTTTTCCGGACACAGAAGAGAAGGCGCTTCTCGTTTCACATACTCCTCATATCACTGCAGCCTTCATCAAATAGTGTTGTTACAATGTGCTACACGTCTTCAGAGTTTGGGCTCATCTGGGCTTTTCGTTCTTGGTGTTACGCTTTTCACAATCGTCGGAGTGTGTCGGTATTAAATGGTGCATTACTCCCGTGATGTGGCGTTTCAACAACGTCGCTATACACAGGCGACCTGAGGGAGAACCAACACGTGTGTTATTTGCTTCACGCTACTCGCTGGACAGTACGCCAGTCCGATTGCGGCAGAGTGTGTGTGTGTGTGTGTGTGTGTGTGTGTGTGTGTGTGTGTATGTGTGTGTGTGAGAGAGAGAGAGAGAGAAAGAGAGAGCGGGTGGTGGTGGAGGGGGGGGGGGGGGGGGGGGAGATGTTGCGTGAACGCCGCATCTGTGCAGCAGACACAGTCGATATGTGCACGGCGATTATTTTGCAGTTCGGCTGACGGGGAGCGGTCTGTATGGGTCTGTGTCCCCGAGATTTAGTGGCCAGTGTCTATCAGCTGTCATTCTGACGTCATACAGTAGAGCATGGCAGACGACGATATCTGCCGCTCTTTTGTTCTCGGCACTAGGGTAATATTCCGCTTCGCATGTCATGCCACTGCAACTGAATGAGTCTCTTTCATGCGTTATTCCGAGTCCCTCATTGAAATCGGAATCCACTGCGTCAGTATTTGACTCACGAACGCAAGTATGAGACAGTGTGTGTGAGGGTCCCGATCAAACCCCATTCTGCTATTGTTTCGAAAACAGTTGCAGGTTTAATTGTCACAGCTGTATTTAATAACAAATCAAGAGACGTTTTCCTGGAATGTGGTTGTCCTCACTCTGTTCCATAAGATCCTGTGCGCTGAGACAGCTGTATAAATTATTGAAATACGAACTGTAGTAAGCAACAAAAAAATGGTTCAAATGGCTCTGAGCACTATGGGACTTAACATCTGTGGTCATCAGTCCCCTAGAACTTAGAACTACTTAAACCTAACTAACCTAAGGACATCACACACATCCATGCCCGAGGCAGGATTCGAACCTGCGACCGTAGCAGTCGCGCGGTTCCGGACTGAGCACCTTAACCGCGAGACCACCGCGGCCGGCAGTAAGCAACAAGTCCGGTCTGCACGCTAAGTGGAGTTTCGAAACATTGAGCTAATTGTTGTTCATCATGGAAATGGTGTGTCTGCTGCACTTAAACTGCCTGACAATTATTCCTGTCAAACATGCACAGAGGGCTTTAGAGGACAGCTGTCTTTCGTTTGATCAGAGCATATGTCAAATAAAGGATCATTGTGGCTTGTCTGTATTTCCTACACCGTTATCTAGTTTCCCATCACCACAAACCGTCTCCCTAAAGTCAAAATAGATAGAGAAAAGAACATGTGTGAGATGATAAATAATTGCAAGCTTCCCAATTTTTAAACATGTATTCAACAGTAATTATAGTTGAAAGGCACTGTACTTTGTTGACATATGAGAATTTCTGAAAATGTATCTAACTAAGATATAAAAATTGACACTGTGGTACATTTGCATAGGTCTTAGCTGCCTGGTAGTTCTGTGTCGAAAAAAGGCATTGCGATCTCTCTTTCTTCAAATCTGTTGAAGTACGCATCTGCTAAAATTTCTACAAGTCTACAGAAAGAGTGCCCTAATAAAAATGCCACTACAGATTTAAAGTCTGAATAATAATAATCTTTATGCGCAAGACTATTCTAAAATTCAATAGCACAATTTGCCTTGCTAATTGCAAGAGGCGATGTCCTTGCTGACAGGACATGCCACTCGTCTTCTTACCTTGTACACTCCTCGAAATTGAAATAAGAACACCGTGAATTCATTGTCCCAGGAAGGGGAAACTTTATTGACACATTCCTGGGGTCAGATACATCACATGATCACACTGACAGAACCACAGGCACATAGACACAGGCAACAGAGCATGCACAATGTCGGCACTAGTACAGTGTATATCCACATTTCGCAGCAATGCAGGCTGCTATTCTCCCATGGAGACGATCGTAGAGATGCTGGATGTAGTCCTGTGGAACGGCTTGCCATGCCATTTCCACCTGGCGCCTCAGTTTAACCAGCGTTCGTGCTGGACGTGCAGACCACGTGAGACGACGCTTCATCCAGTCCCAAACATGCTCAATGGGGGACAGATCCGGAGATCTTGCTGGCCAGGGTAGTTGACTTACACCTTCTAGAGCACGTTGGGTGGCACGGGATACATGCGGACGTGCATTGTCCTGTTGGAACAGCATGTTCCCTTGCCGGTCTAGGAATGGTAGAACGATGGGTTCGATGACGGTTTGGATGCACCGTGCACTACTCAGTGTCCCCTCGACGATCACCAGTGGTGTACGGCCAGTGTAGGAGATCGCTCCCCACACCATGATGCCGGGTGTTGGCCCTGTGTGCCTCGGTCGTATGCAGTCCTGATTGTGGCGCTCACCTGCACGGCGCCAAACACGCATACGACCATCATTGGCACCAAGGCAGAAGCGACTCTCATCGCTGAAGACGACACGTCTCCATTCGTCCCTCCATTCATGCCTGTCGCGACACCACTGGAGGCGGGCTGCACGATGTTGGGGCGTGAGCGGAAGACGGCCTAATGGTGTGCGGGACCGTAGCCCAGCTTCATGGAGACGGTTGCGAATGGTCCTCGCCGATACCCCAGGAGCAACAGTGTCCCTAATTTGCTGGGAAGTGGCGGTGCGGTCCCCTACGGCACTGCGTAGGATCCTACGGTCTTGCGTGCATCCGTGCGTCGCTGCGGTCCGGCCCCAGGTCGACGGGCACGTGCACCTTCCGCCGACCACTGGCGACAACATCGATGTACTGTGGAGACCTCACGCCCCACGTGTTGAGCAATTCGGCGGTACGTCCACCCGGCCTCCCGCATGCCCACTATACGCCCTCGCTCAAAGTCCTTCAACTGCACATACGGTTCACGTCCACGCTGTCGCGGCATGCTACCAGTGTTAAAGACTGCGATGGAGCTCCGTATGCCACGGCAAACTGGCTGACACTGACGGCGGCGGTGGACAAATGCTGCGCAGCTAGCGCCATTCGACGGCCAACACCGCGGTTCCTGGTGTGTCCGCTGTGCCGTGCGTGTGATCATTGCTTGTACAGCCCTCTCGCAGTGTCCGGAGCAAGTATGGTGGGTCTGACACACCGGTGTCAATGTGTTCTTTTTTCCATTTCCAGGAGTGTATTATGTTCTTGACTATTTAAGTTTTTAATCGCTTATTTTATATCTTTATATTTAGATATAGTGGAAGGGTACGAATGACGTCTTGAATAAGAAGGGCTTGGAGAATGTTTTTCGTACCTGCTGCATAGCTATTACAGCTCTATTTTGGTTATGGAAGTAAGTGAACTAAACACCATATTACACTGCGATACAGTTCAGTACTAAACGATGCCGTGATGCGGCAAAGTTGGCAGTTCACGCAATGTGGAAAGTTCTTTTATAACATAGTGTGCTTAGATTGTTACATACGCTGATCAGCCAAAACATTATGACCTCCGACCTGCTACTGATATAAACCATTCCAGGCGATAGTAAGGACGCCTGGCGAGCAATGACTGCTAGTCAGACACACGCACAGTGCAGGTTTTAGCAGTGTGCATGCCGTCCATGTGCAGAGTGAAAAGGCGCGCGATCTACCTTACCTTAACCAAGAGCAGATTGTGAGGGCCCGGAGGAACGACACGAGCATTTCAGAAACTGCGCTGCTTGTCATGTGTACAAGGAATTCTCTGGAGAATGTCTCCCACAAGTGGCGATGCCAAGGTGAAACCACACCCATACGTCGTGGGCTTGGACGGCCGTCCCTCTTGAAGATGTCGTACGTCGTAGGCTGGGCAGACTAGTAAAACAGAACAGGCGGCGAACTAATATCAGACTTTAATGCTGGGCCGAGTTCAAGTGTGTCATAACACACAGTGCACCGAACACTCCTAACAATGGGCCTCCACAACCGACGCCCCATGCATGTGCCAATGTTAACACCTCATCAGCACCTAGGGCAGAAACGAGCATGTGACCAACGACACTGGATGTTGGCGCAGTGACGGAGCGTCGCGTGGCCTGATGAATCTCGATACCTTCTTCATCATGCCGATGGGAGTGTACGAATCCATCGACTTCATGGGGAATGTCTCCCAGGTACCTGTGCTGCGGGAAGGAGACAAGCTTGCTGCGCCTACCTCATGCTCTGGGGAACATTCACATCGCCATCCATGGATCCAGTGGAGCTCGTGCATGGAACCATGACGGCCAACGAATATCGTAAACTGGTTCGAAACCACGTACACCCGTTCATGACGATATGTTTCCTGACGGCAGTGGCACTTTTCAACAAAATAATGCATCATGTCACAAGGTCAGAAGTTTGATGGGGTGGTTTGAGGAACATTGTGGTGAGTTCAGTTGATGTGTTGGCCCGCAACTTGCCAGATCTGAAACTGTTCGAACACATTTAGGTTGTGTGTGACTGCACTTGGCGTCAGAACTCATGCCCCCCCCCCCCCCGGAATTTACGGGAATTAGGGGACTTGTGTGAACAGATGTGGCTCCGTCGCCCTCCAGCGACCTCTCAAGGCCTCTTTGCTTCCACGCAAACGCATCGCTGCTGTTATCCGTGACAAAGCTGCATATACTGGCTATTAGGCAGGTGGTCAAAATTTTCTGGATTATCAATGTATTTTGTCCAGTGTTGCATTTATTTTGTTTGTATCTGTATGCCATCTCAAGTCATGTCGAAGATAAGTGACTAATTTGTTTTGTTACCACAAGAATGTAATTGTGTTGGCTTAATCTCGCAGTGATGTTCCATGCATCATATTTTAAGCACGTACCCAGGATTTTATTTTGTGTTTACCAATAACTTTGAGCCATGCGTGCGCTGATATCGATTCCCGGCGCAGGTTGTACCTCTTTGGTTTCTTTCCTTCCCTCTGTAAGAAGCACTCTTGCGGCACCCGAAAGCAATTTTACAGCACGCGCGGCTGTCTTAGTGGTCTTGTCTTACTGGCTCTTGCTCTAGCTAAAGCCGTCGGTACACGGACCGTGCAACCGAACGTTGAGCGTTGAGCGTGTCAAGTTTCTGACGTCACAGCGTGGAACAGCACGTTCGGGAGTCTTCCGGAACGTGCAGAGCAATAGCTAGCATGTCAGATATTGTGAGCCTGCATCTGAGCGTTAACTAATGAGATGGCACAACGCCACCTACGTCACACGCACGCCGTCTCCCTTCAGTAGACAGTTGTGAGGCGCCATATTGACATTAATTTCAAGCCTATTCGTGAGTATGCCATTTCTGGGCACCAGAAAATTGAGAATCACTGGAAAACCCGTTGTTATCTGTGTGATTCATACCAAAAAAAATTATAATGAGCAACATCATATTCGTGGCAAAAGCATTATTGTAACTTGCGTATTATGAGAGTATGCTATTTGAAGGCAGCGACACACTGAAGATCCACGCGAAACACATTGTTCTTGGTAAAATTGTTTTAATTAAATTTCAATTAGTAAAATATCTACGATTAAGGTTTTCAGCAAGTGTTAACATGCTATGATTTTGTGTCAATAGTCTATTGTTGGTTTAGCGAAGTGAGTAGTATCACTGATCTGTATGAAGTAGCATGCTTGGGAGGTGGTTCGCGAATCGACACTTCCGAATTTTTTTTCCTAACGTTTGCGTTTTTATTAGGTTCTGATACTTCATTATTAGTCTAATATAAGTATACATATTTGATGTTATGTAAATATACATTCACCTTTTTTTGAGGGGTGACTTTTTTCCATTGGCATAATCTATAGGACAGCTTGGGCTACTTGTATAAAGATTATTTGCTCCTTTTTCTTTTACGCTTCGTAATTCACATGTTGCAAAGATTCTGCTACTGGGTAGGAACAGTGATCAAGTAAGGCTGATCCTGGGGTTTTACTAAAATGTGGGAATGATGAAATAATGTTTCTCTTATGTGGAGAGATATTGCAAATTTGTGTCGCACTATTTGTAATTGAACTTTTATAAACCTGTGTCCTTACTGATTGGACATGGTATTTCCGTTTCGTGGACGATGAAGGAAATGTGCATTTTAATAGAGCTGAGATGGGAATTTTACTTGCGCCCGTTTAGTAAACAGCGTGATTTACGAACTAGAAACATCCTGCAACTGCCTCGGGAGTCCGTTGTGATCGCGTATACCACGTTGGGGCCCACGTACCGTACGCACAAGTCGCATCATTCGTGAGCGTTCAGCAGCACGTTGAAGTTAGCACGCTCAACGTTGACATTCGACACCAAGGCTCGTGTGCCGACGGGATTAGGGGGCTCGCTCACCGAGGACGGAAGAGATGGTTGGCAGCTGTGTACTGTGGGGAGTTTTGTTGGTTGGTTGGTTTGTGGGAGGGGACCAAACAGCGAGGTCATCGGTCCCATTTGATCAGAGAAGGAGGGGGAAAGAAGTGGGCCATACCCTTCCAAAGGAACCATCCCGGCATGTGCGTGAAGCTATTTAGGTAAATCACGGAAAATCTAAATCAGAACGGCTTTACGCGAGTCCGAACCGTCGTCCTCCCGAATGCGAGTCTAGTGTCTTAACCACTGCACCACCATGCTCGGTCCGTGGAGAGTTTTCCGATGCCATTTGAAGATTCATTGCTTCCATCTACCTCCACGGACTCGGGTTGCGTCTTCTGAGTCAGCCACTTCCCATTTCTTGTGCATTTGTGGGTGGATGTTGTCCCACCAGAATTCCTTGTGGCTTTGCGTGTAGCATAGACATAAAAGGTAAGAACCTCGTCCGCAGGTGATTAAGTTGGATGGCATTTGCGGAAACTCCTGTCTTGATAAGCTCTGCTAACTGAGCCGTGTTTTAGTTTCATGCTCATAGCGTTGTGGAACTTTCAGTGGTGGTCACTGTTTCGCCTGAGTTTAAAGGCTAATCAGCGTCACTGTTAATGGGAAAATGACAGAGTTAAGCTTAAAACAGGTGTAGAGGGGGTAACAGTTTGGCTGGCACTAGTTATAATTATACTTGACTGAAGCCTCGTAATATCCTTTGTACGAGTATTTAAATCACTAGTGCGTCGATTATTTTTGATTACAACGGCAAACGTTAAATTTGTCTTAAAAACTGTTTATGTTCAGTTATCTCTTTGTTTCTGTGAGCTAAACAGGCTCAGTTCCCTATTCTGAGAGCAAACACCCGCTTGTAATCTGTAATGTGTATTTGTTATGTGATTTTGATGTGTGCTATGTTTATGTGTTAGAGTCTGAGTTGTTTCACATGTCGCCTGAGGTCAGTACTCTAAACTTGCCTTGTTTTATGAAATTTTAGGTTCCTTCTAAATGAAGTGTGCATCTTAAGCAAAGCATTTGTTGTTTTCGTTTAGGGTGGTTTAATCATTTAAAGCCTTTTGCTACTACATAGCTTTTGTTCCTAGGCAATTGAAGTACTTAACTGGGATTTTTTTTTTTTTCAAATCTGAAGGTGTTTAGATTTAAAAGTGGCTGTTCTACATCATACTAAAATTTTATTTTAACTTTCTTTGAAAACCGCAGGATATGCTTCAGATTTCGGGTTTGATTTTCTGTGAAATGTACATTTTTTAAAAATGTTTTGGATATTTGCAACTTTCAGTCTTTAAAGTGTTATTTAAGATGTTTTCTTTAAGATTAGAGTCTTGAGTGCTTCTGGAGCATTTTCTTACATGTTTGCAAGGTTTGACGAAATTGATAATAAAATAGTAATAATAAAAGTGCTTAATACTTGTCCTATGTGCCCAGAACCTTATCATTCCCAGAAACAGGCTCCCCAAAATTCGAAACCTATTTCCCCAAAACTATCCATTTAGATGGACTGTAGCTTTATCCACAGCTGCTTTTAGCTGGTTTGTGGTTTTCCTTGCAAGAAGGATGTATATGGCGTCTGCAGAACGGTTATTCGTATGTGTTCAGCTCTAGGTTACTCATGTACTGGATTTGGAGGATTGGCCCAATAATGTATTCTTGAGGCACCCCTATTTTTGATTTTTTTTTCGTTTGAGTAACATGTCCTAGTACTTTCCTTTACTTCATATTCCATCATTTTTCTTAAGTGTCAAGAACGAGACGAGTAAGTTTAGTACAATGCCACGAACGTGGAGCTTTCCCAACAGTATTCTCTGGCCCACAGCATGCTAATAAGACGCCTTTTTTTATAGGTTTTTGTGTGTGATTTTTCTCCTTTCATATGAATATGTGTCCGTTCAGTAGTTTCAGTTCGGCAGTTTTTAGACAGTTGGGAAACAAGTCTGTGAGAAGAAAGTACTATAGTTGCAAGACGTGATGAAATGTTAATAATACGTTGCTTTGTGATGGTATGTGGAATATTATAAATTGCTGAAGAGACTGTCTTCAAAGCCATTGCAAGATTTTTATTTAGAGTGGTGTCGTAGATTAAAGCGAGGCATGTATGTACTTTGTCTCGCTGCAGTGACTTTCAATAAAAATTCTTGGGCTTCTAACGGCGTCAAGAATTTAGAATTACACGAGCGTTCGACAAAACACTCCCTGGCCATTGTGAAGTTATATGACTGCCAATGTTCTTTTGGTTTTTTTTCTTGGTCATCAGTCTACTGACTGGTTTGATGCGGCCCGCCACGAATTCCTTTCCTGTGCTAACCTCTTCATCTCAGAGTAGCACTTGCAACCTACGTCCTCAATTATTTGATTGACGTATTCCAATCTCTGTCTTCCTCTACAGTTTTTGCCCTCTACAGCTCCCTCTAGTACCATGGAATTCATTCCCTCATGTCTTAGCAGATGTCCTAACATTCTGTCCCTTCTCCTTATCAGTGTTTTCCACATATTCCTTTCCTCTCCGATTCTGCGTAGAACCTCCTCATTCCTTACCTTATCAGTCCACCTAATTTTCAACATTCGTCTATAGCACAACATCTCAAATGCTTCGATTCTCTTCTGTTCCGGTTTTCCCACAGTCCATGTTTCACTACCATACAATGCTGTACGTACATCCTCAGAAATTTCTTCCTCAAATTAAGGCCGGTATTTGATGTTAGTAGACTTCTCTTGGCCAGAAATGCCTTTTTTGGCATAGCCAGTCTGCTTTTGATGTCCTCCTTGCTCCGTCCGTCATTGGTTATTTTACTGCCTAGGTAGCAGAATTCCATAACTTCATTGACTTCGTGACCATCAATCCTGATGTTAAGTTTCTCGCCGTTCTCATTTCTACTACTTCTCATTACCTTCGTCTTTCTCCGATTTACTCTCAAGCCATACTGTGTACTCATTAGACTGTTCATTCCGTTCAGCAGATCATTTAATTCTTCTTCACTTTCACTCAGGATAGCAATGTCATCAGCGAATCGTATCATTGATATCCTTTCACCTTGTATTTTAATTCCACTCCTAAACCTTTCTTTTATTTCCATAATTGCTTCCTCGATGTAGAGGTTAAAGAGTCGGGGCGAAAGGCTACAGCCTTGTCTTACACCCTTCTTAATACGAGCACTTCGTTCTTGATCGTCCACTCTTGGTTGTTGTACATATTGTATATAACCCGTCTCTCCCTATAGCTTACCTCTACTTTTTTCAGAATCTCGAACAGCTTGCACCATTTTATACTGTCGAATGTTTTTTCCAGGTCGACAAATCATATGAAAGTGTCTTGATTTTTCTTTAGCCTTGCTTCCATTATTAGCCGTAACGTCAGAATTGCCTCTCTCGTCCCTTTACTTTTCCTAAAGCCAAACTGATCGTCACCTAGCGCATTCTCAGTTATCTTTTGGTACGCCCTTATATTCACTAGCTTCCGTCTATGAAGTCGCTAGTACTCGCCGCGTCGCCATTCATGGAGACATGTTGACTCGGCGTTTGGTGTGTACGTTTCAGCCACAGTCACTGGATCCACGCTGCGTGAGCTGTTTAGAGTGTTATCGGTGATTTTTATTCCAATGGCTTCTTTAGTTACTCAATCCCAGTAGATGTCAGTGCGAGTCACGACAGAGGTTTCGTCAAGTTTGACACAGTGATGATTTTGAGAGCACGCTCAGCTAAAGCCGATTTGTAGGTGTGGCGTAGTCGATGAAACCTGTCGTTCTCATTCCTGTGTTGTTGCGCGGGAGGTACTGTTTGTTCGATCTAAGACTGACGACACTCGCAAGGTGTCTTGTAGAGCCCTGGTGGTCTGAGATCTGCTGCATCTTAAACTGGTCTCAGCAAGCGACGAAACCTCTGTCCTAGCTCGTAGTTCGCACTAACGGCTTTGGTACTGTGTAATTGAAACAAAAATCACCGATAAGATAATAGAGACGGCAACCTGCAGCTGAGCACAGTGTGGAATCCAACAGCCGCACGGTCGAAGCAGACAAATCGAGCACACATATATGGTGAAGACGCGAGCGCCAGTGACGTCTCAGCCTGCAGTTAGTGTATAGTGTATACGCCAGCATTCCACTGGCAATTGTACCACTGGACAATGAATACGGAGTACTTGGTCTAAAGCTCGTGTAATTTTAAATATTTGATGCAGCTGGAAACACGGAACTATTTATTCAAGAATGTACTTTGTCTTCATGTTTGTTTGTATTACCTCACTAATCACAAACTATTAAATTTTTATATCTGCACAGGAAGAATGAAACAATAAATGCGATCTGCTGTGGCCACCTTGTATGGAGACTATGCTGAAGTTTTCGGCCTTTAGCTTGAATTTTCATGTTGTATGATATTACGTTTTCTCGTAGAATATACGAGCAACCACTAGAAAACTGTCTCTTAGGCGTGGGACATCAGACATTTCTTGCAGCTGAATCACGGCAGGGTGGTTGGTATGTGCGGAGCGATCCACACTGCACGGTTCTCCACTCTTTGCAGCGTCTGTTAGTTATGATGTGCCGGCTTGAAACCTCAGGGTAGCAGAGCATTCCAGTAGTGGGTGGAGCAGCACAATACGATACAAGACTCCTGTGGCAGGTGGGAAGATGAATTCGGCGATGATTACAACTTTGTGAGGCGATCTTTGCCTTAGTTTCTGCCGTACTTGATGCGCTAGTGCTACGTTAGACGGTAGTCAAGAATCACACGAAGATATGACGCGGTGTCACTCCACGAAACAGAGCTGCATGTGATGTTAACTGATGGCAGAGCTGCAGGGTTTGGCACGGCATGTACGTACAGAGAACTGCGTCTAGACGGTACTGAATTTAAGGCGCCACATGACAGCTCTGTTGTACAGTTTGTCGGAGACGAGTTGCATGCGGCGTTAGACAGTGCGAATGGAGAGCTCGCGTGATCGGTCCTAGGTGTTTCAGCGGTGTAGAACGCGTGCGAGATCACTCCAAGGACTGAACCCGGCGGCAAACCAGCACATATACGACAAGCTGGTGTGGTGTGCACCATTTCGTAGCGTGTTGAATGTTTGTCTACATGAATCGTATTATTGTATTAATGTACTGTAAACACATGCACACGCTGTGAAATGTATCGTATGAATCTGATAAAGCTTGTTTGTGTACAGTAAATCTTTGGATGTGAACCTAGTTTAATATTGATTGTTAATGCGTTACTTGAAACTTTCAAAATTTACACTGAAAACAATCGGCGAGGATCTTGAACGTATTAAAATTCAAGTATTTAGCTTTACCTCTGAATCTTCCTTTAAATTGGAGCAACATGCCCTATTCATAATAGCAGTTCCCTTTGGTGGTAAGATTCTATTAATTGTTCATCTGCTTTATAAGGAAATACATTTCACCTACACGCACAGACTACAACCACACGGTATTAAATTGTCTTTGGTGGATAGAGTTATAAGTTCAAATGGCTCTGAGCACTATGGGACTTAACTTCTGAGGTCATCAGTCCCCTAGAACTTAGAACTACTTAAACCTAACTAACCTAAGGACATCACCCACATCCATGCCCGAAGCAGGATTCGAACCTGCGACCGTAGCGGTCTCGCGGTTCCAGACTGCAGCGCGTAGAACCGCTCTTCCACAGACGCCGACCTGCAAGGGAGAGGAGGGGTGCAGAGGAAGTATGTTTTGTAACAACTGTCTACCCTCAATGGGGATAGTTCACTTTCTTCCCTGAGAAGTACTCGCAAGTAGCATTCGCTGGGCACTTACAATTGCTTCACATTGTATATATATAAAAAGTTGCAAATAAGCTGTACCAATTATTTCAATGACTCATAGTTCCTTATTTAATCAAAAGTCAACAGAAACTAAATACCATTTGTCTTTAGTCATTTTAAAAATATAAGCATTAAAAGAAAATTCGTTTTTTTCTTAAGTTCTCTTAGCACTAACGTTGATAATGATGGGAGGAGGAGGGTGGATAGTAGCTAATAGGATGGTTGGTTGATTTGGGAGAAGGGGACCACGTAGCAAGACCGTCTGTCCCAGCGAATTAGGAAAGTATGAGGAAAGAGGTCGGCAGTGCTCTTTCGAAGAAGCCATCCCGTTATCTGCCTGAAGCAATTTACGGAAAACCTAAACCAGGATGGCCGGAAACTCCGTCCTCCCGAATGCGAGTCCAGGGTGCTGACCACTGCGCCACTTCGCTCGGTACTAGCTAATGCTGACTGCACTCGGGGGTTATGCTAATGATAGTAAGGGAAGAGGGGATAATAGAAAATATCTGAGGTGGTATCGGTCCCAGAAAGATCTGAATCATTCGACTAGAGGAACGGATCTGCGGATACTCGAATTATACGTTTCCAAAACACTCAACCGCGCGACTTGTATTGATATAGTGTTACCACCATGCGGCTGTCTTCCAGGCAGTGTTTCTTCCCCTCTCCCTTCCGCTTCTCTCATCTCACCTGTCGACACTTCGGTATTTCTCGTACAGTAATAGTTTAAGAGAGGAAGTGGAAAACGTTCTATGTACCTTTTCTTCCAAAACGCGTATTCAGTGCTACTCTGTACTCGGTGTACTGTTGGGTGTCAATAAACTTAATTCAGATGCTAGAAAGTGTTTTAGACACGCGAGATACATGAAAGAGTATTCCAGACACGCGAGAGAAGATGGCGCGTTGTCTTTGTGACAAGTTGCGTTCCACTTTGACATTCCTAAAATTAAAAGGAATAAAGAGTGGTTTGGCTGACCACAGTCCTACTAGATAAAAACTTAACGCTGTATTTATGTACCTGTATCATCACGAGTAAAACGTAGTCTCTCCATATTGATGATAATTGCAATAAAATATATCTTCCTGCTACTTAGTCGAAAATAAAATTTTTTGAGACCATTGCTGGGTAACAAGTACAAGCAGATGGCAGCGAAGAAGAAAGCAGGAACCAGCCACTGTTAATATTTCTATTCATTTATTCATATAGCCCCGTTACCTGTTTAGAACAGACAGGTTCATCTTTAGGCGGCTCTTCACGTTATTTTTATTTTTGTTGCTGTTTACATTAGCCGTTAGGAAAAAACTGCCCACTACTAATACAAAGAACAACGGTAATTTAAAAGGGAACATTGTCTGAAGACAAACGTTTCCTCTCGAAATTGTCAACAGCGCTATTTGTATAGATCCGCATCAACATCTGAATGGGTACCCTGTAATTCACACTTAACTGCCTGGCAGAGGGTTCATCGAACCACCTTCGCAATAATTCTCAGTTATTCTACTCTCGAACTGCGCGCGGAAGAAAACACATAAATCTTTCCGTGCGAGCTATGATTTTCCTCACTTTTTATGATGTTCGTTTCTCCTTATGTACATCGTCGTCATTAAAATATTTTCGCATTCGGAGGAGAAAGTTAGTGATCAAAATTTCGCGAGAAGATAAAAGTGCAACGAGCAACGTCTTTGCTTTAATTATCTCCACCCCAAATGCTGTATCATGTCCAGAACACTCTTTCCCCTATTTATCAATAACACAAAACGAGTAGACCTTCTTTTAACTTTGTCGATGTACTCCGTTGATCCTCTCTGTTAAGGTTCAAATGGCTCTGAGCACTGTGGGACTCAACTGCTGAGGTCATGAGTCCCCTAGAACTTAGAACTAGTTAAACCTAAGGACATCACAAACATCCATGCCCGAGGCAGGATTCGAACCTGCGACCGTAGCGGTCTTGCGGTTCCAGACTGCAGCGCCTTTAACCGCACGGCCACTTCGGCCGGCTCTCTGTTAAGGAAGCTCCGGCTGCAGTGTCCGAGAGGTTCAAGACGCTACAGCCTGGAACCGCGCGACCGCTACGGTCGCAGGTTTGAATCCTGCCTCGGGCATGGATGTGTGTGCCGTCCTTAGGTTAGTTAGGTTTAAGTAGTTATAAGTTCTAGGGGACTGCTAACCTCAGAAATTAAGTCCCATAGTGCTCAGAGCATTTCTTAAGGAAGCCACACTGCGCAGCAGTCCTCCAAAAGAGAATGGTCATCCATAGTGTACGCAGTCTCTTTAATAGATATGTTCCATTTTCTGAGTGTTCTGCCAATAAAACCGTCCTTGGGTCTGCTTCCCCGCAATATTTTCTATTTTCTTTCCAATTTAAGTTGTTCGTAACTGTAATCCCTAGGCATTTACTGGAATTTACGGACTTTAAATTTGATAAATTTATCGTTGTTTAAATTTTTCAGGTCTCTTCAAAGGACCATGTTAAATGTTGGATCTGTAATTTAAAATCATTAAGCTGGCCTGTGACAATTAAGGTATCGTGTAACCGAAGTTTGGTGGATTTCATTTAGCACTCATGTGACCTCACACTTTTCATTATGTGTGGTCAGTTGCCAATTAAATCAGTCGGGGGCAATCCTTGCCGGCTTGTTTAAGTATTAGTAGCGGCGAGTTGCGGGAAGAGCAGCGTACGTCGCGTGCAACCTGATCGGTACGTTGCCGGCATGGTCTGCAAGGTCAGATTTTACGGCACCTCGAAGACCACCTGTACCATTGGGGGTAATAACACCTCGGCAGGAATGATGCGAGTCACGGCTCCTTTACATCTGAGTGGAGTTAAGTGCTGCTTTCTTTTTTTGGGTACTTCATACTGCAAGACCATGTCTGTGTTATGTGGAGTTGGACCTATTATATTAACGCGCCTACGTGATTTTGTGTATGATCATGGGTCAGTGTGGCAGATAGCAATTTGCGTTCCTGGCCATATTCCTTACAAGTGTAGTGTCAATGAACGGAATTAAATTTGTAGCATAATCTGTGTTGGAGGCAAGGCACCATTTGTAGTTGAGTATGCCTGTATTATTACATTAGCTGGCGCTGATATTTCCGCTTCTAAATAATAAGTAATTTTGAGGCTGTTAACCTTGCTTCTTGTATGTGTAGTCACTTGCACGATTAGTCGATATTTTCTACACCTTAGGCGTTCTCGCCTGTAGCCCTGTTTGCGCAGATGACTGTTTTCTTTTGATGTATGTTGTCAGGGTAGCTTTGGCAGCGGACGACGTAGTTCTGTTCACTGGGCCCGGAGTAGAGACGAGTTTGCTTTCTGTCGGCAATCTGATACCTCTACAAGCCGCTACGGCGTTGAAAAAGAGATAGTGGGAGAGAAAGAGAGAAGGTGTTATATATGTGTGCATGGTAAACCCCTTCCTTCGAAAATTTTGTCTCCTTCATACCCCCTTGTGTTACTATAGATGACGCTTCACTGATCGCCTTTGTACTGAGATTGCAAGTGCCTATTTGCTTCCAACACCCTGAGTGGAACGCATAAGTTCTAGTAAATGTTCACCAACCTGCAGTCTTCTACAGTAGTTGTCCTCTGCGCAGAAAAAAGCACATAGGTCGTGAATCCGTTATCATGAGGCTGTAAGCAACTCTTAGCGAGGAACTGATACAATGTGAATAATTAAATTTCCAATCAGTTTGTTTATACGGGATGCCACTTTCCTTTTTATTAGGAGAACACGGGAAACTGCACAATTAAATTCCAGTTTAGAGTCATAAATAATTTCTGTTATTCAAGAAGTTAATGAACTGCGCATTTCCGTAACTACATCTCTCACATATACAAAGTAGAGATTGCAAGTTAAATCTTAACTGATACCGCGGCAGACAACATAGACTATCCGTCCTCCCGGACGGCTGAGCCAGCTCTGATCTTACAGCCGAAACATTTCGCCCACCATCCAAGTCTGACGTGATCCGAAGATCACCAAAGTGCTTCGCCTGCCTTTTCGTTTAGAAGTTTTTAATATTCTGCTGGTTATTAATACTTGTGAAACTATGGAATCATAGCACCCTATTGAGAGATGCTTTAATTTGAAATTCAAGTAAATAGGCTGTTTAGTTTGTTTAATATTAATAAAAGAAATTATCATTTTAGCCCGCAACTTCCGAAAGCAGCAGCCAATAGCGGAGGATGACCACAATTTAGGCGCTCTCTCTAACGATACGCGTACCGAGCAGACCATCTGTCATCGGTACCTCACACCACATTTCATCATCTTGACACTGTTGCGTTCTAAACTACTTAAAAAATAACTTATTGGTCCTGAATATGGTGGCTGCAAAGCCAGAAATATGGTGAATCATGTTAAGTAAAGTTGATCGTTTAATTCGTGCCACGGAGTATCGCCGATTAATCGGGAACCAGTAGTCAGTCCTATTGGTGAATTTAGTAAGCTCATGAGGTTTAAGGCGTGTTTTGCAAGCCCGAAGTTTCTCCTCGAAATGTCTGTTCTTTAACTACTTTAAACCTTGGACCCTTCTTATTGGTTCTGAGCGCGGTAGCTTGAAGGCCTTTTACTTATCAATATAAGCTGTTGAGACTTTCCTTTGCTCCATTGCCATTCGCTAGGTCCACTCGTTGTGAAACTTGCCTGCTTATTCCATGTTGGCTGTGATATCCATTTGCTGTCGTTCTCAACTTACCTTCAATTTTTGGCAATGCATATTCATTAAAGGTCATTGTCAACGTTTTTTTCTGGTGCGTACCATTCCGGAGTCACATTTAAATTTCATGTCCTTCCCACTTATCTTGTCTCTTTAAAGTCAGTACCGCCATTAGAATGTTTTTTATTTCCAGTGATACATTTACAATATCATGATTTCGGCCAAAAATGCCATTATCATGTGTTTTAATGTTGTACAGTGCCTGTGGTATTTAAAATATCCTATTAGACACATTGTCTAAGGGTCATTGTGTCTAATAGTGGATTTTACATACGACAGTATGCCATCTTAGACACTGTATAACATTAAAACACTTGATAATGGCATTTTAGGCCGAAACCACGATCATGTAAATGTAACACTGCAAATAAAAAACATTCTAATGGCGGTACTGACTTAAAGGAAATATATTATGACTGTGGCGCCAACTGAAAAAATTATTAAACTTTTCTTGTGTTTTGAGCAACTGCGTTTTTATAAGGGTCGTTGTCAACGTTTCTGCTGGTGTGTACCAGTTGGGAGCCGTATTTAAAAGACATGTGCTCCAAGCTTATCTTGTATTTTGGACAATTGTTTATTTATGCATAATTGTCAATGTTTCTGTTGCTGAATACCAGTTGTGAGTTACATTTAAATTGCATGCCTTCCCAATTTTGTCTGTGTTTTGGGGGATTGTCTACATCTACATCTACATTTATACTCCGCAAGACAACCAACGATGTGTGGCGGAGGGCACTTTACGTGCCACTGTCATTATCTCCCTTTCCTGTTCCAAACGGGTATGGTTCGCGGGAAGAATTTACATTCGTGATCTCTTCGGGAGGTATAAGTAGGGGGAAGCAATATATTCGATACCTCATCCAGAAACGCACCCTCTTGAAACCTGGACAGCGAGCTACAGCGCGATGCAGAGCGCCTCTCTTGCAGAGTCTGCCACTTGAGTTTGCTAAACATCTCGGTAACGCTGTCACGCTTACCAAATAACCCTGTGACGAAACGCGCCGCTCTTCTTTGGATCTTCTCTATGTCCTCTGTCAACCCGACCTGGCACGTTTCCCACATTGATGAGCAATACTCAAGTATAGGACGAACGAGTGTTTTGTAAACCACCTCCTTTGTTGATGGACTACATTTCCTAAGGACTCTCCCAATGAATCTCAACCTGGCACCCGCCTTACCAACAATTAATTTTATATGATCATTCCACTTCAAATCGTTCCATACGTATACTTGCAGATATTTTACAGAAGTAACTGCTACCAGTGTTTGTTCCGCTATCATATAATCATACAATAAAGGATCCTTCTTTCTATGTATTCGCAATATATTACATTTGTGTTTACATTTCATTTGTGTATTTTATTGTTTAAAGGATTTTTACTAAACATATACATTGTTAAGGGCTTTTTAGCAGCCACAATCAGTGTCATGACTTATTATCTTTTCTGTATTTTTGATGGACCCTATCCACTTGTATAACGTCTTATGCAAGTCTGGAAATTTTTAGCACATTTAGTAGCCGTCATCGTAATTCATTTTGCTGATAAAATTTTTTGTTGAACCTGCTTGCAGCCACGCCTAGATCGTGTAACATTTCTCTTGTTTATGGGAACTGTATACTCTCGGTTTCAAGCCCTGCTCTTAATGGTATAAATTGCTAAAATTAGTTATATTTAACTGAGCCTATTCACGTTCTTTTAAATATTGTGAGCGTTGTGATCCTTTTAAGAAGATTTTTTAAAATTGTAATTATACTACTGTTGTTAAGCAATAAAATGTATTGCATGAAACAACAAATGACGAAATGTGTGGCTCCACCTTCCATGTGTTTTCCTTAAAGTTATCCCAACCTAGCTGTTGTTATTGTTGTTGTCTCCAGTCCTGAGACTGGTTTGATGAAGCTCTCCATGCTACTCTATTCTGTGCAAGCTTCTTCATCTCCCAGTACTTACTGCAACCTATATCCTTCTGAATCTGCTTAGTGTATTCATTTCTTGGTCTCCCTCCACGCTGCCCTCCAATGCTCAATTTGTGATCCCTTGATGCCTCAGAACATGTCCTGCCAACCGGTCCCTTCTTCTTGTCACGTTGTGCCACAAATTCCTCTTCTCCCAATTCTGTTCAGTACCTCCTCATTAGTTATGTGATCTACCCATCTAATCTTCAGCATTCTTCTGTAGCACCACAATTCGAAATCTTCTATTCTCTTCTTGTCCAAACTATTTATCGTCCATATTTCTTTTCCATACATGGCTACACTCCATACAAATACTTTCAGAAACGACTTCCTGACACTCAAATCTATACTCGATGTTAACAAATTTCTCTTCTTCTGAAACGCTTTCCTTGCCATTGCCAGTCTATATTTTATATCCTCTCTACTTCGACCTTCATCAGTTATTTTGCTTCCCAAATACCAAAACTCCTTTACTACTTTAAGCGTCTCATTTCCTAATCTAATTCCCTCAGCATCACCCAACTTAATTTGAGTACATTCCATTATCCTCGTTTTGCTATTGTTGATGTTCATCTTATATCCTCCTTTCAAGACACTGTCCATTCCGTTCAACTGCTCTTCCAAGTCCTTTGCTGTGTCTGACAGAATTATAATATCATCAGCGAACCTCAAAGTTTTTATTTCTTCTCCATGGACTTTAATACCCACTCCGGATTTTTCTTTTGTTTCCTTTGCTGCTTGCTCAATAAACAAATTGAATAACATAGGGGAGGGGCTACAACCCTGTCTCACTCCCTTCCCAACCGCTGCTTCCCTTTCATACCCCTCGACTCTTATAACTGCCATCTTGTTTCTGTAGAAGTTGTAAATAGCCTTTCGCGGCCGGTATTTTACCCCTGCCACCTTCAGGATTTGAAAAAGAGTATTCCAGTTAACGTTGTCAAAAGCTTTCTCTAAGTCTACAAATGCTAGAAATGTAGGTTTGCCTTTCCTTAATCTATTTTCTGAGATAAGTCATAGGGTCAGTATTGCCTCACGTGTTCCAACATTTCTGCGGAATCAAAACTGATTTTCGCCGAGGTCGGCTTCTACCAGTTTTTCCATCTGTCTGTAAAGAATTCGCGTTAGTATTTTGCAGTTGTGACTTATTAAACTGATAGTTTGGTAATTTTCACATCTGTCAACACCTGCTTTCTTTGGGATTGGAATAATTATATTCTTCTTGAAGTCTGAGGGTATTTCGCCTGTCTCATACATCTTGCTCACCAGAAGGTAGAGTTTTGTCAGGACTGGCTCCTTCAAGGCCGCCAGTAGTTCCAATGGAATGTTGTCCACTCCCGGGGCCTTGTTTCGACTCAGGTCTTTCAGTGCTCCGTAAAACTCTTCACGCATTATCGTATCTCCCATTTCATCTTCTTCTACATCCTCTTCCTTTTCCATAAAATTGTCCTCAAGTACATCGCCCTTGTATAGACCCTCTATATACTCCTTCCACCTTTCTGCTTTCCCTTCTTTTCTTAGAACTGGGTTTCCATCTAAGCTCTTGATATTCATAAAAGTGGCTCTCTTTTCTCCAAAGGCCTCTTTAATTTTCCTGTAGGCTGTATCTATCTTACCCCTAGTGAGATAAACCTCTACATCCTTACATTTGTCCTCTAGCCATCCCTGCTTAACCATTTTGCACTTCCTGTCGATCTCATTTTTGAGACGTTTGTATTCGCTTTTGCCTACTTCATTTACTGTGTTTTTATATTTTCTCCTTTCATTAATTAAATTCAATATTTCTTCTTTTACCCAAGGATTTCTACTAGCCCTCGTCTTTTTACCTACTTGATCCTCTGCTGCCTTCACTACTTTATCCCTCAGAGCTACCCTTTCTTCTTCTACTGTATTTCTTTCCCCCATTCCTGTGAATTGTTTCCTTATTCTCTCCCTGAAACTCTGTACAACCTCTGGTTTAGTTAGTTTATCCACGTCCCATCTCCTTAAATTCCCACCTTTTTGCAGTTTCTTCAGTTTTAATCTGCAGTTCATAACCAATAGATTGTGGTCAGAGTCCACATCTGCCCCTGGAAATGTCTTACAATTTAAAACCTGGTTCCTAAATATCTGTCTTACCATTATGTAATCTATCTGATATCTTTTAGTATCTCCAGGATTCTTCCACATATACAACCTTCTTTTATGATTCTCGAACCAAGTGTTAGCTATAATTAAGTTATGCTCTGTGCAAAACTCTACCAGACGGCTTGCTTTTTCGTTTCTCTCCCCCAATCCATATTCACCCACTATGTTTCCTTCTCTCCCTTTTCCTACTCTCGAATTCCAGTCACCCTTGACTATTAAATTTTCGTCTCCCTTGACCACCTGAATAATTTCTTTTATCTCATCATACATTTCTTCAATTTCTTCATCATCTGCAGAGCTAGTTGGCATATAATCTTGTACTACTATAGTAGGCATGTGCTTCGTGTCTATCTTGGCCACAATAATGCGTTCACTATGCTGTTGGTAGTAGCTTATGTGCACTAAAATTTTTTATTCTTTATTAAACCTACTCCTGCATTACCTCTATTTGATTTTGTATTTACAACCCTGTATTCACCTGACGAAGAGTCTTGTTCCTCCTGCCACCGAACTTCACTATTTCCCGCAAACAATAAAAAATTATTTCCACATTCGTCACGCCTGGGGATCACAACTAAGTTGCTTTTCAGGAAAGCAGCACAGGACACTCGGCGAACGCCGAGGTGGGCACGCTCCAACAGTTTCTGTAAGAGATACAGACCACACTAACGACGCATCCAAATTTCCCGGAAAGCACAGATTGACAACTTATGGAAGATTCACATAGGGCAGGGCAGTAACAACAGAGCCCACTAATACTGCCAGACTAGATTATACAACACGGCTTGAAAACAGGAAAGCGTACCTGTATCAGTTAACCATACTCAGAGTCGTTCCTCTTGCAATGGTTGTATCAGAGCGAATCGATCAAGACACCGAGCACCGGCGTGTGACGACACGTTTCCTCCCACCTTGAACGTTCCTCCTCATCCCAGGTTATTATACGTCTGCACTCGCCCGCCTCACCATCATTTCAGAACGGAAGACGCGGTACAAGAGCTCCACCCGGCGACCAGAGGGAAAGAGAACCAGACATTCGATCCAGAGACCGCAATCGGTGCGAGCCGACGCGGCTCATTACGTCTCTCTATGACGTTCACGTCATTTTTCACAATGATTACGTCAAGCATCATAAAGTTATTTTGCGTACATAATTATTAATTTGGTGCCTATAAAATACGGTTGTGAACTCTACAAGTATATGTCAGGGTGGAGAGGGTGAAGATAATGTAGCACTAGAACAATATAATTGATATCTATTACTACAAATGACTGGAACTCAGTTAAGTACAAAATGTTGCACTTTAGAGTAAGTCTCTAAATAATTATTTTACCTCGTCTTTGATGCTTATCAAACGCCACAGTATCGTACATTGTATCAGCTATGCAAGAAATTATAAATTTTACGTTGCAACAGTATATAAACACATAGAATGAATTGCACATGGGGATGTTGATTGTCATCACCTAACGTTTTCCATCACTAAATTAGGAGAGGAGTGAAGATAACGCAGCAAGGAGAATCGTTGACAACTATTACAAATCATCGAACAACCTGCTGCATTCGCAACTATAGCTTGCCGAAACGGTAATCAACTGTACCAACACCTAATAAAAGTAGCACCAAATGCACAACACGATTTTAGGAATGTCATGTTGTGATCTATCACTTAACGGCAGAAGGACATGCTTTGTTCATACACACTCACGAGACGACCCAAGTCAGTAACAGGGAGATGTGACAGTGTTAGAGTCGATATCTCGAAAACATTTATTTGTATTATAGTAAAACATCGCACACCTCGCAGTCAAATTACATATTCCATTATCTAAATTGTGTTTATAACTCGTTATAACGTATGTGGCTTGTATATTGGTACTGCTGATACGAAATTTTAAGACAAGCATCACTTATTTTCATAAGATGTTCGATAGGTGTACGACACTATCGAGTAGTACGCATCTCCGAACTAAATATTTCCGTCTGTGAATTGTCAGTATAACTTAATAAAATAAATGCGTCTGGCATTCCTGTCATAATACGCAAAATCTCTAGAAATATTCAAGGAAGATAAAGTTGTACTATTTTGTATGTATGATATTGCACATTCTGAAAACACAGTAGGATTTTACGAGGTGCATTCAAGTTCTAAGGCCTCCGATTTTTTTCTCCGGACTGGAAAGAGATCGACATATGAGCATTGTTTTAAAATGAGGCCGCGTTCATTGTCAATACGTCCCAGAGATGGCAGCACCGTATGGCAGATGGAATTTTACCGCCAGCAGCGAGAATGAGAACTGTTTTAAATACTTAAAATGGCGACGTTTTCCTTACTTGAACAGTGTGCAATCATTCGTTTTCTGAATTTGCGTGGTGTGAAGCCAATTGAAATTCATCGACAGTTGAAGGAGATGTGTGGTGATGGAGTTATGGATGTGTCGAAAGTGCGTTCGTGGGTGCTACAGTTTAATGAAGGCAGAACATCGTGTGACAACAAACCGAAACAACCTCGGGCTCGCACAAGCCGGTCTGACGACATGATCGAGAAAGTGGAGAGAATTGTTTTGGGGGATCGCCGAATGACTGTTGAACAGATCGCCTCCAGAGTTGGCATTTCTGTGGGTACTGTGCACACCATCCTGCATGACGACCTGAAAATGCGAAAAGTGTCATCCAGGTGGGTGCTACGAATGCTGACGGACGACCACATGGCTGCCCGTGTGGCATGTTGCCAAGCAATGTTGACGCACAACGACAGCATGAATGGGACTTTCTTTTCGTCGGTTGTGACAATGGATGAGATGTGGATGCCATTTTTCAAACCAGAAACAAAGCGCCAGTCAGCTCAATGGAAGCACACAGATTCACCGCCACCAAAAAAATTTCGGGTAACCGCCAGTGCTGAAAAAATGATGGTGTCCATGTTCTGGGACAGCGAGGGCGTAATCCTTACCCATTGCGTTCCAAAGGGCACTACGGTAACAGGTGCATCCTACGAAAATGTTTTGAAGAACTAATTCCTTCCTGCACTGCAACAAAAACGTCTGGGAAGGTCTGCGCGTGTGCTGTTTCACCAAGACAACGCACCCGCACATCGAGCTAACGTTACGCAACAGTTTCTTCATGATAACAACTTTGAAGTGATTCCTCATGCTCCCTACTCACCTGACCTGGCACCTAGCGACTTTTGGCTTTTTCCAACAATGAAAGACACTCTCCGTGACCGCACATTCACCAGCCGTGCTGCCATTGCCTCAGCGATTTTCCAGTGGTCAAAACAGACTCCTAAAGAAGCCTTCGCCGCTGCCATGGAATCATGGCGTCAGCATTATGAAAAATGTGTACGTCTGCAGGGCGATTACGTCGAGAAGTAACGCCAGTTTCATCGATTTCGGGTGAGTACTTAATTAGAAAAATAATCGGAGGCCTTAGAACTTGAATGCACCTCGTACATGGCAGCTGATTTGTGAATATACAAAACTGTCGAAAAAACAGGTCACCAGGTGACACTGTTCCATAAGGAAATCCGTCTAAATGTAAATTAACACCACAATATTGCAAAAAGCTGCAAATATTGCAAATATCAAGAAACTCATTATTAGAGGTGAGATAATCCTTAACGCCTGAAATCTCAAAATTTTTCTAACAACGAAGTTTTCGACCTTCTGATACCTGACATTAAAACACGTAACAACTCCGATTACCATCAGTAGAGATATCTGAGACTGTCACCAACACTGTTAGTGAATTCGTCCAGTACGATTAGTCTAAACTAATGGCTTTGAAAATAACAATTCTTCCCGAATATGCGGGCTTCCAAAGTTATACAATGTATATGTTATACACGTTATGTTACACAATACATATTAGACAATGTATATGTTATACAATGTATATGTTCAAGTATTCCTTCTCTTTGAAAGGTTTCTCAGCATCCTTTTAACCGTCGATTACTTTAGGTGTGGTTTTGCATAAACCGCACAGTTATTGAACCCATTAAAAACACGCTATTAACAACGTCAATCATTTTAAGAAAATTATTCATCATTTGGTTTTGCAGCTCTTGTAGTAGCCGTGTTTGCAGACAAAATTACCTATCGTCAGTCGGAATTCTTATGTCTGTTCCTAATGTTTCTGCATTGTTGTGTATCGTATCGTAGGACCCACTGTACGTTACTGCGTAGTGGCGGCTTGTTATACACAGTTTCCAAATATCCTTTGTCATATGTATTCTCATCTGTTGCTGAAACTCACACAGAAACTAAAATCGTTTTGCGGGACTTCACTCGCATGTAACACTCCCTCACTTCACAAAATATGTTTCTGCTGGGTGTCTAGTCCGCTGTGTTGACATATGAGAATTTGTGAAAATGTATGTAACTAAGAAATAAAAATTGGCACTGTGGTACATTCCGTCGGCACCTGGTAGATCAAGATGGTTGGCTGAGAAGAACGTCATACATTTGCAGCAGCTATTCACTGATGAAACAACAGTCTTACGGTTACTCAAGTGTTACAAGAGCTCTGTAAACCGTCGGGAATGCTAATATTGCACCTCCCTTATGTCGGCGTTACAAACTGGTACTGTACTGATATTCCCACATTGTTCGATATCTCATTTATAATGAACTAGACTTTTCCGGACTCAGAAGAGAAGGCGCTTCTCGTTTCACATACTCCTCATATCACTGCAGCCTTCATCAAATAGTGTTGTTACAATGTGCTACACGTGTTCAGAGTTTGGGCTCATCTGGGCTTTTCGTTCTTGGTGTTACGCTTTTCACAATCGTCGGAGTGTGTCGGTATTAAATGGTGCATTACTCCCGTGATGTGGCGTTTCAACAACGTCGCTATACACAGGCGACCTGAGGGAGAACCAACACGTGTGTTATTTGCTTCACGCTACTCGCTGGACAGTACGCCAGTCCGATTGCGGCAGTGTGTGTGTGTGTGTGTGTGTGTGTATGTGTGTGTGTGTGAGAGAGAGAGAGAAAGAGAGAGCGGGTGGTGGTGGAGGGGGGGGGGGGGGGGAGATGTTGCGTGAACGCCGCATCTGTGCAGCAGACACAGTCGATATGTGCACGGCGATTATTTTGCAGTTCGACTGACGGGGAGCGGTCTGTATGGGTCTGTGTCCCCGAGATTTAGTGGCCAGTGTCTATCAGCTGTCATTCTGACGTCATACAGTAGAGCATGGCAGACGACGATATCTGCCGCTCTTTTGTTCTCGGCACTAGGGTAATATTCCGCTTCGCATGTCATGCCACTGCAACTGAATGAGTCTCTTTCATGCGTTATTCCGAGTCCCTCATTGAAATCGGAATCCACTGCGTCAGTATTTGACTCACGAACGCAAGTATGAGACAGTGTGTGTGCGGGTCCCGATCAAACCCCATTCTGCTAGTGTTTCGAAAACAGTTGCAGGTTTAATTGTCACAGCTGTATTTAATAACAAATCAAGAGACGTTTTCCTGGAATGTGGTTGTCCTCACTCTGTTCCATAAGATCCTGTGCGCTGAGACAGCTGTATAAATTATTGAAATACGAACTGTAGTAAGTAACAAGTCCGGTCTGCACGCTAAGTGGAGTTTCGAAACATTGAGCTAATTGTTGTTCATCATGGAAATGGTGTGTCTGCTGCACTTAAATTGCCTGACAATTATTCCTGTCAAACATGCACAGAGGGCTTTAGAGGACAGCTGTCTTTCGTTTGATCAGAGCATATGTCATATAAAGGATCATTGTGGCTTGTCTTTATTTCCTACACTGTTATCTAGTTTCCCATCACCACAAACCGTCTCCCTAAAGTCAAAATAAATAGAGAAAAGAACATGTGTGAGATGATAAATAATTGCAAGCTTCCCAATTTTTAAACATGTATTCAACAGTAATTATAGTTGAAAGGCACTGTACTTTGTTGACGTACGAGAATTTCTGAAAATGTATCTAACTAAGATATAAAAATTGACACTGTGGTACATTTGCATAGATGTTAGCTGCCTGGTAGTTCTGTGTCGAAAAAAAGCATTGCGATCTCTCTTTCTTCAAATCTGTTGAAGTACGCATCTTCTAAAATTTCTACAAGTCTACAGAAAGAGTGCCCTAATAAAAATGCCACTACAGATTTAAAGTCTGAATAATAATAATCTTTATGAGCAAGACTATTCTAAAATTCAATAGCACAATTTGCCTTGCTAATTGCAAGAGGCGATGTCCTTGCTGACAGGACATGCCACTCGTCTTCTTACCTTGTATTATGTTCTTGACTATTTAAGTTTTTAAGCGCTTACTTTATATCTTTATATTTAGATATAGTGGAAGGGTACGAATGACGTCTTGAATAAGAAGGGCTTGGAGAATGTTTTTCGTGCCTGCTGCATAGCTATTACAGCTCTATTTTGGTTATGGAAGTAAGTGAACTAAACACCATATTACACTGCGATACAGTTCAGTACTAAACGATGCCGTGATGCGGCAAAGTTGACAGTTCACGCAATGTGGAAAGATCTTTTATAACATAGTGTGCTTAGATTGTTACATACGCTGATCAGCCAAAGCATTATGACTTCCGACCTGCTACTGATATAAACCATTCCAGGCGATAGTAAGGACGCCTGGCGAGCAATGACTGCTAGTCAGACACACGCACAGTGCAGGTTTTAGCAGTGAGCATGCCGTCCATGTGCAGAGTGAAAAGGCGCGCGATCTACCTTAGCTTAACCAAGAGCAGATTGTGAGGGCCCGGAGGAACGACACGAGCATTTCAGAAACTGCGCTGCTTGTCGTGTGTACAAGGAATTCTCTGGAGAATGTCTCCCACAAGTGGCGATGCCAAGGTGAAACCACACCCATACGTCGTGGGGTTGGACGGCCGTCCCTCTTGAAGATGTCGTACTTCGTAGGCTGGGCAGACTAGTAAAACAGAACAGGCGGCGAACTAATATCAGACTTTAATGCTGGGCCGAGTACAAGTGTGTCATAACACACAGTGCACCGAACACTCCTAACAATGGGCCTCCACAACCGACGCCCCATGCATGTGCCAATGTTAACACCTCATCAGCACCTAGGGCAGAAACGAGCATGTGACCAACGGCACTGGATGTTGGCGCAGTGACGGAGCGTCGCGTGGCCTGATGAATCTCGATACCTTCTTCATCATGCCGATGGGAGTGTACGAATCCATCGTCTTCATGGGGAATGGCTCCCAGGTACCTGTGCTGCGGGAAGGAGACAAGCTTGCTGCGCCTACCTTATGCTCTGGGGAACATTCACATCGCCATCCATGGATCCAGTGGAGCTCGTGCATGGCACCATGACGGCCAACGAATATCGTAAACTGGTTCGAAACCACGTACACCCGTTCATGACGATATGTTTCCTGACGGCAGTGGCACTTTTCAACAAAATAATGCATCATGTCACAAGGTCAGAAGTTTGATGGGGTGGTTTGAGGAACATTGTGGTGAGTTCAGTTGATGTGCTGGCCCGCAACTCGCCAGATCTGAAACTGTTCGAACACATTTAGGTTGTGTGTGACTGCACTTGGCGTCAGAACTCATCGCCCCCCACCCCCCCCCCCCCCCCGGAATTTACGGGAATTAGGGGACTTGTGTGAACAAATGTGGCTCCGTCGCCCTCCAGCGACCTACCAAGGCCTCTTTGCTTCCATGCAAACGCATCGCTGCTGTTATCCGTGGCAAAGCTGCATATACTGGCTATTAGGTAGGTGGTCCAAATTTTCTGGATTATCACTGTATTTTGTCCAGTGTTGCATTTATTTTGTTTGTATCTGTATGCCATCTCAAGTCATGTCGAAGGTAAGTGACTAATTTGTTTTGTTACCACAAGAATGTAATTGTGTTGGCTTAATCTCGCAGTGATGTTCCATGCATCATATTTTAAGCACGTACCCAGGATTTTATTTTGTGCTTACCAATAACTTTGAGCCATGCGTGCGCTGATATCGATTCCCGGCGCAGGTTGTACCTCTTTGGTTTCTTTCCTTCCCTCTGTAAGAAGCACTCTTGCGGCACCCGAAAGCAATTTTACAGCATGCGCGGCTGTCTTAGTGGTCTTGTCTTACTGGCTCTTCCTCAAGCTAAAGCCGTCGGTACACGGACCGTGCAACCGAACGTTGAGCGTTGAGCGTGTCAAGTTTCTGACGTCACAGCGTGGAACAGCACGTTCGGGAGTCTTCCGGAACGTGCAGAGCAATAGCTAGCATGTCAGATATTGTGAGCCTGCATCTGAGCGTTAACTAATGAGATGGCACAACGCCACCTACGTCACAAGCACGCCGTCTCCCTTCAGTAGACAGTTGTGAGGCGCCATATTGACATTCATTTCAAGCCTATTCGTGAGTATGCCATTTCTGGGCACCAGAAAATTGAGAATCACTGGAAAACCCGTTGTTATCTGTGTGATTCGTAACAAAAAAATAATAATGAGCAACATCATATTCGTGGCAAAAGCATTATTGTAACTTGCGTATTATGAGAGTATGCTATTTGAAGGCAGCGACACACTGAAGATCCACGCGAAACACATTGTTCTTGGTAAAATTGTTTTAATTAAATTTCAATTAGTAAAATATCTACGATTAAGGTTTTCAGCAAGTGTTAACATGCTATGATTTTGTGTCAATAGTCTGTTGTTGGTTTAGCGAAGTGAGTAGTATCACTGATCTGTATGAAGTAGCATGCTTGGGAGGTGGTTCGCGAATCGACACTTCCGAATTTTTTTTCCTAACGTTTGCGTTTTTATTAGGTTCTGATACTTCATTATGAGTCTAATATAAGTATACATATTTGATGTTATGTAAATATACATTCACCTTTTTTTGAGGGGTGACTTTTTTCCATTGGCATAATCTATAGGACAGCTTGGGCTACTTGTATAAAGATTTTTTGCTCCTTTTTCTTTTACGCTTCGTAATTCACATGTTGCAAAGATTCTGCTACTGGGTAGGAACAGTGATCAAGTAAGGCTGATCCTGGGGTTTTACTAAAATGTGGGAATGATGAAATAATGTTTCTCTTATGTGGAGAGATATTGCAAATTTGTGTCGCACTATTTGTAATTGAACTTTTATAAACCTGTGTCCTTACTGATTGGACGTGGTATTTCCGTTTCGTGGACGATGAAGGAAATGTGCATTTTAATAGAGCTGAGATGGGAATTTTACTTGCGCCCGTTTAGTAAACAGCGTGATTTACGAACTGGAAACATCCTGCAACTGCCTCGGGAGTCCGTTGTGATCGCGTATACCACGTTGGGGCCCACGTACCGTACGCACAAGTCGCATCATTCGTGAGCGTTCAGCAGCACGTTGAAGTTAGCACGCTTAACGTTGACATTCGACACCAAGGCTCCTGTGGCGACGGGATTAGGGGGCTCGCTCAGCGAGGACGGAAGAGATGGTTGGCAGCTGTGTACTGTGGGGAGTTCTGTTGGTTGGTTGGTTTGTGGGAGGGGACCAAACAGCGAGGTCATCGGTCCCATTTGATTAGAGAAGGAGGGGGAAAGAAGTGGGCCATACCCTTTCAAAGGAACCATCCCGGCATGTGCGTGAAGCTATTTAGGTAAATCACGGAAAATCTAAATCAGAACGGCTTTATGCGAGTCCGAACCGTCGTCCTCCTGAATGCGAGTCCAGTGTCTTAACCACTGCACCACCATGCTCGGTCCGTGGAGAGTTTTCCGATGCCATTTGAAGATTCATTGCTTCCATCTACCTCCACGGACTCGGGTTGCGTCTTCTGAGTCAGCCACTTCCCATTTCTTGTGCATTTGTGGGTGGATGTTGTCCCACCAGAATTCCTTGTGGCTTTGCGTGTAGCATAGACATAAAAGGTAAGAACCTCGTCCGCAGGTGATTAAGTTGGATGGCATTTGCGGAAACTCCTGTCTTGATAAGCTCTGCTAACTGAGCCGTGTTTTAGTTTCATGCTCATAGCGTTGTGGAACTTTCAGTGGTGGTCACTGTTTCGCCTGAGTTTAAAGGCTAATCAGCGTCACTGTTAATGGGAAAATGACAGAGTTAAGCTTAAAACAGGTGTAGAGGGGGTAACAGTTTGGCTGGCACTAGTTATAATTGTACTTGACTGAAGCCTCGTAATATCCTTTGTACGAGTATTTAAATCACTAGTGCGTCGATTATTTTTGATTACAACGGCAAACGTTAAATTTGTTTTAAAAACTGTTTATGTTCAGTTATCTCTTTGTTTCTGTGAGCTAAACAGGCTCAGTTCCCTATTCTGAGAGCAAACACCCGCTTGTAATCTGTAATGTGTATTTGTTATGTGATTTTGATGTGTGCTATGTTTATGTGTTAGAGTCTGAGTTGTTTCACATGTCGCCTGAGGTCAGTCCTCTAAACTTGCCTTGTTTTATGACATTTTAGGTTCCTTCTAACTGAAGTGTGCATCTTAAGCAAAGCATTTGTTGTTTTCGTTTAGGGTGGTTTAATCATTTAAAGCCTTTTGCTACTACATAGCTTTTGTTCCTAGGAAATTGAAGTACTTAACTGGGAAATTTTTTTTTTCAAATCTGAAGGTGTTTAGATTTAAAAGTGGCTGTTATACACCATACT
Organism: Schistocerca serialis cubense; assembly: GCF_023864345.2. Lineage (NCBI taxonomy): Eukaryota > Metazoa > Arthropoda > Insecta > Orthoptera > Acrididae > Schistocerca > Schistocerca serialis. The sequence goes on along the minus strand of NC_064639.1, from coordinate 659,641,830 downwards.
AAAATTTTATTTTAACTTTCTTTGAAAACCGCAGGAGATGCTTCAGATTTCGGGTTTGATTTTCTGTGAAATGTACATTTTTAAAAAATGTTTTGGATATTTGCAACTTTCAGTCTTTAAAGTATTATTTAAGATGTTTTCTTTAAGATCAGAGTCTTGAGTGCTTCTGGAGCATTTTCTTACATGTTTGCAAGGTTTGACGAAATTGATAATAAAATAGTAATAATAAAAGTGCTTAATACTTGTCCTATGTGCCCAGAACCTTATCATTCCCAGAAACAGGCTCCCCAAAATTCGAAACTCATTTCCCCAAAACTATCCATTTAGATGGACTGTAGCTTTATCCACAGCTGCTTTTATCTGGTTTGTGGTTTTCCTTGCAAGAAGGATGTATATGGCGTCTGCAGAACGGTTATTCGTATGTGTTCAGCTCTAGGTTACTCATGTACTGGATTTGGAGGATTGGCCCAATAATGTATTCTTGAGGCACCCCTATTTTTGATTTTTTTTTTCGTTTGAGTAACATGTCCTAGTACTTTCCTTTACTTCATATTCCATCATTTTTCTTAAGTGTCAAGAACGAGACGAGTAAGTTTAGTACAATGCCACGAACGTGGCGCTTTCCCAACAGTATTCTCTGGCCCACAGCATGGTAATGAGACGCCTTTTTTTATAGGTTTTTGTATGTGATTTTTCTCCTTTCATATGAATATGTGTCTGTTCAGCAGTTTCAGTTCGGCAGTTTTTAGACAGTTGGGAAACAAGTCTGTGAGAAGAAAGTACTATAGTTGCAAGACGTGATGAAATGTTAATAATACGTTGCTTTGTGATGGTATGTGGAATATTATAATTTGCTGAAGAGACTGTCTTCAAAGCCATTACAAGATTTTTATTTAGAGTGGTGTCGTAGATTAAAGCGAGGCATGTATGTACTTTGTCTCGCTGCAGTGACTTTCAATAAAAATTCTTGGGCTCCTAACGGCGTCAAGAATTTAGAATTACACGAGCGTTCGACAAAACACTCCCTGGCCATTGTGAAGTTATATGACTGCCAATGTTCTTTTGGTTTATTTTCTTGGTCATCAGTCTACTGACTGGTTTGATGCGGCTCGCCACGAATTCCTTTCCTGTGCTAACCTCTTCATCTCAGAGTAGCACTTGCAACCTACGTCCTCAATTATTTGCTTGACGTATTCCAATCTCTGTCTTCCTCTACAGTTTTTGCCTTCTACAGCTCCCTCTAGTACCATGGAATTCATTCCCTCATGTCTTAGCAGATGTCCTAACATTCTGTCCCTTCTCCTTATCAGTGTTTTCCACATATTCCTTTCCTCTCCGATTCTGCGTAGAACCTCCTCATTCCTTACCTTATCAGTCCACCTAATTTTCAACATTCGTCAATAGCACAACATCTCAAATGCTTCGATTCTCTTCTGTTCCGGTTTTCCCGCAGTCCATGTTTCACTACCATACAATGCTGTACTCCAGACGTACATCCTCAGAAATTTCTTCCTCAAATTAAGGCCGGTATTTGATGTTAGTAGACTTCTCTTGGCCAGAAATGCCTTTTTTGGCATAGCTAGTCTGCTTTTGATGTCCTCCTTTCTCCGTCCGTCATTGGTTATTTTACTGCCTAGGTAGCAGATTTCCTTAACTTCTTTGACTTCGTGACCATCAATCCTGATGTTAAGTTTCTCGCCGTTCTCATTTCTACTACTTCTCATTACCTTCGTCTTTCTCCGATTTACTCTCAAACCATACTGTGTACTCATTAGACTGTTCATTCCGTTCAGCAGATCATTTAATTCTTCTTCACTTTCACTCAGGATAGCAATGTCATCAGCGAATCGTATCATTGATATCCTTTCACCTTGTATTTTAATTCCACTCCTGAACCTTTCTTTTATTTCCATAATTGCTTCCTCGATGTAGAGGTTAAAGAGTAGGGGCGAAAGGCTACAGCCTTGTCTTACACCCTTCTTAATACGAGCACTTCGTTCTTGATCGTCCACTCTTGGTTGTTGTACATATTGTATATAACCCGTCTCTCCCTATAGCTTACCTCTACTTTTTTCAGAATCTCGAACAGCTTGCACCATTTTATACTGTCGAATGTTTTTTCCAGGTCGACAAATCATATGAAAGTGTCTTGATTTTTCTTTAGCCTTGCTTCCATTATTAGCCGTAACGTCAGAATTGCCTCTCTCGTCCCTTTACTTTTCCTAAAGCCAAACTGATCGTCACCTAGCGCATTCTCAGTTATCTTTTGGTACGCCCTTATATTCACTAGCTTCCGTCTATGAAGTCGCTAGTACTCGCCGCGTCGCCATTCATGGAGACATGTTGACTCGGCGTTTGGTGTGTACGTTTCAGCCACAGTCACTGGATCCACGCTGCGTGAGCTGTTTAGAGTGTTATCGGTGATTTTTATTCCAATGGCTTCTTTAGTTACTCAATCCCAGTAGATGTCAGTGCGAGTCACGACAGAGGTTTCGTCAAGTTTGACACAGTGATGATTTTGAGAGCACGCTCAGCTAAAGCCGATTTGTAGGTGTGGCGTAGTCGATGAAACCTGTCGTTCTCATTCCTGTGTTGTTGCGCGGGAGGTACTGTTTGTTCGATCTAAGACTGACGACACTCGCAAGGTGTCTTGTAGAGCCCTGGTGGTCTGAGATCTGCTGCATCTTAAACTGGTCTCAGCAAGCGACGAAACCTCTGTCCTAGCTCGTAGTTCGCACTAACGGCTTTGGTACTGTGTAATTGAAACAAAAATCACCGATAAGATAATAGAGACGGCAACCTGCAGCTGAGCACAGTGTGGAATCCAACAGCCGCACGGTCGAAGCAGACAAATCGAGCACACATATATGGTGAAGACGCGAGCGCCAGTGACGTCTCAGCCTGCAGTTAGTGTATAGTGTATACGCCAGCATTCCACTGGCAATTGTACCACTGGACAATGAATACGGAGTACTTGGTCTAAAGCTCGTGTAATTTTAAATATTTGATGCAGCTGGAAACACGGAACTATTTATTCAAGAATGTACTTTGTCTCCATGTTTGTTTGTATTACCTCATTAATCACAAACTATTAAATTTTTATATCTGCTCAGGAACAATGAAAAAATAAATGCAATCTGTTGTGGCCACCTTGTATGGAGACTATGCTGAAGTGTTCGGCCTTTAGCTTGAATTTTCATGTTGTATGATATTACGTTTTCTCGTAGAATATACGAGCAACCACTAGAAAACTGTCTCTTAGGCGTGGGACATCAGACATTCCCTGCAGCTGAATCACGGCAGGGTTGTTGGTACGTGCGGAGCGATCCACACTGCACGGTTCTCCACTCTTTGCAGCGTCTGTTAGTTACGATGTGCCGGCTTAAAACCTCAGGGTAGCAGAGCATTCCAGTAGTGGGTGGAGCAGCACAATACGATACAAGACTCCTGTGGCAGGTGGGAAGATGAATTCGGTGATGATTACAACTTTGAGAGGCGATGTTTGCCTTAATTTCTGCCGTACTTGATGCGCTAGTGCTACGTTAGACGGTAGTAAAGAATCACACGAAGATATGACCCGGTGTCACTCCCTGAAACAGAGCTGCATGTGATGTTAACTGATGGCAGAGCTTCAGGGTTTGGCACGGCATGTACGTACAGAGAACTGCGTCTACACGGTACTGAATTTAAGGCGCCACATAACAGCTCTGTTGTACGGTTTGTCGGAGATGAGTTGCATGCGGCGTTAGACAGTGCGGGTGGAGAGCTCGCGTGATCGGTCCTAGGTGTTTCAGCGGTGTAGAACGCGTGCGAGATCACTCCAAGGGCTGAACCCGGCGGCAAACCAGCGCATATACGACAAGCTGGTGTGGTGTGCACCATGTCGTAGCGTGTTGAATGTTTGTCTAAATGAATCGTATTATTGTACTAATGTACTGTAAACACATGCACACTCTGTGAAATGTATCGTATGAATCTGATAAAGCTTGTTTGTGTACAGTAAATCTTTGGATGTGAACCTAGTTTAATATTGATTGTTAATGCATTACTTGAAACTTTCAAAATTTACACTGAAAACAATCGGCGAGGATCTTGAATGTATTAGAATTCAAGTATTTAGCTTTACGTCTGAATCTTTCTTTAAATTGGAGCAACATGCCCCATACGTAATAGCCGTTCCCTTTGGTGGTAAGATTCTATTAATTGTTAGTCTGCTTTATAAGGAAATACATTTCACCTACACGCACAGACTACAACCACACGCTATTAAACTGTCTTTGGTGGGTAGAGTTATAATTTCAAAAGGCTCTGAGCACTATGGGACTTAACTTCTGAGGTCATCAGTCCCCAAGAACTTAGAACTACTTAAACCTAACTAACTTAAGGACATCACACATATCGACGCCCTGCGACCGTAGCGGACGCGCGGCTCCAGACGGTAGCGCCTAGAGCCGCTCGGCCACTAAGGCCAGCCAGAGTTATAAGTCTCGGCTTGTATGCTCTCCGTGCTAACTTTTTTATTAAATACCAAATATAGTTCGTTAATAAAATATCCAGCTGGCATGATTAAAAGTATGTATCACCTCGTTATATTTGAAAATTCTCTCGGTAAATATTTGCTTTCAAAAGTGTCCATAAAACATCATCCTTTCCACAGATTCTATCAGCACACAAGCACGATGTTTTTTACGTAAAATTCCTTGAAATTAAGCTAAATACTTATCCACTCCGAAGGAGAGTTATTAGTAGTTTTTTAAATAAGTCTGAGTTGAATACTGTTATTCAGTTCAGAAACATAGTGAACTGACGCCATCGGTCTTAAGATGGCCGACAACAATATGAATAGCATCTGCGCCTCTCGCGCGACGTTTAAATTATTCAGACACTTCATAAAGCGTAGGCTGGTGGCGTTAGCAAATTCTAAAATAGAGTACAAAATTAGGTAAAATTTTCTCTATTTCTTGAAATTACGTAATTGTTTTAAGGCAATCACGCTGACTTTTTTTGTAAAGAAAGTTCGTCATCATCAGTTTCTGACACTTTATAACTCGAAACGAAGTTTTTCGTGGTAAATAAGTTCACTTTCACGAAGGTTTATCGTACCATGTCTGCTCCAGGAGGCATGCAGTACACTGCGTACAGTCCAACTGCAAGTCAATCATGGAAGATCCTGTCGTCGAGATAGGAGTGGATAATTACAACATGTGACGCTTATTCCCCACGCTTAAGTGTCTCGAACAGTCGGACGTAATACCACATACTTTCGAACACTCTGCAAATGCAGAGGAGCATCGCCTAGAAGTACACGCCGCGCTTCACAGAGTGGAAGGTCCATTTATTGCAGGAGCTGTTTCTCCGTTTAGCGATCCTTCCGAAACCCGAACTGGTCCTCCGGTATTATTTCCTCGAAAGTGAGGTGATGCTATAGCTTCTTGAAATATATCCGCTCCAAGACACGGTATAGGGCTGGTAATACGCGTACATGCCTATAACTCTGTGCAAGTCACACATCTTTGCCAATCTTCGGAATGGCCACTGACTCTGAATGTTTCCACGGTAAGGGGTAGTTACTGACCCAGAAAATCTCTTTGAATATATGCCGCGACAGGTGGTGGCATCTGCTTCAGTACAGTATTATTCACGTCGTCGGGAGATCATTCCTCTTGGTGTTGATGTTGTGGAGTAACTACGTACCTCTTCATCTGAAGTTTCTTCTGCCTCGTTCTTTTCATTTCATGGCACAATTTCGCTTGGGCGCATGTCAGCCGTCAATGCCTTACGTGTTGAATTCACTGGATAGTTTATTGGTGTGAAAGGCACCTACTAGGCAGCATGTAGGGCGTTTTACTTCCCTTTGGCTGTCCAACAGAGGTACATGCTGAGTGCGTCGGAGGAACGGCTCTTTTATCCTCCAAGCAGAACACTCAAGTTGCTAGCGTAGGGATCTTATTTGCCAACCTCGATTTTGATGTGCTTCTCTCGCTAACTTGATGTTCCAGTTAGAATAGGGATCAACTGCCTATTGGCAGCATTCAGTGTAATTTGCCACTCTCGATACATTCTATTCTTCTCAGCTGTGAACTCGAAATTATTTAGTTGTCCTTTTAAGTGTCTGGTGTAGGTGGTATTGCTTACATAGCAGTGGCTAGTGCTGCTACAATGAATCGAAGCTGCGTCACATCGATTCTGATTTCCACAGGAAGAGCGACCGAGCCAAGGCTTTCGGTGTTTTTGGCTCGTTCGTGGTCACAGGTGATGCCATTCAGTGATATTCCGCATGGGGATAGCAGCAGGGCGTCAGTCAATACTGATTGGGAGATTGTCTGAAGTTAAAGCCTTGCCTGTTGAGAATTGCGTTTAATAATGGCGACATCGGTGACAACAGATAGTTATCTGTTGTTGGGAATATGGTGGTGCTGTAATGGAAACCTATAAAAACTTCGTGTCGTTCTGCGACCTGCAGTAACTCTTGAGTACCATAGTGCATGCTTGGTGTTTAGGTAGTCTACAACGAAAATCCTACTACGTACGTTCAGCGAGACTTCGAAAATATTGGGACCGAGAAGATGAGGCGGCAGTCTGTAAGCTGCGACAAACGTGGTACATCCTATTGGAGTATCGACGACGATCCCAGTGGCCTCAGATGTTACCAGCGGCAGACCTGAATTGGTTAGTGGCAGAGAGTTTTTCATAAGTATTCCACTTTACCGCACATGACGTTGGTCTAGCCGTGCAATTCAATAATGCAGTTGATAATGCAGCCGTTGTGTATTTCCGGTGGCTACTTATATCGCTGACATCACAGCAGCATTAGTCTCTTGCGAAAGGAGATCTATCCATTTTGTTACACTATGTGCCAGAGCAATGTCTTGCCTAGTTAAGCTGCTGCTATCGTTGTTTGTGGCAGCTTTTACGGCATTTGCGTTGATTACAGTTTCCTGCGGTGCTTCAATGGTGATTACGTGTGGCGCAACTTCTGGTAATCATACTTATTTGTGATGCGTCGAGATGCATCACTCGACTGCACCGGTTGATCGTCGAAAGTAAGCTTCTGCACAGTTGCGGGTAGCTCCTGAGAAGAGGTGGCCGCATTTTCAGGCGTCTGCCGCGTAATTTTCTACGTGCTTTCCATCTGTGACGTGCTTGGGTTCCGCTGGGCAGATGTGTCTGCACTGACTGGGGCCGAAGACGCGGCAGCTACGGTATAACGTCTTGGTGGTATCATTCTGCTGCAGGTCAAGAGTCATAGCGCGCTTCCACACGGTGAAACCACGGTACTAGCAACAGGTTGCCCCTCATAGGAGAATGCACATGTCGGCGTCAGAACACGTGGGACTTGTGTCATTGCCAGCAAACTTGACGCACACGTCATGTATGGGACGGTGTCTTGTATCGTGACTGCTGGCGTGGTACCTGACTCATTGCTCCGGGCATCGCTTAGCTCTTAGATTTTCCGCTATTGCAGTGAGACTGGCGAGGCGAGTCAATTGGAAATTCGTTCTGCTTTTTTCCCGGCTTGTCAGTGGCAACAAGAAATAGTGGCTTAGCCTCAGTTGTCTTCGGCGATTTTAGTTTTACGACTCTAGTACCTTCCGCCGCGGAAGTCGAACACGCGGCAGAACAAATGGACGTGGTCAACCCATAGAGGGCACCGCCTCTGCGGTGGCTATTCTGTGCCACCGCTGCCACACGTGCAGACAGCGGCCAATAGCCGCTCCCTCCCGTTTCGTATATAGGGACCCGCTCTGCCCTAGTCCAGCCAGTCTGGTACTCGCTCTGGATTTCGTTTCTATCTCGGCAGTACTGCGTTCTGGTCGTTGCTCGTTGTTGACATTGGCCTGGCTCTGGTTCCAAGTGGATTTACGTTTGGTGTTTGGTGTTGTGGTTTCCACAAGCCGTTGTTTATCTCTGCCTTGTTGTGTCGCTCATAGTCGGTTGTTGTCAGTTATCGTTGGTCTGTCGTCCGACTCGTCCTGTGTTTACCCGGTGGTGCGTGCTCCACCGCCGGGGGCTTACCCGCCTGGCCGCTCCGATCTGCAGCCCAAGGCGTTCCCGCTGTTGGTTGTGGTTACAACAACGACCACCCCTGCAGGCAAGTCCAGGGTTTCAAGTTCTTCCTTCGTGTGTTCGGGGTCTATGTTGAAGGGCAGATCGTGGTGTGCCAGCTCTGTCAGGTGTGTACACGTGAGTACAGTAAGGCAGCGTTCTTCCCGGCGCTTCCTGTGTCACTCGTCGGAAATCGTCAGCAGTACACAGTGACGTAAGGGTCGTCTGCTGGCCTCCTTAACGCTCAACGAAACAGTCGTCCGGCTTTGAAGGCGCAGAAGCTGTCTGTAGTCTTCTTGAAGCTGAAGTGCTAGCGATGGAGTTGGTGGATCTACTTTGGTGCTTCAGAAGCGGATTATGTGTCTTCTTGGAATTCTAAGAGCAGTGCAAATGCATCAGCGGTTTCTGCAACAAGAATGGTTTATAACTGTACTCGTCGTGTGGCTCTTCTGGCCTGCACAAACTGTCGGCGCCGTTGCATAAATGCAGTGCCCTTACGGTTGTTAAATGTTTAGTGACTACAGTAATAGACCAGTTGTCATATTTAAAATATTTGACACTCGCCATGAAGTATCAGAATGACTCGATGTAGATGAAAGGCTGAAAAGTTTTCGAGTATTATGTGGAGCAATAAGCAGAATATTAAGTACAACTTAAAAATGTAAGTTTATAAAATCATTGCTGGTCATTAATTAAAACAAAAAATATAAAAGAAGTATTTACTGCCTTGACCGCAAATTACAAAAATGGTTCAAATGGCTCTGAGCACTATGGGACTCAACTTCTGAGGTCATTAGGCCCCTAGAACTTAGAACTAGTTAAACCTAACTAACCTAAGGACAGCACACACATCCATGGCCGAGGCAGGATACGAACCTGCGACCGTAGCGGTCTCGCGGTTCCAGACTGCAGCGCGTAGAACCGCACGGCCACTTCGGCCGGCCCGCAAATTACATCAGACAGTTGAAACATGGTGACTAGTTTCGGTTGTGTATAGCAACCACCAATGCTGCTGACAATTTGAAGGTCAGTAAAACTTTGAAACACGTATCTGTTTTGTACCAGCTACGAATAAATAGTTGCCACTATTAAGGTTCCAACCCCCGTATATTATGATAAGACCGTTGTCTCCTTCCATCATAATGACAGCCTTCAGAAATTTCTGTTTATTGTTGGCATATGAAAGCGTAAAACGGCTAAGCAGGAATGACTAGAGTGCAAATGAAAAACTACAGAATCATGTATGACTAGGGGAAAGACAAATATCACCAAGTGAAAATCTAAAGAAGTCTTTGGAGAAAAGAAATGGAGTTGTACGAATATCAAGAGCTCTAATGGAAAACCAGTACTTAGGAAAGAAGGGAAACCTGAAAGGCGGAAGGAATATATCGAGACCAAAATGAAACCAGCCCCATGAAGTAGACGACATTCAATTAGAACTACTGGTATCACTGGGAGAGGCACGTATGGCAAAAGTTCTCAGCATAGCGGGATATATATGTATATGAGTCGGCTGAAGTACCATCATATTTTTAAAATAATGTAAAAATTGCAATTTCTAAGAAAGCAGGTGTGAATACTACCGAACTACCAGATTAGTAAGTCATGGCAGCGAAGTATTGCCACGAATTATTTATAGATGAATGGAAAAAGCTGATAGAAGTTGACTCTTGGGGAGATCATTTTCGGTTCCGAACAAATGAAGGAACACGCGCGGGAATACTGACGCCACGACTTCTCTTAGAAGATACAGTTGTATTTGCGCTGTTGACTTCAATGAGTATTAGCTCTATGTCTCTTTTTTCATTAACATGCTGACACTAATTAATAGTTTCAAGTTACAGCCTGTCCTTCACTAGCGTGACTTAGGTCCTTCCTTGTAACTTTCCACAGAATTAATTCGCTAGTAAGTTGCCTGGTACAGAAAATGAGATAGTCTGGTCTCTCCTTAGTCACAGCACACTAATAATAAATACTTCATGCTTGTTAACATGGACCAATTCGCTACTTTTACGGAAGAGGGAAATGATGGCTATGTTGCAGAGCAGCGAAAACATAATGTTGGAGCTAGTTTCCTTGCAGCTGTATGCTGTGCCTTAACTTTCGTGATCATTTCATTACGTTATATTTCCACAAAATGTTGGTACCCTAGCATATTTAAGTACAGTCGAGGTATAGTGTGGCATCTATGCTCTACGCTACTACTCGTATTATTTACAACCTGTTTTTCATAGTGATAAAGGAAACCAATTAACGTTACGAGTCTGTATTAACGGATAAAATCGAATGGATCGCTAAAAAAATCTTCATTTGTTACGACATTTTGGCAACTGCCATCATCACATATAAAAAACCTTTAAACTTAAGACACAAGATCCTGTGTCAGAATTAAAATCTACACCTAAATGGAGCGTTAACTAACACCAACTTGACGCCTCGATTAGGTATGGATTTAAATATTGACACTGAACTTTACAACGAAAGTTGAATGTTTTTTGATGTCTAATGATGACAGAAACGTAATGATAAATGAAGACTTGTTGTTTAACGATCTAGAAGGTTTTAACCACAAATATTCGGTGATTTCAAACTCTGTGTGCGTTCTCAGAACGAGATTTTTACTCTGCAGCGGAGTGTGCGTTCTTGAGAATAATTCATTGGTAGAAACTTTTTTTTTTAGACATACCGTGTCACACCTGACAGGGTACCTCAGCAGTAGGTGTGTGTTGGAATTTACTGTATGAACGAGAACTAAGCTTGAAAGAAGTCTGGCTACGGTAGGGAATAGTTGCAGTCTAAATGGAGAAACAAACGAATGGTATTTGCAAACATAGCTTTAAATATATTCGAGTCCCTCTTACAGGACTTTTCTGTACTGTGTCATCAAAATACACAAAGTAAATTCGAATTCCATTGTCGGTCATATCAGCAGACAACAGCGCTGTGCCGAAACCAATTTTGCTGGACGCGTCTGCACTGCGCTCCCGGAATAGCTTTATTTGCAACAGATCTAAAGGCTATTTGTGGCTGTAATCGCCGTGTAATCCTATCCAGCTCACAGATTATATTCGTATTATTGGGTGATTAAGTTGTCTGCAATTTGCATTTGCCACTTTCTCACTTGAGCTGGCGGTGTAATTGATAATACAGATCTCCCGTGCTTCTGGTGGTCGAAAATGTGTTGCGGCCCACTGTTACCCATGTCTTTCCGCTTTTCTAAAGAAATGAACTGTCAAAAGAAGAATTTACTTTACTTTTAATTACTACTAACAACTCATTATTGTAAACGTGCTTTTTTCCTTCTTTTGGGGTAATAGGGAGTAGAAAGAAAACTGATACTTAACAAGATGCAAATTCAACTTTATGAGAGAAATATTAATAGAAACAATGTCTTGTAGCATAACTATTCTTGATAGTGCTCACAACCCAGTATAGCGGTGTACAGACTTCAAACTTTGTCATAACATTATCAGGAAAATAGTTCTGAGCTTTGCGTGAGTTAGCATCGATATCTGCCACTCTTTAAACTTACCTGTAATTCGTATCATAGCGACGGTTTCGCCCGTGTCCCACAAGAGGCGATGTGCATATTCAACCACACGTGCTCTCTGTCTAGCTCTCAGTGTTTGCTTGCCGTTCTGTGGGTAACTAACTTCGCTCACCGAAGCCGTAGTTCCAGTTCGTCGTGTTTTTGATGGTGACCTTCAACCATGGGATGTAGGCCCATCACACATAAAGAATTACTGCTTCCGTCTACCTTCATGGTCACTGGTTTGCTTCTTCTGAGTCGGCGGGTTTCTTATTTCTACTATTTTGGTTTGTGTATGATGATCTGCCAGTATTTACTATACAGCCAAGGACCAGCGTAGAAAGAAAAAAGGTGGTCACTTTTTGTTTCGTGTGGCTGAAGTATGGTTGCGATTCGCGAAAACCCTTCTTCTTTGAGCGAGGGATTGTTGTAGCTATTCAGTTTCGGTTCTCACATGCAATGCTGTCTAGCTTTGATTAGTGAATGCCACATCGATCTTACTCCCAACGTGGATCAGTATATCAAGCTACAGGTAGATACTGACTTACAGTATTTGAAGCCGACTTATAAAGAGCAAACCAAATTTAATTTTAATGCTGATTGCTTTTGTGGAAGTCTTATTTCCGTAATCCAACAAAGTTATTATTTTATTTAAACTGCGTGCTTCCTTTTAAGGACCATACGTTAAAACTCTTTTGAAAAGGTAATCTTTTAAACTGGTAGGTCATTTCTAAATTATGCTGTTTTAAATTGCCACATTTATTTTCAAGATTAGAAGGCCACCGTTAAAGCTTGAGAGGAACTTATTAGGATTTTTCTCCGTGCGATTTGTAATTCATTTTTGTTGCTATCCTGTGGGTGTACGGTTTTAAAATTTTACCCCGTGCGTGCTGTAGAGTGCCTAATCTGAGCTGAATGAAGGGAGCGATTGATGTCTGGGTCAAGCTTCTTGAAATGGGATTTAGTATAGTCTTTGTTTTCACTGTTAAAATTTTTTTATAATGATTTTATCACTCCCTACCCTATTTTTAAATGTTCAGTAACTTTCAGTGTCATTCTCATGGTGGGATACATTAATAACTTTATGGCAGTTCTTATAACACCAGCATCGGATTCTTCATTTTGTCGACGTTATTTAAGCGCAGTCATGGCGCATAAACGTTGTTAAGTGTCTTGTTTCTTTTGGGTTCAGCACCATACCACTCCCAGCTCTACCACTTCAAATTCCCCTCATCACAAATACCTCGTACCGAAATCAGTGACATAGAGGCGGTGTACCCTTTTGCATTCTCTTGCGTGGATATAGCCGTAGGTCTTTTCGTTTGTTGTTAGTTCTCTAGAGAATGTTCTAGGGTATTTACAACATTCAGTTTAGGAATTATGGTTTGGTTGGTATTGATTGGCGACAGGAATACATGTTTCGTTCGTATTTTAATGACATGCAGAGAGTATTGATTCAAATGATAAGAAATGTATTCAGAACGTAACTTCAATAGTTCTAAGGCTCTATGGTCCATGGCAAAGAGCATGTAAGGATGAACCTCGCCACAAAGAACAGACTGTAATAACCGCTTCCAGTCCTGATGTTACCCAACAGGTACCTGAATTGGTCAGTTGATGTATTACTATTATTTCGTAAGGTTTCAGTTAAAGTTCGTATACAGTTTTTGTAATACGTCGTTTCCTGATAACGTCAGGGAGATGCATTCAAAGCTACTGCGTACGTCACAGCTGGTTCTTGGTATCCGAGGGAAGGGTTGAACCACACTGGATACGACGAGTTGCTCTCTTTGTAATCCTTCTGAATTGATTCTGCTCTGGGCCTGCTATTCTGGCTTAGCGCGAGTGGTTTTCTTGCGGTGGGAGCTTCTGTTGTAAATATTGAAGAGCTGTGGCAGAAACAAGCTCTTCGATGAAGAGGGCTACGGGCGTCAGCAAAGAAATGGCCAATAGTAATGCATGAATTATGTTCCTAACCTCAGTTTTCTGGACAGACTAAATGTTAAAAAGTATTTCATACAGTTGCTAGGAGATCCTAAAATATAAAGTCGCTCAGCAGCCCTTGTGCGGTGTAGGAGGTAAGTTACGAGGTCTTTGTTTACGTTGTACATTTCTCTGGTCGACAGCAACTGATTCTTCGTTATAAACCATCTGGTCCAATGTCGAAATCTTGGAAAATCGGAAACGGCGTTCCCTTCTATTGATATCTGACTGAAAGATTTTCTAGGCCAATATTACCATCTAGTCAGCGAGCATACACTCACAAGGGAAGTCCATAACCTCGAATGCTCAGTATCGAACATAAATATCTTTCTAATATCGCTCATCCCAAAAACAGTGACAGTGGTATGAGCGATTCAAATGCAAAACTGCACTTCTGACACGACAGACATATCAATGGTCATCATTCCAATGTGTAGGAGAGGAACTTGGTACTGCGGAGTAACGAAGTATCATTGTAATAGGACCAAGAATACAGGTATTTTAATGTCGTGAATTATTGCTGTATACCCCTCTGCTTAAAACAGTTTAGCTGTCTGAACAGCAAACGGTTGTCACTGATCTCAGTGTGTAGCACAACTATTCAGCCTTAAAAGTACAGGAGTGGGATTTCGATGAAGTGATCAAAGCAATGTGGAACGGAACGCACATCTGACTAACGACACTTTTTCACATTCAGCATCACTTCTATATTCAAGTAGTGCAAAATGACAGTCATGGACCTCGACATAAACTGTCGATTTAATGTGTGGTGCCTGCAGAGATTTCCAGCAGACGGAGCACTCCATGCTTGTTCAGATACGCAATATAAATTTCGCAAATATATTTAAGGGATAAGACCGTTGTCAGTGAGTAACGAATGCTGGCCTTGCAAAATCATTAAGTAGCAGGCGCAGAGAATATCTAGCTACAGAATTAACAGAAAATGTCTATTCATTGGCTAGTTTATTTAATGTAATAAGCAGGCACATGTAAAACTAATTCCTTATAAAATTTACTTTCAAATAAAAATAATAATAAAATAAACTTTGCATTTTAATTAAAAAATCATATACAGTGATGAGTCGAAACATTATAAACACCTGTTCATAGTCTGTTTGTCCGTCTTTGGAACGAAATACATCACTAACTCTGTATATCAGACATTCGTCAGTTTGTTTGTAGGTTTGTGGAGGTAAGTGGCTTTTGATGTCTACGCGCAGGTCATGTAATTCGCGTAAACAGCGAGCCGCAGATTTGCGTACGCGTCCGGTAGTGACCCGGATGAGTTCCAAAGGATTTACGTCAGGCAGATTTGGTCTTCGAGATATCAACGTGAGCTAACTATAATGCTCCTCAGACCACTGTAGCAGCCAGCCGCGCTGGCCGAGCGGTACTAGGTGCTTCAGTCTGGAACCGCGCGACTGATACGGTCGCAGGTTCGAATCCTGCTTCGGGCATGGATGTGTGTGATGTCCTTAGGTTGGATAGGTTTAAGTAGTTATAAGTTGGAGGGGGACTGATGACCTCAGACGTTAAGTCCCATAGTGCTCAGACCAATTTGAACCACTGTAGCAAGGTTCCGGCTCCGAAACACGGACAATTATACTGCTGGAAGATGACATCGCCGTCGGGGAAAAAATTAAGCCTGAAGGGATGGAGACGGTTCGCAGTGTCAGCGTGTCTTCGATTACTATCACAGGTCTCATGCAATAGCAGAAGAATGTCTCCAGTTTTATAAAACCACTTCCATCAGCCAGCATCCGTGACGTGCTGCGCGTTTCTATCCGCCTTTCATCTCGATAACGGCGGTTGTGGAGACGGCCATCGACCTAGCACGTAAAAAATGTAATTCACCCGAAGAGTCGACACGTGTCCATTGATCAAAGGTCGAATTCCTATTGTCCACTTCAATCGTCATTGACGATGTCGTTGGGTCAATATGTGAATATCTAGGGAGTCTGCTGCGGAGCTCCAGGGTCAACAATGTACGATGAATGGCGTGTTTAGTAACACTTGTGCACGCACCAGCATTGTGTTCCCCCGAAAGAGATGGCTCATATCACCATCTCTCGTTCTTTACAGAGCAGATAAGCCTCCGAACCCCACGTTCTATGAAGAGTGGTGAACGTACAACCATTTGGCATCTAGTGGTAGTTTCAATGTTCTACATCTTTCCGTAGATGCTCGCAACAGTAGCACATGAACATTCGAACAGCTTCGCCGTTCTCGAGATACTCGTTCACAGGCTTCCCATAATATTAGTCATCCATTTGTCAAAGTCGCGTATTTTCAGCCCATATTTTCGCTACGGTTATTCCCCTTCTGTGTTTGCTCCGTTTACACACATTTGCTACCGCGTCATGTGCCCGCAACGCCACAATGCGGCATCCAGCGTCGCGGTGAGCAGTGGTCATAATGTTCTTGTTAATCAGTGTACGTTGGAAGGTGTTAAGTTATATTAACCATTCTTTAGACCAGGTGCGGCCAAGAACTCGGCTCGCTGGCAGCGCCCTGACATGAGCGCCATAGCGCGCAGTCTGGCCGCACACTTCCCCCAGCGCTACAGGACGGTCTGAGCCTGAGGTGGAGGAAATTGCGAACGGGCCACATTTAAATCTCAATGCAGACACATACCATGCCAGTTGGTTCCTGATTTCACATTTATCAGCAACATAGATTGCAAACAAAACCAATATTCTGAGTAATTTAATTATTTTTGTCATGCTGAAGAAATATTTGTGTTGTAATTTTAATCTGATGCAAACTGTCGGCATTCGGACATACGCGGACAATGAGGCTGTCAGGGAATCGTGACTTATTTAGTTTCATAATCGAGAAAGTTCTTTCACACGTATTTTTATTGAAATATTGTAGCACTTTTCTAAACTCATTACGGAGACATGGACACTGTACCTGACGAACACGATCCGGATGTCCTGGACCACTTTAAAGTAAAAGGATCTGTCTCTAAATAGGAATTACATTGCAACTCAGTGAGTTATGTGTCCACGTGCACAGGGCTATTTTCAACTGAAATGGCAAACGGTCTCGAAGCAGCTCGAAAATAGATGTAACATTATAAGTACCCTCAAAATGTTCAAGAAACTGTCCTTGTAATTCTTTCAGGGCTACAATGAATTCTTCAAACCATGCATTTTCTTTAACGACAGTGGGCTTTTTGAAATGGACTGTGTTTTTTGTCACAATTTGTCCCTTCCAAATTTGCGATTTTCTTCTGCAATGTATCCCCATCAAATCAGAGAATAGTTGTTTCTCATTGTGCAGTGTCTTATTGTACGCATCATGCAGTCAAGTCCACTCAAAATGAGAGGAGAGTAATCCATTGTGAATGTTCTAATTTTCATTCCCGCACGTCAATTTTCTTCATAGGTTTAAAAACAAGAATTCGTTCGAAGCGTGCCCCTTAACTTGACCAAAGTATCGTATAGGCAGTCAGCATACCATTCGTTCAGTTCCTCCGAAAACTGTTGCAAAAAACAGTGGAATAACGCGTGCGACTTAGAAATTTTACTGTTCGTACCATCAGTTGCTCCAAGTGCTCCATACCAGCAAATTTAGCACGAAGTGCTTCTTGATGTACAAAACAATGGATCCCGTCCAGCGACCGTTGTTATTTTTTTCTCATCTTTAAATTCTTCCTGCAAGGTACTGCAGTGTAGTTTTATAGCAAATCAGCTGTACCTGTCCATTATGCGACTGCATAATAGATATTGGAAACTCTCATCCGTCATTCCCATTCAGTTCTAAAGGCTTGTGAAGATAGATTGCTACTACACTGCCTCTTTTTGTGCAAACAGCCACTGGACGTGTGGACGTCCTTCACACCGCGAAAAATAGCGAAGGATAAACAACGCTGACACCATGATTCTGCCGGACCGAACAGGGCTGTTCCGGCAGAAAAATGACACACTACAGTACCAAATGAAATGGTTCGCTCCACCGAGTAATTCCGACAAGGACCGAGGAAAGCCGAAACAGGCAGAGCCTCAACCTGCACGTGGCTCGCAGTGGGTCACGACAAGTGGGAGAAACGAACACTCTGGAATCTAACTTCACTGACGTTACAGGAATGTCTTCCTAACGCAATTTTATCGAAAACTGACATACTGAGAACTGTGGCTGTAGCACTGTAAGATTTATAACTGGAACAGCAATCAGACACTAGTATGAGTTAACTAGAATTGTTTGGATCAAATCATGACTGGTTTCGGATTTTTCTTATAAATTCATTGTTTTTTGTTCAGGCCTCGATTTATATCCCAGTGCAGCAAACCGATAATGGATGCAAAACGGGGCCCCGGCAAGAAAACAACGAAATGCATAACAACCATCTGAGGATCGGTTTGTAAAAAAATTCGAAACCGGTCACGGTCTGATCAAAGTAAACGTTGTTAAATCAGACTTGTGGCTGTTTGCTGTTACAGTTATAAACGTCTAAATCATTTTGTACTCCACACATGAATAAACAATATAATGCTAACATTAATGTGGTACTAAACAAATTACATTGATGTAAGGTTTACCACTTAACATTACATCCATTCCTCTTCTGTTCCAAGTCAACCACCGAAGCAAACAGAACTTACCAAACTAACCCCCCCGTGAGTGTTCAAGGCCATAGAGACGAAATACTTTGCTTCTTTTTACTCCTGGGGTCCCCACGAAAAAGATGTGCACCTACCATAGCATTCGCGATTCAAGGCCTGTAGCTTCTTGTCACACAATGACATGAAAGTATATGGCTATTGCAATTCCTCCTCCTAAGAGAAAATGTACATGTAAACAACAAGTCGTCGTCATGAAGGAAAAGAGTGCACGTGGAATGCTAACGACTAGGTAAGTACTTGACTGTCGCCACCCCATGGCTTGAGAGGTTATTGTCCTCCATAGCTCTACACCCCACAACATTCGAAACATAACTGACTAGGGAAAGATTAGATGAAAAGGGTACAGGGGAATATGGGCTTGGGGCAAGGGATGAGAGAGGAGAAAAACTGAGGTCTGTAATAAATTTCAACTACTAATAGCGATTACTCTATTCAAGAGATCTCAAGACGAGGAGGTATACTGGGAGAAGGCCGGGTGAAATGGTATGGGAACACTTTAGTTAGTTAACATCATGGTCAAGCAGAGTTCCGAAATCAGATACTGGATTGTAACCAGCAGTAATCAGCAGGAGATTTAGACTCAGATCACAACGTGGTAGTGATGAAGAGTAGGCTGAAGTTTAAGAGACTAGTCGGGAAGAATAAGTACGCAAACAAGTGGGATATAGAAGTATTTAGGATCGACGAGATACGTATGAAGTTCTGTAAGCCAATAGATACAGTAATAAGGAATATCTCAGAAGGCAGTACAGTTGGAGAGGAATGGACGTCTCTAAAATGAGCAATCACAGAAGTTAGAAGCATAGATACAAGGAATGTGACCGCGATGAAACCATGGAGTTGAAGAGGAATGGACGACTCTAAAATGAGTAATCACCGAAGTTAGAAGGATAGGTGCAAGGAACGTAACTTCGATGAAACCATGGGTAACAGAAGAAATACTTCAGTTGATAGATGAAAGAAGAAAGTACAAAAATGTTCAGGGAAAATCATGAATCAGAAATACAAATCGTTAAGGAATGAAACAAACAGGAAGTGCAGGGAAGCCAAGACGAAATACCTGCATGAAAAATGTAAAGAATTCGAAAAAGAAATGGTTGTCGGAAGGACTGACTCTACATGTAGGAAAGTCAAAACAATATTCGGTGACCTTGAAAGCAAGGATAATAACATTAAGAATGCAACAGTAATTCCACTGTTAAATTCTGATGGGAGGGTGGATAGGTGGAAAGAGAACACTGAAGGCCTCTATGACGGGGAAGATTGCCGATTTAGAACAGGTAGGGTATCCAGTACTCGAATCAGAATTCAAAAGAGCTTTGAAGGACTGAAGATCAAATGAGGCAGAAGGCATAGATAATTTAATAAGTATTTCTAAAATCATTGGGGGAAGTGGCAACGAAACGACTATTAATGTTGGTGAGTAGAATGTATGAGTATTGAGACATACCAAGTGACTTTCAGAAAAATACCATCCACACCATTCCGAAGATTGCAACAGCTGGCAACTGCAAGAATTTTCATCGCAGAATCAGCTTAACATCTCATGCATCAAAGTTAATTACAAGAATAATAAACAGAACAATCGAAAAGAAAATTGAGGATGTGTTAGATGACGGTCAGTTTGGCTTCAGGAAAGGTAAATGCACCAAAGAGCAAATTCTGAAGTTGCGGTTGATAATGAAAGCAAGACTAAAGAAAAATAAAGAGACGTTCATAGGATTTGTAGACTTGGAAAACGCGTTCGAGAATGTAAAAAGGTTCAAGATGTTCGAATTTCTGAGAAAAATTAGGGGTAGCTATAAGGAGAGACGAGTGATATACAATATGTACAAGAACCAAGGGAGATTAATAAGAGTGGACGACCTAGAACGATGTCCTTGGATTAAAAAGGGTATAAGACACGGATGTAGTGTTTCGCCCGTACTGCTTAATTAGTACATTGATGAAGGAATGATGTAACTAAAAGAAATATTCAGGAGTGGAATTAAAATTCAAGGTGAAAGAATATCTATCAGTTATACGATTCGTTGGTGGCATTGCTATTCTGGGCCAAAGTGAAGATGAATTACATGACGTACTGAATGGAATGTGCCGTCTAATGAGTACAGAAGAAGAACGACGAAAGTAATGAGAGGTAGCAGAAATGAGAACAGCTAGAAAATTAACATTAGGATTGATGGTCACGAAATGGATGAAGTTAAGATATTCCGCTACCTACGCAGCAACATAACCAGTGATGGACGGAGCAAGGAAGACATCAAAGGCTGATTAGCTCTGGCAAAAAGGGCATTCTTGGCCAACAGAATTGTACTAATATCAAACATAGTCCTTATTTCTAGGAAGGAATTTCTAAGAATGAACGTTTGAAGTACAGAATTGCATGATAGTGAAACATGGACCGTGGGAAAATCGGAACAGAAGAGAATCGAAGCATTTGAGATGTGGTGCTACAGACTAATGTTGAAAATTAGGTGGACTGGTAAGGTAGGGAACGAGGTGGTTCTGCGCAGAATCGGAGAGAAAAGGGATGTGTGGGAAACACTGACAAGGAGAAGGGACAGATAGGTAGGACATCTGTTAAGACACCAGGAAATGACATCCATGATACTAGAGGGAGCTGTAGAGGGCAAAAACTATAGAAGGAGACAGAGATTGGAATACATAGAGCAAAAACTGAGGATTGGCGGAATATGAAAGATGCAAGGTACTGGAAAGAATTGCATGTGACTCCTTTATATAGGAAGGTCATAACGACTGTTTACTGCAGTCTTCTGAAAACACTCTGAGTTCAAATATAATAAATTTTTATTGAGATACAAAACCTTCTGTCCACAGATCAGCACGTATTAAGAAAGCTTCGCTCGTGTGAAACTCAGCTTTCCCTGCTCTTATATCATATTCTACAAACAATGGATAGCGGGCAACAGGCACATACCATAATTCTACATTTTCAGAAAGCGTTTGACACTGTGCCCCACTGCAAGCTGCTGACGAGTGTCCGAGCATACAATTTAGGTTCCTAGATAAGTAAGTGTCCCGAATACTTTTTAAGTAAAAGAACCCAGTACGTTCTCCTCTACGGCGACTGTTCTTCAGAGCAAAGGGTGTTGTCAGGAGTGGCCCAAGTAAGTGAGATAAGACCGCCGCTATTTTCTGTACACATAAACGATCTGACGGATAGAGTGAGTAGCAATCTACGGCAGTTTGCTGATGATGTCCTGGTGCACCTTAAGGTGTCGTAGTTGCTGACTCTAGGAGTATCAAAAATAACGTAGGCAAAATTTCTAGTTACAGTGATGAATAGCAGCTTGTTTTAAATGTAAAAAATGTAAGTTAATGCGGATGTGTAGGAAACTGAATCCTGTAACTTTAGATCCAGCGTTAGTAGGGTCCTTCTTGACAGTCGCATCAGTTAAATGTAGGCGTAACGTTGCAAAGTGGAATGAAATGGACTGAGACGTTAGACTGATAGCATTGAAGGCGAATGCTCGATTTTATTTGCTTTGGGGAAATTTGAGGACGTGTAGCTCACCCAGAAAGGAGACGCCGTATAAAACGCTAATGCGACCATTTATTGAGTACTGTTGGAGTGTTTGGGATCGCCGTCAAGTCGGATTAGAGGAAGACAACGCAGCAATTAAGAGTTGTGTTGCTAGATTTGTTACCGGTAGGTTCCATCCGCACGCAAGTATTATGGAGATGTTTCGTGAGATCAGATGAGTTTCGCAAGGGATTATTGCGGAAATTTAGAGAACCAGCGTTTGAGGCGGACTGCAGAACGGTTCTACTGCCGCCGACATACATTTCGCGTTAGGACAACGAAGATGAGTTGGGCGAAAATAGGTCTCGTACGGAGTTTTTAGAGAGTCATTTCTCCCTCAGTCGACTTGCGAGTGGAACAGGATAGGAAATGATTAGTAGCAGTGCGTGGTAAGTACCCCCGCCAAGCTCCGTACGGTGGTTTGCGGAGTACTTATATAGGTGTAAATGTACTTGTGCTTTGCAATTATTTTCATCGCTCTTTGACGTTACCACATTAGTACCGTACCTCATCAAAGAAGGGTGCCAGACTACTGTCGCAGGCTTTTAAGCAGTCCAGTATAAAACACCACGTCTGAAAATCTAATTAACGTGGCGTAGCCTGTAGTTCCACAGCTACTGGATGTGGAGTCTAGTAGCGATATGTTGGGTGACACATATTAGGACAATAACTGGTATGGAGTATCTTACAGCGCTGGCTACAGCTTGTGAAGCACACTGTATAGCAGAAACACGTGGTATTTATGGTCGCTCGTTCTATCGCTGTTATGGTAGCTCATCACTCTTCCTCGGCCAGGGAAGCGGCACGGTGCCAGCCTTGGACCAGTGGAAATCCAGGTCACCACTGCAACAGCCTGGGCCCCGAATCCTGCTGTGTCGTATCCCAGCCCGGGCAGCTGTACGAAGGCTGGTCGTGCAGCAACTACGAGGCCTGTTCAGAAAGTAAGCTCCGATTGATTGCCAAATTGAAACCACAGTGAACATCAGAAATGTTTTACTTGTAACAATTAGCTACACCTTTCAGCTACTTCTCTACGTAGTCGCCGTTCTGACTTAGACTTTTGTCACAGCGTTGTACCAACTTTTCAATAGCCTCATCATAGAAGGCAGCCGCCAGTGCTTTCCGCCAATTCTCCACGCTGGCCTACACCTCGTTGTCTGTGTCAAAATGTTGTCTTCAAAGACAGCGGTTCATGTGACCAGAGATGAAACTCAGGGGGAGACAATTGCGGAATGTATTGTGGGTAATCTCACATTTCCATTTGAAAACGATGCAGGAGCATCTTCATTGCCCCTGCAGAATGCGGCTGAGAATTGTCTTGAAGAAGAAACAGCACGACAGTTATGTAATGTTAGCTGCATAGCTTCAGGCGAAATTTCTCACCAGGCCCTCGTACTTGGCGGCAGACACTATTTTCTAGACATCTTTACGCACTCACTGCGAGCTCAAAAATGAGAAGAGCGACGTGATGCTAACTGGGGTTGTACTAGAGACACTACCCAACACACCTGTGCAAAGCTTTATCGGATTTTCATAGTCGTTTCCATTTCGCGACCGATCGGAGCTTACTTTCTGAACGCCCCTCGTACATAGTGCTGCTCTGGTGCCAGGCAGGAGTCTCCCGTCACGTCAGCTCGGCCTCTCTGTAGCTTCTTGCATCAGACTGCATATACAGCGTTCTTCAGCTTGCCCACATGTTACAAATGTCAAATTAAAAGATGGTGGCGCAACAATATTATTTCGAATTTAGCTCTTCCTTAAGCGCGATATGGGGACCACAATCTAATCACTTTAAATACCCCTCCCCCCCCCCCTCCCCACCACACCCTAATGTCACCTCCTCCGTGCCTCGCTGTTGGCAGTAGGCATGACGAGAGGAAATGTGTTCCTAGTATTGGCCATACGCAGATATTTCCATCGGATTGCCACAGAGTGTTTCATCACCCAAAAACATTCATTTCCACTGATACACTGTCCAGTGGTGTCGCTCTTCGCAACACATCAGGAGACGCTTAGTACTCGGCCATTGTACCCATTCTGTTAACTGCCTGTGCGCAATCATTGTGCTATATGGACTAATGGTACGACTAGGGAACTCACAAGTGATTCCTTCTTGTGATTTCATGCGATTCTTTACAACCGCAATCCGCAATGTTCTACTGTTCCTATCAGGCAGTACATGTCACATGCACAGTCACGGTTTGGTGGGGCTGTTCCTTCACTTTTTCACTTCACAAAAACGTCGCCAATAGTAGATTGCTCAGGGTTAGAAAAGTTGAAATGTCCCTGATGAATCTGTTACTCAGTGCTAGTCATAACAAAGTACTAAAGTTCATCGTAAAACGGAACACGTGATATTTGACTGACATGTTTCAGTGTAGAACTATTATTCAAAACAAGAACTATAAACAGTTGCAACAACAACGGTACGCTACTATTTGATGTAAAGAAGAGTCTATCACTGTGAGTGTTCTGAGATTGTAGTATCCATTACCGTTCGACATGTAGACATGCACATCGTCTAAAGATAAGTATTCGTTCTTAAAGAGCTTTACTGAAACTGACCCTTTGTGCTGTTACTGTTTCTATACTGACAATATTCAGTGCCTCATTTTACACTGGTGGATCTGGCTTTCGTGGCACATTGTGTTCAAATCCACATTAGATAAGGACCAGGATACTTCTGATCACGTAGTGTACTTCAAGTACACTGTTGTGCTAAACTAAAGAACGAAAGTTACTTTCGCATGATGTGTCACTGCTGAACTTGGACCATTCATAGAAGGACTTGCTAAAGTACAGTATAGTACAGAGGGCAAGGGAAAGGTATACCCATTGAGATGAACAGAAATGACACTTTTATTCAGAGACAGTATCTCTACTTAAGTCATCGCGATTCACAATGGTCCCTGGACATTACATAAGGTGGGACATGGTTCTTAATAGGGTGTGTGAACACCATGAACGGCAATGGATGCTCGGGAACGCGCTCTAATTCTGGCCGTAAGATTAGTAAAGAGTTTTTGAGGTATGACGTTCTACTTCCCCACCGGTTGATAATGTTCTCTGGCGCATTACGAGGAGCCACTTCTTGCCATATACACTATGTGATCAAAAGTATCCGGGATATCCCAAAAACATACCTTTTTATATTAGGTGCATTGTGCTGCCACCTACTGCCAGGTACTCCATATCAGCGATCTCAGTAGTCATTGAACATCGTGAGAGAGCAGAAAGGGGGGCTCCGCGGAACTCACGGACTTCGAACGTGGTCAGGTGGTAGGGTGTCACTTGTGTCATACGTCCCTACGCGAGATTTCCACACTACTGAACATCCCTAGGACCACGGTTTCCGATGTGATAGTGAAGTGGAAACGTGAAGCGACACGTACAGCACAAAAGCGTACCGGCCGACCTCGTCTGTTAACTGACAGTGACCGCCGATAGTTGAAGAGGGTCATAAAGTGTAAAAGGCAGACATCTATCCAGACCATCACACAGGAATTCCAACTGCATCAGCATCCACTACAAGTACTATGACAGTTAGGTGGGAGGTGAGAAAACTTGGATTTCATGGTCGAGCGGCTGCTCAAAAGCCACACATCACGCCGGTAAATGCCAAACGACGCCTCGCTTGGTGTAAGGATCGTAAACATTATTCGATTGACCAGTGGAAAAACGTGTGGAATCACGGTACAGACTGTGGCGATCCGATGACAGGGCATGGGTATGGCGAATGCCCGATGAACACCTGCCAGCATGTGCAGCGCCAACAATAAAATTCGGAGGCTGTGGTGCTATGGTGTGGTCGTATTTTTCATGGTGGGGTCTTGCACCCCTAGGTGTCTTGCGTGGCACTATCACAGCACAGGCCTACATTGATGTTTTATGCGCCTTCTTGCTTCCCACCGTTGAAAAGCAGTTCGGTGATGGCCATCTCTTTCAACACGGTCGAGCTGCTGTTCATAATGCACGGCCTGTGGTGGCGTGGTTACATGACGGTAACATCCCTGTAATGAACTGGCCGGCACAGCGTCCTGACCTGAGTCCTATAGAACACCTTTGGAACGCCAACTTTGTCCCAGGCCTCACCGACCGACGTCGGTACCTCTCCTCAGTGCAGCACCCAATTAAGAATGGGCTGCCCTTCCCCAAGAAACCTTACAGCACCTGATTGAACGTATGCCTGCGAGGTTGGAAGCTGTAATCAAGGCTAATGGTGGGCCAACACTATACTAGCCGGCCGCTGTAACCGAGCTGTTCAAGACGCTTCAGTCCGGAACCGCGCCGCTGCTACGCTCGCAGGCTTGAATCCTGCTTCGGGCATGGATGTGTGTGATGTCCTTTGGTTAGTTAGGTTTAAGTAGTTCTAAGTCTACTGGACTGATGACCTCCGATGTTAAGTCCCATAGTGCTTAGAGCCATTTGAACACCATACTCAATTCCAGCATTACTGGTGGAGGGCGCCACGTACTTGTAAGTCACTTTCAACCAGGTGTCCCGATACTTTTGATCACATATTGTACATCCATCAGTGTCTAACAAGATCGTTTTGATGGTCCAAGTGTAATGGCGTGTGGGGCGGGGGGGGGGGGGGGGGGTCATTATGTTGCACTGGCGTACTGATCTCCGAAGCTCCGAACACGGTACACACACCGGTGGATATTATTGCTAAGGCGTCGTCCGAAGTGTGGGGTACTATGTTACAGTTGGTACCTCACAACAGAACCACAAGCGACAAACAGCAGGTGCTGTCGACAGAGACACACCCTCACTGCCGCTACTGTGTCGAAGTCTTCTTACGCCAGAGCTCAACGCTGCTCCCCCACTCTGACGGCAGCCTCATTGTAGTTTAGATCTAGCATCGAGCTAGTCTCATTAGCCATAACAGTGTATTGAAATTCAGGGTTAAAAATAGAACAGGATATCTGACTGCCATGTTAGGCTGAGGTCATTTCAGTCTAGAACAATTATTCAGAACAAGAACTGTAAACAGTTTCAACAACAGCGGTACGCTATTACTCAACGTACAGAACAGTCCATCACTGACAGTGTTCTTAGATAGTAGTACCCCTTACCGTTCGACATATGGATGTCGTCTAACGACATGTATTTGTGGCTAAAGTGTTTTACCGAAATTGATCTAATAATATTTAAATGTTGCAAAAGCTTCTTGAAGCTTCCAGAAGTAAAATTGTAGATGTTTTGCGTGGGCTTTCTACGGCATGTAAAAATGGGGACGAGGAGTTTTTGAATCATATTGCACCTGCCACCTGCTTGTGTGGATGTGCTTGGTGTTCCGCCAATCTGGGCGGCAATAATTTTTCTGTGGTATTGCGTCTAGTTTAAAGTGTTTAACTACGTCTGAGACCCAATGTGAGCTATCATTAACAGAAGTTGTTCAGTTTCAGGTGCAGCAGAATGAATGCCTGCTGGTCAGTGTTCAGGATATAATGAATTTCCTGTCGGAACAAGCGTCACCGCAGCTGGTTGCTTCACCCAAATTTCGCCAGAAGGAAATTTAGTCGGAATTTCACGCTCAGCCTACAGCATTACAGGTACGGCGCGCATGGCGTTCTTTCTGTTCACCGTGTGGGCATACGTCTATCTTCTGTGTCGCAAGTTGTTTCCTGACTCACGTCCGGTAGATGCTGAATATCAAGAACTCGTTAGAAAATTGGACAAGCATTACAAGTCGCGGAATCATATCACTGCTGCGAGATTTAAATTTTTTCGCCCTGAGAAGCAACCTGAACAGTCATTAAAACAGTTGACTGCTGAACTTACAGGGCTAGCAGGACACTGGAGGTTCAAGTGTTTTCAGATTACAGTCATGTTATTCTACGAGATGCAATCACGCAAACCATGTCAGATGCATGAATACGCACAGCTATCCTAAAATTGACAAATTCGGATTTGTAAACAGTTCTATCAGCTGTAGAGTCTCAAAGTATTGTGAACATAATGGAAGCTAATATTGAGACTCGGTATATTTCTCTTGTTCGTAACATATTTAATGCTAAAGCGAGTAAAAGAAATGGCTCAGATTAAAAATAAAAGTAAAACCCTTCGGTCATGTTTTACATGGGGTCTCACTCAGAATAATGGATGGAAGTCTTGTTCACAGCGTTTTCTACTCATGATATAAAAGCATGTCCATGTCGTGTAGCGAAGTGCTTCAAGTGTGCCAAGATAGGTCATATCCAGACCATTTCTTTGAAACTCCGCCAGGCAATGTGCCAGCCTGACGTTCAGTCAGAGTGTACCTATCTGCAAGGTAATGTTGTAATGGCAGAGCCAGTGCGGCAGGTACCAACAAGCTATAACTTCTCAACTTTACATAAACCTTCCACTTTAGTCCATAGGTAGAAGAAAAAAATTTGTTGTTTCTGTGTTAGCAGAAGAGCCAACACCGTGTTACGAGTGGAGGCCGAAATGCACGCGTTTTAGCTCACGCAGGCTAGCGTGAGGAGCGAAGAACTATACTGACGTGAGGTCTGGAACATGACAAGGAATGAGAATTCAGAAAGCGGACGTAATTAGTTTGATACTTAACTCTAATCCATTAATGATGAACGTCGCTCTTGACGGTACATGATTCACAATATTATCTGTTCAGAATACATTCTTGAAGATAGTAATTATAGTAACTAAATATGGCGCCTTGCTAGGTCGTAGCAAATGACGTAGCTGAAGGCTATGCTAAACTGTCGTCTCTGCATATGAGAGCTTGTGTAGACAGCGAACCATCGCTAGCAAAGTCGGTTGTACAACTGTGGCGAGTGCTAGGGAGTCTCTCTAGACTAGACCTGCCATGTGGCGGCCCTCGGTCTGCAATCACTGATAGTGGCGACACGCGGGTCCGACGTATACTAACGGACCGCGGCCGATTTGAAGGCTACCACCTAGCAAGTGTGGTGTCTGGCGGTGACACCACAGTTGTCGTCTTACAAGTGGCTCACTAGACGTTTACAGTTGGACACCGGTGCGGTTGTTTCCCTAATCACTAAAGATCCCTATGATACATTCAGTAACCCACAGCTATAAGCGCCTGATTCCATTTTGCCTGCTTATAATATATACCAAATACCAGTGTAAGACGCAAACAGTTTGCCAGTTACTTTTTGTGATATTGCAAAATGGTTTTCATTCCATGAACTTTCTTCTAGAAACTTTGCTAATGTTTTGCCTTAGATTTTTTAAATCTGTGTTCCAAGACAATGTGTTGCAAACGAGTGTTTCAGTGACTCAATCCACGTTTCTGACTTGTGCATCAAGTACGGTACTTCTGCAACAGGTACAATCCTTTTAACGTTGATTACTAAGTCTTAAACATTTTACTGTCGTAGATAATGGTGTAATGACAGCGCTGTTGTGCTGTACCTGTCCCGCATGCTACACGCGAGCAAGATGCAAAGGAACTGCGACGATGAGAAGGTAATGAGGTGATATAATTCGTTTCTGCAGCCAGTGCGGGTGCCCCCTGGTAATAATTAAGGAAACATCAGGTCGTTTACATCGGTGCACTGACTTCAAAGCCGTGGTAGACTCACAAACTGTTGTCGATTTTCCTTCTCCATCATCGGAGAAATTAATGGACAGGTTGGGAGAGGGCAGATTCTTTTCAAAGACTGATTTACGTGAGGCATATTTACAGTTGCCACTGGGTGCGAGCAATATTTTGTGAACAGTACTCACCTGGGACGTTTCCAGTTTCAAAGATACCATTAGGAAAAGCTTCAGTCAGTGCTATTTTTAAATGTTTCTTGAAACAATTAACAGCCGAATTCCCTTCATATACGAACTAACTGGATGATATTAATGTCGTGGGTTGTACACCTGCTGAACATTCGGCAAGTATAGAGCGTTTGTTTCAAGTTCTCACTGAGGCTCGCTTAATACGTAAAAGACCAAAGTGCTCTTTCTTCCATGAAGAACTTGAATATGTAGGACATGTAATAAATGAGCTGGTTATTCATACTGCTCATTCGCAATTGTCTGAGATTTAAAGAGTTACAGGCCACGGGGAAGCTTTTATATTACATTAAGCTCTACGAAGATCAGATGCTCTCCTGAAGACGTGAAGAAACATTCAGAAGAACCTCCAGCTACCAGCACACAGAGATATATTAATGGCAGTACATCAGCGTCTGTAGTCAAGGAAACCACCTTGGGGAACTGCGCGACGTCTTGAAGCCTCCGACTTTAACATTAACGAAGTATAGGGAAGTCAGTGGGAAGAATCGTCAGTGTTCAACGGTCTTCTGGTTGAAAAGCCTTCCATGCGAGTTCCAGGTTTCACACTCCCCAGACGCCAGTGGAGAACCGTCAACCGCATCCGAAGTGGACAAGGCAACTGCAGATATCTAAAGCACAAATGGGGATGGGCTGCGTCTCCAGATTGTGACTGTGAAATTGATCACATTGTTGGCGAATGCCCCAAACGAGCCTTTGGGAGATCAATAAATGACATCCACCATGCATCACCTGAAGGGCTCCACTGGATCAACAGATTGGACTTAGAAATCTAAGAACTTGTGTCATGTGTAGATAATTTAGTATAATACTTTGAACATTTGATTCTGTACATGTATTTTGCTTGTCATTTCTTACACTGTATACTCTTAAAATTATGTATTTGATCGAAGTTCTGTATCATCATACGATAAATAAATAAATTACATTGAGTTATTGGTCGCGCTGTGCTAATTGCTGCTCCACTGAGAGGTGTTCCCATTGTGTGAACCGACGATTGTCAGGACGTTCAGCATTCACATCTACAAGATTACTCAGCAACTCGCATTTAAGTGTCTGGCAGAGGAGTCATCGAACCACCTTCAAGCTATATCCCTGGCACTCCACTTTCGAACGGTGCGTGGGTAAAGTTAATATTTCTGGGTAAACTCTGATTTCTGTTATTATATTGTGACGATTACTTCTGAGTAAGTAGGTGGGCGACAGTAAAATATTTTCGCAACACGAGAAGGACTGGTGATTGAAATTGTATGAGAAGATCCTGCCGCAACCAAAAACGCCTTTGCTCAGTGATTGCCACCCCAATTCATGTACCGTGACCGTGACACTCTCTCCCGTATTTAGGGATAAAACAAGACGAGCAGCGCTTCTTTGAGCTTTTTTGTTGTCCTCCGTCAGTCCCATCTGATGCGGATCCAACGCCGCACTGCGATACTCAAGAAGAGGGCGGAAAAGCGTGATGCAAGCAGTTCCTTTAGTAGACCTGTCGCCCTTTCTAAGTGTCCTGCCAATAAATAGCAGTTTTAGTTTGATTTACCCACAATATTATCTATGTGATCTTTCCAGTTATTTGTAAATTTGTAAATGTAATCCCTAGGTATTTACTTGATGTTAGAGCCTTTAGATTTTTATGATTTGTCGTGTAACCGAAATTTAGCAGACTTCTTTTAGCACTCATGTGGATTATGTGGATTACTTCACATTTATCATTACCTAAGGTCTATTGCCACATTGTGCACCATACGGATATCTTCTCTATACCAATTTCTGTTGGATCTGATCATCCGATGACATTACATGAGGGTAAACGACAGCATCATCTGCAAACAGTGTAAGAGGACTGCTCCGGTTGTGCCCTATATCATTTATAAAGATCGGAAACAGCAGACCGTCTATATTTCCTTGAAGAACACGAAATATTACGTCTGTTTTACTCGATGACTTTTCTTCACTTACTACGAACTGTGACCTTTCTGACAGGAACTTACGAATCCTTTAGCACAATTGCGGCAACAAATTATGAGCACACAGTTTGATTAAAAGTTCCATTACTTGATGGAGAAATAAAGCTATGGCATAGGCAAGTGACTATTCAGATTTAGCACAGCACCGAAATTTAGAAAGCTTTTGAAAGCAGAGTTCTTTATTGAGCGTTGCGCGTTTCAAAATTTCATCATCAGACAGAAGCTGTGAAATACGTGTACGAGAAAAATAACGATAGCAAATATGTACATATTAACATAAGTACGTATTGAAGTATTCCATATATAGAAATTTCAATCAGTATTGTAGTTACAGTAATATCAAGCTTTAGTACAAAACTGACGAAAGTGATCACACAGACTGAATATGACACAGATTTCATCTCATATAAGCGTATTTGACAATGCCATTGTCTATTGGAAGAGCAACATTTCCAGACTGAGTGTGGTGGTTAAGCTATTACAGCTGTGAACGAAGACCAGTAGTTGAGGCTAGCATTAATCGACAGAAAAAAGTCAAAGAACTACTTCACAAACAAATATGCATTGTGCTTAAATACGTCTCAGAACCTCCACGAGCGACTTGACAAAATACATTTATGCTTCTTTTATGGAGGAGAAACTCATATACTGACACTATGAAATGTGTGTGATTAGATATCATCACGAACAATGTTAGAGATAGTCATTAGTCATTAATCAGAACGGAAGACATATTGGCTCCCAATAACTGGCGAGGTGCAGTATAAACATAAAATCGATACAGATATGAAATAAAGTATAAGTTTTGAAAAAATAAGTTTACACAGTCACTTAATAAAATGTTACGCAAGTATCACTAAATGTATCATAATACAAAGGATGAACTTACAACAAAGTATATTTAATAGAATCATTGTGTCCACATTAGTGGCATCAACTTGAAATAAAAAGGAACTATTATACATAGAAGGGGATTTTTGCAGTTTTGTTTCTTAACATGATGTTATAGTATTAGACTGCATAACTGGCCAGCTGTTATCAGTTTGAAAACATCACCAAATGAAATGATGCGTGATTATGACCAACTGTAAACATATTTCAGCAGTCGTACGAGTAATCTGTGACGTGAAATACATATTTTTAAGTGAGCCCAGATGAGTGGCAACAATTTGAAGTAAAGCGGAAGTTAATATTATGATGTCATTTTTATTTTATATTAAAAAACCTAAAGGTGTAATATAACTAAATTCAGTACGAGAACATGTATATTACATTATGGTTAACCTTATTAAAGTTGAACGTCTGGGTTTCGCTACCAGTTCATTGACCTTATTTTGTTATATTTATTCCTAAATTTCTATACTGTTATACACTTTCGCATTACATCCCGTATATGCCCAAACGGAATCCATTAACTTCGAAATAGTGTGACCACTATTTCAGAATTACAACCGCCTCGGCGTCAATTTTAGTCAATCAGTGATCCTAAAACTACATCCTCAGCCACAATATGCTAAGACGTTATTCCACAGCTTTCAGACTGATGATGAAATCTCGAAATGCGTAACGCTTAATATAGAACTGTGCAATCAAGACCTTTCTAAGTATCAAAGTTGATTGGAAGTTGTTCGCAAATGTAAAAGTATCGTATTAATTTGATATCCCATGTCGATAGTACTTACTACTTAGTGAGAATAAGGACAGTCTCTGATGAACACTTGCCGTCGAGGACAACGTACTGGCTTCTATTACTTAACAAGACATCAAGCCACTCACACAGCTGCGTACCTGATCGGTACGCTCGGACCTTCGTTAACAGCCTGCAGTGAGGCACCATGTGACACGCTTTTGACATCTAGGAATATGGAATATGCGTTTTGCTCTCCATACATCATTCGTAAGCTATATGTGAGAAAAGCGCAAGTTGAGTTTCGCAAGAACGATGCATGCTGACATGTGGAGAGAAGCTTTTCTATCGCAAGGAAATTTATTACATTCGAGCTCAAGAAGTGTTCAAGAACTCTGCCTCAGACCGATGTTAAGGATATTGGTGTGTCAGTTACAAATTTTGTTGTCTTGAGATAATGTAACTGATGGCGCACAAATACCTCGAATTTCTTCATCCAGTGTTTGAGAATGAGAGCACTTAGCGACTTCCATCAAACTTTGCACATAATTTCAATCATATACAAAACTTTTTCTCTCTGACATTCTTGACAAAATGATAAAAGGAAAAAGGGTTATCACTTCCTGCATGTTTGCTATTAATGCAGTTAAACTTTAGAATCAGATATGATCTTTTAATTTATTACTTCTTTGCTACCGACTTTATTCACAACAGTATTTACATATGCTATGCATACATATCACTGAAATTACCTGCGTAATTATATCATTGTACCACATGTAGTTAAGGAGATATGACGTTATCAACATTGAGATGCGTGAAAACTACCTTTTGCTTAACATGGAACGCCAGTTACCCAGCCTATATTTTGTCAGCATTCATACTGAGAGCACTTTGTGGTTTCCAACAAATTTTAAGCATAATGTCAAAGGTATTCCACCCTTTTTCTCGCTTGCACGTTAAACGTCAAATATTTAACACATCAGCTAATTTGTAATCAGATGTTTGAAGCTGTTTTATGTATCAGAGATGGGTTCTTTAAACAATCTGGGATTTCCTAGTTATTGAGATTACCATTTCACTAGCACTAATGCTTACTAGAACTAGTCAGCAAAAATGTGGTGGTTTCGAAGGCGTAGGGACACCAAAACGCTCGGGTGTTGATGTTGGTGGCTGTACAGTGTTCAGTGAAAACTGTCAGGGGAGATTGCTACTGCCATACTTTGAAACTAGTGCCGAGCATGCGGAGTTCGTGGGTAGCTGATATTCGTGCCAGTCGACTTCCAAGAATGGCAGGGACACAGAGTGCTGTATGTTTGATACGCCCTGGGTATGTGAAACCCCGCATAATGTACAGCACTGTGTCATGGCCTGTTCCATTTAGCCTGGCCAGGCTGAGCTACATCGCACCGAAACTGCACGTTCGTCAGTGTTCCTTGGAGAGTGACAAGTTAGTCTACAGAGGCTATCCATCGAGTAAGACTAACGGGCGACGCAACCCCGACGGTACGTGGCAGCCTGAAACGCCATTACGTTCCATCCCGCCACCCACACACGGGGACGGATTAATTGGGCGTGAAGCGTTGCCGCACCACCGTCCATGAACAACGGTCGCAAAGCACGTGCCCGAGGGTCGCAATTAAACACAATAGCTTCCCATCGATAAATACCGTCCATGGTTAATTATACGTGGCACTCCGAAATTTCAGAGCGACAAACAATTTCGAACACTCTGCGAATGAATTTACTGCAAGTGCCCTCTCAGACGCAGTAAAATATTAATTAAAATGGCATGTCCATCAAGCACAGGACGCTTGTAATACATGAAATACTTTTAATGTCCCATTTCTATGTTAACATGTGTGACGAAGCTGCCTAACTAATCGTTGTTATGTTTTACGCATTACTGTTCCTAGGGGTACTTTTTATTCAGTTACTTTTAAAGCTACATTCACTACATGAAATCACTTTATTCAAGAATTTTTCGTTACTTTTTTGCAGCAATAACAGAACGAAACATACCACTTGTTTACAGGAAATATTTCAGTTCTATTTTGCAGTCTGCATTATATCATGAGGGCTTTGCCATTTCCAGATACAGCTTTAACAACATATACATGATATCTGAAATGAGTTAGTCACAGCTACCCCTTGCAGTACTAATTTGACACGTTGCATGACGTTGGAGGAATGCAATAGAAATTTAGTTCCAACGTTCTCATATTGCCGAACATTGATACGTCATTCACATTGAACAACTGTGCTGTTACATGTAATTTGCGTTTCTTTAGTCAAATGCTTCTCAAAGGAAATTAAATATCAACATATACGCTACAGACTAGATGGGTTCTATTCAACAAAAAAATCGTTTTGAAAGGATGATCTTCAATTTGAAATGTTTCAGACTCACCTAATGTTGATTTTTCGCGCGTGCACGAGCCACCAAGTACATACGGGGCGTTCCAAAAGGAATGCCGGGATTTTGAACAAGCGCTACAAAAAAACAGTTCA
The DNA here is from genome assembly GCF_023864345.2 of Schistocerca serialis cubense. Taxonomy (NCBI): domain Eukaryota; kingdom Metazoa; phylum Arthropoda; class Insecta; order Orthoptera; family Acrididae; genus Schistocerca; species Schistocerca serialis. Next base: position 659,606,243 of record NC_064639.1, on the reverse strand, counting down.
AGTGTAATGAAACGATTTTAATGCCAAACTGAAGAGAAAGAAACAGTTTCCTTCATACGTGATTAGTTTCGATGTGAGCTCCATTTGTTTTTCTGCAGGCATAAAAATGATACTCAATTTCTTGCCACGTGTTTAGTAGAAAATCTGGTGTTACAGCAGTGCTGGCTGTAGGGATGCCTCAAATTCTGGTTTGTTTTTTGCAAAGACAATCTTCTTTAAGTACTGGATTGTCATCAATTTCATGTAGCGTTAATCTGGCGAAATTTGTACTCTTAGGGAGACACATCGGTTGTATCTCCTGCCTAATAGGAACTCTGTTGGGATGCAATCATAAGCTTTTATGAAAGACATTGTAGAGTGTTATCTTAGGTATGTTCAACTGCAGACTCCGTCGCACGAGAGATTTATTAAGGTTTTTGATACAAAACTGCAGGATTTCTTCAACCTTGTTTTCGCTTATTCTCTGCCGACTTCATGGACGTTATTTCAGCACGCTGCCTCTACTTCGTAAGTGGCTGAGCCATCGTGAGTAGCTTTATCAACTGGTGCATTTTTGCCCTTGATAAATTTCCCGGAAAAGACGCTCCACGCTAACAATTTATTCAAATTCAGTTTACAAATGAAAGTGCACTGTACACATTGTAATGGAATGTGAGTCAAAACGGCTGCGAGTTACTGAGCAGCTCTCTTGCGCATTTGAAAGTCAGCTTTCGGGCACGTATGACATGGTAAACAAACCTCAGGTACGAGTATTTACCTTCAGCTAAATAGGTTTTCAGTAGCGCCTGTGTAAATCCTGTAATACTATTTGGAAAACCATGTACAGTGTTCGATTCTCAAATCCACAACCTCTGTGGACATACAGTTGATACACACTGCCTGAAAAACTTGTGAAGCGTAGAGAAGGTGAAGAGGAAATGAAATGGGACGGTATGGTACGTTATTTCACAGGTTACAGCATCGGATAAAGTTTACAAAGAACTTAGAATTAAGAGCCCACTTGTCAGACTGATGTTTTACTCCAACTGGCCTCGGTATATCCTGTCCTAGGCAAGCTGGTCCACAACAGTAGACATGCTGGCATGGGATGGTGAAGACGTCCGAGATGGTCCCACACATGTTCTACAGTGGACAGATCTAGAGGCCTTGATGGTCACAGAATACCTTAAAATCTCGTAAACGGTTCCGATTGTGGACGAGCATTGTCCTGTTGAAAAATGGCACAACGATATCATCGCGAGTGGGGTGGAAAACGAGAACTCTATAAGACAGCAGAAGCTGTTTTGATGTGAACATCGGGATCAAAATGGAGAACTGAACAGATAAAACAATGAGATGCAAAAAAGAGCCTCGGAGGATTTATTCGTGAGACGGGTTGTTGCACATTTGAGGCAAGTGGGAAAACAAATAACTGCTTGGTAAGGTGGCTACTACCAAAGCCCCGACGGTGGCATGGGAGAGCATGAGAGCTACGTGTTAGTTGTCCAGGCAACGGCATGTGTGTGGGGCATTATGTGATCGTCTTTCGTACCCCCCCATTGGCCATGGATTGTGAACGAAGTCCGTCCAAGGTGTCCATCGATCTGCAATACTTATCGTTAGAACAACAACCGGTCTCCACTGCATCCAAGCCCGTAGTAAAGGAATAGAACTTTGCTGCCCTTACGCTCTCCATGCAGGTGGACCCTGTACAATTCTTGCCCCTTCCCCAGGAGTCTGTTATGGACGCTAACAACGATTGAATGTTAAGACTTTTTTGGACAGGCAGCGTGGGAATGAGCCTTTATGAACTAAAGAGACTGATTTCTTATTATTTCATTTCTAATGAATGTATTTTACAAATCTGATACGTTGATAAACAATTTGTGAGATGATTGATAATGGTTTTACAATATGTTTGTTTTCCCTCTTGCAGCGTCACAAATATTTCAACTAAGTAAATAAATGTCTCAAATAATGAAGTAAAATATATTTTTTTGCTTTTAGTCAAATCACCAAAACTAATAACTCAATAAGGAGTGGAAAAGAAGAACTGCGGGAAAATTTACACACTATGTCGCCATAGATTCTTTACTTGCGCTCAAACGTGGTAGTTACGGACGCACAGCGTTGCCATTTTGGAATGGCATAGAGAGAGAGAGAGAGAGAGAGAGAGAGAGAGAGAGAGAGCGCTATACGAGACTGGGCGCAAGTACGGCATCAGTGTGCTTGCAGGCATCCGCCGGTACGACTGCCCCAGAACTGTAGTTGAAGTTAATGTAGAAAAAACACTGTATGACGTCACAATATTGCAAAGAAAGGTCTGCAAAGTAAGTGAAAGCATGAGTTACTTTACACATACACACGTATTTATTAAAGTAGCATCCCCAAAATGCTAAAGAATGCACCACAGTGGTAGATTTCCAAGCCTAACAAGAGTTGGATTTTTGAAGCTAGGCCAACTAATGAGATGCAGTAAAAGTACCTTGACCAGGCGTATTATCGACGAAAAATACATGTTACCTCAGCAGGCAAACAGACAGACTGTATCGTCTCACAGCACACCCTCAAAGTAAATTTCTACAATTTGAAATTTTTAGCGAGTACCAATATAGGAAGGGCAAAGACAATACATCATGCTATCAACTAGAAAATATATAACCCGTGTTACTGACTGCCAAGTATTGCTATTATTATAAATCATAGAAGCCGGACAATGGCTGTGTATATAATAACAGTCTGCAGTCAGAAGGTTACCACAACTTTTATAGACAGTATTTGTCCGGTATTGTTGTTCACAGCAAGGAACAGGCTGGAAAGAGCGATGTTCACGTATATAAATACACAACACAATGTGTGCATTCAGTCTGTGCAGTTCCATATCCGAAAACCATGATACGGGAAAATAAATGCCTGTAAACACCGCTACCTACGGATTATGGCTCAGAGGAACGCTGACAGCAACGCCATTAAGCCGTTTTGTGGCTTACGTTGGTGCTGTTTGTAGGTTTCCGACCTCAGTTGCAGGCTACGTAGTATCGTTTAGTTGGCATGGTTGCGGCTGTTTGTCTTTTTCTCGTGTTAACTGGCGCCACTCGGTTTCGCAAGCGTTGCCTGTCCTCTAGTGGCAGCAGCGGCGGTTATCGAATGTAGTAACTGTTGCCCTATCATTGAGGCGAGGTCGTTGTTTGTCTGTGTCCAGTTTGGGCCAGTTTGGTTGGGGACTCAGGAGGAGCCAGGTCCGCGCAGTGCAAGAACACGCCAGGTCCGTTGGCGGCACGCATGGACTGCCGAATGGAAGGGCGGTGGTCACGAGGGTGCACGACCTCGCCGTAAACCGGATCCAGCAAGCTTTAAGTTGAGAGCATTTCAATTCAAGTGGAGAAACCTTCACCAGTGCGACATCTCGCGATTTTCCTGTGACTTGGGTTCGTGTTGCTGCGCATAGTGTTGCTGAGGCAAAGAGCAGCGAATGGAGTGCTTGGGGAAGGCGGATTTGATTAGCTTCCCTCGACTTCTTATTACTGTTTACCGCGTTAACCTGTTACAATTTGTTAAGTTCAACCAGCGGCCAGTTGTTGATTGTTCTATTTTGGTGGTTGTGGCTCCTTTCTCGTTCTGGGCGCTCTAAACACAGTATTTTGGGGACGTAGTGCAGTCCGCCGGTTCCGGCTTTGGCGTATTGTTCCATCGTTCCATTTGGTTTATCGGACGTCAGGTAGCTTCAGCAAGATTAGTCATTGGTTAGAATGCCATTAGTTTGAGTTACCATCTTGTGAAGTGAAGCTGCCTATCTCACCGCTCGCGAAACTGTTTGTGGCCAGACCTACTCAGAGGTCGATTCCTGAAGCACCGTCTATGACTGGTCCTTGTGGTTTGTTATTGTATTATTTATTACCATACCTTGTAATGGCTACATTAAAGGATATGTATTCTAGTTAATAGTTCCGGTCACTTTCTGGAATAAATCTAGCAGTGTAAGGGTTGTGTTACAAGGTTATCATCATCTTATTTCATCTGTTTGGTGGTCAATCGGTTGTTTCTTTTAATTAACCTTTGCTTGTATTTGCTGTTTTACAGCAGGTTACAAATTTTTTTTTATAATTGCCGTTCCTGGCGTGTAAAGCCTTCAGCCGTCACTGTGGTCATTTGCTTTGAAAAATATTTCGATATTTGCATTTTAGCAGTACGCCTTAAGACCTTATTTACTGCCATTCCTGGGGTCTGATACCTACTGCTATGATTGTGGCCACTTACTTTTAACATTTCAATACCTGTAAGTTGTAATTGTAGCTACTTCTTAAAAATTCTTAATTTATTGCCATTCTTGGCGTGTAAGCCGTGATCACAGTGGCTTTTTTTTAAGCATGATCTGTATCTGTATTTTATGGTGATTTGCTAAATTGTAAAGCACTGAAAAGACTATTATTTACACAGTTTTTTATTCCTTCATTAATAACGTGTGGTATTTTTTTATTTATTATTGTGCCTGGAATTACTGCTTTAAAAATAAATATGTGTAACTGTAAAAGGCAACCAATCGTAACTGATTACCGCTTCGTCCACAGTCATAACCGAATCCTGCCTCCCTTGACTACCACCAGGTTTCAGCCACCATGTTGAATAATGCTTTTCGTGCAGCCACAGGACGTTGTGTTATGACTCAAACTCTGCGCAGTAGTTTGAATGGTGCACAACTTCACTATTGACGTCCATGGCGACGTCCATCTTTGCAACCACGACACCATGCAGCGCAGTACAGATGGACCCAACAACATGCCGAATGGACCGCTCAGGATTGGCATCACGTTCTCTTCACTGATAAGTGACCCATATGCCTTCAACCAGACACTCGTCGGAGATGTGTTTCAAGGCAACTCGATCAGGCTGAACGCCATAGGCACACTGTCCAGCGAGTGCAGCAAGGTGAAAGTTCACTGAAGTTTTGGGGTGGCATCATGTGGCACCGACGTACGCTACTGGTGGTCATGGAAGGCTCCGTAGCGGCTGTACGATACGTGAACGCCATCATCCAACCACTAGTGGAACCATATCGGCAGCATATTGGTGAGGTATTCGTACTTATTGACCACAATTCGCTCCCCCATCCGGCGCATCTTGTGAAGGACTTCCTTCGGGATAACGACATCGCTCCACTAGAGTGGCCAGCACGTTCTTCAGACATGAACCCTATAGAACATGCCTGGGATAGATTGAAAAGGGCTGTTTACGGACGACGTGACCCAATAACCACTCTGAGGGATCTACACCGAATCGCTGTTGAGGGGTGGGACAATCTGGACTAACAGTGCCTTGAAGAGCGTGTGGATAGTATGCCATGAAGAATACAGGCATGCATCAATGCAAGAGGACGAGCTACTTGGCATTAGAGGTACAGGTGTGTACAGCAATCTGGACTACCACCTCTGAAGGTCTCACTGTCTGATGGTACAACATGCAGTGTCTGGTTTTCGTGAGCAATAAAAAGGGCGAACATACATGTTCCGGAACTCTCGGAACCGAGGTTACGCAAAATTTTTTTGGGTGAATGTAAATTTCGTCCATTGTGGGCTTTCTGTTAGATCGTTAGTAGGTGTGTTTTCCACGCCAGTTGCCATTCGAAGGTTAGTACAAGGTATTTTAGTGCGTTACTCAGCTGGATGGGATGGATCTTAATGGTGAGGCAGAAATCATGGAGATGGAAGATGAGGGTGATGCATCCTATAATTATTGGCTGAGTTTTGGAGGGGTTTATCTTAAGGAGTCCTCTTATGGATGCTCGGACTCCCAGGCGACGGCAGGAACAGGAGGCTCTTGGAAATTTATGGTAAATACCTATGGGACCAAACGTCTGAGGTCATCGGTCCCTACGTTAACACACTAGTCAATCTAACTTAAACTACCTTACGCTAAGGATAACACGCACACCTGTGCCAGAGGAAGGACTCGGGACATAGACGGGGGGAGTCGAGCGAACCGTGGCAATGCGCCATAGCCCCGCGCGGCCACCCAGAGTGGCTGAACAGGAGGTCACGGCATTGAAGGCAGCCTGTCATTGGATAGCAGGATGGCGACAACAATTGGCGACCTGAGAGCGAACTGCTTCGTGGCAGCGCGATAGCCCATGGCCGGCAGGAACTTGAAGAGGCAGAAATGAATCGCGCAAATGTGCTCACACACAATGTATGTGCCTCTGAATGTTAGTCGACATCAGCAGCTCATATTGGGTGGCGCGGTCGAAGTCAGAGCATCTCGCCATGCTGGCTAACACAAAACAGCGGCGGCTACTGACCATCATCATCATCATCTTCGTCATTTAAGACTGATTATGCCTTTCAGCGTTCAGTCTGGAGCAGAGTCCCCCTTATCAAATTCCTTCATGATGCTCTGTTCAGCGCTAACATTGGTGCCTCTTCTGATGTTAAGCCTGCTACTTCAAAATCATTCTTAACCGAATCCAGATACCTTCTCCTGGGTCTACCCCGACTCCCCCTACCCTCTATCGCTGAACCCATGAGTCTCTTGGTTAACCGTGCTTCTCCTATGTGTCTAACATGACTCCACCATCTGAGTCTGTTCGCCCTGACTGGTACATCTATAGAGTTCATTCCCAGTTTTTCTTTGATTTCCTCATTGTGGACACCCTTCTGCCATTGTTCCCATCTACTAGTACCTTCAATCATCCTAGCTACTTTCATATCCGTAACCTCAACCTAATTGGTAGGGTAACCTCAATCCACCCAGCTGTCCCCACTAGGATAACCACTTGCTCACAAACAGCCATTGATAATATCTTTATAGAAAAGTCAAATGAACAAAATTATATTACAAAACCAATAGTCAATGGCCTCTCAGACCATGACATGCAGTTCCTTCTGTTAAATGTTAATACTGAACAGGATATAAAATCTGTTAAATCTGAGCTCAAGAGGGTAATCAGTAAGCCAAAAATTGATTATTTTAGGACACTCCTCAGAGACATTCACTGGACTGATGTTTACAGTGCTCATGGCATGAATGAAAAATATAACATTTTTGCTAATAAAGTGCTTACCTTATTTGAACACTGCTTTCCCCCAAAACTTACCAAGGTTAGAGCAAAGTCTACAAAGAAGCCATGGATTACTCGAGGAATAGGGGTATCTTGTAAAACAAAAAGAAAACTGTATCTGTCAATCCGAAACATTTCCAATGTTGATGCTATAGCACATTATAAGAAATACTGCAAAATATTAAAGACTGTAATACGGATGTCAAAGCAAATATATTACAAGGAAAAGATAGTCATATCAGATAACAAAATAAAGACAATATGGGATATAGTGAAGGAGGAGACCGGTAGAACCAGACATGAAGAGCAACAAATAGCATTAAGAGTAAATGATGCATTGGTGACAGATGTGTATAGTGTTGCAGAACTTTTTAACAAACATTTTATAACTGTTACTGAAAAGATGGGGTTGTCAGGTTCGGTAGATGCTGCTATGGATTACCTTAGACCAGACATTTCAAGTAACTTCCATAATATGAATTTGACCCTCACTACCCCAACAGAAATAACGTCCATCATAAAATCTTTAAAATCAAAAACATCTAGTGGGTATGATGAAATATCAACAAAGTTAATTAAAGAATGTGATTCTGAGCTAAGTAACATATTAAGCTATCTGTGTAACCAGTCGTTTATCAGTGGAATATTTCCCGAATGGCTGAAATATGCTGAAGTTAAGCCACTGTTTAAGAAGGGAGATAAAGAAATAGCATCAAATTTCCGTCCAATTTCACTGTTGCCAGCATTCTCAAAAATTTTCGAAAAAGTAATGTACAGTCGTCTTTATAACCATCTTATCTCAAATAACATACTGTCAAAGTCACAGTTTGGATTTCTAAAAGGTTCTGATATTGAGAAGGCTATCTACACTTACAGTGAAAATGTACTTAATTCATTAGACAAAAAATTGCAGGCAACTGGTATATTTTGTGATCTGTCAAAGGCATTTGACTGTGTAAATCACAATATCCTTTTAAGTAAACTAGAATATTATAGTGTAACAGGAAATGCTGCAAAATGGTTCAAATCTTATATCTCTGGCAGGAAACAAAGGGTGTTATTAGGAAAGAGACATGTATCAAGCTATCAGGCATCATCCAACTGGGAACTAATTACATGTGGGGTCCCACAAGGTTCCATTTTGGGGCCCTTACTTTTTCTTGTGTATATCAATGACCTTTCATCAGTAACATTACCAGATGCCAAGTTTGTTTTGTTTGCTGATGATACAAACATTGCAATAAATAGCAAATCAAGTGTAGTCTTAGAAAGATCAGCCAATAAAATATTTGTGGACATTAATCACTGGTTCCTAGTCAATTCTTTGTCACTAAACTTTGAAAAAACACACTACATGCAGTTCAGAACTTGTAAGGGGTGTCCCAAGAGTATATGTCTAACATATGATGACAAGAAGATAGAAGAAGTGGACGGTGTTAAATTCTTGGGATTACAGCTTGATAATAAATTCAACTGGGAGGAGCACACCACAGAACTGCTGAAGCGTCTTAACAAATCTCTGTTTGCAATGCGAATTTTGTCAGACATAGGGGATATAAAAATGAAAAAGCTGGCATACTATGCTTACTTTCATTCCATAATGTCATATGGGATTATTTTCTGGGGTAATTCATCAAGCCAAGCTAAAGTTTTCCGGGCACAAAAACGTGCAGTAAGAATTATATGTGGTGTGAACTCAAGAACATCCTGCAGAAGCCTGTTTAGGGAACTAGGGATACTAACTACAGCTTCCCAATATATTTATTCCTTAATGAAATTTGTCATTAAAAATATATCACTTTTTCAAACCAACAGCTCAATTCATGGAATCAATACTAGAAATAAGAATAATCTTCACAAGGATTTAAAGTCACTTAGTCTTGTACAAAAAGGTGTGCATTATTCAGGAACACACATTTTCAATAACTTGCCAGCAGCCATAAAAAGCTTAACAACCAATGAAATTCAGTTTAAGAGAAGCCTAAAGGATTTATTGGTGGCCAACTCCTTCTACTCCATTGATGAATTTCTTAGGAAAACCAACTGATTTGTATATAAGCACAACATAACTTCTGCACAATTTCAGTGCAGTAATGTGTTCACTGAAAATTTGTGTGTGTGTGTGTGTGTGTGTGTGTGTGTGTGCTTGTGTGTGTGTAAGTGTGTAAGTATAATCTAACTTCTGCACCATTTCAGTGCAGTAATGTGTTCATTGTAAATAAGTATTACAGTAGTTGTATTACATGTTTCTTACCTTATAAATAAATAAAAAACTTTTTTATTTTAAATTCAGTGCAATAGTATTTGTAAAATGACTCTTAGTGTTCATTAAAAAATGACGATCATTCCACTTGGGACCTGTGGAATGGTACATTAGCTTATTTGTTTTAGTTGTAAATATTTGTCATGTATTGTTGTTTTTCTGACATGTTCCACATCCTGGAGGACCTCCTCACTACGGATCAATTGGAATGAAAGTAAATCTAATCTAATCTACAACAGAGTTGGTCGAAAGATTGAACGGTGCACAGATAACTTGGTGCTGACTTCCTTCTTGCAGGAGAGAGTAGACCGTAGCTGAGCGCTCACTACATTAGCTTTGCTACACCTCGCTTCCAGTTCTTTCACTATGTGGCCACCAAGTGAGAAAATGCACCCTAAGTACTTGAAACCGTCCACCTGTTCTAACTTTGTTCCTCCTATTTGGCACTCAATCCGTTTATCTCTCTTTCCCACTGACATTACTTTTGTTTTGGAGATGCTAATATTCATACCATAGTCCTTACATGTTTGATCTAGCTCTGAAATATTACTTTGCAATCTTTCAAACGAATCTGCCATCACAACTAAGTCATCCGCATGTGCGAGACTGCTTATTTTGTGTTCACATACCTTAATCTCACCCAGCCAGTCTATTGTTTTCAACATATGATCCATAAATAATAGAACAACAGTGGAGACAGGTTGCAGCCTTGTCTTACAACTGAAACTACTCTGAACCATGAACTCAATTTACCATCAACTCTAACTGCTTCCTGACTATCAATGTAAAGACCTTTAATAGCTTGCAAAAGTTTGCCTCCTTTTCCATAATCTCGTTGAACAGACAATTACTTCCTCCTAGGAACCCAGTCATATCTACATCTAAAAAGCATAGACACAATTCCCTGTTCCACTCGTAACACTTCTCCATTATATGCTGTAAGCTAACGATCTGGTCCTGACAACCTCTAAGAGGCCTAAACTCACACTGATTTTCATCTAATGTGTCCTCAACTAATACTCGCACTTTCCTTTCGATAATATCTGAGATGATTTTACCCATAATGCTGATTAAAGAGATACCTCTGTGGTTGTTACAATCTTTTCTGTTTCTATGTTTAAAGATTGGTGTAATTACTGCTTTCGTCCAGTCTGATGGAATCTGTCCCGACTCCCACGCCATTTGAATTATCTTGTGTAGCCATTTAAGACCTGACATTCCAATGTATTTGATGAGATCCGACTTCATTTCATCCACCCCAACCGCTTTATTGCACTGCAATCTATTGACCATTTTCTCCACTTCCTCAAATGTGATCCTAGTTCCATCATCATTCCTATCCAAATGGAATATCGAAACTGATCGTATTTTCACCTACATTGAGCAACTCTTCAAAATATTCCCTCCATCTGCCCAAGGCATCAACAGGATTCACCAGCAGTTTTCCTGACCTGTCCAAAATACCTGTCATTTCCTTCTTACATCCCTTTCGAAGACTGCTAATTACACTCCAGAATGGTTTTCCAGCAGCTTGACCCAAAATCTCCAACTTGTTTCCAAAGTATTCCCAAGATTTCTTCTTGGATGCTGCCATTATCTGATTGGCTTTGTTTCTTTCTTCAACATAACTTACTCTGTCTACCTGAGTTCTAGTATAAAGCCATTTTTGATACGCCTTCTTTTTCCTTTCACAGGTTGCCTTGACTGTATCATTCCACCAAGCTGTTTGCTTCATCCTACCTTTACACACTACTGTTCCAAGACATTCTTTAGCCACTTCTAGTACTGTGTCCCAGTACCTTGTCCATTCCTTTTCCAATGACTGTAACTGACTACATTCAACTAACTGGTACCTTTCTGAGATCACTGTTATGTACTTGTGTCTGTGCTACAGACCGGGCAAGAAAATTATGTCCTCCACCCAACTATGCTTATACAGAATAATGACTGCAGTGAGCCCGAAAAGGACCACTTTTTCGGATCAGATGGTGGGATGGTGGGAACACATATCACTAATGCACATCAGAGTGAACAAGACAGCAGCAGCGGTTTTGACATGGGCATCCAGATCAGAGTGATCAGTGAATTAATAAAGCAAGGGGTGCGCATTTGAGATGTCTTGGGAAGCAAACTACTTGGTAAGTGGGCACTACGATGGAAATCCCGAGGATGGCTTGGGAAACTATAATGGAAACGTATTAGCTGGTCAGGCTCTGGTGTGCGATAGAGTGAAGCGACTCCACTCTTCCCGCTATCCTCAGGGGCACCTCGTAATCATGTCTCACACCTACACATGCCAGGCACTGTGATCAAAGTCCATCCAAGGCTTGTCTCACTCAGCAGTCCTTACCGTGAGAACAGCAGCAGATCGGCACCTCGTGTTAGATCGGTGGTAGGGCTGTGAGCTTTCTGCACAGCTTTCCAGTAGCAATTTTTTAAATATACTCCCGCATACCTCCTCCATGCAGGTGGTCCGTGCACAATGCAGGATGTTTGTGCCGTCAGATACTCTTCACAAGCTGCAACATGGTCGCGAATGGGACAGAGATCCAGAAAGTGTAGAATACATTTCTTTATTTCACGTCTACGATCACAAATTGTTAGGTCCTCAGAGTACCTGTTTCGGCCAGCAATGGCCATCTTCAGATCTGTTTTAAAAGCATGTCCTAAAATAATGGAGCCATAATGGCACCGTCAAATGATAGTTACAAAATCAGCGGCAGCAATGTCACACACACATACGATGCCACTATGGCTCCATTGTATCAGGACACGTTTTTAAAACAGATCTGAAGATGGTCATTGCTACCGAAACCGGTAGTCTGAGGCCATAACTATTTGTTATCATCGATGTGAAATAAATTAATTAATTCTATACATTCTTAAGTCACTATCAGCGATGACTTAAAGTCTTACCTGATGGCTCTGTTCATTGTGGTGCCAGGAGTAACACCACTATATCTCTCCGAAACCTTTAAAGAAACAGAATTCTTCACATGTTGCCACCGTACTCATCGACGATGGACATGCTGGTAGCACAGAACAATGATTAACCTCTGAACATACTCCGTCGCCAGTTATCAGTAGTCCCTACTTCCTGATCATGGCACCACTACAAACGCAACTGTTTGTGTTGTGTTCATAGTGGCAACTCATATACGAGATGGTCATCACGTAGTCAAATTGGTACTAATCTCTGACCAATGATGCGTGTTGACACAGAATGTTGCAGAAAGTCCAATACATGTCCTTAGATGAAACGCAGATACAAATTAGTTGCAAAGTGCTTATTGCACAATAATTAGATCATCACTTGTGGTGATCAGAAGCAGTTGACCGGAACATCGACTAGGGGTATCCATGTTCTGGCCTTACCATGCAGTCCTGTTGGACTGGGCCACTGTAACATCCAAATAGCACGATATATCTTGATATAGCACGACTCGACCAGTCGACCAAACACAGACCGTCAATGATGCCCGTTTCAAACTCTGTCAGATGCCGATTGTTCTCTTTGAAACAGTGGTCGCTCAATATCTGACGCTGTTCACGTCCCTTACATACCCTACCAGGCCTGATAGCAACGCTAAACCCGAACAACACTAATACGGTCAGGTAGTCTTTCTACCTGTCAGAGAGAATTGCAGTTCTTAATCATCTAAGCCACTTGTGTGAATGTATGTGATTTCACGTTGACATCCCACCATATCTTCTGGGTACTTCACTTTTCTTATCAGCTATTTTATTTATCTTTTTGACTTATTTTATCCTGTGGTGCAGATCCACAGACTATTTTCATATCTGAATGTTATCTTAAAATTGAATATCAAGAAGAAATATGTAAGGTGAGCTTACTTGGTTCACTTCTGGTCCTAAAAAATGAATGAAAGTAAGGCGTAGGCTGGAATTCCAATGTGGCTGTCTCTAGTTTTCTATCATTAGATTATTTGGAAAGAAAAACGTTCGAGTATTGCTCTTGTTTATCAAGCAGTCTTGAAATTTATTGTCGGACGCAACACTGCTGCCATTCTCATTGTTCTATAACTGCGAAGACGGCCAGAAGACAAACTATACTATAGATTCATTACGAAAAGCATGTCATTGCATGTATGCGAAGCATTTTATATACAATGGTGAGTTATTGCCCAATAAATCGATTCTGTTCCACAGCACTCCTAGGTTTATTTTTCTTTAGGAGCACTAAACTGTTTTGTAGCATCGCTCTTTGGACATCAGTTTTAATCTCCCGTTGTCGTCTTTTTCATCCAAAAATACAATTGTCTTGATTCTATCTACTAATTGTAGATTATTCACAGGTGCCTGTCGAGGAATACAATGTTATCGTACGTCACAAGGCGGTCCCGAAAAACGCATTCCTCTTCTATCCAAGAAGAAATTTCTTACTTAAAGGAATTTGTTTTCACGGGCAGTGTAACGCAATTTTCGAACACAGTGCCTCCACTAAGGTCTGACAATTGATGGAACGTCTCGCAGACAACAAAGGAAAGAGCCCGCCAGAAAAGACTCCCACGACAGCAGATCGCCAAATATGAATTTCAAATATTTGTGCCAAGCGTGAAAACTGACATGAAAAGGGACACCTACAAACAAAATTCTTTCATTATATTATAGTGGTGGGGTTCAGTGCTGTTCTGTAGGTGAACGTGTTTGACGTGAAACTTGGAACAGAAATCAGAAACTGGAATAAGTGCAACAAGTACCTCAGAACATAGCGTGCCAGTAATACTCTGAGAAGAAGTGGGTTGGTACAAGTGAGGTAGCCCTCACACGCTGTGTCTAGCAATTCAAAACACTGATGTCAAAAAAGTTTTCGAAAAAAGCGAAGGAACGATTTCGATAATTATTTGTCTAAAACGACAAATAAAATACAAGAGTCATTCAATAAAATAATCGATTTTAAGGAATCTGTTACGACAATGGAATACAACACTTCATTAATTTTCGCTATATTCCCCCTCAGGTTTTATGTTCTTGTGCCAGCGCTCGACAAGTTCATCTGTTACACGCACCAAGAATTCTCGAGGTGTGTGCATAATCAGTTATGCACTTTTCCCTGAACTTCCTCATCAGCGAACAATGAACCACTAAGAGCGTCTTTCAGTCGGTTGAAAATGCGGTCATCTGAAGGTGAGTTGAGCCATCAGACAAATGTCAGGTGTCCCTGCACACATCCATTCGCCTTTCTTTCATTTCTGATGTCAAATGTTTTGGAACCCACCTTGCACACCCTGGCTTGAGTATCAGTACATCATCAACAATATGGTGAGCTACTCCAACATTAATTTAGGCTGCTGAACTGCCACTCACTGTAACGCGCCTGTTTTTCGACATCAATTCAACAACTTTTCACAGACAGCGTCGTGGGCGTGGAGAACCTTCAACACTTGTTATGCGCTATTTGAATTTATCTATCCACCTTTGCGCTTGTCTTTGACTCGAACAACTTTCACCGAGTTGCGCTGCCATCCGACAGTGAATTGAAGTTGGTTTCAAACCTTTAGATAACAGAAACTTAATGACACTCGCTGCTCCACGTTGGTGCAATCCTGCAAGGATGCCGCCATCTCGTTTCACGGATTCCCAGCATCCTGCTCGCGAGGAAGGGATGCCAGTCCAGTATGGTAGTAGTTATAGAACATCATCAAAAAATAACAAAGAAGCAGAAAATTTATCGAAGTTTTGAATTTTTCATACAACTTTTCCGGTTATTCATTGAGTGGATCTTATAGATTACAGAAATATTACTTGTCTGGTGGATTATATAGACCGTGCAGTCAACTGTTGTGCGGCCTTGAGATAATATTGCTATGCGAAGACACGCGTTAAGACATTGCACCAGTTGAGATACAAATGCCATGGAAATTAAAGCTATTAAATATTTTACCGTTATAGTCACTATTGCTATGCAGATCAGTACGCATAGCAGCTGAGATACTTACATGTTAATAACAAGAAACCGGTGAATAAAATTCAACAATTTATTCCAGCAGCTGTCTGATCGAAGCTCTATTCCATTTTATTCCATTCTTGCGACCTACCTTTTTCTATAGACATACGTTAGTGAACAAGAACAATGTTGTCAACAGAACGGGAAGAGGTGCACTACTTCTTTCACTACACCCATCGAGTTTTGTAATATTTGTAATTTTTTAAGCTCTAAAATGTAGAAGATTTTTCATATCTATTGCTGCAGATTAGAGGATATGTCGTGTTTACTCAGCAGTGTTGGATATTGTGAACAATATCAGGCACACAGATATTTCCTAAGACGCTAGAAAACACTTAAGCGATAAACTAAGTAGTGTTCGATTAGAACTACTGTCTGATTTACTGTTTCTTACTTATTTTATTTTTATATTCACTTTTTATCGGGAAAAGTGAGTCATCAAGAGCAATGATGCACTTATAATGTAGGTCTTACTTCTCGTGCCACAGCTATTCTCCTTCCTGACGTCTGTATGATTCTCAACTGAAAAATTTTGAGACTGAAAAATTGTTGGACCTTTTTCATTCCTTCTGGTAGACAGCACAAACTAGATAATAATACCAGACGAATATCTTCTACTGCTCTTTAAAGTTCAATATTGTAAGTTTAAAATTATAGTTTAAATTCTCAGTCGACACGTCCTATTCCTGTATATGAATTCAAATAACATTCAGAGACAGGTCAAATTTTTATCCCATCTCTTTTATTTCTATATCCCACTCCTCATATGCATATGAAAATTCAGACCAAAAGACTTCTTTTCAACTGTGCTCAAAAATGCGTTGACAGTTAAATATCAGACTAAGTAGTTATTCATGGGTAAACCCACTAGACTTTGACGAGATGACTTTTTGACACTTCATGGACAAACCAGTAGCTGTTGATGAAATATTTCAATTTCCCTTCAAATCTATAAGTACTTGATTACTTTCATGCAACTAAACTTCCTTTCTTGGCAAGACGATCTTATGCTAGTGAATCTGACACATTTGTGTTTAGCTATGAAAAATCGGAACCAAATCCTTTATGTAGTTTTCCCTCACATCAGTGATTAATATTCTCATAATTACCAAGTTTACATTCAAACAATTAAACATAATGACCTATGTTAGTTAATTTGATATATCTTTTTCCCTGGCCAGCTTTTCCTTCCGCAATGAAAATTCTGCCACAAATGAATTTTGTAACTTTACCTCATATCACTGCTTAAATTTTTCTTTAGCACCGTGATAACTTTTCAGCTATTTTATCTTTGTTTTGTAACGTAGTCGTCATTCTTGTCACATTTAAGTGCGTTATGTCAATTTGCCACTCTTTGTTTGGTTATAAAAAATCTGACGAAAACCTATTGTGTTTCTTCTAGAGAGTTTTGTTTATGGTCCGCTCAAACATTTAAAATTATCGTCATTTTTTCCGTTTACCTTCGTTCCTTAGGTGCTTCAAAATTCGTGGAGGTATATTCCGTCTTTACAAAAAAAATCAAATGGCTCTGAGCACTATGGGACTCAACTGCTGAGGTCATCAGTCCCCTAGAACTTAGAACTACTTAAACCTAACTAACCTAAGGACATCACAAACATCCATGCCCGAGGCAGGATTCGAACCTGCGACCGTAGCGGTCTCGCGGTTCCAGACTGCAGCGCCTTTAACCGCACGGCCACTTCGGCCGGCTCCGTCTTTACAACGCAGTTTGTCCTTTGTCATATGTATTTCGCTTCTTTAATTTTTTAAGCATCTTAAATGGCCCGTAGTACATGATTCTTTTAATAGATGTACTAAATGTACGAGTATTATGTAGTAGTTACAATTATGTCACAATGTTATTTTTTGTCATGTTTTACTCCTCTTTTGCGGATTAGAAACAACTTTTGTAGCGAAAGTTTGATAAGGTTAAGTTATCATACCGTGATACATGCTATTTCAAATGTTGCTAGCCCAGGTGTGGCCTGTAGAGGAGTTCATTCAGTCCCCGTACTCCCGCTGCCGATTTCCAGCAATTTTTTCACCACTGTTATTACGACATATCTCTTGCACTTGGCAGTTTATGGTCAATGTATGTGTGTTTACAGTGTGTAGTCTTGTCAATTGTCACTGTTTGTTTAACTTCCAATTTTTATTTGTATTATGTTAGTGTTTTGATGTTTTTCATTTGTTTCTTATCTGTGCGTGCATGTGTGTGTGTGTGTGTGTGTGTGTGTGTGTGTGTGTGTGTGTGTGTGTGTGTGGAGACAGAGTAGACAGAGAAAGGGAGAGAAGAAAGCGAGGGAAAGATTCATTAATTATTTATTCCAGTTATGTTTCAGGCTTCTGGTTGTTATTGTTTTAATGGCTAATATGTTCAGTGAGTTATTGCTTATATTGATTTCGTCATTAATTACTTCCTTTTTCGTTGCAAGAGCTCTTTGCACATGAAAGTTTTTCTTTCATGCCATGACTTTTTTCTTGTGATTGTTCACTCTACTAATTTCCATGTCCCGTTCCATGTTGTATGGCCAAAGTCAATGTTGTATCTGATGTTCAACAAAGGTAGAATGGTTATTTTCTTACTTCCAGCTTCTTTTATTTTCTTTATATCTAGTTTTGAAATGTCTGCCTGTCATCTCCATACATACTGATTCACATTCTTGGCTTTCTAACTGGTATATGCCTGCTCTTTGGTATTTATCTGGTTTGTTTGTTTATTGTAATTGTTACTTGAGTGTGTTTCTTCTCTGTAAGCACTGTACAATCTCAGTTTCTTGGTATATTTGCTATCTAGTGTGTTGCTTTGTGTTTGTATGTTAAAGAGTGCGATTACTTTCTGTTTCTCATTACATGAGAGATTCTGTTTCGTGTTTACATGTGTGTTGTAGTGTCTGTAGGGTTCGATGATGTTTGCGTTCTCTACTAGTTTTTTTTCTGTTGTTGTGTTTTGTTTATTTGATTTAGTCTTTGCACTTTGTGGTTGTGTTAGACATCGTTTGTTACTATTAGTTGTATTGTTTGTAACTCTTTTACACAGTTTTCTTGGCAGAGTGGGATACTACATAGTCTGTGTAACATGAGTCATAGTGCTGCTAATTTTTGATTTTGTGGGTGGTTGGATGAGGCATATATAATTGTCTCTGTGGCTATTGGCTTTCCGTTCATGTCAAATGTGTGCTTATTGCTTTCTCTCTCTATTGCCATGTCAACAAAATGTATTTGCTTTTCTTTTTAGTTTTCCATGATGAATTGAATATGTATATATGTGCTGTTCTTCTCTGTATGAAGTTAATCTTTATTTCGCTGGTTCACCTCCTGTACAGATTACATCATCCACAGATCTGTACCAGTGAACAATTTTGCCTTCTTTCTTTGTGGTGATTGTATCAAGGATTTTTTTTTTCTGTGGCTGATCAATATGAATAGGTTGGCCAATGTTGCTGACATTCGGGATCCCATAGGGAACCAATCTTCTTGTAAGTACAATTCCTTTTGAAACTGGAAATAATTTTGGGATGTGATTGCGTTAAGGGCTTAGTTTATTGCGTTACTTCTGTCTACAGGTTGTATGTTGTATGTCAGTAGGTTTCCTTCAGTTAGTTTTAAGGTGTCTGCAATGGGTATACATGTGTTTGTGTTCTCTATGTCGAAAGAGACGATGATGATAATGCTGCTAGTGGAACGTGTCAGTCTTTTATTTGTGTTATCAGGTCATTTGTGTTTTTCGCTGTTCTGCTATTCCTCATTTCATAGTGTTGCATTATGGTTATGCTCAAGAGTTTTGCAGCATGGTATGATCGTGCAGGCATGAAATTAATAACAGTCCTCATTTAAATAAGAGGTTTGTGAACATTACATTTGTTTCTGATTGTTGGTGCTTTTGGGTTCTTCTGTGTGATGTGTTGTTTTTGTTTATTTATGAGTATGTGTTCGATGTCTTTGAGGTTACTTCTTATGTATGCCTGGATGTATTAGATGTCTTTGAGGTAGCT
The DNA here is from genome assembly GCF_023864345.2 of Schistocerca serialis cubense. Lineage (NCBI taxonomy): Eukaryota > Metazoa > Arthropoda > Insecta > Orthoptera > Acrididae > Schistocerca > Schistocerca serialis. The sequence continues at coordinate 659,586,987 of NC_064639.1, read as the reverse complement.
TCTTATGTATACCTGGAAACGTGTTGTTGGACCAGGTTTCAGTTTTTTTATTTTTGTGTTATGAGTTCTTTAGTTTTTCTATATATTGCTCGCTATTGATCAGTACTGTGTTGTTCCCTTTATCAGCTCTCGTGGGTGCGATGATGCCTGAATGTAGTTTTTCTTGTAATTTCTTAGCGATGTTGTTTTCTGTTTGGAGGTTACTTTTTCGCTCTTTCTTTGACATGGTAATTATTTTGTTCATTTCTTTCTTCATTAGTTGTTGTTTTAGCCTAATATTTACTGTGACATTTTCTGTTTTCTATTCCTCTACTACGATGTCTTCTGTTTCTACAATAAGATTTTCTATGTAGTTGTTGTCTGTATTGATACTGGTGTCGTGTTTGGGCACTTCCTCTAATACCTGTGTTTCTATCTCTGATAATTCTATATCTGTGAGGTTTATTTGAGGCGAAGTTGTGGTGGTCCATGTGCTGTACTTTGTTGTGTTTTTCTTGCTGGTTATTTTTGTTTGTGAATGTTCCGAGTTTTCGACTATGTATGTTCTGTGCACACTGCAGTGTTCAATCTGTTACGTGTTCACTTTCCTATATTACGTTGAATATCGCTGTTGGGTTGGAAGCAAATGCAGATAACTCGGAATCAACATCATACAACATTCTATTAAGCATGTATTTCTTGGTACAAAGCCATCTTACTTTGCTTTTATCCAAGCGATTTCTCCAAATGATTTCGTTCTCTACGCTATCAAAGAGTTGTTTCTGACATTTAATGTAATACAGTGGGAAATTACGTTAGTTATTTTGCAGGTGTTATTGAATCTAAAGTGTTAGATGGTTTTGTGAAGTCTAAAATGGGTATTCCTGAAATTGTTGTAAAATTTGTCGGAAAATGCCTGACTTGGCTGGATTATAGTCATTTTTTCCGTTTTACATCGTTTCTTAGTTGCTTCAAAATTTATGGAAGTATGTTCCATCTTTACGTAAATGAAAGGCACTGTGATTTCGTCATACATGCGTTGCTTCTTTTGTGTATGATGAATGGTCAGTGGCGCATAATGTATGTTTCTTTTAACATACATAATATGTATGTCATATAGTGATTACAAATGTGTTACTATGTTATCCTTTCTCCTGCTTTCTTCTTGCTTATCAGATCAGAAACAATTTTTGTAGCACAGTTTTCGCAAGGTTATATTCTCGTTTTGTGTTACTTTCAACTTCCGATGTTGCCAGTTCAGTTGTGTGTCCCTGGAGATGTGATCATTCCGTCCACATACTCCAGCTCACCAATTTTCGACGTTTGTACACCCATATTAATTACAACAAATGACTGGCGCTTTTCATTCTGTGATCAACATTTCTGTGTTTACAGTGGGCAGTGTTGCCAGTTGTTGTTGTGTGTTCATCTTTCGTCTTTTGTTTCTATTGTTGGTTGGTTGGATATTATTCATGCATTTTGTGTATCTGTGTGTATTTTGTTATGTGTGAATGTGTCATTACCTGTGAGAGCACATATTTTTGTGAATGTATTATTCTTTGTGGGAGTGGATGCTTTTGTGTGGAGGGGGTGGGTTTGGAATTTGAGAGACTAGCTAGAGAGAGAGAGTGAGAGAGAGAGCGAGAGAGAGAGTGAGAGTGAGAGAGAGAGAGAGAGAGAGAGAGAGAGAGAGAGAGAGAGAATAAATGAGAAAGACGAAGCTTCATTCAGTATTTATGCTGGTTTTGTTTCAGGTTCTGTTTCTTATTATTTTAGTGCGTAACATGATCAGTGAGATACTGCTGATATTCGTTTGTTCATTGATTACTTTCTTTTCTTTTACAACAGTTCTTCGCATAGGAACGTTTTCCTGTACTCTCAGGGCTTTTTTGTTTGTTTACTCTACTAATGTTCATGCCCTGTCCCATATTGTATGATACATGTCAGTGTTTTATCATGTGTTCAGCAAAGGTAAAATGGTAATTTTCGTATTTCCAGCAGCTTTAATGTTGTTTATTCCTAGTTTTGAATTTCCTCCTGTCGTTTGCAGATGTACTGATTCAAATTCTTGGCTTTCTAATTGCTGTATACCTGCTCCTTGGTATTTATCTGGTTTGTCTTTTGTTGTTAGTAAATGTGACTGAACTGTGTTTCTTGTTCTTTAAGCAATGTATAATCCCTGTTTCTCTAGTATATAAGCTATCTAGTGTGTCACCTTCTGTTTGTACGTTAAAGAATATCATTTGTTTCCGTTAGTTATGTCACTGGTGTTTCTGTTTCGTGTTTCTATGTGTGTTGTTCTGTCTATATCGTTCTTTGGTGTTTGTGTCCTCCACTTGTCTTAATTTTTATGTAATTGTGCTATGATTCTTTGCTTGAGTCTTTGTACCGTACGGCTCTTGTAAGCTTGTCTGTGGATATGAGTTGTAATGTTTGTAACTCTTAGTCATAGTTTTCTTGACATAGTGGGATATTACATAGTCTGTGCAACATGTGCTGTACCTGCGCTATTTTTTGATTTTGCAGGTGGCTTATTGTACCATGTATAATTGTATTGGTTGCTGTTGACTTTCTGAAGATGTCAGATATATGCTTATTGCTGCCTCTCTTTATTGTTATTTGCAAGAAATGTATTTGCCTTTATGTTTCTTTTCCCATTGTAAACTGAATATTTTAATGTATACTGTTTATGTCTCTATGAACTTTATCTATTTTCACTGTTGTTTCATCTTTTATGTAAATGATGACATCAACATATCTGTGCCAGTAAACATTTTTGTATCCTTTTGTTGTGATTATTGTATCGAAGATGACTGATGTATTTTAGAAAAGATGTAATGCCTTCTACACTGCCACTCATAAATGACAACCGACGTGGTAGTTGACAGTTTCAAAGGCCAAGCAACTGAATGAAAACTCACGGTTTAAACATTTCCACTTGAATATTATCAAGATAGCATTCTAGGGTCGCTTCCAATGGAGAGACTACACAACAGAAGGCCTAGAAATTCGTCTGACATTTTCTGATAGAATTGTTATGTTCAACAAACTTGAAGTAGTTAAAATATGGTAAGTAAAAATTGCAATACGACAGTACCACAAAATCCACAGTTGAGCCATAGATATAATGCAGGAAGCTAGTCCCTTAAAAATTACAGTATAATTACATACCACCTTTCATTATAAAATTTTCATAAATACTGTACTTAGTTGTTTTAAATCAAATATTTTTATTCTATACTACTCATAAGCGAAAACATTTACGCTCACCACACGTAAGAGCTCGAAACTTCATATATTGGAACAGCTCACACGTGCTATCTTCAGTCTCTTGGGCTGTCATTTGGTGTAAGTGAAACGTATTATACCAACTTTATAATACGATTCTTGCCTCGCATTTAAGGACAACTGAAATAGCCCTGACACCGAAAGAAATACATCTAGCATCACCAACCATCTTCAGCCGCAAGCTGATACTGATACCGAATAGTGAGTCTGCTGGTTCTTGTATACTGTACATGCTTAACATGAACTTTTAGACGGCATTTATTGGCTATCACAAGCATTGTCACTCTATAATTGCAATCATTTTCCATACCTTGCTTCGATTGTACCTATGGAATTAATACTTTCTTCATGGCCCTACAATTATCAGAGATAAAAGTTTCGTACTCTTATTAGACCTGTCACGAGCTCTGTTGAGTAAAGGAGGGAGAGCTTTTAGGTCGTGGCTTGTCGAAGACACTGTGGTGGTATGACTTTGAATCGAATCAGTTTAAGTCCGATTACATTTGAAAAATATTTGTTTTTGCTATAGCTGTAGTGCAGCGCCACTCGTTTTCACAGATGGTGATATATGTTAAGTTGCAAAAAGCTTTACATTTTATTTGCCTTTACGACTCAATTCCTTGTCATCTGATCATTTTTACTGTCTTTGTCTTCAGCAATATGGTTGGCCTCATGCACTTATCCATTCCTGCAGTGACAACTTTCCTCTTCATCTCAGCATCACACGATATCGACACTCTGCTTCTTGCACTAGCGCCTAGGCATGGTCATGCAGTCAATCATTATTTTCAGCAGCGACACGTGTTTTGAAATGTGTCCAACCACTATATATGAAGACTACACGGAAAGAGGGGGTTAAGTCCTAATCTCAAGAAAATGAGTTAATGGTATCATTATGAAGTTCATCAGATGTACTTTTAGTTGGGTGAACTTAAAATGAATGTGATGGTTATAGTCACGGAGTTGTAACCACATGAAAATATGTTATATACAGAAAAAACAGGTCAGGTCCGTCCAATACGTGGACAGAAACGGCAAAGTCCAGCAGGTGCGGGTATCTGAGTTGTATTGAATTTTTCGTCTGCTTTCATGGAAATCTCATTGTTGACACTGTTAAGTGCAATGTCATTGTTGCTATTTATTATGTATTTTCTAAGTTAACACTGAGCATATCTGACATTAGCTTCTTTGCTTTATGCTGTGGTGAAATTGAATTTTGTATCGTGATTTGTGCTGACTCAGAATACCCTTGACACTCACTTCAGCGCTTTATGGTGTCGTAGATAGAATTAAATTTCGTGCAAAATCCTACTAAGGTCGGTGTTTTACCTGGTGACGGAATATCCAGAGTGAAGCTGCAGTGGTAATTTCAGAAAAAGACAGAGCTATACTAGACAATCTGAAGTATCTAAAAAGCTAAGAACCATGTCACGTGAAATAGGAGAGCGTCGTAAATGCAAGAAGAATTGTACTGGTTTGCTAACTGATGCAGAAAAGTCTAAATTCAATTTGCTGAAGGACTGGAATGAGCGAATTTGTGACCTGGCAGGACTGATTTATGTTGACAATGTCTAATGCTGAAGGCCTCGTAGAGATGAGACAGTAGCCAAAATTGTCTGTTTGTCAAAAGGCCTTTATTTCACTGCATGGAATTTATAAGGAAAGATTAGAAACTATCAGGAATTCCTTAAAAAACTAAGGCATGGCGTCAGTTGATCAACGAGGGTAACACAGAAACCAAGTTCATAAACTTTCAACAGAAGCAGAGTAAAGCATCTGCGCTCACGTCAAGCCATTTAAAGGACGGTCCAGTCACTACAGCATAAATAAAATACAAAAACCGTGTAAAATATTTAATACAAAATTTAATATCTCGTTTGGTTTCCCCCCGTACTGATACATGCAGTACGTGTGATAATTTTTCTGTAACTTTCAAAGCTCTAGAGGCACAACGCACACATACAACAGATAGAGAGGAAAGATCAGACGTTCAAAGTAACATGAAGAGACAGAAGACTGAATAAGAACTGCACCGCTGTAAAGCTGATGTATTCCATCGACGTAAAAGACAATTTCGACAGAGAAACAGAAAGTTTACAAACGCAGAATCGATATGTATGGGTTTCCAACGAAATCTTCCATGTCAAAACATCAGCACCAACATTGTCTATTAGAAGCGACAGCTTTATCTATATTTATTTAACATACATCGACTCTCAGACAGTAATTCCGTGTTTTACGTTTATCCTGAAACTACAGGGAAGAAAGGTTCAAATGAAGTAGTTTATTTCCTGCATCATTATATTACTTCGTTTCTGGCTCCATAGGTTAAAAATTTGGAGACCTTCTGTCACTCATGTGGTGGTCAAAATAAAAATTAGCCCCTTTTCAGGTTCACCCATTGTCTTGTCCACCATGCAAAGTGATTTGAATCAATTCGTGTCACATTCACAGTAAGAGGACATACCTGGAAAGTGACAAAGACACGGGCTTCATGAGATACAAAATAAAAGCTGAGCTCCCAAAGGACTGGACAGACATAATTAAAGATGAGCGTGAGAAACCGCCTCCTTTTTATGTTGTTGAAGTTGATGGCTCAATAATATGTGACTGAACTGATTTCTTGCAACCAAGATACCGACCAAAATGTCCATTCCCATCGCGAATTATTAAGGAGATGAAGATAGAATGTCACCATCCAAGGCTTATCGTACATCTTGATACTAGGATCACGTAAGTTGTTGCCACCCCTGCTGGATGAATGGAGGAAGAACCAGAACTTGCAGAAGGAGAGGTTTTGTTCCCTTCACCCTGTTACAAAGGTAAGCTGGGAAAGACTTTATTCACTGTAATTAATCGAAACTAGATGATATCAGTGCGTGAAATAGCAGGTCCTGCTTTATTATAACAAACCTATTGTGATATAATGGCAATAAGAGGTCGCATGTCCATTGTTTCGCGGCTGCTACCTATCACCAACGAAAGGTATTGTGATCTGCAAGAACTGAAGGTGTTCTGTTACACAGGGGCCGATGAGTACTATATAAACATTCCCTTCCGGTAGTGAATTTATAAACACGTTTTATGTTATTTGTTTGTAAAAAGTAAAAAGTGAGAAATGAAGACTGTGGGTTTTAAAAACTGTGATATATTCTGATAATTGAAATTACATCCTACTAACTATGTTTTTAATATATGTGTTGTAACCGTTTATTGAACAATTGTTACTAGTTGTGTAATAGGTGATTTAAAGATACAAAAGATGAGACACGGGCTTATTAATCGTTATAATTTACATGAGGTCAATGAAAATAAAAACAGAGTATTGATAAACAGTATTGTTTCTAAAACCTGATTAGTCATGAACATCCTGTACAATAATGACAAGACTCATAGATGACTAGATCTTTGTCAAGGGAGTTGCAGGAAAGTTTTAAAGTGAAGTTTCATCCCAATATCACAGTAAATTCTGACTTTTACAATCTAATTACTGCTCTATAGAAAGAAATTAAAAAATAGACACTCCTATAAAAAGAAATACAGGGTCTAATTTTTAATAATTTCTTTTACCACTTTTACCGAATCCTAATGGAAAGGTTACTGAATACACTGTATAAATTACAAAAGCATATTTCAATAACCAATGAAACTGTAACGTTTAAACTTTAACATTCCTCTGTTGAAACTTCTATAAAATGGACTTAACCCCTTCTTTCCGTGTGGTCTTCATATCTTAATTTCATTATTCTCTGTATAAGACTTTCTTGTCGTTGACTTATACCAGAATGTTCTTGTTCCTTACCCGATAGATTTACCTGAACGTCATCAGATTCCTGTAACATCACATTTAGAAAGCTCTTAATAGCTTCATTCCTGTCTTCCCACCGTCCTGTTTTATACTCTTACAGAGGTTTCCATCTACCTTTGTCTAGTAGCACTGTTTATATTTTTGGATGCTAGTGGTTGTTTCTTTTAACAGAAAGAACCGTTGCCCCGAGCAATCACTTACGCCATAACTTTGTCACATCATCTGCTTCGGACATAGCAGATATCATCCACCTCATCAAGAGCCTCTTCTCATAGTACAAAACTTCACCATTCGGCATGCCTACCTATTGTGTACACAGGTACCTTAATTTTGTATTTGCTTATGTCGATATTAAAGCTTTCAGACAGCATATGCCCCGTTGTATTAAATACCCGAGTCAGTGACAGTTTGCTTTCTGCTATCACTGCTGTTCAGAGGAGCAGAAGTTCTTCAGTCGATGCAGTTCACTCAGAAGATGCAGTTCACCCAGAAGATGTTAGCAGACGTGAACAGTTAATTGCGCCCCATCATGCTCCGCCTGTGATGGTTGTGATGCACTCGTAACGGCCACTCTCGTAGCACTCTGTGCATCGTCTCTATTGCTGTGGGCTGCTTAATGGAGCTGTGGCCAGTCGTTTGCAGACTGATCTCATCTCCGCTGAAATTCCCTCCCACGTCCCTGTCTTGGTGAAACGGCCACGCCACGTGCCGCATGTTTAGCGCCTGCATGCCGCTACCCGCGTAGCACAAATCTCGTGGCGTCAATGTGAGCAGTCCACAAAGTGAATGACTAGCAAAATAAAAATGAATAACTTCTGGCTTTCATGTCACACTACAGTACTTGTTCCTTTTTTTGTAATTCCGGCAACTGATAGTCAAACATAAGTGAGGGTGCGGTGAACTGGTAAATAAAGTCAAAGAAGGGTGTTTCAAAAACACATTTACAAACTTCGGGAACAGGTTCCTTACCCCAAAACAAGAAAAAAGTTCATATGAACATATATATCCCAAAATCGTTCGTTTTCCAGCTACTGATGGCGTTTAACGGCTTTGTAGGTACAACCCAATACCTTCACTTACCTATGCACCAATTTACTCATCGTTTATTAGATAACGTAGTGCTCCCAGGCATACTTTTTTACAATCGTCATTCGCCGGTCTTCAACGTGTCCACAACGTACATGTATTAAGAGTAGAGAGTTAACTGAAAATGCTCCATTCAAACATGGTAGAATATTAAATTTATGAGCAGGAAGATGATTTCCACCGGGTCACCGGTAAATAAAAGACACGAGGCTGCACGGCTATATCAGACGGTGTTTCCAGACTGAAGACAGTCGAGTCATTTTGATGCTGTGGGTCGTAGCGTTCCCAAGATCCGTAGCACCATAGGCTGTTAGTAAAGGAAGACCAGACATTCCTCGTACGGGTGACCTGGAGGTGTACGTCTAAGGGCTGTCGAAAAGAGCGAGGTATTAGTACGAGACACGTGGTCCTGGCATGTGGTACACCTCCAAGCTCAGCATTTAAGATAATTCACGAGCAACTCATATATCCGTATCATCTTCAAAGTGTGTAGGGCCTCAAGCCTACTGATACACACTTTAGTTTTATCTACAGACGAGGTAACGTTTTCACGAGACTGAATAACAAATTTCCGCAAGCAAAGCATATGTGCCGATCGCAGTATGCTACGGAAAAGCATCAGTTTAAGATCAGTGCATGGGCTGGAACTTCGAATGTCTTGTGGGGCCATACATTCTCCCAGCACAGGGCCTTTGTTTAGAACACCCTCCAAGGCCTACTAGAAGAAATGCCCCGGCAAACAAGAAGAAAGATGAGGTTTATGCACGGTAGAGCTCCAGCATATTTCAGTCTGTGTTTGAGAATCACTGGCTGGTAACTACTGTGACAGATGGTTAGGTAGACGACGACCAGGTCCATAACTGGCAGGGGGCCCCCGACAACAGTCTTTGGGACTATTATGTCTTAGGGTATCTTAAACAATTAGTCTATACAGCAGACCACTCAAATGAGGAAACTCTTGATGAGTGTGTCATGGAACTCTGTGAAAATAGTCGAGGCCATCAGTCAGTATTAGAAAGGGTGCGTCAGTGCACGATTCGAGGAGTGCATACCTGTTTAAAAGCAAAATGAGGATAGTTTGAGCATTTATTATGAGTTTATGTGTTGATGAGTTCAAATCATTAATAACTCGAAAACGAAGCATTTCTCGGACAAATATCTACATGAACTTTTATTTCCGTAGAAGAAACATGTCCCCAAAGATAGTAAAAGTATTTATTAAACACCATTTAGAAACTGCAGAGTGTTTTGCTGATTCATAAGATACTTTGTTCTAAAACGCTTCCCTGGCTTTTTAGTTCACTGAGTATTGCCATGTCTTTCGGCACATCAGTTTCTTACGCTGCGTGTGCTCCTGGTTTATAGTTAAATGGAGGTGTGGGCTTGTGATGCGTTGCTTGATAGTGATCAGGGATTGTTACATATTTGATTAAGGCGTCATGATACTCAAGAAGAAGATCTATTTAAGATCTTATTTGTTTGAGTAATGAGTTGATTAATACAGCTGTGTGCAACCATACTTCTGCAAAAATGAATTATTGTTGTTGGCGTTTGTTTGCTGGCGATTAGATGAGAACAGCCCTAATTGTCCTGTTTACAGTAACTCGGTCTCTGCTCAACCTTCCTCCTCTTATGCCGTTTCCTCCTGCCTCGATATTATGCTATTTACGTCTGTACGGAAATTTTTCAGTTCACTCATCCCCGTTATATCCGGTATGAGACTCTGTATATTTGATATGGCTTACTTGAATCTGCAGTTAGCAGAGCTTACATGAAATTGTTTTAGAAAACTTATGATTTTCCCATCGAACAAAAATTTGTTCACAGTTGCTGACTAAATTACTTCTCTCCAAAAGATAACAGATCCTGCAACTCTAGGTCGAACCCACAATAAGAAAACAGGAACGACCTTCAAAAACCCTACCTCTCATTCTAGTTGAATTAAGGCCTAATGCCGATATGTCTTGAGGAGAGATACAGCCCATTACTTCAGAAGCCGACATTTGATCTGGGGGACTTCAGCCAGATAACCCAATATATACATTCCCTCTTAGTTCCTATGATAATGTTCTTGGTATCACCATAAAAAGGAAAATTAATAACAGTAGGCGTAAGGCTGTTGGATCCTATGATATAATTAGAACGCAGTTCAAAGTCGTTTGGCAAGATATGTGGAAGAAACACTTCACAGTGCGTAGCTAGACAAGCAATAAACAAAAATCATCCGGAAGAGATATTGGAAGTAGAGACAATTAAAGAGGAAAATATAAAAATTAAGAAACTGTAAGAAGAAAAAGGAAACCAAATTTGGTTTTCTGAAGAAACAGAAGGTGAGTTGTTCAGAAGAATCTATTGTTGGTGGTAGTTTAAGAGTCATTGATTAACCTGTGGTCCAAGAGATGTTTGATGATGAAGATGCAGCCTGTCATTTGTATGAAGCCCAACAAAGAAGGGCTGTGAATAATTTAATTCTCGTGTAATGTTTGGCGGATAGCGATTGTGCTGGACCCCAAACTGCAGTCTACATCTGCGACATTCGTGAATAGATTCAAGAAAATTTAGTGGGTTTCTATGTTCAGATTAAAAACCAGTCCAGTAACGTAGCCTCTAAAATTGTTTTTGATATCTTTTCACTCGTAAACTGGTATCATTTAAGCTACGTATATTATCAATATTATTAATATTCGCGTAGCTCCTTGAACACTGCTTTTGTTTCGGTGCGAAAGTAGTGGCGATGATGCTAAAAGTAGCGTGCGTTTGGTTTCACCTTTCGAGAGTGTCGTCGGTTGGTTCGCAGGTCAGCTCTATGAAATGGAGCGTTACTCCAAAAAGGATTAAAAGCTGTGTTGGAAAGTATTTACTGATGTGCTCCTGCGCACATATGTCGTGTAATAATGCCGACGGTTACTGGAACGTAGGTGGCTAAATCGAATCACGAATAATATAGTTCACATCCGATATTTGCTGAAGGTAACGACGCGAACAGTGAGATAATCAGCGCATGCAGGAATAGACAATCCCTAGTGGTTGTGAAAGTGATTAAAACCGACGTGTGAAAAGCTCTGTGTGAACATTTCAGGCCTACGATGAAATTAAATGTGAATATACTGACTGATAGCCAAAGCATAACGTATGAAAGATACTGTTGAAAATATGTACCAATATGTTCAGGCAATGATACATGCGGTGACCTTTCAAGCTCTTAGGGGCGGGGGGGGGGGGGGGGGGGGGGAATAAACAAAATTGGGAAGAGAAAGGAGAAGTCTATGATGGCAGAGGAAGTAGAGGAATTGTTGATGATGAAAAGGAGACCTGTAACATACGGCTGAGCACTCGTCTTGACGAAGACCGTACAACATACGGATCTTAGCGGAAAGAAGGACAAAAGACCACGACTAAACCAAAAAATTATGTGTGGCTGAAATTAGAAGAGGATATAGAAAAACACTTAGGTGGTACTAGAGCAAGCAGAACGTGGAAGATACCGGAAACAATGAGAGTTGAAAACAGACATAGTGCTGGGATTATTCTGATAAGAAGCCAGTAAAGTATTACCAAGCGCTGCTCACGGGGAAGACACAGGAATGTATGCAAGAGAAGTTAAATTTGAAGGTAGAATACAAACATCCGTGCCACAACGGATAATCTTGCAAGAAATTTATAAGGCTGTGAGACATATGAAAACGGGATATTAACACTTGTGGGAGAAATAGACATTGAATTACCAGAGGCAAATCCTGTGGTTATGTATATATCTTTGGCAGTTGTATAATAAGTATTTGGAAGGAGTCTGGTTCCTCAAGGTATGGAATAATTATATTAATACTTCAGTAACTAAGAAAGTGAATGGGTAGGACTGTGAAAATTTACGGGACATAACTGTAATGTCATCAGCAGCACGATTATGTGAGAGAATCGTGAAGGAAAGGACAGAGGTGGAGGCTATAGTATCTGATGAACAGAATAATTTTAGACCGGCATGCTCATGTACTGATGGAAAATTCACGTTACGGAATATGACAGAGAAAGAACTGCCACGGGGATAAAGATGCATTCAGTCTTTGTGGATTTGCGGAAGGCCTCTGATACGGTATCAAAAAATAATCTATGGACAAGTGTGAAGAATAGCGGCGTATCAACAATTTACATCAGTGCCATTTAAACGGTTCTATACGGATCGAGTGAAGTTCAGGCTGGTCGGAGTTTCCTGTTACATAAGGGCCATGCCAGTACTGTGTTGCAGCACCGACGCTATTTAAAATCAATGTGGAGGAAACACTTTAAGTGTGGAGAGGCATGGGCGTCCCGGTGGGTGATGAAATTTTGAACACACCTCTATTCGCTGACGACCAGATTAACGTTTCTGCGACGAGGCTCATGCTGAGTACGTGCTTAGGAAGTTAAAAGAGGAGTACGAATCATGGGGCCCCACATAAGCATTAAAGAAACGAATATATGAAGGCTGGCGTCAATACATCAATGATCTTGCGGGTGGAGACAGTAAGATCAACGGCTGTGGATTAAGATTTCATCAAAAGGAAAAAGCGAAGAAAATATAAATAATAAATTTGGGCAGGAAACGCGGTCTGTGCGACTACTGAACTCTGTCCTTTGGAATAACAAAATATCGGAAAGGAACAATCAGCTGATTCATCGTTCAATTGTTGAAGACATCGCTACACACGGAGCAGAAACGTGGGTAATAAACAAGAGCCAGAGACACAAGTTGCTTGAACGAGAGATGGACTTTTGAATACGAAGTTGTGGCAGCGGATCCCTGCGGAAACAAGAAAGTGTGGACAGCCTAGGAGAAGCTTAAGTAGACGGGTCCGTGACTTGATGAATGCCAGAGGACTACAAGAAGGAGACTGACAGGATCGCAGGAAGTGAAAAATGGAAACTCGTGCAGCCATAGAACTCTCGCAAGATGATGATGATGTTCCTATCTGTGCTCATTTCAGGAGATATATTTATTGTACACATGTGTCTAATTAATGTGTTGTCTGTGCATATATCTCAGTCTTTTGTTTTATCATTTTATTCTACGAAGTATTTTTTATGTTGGTAGAAAACTGGCAATAAACTGTGAAAATTTTACTCTCCGTGTTTTCTGTTCATCTTCTGGATTTGCAGCTCTTGTATTTTCTCCGTGTTGACAGTTAAAATTATTGGGTATAGGTTCCGCTTTTTATTCAAAATTCTTGTTACCCAAACACCGAGTACGTCGCGTTTTGCGAAGTAAAAACGTGTTTGTATAACAGAAATTACGTAAAGTACATGCAATATGCGTGTGAAGTGTCAATAAGAATGTTTCGAGTATTTATCAGACATACGTATCTCATTGCGTGCTATCGTTTGGAAAAAACCTCGTTTCGGTATCTTGAAACTTTTATGAGACATGACGATCTTCTTGGCTATATGATTCGTGATGCTTAAGAACGTGTATGGGCGTCTCGGACGCGACTGTTATTCGGATATGAAACGGAATAACTCTAGAACAAAATGAAATATACGTCTGCTCTCAATTTTAAGTTCAAAATGGCTCGGAGCACTATGGGACTTAACATCTATGGTCATCAGTCCCCTAGAACTTGGAACTACTTAAACCTAACTAACCTAAGGACAGCACACAACACCCAGTCATCACGAGGCAGAGAAATTCCCTGTCCCAGCCGGGAATCGAACCCGGGAACACGGGCGTGGGAAGCGAGAACGTTACCGCACGACCACGAGCTGCGGACCAGTTTTAAGTAAAATTTCAATATCTTATCTACATTCTGTTCACTGCAATGTATGAGCTTAAATCAAACACACACAAAGTTTTTGGAATGCGTTTTTCCTTCTGCTACTCTTTGAAATTTAATGCAGTGTTTTAGTCAGCATCATGCAGCACGTTATGACGAATAACGAAGTTAAATTCAGTTCTTTATCTAGTGAAGGCATCTGACTGTGTAAGTAGGCTGTTTAGGTTCTTATGTTGGTAATGTCACCGTCACGTAGCGCTCTGTATGAAAATCACTGGCTGTGCTGTGTGCAGTCTGTGGCTGGGTGGCATTATTGTAATTTTCGCTGTTGTAGTGTTGGGCTGTTGGCTGTTAACAGCGCATAGCGTTGCGCAGTTGGAGGTGAACCGCCAGCAGTGGTGGATGTGGGGAAGTGAGATGGCGGATTTTTGAGAGCGGATGATCTGGACGTGTGTCCATCAGAAGCAGTACATTTGTAAGAACGGATGTCATGAACTGCCATATACAGGGTGAGTCACCTAACGTTACCGCTGGATATGTTTCGTAAACCACATCAAATACTGACGAACCGATTCCACAGACCGAACGTGAGGAGGGGCTAGTGTAATTGTTTAATACAAACCATACAAAAATGCACGTAAGTATTATTTTAATACAAACATACGGTTTTTCGAATGAAACCACGTTAGTTTTGTTAGCACATCTGAACATATAAACAAATACGTAATCATTGCCGTTTGTTGCATTGTAAAATGTTAATTACATCTGGAGATATTGTGACCGAAAGTTGACGCTTGAAACCTCCGACGTTCAGTTGCGTGTTGTAACAAACACGGACTGCGGTCGGCGAGCAGCATCTGCAGGGACATGTTTACGATGACGACCGTGTTTACGAGTGTGGCTGTAGTGCACTGTTGTGGTTTGGTCTAGCTGTCGCAGTGTCCGCATGCAGCGCTTGCTGCTATTGTTATTTTGCATTCGTCTCCGCACGCAGACCAACTGTAGTACACCGTGTTACCAGACGTCTGTGATAGTGTAGTGTTGTAGGAACTGTGACCATGGTGTATTCGAACTCTGAAAAGGTGGAGATGATACTCATCTATGGCGAGTGTCGACGAAATGCAGCTGAAGCCTGCAGGGTGTATGCAGAACGGTACCCGGACAGAGAGCATCCAACGTGCCGCACATTGCAAAACATCTACCGCCAACTGTATGCAACAGGTATGGTCGTAGTACGCAAACGGGTCCGTAACAGGCCCGTCACAGGAGAAGCGGGTGCAGTTGGTATGTTAGCTGCTGTTGCCATGAACCCACACATGAGTACACGGGACATTGCGAGAGCCGGTTGACTGAGTCAAAGTAGTGTCATGCGCATACAGCATCGTCACCGCTTTCACCCGTTTCATGTGTCACTACATCAGCAATTACATGGTGATGACTTTAATCATCGAGTGCAATTCTGTCAATGAGCATTAACAGAGAATGCGTTGCAGTTCTACCTGTTTACCGACGAAGCGGGTTTCACAAACCACGGGACAGTGAATCTACGGAACATGCATTACTGGTCCGTGGACAATCCTCGCGGCTCAGACAGGTAGAGCGACAGCGACCGTGGACTGTAAATGTATGGTGCGGAATCATTGGCGACCACCTCATTGGTCCTCACTTCATTGCAGGGGCCGAAACAGCTGCAACATACATCGCGTTTCTACAGAATGATCTGCCAACGTTGCTCGAAAGTGTCCCACTGGAAACGCGTCGACGTATGTGGTATCAGCATGATGGTGCACCTGCACATTCCGCAATTAACACTAGACTGACCCTCGACAGGATGTTCGACGGGCGTTTCATAGGACGTGGAGGACGCATAAATTGGCCAGCCCGTTCTCCTGATCTTACACCTGTTAGCATGTGGACGTAATGTGCTGTTCCAGTCTCTTCTGTACCTTAGGTCCATCACCGTTCCCTTTGGATCCCTACGTAATTCGGTGCTCTCCGATACACACGATCGGACAGCGGAGGAGTGGTACTCAAGCATCAACTTTAGGTTACAATATCTCCGGATGTAATTAACATTTTACAATGCAACAAACGGCACTGATTACGTATTTGTTTATATGTTCAGATGTGCTAACAAGACTAACGGGGTTCCATTTTAAAAAAACGTAGGTTTGTGTTAAAAAAATACTTCCGTGCATTTTTTTATGGTTTGTATTAACCAATTACACCAGCCCCTCTCCTCACGTTCGGTCTGTGGAATCGATTCTTCAGTATTTGATGTGGTTTACGAAATACAGCCAGCGGTAATGTCAGGTGACTCACCCTGTATATTATGACTTTTGAACACTATTAAGGTAAATTCATTGTTTGTTCTCTATCAAAATCTTTCATTTGCTAACTATTCCTGTCAGTAGTTAGTGCCCTCAGTAGTTTGAATCTTTTATTTAGCTGGCAGTAGTGTTGTTCGCTGTATTGCTGTAGACCGAGTAACGAAGATTTTGTGAGGTAAGTGATTTGTGAAAGGTATAGGTTATTGTCAGTCAGGGCCATTCTTTTGTAGGGATTATTGAAAATCAGATTGCGTTGCGCTAAAAAAAAACATTGTGTGTCAGTTTAGTGTTGATCAGAATAGGCAAAGATCGAAATGTCTGAGTACGTTCAGTTTTGCTCAGCTGTTTGAAAATCACATAATGTAAGAGATTTATCAGCACAGTAATTCAATAATTTTTATAAGGGGACATTTCTTGTGGGGACCCTGCCAGGATACCTCACTGGAATCTTCTGATTTTTTCCTTGTAATTTGTGTAATTAGTGTAGCTATTGTTTATTGCTAGCGCGTAATCATAGAGAGAATTTCCTTTGTAGTTGTAGTTTCTCATTGTTGTACAATAAAACAGTTGTTGCATGCATGTAGATTAGTACCAAGTATTTCGCAGCTGCGCTTGCAATTTACTAGATGTTATTTTCAGTGCTATGTTAATGTGTTTTCTTATTTTGCTCTATCAAATTTTGTTTTTCTGTGTTATCCTGTGAAATATTGTGACAATAATGGCGTGTGAAAAACGTTACACTAGGCTCCAAAGTAAACTGAGAAATAATAGTGATAACGAGGGTAGGTTATCGGCACCACTGTGGAATGAATTAACAGACATTCAAAGTGGTAATTTGGTAGTTCTGCATAGGCCGGCAAATAATGGTGTAGACAGTGAAACAATTCGTGAACAGGGAAGCATTATCGATCGATCGGTCGGCAACAGCTCGCCTCAGGAATCCGAAATGACAGGATACAATCTCGCAAATACTGAAGATTCAGGTTTTGGGTCCTCACCGTTTTCTCAAATAAATCGGGACACATTTTCTGCTTGTCAAAATGTGAATGTTGCCGGTGCAAATTCACCGCCAAAAAGCACTGAGGAAGATGTTTTAGACACCAGTGCATTGTTATTACAATTAATACAACAAATGGGACAAACACAGCAAAAGCTTCAAAAGTTAGACACAATGGAACAAAATCTTCGAAAGTTAGACACAATGGAAAAAAATCTTCAAAAGTTAGACGCAATGGAACAAAATCTTCAAAAGTTAGACACAATGGAACAAAGTCTTCAAAGGTTAGACACCACGCTTGAACAAACACGTGAAGATTTAACTACTGAGTTACATAAAATCGAATCGAAATGTCAAAAAGTCTGTAAAGACGTAAAAACACAAATTTGTGAGCATTTCCAGCCTACTTTTTCGCGGCATGAAAATACATTTCAGAATCACGAAGCAGCCATAAAAGAACTGCAAACTATTGTTCATGAAAATCATGAGACCTTGCAAGCTAAGATTGACTCAGTTGCATCTACCGATTCGGTTACGCAACTTGCAAAAACTCAGGAAAACTTAAAGGACACAGTAGATACGATTTCAACACAAATGGACACTCTGAAACTTGGTTCAGAAAAACACACTGAAGAAATAAGTTCACTATCGGAGAAAGTAGCCGAACTTTCGGATCAGTTCACTAACTTATCTACAAAGGTGGATGATGATCTGAATGACACAAGACCTGTAGCCTTCGCTGATACAAAAGAGTACGAACAAATTAGGAAATTCAAACAAAATCAGAATCAAAGTAATACACAGCACCAAAGAGAAATCCGGGAAGTACAAGATCAGTTGACACAGCTAATACAAGAATTACTTATGTCAGAGGACACTCGCGCTCCAATATGGGAAGAGGGACATAGAAATACGGAAAAGCCACAAAATAATGACACAGGGCACTTCGGAAAATATGAAATAAATTGGCAAGGCACACCAAATTTTGAGATGGAACTGCCGAAAGGACATAACAATGATCGACACGCAACTCGCCGACGTGATGATTTTGACTATAGGCTGTTTATTACTACACGTAAATTCAAAACATTTGAGAATTCCGGCAACGACATTAATCCACAATAGTGGCTTCATCAATTCTCTCATTGTTTTCCTCCCAAATGGTCATTAGAGCACAGATTAGTATTTATGTGTGGCTACTTAGAGAATGAACCAGCTGTAAGAATGCGATCAGTCATTCACGATTGCCACAGTGAAGGAAAATTTTACCATGCTTTCCTCTCAGCATATTGGTCTCAAGCCACACATGACCGACTAAAACATAGCATCATAATGATGAAACATTTCAAACAATTTGAATTTTCCAGTCTTGTGAAATATTTTGAAGACATGTTACACAAGAATCAGTACCTGTAAAACCCTTACAGCCCCTCAGAACTCATCCGCATTTGCTCAATCAAATTGCCTGAACATTTACGACATATTATTTTGGCAGGACGTTGCAAAGACGACATTGAAGCTTTTCAGGGACTGTTACAAGAATTGGAAATTGACACTGACAATCGCGGAACGCGAAAACAGGAGCACAACAATTACAGGTCACATCCGTCACAATTCCACGATGAAAGAAATAATAACTGGACATGACAAGGCTATTCTTACAATGTAAATAGTGAGCAAAACAGACACCACCCGTATGACAACCACTGGCAGAGTAATAGTTACAGAGAAACATCGCATATCCATAGTAATGAATATGACAGAGACAATAATAGAAACAGACAATATGGGAACCAAAACAATTATTGTCACGGGAAACAGAATAACTTCAGACACAACGGTCCACCATGCAGTGATAATTCAGGGAGAAATTCTCCACCACTTAACTATCAAGAAAGAAACTACAGGAGCTACCGACATGACGACAGACGATATAATCATAACGACAGGCCTGAATTTCATCAGAACTGGCGGGATTCAAACAGGGATGGGCTCTCTCAGCAAGGTGAATTTGTAGAGGTTAGGTTTCCTAATCCCAATAACGACGCACACCAACAAAGAGATAGCAGACAATGACTCGCACCACAGGCAGCCACTTGCGCCGGCTGGCTCAGAGAAAAATAACATATACGCTAACCTTGAGAAAAATTTGAGCATTATTCACCGATGTACCATATACCACATGATAATTCCGTTGAAACTCTGCGTTTTAGGAAGAGTAAAGGTTTACACCACATTTCACATGTAAAAGCGTTTATTGAAAGATAATCTGCTTTTTAACTTTGTCTTTGCCATAAAACTTTTCACTTCACGTAACTAGTATGATTTGTCAGACTTAGAATCTGCTAACATGCAACAATGTTTGAAGTTAAATATCCAGTAAAAGAACCAAGAGAACTTATTTAAACAGAAATTACGAATGCATTGTTATAGTGAACAGAGGACACAGTGTTATTGTGTGTGTACATTCTTTTTTGTTAATTGCACGATTACGTAATGACTATAAGGCTTATATACTTAGAACATATACATCTACTGCTAATGAGATTATAATGCAACATTTTGGTTTACTTGAAAATACATTCTTTATTTCAAGTACTTTCTGTGGGATTAAAGATGACTTAGCATTTGGTTTCTTTGACAGCTACACGATTATATCACTACGCTACTAATGTGTGACACAATTTACATTGTGGCTTTTGCAGTGTATCTGTTTTTCTGAATTCGTCTGGAAAGTAATACATGTTTTAGTAGTAACTTTTATGGAATAGCTACAATGAGACAGCCTTTTTCGTAGCACACCAATACGTTTCAGTATAGCACTTACTTGATCACGATAATGTATGTAATAACTACGATATCTATATGCGTAGCATTTCACTTTTGTTTACCGTTAGGTAAGTACATTGACTTCTGCAGAACTTAACTTTTGGAGGACGATAGCTACGACATCTCCAGCGAATTATCTTATAGCAAGATGCACATTTAGCGCTAAAGGACACGTATTTGAGTGATTAACTTTCTACTTAAAACATTTATTTTTAAAGATTTTTGAATTACAGTGATACAAAGGTTTTCCGTGGTACATTTCATTCCATTGCTGTAATCTGTAACACCTGAGGGTATACTTACATTAATCCTCAGGGGCGTACACACTTACTTTGTGTACCATGTGTCTGGCATGCACAAGGAGCGCTAGCTAATATGGTATGTGTTTATACAACTTTACGCATCAGTACCATATTTTTCTAACACATAAATTACACAGCTATCTGATCATTTAACTGAGAGAGACAAACATTTGTTTTACTACATCAGTGACAGATGTTTACGTAATTACACCGTTGGATAACTTCACACTTATGAAATTGTGTTTTGTCTGTACTGTGTGAACTGTTCATATTTCTTCAGAACCATCGTGATACTATGAGAGCTTTGAATGATGTATTTGGTATGAGATCATGATTTTTAAAGTACGTTTGAGGTTGATGACACTATTGAAATGAGCAGAGAATATTTTTTAGGATTTGAAATTATTGCAGAAAGCTACAATATTTTGAGATTTGGCTGAGTTTTTATGTCATTATTACGATGACATTGTGTATTATGCTGTTGAGGTATGTTTATAATCAATAAGCTGACGCTATATGAGGAATTTGATTATGCTATGTATTTATTATGATGAAATATAGAAGAAGTGTCGACGAATATGTGTATGTGTAATAAGGTAAAGAATAATGAGTAGTGATTAGGGACTCTGACTTGTGAAAAAGGACGTTGGGAACCAAGAGTCGTACTTTAAGAGTTATGAAATGTGTGTAAATGCGTGAATGTATCACAATGGCGGCGAAAATTTTTTGGACACTGTTATATTTATAAGATTTTGTTTCTACAGATTTGTAACGCAGATATTGCAACCTGTGAAATCTTATTTGTATCACACCATCACTGTAGCGGAAACTGATGTAAATATTTTGGTAAGGAAGGTAGGTCACCTCGACATAATACACTGTAAGCACCCAGCTCCGCGACGGTCACCTGGAAAAAGGCCATTAGTGTGTGCCTTTCAGAGGCACAGGTGGAGAAAAAATGAGGCTATTATCCTTGCTATTGACATTCCTTTGCAGAAAGCATCGCAAATACGACACGCTCATTACTTGGAAACATATTGTACTCTGTGCTACTTACTGAAATACTTATGAACAGATGGGAAATATTCTTACATCTGCACACCTGATTATGACAAGTATCTTTCTACGAGAGTTGAGAGAATTTATACTAACGTATGAAATGCCACATGACTATTGAATGATATTTTTATGCTTTGCTTTAGATAGTTGCTTATTTCATTTGATATCTGGTTTCCAGCTGTGTTACAGCATTGGTTTTATAAAATAAAATAAAATGCATTTGCAAATGTGAAAACTTTCTGTCAACAGATCTATTAAATAATAACTTTATAATCCACTTTCCTCGAAAAAGGAGCACTCGGAAAGAAATACCAACAAGAAGGGACTAATAACAGTAACTGCATACATAATTTTCTTTTCAAGTACTTGGTAATTTATTTTGTAGAATAAGTTTTTGTGATGGACCACTTTAATTACATAGACATTAAGATGTGAATATACATTTCCCTTATCTGTATTGTTGTCTTTACTGTAATATTTTATCTGCTTGAGCTTTGCCATGTTTAGGTATAAGTTATATTATTTGCTGCTGCTGTTTGCCAGGCGTAGCGCTACTGAATTTCACTTTGTATTACTCTGTTAAGCCAGTTTTACTACCGATTTATTTTTCTTGTTTGCTCCACATTGCATTATATTAGTTGTAATATTGCATTTGCTTTGCTAATTTAGATTTACTGCTGCTAGATTTGCCAATTTGCATTTTTTGCATTGCTGTTTGTATTAATTGTTTTGTCCTGCTGCATTGCCTCGTCCCTTAGCTTAGCATCTGAGCTCAGTAGATCTAAGTTAGCTTTAGATGGGGTAGCCTATACAAGAGAACGAGTTGTGATGAATTGGAAGAAATGCTTTGAGAAGATACAAGAAAATGGTTTGGCCAAAAACGTATTTTGAAAGAGGATATGAACAAAAAAGTACCGTTTAGTGACAACAGGTTTAGGTAGGATTTTCTTGGAAATGAATGATGAGGTAAGATAATGGAAATTAAATAATGAGGTAAGAAATATGTGAACATATAAATACAGGAAGCATGCTTGGATAGGAGTATTTTGCTGGAAACAAATGTTGAAATAAGATGAAAGATCCAGGGAATGAAGTTTTGGGTTGGACTGCAGTACCAAATGTTACACTGAAAACAAACCCTGTCCATTCTCCTGTGTTATTCTGCTATGTGTTTGTGTACTCTTGTGTATTTGTGTTTTCCCTGTCCTTATGTGTATAGCTGATAAGAGTTATGTTGTAGAATTTTTCTAATATTATGTTATTTACTTTGTAAAGATGTTTAGACATTATTTATTCTTTTCTGTTTTAATGCTCATGTGTGAAATTAATGTTTCGAAAACTATTCTCATTATTTTATACATTTACTTATGTCATAATTCCTGTAACACCGATGTATCTGTTTATTTCTATTCTTTTGTAAAGCCTGTACTACTACAAATGTTGCCTGTTCTTTAATGATGTAATTTGTACCTTTGTTATTTCATTCTTATGTTATAAAATTGTAATTGACACCAGTTCATCAAATTATTAACTTGTAACATACATTTCACTGCACACTTTTTTGTTGGTCATAGTATATGGACAATATGTGAGAAGTAGGGACTGATAGTGTTTGCACATGTGTTAATAATTCAGCAAGGGACTCGTTAACAGCATTGCTGATTCTAAGGACATTTCAAAACAAATTTTTGTGAGTGCACAAGAGGTGGTTTATGGATTTGCTATATTATCTGCAAGACTCTTCGATGGTGTTTGTGCACCTGCACAGTCGCAACAAATGGCTGCTGGCTATCTCTAAAAGGACTACAGTTGGTCTGCATCTTTGATGACTCACCAATACCATTATTTCTACAAGGACTGCAGTGGGTCTGCATCTCTGGTGGCCCACCAGTACCGTAATCTCTACCAGGACTACAGTGGGTCTGCTCTGTGATGACCTAACTACCAACATTCTTCAAATCTTCGACCGACTCTGCTGTGGGTTTGCTCTGTTGTGGCCCATTACCTGTTTTGATGTCAAGAGTCAGCACTGTCTTTCCGTTGGAAGGACAACACTACTTCTTCAAGACTGCATGGAAATCCACTACTTCCATCTGCATTTTCTTTTACTAATGAGACTTTGGGAAAAAACTGTAATTACTACTGTGATGAATAATCAGGACTGTCTTTACGGACTGTAAGAAAATTTTTCCTTTTGACCAACATTGTATCGGTAAGTGTGTGCATTTTATTTCTTTGTTATTGTAATCATGAAATTTTTTTTTTCAAATCTGTGTTGGCCACTGCCCAAAACAATTTGTAAAATTTTTTCTGGGGAGCATGGGGGCTATGTATGTAGGCTGTTTAGGTTCTTATATTGGTAACGCCACCGTCACGTAGCGCTCTGTATGAAAATCACTGGCTGTGCTGTGTGCAGTCTGTGGCTGGGTGGCATTGTTGTAATATTCGCTGTTGTAGTGTTGGGCTGTTGGCTGTTAACAGCGCATAGCGTTGCGCAGTTGGAGGTGAGCCGCCAGCAGTGGTGGATGTGGGGAAGTCAGATGATAGATTTTTGTGAGAGGATGATCTGGACGTGTGTCCATCAGGAACAGTACATTTGTATGAATGGATGTCATGAACTGCTATATATATTATGACTTTTGAACACTATTAAGGTAAATACATTGTTTGTTCTCTATCAAAATTTTTCAATTGCTATCTATGCCTATCAGTAGTTAGTGCCTTCAGTAGTTTGAATCTTTTATGTAGCTGGCAGTAGTGGCGCTCGCTGTATTGCAGTAGTTCGAGTAACGAAGATTATTGTGAGGTAAGTGATTTGTGAAAGGTATAGGTTAATGTTAGTCAGGGCCATTCTTTTGTAGGGATAATTGAAAGTCAGATTGCATTAGGCTAAAAAAACATTGTGTGTCAGTTTAGTGTTGATCAGAATAGGTAAAGAACGAAATGTCTGAGTACATTCAGTTTTGCTCAGTTGTTTGAGAATCAAATAATGTAAGAGATTAATCAGCACAGTAATTAAATAATTTTTATAAGGGGACGTTTCAAGTGTAAGATGTGCGAAAATCAAAATTTTTCACCGACAGTTTCCGTAAATTTGGGTGATAAATGTTTCACATCGGCCGGAGTGACGTCTCTCAGTATTTGGCGAGCAGTACAGCCGTAAAAAAAGCCGCCTGGAATGCATAAAGCACGTCTGTACCACCAAAGGCGTTAAGGGCTGGTGGTTTGTGGGCTCGGAACTGGTGCTCGATAGTGTCACAGATGTTTCCCATCGTTTTCAGATTGCATAAATTTCGTGAGCAAGACGTCATCTTCGGTTTACCAATATCTACTCAGTAGGAATCAGCATGGGTTTCGAAAAAGACGATCGTGTGAAACCCAGCTCGCGCTATTCGTCCACGAGCCTCAGAGGACCATATACACGGGTTCCCAGGTAGATGCCATGTTTCTTGACTTCCGCAGGGCGTTAGATACAGTTCCCCGCAGTCGTTTAATGAACGAAGTAAGAGCATATGGACTATCAGACCAATTGTGTGATTGGATCAAACAGTTCCTAGATAACAGAACGCAGCATGTCATTCTCAATGGAAAGAAGTCTTCCGAAATAAGAGTGATTTCAGGTGTGCCGCAGGGGAGTGTCGTAGGACCGTTGCTATTCAGAGTATATATAAATGAGCTTGTGGATGACATCGGAAGTTCACTGAGGCTTTTTGCGGATGACGTTGTGGTATATCGAGAGGTTGTAACAATGGAAAATTGTATTGAAATGCAGAAGGATCTGCAGCGAAATGACGCATGGTGCAGGGAATGGCAATTGAATCTCAATGTAGCCAAGTGCAATGTGCTGCAAATACATAGAGAGAAAGATCCCTTATCATTTAGCTACAATATAGCACGTCAGCAACTGGAAGCAGTTAATTCCATAAATTATCTGGGAGTAGGCATTAGAAGTGATTTAAAATGGAATGATCATATAAAGTTGATTATCGGCAAAGCAGATGCCAGACTGAGATTCATTGGAAGAATCCTAAGGAAATGCAATCCGATAACAAAGGAAGTAGGTTACAGTACGCTTGCTCGCCCGCTGCTTGAATACTGCTGAGCAGTGTGGGATCCGTACCAGATACGGTTGATAGAAGGGATAGAGAAGACCCAACGGAGAGCAGCGCGCTTCGTTACAGTATCATTTACTAATCGCGAAAGCGTTACGGAGATGATAGATAACCTCCAGTGGAAGACTCTGCAGGAGAGATGCTTAGTAGCTTGGTACGGGCTTTTGTTGAAGTTTCGAGAACATACCTTCACCGAGGAGTCAAGCAGTATATTGCTCCCTCCTACGTATATCTCGCGAAGAGACCATGAGGATAAAATCAGAGAGATTAGATCCCACACAGAGGCATACCGACGATCCTTCTCTCCACGAACAATACGAGACTGGAATAGAAGGGAGAACCGATAGAGGTACTCACGGTACCCTCCGCCACACACCGTCAGGTGGCTTGCGGAGTATGGATGTAGATGTAGATGTAGATGCCCTTCAAACCGCTGCAGCATAAAGAGCCCTTCACCGTAGGGGAAGACGTCACGCATGAAGGGATGCAGGCCGTTAGCGATTATGCACACGTAATGGACATGAGGATGCAGAAGGCAATGGAAACCACTGCATTAAAGACACGTAACGTGTATCCACAGGACATGTGGCCTGTAATTGAAGAAGTGTCATGATGATCTCTCCATTGGCAAAAGATTCCGGAATAGTCCCCCATTCGGATCTCCGGGAGGGGCTGCCAAGGGGGAGGTTACCATGAGAAAAAGATTGAATAATCAACGAAAGGATAACGTTCTACGAGTCGGGGCGTGGAATGTCAGAAGCTTGAACGTGTAGGGAAACTAGAAAATCTGAAAAGGGAAATGCAAAGGCTCAATCTAGATATAGTAGGGGTCAGTGAAGTGAAGTGGAAGGAAGACAAGGATTTCTGGTCAGATGAGTATCGGGTAATATCAACAGCAGCAGAAAATGGTATAATCAGAATCGACAGCAGACCAACATTGACAACGATAGCTGAGGTATACATGCCGACTTCGCAAGCTGAAGATCAACAGATAGAGAAAGTGTATGAGGATACTGAAAGGGTAATGCAGTATGTAAAGGGGGACGAAATTCTAATAGTCATGGGCGACTGGAATGCACTTGTAGGGGAAGGAGTAGAAGAAAAGGTTACGGGAGAATATGGGATTGGGACAAGGAATGAAAAAGACTAATTGAGTTCTGTAACAAGTTTCGGCTAGTAACAGCAAATACCCTGTTCAAGAATCACAAGAGGAGAAGGTATACTTGGAAAAGGCCGGGAGATACGGGAAGATTTCAATTAGATTACATCATGGTCAGACAGAGATTCCGAAATCAGATACTGGATTGTAAGGCGTACCCAGGAGCAGATATAGACTCAGATCACAATATAGTAGTGATGAAGAGTAGGCTGAAGTTCAAGACATTAGTCAGGAAGAATCAATACGCAAAGAAGTGGGATACGGAAGTACTAAGGAATGACGAGATACGTTTGAAGTTCTCTAACGCTATAGATACAGCAATAAGGAATAGCGCAGTAGGCAGTACAGTTGAAGAGGAATGGACATCTCTAAAAAGGGCCATAACAGAAGTTGGGAAGGAAAACGTAGGTACAAAGAAGGTAGCTGCGAAGAAACCATGGGTAACAGAAGAAATACTTCAAATGATTGATGAAAGGAAGAAGTACAAACATGTTCCGGGAAAATGAGGAACACAGAAATACAAGTCGCTGAGGAATGAAATAAATAGGAAGTGCAGGGAAGCTAAGACGAAATGGCTGCAGAAAAAATGTGAAGACATCGAAAAAGATATGATTGTCGGATGGACAGACTCAGCATACAGGAAAGTCAAAACAACCTCTGATGACATTAAAAGCAACGGTGGTAACATTAAGAATGCAACGGGAATTCCACTGTTAAATGCAGAGGAGAGAGCAGATAGGTGGAAAGAATACATTGAAAGCCTCTATGAGGGTGAAGATTTGTCTGATGTGATAGAAGAAGAAACAGGAGTTGATATAGAAGAGTTAGGGGATCCACTATTGGAATTTAAAAGAGCTTTGGAGGACTTACGGTCAAATAAGGCAGAAGGGATGTATAACATTCCACCAGAATTTCTAAAATCATTGGGGAAAGTGGCAACAAAACGACTGTTCACGTTGGTGTGTAGAATATATGAGTCGGGCGACATACCATCTGACTTTCGGAAAAGCATCATCCACACAATTCCGAAGACGGCAAGAGCTCACAAGTGTGAGAATTATCACACAATCAGCTTAACAGCTCATGCAAGGAAGCTGCTTACAAGAATAATATACAGAAGAATGGAAAAGAAAATTGAGAATGAGCTAGGTGACGATCGGTTTGGCTTCAGGAAAAGTAAAGGGACGAGAGAGGCAATTCTGACGTTACGGCTAATAATGGAACCAATGCTAAAGAAAAATCGGACACTTTCATAGGATTTGTCGACCTGGACAGTCTAATGAGTACACAGTATGGTTTGAGAGTAAATCGGAGAAAGACGAAGGTAATGAGAAGTAGTAGAAATGAGAACAGCAAGAACGAAGTCAATGAAGTTAAGCAATTCTGCTACCTAGGCAGTAAAATAACCAATGACTGACGGAGCAAGGAGGACATCAAAAGCAGACTCGCTATGGCAAAAAAGGCATTTCTGGCCAAGAGAAGTCTACTAATATCAAATACCGGCCTTAATTTGAGGAAGAAATTTCTGAGGATGTACGTCGGGAGTACAGCATTGTATGGTAGTGAAACATGGACTGTGGGAAAACCGGAACAGAAGAGAATAGAAGCATTTGAGATGTGGTGCTACAGAGGAATGTAGAAAATTAGGTGGACTGATAAGGTAAGGAATGAGGAGGTTCTACGCAGAATCGGAGAGGAAAGGAATATGTGGAAAATACTGATAAGGAGAAGGGACAGGATGATAGGACATCTGCTAAGACATGAGGGAATGACTTCCATGGTACTAGAGGGAGTTGTAGAGGGCAAAAACTGTAGAGGAAGACAGAGATTGGAATATGTCAAGCAAATAATTGAGGACGTAGGTTGCCAGTGCTACTCTGAGATGAAGAGGTTAGCACAGGAAAGGAATTCGCGGCGGGCCGCATCAAACCAGTCAGTAGACGGATGACCAAAAAAAAAAATCGACAGAACTCATGGTTTCTTCGCGGCATAACAGTGCCCCCCATCGGCCTGCGTCCGTGGCGCTGTACATATTTCAAACAGCTGACCGTCTGGATGGTGGTGTATCGGGATACGATCATTGAGCTGGTGTAACAACCAATGTACTTCATTTGACCACGTGACGCGTTCCGGTTAATCCTCGCTCGAATCTTGATGACGTCATGTCCGCGCAGTTGCAATTGGTGACGTCGTTGGGTTAATATAGAAGGACGGCTGAATGGTGTACGTCGAAACACTTGTGTCTGCAACAGCAAAGTACTCTGACGTCAGATCTGCCAGTGATCGCCACCTATCCTCCTTTACAGAGTGGTAATCCTCCAGCGTCCGCGTTGTCTGATGGAGTGTGGACGGCCAACATGATGTTGGCTACTCGTGATCTCACTAACGTTCAGTCTATAGACGCCCACGACGGCGGCACTCGAACAGCAGTCCAGTTCTGCTATTTCCGAGATGCACAGGACCATAGCAAGTTGTCCTTTGTCCAAGTCGCTTACGTCAGTGGATTGTCCCACTCGCGGCACGACCCGTCGTTTGAGCGATTACCCATTCGTCACTGCTCCGCTTACGTGCCGCTACTAGGCAGTAGTCACGATAGCAGTGAGCAGCGCTTGTGGTATTGAGCTCACCAGTCTAGTTGTCTACTCCTATCCTACATGTGAACTGAGAGACATACAGTGGTCCGGCAAAACCGTATTCATGGCTGAATCAGTCCTCTACGGTAATGGGAGAAAGAAGGTGACTGCAACATCAAAGTTAACGTCCTACTATATGGGTTTATACCTGAAGTCGTATGTCAATCCATCTCCGAAATTCACTTTTTGCAAAATCTGATCTCTCATTTCTCTTCCATATGAGCACAGAAATACAGAAGTGTAAAAATAACCATTAGTTGTTCACCATAACATGAATTTAAATCTGAATTTTTGAATCAACTCATCTCCGAAATTCGCTTTTTATAAAAGAGGATCTTCCATTTATCTTCCATATGAATAGAATAGGTAGAAGTATAAAAATAATCGTTAGTTGTTCTCCACAAAGAGTTGTGAAGAAGGGTCCGTCTGGTCAGGGTAGTTTTGCTCTTTCCACACAACCCCTTCTAGTCTGTATTAGAAAATTACACGTCATGTTTCGTCGTGAACTAAATGGGTGGATTTCTTTTGTTACTGAGTATACGCTTTGCCCATAATTTCGCTATTAACTTTCAGTAAGCATATCTGGAGTTGCTACTTTTATTGTTTCGGTAGCACAATGTCTTTAGGTAATAACTGGCGACGAAGGCTCAACAGTTCCGACCGGCCGCCGTGTCATCCTCAGCCCGCATGGGTTAATGCATGCGGATATGGAGGGGCATGTGGTCAGCCCACCACTCTCCCGGCCGTATGTCAGTTTATGAGACGGGAGCCGCTACTTGTCAATCAAGTAGCTCCTCAATATACATCACAACAAGGGCTGAATGCACCCCGCTTGCGAACAGCGCTCGACAGACCGGATGGTCAGCCATCCAAGTGCTAGTCAAGCCCGACAGCGCTTAATTTGACGGGAACCGGTGTTGCCACTGCGTCAAGGCCGTTAGCCTTTACATAATAAAAAAAAATAAAAAAACTTTTAATCATAATTGTCTTAATATAATATTTAGTTATTGCTTGACGTAAAGATAAAAATATTTTCACTGTGTGACCACATAATGCAGAATGTTGGACTCATAAGAACTGTACGAATGCGACCACTGCCGCGAAGCACTCCACTCATGTGTAAAGTTATCTTTCTACTGTTCAATACGGTAATCATCTGACGAATTTCTTGTGTCATTCCTCGCTCAGTAACGAGTTTTCGAACAAATAAGTAGCTTCATGTGTAAACAGGTATTTAATGACCTAACAATAACGTACCACAGAGCTCTGAAGTTCATCTTACAAAAGTCTGTGTAACTATCGTAACAATATTTGAACATTATCATTCCCCAGGGGTACACAAAGATGGAACAGCCCTCGTCAATAACTACAGCTTTACAGCGGCAACACAATAAATATACTATTACATTGTTTCATTCTGCGTACTCTGAATACCCATTTATCCTCCATAGCTCTAAATAATTAAGCTGAGACGCAGGAGAAGAAAGTGAATAGCTTTTCTGTAACGTACAACTTGCGAAGTGTTCTTTTATTTATCTCGTCATAACATACAAAGAAAATATCCTGCAGTCCTTATTAATTGGACTTGTAGGTCGCATCAAAGAAATGCAGATTATACCTTCCACACTCGCTTATGACAGATGTTAATTATACCTATATTCTTCAATCCTTACTGCCAGTTTATTAACTACGACAGTGGTCATAGAATTGATTATATTTATTGCCGAAGCACTCACGAATAAACGATGTAGCGTTTAGATTCAATAGCTGAACGTCGAATTCATGAAAAGAAATGCAAGAAACTAATCTAAAACTACACAATAAAACACCTGAATCGAAACATTACCTAATAGTCTCCATAGTGTTTTCAGTAATTAGCTGAAAACCTCGAAGCCACTGTCACTAAGAAGACATAATGTAGATTCATTCATCTCTTTCAGTCAATAGAAGAGCTTTCTATATCAGTCATGATCTTAGTATTGATAACACCGGAATAACTCATGTCAAAGACAACGACAATGGCTGCAGCAAAGATGACGCTGAAGCTTCGTAAGTTCCCCGTTACTCCGTTTGCACCTACTTCAAGCTCAAGTTTCAGATTTAATTATAGTCGCTTTGTGGAAAATTAATATCCGACCACTTTTGTTGCTGTAAAACGTTCAAAGACGGTTTTAAAAACTTATAAAGATACGGGGAAGTACAGCTTCATCACCGACAGCTCGTTCCAATTTCCTATCAGGCATTTAATAATTTGAATTGGCTGATGGTACCCCGCTGACACAGATTAATTTCCGACCAAAGCGACCTAAAATAGCCCCGCGGCAATTTCCTGTCGGTGCACAGCCGGCATTAGGTACTTCCACAGCGACGGCGTGTCTGTCCAAGGGCTGTAGTTTTCTCTCCCACGCTTCAGGAGCTCCGTACTGATGATATGGCAGTCGCAGAGCTTGTCAGTATGAATGTACGGAAAATGCGCTCATGTTACAGAAGACGCGGCTCGCCACTGTACTGTGGAGAAATCCACAGTTCCGCAACTAAGCAGCTTGTTTCACAAAGCTTCCAAATGTACAGAGTAATTACAGAGTTTGCAATTCAGTACATGCAGAGCAAGATTTTCGCAATTCACTGAGAGCTCCTACGGTATTATTTCCTTAAAGTAGCGATTTCGGTGACATGAAAGTCACTAAAACTGAAATTTTATGAACTTAGATTCCTAATCATTGATGGGATGATAGCCATCATACGCTGAGTTTGCAGCAAGAAAACGAAAACAAAATTATTAATAGTGACGCTGATGATAACAGCGAATTGTAACACTAATATGAAATAGTCGGAAGAATTTCTTATAGAAATCCAACGTTTCATCCTCAACGGCAGAGGACGTCTTCAACGCCGATTTTAGCCTTCAATTTTTCTTGACTGTCTGGCTCACTACCGACTTTAATAGAATTCTGTTGTCATGTGCTCCTCTGCAGAGGCGTGACGTCACATGTTTCAGAAGTCCGTGCGCAGTTGTTCGTCGTCAGTTATTGTCAACTGTTGCTATCACCCTATTGTGGAAGAAGGGTACACATGTCCTTCAGCACCGGAATCCATATATGATTCAGTTCTCACCATCCTCTTTCCGATAAAAATTACTGGGTGTTTAGTAAACTCTTTGTCTCTCTCTTTAGCCTACCATGGTATTCGCTTGGGGCCGACAGTACTAGAGTCTTGTCAGATCAAATCCGTTGATCTCCTGGATGCCAAACGTGTTCCACAACAGCTGAACTATCTGCCACGGTGGTCATGGGTCCTTCAAAGAATCTTCAAGCCCTTTGAAGATGTGCTCAGATGATGGGGCCGAAACGTTAGCATTCATTTAAAATTCATCAGACCACGGCATCATAGCCCAGAATGTCTTAATCAGTGTGACATCTTCCGCC
Organism: Schistocerca serialis cubense; assembly: GCF_023864345.2. Taxonomy (NCBI): domain Eukaryota; kingdom Metazoa; phylum Arthropoda; class Insecta; order Orthoptera; family Acrididae; genus Schistocerca; species Schistocerca serialis. The sequence continues at coordinate 659,554,236 of NC_064639.1, read as the reverse complement.
GTGCTGTAAATATTTGTATTATCTAAGTACTGAGCACCTAAAACAAATAAATAATGTGTCATATAAAATGCTTAAATTACTATAATGAGTATGAGGCAGTATGGCAGAAACGTTCATTGTTATTAGCATTTAATGTATTTTATGAGATAAGGCTGCTTACACTGAGGAATATTTTAGTGAGAACGGCACCGGTAGATGAAGCTTACTTATTTATTTTCGTGTTGGCGTATATTAGACAAACATCTCTTCCAGACCTCAACCATTATGACAGTAGCGGAGAATTTCCTTATCTCGATCTTGGGCATTAATAAGTATTAAAAATCATAACGGGCTTTCAGTATTGACGGTAATATTTGATCTGGAAAACGAAAGAATAAATTGTTTCCTGTAAGCATTTAATTTTGTCAATATAAACAACAGTGTGGTAAGGGTAAGAAGAAAATACCTCAGTCTGCCTAAGAGTGATCTACTGTGTGTAGAATGCAAATTTCCATGACCGTGATTTGCGCTGTATGTGAATTTTGTTGTGTGGGCATTATACCCGGGCCCTAGGTAGTAAGAGATGAAACGACAGGCACATAAATATGCCTGAGACAAATTCCTAATTCCCATGAAACTACATTCAACAAGTAATCCACTGTGTTCTGAGGAAAATTTTTCTTCATTGTACCCTTATATTTTTCATTAAGCAGGTTGTTCAAATGTGTGTGAAATCTTATGGGACTTAACTGCTAAGGTCATCAATCCCTAAGCATACACACTACTTAACCTAAATTATCATAAGGACAAACACACACTCCCATGCCCGAGGGAGTACTCGAACCTCCGTCGAGACCAGCCGCACAGTCCATGACTGCAGCCATTAAGCAGATTACGTACTTGAAGTACGGTTCAGGGTGATTTATAAAAGACACACCTACGGCTGTACTAATCTCTTCGGTGGGCTTTAACTACTATTTCGTGTATTACAAAACTTTCATCTCAAATAGAAGTCAGATCGTGGCCAATTTGCCGAAAATGGTGGATGTTCTAAGAAATCGTCCAACTAATCCCTCTGTTTTCCCACTGTCAAACGACCTACTTCGACAGCTGCATGAACCTATTTTTTGAGGCGGGGGGGAGGAGGGGAGTGGGGTAGAGGGTTGCTGCGAGCCATCAGGACTCATCTCCTGTGCCAACCTCTCAGAGCGTCACTTTCTCCTTACGCCCTCTGTCTTCCTTCTCAAATTTAACAGCCTACAGTTCTCATCAGTACCACGAAATTTACTTGCTGATTTCGTAATAGACGTTTCACATCCTGTTCTCTCTTCTTTTCTGTTTTCCATATGTTCCTTTCGTCGTCGGTTCTGCCCACAACTTCCTCATTCATTATAATACGAGTACGCCTGTCATTATTTGTCTGTGGCTCAATATCTCAAACGCTTCGATTCTCATTTCTTTCCGTTTTATACAGTGCATGATTCAACTCTATACGATACTGGGATGCAAACATACATCCTCAGAAATTTCTTGTTCAAATTATAGCTAACGTTTGATACTAGTACACTTCATTTTGCCAGGAACTCTGTCTTTGACTATGCTGGTCTGCATTTTATGCCCCCCCCCCCCCCCTTAACCCGTCCGGTTAGCCGAGCGTTCTAACGCACGGCTTTCTCGAGTGGGAAGGAGCACCTGGTCTCTGGCACGAATCCGCCCGGCGGACTTGTGTCGTGGTCCGGAGAGCCGACCAGTCTGTGGATGGTATTTAGGCGGTTTTCCATCTGCCTCGGCGAATGCGGTCTGGTTCCCCTTATTCCCCCTCGGCTAAACTATGTCGGCGATTGCTGCGCAATCCACGTACGCGTACGCCACCATTACTCTACCACGCAAACATAGGGACTACACTCGTCTGGTGTGAGACGTTCCTGGGGGAATAACCCTGGGTTTGGTGTGGGGCGGCGGAGGGGTGAAGTGGACTGTGGTAGTCGTCGTGGGGTTGTGGACCGCTGCGGCTGCGGCAGGGACGGAGCCTAACCGTCATTTCCAGTTCCCCGGTTAACATACAATAGACTACAATTCAATGCCCCCCCCATGCCTCGTCCATAATTTTGGTTCAAAGGTCTCAGACTTAATTCATTTCGCCTTCTTCGATGTCTCCAGTTTTGATGTAATCATGATCACTACTCTCATTTCTGCTACCCCTCACTGCCCCCATATTTCTTCATTGTACTCTAAGTCAGTAGTATGTGCCGAGCAGACTGTTCATTCCGGTCCATGTGTCCTTTTATTCTTTCAATGTCATCTGGGAATCTTATCATCGACGTTCTTTAATCCTGACATTTAACTCCTCTCCTGAGTCTATCTCTTATTTCCGTAATTGCTTCTTCGATATACAGATTGAAAAGAAGAGACAAACGTTGCAAACCCTGTCTGCAATCCTTTTTAATCCAGCACTTCCTTCTTTATCTCCACCCTTATTTTTCGTTCTTGGTTCTTATACATATTGTATATTACCCATCTTGCCCTATAACTTACACCAGTTATTCTGAAAATTTCCTTCATCTTTCTCCATATTATGTGGCCTAGCGCTTTCTCAAGGTCGAAAAAGTTTATGAAGGTATCTTGATTTCCTTTAAGTCTTGCTTCCATTAACAAGCACAAAATCAGACCGTCTTTCTGTTACCTATACCGTTCCAAAAGCCAAAATTATCGTCATCTAACAGTTCCTCAGTTTTTGTTTAATGACCTGAACATATATTTAAAAAAGTTCCCATTACAAATATCCCCTGCGTGCATTTTCGTAAAAATCGTGCAGCAGAGTAATACTTGTAAGATGGAGATTTTTAGTGTTCCGTACCTCCAATGGAGAAGACCAAGCCATTACAGGACCACTTTGTTGTCCGTTTGTGTCTCTGTCTTTTGAGACCCCTTTTTCTCAGGAATGGTGAGAGGTATTAAGCTGATATTTACGCCTTTTGGCGGTGTAAAAAAATTAATCTTTTAAGTCAATGTAATCAAATGATGTCACCTTTTATGCCACATGTTTTGAGGCAAACGAACTTATCAAAGCTGTAGGGTACTTTTGATGGAATCATGAAATTGAGCAAGAAGCTATGTTTCGCAGTACAAGTAAAGTAAAATATCCAGAAAATCCTTAAGTTCTAATTGTGTTACACAAGTTCTTTCATATGCCTGCTTTTGTCCGTCTGTCCGTCTATCCGTCTGTTGAGGTCTCTTCTTACCAGGAAGAGGCAGAGGTAACAAGTTGAAATACGAGGGGCGTTCAGAAAGTAAGCTCCGATCGGTCGCGAAATGGAAACGACTATGAAAATCCGATAAAGCTTTGCACAGATGTGTTGGGTAGTGTCTCTAGTATAACCCCAGTTAGCATCACGTCGCTCTTCTCATTTCTGAGCTCGCAGTGAGTGCGTAAAGATGTCTAGAAAATAGTGTCTGCCGCCAAGTACGAGGGCCTGGTGAGAAATTTCGCCTGAAGCTATGCAGCTAACATTACATAACTGTCGTGCTGTTTCTTCTTCAAGACAATTCTCAGCCGCATTCTGCAGGGGCAATGAAGATGCTCCTGCATCGTTTTCAAATGGAAATGTTGCATTACACACAATACAGTCCGCAATTGTCTCCCCCTGAGTTTCATCTCTGGTCACATGAACCGCTGTCTTTGAAGAGAACATTTTGACACAGACAACGAGGTGTAGGCCAGTGTGGAGAATTGGCGGAAAGCACTGGCGGCTGCCTTCTATGATGAGGCTATTGAAAAGTTGGTACAACGCTACGACAAAAGTCTAAGTCAGAACGGCGACTACGTAGAGAAGTAGCTGAAAGGTGTAGCTAATTGTTAGAAGTAAAACATTTCTGATGTTCACTGTGGTTTCAATTTGGCAATCAATCGGAGCTTACTTTCTGAACAGGCCTCCTATATCTCATATATTAAGGCCTATAACTCATGGGCATCGTAAAAACTTTAAGCTTTTAAGTCAAGCCAATCAATAGATACGGCCGTTTATGTCACATATGTTGATACTTGCAAACTCTCTCGTTAAATGCTATACATGAAAACCGTCATCTAGTCAGACAGCTGCGCGGAGTGGGCGCGCGATTAGAGGCGCCATGTCATGAATCCGGCGGCCACTCCCACCGGAGGTTCTAGTCCTCCCTCGGGTATGGGTGTGTGTGTTGTTCTTAGCGTAAGTTAGTTTAAGTGGTGTGTAAGTCTACGGACCCGTGACCTCAGCGGTTTGGTCCCATAGGAATTCACACACATTTGAACATCTAGTCAGACAGCTCACGATCAATGGAAATATATTAGACCTTGTAGCTACAAATAGGCCTGAACACATCGACCGCGTCAGTATAGAGACAGGAATTTGTGCCATGAAGTCATCAAGGAGACTATGCTTATTAAAGCTGGTAAATCAGTCAAGGAGGCTAAGCGAAAGTTCTGCTGGAAAGTGCAGATAATAAGTTGTCAGCATCTCACGTAGACATTGAATTGACATCATTTAATTCCAGTAAGATGAATGTAGAGGAATTATGGATCAAGTTTAAACGGACTGTAAATCCTGTCTTGGAGAAGTATGTGCCGAGTAAGTGGATTAAGGACGGAAAAGTCCCACCGTGATTTGACAACGAAGCTCGGATACACCTGTGGAAGAAACGGGTGTTGCGTTCTCGATTGAAACGCACAAATTACGACAGGCAAAAGTTAGTAGACATTCATGCAGCTGTTAAAAGACCCTTGCGCGAACTGTTCAAAAACTACCACCGTCATACTTTAGGAAAAGTCTTGCCGAGAACGTGAGAGAAATCACTAAGTCAATCTAAGGCTTCTATCCAGTCATCCGTTGACCAGTCTGGTATGCGTTGTTCGCACTCTAGGAAAACAGTCTCGCACGTTTGCATTGTGCTATTGGATAGTGCGGTCTCGCACACGTTTTACGCAACACGTTGCCGAAATTCACACAGCTAGAAAAACTGTCTGTATGTTGTAACCTCCACCTCACTTATCGACCTTAATGACAGTGAAAATTTAAACCGTGTGCACCTAATGGAAATTTGGGAAAAGCCATCGTCACCGAAGTTAATTTGTCGGTAAAGAGGGAAGAAAGGGTTACATCAAAATGAAAGGAAAAATGCAAATGCAAATGAAATTGGTGGTAATTAATTTTGAGAAAAGGGTAAAATTAATAAAGAAACTAAATGTGCGGGCGTTACGTTAACAATTAGTTGGCGTTAATTAGATATTTGAGATTTGGGGAAAATTACGGTCGCCAGTCCTATGGTCAACTACTATAATAACTGAAAATGAGAGATTAATGCACATATAATTAGCACTAAAAGCGTGGCAACTGAAGGTTGACACGTGCTGTGTGAAAACTGAATGTTTATCAGAAGTAATAAATTACGCTACACTCTGACTTAATTTATCAAAATCATTAATAAAACTGAAAAATTGAAAGTTAATTTAGTGACTGAAATTAATAGTGAACTTTGTTTCTGAAGCACTACGAAATTCAATAAAATAAGGTTAGCCTTGGGCTACCTCAACAATCATTTCAAAAGCTACTTGAATCTACGCAATTCAGAAATAAGAGATTTTACTTTGAACTTGAATTAAATGATTCTGAACAATTAACAATAGTAAAATTTAGTACGTACCAAGCTGAGCTGCAGTCACAGGTAAGCTAAAATATAGTAACAAAACTCGCACTCTTAATTTGTGCTTGTGTAATCTAAATATCGTAGCCAGCTATGAATACCTTAAAACTATGAAATTAAAGCAGTGATATGGAATAATATTTCTTTAATGCTGGCGTTTGAATTTCAACGACACTTGGGTTGTTTATGGAAAAGGAAGGGACCCTGCTTGGTAAAGCAATTGGGACAATGAGCAACAAAGGTTCATGCTAAGTTGCTGTATTTTGCTAATGAAACAGTTTGAAAAGCTGAGGTGTGCCATACATTTCTAAAAATTTACGTGCTTCCAGCCTTCCTTGTTGGTTGATTGAAGGTTTGAAGCCGTCGGTCGAGGAGGTGGCGACAGTCACTCATTGTCGGCCGTCGCTGTTGCAGAAGCTGGATGTTGGCGCGCCTTCTTCTCGACGCGGTCACCAGGCGAAACGGGCTCTTGATGTGCGCCAGCTAATGATTCCCGTCCGCGACACCGTGTCAGAAACTATTATAGCAAGTCGAGCGCAATTACATGCTGCCAAATCACGAAAGTGCGGCAAATCGCGGGAGCGTCACTCAACACACCTGCTCCAAGGCCCTACTCCCGCCAGATTCCCACTCTGCCCGCGCTCCACGCGGCAGAGTTAACACTACCAAAGATCCTAAACACTGTGGTTCTCCCCACGACCTACAGATGTAATCGTTCGATAGCATAGTTTTCCCTATGCCAGACCCAGCGTAAAAATACAAATAATATTTACAAAACAAACAAATTATACATCGACATAAATGCATATATATATATATATATATATATATATATATATATATATATATATATACAAATAGTAAAACAAATGCAATATATAAAGACACAGAAATGTCATATCTTCAGGTAACAAAATAAGGAAAAAATTATAGGACAATAGATGGAAATAGGAGGATATGCATTTCCGGCGTTACAATGGGTTCTGAATGTCTAATTTTGGAGACGACATTTACTACAATATTATGTACTAATCAATACCCACTCCCCCCTATGATCCATGGACTTTGACGTTGGCAGGGAGGCTTGTGTGTCTCAGTGAAACCGATAGCCGTAACATAGGTGCAACCATAGCGGAGGGCCACCTGTTGAGAGGCCAGGCAATCGTGTGGTTCCTGAAGATGGGCAGCGGCAGACTTTCCGGCAGCTGCAGAGCAACAGTCTGACTACTCAGACCTTGTATCATAACCAAAACGGACTTGCCGTGCTGCTACTACGAACGGCTGAAACCAAGGAGAAGCTAGAGCCATAATTTATCCCGAGGCCATGTAACATTTCTGTATGTTTAAATTCTCATGGCATGCTCGTAGGTAAAATATTCTGAAGGTAAAATAGTCCTACATTCAGATCTTCGGACGGGGAGTACTCAGGAAGCAGTCGTCACCAGGGGAAACAAAACAGGCTTTCTATGAATCGGAGCATGGAGTTTTGGAGTACTTAATCAAGAAAGTACGTTAGAAAATTTAGAAAGGGAAATGGATAGCTTAATGTTAGATATATTAGGAGTTACTGACGTTCGGTGGCTGGAGGGACAGCGCTTCTCGTCAGGTGATTACAGACTTATAAGTACAAAATAAAATAGGGACAATCCAGGAGCGGGTTTCATAATCGGTAAGAAAATAGGAATATGGGTAAGCTGCTATAAACAGCACAGTGAACGCAGAATTGTAGACGAAGTAGACACGAAGCCCACAACACTAAAGTAGTGCTAGTTTGTATGCCAACTAGCTCCGAAGATGACGAAAAGATTGAAGAAATCTATAATTATGAGAAAGACATTACTCAGTTAAGGGAGACGAAAACTTAATAGTGGTGGAGGACTATAATCTGACAGTAGGAAGGGGAAGAGAATGAAAAATAAGAGGTGAATATGGATTGTGGGAGAGGAATGAAAGACGAAGCCACATTTATTCATAACCAACATTTGGTTTAAGAATCTTGCACAAATGTTGTATACGTGGAGAAGATGTGGAGAGACCGTAAGGTATGAGACCGATTACATAATCATAAGACAGAGATTTCAGAAGCAGGTTTTAAACTGTAAGACATTTCCAGCGGCAGATGTGGACTCTGACCTCAATTTATTAATTATGAACTGCACATTAAAACTGAAGAAACTGCAGAAAGGTAGGAAATTAAGGAGATGGGACTTGGATAAATTGAAAGAACCAGAGGTTGTGGAGAGTTTCAGAGGAAGCATCAGGTAACGATTGACAAGAACAGGGGAAAGGAGTATAGTAGAAAACGAATGGGTAGCTTAGAGAGATAAAATCGTGAAGAGAGCACAGGATCAACTAGGCAAAAAGACAAGTCCTTGCACAAATCCTCGGATAACACAGAAGGTCCTGAATTTAATTAATGAAAGGAAGAAATTATAAAATGTCGTAAAAGAAGCTGACGAAAGAGAATAAAAACTCAAAAAATTTAGACTGACAGGTAGGGCAAAATGGCTAAACAGGTATGGCTAGAGGGCAAACTTAAGGATTTAGAGTCATTTACCACTAGGGACTGGATAGATAGCTCCCACAGGAAAATGGAAGGGGCCTTTGGAGAAAATAGAAGTAGCTTTATGAGTACCAAGATAGCAGATGAAAAATCAGTTCTAAGCAAAGAGTGAAAGCCGAAAGGTGGAAGGTGTATGTGTACAGATTTTACACAAGAGAGATGTACCTGAGAGCAATATTATGGAAATGTAATAGGACGTAGATGAAGATTAAAGGGGAGATACTGCGAGAGGAATGTGAGGAAGGGCCGGAAGACCTAAGCGGAAACAAGGTTCTAGGAAAACGAGGCATTCCGACAGAATTGCCGAGAACCTTGGGAGAAACAGCCATGTCAGAACTTTTCCATCTTGTGTGTAAGATGTACGAGAGAGGAAAATTGCGCTCGGACTTCAAGAAGAACATAGCAATTACATTTATAAAGAAATTAGGTGTTGAAATTTGCGAATATTACCGAACTATCAGTTTAATAAGTCATGGTTGCAAAATACTCAAACGAATTCCTTACAGAAGAATGGAAATGTTGGCAGAAGTCGACCTCGACGAAGATCAGTTTGGATTCCGGAGAAATCTAGGAATACGCGAAACAATACTGACCCTACGACTTGGTTAAAAAAAATGGTTCAAATGGCTCTGAGCACTATGCGACTTAACTTCTGAGGTTATCAGTCGCCTAGAACTTAGAACTAATTAAACCTAACTAACCTAAGGACATCACACACATCCATGCCCGAGGCAGGATTCGAACCTGCTCAGCTCCAGACTGCAGCGCCTAGAACCGCACGGCCACTCCAGCCGGCTCTACGACTTCTCTTAGAAATTAATGTAAGTAAAGTCAAACCGACGTTTATAGCATTTGGTTTGTAGACTTAGAAAAAGCTTTTGACAATGTCGACTTGTAATCAATCTTTAAATTTCTGAAAGTAGAAGGGGTAAAATATAGGGAGCAAGTGGGTATTTGCAACTTGTACAAAAACCGGAGGACAGTTGTAAGAGTGGAGGGGTATGAGAGGGAAAGGAGTGAAGCAGAGGTGTAGCCTATCCTTGATGTTATTCAAACTGTACTTTGAGGAAACAGTAAAGGAAAACAAAGAAAAATTTGGAGCAGGAATTAAAGACTAGATTTAAAATCTTCAAGGTTTGCGGATTACATCGTAATTCTGTCAGGACAACTAAGAACGTGGAAGAGCAGCTGAAGGAAATGGGCAGTGTCTTGAAAAGAGGGTGCAAAACAAGGATAATGGAATGCAGTCGAATTAAATCAGGTGATGCTGAGGGGATTCTATTGTTAAAGGAGACACCTAAAGTTATAGATGAGTTTTGCTGTTTGGGCAGTAAAATAACTGATGATTGTGTTGTACAAGTGCCGGATGTCAGTCTGTGCGGTGAAGTGCATTTGGTCGGTCAGTACTGGGCTGGTTAGTGCTGTTTGCGGATGATGCTGGAGTTGTTGTCCGAAGATGTTCCACATGTGCTCGACTGGAGACAGATCTGGTGACCGAGCAGGCTAAGGCAGCTTACCGACACTATGTAGGGCATGTTGGGTTACAACAGCGGTAGGTGAGTGATCCGTATTTTGTTGGAAGACATCCCCCAAAATTATGTTCATGAAAGGTGGCACCACAGGCTGAATCACCAGGTTCATTTACAAAATTTTCAGTCAGAGTGCGTGGGATAACGAGGAGAGTACTCCTGCTGTCATACGAAATCGAACCCTAGACAATAATTTCAAGTTTAGGTCCAGTGTGTCTAGCCAACACATGGACATCGTTGGCACTGATGCCTAAGCAATCTTCATCAGAAAATACAACTGACCTTCACTCTGCTGTTCAGTGAGCTTGCGATTGATACCGCTAAAGTCACAAGTGGTGCTGGTTTGGGGTTAGAGAAATGCATTCTGCAGGGGTCTGGCTCGCAGCTGTAACTGATTTGTGACAGCTCTTCTTGTCACTGTGGTGACAGCTGCTGCTCAAATTGGTGCTGGAGATGCAGTGCGATAAGCCAGAGTTCCACGCCTAACACGATGGCTTTCCTTATCGGTAGTGTCACGTGGGCGTCTGGACACCGGTCTCATTGCGACCGTACATTCTCGTGATCACCACCGCCAGCGATCATGTACAGTGACTACATTCCTGCTATCTCGTTCTGGAGAGTCGCGGAGAGACCATCCGCTTTTTCGAAGACCTATTACACGACTTCGTTCAGGCTCAGTGAGGTGCTGATGATAGCGTCTTTGCCACCTTAAAGGCATTGTTGACCAACGTTAACTCACCACGTCAATCTCGAAAGTAAGTAAAGCTCACGACTGTTATAGCACGTATTGAAAGCAAAGCTACTAGCGGCACTCTTATGTCAATGGTACGAAATCTGAACAGACATCATTTTTCAGATGCAGAAACTCGCTTATCATCTTTCGTTTATGTCGCACAGTTCCTTCAAAGTGCTGCGGTTTCTTCCATTAGTGTTGATTTAAGTGTGAGAAAGTCTTTTCTGAGAGAATTTGTGTGGAGTGTAGTCATGTATGGAAGCGAAACGTGTGTGATAAACAATTAGACGAGAAGAGAATAAATGCTTTGGAAATGTGGTGCTACAGGAGAATGCAGAAGATTAGATGGTAGATGGCGTAACTAATGAGGAAGTACTGAAGAGAAATGAGGAGACAAGAAATGCGTGTCAGAATTTGACTAAAAGAAGGGACATACCGTGAGACATCAATGGGTCGTGAATTAGTAACTGAGGTAAGTGTGGGGAGCAAAAATCTTAGAGAGAGACGAAGACACGATGAGAGTAAGCAGATTTAGAGGAATGTAGCTTTCAGCTGTTATTCGAAGGAGAAGAAGTTGGAATAATGGCAGAATAGCATGGAGAGCTACATGAAACCAGTCTTCAGACTGAAGACCAAATCTACAAAAATTAGTGAATGTACCTTTTTCAATCAAGTGGTATTTTTAGAACTATCTTGATCTGTATAGTGCTGCATTAATCTTTTATGTCTGAAACGTAAGTTTTACGATTGTATTTGAACGCAACAGTGTTCAGCCTGCCTTCACTGTCTTCTGCTAACTCACTCCTCTGCTGCCTTTCACCCTGATAAGTATAACTGTTATTTCATCGTTCGACAAATGTAACCCCTCAATTATCACTACCACAGTCTGCAAAATCTAGTCTCTAGTCCGTAAATTCGTCGCCAAGGAGTTCTACTCTCATCACTGTTTTTCACAGACTATAGTGGGAGTAATTTGCCTCGTCTTTGTATCGCATCTTCATAGTCGTCGTTCCAGCCACCACTCGCTCTAGAACTGGGCGTCGCTTGCTGACGTCTCGCGGTATGTGCCTCCTCCCCAGACATAGGTCACTGTCGTCACTCATACCATCAGTCGCCCGTTTTGCAACTTCGTTCTCCCCTCATAATTGTCCACATCCATCTCATCTTTCAGATAATCTGTATTGTCCCACAGCATATGTGAACAATGTACCATCACTTCAACAGAATCCTGACAATAGAAAACACTTCAACGTTCGTCATCTATGCAGTCCATTCCTCAGTCACTACCATGATAACGAGATCCCCCAGCCATCAGTTTTCCGCCCATCCTTCCTTCCGTTCATATCTGTACCATTGTGCCTCAGCGTTTCTCCTATGCAGCAGCCATTTCAACAACACCAGCAACAGCATAATGAACACAACGTGGGCCCAGACTTCGTATTGATGGCCGATAATGCTCACTCAACCTCAAAGGGCGGCTGATATTTTCTTAGAAATGGAAGATCATGCACGTATGGCATGTCCTGCTCACTCTCCCGATTTCAATCCCATAGAGCATGTCTGGGATGTACTAGGGAGATGGGTTGCAGCACGTCAGCATCCATCAACCACTCTCCAAGACCTGTGAGCAGCTCTGGAGGAGGAATGGACGTTACTGCCTCAACATGAGACTGTTGACGTTATAAGTATCATGCACCCTCGTTATCAGGTTCGTATTGTTGCCAGAGGTGATCAGACCCCATACTGAGGACGTTAACCAGTTGTTTAGGATGTGTGTGATAATCCGTTAAGTTGAAAAAAAAAAAAAAACCAAAATGTTTGTGTACAGTTATGCAATTTCGAGTTGATTACGTTCTGTATTCTTTAGATTGTTTCTGTTTTACTATCACCTGTTTCTACTGTTTTGTGGCAAAATAAACGCATAAACGCCACCTCGTAAAACTTTTTGTTGTTGCTTTAATTTTGAACACCAGTGTAGACAGGATCTTTAAGACGAGATTCCGTGAACATTTATTGAACTTAAAATATTAGATCATACACAACTCCAGATGTTCTGAACGTTTACAAGTTAGCTGGAAACGATAGTAGACTTCTAAAAGACAAGCTGTTCAATAAGAATCTGAATTGCGATCTCATGTAACCTGTTATATAATAGGTCTCGCAAGTTACTAGCTGTTTCCTCTTCCTTATTTTTGTTCCATACCCAATTTTTATTCATATAAATCCAATTTGTAACCTTCTATAGACTTTATTGAACTCTTTTAACCCAACATCTGTTTTGTAATATTCGTTAATTTTTACTTTCTTTTAATACTCAGTATTTCTCTGCTTTTATCTTAGGCGCTGTGATCTACTTTTTGAAACTGTGCTATCTATTCACATATTTCACTTGTATTTCGGGCGTTTGGTTGAATCTTCATCTCATGACGTGTTTTTGATGAATCTCACTTCTTTATTTTAATGATTCACTCATATAGCTTTATGCTTAGCTTAGTCAAGGAGTTTCCGACAGTTGTGCCCTCTGTGCTCTTTCCGCTGCACTCTCGCGGACCACATGTGCTTATTTCGCACTAGTTCCAATGTGGCCGCCTTGAAGACAGTTTATTTCCAAAATTTTCTGACTTAAGCGATGTGCATTTGGCTCTACTCTGACCTTCATACGATGGTGTTCATGAGTTCCAAGGTAATTATCTGTTACATTTGTCGATTTTTTAATGCCCTTACTTTTATTTTTATATTTTTATAATTATTTAATTACAGTCTTGTTTCAGTGAATCTAGTCGGTCAGAAATGCCTTTAGGTGGTTCATTTACCATCAGTTCTGACTGACCGTGTTTCCAGTCAGTTATATGAAATGCTGTTTATAGCTTGCCGGGAGTGTTGTTTTGTTCCCACGTTGTCTGAAAAAAAGTAATTTTTTAATTCAGCTTAGAACAATGACCTATGATTATACTTTCGTAAGACTCTGCACTTGCTTTTCTTTTCTTTTTAGATAAAATCTGATGACGCGTTAACCTAGCGAAACGCGCTACTTCCGATAAAAATAACTTTGCACCTGAGATTCTTTCTTTTCCGTATCCATCAGTCTATCACGGAGTGGAATAGCCTTTACAAAAACACACATGTTCACGAAAAACGCTGAAATCGCTTCGAACAGAACTACAGAATTCCTTTCTACAGCATTGAAATCTCAATCAAGATACCATTCCTATAAAATTGTCACCATGTTTGTGACACATTTATCAACTGACTTACCGTCATTTGTTCGTGAAACTGTTTATTACAGCACTAACAAGAGATACAGACTGACTAAAAATAAGTACGTTACTTCATCTGTAGAGACAGCTATACAATGAACATACGAGACAAGCAGAAAAAAGACCGTCTATTTATTATAGATGAGAAATATATATTATTATGGTACTGTGTACCAAACTAAAGAGTTCTCGAGAGTTAAACGAAAAGATTAGCCCAGCATGAATTACTTTTACCAACATTACTATTTGTCTCAGCTTATTTAATGAGGAATTTGGGTATTAATATTTCTAGAGAAAATATTTGAGAAGCCTAGCAAGGAATCGGCAAGAGTGAAGAAAGTATCTGATTTGGGTTGCGATTGCCGTTTTTGCGAGATACAAAATGTAATACAAGATTGATTGTGTAATAATAGTTACTCAAAAGAATCGACATTAAAGTGCATGTGATAATGATATATAATGTACATATTTGGAATATTTAAAACTTGTATAACATATTTTTAAATAAATAATGGTCAAACGTAGGTATTTTTTCAACCGAGGTAGTTGGTCCTGTGACAGAGTTGAAATAGGATTAAGTGAATTACATCTTACGGTCTTTTTCTGTTTGTGAGTAGTTGGGTAAGGTCGGTGTGCTATTGTGCGGCCAGTGAGACGCACATGGGTTAAGTGATGATACAGTGTCTAATTCTTTTGGAATTACACATATCAGGGTTTTGTCTACTGCTTCAAAAGTGAGTAATCGCGGAATAATAGTATAGACATCCACTGCTCAACTGTGCTTTAAAAAAAATGGAACACAACAAATAGCCGTGATTTAACTGTTTAAAAGTTAGGAACTTATTTAGATCATCTGTTTCTAGCACTAGACAATGTCTTTGGTATTCCTTATGCGTTGCCTGCTGTAACTCACTTTTTACGAAACCGAAAAGATGCGCCTGATGGAAGTGTTTCTGGACTTAAAACAGCTCCAATGAATTAACAGTAAAACACTGTATTTGTAAAAACGGTCAAAGCATTTTTCGATAACTTACCCTTGTAGACAACCGACATTATATTAATCTTTGTTCTGTGAATGTACACTCGCCTCAACTGTGCTAATTACGATCAAATTTTGTTTCTTCATCCTCTCTTACCAGCGGCACGCTACAGATGTAATTGTCTCCATTGTAAGCTTTTTGCCGATTATAAATGGGTCACATTCTGTCAAACTTGCATTTTTATTTTTTAAATGATCTACCTTTCTCTTCTCCTGTTTCAGTTATGGTAAATGACGTCTGGTCATTTAATTTAAGTCGGTGTTGACACAACAATGGACTATTATAAGCGCTCTATCGATATTTTTTATCTACTGCTCCGTTGTGCGTCACCAATCAGCTATCGCATGTAATTAAAGCAAAACATGGGACGACAATGTGGTTTAGCGAGCACTCTAGGAATGTTTCGATGCGTGCGTTATGTATAAAGAATTGCGTTGCTTGTGTCGGAGATCGAGGTCTAATGTGAAATAAGTCTCAAACACATGAAATTTTACTTTTCCTCTTCGAACAGATTTACGAAAATAGTGATTCTACTACATTTCTGATATGTTGAAACTCATTTATTGTGCTAGTATGGTGCTGTTTATAGTCTGACTAATGTGACGGTGATTGATTGGTCACTGATGCCAGACATCATTGAGTGATGTTTCTCTGTTCGGAACAATTGACGGGACACTATCTGTAAAACGTCACGTCGGTAACTGTATTCTAATTGGATTTCACGTGAATGAAGCCTAGAAACATGTATGTAAAGCACTACATAAATAAGGCAAGGAGCAAGGCGGAGAGGAATCACGATAGTAAACAAGTTCAACCAGCCAGTTCTAAAATCGATTAGAAAAGCTAACAGTGTAACAGGTACAGGCCTAGACTAGAGCACAGGTATATACTGGCGTACAATAATATGGCGTGGCGATCTTGAGGTGAGCTCTTGTCGTCCACCCGGAATCTATTCCATCCAAGAGATGATTAATGTTATAGTAAAAGTCGCAACTGAAAAGTGCATAAACAGAACTCCACTTGTATTTCACTTGTTCCGGGTGCTGCTCCTGTCTAGCAACACAGTGGCGTGAGCAACGAACTGGCCGCTGAGGCGGTATCATTCTTACTGTTGGCGGTGTCTTAGACATGAAGTCCGCATTCTTGAAGTTTAAATGGTTGAGTGAAGTAACTTTGCATTTTGCTAGGTGATGTATAAAGACGATGCAACCTGTAGCATCTGGTTTTCTACTTTCTCTTTCGCTGCTATCAAGTCAATGAACTAGTTCAAGTGCTGTGCGTGGCACTCTGTAAACAATACATATACAGTATAAGAATACTACAGTAACCTAAGGGTAACACGGCCTCTGTGACACAATCTAAAGTCACATGCAGTCAAGTCCATATTTCAGAAAAAAAGTTTAATGCCTAACATGATTAATGACCAAACAAGTAATGCACTAGGGATATACAGCTTGTTGCCCGCGCAAGTAACTGGAACATGCAATTACTCTAATTCCCATTTCTACATCTTTTATATGTAAACCACCAATTCTCAACGGCGTTTCAACTTCCTGGCGACCCGCTCAAAGCTACCTAGAAGTACCTAACCCCATTGTTCTAAAAAACTTTCCCGAAGATTTTTCATTCATCTGACGGGCTCTTGGTCGTTCCATTATTGTCTCAGAGATTCGCCATTCCTGAACTCACAGCTATCACAAGTATGAACCCAATTCAACAAAAATGAACAATAAATTATAGTTTGATTAATTCTCAGCAAACTCTCTGTTGTATTTTAAGTATCACAAGTATGAACCCAATCCAACAAAAATGAACAATAAATTATAGTTTGATTAATTCTCAGCAAACTCTCTGTTGTATTTTAAGCGATCAAACTAAAATTGAATGAAATGAATGAAAATTGCTTGTAACTAGTATAAAGTGACTCCTTTATATCCACCTGAGACGAAAGTAAAGAAACTATGAGTAAAAGCTAGAAAACTATGAGCTAATGCTAGACCCGTAACTTAGAAAAAAAAGAAAGAAGTGGTCCTCAATAAAACCACATATCTATTTAATATATTCTAACCAAAAAAATTCAAAAAAATGTTCAGGTGTGTGTGAAATCTTATGGGACTTAACTGCGAAGGTCATCAGTCCCTAAGCTTACACACTACTTAACCTAAATTATCCTGCGGACAAACACACACACCCATGCCCGAGGGAGGACTCGAACTTCCGCCGGGACCAGCCGAATGACTAACAATTTGTTATGACACTGCGTGATTTTTATGTATGTGTTAATAATGGTTTTATTTCAGAACAGCATAATACAGGACTTACATGATATGATACAAACGAACCATTTTTCCATTCTATCTGTATCTGACGAGTGCACGCCGTCTCCTTTAAATGAAACCAACTTATTCCGAAGCCCGTAACTACTTTCTGCTTCGCCGGCCTGGGACTCCGTATCCCTACCTCCCTACAAGGGGTCCTGACTTAGACGACCGACCCTTCCTTCCTACGTGGGGCCCGGTTCATCTTATGTCAACATGGAACATCATACGTCGACAGTTAACTTTTAGACTGTACAAAGTAATAACAAAATATCTCTTTTAACACACATGTTGATATGTGATTCTTTCTTCTTAGTTACACTAACAATACATGACTTAGTGAAATTGCTTTAATCTAAGAACAAGGAATTTAGTTATTTGTTTTCAAACAAAATGTATAGATCACAATTGTAAGTTTCCTATTCATGGAAAGAACTTAAATCTCCTATATTCCAGACTATGTGCACTGTATAATCGTCTCATCTGTGCTAAATACAATATGGTTTTCTTTGGTTCTTTCACACTTAACAGCGCCACAATGCAGATGAGTTGTTGTTGTTGTGGTCTTCAGTCCAGAGATTGGTTTGATGCAGCTCTCCATTCCACTCAATCCTGTGCAAGCTTCTTCATTTACAAGTAACTACTGCACCCTACTTCCTTCTGAATCTGCGTAGTTTATCCTTCTCTTGGTCTCCCTCTACTATTTTCACCCTCCACGCTGCCCTCCAGTGCTAAATTGGTGATCCCTTGATGCCTCAGAACATGTCCTACCAACCGATCCCTTCTTCTAGACAATTTCTGCCACAAATTCCTCTTCTCCCCAATTCTATTCAGTACCTCCTCATTAGTTATGTGATCTACCAATCTAATCTTCAGTTACCTACTGTAGCACCACATTTCTCTTCGTGTCTAAACTATTTATCGTCCACGTTTCACATCCATACATGGCTACACTCCAAACAAATACTTTGAGAAAAGGCTTCCTGACACTTAAATCTGTACTCGATGTTAACATATTTCTCTTCTTCAGAAACGCTTCTCTTGACATTGCCAGACCTCATTTCATATCTACCCTACTTTGACCATCATCAGTTATTTTGCTTCCCAAATAGCAAAACTCATCTACTATATCTCATTCCTAATCTAATACCAACAGCATCACCTGATTGAATTAGACTATATTCCATTATCGTCCTTTCGCATTAGTAGATGTTCATCTTATAGCCTTCCTTCAAGAACTGTCCATTCCGCTCAAATGCTCTTCCAGGATATTTGCTGTCTCTGACAGAATTACAGTGTCATCGGCGAACCTCAAAGTTTTTATTTATTATCAATGGATTTTAATTCCTACTCCAAAATTTTCCTTTGTTTCCCATACTGCTTACTCAGTGTGTAGATTGAATAATGTAGATGTAAGTGTCTCTAGTGTAAGCTTTTTGTCAATAATATTACATTCACTTTCCGTTAAATTGCATTTTTATTTGTGAATAGAACTTTCCGTTCTCCTGTTTCAAATGTGTTTAGTAAATTATTTTTTACCATATAATTTAAGTTGGAAGCGACATACTTGGTGATGTAACCATTGAGCGCCGTAAGCTCTCTTATTTGATCTTCGTATTTACAACTTCTCTCTATGTAGTCTTCCCTTTCTTCTGTACATGCTGTTCCAGCTTTGTTATTTTTTTCTTCACTGAAAACATTTCGATATTTAGTATCTTATTCTTGAAAAGATTTCCTTCTGTTATATATGATTTTTATCCTTTTCTAGTTCTTGCTTTAGGACTGTAACCCGTGCTACTATCGATTTTTCTTCCAGAAATATTAGAATATCTCTCTTGAAACTTCCTGGCAGATTAAAACTGTGTGCCCGACCGAGACTCGAACTCGGGACCTTTGCCTTTCGCGGGCAAGTGCTCTACCAACTGAGCTACCGAAGCACGACTCACGCCCGGTACTCACAGCTTTACTTCTGCCAGTACCTCGTCTCCTATCCTCCAACCTTTACAGAAGCTCTCCTGCGAACCTTGCAGAACTAGCACTCCTGAAAGAAAGGATATTGCGGAGACATGGCTTAGCCACAGCCTGGGGGACGTTTCCAGAATGAGATTTTCACTCTGCAGCGGAGTGTGCGCTGATATGAAACTTCCTGGCAGATTAAAACTGTGTGCCCGACCGAGACTCGAACTCGGGACCTTTGCCTTTCGCGGGCAAGTGCTCTACCAACTGAGCTACCGAAGCACGACTCACGCCCGGTACTCACAGCTTTACTTCTGCCAGTACCTCGTCTCCTACCTTCCAAACTTTACAGAAGCTCTCCTGCGAACCTTGCAGAACTAGCACTCCTGAAAGAAAGGATATTGCGGAGACATGGCTTAGCCACAGCCTGGGGGACGTTTCCAGAATGAGATTTTCACTCTGCAGCGGAGTGTGCGCTGATATGAAACTTCCTGGCAGATTAAAATTGTGTGCCCGACCGAGACTCGAACTCGGGACCTTTGCCTTTCGCGGGCAAGTGCTCTACCAACTGAGCTACCGAAGCACGACTCACGCCCGGTACTCACAGCTTTACTTCTGCCAGTACCTCGTCTCCTACCTTCCAAACTTTACAGAAGCTCTCCTGCGAACCTTGCAGAACTAGCACTCCTGAAAGAAAGGATATTGCGGAGACATGGCTTAGCCACAGCCTGGGGGACGTTTCCAGAATGAGATTTTCACTCTGCAGCGGAGTGTGCGCTGATATGAAACTTCCTGGCAGATTAAAACTGTGTGCCCGACCGAGACTCGAACTCGGGACCTTTGCCTTTCGCGGGCAAGTGCTCTACCAACTGAGCTACCGAAGCACGACTCACGCCCGGTACTCACAGCTTTACTTCTGCCAGTACCTCGTCTCCTACCTTCCAAACTTTACAGAAGCTCTCCTGCGAACCTTGCAGAACTAGCACTCCTGAAAGAAAGGATATTGCGGAGACATGGCTTAGCCACAGCCTGGGGGACGTTTCCAGAATGAGATTTTCACTCTGCAGCGGAGTGTGCGCTGATATGAAACTTCCTGGCAGATTAAAACTGTGTGCCCGACCGAGACTCGAACTCGGGACCTTTGCCTTTCGCGGGCAAGTGCTCTACCAACTGAGATACCGAAGCACGACTCACGCCCGGTACTCACAGCTTTACTTCTGCCAGTACCTCTGCCAGGAAGTTTCATATCAGCGCACACTCCGCTGCAGAGTGAAAATCTCATTCCGGAAACGTCCCCCAGGCTGTGGCTAAGCCATGTCTCCGCAATATCCTTTCTTTCAGGAGTGCTAGTTCTGCAAGGTTCGCAGGAGAGCTTCTGTAAAGTTTGGAAGGTAGGAGACGAGGTACTGGCAGAAGTAAAGCTGTGAGTACCGGGCGTGAGTCGTGCTTCGGTAGCTCAGTTGGTAGAGCACTTGCCCGCGAAAGGCAAAGGTCCCGAGTTCGAGTCTCGGTCGGGCACACAGTTTTAATCTGCCAGGAAGTTTCATATCAGCGCACACTCCGCTGCAGAGTGAAAATCTCATTCTGGAAACGTCCCCCAGGCTGTGGCTAAGCCATGTCTCCGCAATATCCTTTCTTTCAGGAGTGCTAGTTCTGCAAGGTTCGCAGGAGAGCTTATGTAAAGTTTGGAAGGTAGGAGACGAGGTACTGGCAGAAGTAAAGCTGTGAGTACCGGGCGTGAGTCGTGCTTCGGTAGCTCAGTTGGTAGAGCACTTGCCCGCGAAAGGCAAAGGTCCCGAGTTCGAGTCTCGGTCGGGCACACAGTTTTAATCTGCCAGGAAGTTTCATATCAGCGCACACTCCGCTGCAGAGTGAAAATCTCATTCTGGAAACGTCCCCCAGGCTGTGGCTAAGCCATGTCTCCGCAATATCCTTTCTTTCAGGAGTGCTAGTTCTGCAAGGTTCGCAGGAGAGCTTCTGTAAAGTTTGGAAGGTAGGAGACGAGGTACTGGCAGAAGTAAAGCAGTGAGTACCGGGCGTGAGTCGTGCTTCGGTAGCTCAGTTGGTAGAGCACTTGCCCGCGAAAGGCAAAGGTCCCGAGTTCGAGTCTCGGTCGGGCACACAGTTTTAATCTGCCAGGAAGTTTCATATCAGCGCACACTCCGCTGCAGAGTGAAAATCTCATTCTGGAAACGTCCCCCAGGCTGTGGCTAAGCCATGTCTCCGCAATATCCTTTCTCTCAGGAGTGCTAGTTCTGCAAGGTTCGCAGGAGAGCATCTGTAAAGTTTGGAAGGTAGGAGACGAGGTACTGGCAGAAGTAAAGCTGTGAGTACCGAGCGTGAGTCGTGCTTCGGTAGCTCAGTTGGTAGAGCACTTGCCCGCGAAAGGCAAAGGTCCCGAGTTCGAGTCGCGGTCGGGCACACAGTTTTAATCTGCCAGGAAGTTTCATATCAGCGCACACTCCGCTGCAGAGTGAAAATCTCATTCTGGAAACGTCCCCCAGGCTGTGGCTAAGCCATGTCTCCGCAATATCCTTTCTTTCAGGAGTGCTAGTTCAGCAAGGTTTGCAGGAGAGCTTCTGTAAAGTTTGGAAGGTAGGAGACGAGGTACTGGCAGAAGTAAAGCTGTGAGTACCGGGCGTGAGTCGTGCTTCGGTGGCTCAGTTGGTAGAGCACTTGCCCGCGAAAGGCAAATGTCCCGAGTTCGAGTCTCGGTCGGGCACACAGTTTTAATCTGCCAGGAAGATTCATATCAGCGCACACTCCGCTGCAGAGTGAAAATCTCATTCTGGAAACGTCCCCCAGGCTGTGGCTAAGCCATGTCTCCGCAATATCCTTTCTTTCAGGAGTGCTAGTTCTGCAAGGTTCGCAGGAGAGCTTCTGTAAAGTTTGGAAGGTAGGAGACGAGGTACTGGCAGAAGTAAAGCTGTGAGTACCGGGCGTGAGTCGTGCTTCGGTAGCTCAGTTGGTAGAGCACTGGCCCGCGAAAGGCAAGGGTCCCGAGTTCGAGTCTCGGTCGGGCACACAGTTTTAATCTGCCAGGAAGTTTCATATCAGCGCACACTCCGCTGCAGAGTGAAAATCTCATTCTGGAAACGTCCCCCAGGCTGTGGCTAAGCCATGTCTCCGCAATATCCTTTCTTTCAGGAGTGCTAGTTCAGCAAGGTTCGCAGGAGAGCTTCTGTAAAGTTTGGAAGGTAGGAGACGAGGTACTGGCAGAAGTAAAGCTGTGAGTACCGGGCGTGAGTCGTGCTTCGGTAGCTCAGTTGGTAGAGCACTTGCCCGCGAAAGGCAAAGGTCCCGAGTTCGAGTCTCGGTCGGGCACACAGTTTTAATCTGCCAGGAAGTTTCATATCAGCGCACACTCCGCTGCAGAGTGAAAATCTCATTCTGGAAACGTCCCCCAGGCTGTGGCTAAGCCATGTCTCCGCAATATCCTTTCTTTCAGGAGTGCTAGTTCAGCAAGGTTTGCAGGAGAGCTTCTGTAAAGTTTGGAAGGTAGGAGACGAGGTACTGGCAGAAGTAAAGCTGTGAGTACCGGGCGTGAGTCGTGCTTCGGTAGCTCAGTTGGTAGAGCACTTGCCCGCGAAAGGCAAAGGTCCCGAGTTCGAGTCTCGGTCGGGCACACAGTTTTAATCTGCCAGGAAGTTTCATATCAGCGCACACTCCGCTGCAGAGTGAAAATCTCATTCTGGAAACGTCCCCCAGGCTGTGGCTAAGCCATGTCTCCGCAATATCCTTTCTTTCAGGAGTGCTAGTTCAGCAAGGTTCGCAGGAGAGCTTCTGTAAAGTTTGGAAGGTAGGAGACGAGGTACTGGCAGAAGTAAAGCTGTGAGTACCGGGCGTGAGTCGTGCTTCGGTAGCTCAGTTGGTAGAGCACTTGCCCGCGAAAGGCAAAGGTCCCGAGTTCGAGTCTCGGTCGGGCACACAGTTTTAATCTGCCAGGAAGTTTCATATCAGCGCACACTCCGCTGCAGAGTGAAAATCTCATTCTGGAGAATATCTCTCTTGTTTACCTGTTTTCATATATTCGCTAGAGGTATACAAAAAAATTCACCTACTCTTATCCATTATTTCTGATATTTCTCTGTACGTTTGTAGATCTCTTCATTACTTCTCATTTTCCAGCCATCCTTACTTCGTATTGCACCCATTAATTTTCTAATAATCTGTCTTTCAAGTACCTCTATTCTGTCCAGCTTCACCGTTAGGCATTCACACCCATGTAAACATTTCATTCGTACCATTGAGGTATAGTGTTTTAGTTTTGTTTCTCTAGATATGCATTTCTTGTTCTAAATATATTTTGCAGAGCACATGCTCTCATTATTTTGTTAACACTTACTTCCACTGTACATTTTTCTTGTCCGTTCTGATGTGTAGTTCGTTATTTATGTTTATTTATCACTCCATTTTACCTCTGAGAGCACTGCAAAACTGTCAATAAAAGTCAGGTTGTTTACCCTAACTCCATCTGTTTACCTTCCTAAAATTACTTGTTAATTTTTCTGATTTTTTAGATTCAAATTCCTGATACTTTTTTCTCTAGAACGCAGTTAAACAGTAAAGGTGATAAACCATCCCCTTTTCTAACACCAGTTTTTATTTCCAAAGGGTAATATAGTTCCGCTGTAAATTTTAAAGATACATACCAGGAAAAAAAAATTGCATTTGTTTATATGTAACAGGGGAACAAATTTAATGCGTGCACTCACTGTGTATGTTATTCGCCTATGTAAGGCCATCGTTCCTAATAACTTGTTTCTCTAAGACAAATACTAAATTGGAAGTCAATCCTCATGTATGATTAGGGTACATTTATGTCTTAGCTAACGATACCTCTACGGTTTTCATTTAATAATTACACGTAATTGGTTCAGTATTTATTCACTGGTTCTCCGTTAGGCCGCTATATCATTTAGTTAACATTTTTTATGAAGCAATGCTTTGGCTCACAACCTAACCATTATGTCGTAAAGCGACCTGCTGTCAATTAGTTCTCCAATTAATTATTTGTCTAATGAAAAATTAAACTCCATTTGTCTGTTATCATGAAGCATGCGGAAGAGTTCGAATTGCTTGATGTTGTTAGCCATTGAAACAACTGTACGACAAATGAGTTGCAACAGACTTATAAATGAAATTTTATGCAAAATATATTAAGCCCTTAAATTTATTCTGTATCATAGTGTATGGTTTTTGTGTCCAGGAAATTTACAAATGGAAATAGGTAAGCTTACATTTTAAAATTAATAATCGCTGGTACAAAATTAATGCTGTTTTAGGGACAATAATCGTAGAAAATGAGAAACAGGTTACTGAAAATACGTGACCATGAAAATAAATCGTACTTGACACAGTTATTGTAGTAAAACGTTCGAGCAAATATTTTTTGAACGTAGTACAGGGAATTAGTGCGGCTACTTAAAAAGAAGAAATATTGCAATTTCACCAATTAGCAGGACCCAAAAAACGTCACTTACTCAGAATAAGGACAAATTCAGAAAACTGTTAGCTTTAACGTTTTTCGTATGACATGTATTCCTTATATGTTGTCTATGTGATCCATAACTTCTGCGGAGTAGTTTCCACAAAGACATTGTAGTGTGTTAATGTGTAATCCTTAAGTAACAAAAATACTTAAATGAGTAATGACAGCTACCAGATTCACCGATTACATCTTTCTGTAAAGATTATTAAGGGGATGTACTCGACATCCGTTCATCATAACAGTAAGAATCTTTTCATGACTCTCACCAACTTATAAATTAAACGACAAAGATTTGAGTCTCAAAATATAAGGACATTATGTTGTGCGAAATGATACGAAATTGTTGCTAGTGTTTAACTTCTTTGATCGATTAAAAGCAATCGCAGTCAAAATGTAGAAAGACAAATTAGTTTTTTCGGTGTTCATTGAGACAGTTGTTGAAGAAAACGAGAGTCACGGCCCCTGCTTTAGGGGTTGTCTCGTTTCACTGGAAAAAACTGTTTTATCAATATAGGCTTCTCTATACGGTTGCAGCACCTCCTTGCCGTTCTCTTGACAGCAGGTGGCCCTCGCCGGGTGTGGCACACGGGAACTATCTCACTGGCACATTTACCAGAGGGCGTGGCGACTGCTCCATCGATAAACAAGCCACGTCGGAGTGAAATCCGGAAATCCCCACCCCTCGCTATCACGTCGGGAGGCTTCACTCGCCACCAAAGAGAATCATTGATTGCAAACCACACTGAACTAGAAGTTCTACACACCACAGTGAACGCATTCAGTAAATTACAAACATTTTTAAATTAATTACCCTTACAAACTTGTCTAATTTATTTGCCAATCTGGTAAAAGCCACTGGGAACATACAGGGTCGTTTTGTCACACCTGTGAGAAATAAATAACTCAGGAATAAACAAACTTTATTGAAAATATCTGCTATGGGGAGCCGTAGATATGTAGCTATGCATTTTACTCGGTCATTAGTACTGTGTCCAAATGGCATTTCTTATTTTTGAAACATCGCTCGCATAATGGACATATATAATACACTCCTGGAAATTGAAATAAGAACACCGTGAATTCATTGTCCCAGGAGGGGGAAACTTTATTGACACATTCCTGGGGTCAGATACATCACATGATCACACTGACAGAACCACAGGCACATAGACACAGGCAACAGAGCATGCACAATGTCGGCACTAGTACAGTGTATATCCACCTTTCGCAGCAATGCAGGCTGCTATTCTCCCATGGAGACGATCGTAGAGATGCTGGACGTAGTCCTGTGGAACGGCTTGCCATGCCATTTCCACCTGGCGCCTCAGTTGGACCAGCGTTCGTGCTAGACGTGCAGACCGCGTGAGACGACGCTTCATCCAGTCCCAAACATGCTCAATGGGGGACAGATCCGGAGATCTTGCTGGCCAGGGTAGTTGACTTACACCTTCTAGAGCACGTTGGGTGGCACGGGATACATGCGGACGTGCATTGCCCTGTTGGAACAGCAAGTTCCCTTGCCGGTCTAGGAATGGTAGAACGATGGGTTCGATGACGGTTTGGATGTACCGTGCACTATTCAGTGTCCCCTCGACGATCACCATTGGTGTACGGCCAGTGTAGGAGATCTCTCCCCACACCATGATGCCGGGTGTTGGCCCTGTGTGCCTCGGTCGTATGCAGTCCTGATTGTGGCGCTCACCTGCACGGCGCCAAACGCGCATACGACCATCATTGGCACCAAGGCAGAAGCGACTCTCATCGCTGAAGACGACACGTCTCCATTCGTCCCTCCATTCACGCCTGTCGCGACACCACTGGAGGCGGGCTGCACGATGTTGGGGCGTGAGCGGAAGACGGCTTAACGGTGTGCGGGACCGTAGCCCAGCTTCATGGAGTCGGTTGCGAATGGTCCTCGCCGATACCCCAGGAGCAACAGAGTCCCTAATTTGCTGGGAAGTGGCGGTGCGGTCCCCTACGGCACTGCGTAGGATCCTACGGTCTTGGCGTGCATCCGTGCGTCGCTGCGTTCCGGTCCCAGGTCGACGGGCACGTGCACCTTCCGCCGACCACTGGCGACAACATCGATGTCCTGTGGAGACCTCACGCCCCACGTGTTGAGCAATTCGGCGGTACGTCCACCCGGCCTCCCGCATGCCCACTATACGCCCTCGCTCAAAGTCCGTCAACTGCACATACGGTTCACGTCCACGCTGTCGCGGCATGCTACCAGTGTTAAAGACTGCGATGGAGCTCCGTATGCCACGGCAAACTGGCTGACACTGACGGCGGCGGTGCACAAATGCTGCGCAGCTAGCGCCATTCGACGGCCAACACCGCGGTTCCTGGTGTGTCCGCTGTGCCGTGCGTGTGATCATTGCTTGTACAGCCCTCTCGCAGTGTCCGGAGCAAGTATGGTGGGTCTGACACACCGGTGTCAATGTGTTCTTTTTTCCATTTCCAGGAGTGTAGTTCCAGTCCCAAAGAAAGCAGGTGTTGACAGATATGAAAATTACCGAATTGTCAGTTTAATAAACCACGGCTGCAAAATACTAACACGTATTCTTTACAGACGAATGGAAAAACTGGTAGAAGCTGACCTCGGGGAAGATCAGTTTGGATTCCGTAGAAATGTTGGAACACGTGAGGCAAAACTGTTCTTACGACTTATCTTAGAAGAAAGATCAAGGAAAGTCAAACCTACGTTTGCAGCATTTGTAAACTTAGAGAAAGCATTTAACAATATTAATTGGAATAGCCTTTTTTTAAATTATGAAGGTGGCAGGGGTAAAATACAGGGAGCGAAAGGCTATTTACAATTTGTGCAGAGACCAGAGGCAGTTATAAGAGTCGAGGGGCATGAAAGGGAGGCTGTGGTTGGGAAGGGAGTGAGACAGGGTTGGAGCCTATGCCCGATGTTATTCAATCTGTATATTGAGCAAGCAGTAAAGGAAACAAAAGAAAAATTTGGAGTAGGTATTAAAATCCATGGAGAAGAATAAAAGCTTTGAGGTTCGCCGATGACATTTTAATTCTGTCAGAGACAGCAAAGGACTTGGAAGAGCAGTTGAACGGAATGGGCAGTGTCTTGGAAAGAGGATCGAAGATGAACATCAACAGAAGCAAAAGGAGGATAATTGAATGCAGTCGAATTAAATCGGGTGATGCTGCGGGAATTGAATTAGGAAATGAGACAATTCAAGTAGTAAATGAGTTTTGCTATTTGGGAAGCAGCCGCGCGGGTTTAGCCGAGCGGTCCAAGGCGCTGCAGTCATGGACTGTGCGGCTGGTCCCGGCGGAGGTTCGAGTCCTCCCTCGGGCATGGGTGTGTGTGTTTATCCGCAGGATAATTTAGGTTAAGTAGTGTGTAAGCTTAAGGACTTATGACCTTAGCAGTTAAATCCCATAAGATTTCACACACATTTGAAAATTTGTGGAGCAAAATAACTGATGATGGTCGAAGTAGAGAGGATATAAAATGTAGACTGGCAATGGCAAGGGAAGCGTTTCTGAAGAAGAGAAATTTGTTAACATCGAGTATAGATTTAAGTGTCAGGAAGTCGTTTCTGAAAGTATTTGTATGGAGTGTGGCCATGTATGGAAGTGAAACGTGAACGATAAATAGTTTGGACAAGAAGACAATAGAAGCATTCGAAATGTGATGCTACAGAAGAATGCTGAAGATTAGATGGGTAGATCACATAACTAATGAGGATGTATTGAATAGAATTAGAGAGAAGAGAAATTTGTGGCGCACCTTCACTAGAAGAAGGGATCGGTTGGTAGAACATGTTCTGAGGCATCAAGGGATCACCAATTAAGTACTGGAGGGCAGCGTGGGGGGTAAAAATCGTAGAGAGAGACCAAGAGATGAATACACTAAGCAGATTCAGAAGGATGTAGGTTGCAGTATGTACTGGGAGATGAAGAAGCATGCACAGCATAGAGTAGCATTGAGAGCTGCATCCAACCAGTCTCTGGACTGAAGACCACAACAACAATGGGTAAATCGTGATAACTGCTAATCGCACATACGCTTCGAAGTGCAGTACGTAAGGCAATAAAACGTGAGCTACGAGAAAATGGGAGAAGACGAATCTGAATGCATTTTAGTTAGGTGTTAAGAGGGCAGCTAAAATTATTGAAAGTTACAGGTATCGAGAAGAACAGCTATAAGGCAAACCATTATGAGGACAGGTGACATATTGAAAATGCATGTGCTATGCCATGCATCAGTGGCCATCATTGAGTTGGAGTAGAGGCAACATTAAACGATCTGATCAACGTTAAAATCTGCAAAATACATAAACGTGGATTTTGCGTGTGATGAGAAGGTGGATATGGAGATATTAGCACCAAACAGGCCGAAATGGGGGAAGGTAGAGGTTAACAGCTAAAAAAAAAAAGAGAGGAAAAGAGAGAGTCAGACACATGTATATGCGTTACATATGCCTTAATCTCCCTTAATTTCTTACTCAACCTTAACAACAAGGACATAACAGCACTGTTCACTGCATAACAGGTGGGATGAATGCTAACACATTTTTCTCTTATTGTTATTGACTTCGACCACCCGTGAGAGGATTCGTCAGCGTGCAGTCTGCATGTTGCACATCTATCAGTATGCCACAATTGAGTTCAGTGCATCAATGGCTATTTACAGTCCAGAAGTGTACCTTAAGCCACCCGCGAATGATCCGTGAAAGCTTTCGTGGCCGAGAAAATAGCCGATTTTTGTGACTTCACATTATGGAATTTCTCGTTTCACAGCATTCTGAAGCTTAAAATAGTGGATATAAAAATTCATAAGCGCTTTTTGGGGAGGAGCGTTGCCAATGAGATGCAAGTCTGCTATCTACGTGACAAGCAGTAATTGGTACACGCCGCTTCGGATTAAGTTGCTTTTCGTGGAAGCTCGCGTACGTGCTCGCGCGCGCGCTTGTGTGTGTGTGTGTGTGTGTGTGTGTGTGTGTGTGTGTGTGTGTGTGTGTGTGTGTGTGAGTGAGTGTGTGTGTGTGTGTGAATAAAATTTCTCAGTTTGTAGTCCTTTTAAATGCGCACACTGAATATTAGACTCCAGCTTTGATTACATATCAGCTAATGCTTACAGTGGAGTTTCACTTTAAGTGCAAATGAAGAATCTAAGTAATCTCAAATGAAGAATCTAAGTGTTAGAGATTCTCTTTCCAACTCACTATTTCCTCGTGGTATCGATCCGCTGGATGAAATGAGGTTCAATTTTTTTCCTTCACATCGCTCAGTCATCGGGCTTACATAGCGCTAGTTTCATTACATTTATGAAGTTACTTTACGTACTGTCACAGAGCAAAATAGATTTAAATTATATTTATTAGTAGTTTTTTTCATTCCTGATGCTTTGACGCCCCAGGTTCCATGGATTTATTAACCCATAAGACGGGGTCGCCAGTCAGCACGGTGACCAGTGAACGGTCCAGACGCCTAATGACGTAAGAAAGGGGAGGATGGTCCCTCCAGTTTGCTAAGAAGAAACGGATAACAGGATATTTTGAAGGAGTTACGGAATTCGGTCGGAAAATGTACTAACAAACAGGAAAGACTTGGATAAATACAATCTTTAATTTCTCGTTGTAGCAAAACTGAATATGTGATCTCTATGAATGTACACTATGCCTGACGGTCATACAACCATGGAGGGAGCTACGGGGCTTAATTCAGAGACGCGAAAAGAGCCAGAGCAGAACTACGCAAGTCATAGCCCCCTCGGGCCAGACTTGCACGGAGATCCCTCCTTGACCGCCTTCTGAACTGAAATCCCCAACCGGGCGCCGCCGATACCGCCTTTATAGACAGCGTTGACCCCTTACACGTTGGCGTCTGGCCACCGCCATTCCGGCCCTCGTATGTTACCGTACGGGGTTGCCGCCAACGCTTGAGTTGCGCCTCGGGCTTCACCATATGACCTCACGTCATATCTCTTGAGTCTACGACACTTTTCCGGTCAACGCCAATCCTGCGGTGTCGCCTTTGTATTCTCAGTAAAACTTACTCATTCTGGCATCTGTTCTGCCGCCTGTTAGGCGTTTAATGTTTTAAATGCGCTACACCTACCCCCTTAGGGAGAAATTTGTAGACGCTGTCTTCAGCAAGTACAAATTTTTATACAACATTCTTACATGTTTCATTCATTCCTTATAATGAGAAGCATACACATTTGGTTTACACTATTACTTCGACATACATAAATGCTTACAGTTTTCCATAAATCGATCGTCTCTGTAAAAGAACACATTTACATTTCACACTTTACACCATTGTTACATTCTTATACATACATTTCATTTCACAATAGGGGTCATCGCATATCATGATTACACTTTTCTTTTATAATCACTGTTACAATCAACTTCATCATCAATTTATATATTGTTGCACTCTTCATAACATGATTACAATTTCATTTCATGGCAAAGGAAAGACTTAACCATTTCCTTTCTGTTTTCGCTTCCTTCCAGGTTAACATTTTGATAGACATTATGTTCACATTTTCAGCGCTTGTCCACCGAGTGAGGTGGCGCAGTGGTTAGCACACTGGACTCGCATTCTGGAGTACGACGGTTCAGACACGCGTTCGGCCATCCTGATTTAGGTTTCCCATGATTTCCCTAAATCGTTTCAGGCAAATGCCGAGATGGTTCCTTTGAAAGTGCACGGCCGACTTCCTTCCCCTTAATCCCGTAATCCGCTGGGACCGATGGTCCC
This sequence comes from Schistocerca serialis cubense, assembly GCF_023864345.2. Classification (NCBI taxonomy): domain Eukaryota; kingdom Metazoa; phylum Arthropoda; class Insecta; order Orthoptera; family Acrididae; genus Schistocerca; species Schistocerca serialis. The sequence goes on along the minus strand of NC_064639.1, from coordinate 659,522,953 downwards.
TCCAAATGAACCAATCAATCAGCGCTTTTCCATTTTAACACTTTGACAGACACTTCGTCTCACATCACTTCGCACATGCGTTGCAGGTACTACAGGTCTATCAAAATTTACCTTTTTACGGTCTCCCGATGTCTTCCTTGTAGGACGATACCTCTACATCTCTATCTGGGTACTAATTTACGATAGAGTTTTTAACACATATTTTCCTGCAACAGTCATCACCCTTCGTTTTGAATACTATTTCGAAATAGTCCTTATAACATTTGCAGTACTTGCATAGGTAACTAATAATTACTATTAACACCACATCAGAGCCCATGAAACTTCAGAGGGAAAACTGACTTAACTTGAAACTGCTGAATGCACTTTTTTCCCGATTCTCAGTTTCACTCTGCAACTCATCCAACGTACGTCCTGCAGCAGTTAGGTCATCTGGCTGCCTAACTACAGGATTTATCAGCAAACCTAACATAAATTCTCTTATATTTTTTCTTTAGTTGTTTACTGCTCAGCAATCTATATCCATACTCAAATTTGGCACAATGTCACTACCAAAGACATTTGTTCGGGTTATACGTTCAGATTGTATCACCATTTGAGGTGCATATCCACGACGTTTACCTAAAAATTTCAGTTTCCCTGTAATTCGGAGCACGGTGTTTGTGGGTCACAAATGACGGTGATGCCCTGATCCACCGGGGCAGCAAACAGCCATTCATTACTACCTAGTGCTGTCCACAGACTTTCGTTCAGTACTACTAACTTTTGCACGCAATCTTTCGGATCTTCTCGCATTGACTGCAGCACCTTCGCCGCACATCTCTCATGATCAGACGTAAACAAGAGGATGAAAACCTGTTTGTATATTCTGAAGCTCTGATATACTGTTTTACACTACAAACTGCTCGTTGTTTAACTTCGCATACCGCCGTTTCGCGTCATCAGTTAGCAGTAGCACTTTCTCAGGGGCAATATACATACACTACTGGCCATTAAAATTGCTACACCACGAAGATGACGTGCTTCAATTATTCTGATAAACTGATAACCGCTGTCGCCCGTAAGTGAGACAGGGAACTGCTTATTCTTGATGTCTTCTTTTATCAGTTCTAGATACTTCATCATTTGTAGTGGATTGATCAGATGCGACTGCAGAATGCCCTTCTGTACGTTAACAATTGCTGATATTAACATATCTAATTGCCGCTGTAGCACATTGAATATGCCTGTGAGTTGTATTAGCTGTTCATTAACAGTGATCAAAATGACTGTATTGGTCAACCGTTTGTCAGTGCTGTTCTCAAGTTCTACTATGTGCCGGCTTAATTGATTCATTCCGTGCGTGATAATCTCTTCATTTTTTGCTATGGCGTATACCGTCTGGTTAAAATTAGTCAAGGTCGCTTTACCTCGCCCACGAAATGTAAGATCCCTTGTTCCTTTATACGGGTTTCTTGCCGTGCTAATTGTTCAGTTAGTCCCTGCACCTTTTCAATTTTTCCTATGCGCCAATTTAATACAAATTCTGCAGTTTTACTCTCTGCTGCACTCATGTTCAGTGACGCTAATCCATCCTTAAAATAAGTAAGCCGGCCGGTGTGGCCGTGCGGTTCTGGGCGCTTCAGTCTGGAACCGCGTGACCGCTACGGTCGCTGGTTCGAATCCTGCCTCGGGCATGGATGGGTGTGATGTCCTTAGGTTAGCTAGGTTAAAGTAGTTCTAAGTTCTAGGGGGCTGATGACCACAGATGTTAAGTGCCATAGTGCTCCGAGCCCTTTGAACCAAGCCAAAATATGTAATTGCTCACCTCGAGAGAACCTCGGTGTGAGCAAATTTTTCCTTCGGTCCCATCAAGATGAAATAACAATTTTACAAATTACATTGTAATTGTTATCGTATATAGTAAGGGTGACGTCTGGAACTTCGTTAGATGCGTATTCGGTACTTGTCTGGTGTGCTCAATCCCTATGAGCAGGTCGATGCAATACACTGGCGATGCAATACGCTGGCGCTGCAACACGACGCCGACATCTGGAATTAGAAAAACTCCTTCAATCTATTGACATGAACACTAGATACTTGTTTCGTTTCAGGCAGATTGCCACATTAGACCCCTTTGTTCGTACTACTGTCTACGGTTCTTGCCAATGCGTATCTAACTTAAGCGATCTGCCTCTTCATACGCTCTCATCAAACAACAGAACCCTGCCCCCACAACGAAATTCCGTGGGATTCTTCGTTCTGTCATAGTATTCCTCATTCTTTATTTTACATTGCGCATTATGCTCTCTCGCACACCAATGCATTTCTTGCCTGCGCTCCTTTAGCTCTGCCACATAGTCGTCAAAATTATACCTCATTGCAGCCGGAACTTTCTGCAGTATCCCTAGAATATTACATTTACTCATTTGGTGTATATCCTGTCGCACTTTGCGATGCCGTATTATTTACAAAAACTGCAAATGGAACCCAGCTGTCCCAGTTTGTCTGCGCTTTATTCACCTAATGGCTCGCAAACGTTCGGTGCGACCTTTCTATCGCTCTGTTTCTTTGGGGGTGGTAGCTGGTGGTCTGAATCTTTTCAATATGCTACAGTTAACATACTCTTTTCATGGTTTCGCTCATGAAATTACTTCTCATATCACTCAGCAATGCTGACAGTACCCCATACCTCAGTATAATCTTCTCAATTAGCACGTGTGCTGCTGTATCGGCATCTTGCCTGTCAAAAGGTTCAGCTACCATAAACTTCGTCAGCGCGTGTTGAAACGTTAGAATATACGTGTTTCCATTGTCCATCTGATGGAATGGACCACTATATCAATATTGCACCTTTCTAAAACGTGCTCAGGTGTTTTCCTGATTTCTAGAGGCACTTTAATGTTTTTTTCCGAGTGAGCTTGTTGTTTTGACAACTTTTGCACTTTCGTATGTATTCCTCTATATTTCTTCATACCGTTCCACACACGGTATTTCTTTATTCGATTATAGGTCCTTCCTATCGTGGAACTGTTTTAATATCGCGGTTTTTTCGCCTCCGCTTATCTCTTCTGCCATTATCGGCTCAGATATGTCTCGTTTCCTGATACACTTTTCTTTATCACTTACAAATATACTCTTTCACAGTCCTCGCCTCAGCTGTTTCGTGTCCGGTGTCCTTGACAGCCGCGCCTGCTGCCTGTTCGTATGCTTCAAAAATCCCGCTGTGTTTGCCTGCCTGTAGGTGCCTGACATGAACTACGGCTTCCGTGTCTGTCGTATCCTGACCTAGGCAACTGGTGCCTTCTGGTAGCGCATCCGCCGCCCAGACGTCTCTTACTCGCGAGAGCGCGTCGGCCACTTGGTTCCCTTTGCCACTGTTGTACACTATTTGATAAACGAACTCCTCCAGCTTCAACCTAAACATCATCAGTCTGGATGAAGGACCTGATATACTACCTATCCATGTTAGAGGTTTATGGTCAGTACAAATCAAGAACCTTCTGCCAAATACATAGAGTCTAAAATATTTCATGGCCCAACAAATGGCCAACGCCTCCCTTTCTATCCTACTCTACCCTCTTTCCGCCGTGTTTAGCGTCCTTAAGGCGTACGCAACAGGTGAGTCACTTCTAATTATTCCCTAACTCAACAAAGTTCCGATGCTAGTTTGGCTAGCGTCAGTCGTAATTTACAGTCCTTTTCAAAGTATGGATATTGCAGTAAAGGTGGACTTATCAGCTTCTCCTTCAAATACAGATATGCGTTCTCTTGCTCAACACTGAAGCTGTAAGGCACCTCTTTCCTTACTAGCTCGTGTAGCAGATTTGCGATTTTGCTGAAGTTGCTTGTGGAACGTGGTAGTATCCCATAAGGCCTTGACACACCTTTAATTGCTTTGTTGTTCTCGGCTAAGGATCTCTATTACCTTGACCTTCTGTGGGTGTGGCCTCAAGTCCTCGGCATATATAATATGGCCCAAGTAGCACACTTCTTTTCGCAAAAATTCGCACTTGTCCACCTATAATTTCAAATTGTGGAGTCTCAGTCTTTCAAATATCTCTGCCAGTCGCCCATTGTGTTCCTGTACGGAGGAGGCGAATATGACCACGTCGTACAGGTATATGAACAGCTTATCACCTTGAAACCCCGTCATAATGGAGTTCATCAATCTCTGGAACGTACTTGGAGCTACTTTGAGCCCCATGGGCATTCTTTTGTACTCATAATGCCCATGCAGCGAGCTGAAATTCGTATTTTCTCGATCCTTTTCGTTTAATAAAACCTGATAATAGCCCTTCCGCAAATCCAGGGTCGAGAAGTACTTCTCCTTTCCAAGACCATCAAGAATTTCGTCAGTTCTTGGTAACGTATGAACTGAATTTAGAGAGATCTCATTCAGTTGCCTGTAGTCTGCGACTATTCTCTACTTTTGCTTTCCCCTAGCATCTTTCTTTTTAGGCAAAATTATTAACGGAAAGCTCCACCCACTCTCGCTTTGTACTATAATGTCATCCGCTCACATTTTCTCAATTTCACGCTGGAGTATCTCCTTTTGTGCTTGCGGTATTCTGTAGGGCAACGATCATGTCACCCTACCTTTCGCTTCTGGCAGCAGTTTAATTTAGTGCCTGATACTATCTGTGTATGACAATTTGTCTCACGGGAAATGGAAAATATGACTGTACATGGTACTCTATAATTGCTGCCCTTTGTTCCGCATTCAAATGACCGAAGCGAATATTTTCCTTTAGAATACTTACTCTCACCTTCACCTATGGGTTATTTTTGTGGACACTATTCACTGTGAAGGATTTTCTCAACAATTCCAGCTTTAGATCTGCTTTGGCTACTACCTGTGCGCATTCTACTGACACACTTCTTTGTGGTATTCAGCATATTTATTACACTTTCTCTCGATTTACCAATGCCTCTAGTAGATACAGGCGCTTTGTGATCTCCTGTTTCCGAATGGTAGCTTCCTTCATTCCGTTTGCTTCTATTTTTATCTGACACACCCGTTCCTCTGGGAGTCCAACTGCTATCGTTGAAACACTGCTAACGTTTGGTTTCCGCCCTTTTCGCTTCTCTCCGGCAATCCCTGCCACCTGCCGTTGTTGTGTTTCAACTGCTAATAACTTTCTGCCAGTGCTCACTCTCACCTTTCCACCTGTTTCTCGCTTCGTGCTGAAGCCTTTGTTGAAAGAATCTTTTCTCTCTTTTGATGTTACTGTGCGGAGCTCATCTGGTGACTCCTTTTTCATCTCGTGACGCACCTTTCACTCAACGTCTGAGATTTTCCCAAAAGATCTCTGTCTTTCCTGCACTTGCGCAATCGTATTACGAGTCCCGGACTTCTAAACCTAACTGAAATGTGCGGAGCTCACACTCTTGCTCCGTCTTCATTCCGATCCGTTCCCCGTGGAGCCACAGGCTTCCGGTGGCATAATTGATTACGACACTATTTTCCTTGGAAAATTCTCGGCCCACCAGCCCGTCAAACGAAATATCAATATCTTCCCCGATGCTATGGAAGCAATGCGTCACTCGCATTCCGCTGCCCACTCGTAATCCGAGGTTTACTGTGGTCTCTGTCCTTGCAACTGTATAAGCGATTCCCCGAATCCTGCCCTACGTTTAGCTGCATTACATTTTCCCCCGCCTTTTATTTCCCTCACTAGGCTTATCTGCGCCCCATTATCAATGAGAAACCTCAGGCGATCATTAATACCTTCCTCACAGACCAGTTCTACTAAATTATTTTTTGCTTTAGCAGTTTACTGTTAATACTTCCCCAGGCAACACGTAAGGTGACTGCATTTTTACGCCTTTACTTAGTTTGTCTGGATTTTACCTTTCCCATACGCCTTCTGTGCATGGAAAGCACTCTCTGGGCAGTCTCTCGCCTAAAGACATTTAAAGCACGTTACAGATTTATTCTGCAGACGTGGTCCCCTGTGACCCGGATAATTACATCGTGAGCGTTTTACTACTCGCCCTTGGTCAGTTTCCTTGCAATTTCCTGGTGCAACCGGTCCTACATTTCGTATTACTTTTCCGCTACTACAGTCTCGCTTCTTGTGGCTTGGCTTCCCGCACTTGAAGCACTTCGAGGCCTTCTTCTCATTTCGCGGCACTGCACCAGCGCCTCAGGCGATCATCTTATCTCTAGAAGAGTCTAACGCGCTCTCCTCTGCCAGAGCGGTCTCTATAGCTGCTGCCGGCCGGTGTGGCCGTGCGGTTAAAGGCGCTTCGGTCTGGAACCGCGTGACCGCTACGGTCGCAGGTTCGAATCCTGCCTCGGGCATGGTTGTGTGTGATGTCCTTAGGTTAGTTAGGTTTACTTAGTTCTAAGTTCTAGGCGACTGATGGCCTCAGAAGTTAAGTCGCATAGTGCTCAGGGGCATTTTCTATAGCTGCTGCTAGCGCTAGCTGTTCACCGCGCACTCGCACTATGGTCTTTATCCTATCGTCATAAGTGCCCTTGATAAACACAGCTCGGCTTAATTTAAACTCAACAGCAAGGCTACCTTCTAATTCTGTTTCTCTCATGGTGTCTCTAATAACCCCCTTGAAGTGGTGTTGCATTGTATATTACCTTGAGCCCCACTGTACTGTACTTTCCCCACGCTCTTGCTGACTATGAACAATTGGTAATCGTAGTAATCAAGTGTCCTTTTGCTGCCGTAATCTTCTACTAATATGGCTCGGACATCTCGCCAAGTGGCGCTTAGGTCTCTAACAGTTTACTGCTTGCTGAGCCCACTAACTAAGTCTTAGCAAATTTCAAAAGAATATCATGCATCTCTGGCACAACCGCCGGCCGGAGTGGCCGTGCGGTTCTAGGCGCTACAGTCTGAAACCGAGCCACCGCTACGGTAGCAGGTTCGGATGCTGCCTCGGGCATGGATGTGTGTGATGCCCTTAGGTTAGTTAGGTTTAAGTAGTTCTAAGTTCTAGGGGACTGATGACCTCAACTGTTAAGTCCCATAGTGCTCAGAGCCATCTGAGCCATCTGGTACAACCATTTCAAATGTTAAATCGCAACTGTCGAGGAACCAATTTAGAGTGTTCCTAGCCCCATTGAAAGACTGGAAATTTAATTTTAGCAAATCTGACAAATTAACAACTTGCCTAATAGGTTGCTAATATGCATCAGTGCCTGCGCTTTAAACATTATCGCCGTCGTGTGGTAATTTTTGTTTCCGTGCGCCGTCCGCTACAGAGCGTTAACCTTGTGCCACCGGCCGTCGTCGCCGCTGCCGTTGCTGTTGACGTGTGCCTTCCGCTGTTCTGCGCCGCCGTCTGCAACCTCGGGCGTCTGTCTGTGGTGCCGCCGCCGTGGCCTGCCACGCGCCGTGTTTTGCCAGGGACATCGTCGGTCGTCGCCGATGCCGCTGCGCCGCTGCACCGCCTCTGCGTCGCCTGATACTGCGCGCTGCCCGCCCCGCGTGCCGCATTTGCTGGTTGCCATCACACCGTCGTCCGCGGCCTGGCGCCGCTTTCTGCAACTGATGATGCCACTGCACCACGCCTGTGCGCCGTCTGTGACCACGTGCCGCTGTCGGCAGCTCCTGGCCACCTTCCGGGATGTCCGCTTCGATCCCGGGCACCGTCCGTCTGCTGCTGTTGTTGAGGCTACAGCGTTAGGTCCCGGCCTCTTCTCCTTTTTCGAGAGCTCTTTTGCTCTCCTGCCTCCTGGTTCTGTCGCTGGCCTGCGAACCGGTTACCGAAGTAATATACATGAGGAGTCTCAAAACCGGTCCGTCATTTTGCGTGACTTTAGGCTGAGTAGGTTCGATATTTCGAATAATGTGACCTATTCCTACAATCGTGGCGTGATAAATGCACGCTTATCCACGATGAACACATGCCATCACATTTTCTGTATAGGGTGAAACGAAATTCGCCCACTCTAGCTTCGCAGCGAGACTCCTCACACATCAGTGTTAAGAAAATATCTGTCACCAAATTTCTTCCGGCGAGTGCATCCGGACGTTAAAGAGTGGCAATCTCACAACACTGTATCAACACGTATGGTAACTATCCCTGACAGCACAGTTTAATAGTACTGCACAGTTGGCGCTGTGGCTAGAGTTTCGGGTTGGCATGCAGAAGGGCGACGGTTCGATCCTGGGTAGTCCAAGTGATACGGTATCTGGCATATTAATCGTCAACAGCGATTGTAGTGAGTCCTTTGGAAAAAAAATTGTTCAAATGGCTCTGAGCACTATGGGACTCAACTGCTGAGGTCATTAGTCCCCTAGAACTTAGAACTAGTTAAACCTAACTAACCTAAGGACATCACAAACATCCATGACCGAGGCAGGATTCGAACCTGCGACCGTAGCGGTCTTCCGAGTCCTTTGGAAAAAAATTGCACTTACATACGACCGTCGTAGAAATGGAACATTGACCAGCTTTGAAAGGTACCCTTTCCACGTCGTGGGCTCGAATTTCTTCGCATCACTTCCTCTACTAGAAGCGAAACCTATTTTCTTTGTACCCTCCTCTAATGGTCACATAGATTAATACCAACTATTATTCTTGCCTTGTTCGGGTCAATTACATTTCGTTAGGATCTTACATTACCCGTCCGACTAGCAACGTGCTTTACGAACAATGTCCAAACTATTTGTATGTGTTATCACCATGGTCCCACTAATTTTTTCAACTGTCTATTTCTTATTTGTCTCACCATGTATTTGTTCTCTTCAGCGTTACGAAATATTGTACATTTAGGGCACATGTGACATAAAAAACGGTGTATATTACAGTAAGAAATGTCAGAATGAAATTAGCAACAAAAAAAAAAAAAATGCATCCCAACCCAGGATTAAACCCTCGACCTCCTGCATGCTAATTCGAAACTCTATCCACTCCACTCTTTAACCTTTTTCTGCCGCATATACTCGCCAGATGAAATTTTGTGACAGACATTTTTTTATCGCTGGCATGTGAGAAGTCACGCTGCGATTTCCGAGTGAGAGAATTTCGCTTCATCCTGTATAGGACGTGGCCAGTAAGCGTTCCAGACGCCTGGAGACATAATAAAGGGGAGGATGGTCCCTCAAGTAGGAGTTATGGTACTCGGTCGGAAAAAAACGAACAAATAGGGAAGGCTTGGATATCTACAACCTTTAATTGCTCTTTGGAGCCAAACTCAATAAGTGACCTCTATGAATGCACAGCATTGGTCATACAGCCATGGAGGGAGCTACGAGGCTAATTCAGAACCGCGCCAGAGCAAAACCGCGCAAGTCCAAGCCCCGGGACTGTCTTGCACGGAGGTCGATCCTGGATCGCATTCTGAACTCAATTCTCCCTCCCCCCGTCGGGCACCGCCGCTACTGCTTTTGTACGTAGCGTCGACCCCTTCCACGTTGGCGTCTGGCCACCGGCCTGCCGGTCAACGAATTTTACCATATAAGGTTACTGCCAACGCTTGAGTTGCGCCTCGCGCTTCGCCATGTGACCTCACGTGATACCTCGTGAGTCTACGTCACTTTTCCGGTAAACACCCGTCCTGTGGCATCGCCTTTGTATTCGCAATAAAACCTACTCGTTCTGGCTTCTGTTCTACTGCGAACGCGAGTAGCAGGAGCAGGACAGGAACGATAGCTGAACACTTTCGCGACTTTGACAATTTATCATGTTCCTGGGAACCAAACAACTGTCTTTTCGGCCGTTTTAAAACGTCCTTCCTCGTGTTTGGACTGGTTTTACTGGAAGAAAAGTGCCACTATTTTTTGCAAACGCTTGATGTCAATAACCATGTTTGTGGAACATTATTGGCCCTCGAATGTAATATGCAAGCCATGTCTAGTAGGAGAGGGTAGGACTATACGGCTTGTCGATGAGTGGTGCCTGTGTGCAGACCTGCTCGAGGATTCTGGTGGACATATTTTCTTCCTGATGCGAGTAAAAATACACTGACTGTTCCTCTATAGCTGCTTGCTTAGGCTGTCTCGTCCATGACCCGTAAGGCTTTCGAACTGCAACAACTCGTGTCCCGTCGGACTGAGACAGTTTTCAGCCGGGACGCCGGATTATTGTAGCTATCATGTGGCTGCCCAGAAAATCAGTGTGAAAACTCGTCGATAGACGACGTTGCCTAACCGTCCACTGACTCCCCTCTCTTGCAGTAAGTGCAGGAGCCGAAGTTTCTCTTACTTGGCCTCTTCTCTTGCTTTATGCCAGTTGCTCTTGGTTGCCCTTTTTTTATAATTGTGTCATACTTTTGGCGCGAAAGGTGTGGCGTGGTTCCCTCAATTCTGCTTTAATGTTATTAGTCACACTTATCCGGTGGGCATGGACAGTTAGTGTATTCAGGACAGAAAACTTCTGGGTTGGGTGGCTGTACCTCTACGCTTGCATGAACAGGCTGGTGTTCAAATGGTTCAAATGGCTCTGAGCACTATGGGACTTAACATCTGTAGTCATCAGTCCCCTAGAACTTAGAACGACTTAAACCTAACTTATCTAAGGACATCACACACATCCATGCCCGAGGCAGGATTCGAACCTGCTACCGTAGCGGTGGCTCGGTTTCAGGCTGTAGCGCCTAGAACCGCACGGCCACTCCGGCCGGCGGTTGTGCCACAGATGCATGATATTCTTTTGAAATTTGCTAAGACTTAGATAGTGGGCTCAGCAAGCAGTAAACTGTTAGAGATCTAAGCGCCAATTGGCGAGATGTCCGAGCCATATTAGTAGAAGAATACGGCAGCAAAAGGACACTTGATTACTACGATTCCCCTGCTTTTCCATCCTCCCTGACCTCTCCCTCGGCAGGCCCGAACCTGAGACCGTAGCAGTCGCGCGGTTCCGGACTGAGCGCCTAGAACCGCGAGACCACCGCGGCCGGCACAGGCTGGTGTGCATTGGTTTCTGGTACCCTTTGAGAGCCAGTCCGTCACTGACAGTTCTACATACATCCAATTCCAAAACTGGTATCGTATCATTGTTTGTGGCTTCGTGAGTGAACTGTATATTCTTATGCATGTTGTTGAACTGCTGGAGGAAGATTCTCAGGTCTCCTTCCTCGTGTGGCCAGACAAGAAATACGTCATTCACAAACCACAGGAGAAATGGTGCAGAAGGTAGGGTCGTTTGCTCGAAAGCTTCCACTGAGAGGTCCGCAGCCATTGGGAAGAGAAAGGAGACCACTGCCACTCCATGTAACTTATCGTAATATTTTCCCTGCCAGGTGAAGTGCGTTGATGAGAGGCACAACGGCAATAAATCATTGATATCAGGTGGGATCTCATAAGAATGGTCTCGTTTGTAAGTACATTGCCGAAAATAGACATAATATCAAAATCAACCATGTCAGTTGGCTATATCTGCTGTTTGTACAAAGTGCTAAGAATCGTTCACGTAAAAGTCTGTTAAACTATCAACACAATTTACAATCCAGATGTTTTGCTATATAATAGGTAGGCAAATCGTTTCCATTCACTATAGGCCTCAGTGCATACTCTTATCTGTATAGTTTAGGTACCCCATAAATTGTATGTGCTACTGGAACTATGGTGGTGAGTCTCTTGGCTGTGTCAGGATGAGCTCTTCGAGTGATTTAAGAAGGCCTCCGTATACTTGACTTGGATCATTGCTTACAGGGTTGCACAAGAGCTCATCAGTTTTCGTTTCATATTTTGAGGTGTCTGTCACAACCGTAGCGATACCTTTCTCCATGTGCAGAACCACAATAGCTCCGAATAAAAGTCTCTCGGTGTACATGCCACGTCAGTTCAGGATAAAACTCCAAGCTTTCGACCACTACCTCCATGGTCGTCGTCAGGGCTAAAACTGACTGTCATGAATTTTTTTTCCTTTATTGTTATTTAACACCTTACATAAGGTAGGCTGGCAACAGCACACTCTGCTCTTCAGCTACATGTTTTACAAAAGGAAAAAAAAACAATGGAGACACAGAAGATACAGAATATAGTGGGGGACAAAAAACAGTAGACACAGTAACGAAAAAACACGAAGCCGTTCACACACGAAGACAACCAAAGAAACTGTTAGCACTGAACACGGACACTGATGATGCAGACGACACGTGAACGATGGAGGGTGGGCGGCGAAAACACTGAGGCACAAACACAACGGAACACACACTTAACCAATGGCGATGATCTCCGGCGCACGAATGTCCACTTAACGTGTGCGAGTCCGGGGACCTGCCAAGAGGGGAAGAAGGTGTTGGGGGAGGGAGAGGGGAGAGCAGAGATGCCAATGGGAGGGGAGATGGGGGGAGGAATGAAGGTATGGGGGGTAGGGGAAGCCCAGGGGAGGAGGGGGGAGGAAGGGAGGAGGGAGGGAAGGGAGAACAAAGGGAGAGAGGGTGCCCTGAGGGAAAAACACAGGATGTGGTAGGGGAGGATCAAAGTTGATAGGAAGGGTAGATGGAGGGGAGGAGGGCATCATCAGGGAGGGGGAGCTGGTGGAAGCCACTCTGGGAGAGGGTAAGGATAATGGGGAGATGGAGAACAGGTGGGGTGTGGAAATACAGGCGCGGCAGCGGGCGGGGGTGGGAGATGATGTGAGAGACAAGCAGGTGAGGAGGATCTTGTTTACGGGAGGTGTAGAGGATCTGCATCCGTTCCAGGAAAAGGGGGACGTGGGGGAACAGAATAAGGTCGTACAGGATCCGTGTGGGGGGAGGGGAGACAAATGCAATAGGTGAGGCGAAGAGCATGGTGTTCGAGGATTTGAAGGGATTTGTAAAAGGTAGGAGGGGCGGAGATCAAGGCAGGATGGGCATAGCAGAGGATAGGGCAGATGAGGGATTTATAGGTGTGGGGGATGGTGGAGGGGTCCAGACCCAATTTACGGCCAGAAAGAAACTTGAGGAGACAAAGTCGGGAGTGTGCCTCGGCTTGGATTGTCTAGAGATGGGGGGGGGGGTCCAAGAGAGGCGACGGTCAAGGGTGACACCAAGGTACTTAAGGGTGGGGGTGAGGGCGATAGGATGGCTATAGATAGTGACATAGAAGTCGAGGAGGTGGACGGAAGGGGTGGTTTAGCCTACAATGATCGCCTGCGTTTTGGAAGGATTGACCTTGAGCAACCACTGGTTGCACCAAGTGGTGAACTGGACAATATGGGATTGGAGAAGGTGTTGGGAGCGCTGCAGGGTGGGGGCGAGGGCAAGTAATGTGGTGTCATCGGCGTACTGGAGAAAAAAGATGGGGGGGGGGGAGGGGTGAAGGCGGCGGCATGTCCGCCGTATACAAATGGTACAGAAGAGGGGAGAGGACGGAACCTTGGGGCACACCGGCGGGGGGGAAAAGGTGTAGGAATCCGTGTTATGGATGGTGACATAGGACGGACGTTGGGAAAGAAAGGACTCGATCAGATGGACGTAGTTAATAGGAAGGGCGAAGGTTTGGAGCTTCAAGAGAAGACTGGAATGCCACACACGGTGGTAGGCTCGTTCTAGGTCGAGGGAGAGGAAGATAGCGGAGCGACGGGAATTGAGCTGTTCGGAGAGGAGATGAGTGAGATGAAGGAGAAGATCAGCGGCAGAGAACGACGGCCAAAAGCTGCACTGGGTAACAGGAAGGAGGCGGTGCTGGCGGAGATGCTGGTGGATGCGTTGGGTAAGGATGGATTCCAGGACCTTGCTGAAGACCGAGGTAAGGCTGATGGGACGGTAGGAGGAGACAGCGGACGGCGGTTTGTCAGGTTTAAGGAACATCAGGATGTGGGAGGTTATCCACAGGTCGGGGTAGTAGCCGGTGGACAGGACTACATTATAGAGCCTGGCCAGAGTGGAGAGGAAGGAGGCAGGAGCTTCACGAAGGGGGCATAGGTGACACGATCGTGACCATGAGTGGTGTTGCGTTTCGTGCAGAGTGTAGCCATGATATGCTGAGTAGTGATGGGGGCATTGAGTTCGGTGTGTGAAATGTTGTCCAAGTACTGGAAACCAGGAACAAGGGGATAGACTTAGGTGTCAGTTCGATCGTGGACTTCTGGGAAGAGGGAGTAATCAAACTGGGGATCGGTTGGGATGGTAAAGACATTGGAGAGGTAGAAGACAAAGTGATTGGCCTTACTAAGGTTGTCAGGGAAGGGTTGATTATCACGAAGGAGAGGATTGTAAGGAGGGGGTTTAGATTCGGTAAGGCGGTGGAAGGCTGGCCTGTACTTGGATGAGTTGATAGGAAGTGTATTCTGTTGCCAGTCCCAGCGTTTATAACTGTGAGCCGTCATGAACTGCTTTTTTTTTCCTTTATTGAATTTCGATTCCACCCAAAAGGAGGGGGGGGGGGGGGCTGGCAACAGCTTATTACGCTGCTCTGCAGCCTACAGTCTTTTTAAATGTATGAAGAAGTTAAGAAACAATAAAAGCAGGCGATAAAACAGTGACTTAAATTGTAAAACGGCGGAAAGTTGTGTAAAGTTAAAACATATAGCAAAGGGTTGGCAAAGCGAATAAAATATACAGGAAGCAGACAGGTAACATAGTAGACAGACCATTAAAAAAAACATGGCGACAGTGTGGTTTCTGTTCGCAAGAGATATAAAACCACACCCAGCGACAGTATGATGTCCGTTCACAACACTTCGGAAAATACACGCAACACTGAACACGCATTGTTAACACTGCACTAAAATGTCGGCACAAAGAGGACACACCATAGCCTAGGGCAGATGGGGGGGGGGGGGTGAACCTGGACAGATGAGGGGGAAAACAAGGAGGGAGGAGAGGAAAAACGAAAAGGAGGGGAACCAAAGGAGGGAGAGGGCTCATAAGGGGGGGGGGACTGGCAGGGCAGACACGAGAGGGAATGGGAAAAGGCAGAGGAGGGTAATGCAAAAGGACTTTGGGGAGAGAAGGGGTCAGAGAGAGGGTAGGTTGGGAAAATAGGGAGAGGGAGCCCGGGAAGAGGACAGAGGAAAAGAGGAGGGATGAGGATCAGAGTTGATAGGAGGGATAAATGGAGGGAGAGAGGGCATCATCCGGGAGGGAGAGTTGATTGAAGCCACCTTGGGAAAGGAGATAAAGGGAGTAGAGATGGAGGGTTGGGGGTACACAACAGTGAAGACATTTCAGGGGGTGGGGATGGGAGAGAAGAAGAGCAACAAGGGGGTGAGTGGGGATCAAGGTGGTGGGAGGTGTAATGGTTCAAATGGGTCTGAGCATCAGTCCCCTAGAACTTAGGTTGGGGGAAGCGAGGAGAACATCGGGGTTGGAGTTACTTTCAGGACGGGTGTGGGAGAGGAACAAGGTCACCACGGAGGGTGGAAAGGAACTGATGCCACCACCGAAGGGTGGCAGGATCACGGCTGTGGATGTTGAGGTCAGCGGCGATCACATAGGTGGAGGAGGTACGGACAACAGGGGAAATGAAGTCAAAGGGGAGAGTAGCAGCGGGGCAGATATAGATAGTGGCACAGGTGATGGTGAAGGAGAGAAAAAATAGGCTGAGGAGAAGGTGTTCAGTCGGGTGATTGAGGAGGGGTTATGGCTGGACTGGGAGATGCCTGAGGTGGCCTATAGCGACCCCACCTCGGGCTAGGGGAAGGGGATTGTCAGTGCGGTTAAGGAGATAAGGGGAGGTGAGGACAACATGGTGGGGTTGGAGGAAGGTTTCATTAAGGATGAAGGAGTCAACCTGGTGCTGGGAGAGGGTATGATTGAAGAGGTATTTGTTTGCAGGGAGGTCGTGAACTGGCGATGCTCCCACTTTTATATGCAAAGGAAGGCTTCTGATTGGTTGGAATACGTCATAGCAACAGGGATATGGCGCGTAGTTAAGTGGTGCCCTCTACTTCCATAGACGTTGTTTCTATCCCGCGTTGCTTGCAGCGCCATCCCTTGAATCAGGAGGTAAAGTGCGGGAAGTTTTCCTCTGCGATTTTTCTTTATCCACTGCACTCTTGCAGGTGTTGCTAAGTGCGTAACCATTGTCTCTGTTAAATTTGTTATCGCTAAGTCTAATTTCCACTGCTTCCCGGATCACAGAGACCCAGTAATTCGATGCGTGGGCTATTACTCTAGTTTCTTCAAATA
Organism: Schistocerca serialis cubense; assembly: GCF_023864345.2. Classification (NCBI taxonomy): domain Eukaryota; kingdom Metazoa; phylum Arthropoda; class Insecta; order Orthoptera; family Acrididae; genus Schistocerca; species Schistocerca serialis. Next base: position 659,506,944 of record NC_064639.1, on the reverse strand, counting down.
AAATCCAATGCTTGTTAAGCAGGCTATGCTCAGCCACCGCTGATTTTTCAAAATAGCTGTATTTCAGGTGGCGCTGGTGCTCGATGCAACGGTCGGCAACGGTTCTTACCGACTAGCCCTCGCAATTCCTGCCGTATTCGCAAGGAGTACTATAGATTCCCAGCACCCTTAAGCCGAGACTATCTTTGACTGGTCTCAACATTTCCTTAATCTTCCTAGGTGGTCCGAAAACTGGTTTTATTCCTTGCCGCTTTAGGACTCTGCCTATCCTGCTTGTTGTAGCACCGCAAAATGGAGGCCGTGCTATGTGTTGGTCCTCTTCTTCTTTATGGACGGCATTGTGTATTACTTTCTTGGACAATATTGATTTAATTTCACCGGCAGATTAACCATTCCTCTTGAAAACAGTCGTCAAATGGTTAATCTCGGGACCGAGGTGGTCCTTGTCGGAAATAGTCCTGGCTTTGTGTACTGAAGTATTCAGCATAACTCTCTTCTGAGACGGGTGATGGAACCTGTGGCTATTCAGATAAAAGTCTGTATGCGTTGGCTTCCTGTACACAGAATGGCCCAGTCATCCATCCGGTTTTCGCTCCACCAACACATCTAAAAAGGGTAACTTCCCTTCCTTCTCTACCTCCATTGTAAATTTTATGTTTGGATCTACGCCATCGAAATGTTCGACGAACTGCTGCAGTATGTCATGTGGCCATATTAAACAGGTGTTTCTTCAGCATTACTTCTTGAAGGCAGTGAGTCATGGGTGTACCAAATTTCGTTAAATTGCTACGGACATTCCTGAGTTACGTTTTTACGTCAGTGCTTTCCATCTTAACTTTCAACCGAAAGGGTGTTAGGTGTGCCCTACAGTCAATGTGATTTAATTTTCCCTATAGCATGTGATAGGCTTCCTATGTTTCGGAGATATTTCTTCAGGGGTTACAGAGACATGTTGACATGTCACAGTCTTGGCATCCATTCGCTCCCTTTCTCTCCTAGGGTTGTACTGTTATCGGCACTGTCAACGAGACGAGTAACCTGAAAAACTTATATGAATGGTTATCGAATATTTTACAAGTCACACCTGCTCAACCCCAACCTCTACGCCTATGTCTGTCAAAGCTAATTACCCCAACAGCACTTTTATGCCAGTAAGTATACAACCAATGTGTCAAGAATGTATAAAATTTGCTTGAAATTCATCCTTAAAAGAGAACACGGCATACATCTGTATGATAATCTCTAACTGGGTAAGTAGCCTATAGGTAAATTCTCAGATATACATCTATACAAAATCCTGAATGACCACCGATATTAAAGTTTTGAACATGGCTGCGTGGTCAGTGACCGTTTGCAAAGAAAGCATAACAGCCATAGCAGCCCTCGGTCGCAGAAAAGGAGTCTTTTGACCTAGGTTTCGGCACTGCTATCAGTGCCTTCATCAGAAAAAAAACTCTCAAATTGGCCTATAAAATAATTACAAAATTATGGGAAAAAATTTCAGTACAAGTACGGGCTAGTAGTACAAGAAAGAAACTGTTCTTACACGTCTGGTATTAAGCTTAAAATTAAGTGATAAAGCTTTAGTCACAAAATTTGTAAAAGTGAATACATGGAAGGCAAGCCACTATGGGCTGCTCACGTGCATCGAGCTACAGGTAGCGCCAGACAGGCGACGCGTTAGCAACTGCGGGCAGGTGAACATTACACCAAAGGTGCCATCTAGTAGCTGCGAATACAGACAGGCTACTTAACATTCAAAATGCAGACAGACGAATCTTGCGATGAACATTATTTATTACGTGAAGAAAAAGGCAATGATTTTATCTGACAACAGAAGACACGCTAACAGACTGTCTACATAAGAGCTTATAAATACAGTTTAAACGTTGAAAACGCCATTTTAGAAATACAAAGGGAGCTGAAGAACTCAGCGAGCTGAAAAGAATGGTATAACATGAAATGCAGTAAAATTAAACTTATGAGTCGACATAGATAGAAAAAATGTTTCGGTAACTACAAGGTGGAACACGAAATCAGATATCAGGTAAGGGCTTTATACCATTGGAGAAACTTTTATTACATAATTGTGGTTCCTCATTATGAATGAGGCCATAATTATGAGAAAGATGTTTAAAAATTTCTAATTTTTCGATAACATCTAATCTACGGTCTTTCTTCTCATTGTGCAAAATGTTGATATCGTGAACAGCTTTGGGTGCGTGACCTGTAATCAGATGGTCGTCGGCAAAAGAATTCTGGGTGCTAGTGCCATTTTTTAAAAAATTATGTTCTTTGTATCTGTAATGGCACATCATGTTTGTCCAATGTAGTAAGAAGAGCAAGTGTCGCAAAAATTCTTATAGACACCAAAGTTTTCCAAAGGGGAATGGGTCGATTTCAAATTGTGAATAAAATTTCTTTTCAAACTATTAGTGGTTGAAAACACGACATTACATTTGTATTTATTGCGAAGAAGACGTTAAATCTGATAGGAGATGTTACCCAAGAAAGAAATAGAAGAGAACTACTTATTTTGGTTGGACTCAGTGATATAGTAACTCTTTTAACAGTTCTCTTTTTGAGGATGTCGTCAACTATGGCAGGTTCGTCTTCGTTATTAACTGCTATAGTTTTGATCAAATTAATTTCTTCCTCGGATTCTTCCTTCGAGAGTGGAATAGAAGTATCGTGTGAATAGGAGAATGAAAGAAAGCGTATTTTATGAGATCGAAGGTGCACGGAAGACGCAGGTACGATCTGATCGGTGTTTCCTTACGAAAACCATTAAAAGAAATTTTTTCTTCTACTGTTAGCAATAAGTCAGGAGACTTCAGTTGCTGGGCCTTGTTTTCGAGTTCAGCGGTGAAGAATATTGTCTCGCGAAGTTCATTAGAGAGATTGCAAATACGGTCAATACCGTCAGCAGGTCCTTTGTGGAAGACTAAATTATCATCAACTTATCCGAAATAGGAGAGAATATCCACCCCTGTAGCTGAGAATCAGTTGAAGAACTTTTCTTCCAGGAAGTTAATGAAAATGTCTGCAAGGATACCAGACAACGGATATCCCATAGCGAGAACATCGAATTGCTAATACAGCTGTTCATTAAATTCAAAGTAGTTGTATTTGACAACAACTGTGATTAGATTTCAGTGATTTCGTCATCTGCATGTTCTTTTTCGAAATTGCGTAATTTTTTTCTACGATCCTGAGCATTTCTTGCACGGGGACGTTTGTATAAGGATTTTTGATGTTTAGTGAAAAGAACTTGGTATTTGGGCTGCATTCTAAATTTTATAAACTAGGGCGCGACTACTGGGGATGGAATTATTGTTCTCAAAGGCGAAAGATTTTTTTAGAGTTTCATGCAGAAATTTGACTAAATCATGGTACGCGCTTTGCATACTACTAAAAATCGGATGGTTAGTCTTGTGAACTTTCATGTGAGAACGAAGTTTCGGGGACCGAGGTTTCATGTTAATAAACATTTTCTTATGAAAAGGTTTGAGTAAAAATTTTGCGTCACTGGTAGTTGACCGGACTTCTTTTAGTAGTTCCGGAATCGGGTATTCATGTAGTTCCACAGTATTATTTTCACTAAAACATATAAGATTTTAGAAATGTGTACAGAATTTTTGGAAATAACCAAAGAACAACCTTCGTCAGGCTTGGTTATTAAAGTATCAGAATATTTAAGTTTATTATTCATAGATTTAATCAGTTTCCTATTGCTATGCACAACATTGTTATGCACAACATTTTGTAAATACAGTGTTTTCTACTGAGAATGTTGGCTACGTCAAAGGCAATTCTGGTCTGACATGAATTATCCATTTTTGTACAATCGAGATCAATGTTTAGGTTGACAAATAACTTTTCTGTTACACTTTTGTCTGACAGGTTGAGCATGATATTGTATTTTAGGCCTTTCTCAAGTAAGGCAGTTAAATTCTGCGTAAAAATTGTTAGTCTCATTTAAAATTCTTTTATAAAATACTTGACTCCTTTTATGAAAAGTAATTTGAGAAAATTTTTCAGCAGGAAGCAGACAGAGAAGTGTACTAAGCTTCTCTCCGCGCCTACGATGTATGCTTCGTCTACAAATTTCTAAATGTGCATTAATCTATGTCCATAAATTGTCAATGTTAAGATTATAATTCATACGTAAGATTTTTTGAGCTCTGCGTATTTGTAAGATGCCTCTTCATTGAGAACATCTTTCTCAGCATGTAGCCTTTTAACATGATGAGAAATGATATTTTCAACTACTGGTGAAGAAAAGCTTCGGAATTTTCTTACAATTTGCGCAGTTAATATAGGATTTCACATAATTAGGGTCTATGCACCTTTTTTCACATATCTTATTAAACTGAATGGCCATACCTGTAGTTAGCAGCTTTTTCTTTAAATCTTTATATATAAAGGCAGCCTTGGATGGTTGGTCAGGCAGAAATCTTCAAGCTTTGAAAATGGCTGCGAGGTCAGCGACCTATTACAAAGTAAAAATAACAGCAACAGCAGCCATCAGTCGCAAAAAAGGAATCTTTTGACCTAGGTCTCGGCACTGCTATCAGTGCCTTCATCAGAAATAAAACTCCCAAATTTGCCTACAGCGTAATTACAAAATTATAGGAAAGAAAAGAATTTAAGTGTAAGTACTGGCTAGTAGTAGGGCAAGAAAGAAACAGTACTTACTTGTCACGTATTAAACTAAAAATCAAAGATAAAGCTTTAGTCGCAAAATTTATAGAACAGAACACATAAAAGGCAAGTCACTATGGGCTGCTCACGTGCTTCGATCTACAGGTAGCGTCACACGGAGGTCCCCGAGTTAGCAATTGGGGACTGGTGAACATTACACCAAGAGTGTATGTAGTAGCAGTGAGTACAAACAGGCTACTTAACATTGGAAACATTGACAGACGAATGTTACGATAAATATTACATTAATTTTGAATGCATTATGGGAACAGCAGTGATCAATGTCTTATAAATAATTACTATTAAAAACAGTCTTGATCACGATTTATTTAACAAGGTGACCAGTTTCGACCACTACTGTGGTCATCTTCAAACCATTGAGTAGGAACCTCTTTCTGTTGGAGAATCACTACTAAGTAGTGATTCTCCAACAGAAAGAGGTTCCTACTCAATGGTTTGAAGATGACCACAGTAGTGGTCGAAACTGGTCACCTTGTTAAATAAATCGTGATCAAGACTGTTTTTAATAGTAATTAAATATTATATTGTACATGATGTAAAAGGCAGTAGTCTTTTCTGACAGCAGCAGACACGGTAGCAAATTGTCTACGTAAGAGCTGAAAAATACAGCTTGAAAGCTGAATAAGCTGTTTTAGAAATTCAAAGGAAGCTGAATAACTTAGGTACCAGACTATGGACATGGTCCATTGCACCGACATCACAACATTACCGTCACAAAACCTTAATAAGTCATTAAAGACACCGATGTAGGAAGGAGGTGAAACCCAGTCTTCACTGGCGAACTCAGCACTACCCATCAAATGCAAATTAGAAATGTGGACCGAACTGTGCGCACATCATCCTCCATAAAAAGAGGAAGAACCAACAACGAATAATATTTTTAAAAAATTATGGGATAGAGGGACTCTGGACAACAGCCCGTACCAGATCAACAGTGTGAGTGCTTACAGATTATCCAGAACGTTCTAGTGGCAGCCCCGAGTGAATGGCGACATACCAGCCACTGCGAGTGCACAGCAAAGCACTGGTACTCACAGAATAGCGGTTACGTCGCTGACAGCGACTAGGTGGGAAGAGCAGTAGATTAACCACATCCCGCATACTGATACGCAACCAGGAAAGGATAGAGTCCCCAGTTACAACTAAACGATAGACATTAACAACCACAGCATAAAACATTACATATAGCACAATGAAGCCCTGACGGTCCCTGGCGCAAGAGCATAGAAGGAAGATAGAAAAGTACACGTACCACCCCTCTCCCTCCACTGCCTCCCTTTGTCACTGCAGATGGGAAGACATCATAAACAACATGTCAAGATGCATACAACGGGCGAAACAGAGCAAAAACATACGTGGATAGCAGGGATAATGGAACGAAGCCGTTGCAAGACAATCAAAGTTAGACAAAATACTGCGATGTCGCTGCTCAGTCTGGCTATTAAATTCGTGCTGGAGATACAATGTATAACGAATCGAGGCTGCGTCTTTATCCCTCCCTGTGCAGAATTTTTAAGATATTGGATCAGCCGGTTACTGAGTTGCTTGCTCACGTAAATGAATATTAAATGTGGACCCAGAATTGATTAAACTTAAGTGTTCTCTATACCTGACATCGAAACCACAGCCAGTCTGCCCCGAATGTCGTGCAGGGCACTCATTGCTAGGGGCATAATACACACTCGTGGTGCGGTATTTTAGACAGGAAGCCTCCTCTCCATGCTTAAGTCTTTCACCCAACTTCCCAAGAATGAATAAGTCCGGCCTTATAGTCTTTCCTTAGAGCTGGTTTCTTATTTTTTTCAGAGAACCTACCAAAGTGCGTAATTCTGTGATAACCACAGTACTTTTCTCTCATTTCCTCTATCCTCTGTAACGTAAATGCCATCACCATCATACCGTTGCCAGGTACCAGAACCTGTTTTTTTTCATAATATGCCTTTATTGATATTATTGACGAATTTGTCATATCTATTAACATGAGGAGTACGAAGGGAAACCTGATACACTACCAAAGACCTCCACGCATAGCTGAACGTTGTGAGTCTGTGCAGCATACCTCGGTGAGCCGTTCTTTATCATCCGTTTTTCACCCCTACTCCTACGGGAGGTAGATGATTCTTACCCTCACAGTGCAGCTTTCCAGATAGCAAGTGCTATGTTTATCAAGTATGGTTGAAATCGAACCAGTCATTCAGGTGGGCGTGTGGAACGTACATGAATACATACATACATACAATCATTTTTAGAAATATGTAGATAGAATAGTAGTAGCAGTGGTAGTGTTAGTACTGCTAGAATTAAGCTTATTACTTGTCAGTGCTGTTACTCATACTCTTATTAGATGTATTCAGATCATTTTTCATTCGTTAATACCACTTGATAAGTATTTACGATGGTAAAATTATTGTCATTTCTTAAGTAACTGCAATGAACAACCAAAGAAACTGGTACACCTGCCTAGTATAGTGTAGGGCACACGCGAGCTAGCAGAATTGTGTAACACGACATGGAATAGGCTGGGTAGTGTCTGAAGTAGCGCTAGAGGGAACTAACACCATTAATCCTGCAGGGCTGTCCATAAATCCGTAAGAGTACGAGTGAGTGGAGATCTCTTCTGAAGTGCACGTTGCAAGGCATCGCAGATATGCTCAATAATGTTCTTGTCTGGGGAGTTTGGTGGCCACCGGAAGTGTTTGAACTTGTTCCTGGAGCCACCCTGTAGCGATTCTGGACGTGTGGGGTATCGCATTGTCGTTCTGGTATTGCCCATGTCTAACGGAATACCCAAAGGACATGAATGGTTGTAGATGATCAGACAAGATGCTTACGTACGTGTCGCCTGTCAGAATCGTATCTAGACACATCATGGATCACATATCACTCCAACTGCACAAGCTCCACACCATTACAGAGCCCACACCATCTTTAATAGTCCCCTGCTGACATACAGGTTCCATGGATTCATGAGGTTGTCTCCGTACCGTACACGTGCATCCACTCGTCACAATTTGAAACGAGGCTGGTCCGGTCAGGCAACATATTTCCAGTCATCAAGAGTCCTATGTAAGTGTTGACGGGCCCAGGCGAGGCGTAAAGCTTTGTACTGTACAGTCGTCAAGGGTACACTGGTGGACATTCGGCTCCGAAAGCCCATATCGATGATGTTTCATTGAATGGTTCTCACGCTGACACTTGTTGATGGCCCAGCACTGAAATCTGCAGCAGTTTATGGAAGGGGTGCGCTTCTCTCACGTTGAACGATTCTGTTCAGTCGCTGTAGATCCCTTTCTTGCAGGATCTTTTTTCCGGCCACAATGATGTCACAGATTTGGTGTTTTAGCGGATTCCTGATATTCACGGTACAACCCCTGTATCAGTACCTATGAAATGCTTAGTCCCATCGATTGTGCGCCGACAATAACACCATGTTCTAACTCACTCAAATCTTGATAACCTGCCATTGTAACAGCAGTAACCGGTCTAACAACTGCGCCAGGCACTTTTTGTCTTATATAGCCGTCGCCGACCGCAGTACCTTATTCTTCGTATTTACATATCTCTGTATTTGAATATCCATGCCTATGCCAGTTTCTTTGGCGCTTGAGTGTGTCACTGCGTGTATGAGACCCTGGTTCGATGTAACAGCATATACTGATCGGGCTAGATTAATAAATAAAATATACAGACACGTGAGAAGTCTATGCTGGCAGTTGACAGATTTATCAATCTGATGGCGTACAGGTGTACCGCATACACACAAATTTGTGAATCATTCCAATGTGAGTCGGAGTGCTGCTCCTCTGGCGAGATGCGTGGGATAAGTTGTTGCGTAGTAATGTACTGAGGGAATGGTAGAGGAAAGGGATATGCAAGGCACTACATCTAAGGGGATTCATAGACGTAGGACGTTTGACAGTGTCTGGATACCTGCGGCTAATCTTCGAGCAGCTTAGTCTGGAACACGGGCGCCGTGATCCGACCAGCAGACCGGGCCGGGCCTGGCTGCGCTGCACTCGGCTGGCAGAGTGTCAGCTGTGCTTTACGGCGATAGCGCCGGCACAGGGAACAGCAGCGGGGGCGGCCGGCCATATTTCACGCCATTACAGCGCCGTGTCGCGCGGGGTCAGGGGTCAGCCGCGGCAGGCAGAGACACAGCACGGGAACGGCGCGCTGCCGTCGCCTTTTGTTTAGGCGGGGATTTGAGGCGGCCAACGTACATCTTTCTCAAAATGTCACACTATACCTGCACTCGTAGTATCCTTACAAACAGCTACTTCCAGTTTTTAGTAATTCTTTTCATTTTCAGATAGCTGCACTCTCCCAAATGTTATTTATATTGGAGGTATCCAAATATGACAACGTCAGGTGTAGCCAATAATTGATTTAAGTAAGATTACTGGTAACAGTGTAGCCTTGTCAAAGGTGGGAATGGACTTGGAAGAGTAACTGAACGACATTTGTAATGAATTTAGTAGTAGGTGCAATATAAACATCAATAAAAGAAAAAGAGTGGTAAAAGAATGTAGACAAAATACGTCAGGTGATGCTGAGGAAATTAGAGCAGGAAATAAGACACTAAAATTACTAGATGATATTTGTTATTTGTGCAGAAAAATAACTGACGATAAATGAGATATAAAAAAATTGGTTCAAATGGCTCTGAGCACTATGGGACTTAAAATCTATGGTCATCAGCCCCCGAGAACTTAGAACTACTTAAACCTAACTACCTAAGGACGGCACACAACACCCACTCATCACGAGGCAGAGAAAATGCCTAACCCCGCCGGGAATCGAACCCGGGAACCCGGGCGTGGGAAGCAAGAACTCTACCGGACGACCACGAGCCGCGGACAGTTGAGGTATAGAATAGGTAAAATGCAGACTAGGAACAGCATGAAAACGTTTCTGAAAAACAGAAATTTATTAATGTTACTTATATTTACATGACAGGGAGTCGTATCTTAAGGTATTTACACTGTAGGCTTGTACTGAAATAATACGTGACAACAAACGCTTAAGATAAAAGGAGAATAGAAGCTTTTGAAATGTGGTGGTATAAAGTAATTGTGATTATTAGGTAACTATTCGGAATAATGGAAGTGATAAGGTTTAATACATAACTAAAATGAGAAGGTTCTAATAGGAAATAGGGGAAAAGAAATTTATGGAACAAAGAGACTGTACGGGATTTTCAGGAACAGTCCGGTAAACTTGTAAAGGTATTGTAGGGTAGGTTGTGCTGAGAAGCAACTGTTAAGAAAGAACAATCGATATGTTGGATTGCTTCCGAATTAATTAGCACTGAAAGTAGCCGCTCCGGCCGTTACGAGTGCAAACTCAAGCGCTTCGTTTGGTTTCCTAAAACCGAACAAGAGAGCGATACAAAAACTGGTCATGGGCCAAAGGTAGAGCGATCTCGGACGTTATCATCTACTCTCTGAGAAAATTGTGTTTGTCGGGACGCTTGAATTTGCTGGCGCAATGACCTCATTGGCTAACTCCTACAATAATTAACTCAGACACGGCGCAACGTTTCGAATTTTTTTTCTTAAGAGTTAAATCTCACCAGAACCTACTCTGCAGACCACTCACAGGTTTTCCAGACTGTCTCTGACCACCGTGTATAAGAATGGACTGGTTAATAAGACACAGAATCATATTCAGTGCATCTTACATATAAGTAAACGGGGTTGTATTCTGATATGTTGTTTCCATCCATCGTAGTGTGCTTTTACAGCCCGTTACGATTAAGACTTCGTCACTTTTTCTGTAGGTAACCACTTCTAGAAATGCTAACATATCATCAGTGAAATCGCACACTTCATTGTGAATAGTACACAGGGGTTGGAAAAAATATCGAAACACCGTGAGAAATGCATCTTTGAACGCAAATGCAAAAAATAGACAAGCCTGTGGATCGAGCTGCTATGTTTGACCACAGACGCCACCTTTGCAGTCTTCTATATGTTTCGCCAGACGGTCTGAGAAGGGTTCTTTGTATTTGCGAGTACATTACGTCAAAGCTAACTGTATTCGAACGTAGGCAGACATGTGGCGCTCGTATGATGTATACTTCCGGGAACAAGGGAGACAGCTGGCCGAAGTGGCCGGGCGGTTCTACGCGCTTCAGTCCGGAACCGCGCGACTGCTACGGTCGCAGGTTCGAATCCTGCCTCGGGCATGGATGTGTGTGATGTCCTTAGGTTAAGTATGTTTAAGTAGTTCTAAGTTCTATTGGACTGAAGACTTCAGATGTTAAGTACCATAGGTTCCATAGTGCTCGGGGCCACTTGAACCAAGGGAGACACCGTATCGAAGATTTATACCGCATACGGGAAAGCGGAACAATAACAACCACTAAGTCACAATGCGGACGAAAGTGTATGTACAGTGATCGTGACAGACGGCCATTGTAGAAGATGGTGATGAATAATAAGAGAACGTCAGCTGCAAAACTGAATGTCCCATTCGCGAAGCCTGTCGGTACCAAAACAACACAAAGGGAGCTCCATAAACAGTGAACTGGGGCCGAGTAGGAATTCCAAAATCACTCATCAGTGATGCAAACGCCCGGAACAGGAGAACTAGTGCCAAACCTATAAAACTTGGACTATGAAGCAATGAAGGAAGTCACTTGTACGAACGAGCCTTGTTGCACACGGTTACCAACTTCCCGCGGAGTGTACGTCCAAAGAGCGAATCACGGCAGTGTTCGGTGATGATTTTGGCAATTATGCCGTGGTACTTCATAACTACTCTGCAAGGTCGAGTTACTGCCAAGAATAATGTTATTATTTGGGCTGATTAGGTTAACAAACATACTCTCCTGGAAATGGAAAAAAGAACACATTTACACCGGTGTGTCAGACCCACCATACTTGCTCCGGACACTGCGAGAGGGCTGTACAAGCAATGATCACACGCACGGCACAGCGGACGCACCAGGAACCGCGGTGTTGGCCGTCGAATGGCGCTAGCTGCGCAGCATTTGTGCACCGCCGCCGTCAGTGTCAGCCAGTATGCCGTGGCATACGGAGCTCCATCGCAGTCTTTAACACTGGTAGCATGCCGCGACAGCGTGGAAGTGAACCGTATGTGCAGTTGACGGACTTTGAGCGAGGGCGTATAGTGGGCATGCGGGAGGCCGGGTGGACGTACCGCCGAATTGCTCAACACATGGGGCGTGAGGTCTCCACAGTACATCGATGTTGTCGCCAGTGGTCGGCGGAAGGTGCACGTGCCCGTCGACCTGGGACCGGACAGTAGCGACGCACGGATGCACGCCAAGACCGTAGGATCCTACGCAGTGCCGTAGGGGACCGCACCGCCACTTCCCAGCAAATTAGGGACACTGTTGCTCCTGGGGTATCGGCGAGGACCATTCGCAACCGTCTCCATGAAGCTGGGCTACGGTCCCGCACACCGGTAGGCCGTCTTCCGCTCACGCCCCAACATCGTGCAGCCCGCCTCCAGTGGTGTCGCGACAGGCGTGAATGGAGGGACGAATGGAGACGTGTCATCTTCAGCGATGAGAGTCGCTTCTGCCTTGGTGCCAATGATGGTCGTATGCGTGTTTGGCACCGTGCAGGTGAGCGCCACAATCAGGACTGCATACGACCGAGGCACACAGGGCCAACATCCGGCATCATGGTGTGGGGAGCGATCTCCTACACTGGCCGTACACCACTGGTGATCGTCGAGGGGACACTGAATAGTGCACGGTACATCCAAACCGTCATCGAACCCATCGTTCTACCATTCCTAGACCGGCAAGGGAACTTGCTGTTCCAACAGGACAGTGCACGTCCGCATGTATCCCGTGCCACCCAACGTGCTCTAGAAGGTGTAAGTCAACTACCCTGGCCAGCAAGATCTCCGGATCTGTCCCCCATTGAGCATGTTTGGGACTGGATGAAGCGTCGTCTCACGCGGTCTGCACGTCCAGCACGAACGCTGGTCCAACTGAGGCGCCAGGTGGAAATGGCATGGCAAGCCGTTCCACAGGACTACATCCAGCATCTCTACGATCGTCTCCATGGGAGAATAGCAGCCTGCATTGCTGCGAAAGGTGGATATACACTGTACTAGTGCCGACATTGTGCATGCTCTGTTGCCTGTGTCTATGTGCCTGTGGTTCTGTCAGTGTGATCATGTGATGTACCTGACCCCAGGAATGTGTCAATAAAGTTTCCCCTTCCTGGGACAATGAATTCACGGTGTTCTTATTTCAATTTCCAGGAGTGTATGTTCCTCATAGGCGATGTGTTTCATGTAGCCAGTAACGGTTTTATGAGAACGAGAATGAATTGTCGCATCTGGTGAAACAGGAAGAGGGATGTAGAGTCTTAAGTCATGGAATGACAGGACATCTTAAAATCTAAGGAGCTTTTCCCCACGCTTTTGGTATGAGAGTAGATCTCACGCAGACGATAGACTAAGGCATAGCGTGAGACGAGATAGGAGAGAGAAACTGTAATTGGTCAGATCACATGTAGCACATTTTGCTTTCCCTCGACTCCTAAGGATCGCGAATTGAACCTAAATGCGTGAGTGCGTGCGGAGCAGTGGCGGACGGAGAGGTGAATGCTGGGAGAAGTATGGATGTTGGCAGTAAGTGCCCCTGCGTGTCCATACATCAGAAATATTTTACTCCTCCCAAGCAGTCTAGTGCATAGCAATGGGAAGACATCTCTTCTTACTATTTTATTCAGTCATCAGGGGTTGATGGAAACACGCCACATGCCTTCCTCCGGCGCGACTGCGATAGGTCGCTGCTGTTCTTGGGGAGATGGAATTTACGCGATGTTTGGTTGCGGTTCTGTCGCGTTCGTGTTTCTTACTTGGTTCAGTCAATCATACAGACGTTTGCAGGCGTTTTTCCATCTCACAATGTCGTAGAATTCAACAACAGTATCACCGGTTGCCCATCCCTTGGCAGGCCATGATCTGACTTTGTTAATAGTGTTTGTAGTAGAGGACGGTAACTAACTCACAAGCACGTTTCTTAGGTGGCCCTGCAAGGTATGGGAGGGGATAATTTTTTCTACCATCTTATATGTAATGAGTGAGTCTCCCATCGCCATGAGCGTAGTCCTGTTGTCTTTATAGTCATTGTGTTAGGGGGACCATTGCATACCGTTTAACGTGTTTGGTACTCATACATTTATTCTTTGTCTTGGAGTTATCATGAGTTTTCAACTGGTTCAAGTAAGTGATTGTATCTTAAAAAATAAGGATCATTTGTGATCCATGCAAATCTCCTATCGCTGATGCTAAAGCCAACCGCCAGCCTATTCCAGGTCACCTTCCACCACATGCTCGCTGGAATTCGCTTCCCTTGCGTAACTTTTGATAATTATCGTCTGAATCGCAATTTGATGACTGAAGCTAAGTTTCCAACCAGCAAGAAGGGAAGAGAGATATGGAGAGGTATAACATTTCATTTACTCTATCCTGCTAGAAGCTATTTTAGACACATTATACAATTTAAAGAGACCCTTCACTTAGTTATTTCTACCAGGATGTGTGGTAAAGAAGCATGTTTTATGCGATAATTTTGCGAAACAGGAGGATTTCAGGATGTTTCCGTTTGGTGAGGTTTGATTGGGCTGTGCGCGGCTCGTGTTCGTGCCGTCATTGCGGGACATCTTTTCTTGGCGGTACTCCCGTCTCGTTTCTTATTCGATTTACTGGCGTCACTAATTTGCTGGCCCGCCTGCACGTGAGTGGCAGCAGCAGCGCTAATGATAAGAACACTGTCGTACTATCTTTGGAGCGACCGCTGGGATTTCCGGGTTGTGGTCTGCAGGGAGTTCGGTCGGGATGGAGCTCCAGTGAGGTCTGCATAGCGAGTACTCGCCCGACTGCTGGCGACACAAATGCACTGTCCAACGGAGATTTGAGCAGGGACGACCGTTGGTTGGTTGGTTGTTCGATCGGTCGTCTCACCGGGCGACGTGTATTTGGTCGTCCGAGCGCTTCTGGGCCCCTTCAATTGGTCATCTTGCGGGATGTGGGTTGGTTCCTTCCTTGTGCAGAGATGTCGGATGGCCAATGGGCAAGTGTTCCCTCCGCATGGTTGCGTTCGAGCCAGTGTCTCTACGTCTTCGTGCGTCCAAAGGCAGTCGGGACAGAGCAGCAGTGAGGTCCGGACAGCCATGACTTGCCCGTCTGATGCGACACACATGACTTGAGTGGGGACGACCTTGATTGGTCGTTCGGTCTCTCGTCTTATCGGACGACGTGTATTTGGTCGCCGACTGCATCTGGGTTCCCTGTGTGTGTCGGCTGAAGTGACCGAGCGGTTAAAGGCGCTACAGTCTGGAACCGCACGACCGCTACGGTCGCAGGTTCGAATCCTGCCTCGGCCATGGATGTGTGTGACGTCCTTAGGTTAGTTAGGTTTAAGTAGTTCTAAGTTCTAGGGGACTTATGACCACAGTAGTTGAGTCCTATGGTGCTCAGAGCCATTCTGCCCTGTGTGTGTCGGCTTGTGATTCCTCCTAGTTTTTCCACAGTGACTGGTTTTAACATTGTTAGAGTTGTTTTTGGAAGTGTTTCGCGAAACCGTGAGTAAATTGTGTGGTTTTTACTGAGCAGCTATTTTAATGCAGTCTGCGTGCTGGATTGAGTGAGTCGGTTGGGACGGAGCACCAAGCAAGTCTCCGCGGCGCGGGCCAGGCCGGGGACACTGGCGGCTTGCACGCGCTGTCTGATCGAGGGGCGTTAGATGCGAGAGCGACAAGTCCGTTGCCCACTGAAGCTGGCCGCTGAGGCTGAGTGACCAGTTAATCTGTCATGAACCTCAACTATCGTGACATCGCTTCGGTCATTTGCGGGTTGTTGCCCCTTGGCCGTTCAGGCTTCCAGCGTCATATGATGTGTTGGAGACGGTGAAATCCTGCAGCCGTCTTCCTATGTTGTGATTAATTATTAATTCGACTGCTACTTGTCAGCGAAGGGCACCAGCGGTATTTTCTGCCCTGTGGCCGTTAACGGTCCAGTTACCTGTCCTGATGGTTAGCGTAGTTTGTAGGCAGTGTGCCTTTTCCTCGTCGTCTTGTTACTGCCCAGCAAGACGTGTAGCTCGACAGGCTGTAAGTTGTTTAGTTCATATTTGCTTAGGGTGTTTATTGTTCCCCTGGCTGTTTTTAGACGCCAATTTATGGAGGCGTGGTGCTGCTTTTATTCTCGTCCTCAGCCGATATTCTCCATCGTTATGCCATTGGTCACAAAGAGAATTGGTTAAATTGCTGATCGGTCCTTGGGTCGTCCATAGTTTGGACTGCCGTCCGATTACCTAATGTCAACACTTGGCTGCCTGTTTCACCTCACCTTACGTTTGAGCTACCTTCCCTGGCCGACCCTTGGAACAATTCTGAGCTCCACGTGTTCTGTTGGTTTTAAATTGGGATTTTCATTATGGTTGAAGTATTATTCGAAGCCTTAGGCCATGTATTAATTCAGTTTTTTTTAACTTTACATATAGGCCTTCATCCGTGTTAAAATTTTGAGCATTTATTTATTTAAGAAAAAGTACTCTTAAAAGTTGTTTTATTTGAAATTGTTTGTAAGCCAGGCGTTAAGCCGTAAGTTGTTCCGTGTGTTATGTGTGGCCTTCTGCCGAGGATTTGCGTGAACCCCTTAATAAGGCCTTCAGCCTTGTGTATTCTCTAAAGGAATTTTTTTTTACCGTGATGCAAAGGGTTTATCCCAAATTATTTATCTGACTTGTTGTTCAGGCATTCAGCCGTTGTTTCAAATTTGTTTGTGGCCATCAGCCGTGTAATAAGTTAATCAGGCTTCGGCGGTTCTTTTGTAAGTTCAAAAAGAAATATCTTGCTCAGAAAAATTGTTTGTTAATGTGCCTTAGTTATAGTTCTCCTTCAGACGTCTAGTGTAGACCTTCAGCCGCTAATTGTGTTCATTGCATGTTTTTTTGAAGTTTTACCTTCTGCTTTTAATTGCTTTTGATTTTTAAGCCAGGCCTTCAGCCGTTCTCGTGTTTGGTGCGGTTTTGGGGCTTTAGCCCAGAAAGCCTCTCAAGTTTTCCTTAACTAAGCATTCAGCCGTATTGTTTGATTGTGATGTTTCAAGCCAATGTGTACATAAGTGGTACTTACAAAATAAAGTTTTATGTTTGATTGTGCAACCCAGAGTATCTGTTTACGGCCCCATCCACCACCTTAAACTTATCCTGTACGCCCTCTGGTTACTACCAATCAGGTGTCAAGTGGTAGCGCAGCGTAGTTACGGTTGAGATATTGCCATTACAGTTACTTTTGACTGGAATTGTGTTTCTGTTAGTGTTGCTGTCTGAACCACAATTTGACGGCTAATCCTAATGTGTAAATTCCTTTCAGCGTTACAGAGTTTCATGTGTTCTTTTTGTTCTTGTTAATTGTTCAAAAGGGTATATGTGGTGTGCAACTGAACTAGTAAATGTTCATGTTATCCGGTAATAATAAGCGCCTTTTTCCGATTGTTTGTGTTGATGTACGGTATGGTTGAAGGAATACGGTAAAGGATTGAGGTCGCACCACGCTTGATAATTTCCTACTTACCACGAAAGCTAAGACGATAGTTTGGGACACAATGAACTAGGAATGGCAACCGTCCGGCGTAGACCATGTTCCAGCTTGTGGGTTTGGAGATAACGACAGGGCCGGACCTGAGCGAAACAAGTGCCGAATTGTGGAAAAACAAATAGGACATGGATCACCAAAAGGTACCCGGAAAGTAACGCGGCACCTGCCTTCAGTGTATGAACGAAAGAAGGCGAGGAAGACAATGAAAGATCTCTTGCAACCCCAAGAATGTCCTTTGTCGAGATAGAATCGCTGTCACCGTCACATCGGCCACTCCGGCCTCTCCCTCGCTAAATGAAATGCTTGCACTCTTGTTGCAAAGGCAAAATGCGTTTGATGAGCTGTTAAATGAAAAATTAGATGATCAGAATAAAACTCTTCCTGGTGTCCAACAGGGAGTAGATAAAAGCATGAAACCAAGGAGTCAATGCATCAAGAGGCGAAATAGATAAGGGAAGAGCTTACTGTGTTCAGTAAATGGGACGACTGGATAGACGCAAAAGATAGTGAGGTGCAAGAGAACAGACAAGGAGGTGTCAGAATGCCTTGGAGGTGGCATATTGGCAACCTGTTAACTGGCAGTGAGATCGGACTTGACGACCATTGATGGCAACAGGGTTTGAAAAGTCATTGCGGAATTTATGGAGAAAAACAAGAAATTATCACCCGCCAGCAAGTCACACAGCAAGACGCTCTGTTGCAGAAAAGAAGGGCACTAATGGAAGTAGCTCGCAACATTTGTGTAGTACTTTTCAATGAATCGAACGATACTCAGACTGCGAGCATGGAGATTGCGTGAAAGAGTCTGTCAATCCTGAAAGTTGCGGTTCCACTGAAGTTCAGAATGAAGTTTAAGGGAGACAATGTGGTCAGTGACGCAATGAGTATAGCGGGAGTAGATGGTAAACAGTGGGAGGTATTTCTGCGAAGGGGTGAGTGCGTTCCATCAGCAGCGAAGCCGAATGGTAAAAGTTTAACCTGTGTAAAACAACAGAAAGGTATTGTGAAACTGCAGAAAAGAGGCGCTGGCGCACGAAATGCGAAGCAGTTAAACAGAAATCTTCCAAGTTTTGAGTCTGTCTGTGTGATTTTACTTTGCGGAACACTTCTCTCTCGATGCAGATATGTGTGTGCGTCAGTGCCAGAAGTCGTCGATAGTGAGCGTGCAGCTTGGTGACACAAAATCGTGATAATGACTTCGTTAAAAACATAGATTGAGGGCTTGTCTTGCAAATGATGAAACGCATTACTGATAGTGCACTTACGGCGCGCGATCGTTGCGTCATCAAACCGACAGCTTCCACCGTCCTTAAGAGGCTGTAAAGAATGTAAAAGTTTTAATCATTAACATAGAACAGTACTATGCATTTTAGCACAAAATATGAACGTATTTGAGGTAAAATTAATTATTATTTCACTTTAAAATACAGATAAATTATCATACGTGAACTACTAGTATGACGGCTGGAATGAAAAGAAGAAGAGGAAGAAGACAACTATGCATACTTAATATGTTTATGAAGACAATCGTAACTAAGCAAGATATTAATTCATTACATGACGACGAACTTCGCGAAACAAATTCACTGTCAAAACTGTAGCTGCTAAGGAGCATCGCAAGAAGCTTTTTTAATATTAAAGTTCTTCACTTTTGCTGCACTAAGAACTGCCTACAACATCAGGTTGTACACCCATCCCTGACCAGAGATCTAATCGGCGAATAAGCCGAAGTACAGAGTGAAGCAACTCAATTTGAGGCACTTAAACGCTACCAGTCTTAATGATTACGTTCACGTCGAAAGCTAAACTATTGCACAGAGGAAATTGTTACACAAATGAATATGAGAGGAAAGATAAAAAAATCGGTATATGATATTACGTTACAGACGACGTCCATGAAACGGCATTTTGGTTTGTTAATATTTTTTATCACAGTTCCTGCGAAAATTTCTGAATATCGTATATTTTGCTAACAATAAAACGGTTCCTAGTTTATTCTGTATAATCGTCACAAAAACGTGGAGTGTCCAGGGGATGACGACAAGAAAAACTTTACGTACACCAGGCGCTCCTGATAAATGACAAATTAATGCATTCAGGTACTTCATAGTAATTACTAGTATTTTACTTTGATAGAAGTGAATGGAGCAGGAAATGGTGTTGGCCGTTGTTCTGCATATTGTGCCGCGTAACGTGCATACCTGGTAAAATTTGTAACATGTGGTGGTGAAAACTAAAAATGCAGAAATGACTGAGGTTTCACCGTACTTTTCGACTGATAAACCTGAAATAAGAAAGAGTTGACAGAAATTATACTATCCGACATTTTTATGAAAAATGCTTTAGACTTTTGAGAACTTTTTATCGAGAATCACACTATTAGCAAAGGGTGAAATCCGAATTACATTTCGTCGTCCTCCTAAAGACAGGTGTTGTTATGTCCTAGCCAAGAGTGCAAAGGAAACTCTGAATTTTTTCTGCAAATAGTAATAAGACGTTTCGGATGTAACACTAAAAATTATTATGTCCCATTTCCCCACATTTTTCTACTTCGATTAGAAGTCTTTTGCAAGTAAACAGTCCTTTTCCTTAATATTTGCTCCTGATTTGCCTTTATGTTCCTGAAGACAGAGATAAACCTGTAGAAAGAGTGACCCACTGATACTTATCACTAGCATTGTTGTATACGAATGTCATAGCATTCATCAGCTGCGCAAGTGACTGTGTTTTTCGCTCGAAATGGTAAAGTGCGGTTTCCACGAAATCTGACTGTCTTTATACGCAGATTTTACGGGATAACAAGTAGTTTCGTCTTCGCTCTAGCTGCGCATTTATCTGTAGTACTACCTTTTAAAGACATCTCCTCTAAATGTTTCATGCGGTAAACCTCGTAATTTTGAGTCTGGTTTCGCTGTATGATTTCCTGAATCTGTTAAACCAGGTCGAGGAAGCTAGAAAATCAGTACTCTTCATTCCACTTGCAATTCAGAGCGCCCTGTCTCCTAAATTTGCATCATTTGGATTGACTCTCACTAGCAGTTCTAAGTCTTTCGAATTTTTTCCTTTCACACGTTTGCGAGTTTCATTCTGGCTCTTATGTCGTACTTCGTGTAAATCTTCCTTTCATTTACACTATTCATGCTCAGATTTTAGGAAATGAAAGTGGCTTTATGCACTGCTTAGTTTTAAATGATTTCTTCTTCCTTCGCTCAACCAAAAGACTTGCACTTTGATATTACTGTGCATGTCTTCGTTGCAACTGGAAGGTACTTTAATTAGCACAAGAATCATCCTTCGAACCACAATGCAATGGATCGTCCAAGTTATTTCCTGTATATTCTTATGTGCCCACAATTTACAATGAATATCGGCATTATTGGAATGTCCAAAGATAATAAATAATACATTTATAAGTTAAATTAAACGGAAGGTCAGCGTTGGCCGTAATACTGATGTTTTATTGATAGCAGAATCGATTTTTAATCACATAGTGATCATCTTCACTGCTGTGGTGTACAAATTAAACTCAGACACAAGTTATTGTGATCGCTTCTCAGTTTTGGTTACTGATAACTTGATAGCAGTGTCTGAGTTTAGTTTGTACACCTCAACACTAAAGATGATCACTATGTGATTGAAAATCGACTTTTTTATCAATAAAACATCAATATTACGGCCAACGCTGACCTTAAAAAAAAGAGAAAAGGTTCAAATGGCTCTGAGCACTATGGGACTTAACTTCTGAGGTCATCAGTCCCCTAGAACTTAGAACTACTTAAACCTAACTAACCTAAGGACATTACACACATCCATGCCCGAGGCAGGATTCGAACCTGCGACCTTAGCGGTCGCGCGGTTCCAGACTAGCGCCTAGAATCGCTCTGCCACCTCAACCGGCCGCTGACCTTCCTTTTAATTTAACATATGTGGTCGTTGTGCACACAGCACTCCATGGAGTCGCCAATCAATACATTTATATGTCTTCACAAGAAAGAGGTGATTTCGATTGCATACCGGTACCACGTTCATCTTGACGTGGTTGAGAACATTAACTGGATTTCACATTAATGTCGAACTCTAGAAACTGCACAAAAACAGAGGGTTTTTGCAAGCATGTACGAACGAATCACAAAGAAAATCAATCAGTTTTATCTCCATCGTCAACACTCAGCGATACGCAAAGGCAACTGCTAATCGTAATAGACATTAAATTAATTGAAAATTAGAGCGGATAATAACTATGAAAAACTGTGTCAGACAAACTCTCAATGGAAACTGAAATTCGCTTTACAAATTACGATCGCGTTGCGCCGTGTTAGCTGTTAACCGATGTGCGGCCAACCAAGGACGTGTGCCCGCGTTGTTGCGCATGCTCTGTCTGCTATAACTATGGCACGGGTGTAGATACCTTTGTCCGCCTGTCAAGCTACAAATTCGGTAAATTCCAGTTTTTTAAAAATATTTTCAGTGTGTCTTAACTGCTGAAATTCCGACATTGTATTTCTTTCGGTGTATTCTTCCCGTATGAAAAGTTTTGGGGCAAGCTCTGAAATGTCGGATTGAGCAGTTCCCTCGTTAGTGTTCAAGTCTGGAATTATCTCTATGCTCAGGACTATTGAAGTGGACGTCCTCTTCCCCTTTAAATTTGGGCCTTCAGTCGTTAACGCTTCAGAGAATACGTTATGAATCCGTGTAAAATGAAGCTTGCACAGAATACAGTGCATATCCAAAGTTTGTTAAGCGTTGTATTGACAACGTATCAGAGTACGCTGTGCAGTAAAGCAGCCTTTCGGTACATGTGTTAAATAGCCTTTGCTTATGCAGTCAAAATTCGTCGAACTGATTTTCGTTTTATGAAAATAACGTAGATGAATATACCTTGTAGACAATTTTCGTTTTTTTCCAGTGCATTTGTTCTCACTCATAGCACAAACGGGTGACGTATAATATGTAGGATAGATGCAGTAAGATTACGGTTACAGTTTATTTCTGATAACAGTTAATGCCAGAAGTCAGGAGAACTGTTTCAACGGTTTTGCTGGCGATGACAAGGTACAGTGGAGCCAAGGACAAGATGTAGACGACGTAGCCAGTTGTTTTGGCATCCTTCTTTGTGGGCAGGATCGAGGCAGAGAGGTTGATGACCGGACAGTAGGCGTGATACCTCAGAGTAGCTTTGGTTGAATCTCAAGCTGGCACCAAAACTCAATTGTTATCAGTTTACATGGAAAAATTGTACAACGGATTAAGACTTAGGCAATGTAGGGGAGACCGGGGCATGTTGACCATAGGGGCAGGATGGCCCAGTAGAGTTAGTTCATACAACATACGCTAGATCGTGCTGGGAATCAATCAGCAGGTTGGTAGCACTGTCCCGCTCCCTCTACAGGAGCAGTTTTGTTCAACTTGTGTTGACTAACTGTTTTTGTGCGAGTGCGAGTAAAATTCTACTCGTCGGTTAAATGTGTGTTATGTAAAGTTTGCTTACTTCAGGTGCAAGAGGTGAGTAGTATAATTAAACGTCGTAGTTTAAGGATTATTTATATATGGCATACGACCTAAATTGCTTTAGTGGGTTTTGTGACGAATAGAATTTATTGTAAACATGGCGATGGGGCAGGTTGGCCCAGAGACGACGGGGCACGATGGCCACCCGGGCCAACCTGCCCCGTCCTATATATTTTATTAAACTCGATGAAAGATTTATTGTTTATTTATAATTCGCCGAGTTTATGAAATTATTAACATAAATTTCGAAGTTAAACATATTTTGATACCTTTCAGAGGTCAAAAGATCGTCATATTCACGAGATAAAAGGCGTTTTAAAAAGAAAACACCAACCTGTAAATTTTATTATAATCTTAAATAGCGATCTGAGTAGTCAGAATCTGGTTCATTTCTTTGTTTTTAGAACATCAGAGTTATGGCCTTAGTTTAAACCATTTGTTTTGTCTACAGGAACATAAAAGTGGTGCGAAATTATAAAAGAAAAAGTGATAGACGAATGATTTCAGAAGATACGATGCTAAAAGCAGTTTTAGAAGTAAAAGAAAAGGGAAGATCTGTGAGGGCTACTAGCGAGGTATTTGGGATTCTAAGAAAAACTTCGGGGAGGTACTGTGCTAAGTACAAACAGATCTCATGTCAGCCTACACAATCAACTGAACTTCAGGAAACTGAAACTGAACCTCAACCCTCAGCCTGGAGGAGTCCTGCAAATAGTTAATGACAAGAAGAAGCCTTGGTATAAATTTGGTTATCATAAAAGATTTCAGGTATGAAATTTTGTTAACCAAAATTATCTTTATTTGCAAAGCTATTTTTCAATTTCTAATGTTTTTTCTGTATCCCTATCATTGTTATTGTGTCTATCTCTAAGTCGTCTTGTGCACTGTAGGCCTACTGATTTGTGTCTCGCTCCCTCACAAACACACACACACACACACTCACACATACACACACACATGAAAAGAAAAACTGTGCCTCTATGGGTAACTTAACTAGAGTTGTTTATTTTCAGATATGTAATTCCGAACAAGAAGATATGCTTGAACAATACCTCATGAAGGCAAGTGACATATATTATGGTCTTTCCCCGAAAGAAGTCAGGCGGTTTGCGTATATATATGCTATTGCATGCAATAATAAAATACCCCAAACATGGACCGAGACCGAAATGGCAGGAAGTGATTGGTTTACAGGATTCCTGAAGAGACACCCTCAACTCTCCATTCGGACTCCTCAAGCAACTAGTTTAGCCCGGTGCACCAGTTTCAACAAGCATAATGTAGAACTGTTTTTTAATAATCTCGACATAGTTTTAAAAAGATTAAAAGGGACCCCTGCGGACATCTGGAACATTGACGAAACTGGAGTAACTACCGTCCAGCGACCTGATCGTGTAGTCGCTCGAAGAGGTTTTGACCAAATAGGGCGAGTGACATCGACTGAGAGAGGGTCACTTGTTACGATCGCTTTTGCAGTTGGTGCGTTGGGTAATAGTGTGCTTCCATTCTTCTTCTTCCCTAGGGTCAACTTCAAGCCTCATTTTATCCTTGACGGCCCGATTGGGTGTGATGGAGCAGCTCATCCTTCGGGATGGATGACGGAGACAAACTTTGCAAAATATATGAAACATTTTGTTCTACACGCTCGCTGCTCAAAAGAACGCCCTTTATTGGTTTTGATTGATAATCACAGTTCACATCTCGACTCTGAAGTTCTTGATTATTGTAAAGATAATGGAATCACCTTTCTCTCTTTTCTGGCGCACTGTAGCCACAAGCTGCAGCCTTTAGACAGAAGTGTTTCCGGGCCTTTTTGAAAAGTTCGTGAACTCAGCATGTGATGCATGGGCTACTGATAATAAATGGCCTATGACTATTTGCGACATCCCGTCTATAGTGCGAATAGCACTTCCAAATGCTGCAACTCCCAATAACATAACCAGCGGATTTAAGGCAACTGGGATCAATCCCTTTAACAAAAATATTTTTACTGACAGTGATTTTATGCCTTCCTACACTTCGGATAGGCCAGACCCAAACACTGAAAACAGTCCATCAACTCGAGCTGAGATAAACGTAAGACCGTTTCCAACTCCAGAAGAGGTCAGACCTTTCGAAAAAGCAGAGCCCAGAAAAAGTATGGAAGCAGGGAAAAGGAAAAGAGTTTCTGCCATAGTGACAGACACTCCAGTAAAAAAAAGCCCTCGAGGAAGAACAAAAAGGTGCAAAAGAAAAGAAGGCAAAAGAATTGGAAAGAAAACTTAAATCACAGGCTAAAAAAGCACTTTTTCAAAAAGAAAGTAGGAGCAATGGTAGAATGAAATTAACTAAATAAACTGCAGTAGGCCTAAAACGCAAGAAGAAGGCAATGGAACATGACGATGATGAAGATGATGATGACGATGAGGAAGATGAAGATTCACTGTGCCTAAGGAGTCTCAAGCCTTTTTCAAACAGTCAACCTGGAGAACAATGGATTCAGTGCACGAACTGCAAGCGTTGGGCTCATCAGACATGCGTGAAAAACGAAATCCGTGGACTATTTTATGAGTGTTATAACTGTGCTGATCCTTTGGATGTGGACAGTGATTAAAGTTGATTGGTTTGCATTAAGACACTATAATTCCTAATCACTTTAAGCTTTCCCGTTGTCATAATAAAATGTTAAGCATTTAACTCAATATTCAACTTGATTTGATGTTCATTTAAGTATGTTTCTTGATAACTATTCGCTTTATTTTGATACTCTTAAGTTATACTAGTTTAACTTATCAAAATATTACATGGGTCAACGTGCCCCAGTCTCTGGGCCAACTTACCACGAGGTAGGGGCAGATTGGCCCACTTCACATATGCCCAGTAATTAATTTTTTAAAATTTTTTAACTCATATTTTCAAGGTTAATAATTGTGATCCAGATTCAGTGAGACTTCTCTAAATATTTAGCAATAACTTCACAAATCTAAATATACAAAAAAATTAATATATATATTTTTAAAAAATATGACCAACATGCCCCAGTCTCCCCTACGGCTTATGTAGATTGTGCTGGAGAGAAAATTTTTATAATATGCAAGTAACTTTTCACACGAAAAGTAATTTAAAAAAAATTGATTTGAATGCATGAAAGGGATCGGTATTTAGCTTGGGTGGGGCATTTACGTTCGTTCATTATTGAAATACTGAGCTGTGTTTTGCACCATACAACGAATGGAGAGTCCACCTCCTCGGCCATATATCTCCCATGACTTCGTTACATATCACCTGAAGATGTGGTTTTCAGTACCTGCAGACCTGTTATGTTCTGCCAATAAAAAGATTAAATACAGCTGAAGCGGATTCTTACTCACTGGTGTGGGTGTTCTGTCAAGCAAGTTTTTCTCGGTCTAAGTTCTGGTAGGAGCAATGGAAATTAAAATGTATGGAGCAGCCAGCCATCATAAGATTATAGTAATAATCCATTGATGACTTTGGGTGATGCCTATCCGTGTGTAGCTACGTCACTGTAGTTACTGTATTGGTGAAAACGTTTCGCCTTATGTGTAGAATACTTTTCCTTGCCCTTGAATGCATTCTTGTTTTCGCTCCAATGAAGCATTTTTAACTCAAATATTGTTCCATTGATGGTATTTTATATGCGCACTCGCTTTTCAGATAGTGAAACAGACCTTCTCCCTGTACCACCATAGTTCATGTCAGCACAGCACACACACGTGACGGGCATCTTTACTCCGTGTTATTGAATTTATTTTTTTATAGTGTTCTAATATGTGTGTATATATATTCACTGTAGACAACACATAAATAAATTCTGTTGTTAGAACACTCCAAAAAACAAATGTAATAGCACGGAGTATAGATGCGAAATATACGTGCGCGTGTGGGTGTGTGTAATGGGGTGGGGGTTGAGGAGAGAGAGAGGGGGAGGGAGAGAGAGAGAGAAAAGGGAGGGACAGAGAGAGAGAGGGAGAGAGAGAGAGAGAGAGAGAGAGAGAGAGAGAGAGAGAGAGATAGACAGTGAAGGAGAAAGACAGAGAGTTTGGCATCTCCTTCGTGTCTTTGATTACACTTATTATTGAATTGTTGCGTATGTTTCTTTGGGATGGTCCATTTACATTGTGATGAGATTATGTCTTGATTTTTTGTGTCTTTTGTGAGTTGCTGGCTGTATTGTTTTACATTTTCTAAAAATGTAAAGCAATTATGTACCAGCACTTGATACGTTCCTTGCATCTCGTTCAAAAACTTTTGCTGGTGTCTCCTACAGGCACTGCAGTGTAGTTTGGAGTTAAGTTGATTTACAGATGTTCTTTGGTATTTATCTCTCTTGGCAGCTGAGGATGCCTAAATTTTGCTTCAAGGGCGATTATTTCATGTGCTATGTATGCCTCTTGTTTCTTTACAATACTTCAATTTGATGCTGTGGCTATACAACTGGCGTCAAGTAAAGTAACATATCTCCAACGAAAATACATTGTAGTGTTCGTGTTATGAAACTGAGAGATTACCATATTAGTAGTGAAGCGTTTCCCATCGTACTGTACACACAAAAGCAAGCAGAGAAAACATTAAAAACCAAAAACTTTGATGTTAATGTTGGTAGAAATTTCTTAAATGGTGTGGAAGTGCTTCTTTGACCCCCTGAGCAGACAAGAGTATGTTCAGATATTGTAAGGACAGAAATAGAAAATTCCACGGCAGATAACCTTTAAGTAAAAAGTATCTCGGAAATAAGAATAAGTTAGTAATATTGCGTGACAAAATGTTTAACTTGTATTTTAATATTCGTTTATTTGCTTCCTTTACTTTATTTCACTACTAATTAACTTACCCATCAACTATTCTATGAGAGAGCTATTGAACCAACTTTCACGTGTAATATTAATTACGTACTGTAATGTGAGACTATAATTAACGGTTACGAAAATATACTGCGTGGTTCTGGGCTAAACAACATTTAAAGCAACCAAGGAAATTACTCTGCGGCCCTATTTTCTTTATATAAATGTCCTATAAATATGTATACACATAAATGAATATATACTTGCTACCTCTTGTACACAAAGAAATGCGAACAAAAAGATTAATCGTTTCTCCTAAACGCTTGCTAAACAGGATCTTCAAATTAATATAATTTTAGATTACTCATTGGTTTTTCATGAAAATGTGATTCTATCGCTACATTACGCAACAGGAAAGTTTGTGATCCCTTTTAACAAAAGTGTATCGTTAAGTGATTTTTCGAGGCAACAGAGTTCTGCCAGTCTTTTTTTAAAAAAATTGTGGTTTTTCTCTTCAAAATTATGACGCTAAGGTAACTTTTGAAATTTTAACCAGGAACCTATCCCAGCCAACATAACTTTGGTTAATAACAGCCTGTATGCACACTAAAAATAAATTATATTTATAAATGAACTCACAAATTCTGGCCTATGTGATTTACAAGAAGACATTACACTGTCTGGAGGTGAGTTTATATGAACTTGTACATCGTATCCAATTTCAGACCTGTTCACTGCGATGGCTGAATACTGACTGAAACTTTTCATCAGTTGGTGGGCTCTTACAGTGCCTTCGAACTCTTACAACGCGCGCATTTGCCTCCGTAACACAGGGGGTATTCCCTCAATCTTTTATTATCCTATTGTTACAACTATACTCGAAAGTTACATGGACGATCCAGCCATCTATTAAGTTTCTATATTACATTACATGTACAGAAACGCATCATATTTGGTACCATGAATGTAAGTACTGAAGGAATATAATAAAATGCAAAAAAACATTATCTATAAAAAACAAAACAGTTATGAAGAAAAAGTGTTGGTATTAGATACAGTTTGTATGTCGTAACGATTGTTGATTACAATTTGCCTCTTTCTCGTAATATGCTTCTCACTATTTCTCTTCTTTAATGGGATCCTATTTTTTCTATATTGTTTTGTCTAAACGCAGCTGAATGTGAAGCGTAATACTGTTTCTGTAGAGAAAGGTCTTCTGTGTTAGTTAACCGACCGTTTACCACATTTCATTGTTATAGTTATGTCGAGAGAGTTTGCTGTTTCTCCTTTTCTTTTCAAAATTATCTTGTACAGTGAGGTGATAAAAGTCAAGGGATACCTCCCAATATTGTGTCGAACCTTCTTTTGCCCAGAGTAGTGTAGTAATTCGAAGTGGCATGGGCTCAAAACGTCGTTGGTAGTGACCTGCAGAAATATTGAATCTGGCTGCCCTATAGCCAACTATAAATGCGGTAGTGTTCCTGGTGCAGGATTTTTGCACGGCTGACTTATCGGTTATGTTCAATGGCATTCATGTCTGGCGATCTGGGTGGACAAATCATTGGCTCTAGTTTACCAGAATCCTCTTCAAATCTTTCGCGAACAGTTGTTGTCCGCTGACATGGCGCATTGTCATCCATTAAATGAAATCCATAAGTGGCTGCAAAAGGTCTCCAAATAGCCGAACATAAGCATTTCTAGTCAATGATCGGTTTAATTAGACCAGAGGACCCATTCTGTTCCAGGTAAACCAGCCCACACTACTATGGAGCTTCCACTACCTTGCACAGTGCCTTATTGACAACTTGTGGCCGCGCGGAGTGGCTGCCTGTTTAGAGGCACCATTTCGCGGATTGCAGGGCCGCTCCAGGCTGAGGTTCGAGTCCTCCCTCGGGCATGGTTGTTTTATTTAACATCAGGTACATTTAGTAGTGCGTAAGTCTAGGGACCGATGACCTCAAGAGTTAGGCCCTTAGGAATTAACACACATTTGAACATTTTCTTGACAACTAGGGTTCAGGGCTTCGTGATGTTTGCGCTACACTCGAACACCATCATCAGCTCATAACAACTGAAATCTGGAATCATCTGACAAGGCCACATTTTTCAGTCGTCTAGGTCCAACCGACATGGTCACGAGCCCGGGAAAGGCCATGAGCTGTTAGCAAAGGCACTCACGTCAGTCGTCTACTGTCATAGCGTATTAAAGCCGAATTTCACGGCACCGACTTAATGGAGACGTTCGTCAAACTTTCCACATGGATTTCTGTTGTTAAGTCACGCCTTGCTTCATATTTGTTGCCACTGACAACTCTACGTAAACGTCGCTGTTCTTGGTCCTTAAGTAAAGGCCATCGGCCATTGCCTTTACGTGACGATAGGTAATACCTGTAATTTGGTATCTATGGCACACTGTAGACACAGGTCCCGAGTTCGAGTCTCGGTCGGGCACACAGTTTTAATCTGCCAGAAAGTTTCGTATCAGCGCACACTCCGCTGCAGAGTGAAAATCTCATTCTGGAAACATCCCCCAGGCTGTGGCTAAGCCGTGTCTCCGCAGTATCCTTTCGTTCAGGAGTGCTAGTTCTGCAAGGTTCGCAGGAGAGTTTCTGTAAGGTTTGGAAGGTAGGAGACGAGATACTGGCAGAAGTAAAGCTGTGAGTACCGGCTGTGAGTCGTGCTTCGGTAGCTCAGATGGTAGAGCACTTGCCCGCGAAAGGCAAAGGTCCCGAGTTCGAGTCTCGGTCGGGCACACAGTTTTAATCTGCCAGGAAGTTTCATATCAGCGCACACTCCACTGCAGAGTGAAAATCTCATTCTGGACACTGTAGACATTTTGGATCTCAGAATATTAAATTGCCTAACGATTTCCGAAATGGTATGTCCCATGTCTCTAGCGCCAGCTACCATTCCGCGTTGAAAGTATGTTAATTCCGATCGTACGGTTGTAATCACGTCGGAAACCTTTTTACATGCGTCACCGGAGTACGAATAACAGCTCTGCCAATACACCTTCCTTTTAAACATTGCATACGCGATGCTACCACCGTCTGTATACATGCATGTCGCTATCCGATAATTTTTTAATACTTCATTGTATGTGTATGTATGTAAGAAATTTTTATTTTTCTCATTGCATAATGTAGGCAAATAGATCTTCTAGATGAAACATATGAAAACGCAGACAAACTACAGAACTAAATGGAATGTTTATATAGTTCGAGAGGTGAATCAGAAGCGTTGACAAAGATTAATGAAAATAGTTACAATCCGAAAGAAGTGTCAGATGAGGTGCACTACACAGCATTTAGAGGTTTCGAAAAATCTAGAGGCACCCAGAGCTTATGTACTTCACCAGACATGTTTAAAGCAAAGGGAAGCATCACGAAAGAACATGCACAATTGTTCACATCATGACTCCAGTCAAAGACTATTTCTTTGAACTGAAACAACAGTGTGCCTAAACAATGTAATGCGCTTTACTTGCGTGGACCTAAAAATTATTTTCGACTTGGGATTAATGGAAATCCATATTCTCGGTGTTTTCGCTGCGAAGCTATGTGGAATGTGATCACGAGAGATGATAACCAACAGTGCAAAGATTTTTTTTCTTGTCCTGCAATGACAACAGAAAAATCACTTCCAGCGATAGTCAAGAATCTGCGCCATCCCTACAAGCTAGCTCAAAGCACTAGAGTTTTTAAAGGCTCCTAATTTTCGCAGGTCATTAAGCTTTACTGCATCGCCCGTAAACTGTAACAGCTTTTTTTTATACGGTTGTCCTAGCCTTTCAAGCTCGTACTTGCTAAAAGTCTTCTTAGATTTTGTTCATTAAAGATTCTGGTCTTCAAAGAAGGTCTCGTGTTTTCCATAATTTTATTTGTTTCCAGCTAATTTCAGCCTTCTACGCCATTACAATGCGATTTTGTGATTCTGCAACAGAAAAATATTCTTTAGGTATTGAAATCTCAGCGTCTGTAAATTAGAGTTTGGAATTCGTTTTGGTTCATTAATGCTGTCGTGTTGGTTTGACAGCTTCGCAGATCTTGGCTCGATGTTGCTCTTTTTGTATTTTGTGTTGTTTTCGTATGAGATGTATCTTTTTATCCATGTTACTCGGTACTGAAGAATACGGCATTAGGGCGACCGATAAGTAACATATATGCGGAAGCATACTGTCAATAATTCTGCCCTGACTAAATTGTAAAGATGGATTCGTTCCTACTGTATTGGCATCCAGTCATTCGTATGCAAAAATACTGCAACTATGTACCTAGTTTATCTCTTGCTATATCCCCTCTACCTCTTGTGCATACTGGATGAAACGAAATTTTGTTTGTGGGTCAACCGTTTTAGTGAATCAAATTCTAGTACAATATTATGGGTGTTAAACGTAAAGAATTGCAGCATTGACTGTCATACGTTGCCATCTATTACATACAAGTATTTTTATATATAATTCTATCCAAGAATACACAATGACAATGGGTGCATATTTCCTTATATATATTACTCTGTTATGTCTCAATACGACACTTCTTCCCTAACAAATACAGTGCACGTTACGACCAGTCAGCCTCAAATAATTTCCAATGACGACGTAACTATTGTTAAAACTGGATCATACTCTCAAAATATTGCAATGTTACGAAAACGATTACCAGTAACGCTAGGGGAAACTTTCGTATCCATAAACCGGATAAATAAAGACAGAATAAATGTTAGGGGAACATAACTGAAACGCCTTCATTCTGCCGATGATACGACCAAACTATATTTTAAGCTTGTACACGTGCGGCGCTGAAAACTGACAGCAGAGGCACGGCTTCCCTCTCCAGATCTGCAGTTGCTCCATTATCACGTTCATGTCATAGAACCAGGGCATAGTTTTAATTTCACTAATTGAATTAAGAGTGATATGTGGAAACCTCACTAGAAAGAACTGTGAGATACGTGTACATGGGGCGCATCCCTGCATATCGCATCTCTACATTTACAATAAAAAGTAAATATCAATAATTTTAACTTTCAGAGACGGTGAAATGGTGGTCACAGGGACAGGTCACAAGGATCAGCACACAAGGCTGTGAAGTGGGGGGGCTACACAGCAACAGCAACATCATTACAGTTTGGATGATAATATATTTGTACAAGTATAATCAGTGACTGCAAGAACACAAGAAAACTTCTTCCCATGCTAATTTCAAAGAAAATAATTGGTAGTTCCCGCGCCCGGGTTCCCGGGTTCGATCCCGGCGGGGTCAGGGATTTTCTCTGCCTCGTGATGACTGGGTGTTGTGTGATGTCCCTAGGTTAGTTAGGTTTACGTAGTTCTAAGTTCTAGGGGACTGATGTTAAGTCCCATAGTGCTCAGAGCCATTTGAACCAAATAATTTGTAGTTAAAAAGAAAAGTCTCAACACCCAGTGAGGCTAATGTTCGTAAGAATTTTAATAAATTTTAGATTTAAGAAAATAAGCGCCTCGCACTTACCAAACTATCTGTCATATACAATTTTTCTTTCCAAAAAATGTAAACACAATTTGTGACTTTAGAAATTTGCGCACCTGATTCTTATTAAACCATTATAACAATTTATCTTTTCAAACCAAATTAATAATAGTTTGAAATTTTAGAAAAATGCTCCTAGTGCTTACTAAACTCTATTACAACCTTCCAGTTAACAACCGTAATTAATAAACATGTGACACCACTCTCACTTGGTCTTTAATCGATAGCAATTCAGGTACAAGGTACTTAAGATCAAAATGCGCTACCGCTCTCAACGAATGTTGAATTAAATAACAATAGGTCAGTGCGAAACAAGCTCCAAACTTCAATTTCAACAGCCACCAGAATAAAGCCATACGTGTTTAAGGAAGTAAGATACATACAGTAAAATTGTTACTGTTTTACAGATCGGGACTCGGACCGTAAGCTGATCGACATAAGACAGATCGGCCTTTTCTAGGACACTCGGTCTCTCGTGTGCTAAGAGAGCGGCGCCAGACCAGTGGCCGACCAGGACGGCGGAAGCGTCTCCTAAGCTCTCGTCTGTTAATTGGGGAGATGACTCAGGCCCACAGGTGTACTGAACCACAGCAGACTAAAATTCTAAATCAACCAACTGTTAAAGCCAAGGACGAACCATTACTAATGGGGATCAAACCAATTCCAGTTAAGGGAAGTGAGAGTGACATCCCTATATTGTTCCACACCTACTGTGTGGATACAGATTAGATTTGGCTTTGAATATGAGCTGCAAGAAACTGTGAACTCCAGCACAAGTTAGGCTATTAATATTGTTCCCGGAACATCACTAAAAAAATGCTCTAAGCACTATGGGACTTAACATCTCAGGTCATCACTCTTCCAGACTTAGAACTACTTAAACCTAACTAACTTAAGGACATCACACACATCCACGCCCGAGGCAGGATTCGAACCTGTGACCGTCGCAGTAGCGCGATTCCGGACAGAAGCGCCTAGATCCGCTCGGCCACAGTGGCCGGTGGAACATCAGTAACGACAACCAGACTCAAGACGGAATTTTAGGTTTACAAGTGCATGACGATCTGTCCAACAGTCATGACTAGCGCATAGTATTTTGACTATCTCAGATTATACTTCTTTGGAACATTGTCTGAAGTGGAGTCTTATTGTGTCTCAATAAATGGTATAATCCTTGTCCGTAAGCTCCATTAGAACTTCACAGCTGCGCAGAACGTTGTCCTTTACATGTAAACATGCGATAATTAGACGAAATGTCTCACCAGATTAAGAAACTGGAACTGGCTACATGTGTTGCCGAGAACTCCTGGATGGAAATCGTCATCTGCAGGTTGTCACTCAACCCAGTGACTCAACCCAATGATATCGGCATCCAAACACCACGCACGCCAACGCAATAGCCGCAGCCCAGCCGACCAGGTCACAGTCCCTCTCCTAAGCTCCGTACACGCCACTCGCCATATCCACTCCAAGTTCCTAACTGCGTCTGTTTCTCAATACGTGGTGCCCCCTTTTTATCCCGCAGCCTCACTCGTCACCCCGGTACCCCATACACCCTTTCTTGGAGTTTCCTTGCATCACCAACCAGCCAACTTCGCAAGGTTCGCGAATCGACCCGCTAGCGACATATCGAATCGAGTGTCGTGGCTCACACGAGAATATTTTAAAAATGATGACTTCTTTGAATTTAATGCTGTCACCTGCAAACCAGTTACAGTCGTAAATAAAGTTTAACATATGCAGTCAGATAATGCAGGCCAGCACAAGATATTTTTTATTTAAGATATATTTACTTATTACCAAATTGTGCTGGAAAAATGTCTTCATATTGCCAGCAGCACTTGGTGGCGGATAAAAAAAAGTCCCGAATGAAAAACAGCCCACAGTTACACTAAATTATGTTTATTTTAGACCTTGACCATGGTTTCTGCTATAATAACGTAGCCTTCTTCAGAAGTCATACACACTAATAAATGAAAATTACCTTAGCTCAGCGGCTGCGTCAAGACCAATCAAATAACTTCAACAGGCATAAGCCTTTTCCGAAGATAAGTAAAATTACACATGGCACAGTATGTCCTCCGCCACTACCTCTACTTTATTCCATGATCAAGGTCTAAAATAAACATAATTTAGAGCCACTGTGGACTGTTCTTCATTCGAGACAATTTGTAACAGTTGCTGTTGTCGCTGCCATGGTAAAAATAATAAAAAATATGTCCCTTCAAATATTTACATGTTATAAGGACCGGCCTTCTCGGGGGTCGTGGGGCGTCATGGTGATGTCCGAGGCTCAGAGAAAGACAGGCTGTGGCTCGTGCGTCACTGCACGTGACACTGCAGGTCTTACGAGTGCCGGCAGCCGTCTCCAGCGAGGGTCGAGTGACTGGTAAAGACGAGTTTAATGATTCTTGAATGGGTGTTTAAATACGTGCCATTTCTCGATATCACACGACAAAAGTAAGACCTTTACTAGCCGCATTTTTAATTAAACATTGATTTCCCGTGGGCACTGCACGGAGCCGAGCGTTCACGAAGTCTGGCGGACAAGCCCACTGGTGTGACGTCACAAGTTCGTTGCAGAGCCCATTTATCTCGCTGGCCCCGGTGATGGCAGATTGAGGTCATCGCCACCCCAGGAACCGCCGCTCCAGACAGCCACCAGCACTCGGGGAACTGAAGCAGGTGTTGGGCAGCACGTGCTCACTACCGCAAGCCGTGGCAGCGTCGAGGGCGGCGAGGGAATTGAGGCTTCAGCATCAGCGACATCGCCAGGCCGCCGAGCCGTTTCGCTGCATCATCCAAGCTGACCAGCGGCTGCTAGCAGCCTCGACATTAGGCAGCCAGGGCGAGCAAGTCCGCGTTGTAGAATGCGTACATGAGCAGCCACCAGCAGCGGAAACCCCATGCGACAGCTGGAGGAAGCTGGTAGTTTTCC
The DNA here is from genome assembly GCF_023864345.2 of Schistocerca serialis cubense. Lineage (NCBI taxonomy): Eukaryota > Metazoa > Arthropoda > Insecta > Orthoptera > Acrididae > Schistocerca > Schistocerca serialis. The sequence continues at coordinate 659,470,889 of NC_064639.1, read as the reverse complement.
CACATAGGTGGGAGCAGACTAGCAGCTGCACGCCCTCAGTCACGAACTAGAGGACACCAGGAGGTGCCCCGGCTGCAGAACACCAAGTCCTCAGCATGTTCAGAGCACCGTGGCCACTAGCGTCTAAATCAACAGGTGAGGACATGTAGACCCATGAAACTCGCAGAGCAGTAAATCTGAAGACTGTAGACCAACAGAGGTCTCGCCTGGTAGCTGGATTCCAGCGAATTGTAAATGAGGAATATTTATACAGGTCTGGCTAATGCTTGTTATGCTGCACCACTGGTTTCTTCCACTCACAACAGAACACAGGACTGGATCTGAGGTAATCAGTCCACCCGCGTAACGACTTCTCCCTCTTTCTGCTGTGTTGGTGCTTCGGCACTTCAGGTCATCCTGGTTGGTGACAGCATGAAGTAATTGCCTTGGGGTGCCAGGGTAGTAGTTGCGCCGAATCAGCAGGCCGTACTGCGTAATCGGCTCGGTTGGCTTGACCGGCTGCTCTGGATTCTTATTTAGCTCCGCTAATCACATAATTTGGTGTACGACCACGCGTTACAGCGCCACGTGCCTAATATACATGGAATGAATTTTTAACCGAAACTTCGTACCGAGCATCATTTTCCAAATGTCAGATACTTTCACTTCAAGAGATTAGGAATGTTTTCGCTGAGATACTTAAAGCATTCTTCATCAATGGGTATAGTTTTCATGGACTGTTTCATTAGGCCCATCTTAATATGCTGAGCTGACAAGAGAAATTGTTTTCAGATCCATGAGATCATTTTGCGAAAAGGACAAGAGTGAAAGAGGATGTCATATTAATTACAATTTGTACTAAAATGTGCCACTACTGCCACCAATTTTCAATTTCACATTGCTGTTAGTGGAAATAGTATTTGAAATAAATCAATAATATGTGTTTTCCTTCTTTTTATTGTTTCCATGAACACAGCTTTAATCTCCAGGAAGTTTCATATCAGCGCACACCCAGCTCCAGAGTGAAAATTTCATTCAGGAAACATCCCCCAGGCTGTGGCTAAGCCAAGTGTCCGCAGTATCCTTTCGCTAGTCTTGCGAGTTTCGCAGGAGAGCTTCTTTGAAGTTTGGAAGGCAGGAGACGAGGTACTGGTAGAAGTAAAGCTGTGAGGACGGATCGTGAGTCGTGCTTGCGTAGCACAGATGGTAAAGCACTTGCCCGCCAAAGGCCAAGGTCCCGATTCCGAGTCTCGATCCGGCACACAGTTTTGATCTGGCAGGAAGTTTCTTTCATTGTCGGCCTGTGTAATTATCCAAAACTAGTCTTACAGGTATGGCAAGGACTTCATAAGAAAGGAAAGCTTAGCATTGCAAAAGAGCATACGTTACTGTTTACAGTGTTCCAAGTGAATAGTTCATCGTTTAAATTAATTTCTTGGCAAAAGTTGTGATACAGTACCTCAAAATAGTTACTTCATGCAATTCGTAGGAGGAGAGTGATAACGGACTTCAACTCCCCCTTAGAGACAATGAAACATCGTTATAGCTGGAACTTTTCCTGTCAGCCCACACACTTCTAGGCATCAGCGGCTTCCTTAGCCCTCACCAGTTATGAACGGCATAAATTTGCTTAGTTTGCAAAGTAAAGTCGGACTGATTTAATTTGTTACAAAAATGTCCTCAAAATTGACACAAGCAGTAGAAAAAGGCAGAATCTGAAATCACTCCACTAGACTGAAAGCATGTGTCATCTGATGATTCAAAACGTGCATCCCGTGTTAAAAATTAAAGCTGTTTCAAAAGCACCTAACATGGTAATCTACATATATCTAAGAAGTATCTAAATGCTGAAACATCTTAGGTGTTCCCTCTTTCTTCTTACTTGTGTCTTATCTATTACATCCCATTTCTGCTCTGAAAAATATCATTTTACTGTTAGAGCTGTGCCCTCTTAATATTTATAGGTGGCTCATGATTCAGTTCCATGTAAGAAAGGAGGGGAACAGTCATGGACCAATGAAATTTTAGTCGTGTATCATATTCTCAGCTTGTAATTCTTAGTAGCCAAGCATAAGGTCTTCGACAGCAGGTCACAGGCAAATCTGTAGTGTATCAGATGTGATTTGCCTTTATAGAAACAGCACTGCTCTCTATAAATTCCACGGCAGCACTGCATAAAGCTAGTTGCTGCTCTCCTGTGAAGCTTATGTTCATGTGCTGTAGCATGACGTAACGTGCATTGACGCACCTTGACGCACTATCGAATTTTCAGAGGGTTCACATGGCGAGCGATGGAAAGCGTTAGTTCCTGCAGTACACCACGCGGTTTGTTTTGGTTTCAGATATCTTGTGAGCAGATGTTCAGTGGTGGAGGTGAACTATTCATGTAAAATTGAACAATCGACTGTACAATTCTTACGCACAGTTATCTGGGTGAAATTAAAAGATATAGTGATGCTAACATCAGATCAAGAAAAACAGACTGAAATATCCCAAGGTTTTGAAAAGTATTCAATTTTTCCACATTGCATCGGAGTTGTCGATGGTAGACATATCGGGATACGAAATACACAATATTCAAGTTCCATAAAATTCATTTACAATCGTTTCTTGTCCCTAGTGGTGTTGCTGCTATGTGACTGTCTGAGTATACATTCGCACTTAGGGAAAATTCAGAGATTTAGGAATTTCCAGACTCGGTTCTGTATGAAAACTCATTGGAAAATCTGTGGATACATGGAAACCAAGAACTTTAGCAGAAAACCACAAGACGGCACTTCCTTACGTCAGCTTAGGTGATCAAGCATTTGGGCCGATGAAAAATTTAATGAGACGCTACGACGGAATGCACCTGCCTGATGAAAGAGACATATTTAACTATCGGCTAACTTTACCAACTACGTATATGGAGTGTACTTCTGGTTTAGTGTGTAAGAGCTGACAATACTGCATGGCCCATTAGTCATCGGTGTGGACTGCGCCGAACATAAAGTAAAGCAGATTACAGTGGTTCACAACTATGTTCAAATGTGGGTTGGATTTAAACACGAAGACATTTCACAAGTATAAATGCACAACCCACTTCATCAGTGGATAATATTCTACCTAAGTTTACAGACTATTTTGTCAACGCACATAGGCTTCCAACATGCATATCGTATATGAAGGAAAGTGCTCTTGTAACGATAAAATTTTTCTTGTCTAGATATTTCCTTTCTTCATAGACATTTCCCTCACAGAATATCAAAAGCAATTCTTCCAAATTTCACCATCTCAAAATATTACCTTGCGACCCAGTATTCCGAAATGCTGGTCTTCCTGTACTTCGTCAGCCAGTAGCTCGAAGTCAGTATTTTCGCCTGCCGTTTCACTCATTTCTCGCAACGTAATAACGTCTGACAATGACGGAAATCAGCTGTCAGCTGAACAACACGCAGGCGCTATCTGTGTTTCAAACAGCATGCCAACGCACATTTGTCATGCGATAGGTTTCAAGGTGAATGTTATACGTCTAAACGTGGTTATTAGAAAACGCGCGTCATATTTCCGTCACGTGAACGTAGCGTAACAATACACCGACACGATTTTACCGCGTACTTCTCTGGAAAGGCTGTCGACGAATTTAGTTACTGAAACGGTTATCGCTTCGCGAGGGATTTTCTTCGTAAATTCGGTATCACGCTAACTATCTGCTACGTGTCACTGCAGCTGGACTGCATTAACCTCGTTTCCGAGCAAGACACCAAGTTATTGCACCACAAATACTTCAAAAAACTGATTGTTTCTCCTCTGTATCAGTATTATTTTCATATGCAGTATCTTGTTCTGTTATTATAATATATCCTTACCAATAACATTTAAAAGCTACGCAGTTTCATCTTCCTGTTGTTGCATATGCTATGCTCATAAATAAATACCTTTCTGCAGCTCATATGTTTCACAAAAATTGTGACATTGTCTGTATGTAAGAGACAAGATAATATAATCTATTATCAGAATCCTTGCTTCAGACTAGCATTTCATTCTTGTATGGCACCTTCCACGTGTATGTTAAAAATATGGGTGTCACACTACTTCCCTGTTTGTCAATAAAGGTTTAAAGGTGCGTTTGTCTTTAAATTTTGGTGATGAAAGTATCGTTATTCAGGACTCGTAGAGCGTAATTGATAACTTTTTTTCATTTTTCTCTGTAGCTGTTCTCTGTTAATATAGCTTTTATAAACTCTATGAATGCTAATTGGGGTTCTCTGTTAAACGCACTTCGTATTTATGTTACTTGTTTTAATACATGTACTACATCTGGCTTACGTCATCGCTTTCTAAAGCCCATTTTCGTTCACAGTTTTTTAAGAACACTCAAATTTTTTTCAAACAATCTATACGGTGTGTACAACAGTTTAAACCATCTATAATTTTCAGGACTATTTTCATCTTGCTTTTACAACAGTGATATTATATTTGTCTGTTTCTGAATTTCTACACTGATCCATCAAATTTTATACAGACGGAACAATCGGACTTGTAAGGGAAAACCACCATACTTCACAAATCAATTTCTTATTTCCTCTGTATCTGTGCCGTCCCGTTATTTGAGGCCTTCATAGCGTTCTTATAAATCCAGATCGTCCACAGCATTTATGTCCCTTTCATATGTTTCATTTTGAACTGAACTAGAATTCGTACACCACAAATTCCAGTTTCTATAAACTAAATTAAAGTTGTTTTGTAATACTGAAGACTTTTTTTTGACCCTGTGCTGAAACCACTGAAATCTGAAACATGTAGGTGGTTTATAGGGAGAAAGTCATCCCAACCAAATAATGTAGTATACCGGTACTGTAATTTTGTGCAGTTTGGGACTAACTTAATTGGGCGACACCTAACTGTCATGGTCATGGACTAGGCGTGCAGTCGAACAAGTGAAGTGTCTGAAATATTCATTTCTCATCTCACATTGCCTACTGTTCAAGAACAGAATCTCCAGGATGCCCCTACGCAAGATACTTCTAGAGTTATTTGATAGTGACTGTGTTTTCTGAAAGACGTGCACAGCAAGTAGTTTAAGTAAATCAATCAGTAGAGAGTACCACGGTAAATAAATATGGAGGAAGTTGTGCGTAGTGCTCAGATAGCAATAATTTCAGTATTACGTTTGACTTCGATTATGTGTGATTATTTCTAAGTACGTGTATGAACTAGCTTATTTCTTGTGATCAATAGAATGTTTGGCATCCATAACATGTTTGAATACCCACTGCCAATAGCCAAGCAGCGTACTAATCATTTTTAGCGATTCTCGTTGCAGTCTAGGTGAGTGCTATCAATGGGGCTGCGACTGAACGATGTCTTCTGCGTAAGTGACAAAGGTATAGAAGACACGAGTTTAGTGCAAACAACAATTTTGACCTGTGCCTCCAAAGCCAGGTTGTTGCAACCAGCCCACATTATTGCGTTGAAATGTTACGGTTTCTTCATTACTAAATGAAAGCATGTTTGTCGATTGTCTAATGTGTCTAAAGCAACATTTGACAGGATAGGCTATATGAAATCTTATACATCTCCATTGCCTATCATGCCAACTTCCTCGTCTGCTGCTTTGAAACTCAGGATGAACGATCAAATCACGGACCATATAGTATTCATTCAACGTCACGCAACAGAAACGAATATTAGCTAGCAGGTGGCACAATGTGACCTGGAAGAGACTGGCGGTTTGCTTCACGACCAGTGGTGGGAGAGTTGCGGGAATTAAAAATTGCCTCTAGTTACTTAAGACACGATCAGTTAGCTGAACATAGGCGAAAACACCAAGACGGAATCACAAACAATGAATGATTACCACAAACATGACACGGAACAGAAGGATCTAACTAACCCAGGGACTCCAAAAAGTCATCGGGACTCACGGGGAGGTAATACTAACAAGGGAACCTCCCCATCGCACCCCCCTCAGATATAGTTATAAGTTGGCACAGTGGACAGGCCTTGAAAAACTGAACACAGATCAATCGAGAAAACAGGAAGAAGTAGTGTGGAACTATGAAAAAAATTAGCAAAATATACCAACTGAGTCGTCCATGCGCAAGATAGGCAACATCAAGGAGTCCGTGATTTCAGGAGCGCTGTGGTCCCGTGGCTAGCGTGAGCAACTGCGGAACGAGAGGTCCTTGGTTCAAGTCTTCCCTCGAGTGAAAAGTTTACTTTCTTTATTTTAGCAAGGTTATAAAAATACAGTAAGTGAAACAGGCAAAAAGAAATACAAACATCTCAAAAATGAGATCGACAGGAAGTGCAAAATGGCTAAGCGGGGATGGCTAGAGGACAAATGTAAGGATGTAGAGGCCTATCTCACTAGGGGTAAGATAGATACCGCCTACAGGAAAATTAAAGAGACCTTTGGAGATAAGAGAACGACTTGTATGAATATCAAGAGCTCAGATGGAAACCCAGTTGTAAGCAAAGAAGGGAAAGCAGAAAGGTGGAAGGAGTATATAGAGGGTCTATACAAGGGCGATGTACTTAAGGACAATATTATGGAAATGGAAGAGGATGTAGATGAAGATGAAATGGGAGATATGATACTGCGTGAAGAGTTTGACAGAGCACTGAAAGACCTGAGTCGAAACAAGGCCCCCGGAGTAGACAATATTCCATTGGAACTACTGACGGCCGTGGGAGAGCCAGTCCTGACAAAACTCTATCATCTGGTGAGCAAGATGTATGAAACAGGCGAAATACCCTCAGATTTCAAGAAGAATATAATAATTCCAATCCCAAAGAAAGCAGGTGTTGACAGATGTGAAAATTACCGAACTATCAGCTTAATAAGTCACAGCTGCAAAATACTAACACGAATTCTTTACAGACGAATGGAAAAACTAGTAGAAGCCAACCTCGGGGAAGATCAGTTTGGATTCCGTAGAAACACTGGAACACGTGAGGCAATACTGACCTTACGACTTATCTTAGAAGAAAGATTAAGGAAAGGCAAACCTACGTTTCTAGCATTTGTAGACTTAGAGAAAGCTTTTGACAATGTTGACTGGAATACTCTCTTTCAAATTCTAAAGGTGGCAGGGGTAAAATACAGGGAGCGAAAGGCTATTTACAATTTGTACAGAAACCAGATGGCAGTTATAAGAGTCGAGGGACATGAAAGGGAAGCAGTGGTTGGGAAGGGAGTAAGACAGGGTTGTAGCCTCTCCCCGATGTTGTTCAATCTGTATATTGAGCAAGCAGTAAAGGAAACAAAAGAAAAATTCGGAGTAGGTATTAAAATTCATGGAGAAGAAATAAAAACTTTGAGGTTCGCCGATGACATTGTAATTCTGTCGGAGACAGCAAAGGACTTGGAAGAGCAGTTGAATGGAATGGACAGTGTCTTGAAAGGAGGATATAAGATGAACATAAACAAAAGCAAAACAAGGATAATGGAATGTAGTCTAATTAAGTCGGGTGATGCTGAGGGAATTAGATTAGGAAATGAGGCACTTAAAGTAGTAAAGGAGTTTTGCTATTTGGGGAGCAAAATAACTGATGATGGTCGAAGTAGAGAGGATATAAAATGTAGGCTGGCAATGGCAAGGAAAGCGTTTCTGAAGAATAGAAATTTGTTAACATCCAGTATAGATTTAAGTGTCAGGAAGTCATTTCTGAAAGTATTCGTATGGAGTGTAGCCATGTATGGAAGTGAAACATGGACGATAAATAATTTGGACAAGAAGAGAATAGAAGCTTTCGAAATGTGGTGCTACAGAAGAATGCTGAAGATTAGGTGGGTAGATCACATAACTAATGAGGAAGTATTGAATAGGATTGGGGAGAAGAGAAGTTTGTGGCACAACTTGACCAGAAGAAGGGATCGGTTGGTAGGACATGTTCTGAGGCATCAAGGGATCACCAATTTAGTATTGGAGGGCAGCGCGGAGGGTAAAAATCGTAGAGGGAGACCAAGAGATGAATACACTAAGCAGATTCAGAAGGATGTAGGTTGCAGTAGGTACTGGGAGATGAAAAAGCTTGCACAGGATAGAGTAGCATGGAGAGCTGCATCAAACCAGTCTCAGGACTGAAGACCACAACAACGACAACATGATCTGTTCCTTCGTTCAGTTACGTCTCTGTTCACTGTACTAAGTTTAGTGTCTGTGTTTTGCGACCGCACCGCAAAACCGTGCGATTAATAGACGAAAGGACCTGCCTCTCCAATGGGAACCGAAAACATTTGATGGCAAGGTCATAGGTCAACTGATTCCTCCACAGGAAAACACGTCTGATGCGACACTGGTGACGGCATGTGCGTCACATGACTGGAATATGTTGTTGGCCCACCTAACTAGTACACTTGGCGAATGGGTAAAAGGATTCTTCTACCTTGCCCGATTTAGGTTTTCTTGTGGATGTGATAATCACTCCAAAAAAAGTTATGAAAGCATAAGAGTTTGTCATATGTGTTTCGATGTTTGTTTAGGTGTAGCGTCCCCATACTACGGCGCAGTTACCTCCCATCGGACGGACGGAAGGACAGATAATAATTGTCTGAAAATTAAAAATTAAACTGTTCACTCGAGGGAATACTTGAACCAAGGACCTCTCGCTTCGCAGATGCTCTCGCTAACCACGGGACCACGGCGCTACTAAGCTCGCACTCTCCTTGATGTTGCTTATCTTGCGCATTGACTACTCAGTTTGTATATTTGCTTATTTTTTCGTAGTTCCACACAACTTCTTCCTGTCTTCTCGATTGATCTGTGTTCAGTTTTTCAAGGCCTATCCACTGTGCCAACTTATAACTAAATCTGAGGGGGGTGCGATGGGGAGGTTCCCTTGTAAGGAAATTGTTGAATAAGAAGCGACCAATTACCGTCCTCTCTAAATCCTAGCAGACACACCTGAGAAACATGCTTCCCAGCTAACTGCCGTACATTATTATAAACATTATTGACAGGGACGAACAACGGGTGATACTTTTGTCGAATCCAACGCCATTATGAGATGTAAGAGCTACCCCAGAGGTCTCCATGATATGACTGAATCAAGTGAGCAAAATGAAAGCGACACAACGCAAGCGAACATCGCTTGAATTCCATTCTCCAAAGAACATTAGGCGACCTCTTGCGATCCCATCAGCGCGTTTGCAACCAGCAATCAGACGCCGCCCGCTACTCACATCTCCGTCCGCCACTGCACCGGAAGAATTCGCGCAATTCATTTGGAGTCCTTAGGCGCCGGGGGAAAGCAAAATATGCTAAATCTAAAAGTGATCAATTAAGAACACACCCTCCCGTCGTAATTTACCCATCCTCATCTGAGGCTAAGCGTTATTCTCTTATCTGTGCGAGTACTACTCTAACAAGCCCAGGGAGGGAGAAAAATTTCGTTAGATTTTATAACGGTCAATCATACCACTGCACAGAACACTGCGTCCTCCTTTCTGTTTCACTCCTTGGCCGCCTTCATCGTCTCCAAAACAGTGCTCGCTCTCAGGCAGAGAGGGGAAAGGTGCGGTGCACTTGAAACACTCCGATCACTGGCCGTTTTAGTCTACGCGTTTCTCTGTCCCTCTTCCATTATGCACTTCTCTCTCACGTACAAAACTGTCTCTCTTCATCGAGTGGTGGAGAGGCGTTTTTGTTAAAACCTATCACCATGAGCCGCGAATTCTCCACAAACTATACTATCACCTACCAAAGCTCGCACTTGGAAAAAATACATATTATAAAAAAGCATTTATATGTGCATGTTCCTCAGTTTCTCTTAAGCCCCTGGACCGATTTTAGCTAAACGTGGTACACTTAACTCTTTGTGTGAGGCAACAGTCGCTGTGGGGGGTGAGAACCACAAACCTATCACAGTTCAAGAGACATGACGACATAAACAAGAGATGCGTGAGAAACTGCCGCATCGTGTATGACGTTTACATTTATTGCTTCTGTGATACTAACTCTATTCTCAGTTAACCTTGGGCAATATACGCGTAAGACTCTAAATGGAGCTACCAAATTATAAACATAGTTCAGGAGATGTGATGTCATCTGCACCGACCTGCATGAAAAACTTCCGAATTGTGCATGTCATTCGAGTTTATTTCTTTGTTAACAGTTCTAATCGCAACACATTTTTCCGACAGTATCCATCTTGCCGCTCATGTACCTACAAATAGCGTTGCTGCCTCTGGATCATGTGGACGATTGGACTGAGTAAAAATTGGGCTGTGTGAAAATTGAGATTTTGTACGGGCGCAGATAACCGCGCAGTTGAGCGCCCCTCAAACCAAACATCATCATCATCATCATCATCATCGTCATCTCTACCTACAAATTTATATCATCGTATCAGAACATTTGACGATATATGCGCGAAAAACCGCCGTATCATGCATGATGTTTAAATTTATTACTACTTTGCTACTAACTCTACCCAACATATTTCGGAGACGTTACCCATACACGCTGCTGAATGAAACCACACAAATATATCATTGTAAGACACATAGATAAAGAGACGTCATGAATATTGAGATGCGTGAAAAAATGCCGCAACATGCGTGAAGCTTTAATACATTGATTCTTTTGTACTAAAACACACCTACAGTCTTACGGAAATCCCTGATATCGCGCAGCATTCAACTTTGAGGCGCAAATGGCTGTAGACGAAAATAATAGCCGTCTATAGAGCGATACAGAGGAGGCGTACTATAAAGAGGTGTATCTCCTGGCGCGTGACTAGAAATATTCTTTGTTATCAAGTAACGAATTAAACAAACAATAAGATAATCCTTGTTTTGCGTACTATGTTTCTTAAGTTGAGTACCGTATTTATACATTTGTACATTATACATATTTTTCTGTACGACCGTTTCATAATTTCCAAAATTTTTTCAGAAATACATGGCTATGAAATTTTTTGGTCTCATATAGGATGTATCAAAATGAATCGTCCGACTATTAAAAAATCATAACGATTATGTTATTCGAGATATGTGAGTGAACAATGCAGTGTTGGAAAGAGCAAACTGTTGAGTTTTACATGGTTCCCGCTAGGTAGCAGCTGTTTGCACCCACTACAGTTCTAGTAAAAGTGGTGTTGGGACAACAGAAAGCGTATTGTCTTCTAGGTATTGCGTTATACGTTTTGCGGAGTGCGGGTCTGTAATAACTGTTCAGCGTGACTTTCGTACTGGGTACGGTGTGGATTCTCCTACAGCTGACAGCGCTGGACAATGGCATAAACAATTTCGAGAAACAGGTTGTTAGCATAAAGGCAAATCGCCGGGCAGTCCACGAGTGTCTGACACAGACGTCTAACACATCCGCCATAGTTTCACAAGGAGTCCGCAGAAATCCGTCCACCCTGCAGCTCGACAGCTCAACCTGCCCCAGATGTCCGTCTGGCGTGTGTTGCGTCGATGTTTACAAATGAAACCAAACAAAATTGAACTAGTGCAAGCTCTTCCTGAAGGTGATAAACAACGTGTGGAGTAGTATCATTTCGTTCTTGGCGAGATGGAGTATGACAGTCTTCTTCCACGCTTCGTGTTTAGTGACGAGGGAACATTCAGTTTAAATGAAACGTGAACCGTCATAATGTGAGAATATGGGGTACGGAACAACCACAGGATGCAGTATAACTCTCCAAAATTTAATGAGTTTTGTGCAGTTTCACGGGAAAAGTCCATTTTTCTTTCCCGAAAACATTGCTACAGGAAGAACATATCTCATTATGCTTGAGATGTCTCTTTTCCCACAGTAAGATACTGATTCGAACTAATTCATTTACCAACAGGATGGAGCACCGCCACACTGGCATCTGGAAGTGCGGGGATTTTTAAGTCAATGGATTACTGAACGATGGATAGGTCGCACTGGACCATATAATTCAGCCTTACACTACTGGCCTGCAAGGTCACCGGTGTGGTGTCCTGTCCACTCGCCTCTTACAGGGTGCTTAAGCGATGCTACTTTCTCGGACAGCTATACAACAATTCAAGCAAATGACATTAATGGTTTTTATTACAATTAATGAATGAATGATCGTATGGCATTGTTGGCCGGGAGGCCCCATGCGGGAGAGTGCTGCCGCCGTATTGCAAGTCCTTTTTAGTTGACGCCACTTCGGCGACTTGCGAGTCAATGATGATGAAATGATGATGAAGGACACACCACATCTAGTCATCTCGCGGCAGAGAAAATCCCTGACCCCACCGGGAATCAAATCCGGGACCCCGTGCCCGGGAAACGATTGACAAGAACGTGTTGCAAGCGACTGGTGACATGCAAACAGTCAGTGTCCTTCGCTTTATACCATGTCCGTGGCAGTTGTAACACAAGTTCCTATGTCACTGCTATCGTTAATATCACTGCGTGGATTCTAGTCCGAGTCTGTCAGTGCCGGTCTGCTACTGTCCGACCGAGGCTGGCAGTAGCGGCGCTTATATTCGGTTCTGTAGAGGCCGCTCCTGTCGTGGTGCCGTCAGCATGCTATTGGCTGACGCCGTCTCACACCCTTGTCTGGTTTTGCGTTCTTCATCTTCGTGCAGGGGCTTTCGTTGCGCTGGAACAACCGGACCTAACTATATGTGCTTATTTCTAGTGGGGGCTGACGAAAGACTCTGTTTATGTACCTCCATTACCAACAACAATGAATCTGAGACATCGCACAACAGCAGCTGTTGAAGCTGTAACTCAAGGCATGCCCGCTGACGTGTGGGAACATTTTGAGTACCGAATTGACTTATGTCGATGCAAGTGGGCATACTGAACAACTATGAAAAGGTAGTCTGTGAGTTTCCCGTTCATCAAAAAACAGAATTTATTGCATATGTTTATTAGTTTCAGAAATATAGGCGTTCCAAATCAGGTGACTCTTTCTCATACAGCCTGTATTGCAAATACAGTTCATATTTTATTTACGTTTCTAACAGAAAACAGTCAAATGGCTCTGAGAACTATGGGACTTAACATCTTAGGTCATGAGTCCCCTAGAACTTAGAACTACTTAAACCTAACTAACCTAAGTACATCACACACATCCATGCCCGAGGCAGGATTCGAACCTGCGACCGCAGCGGTCGCTCGGCTCCAGACTGTAGCGCCTAGAACCGCACGGCCACTCCGGCCGGCAGAAAACAGTCAAAATGCCGCAGTTATCAGATTGTAAGGAATGTAGGAATTGTGTCTGTAACTGTGTTTGACAGGTTGGCTCGGCACTACAGGCACCCCACAAAATCAAAAATCCGCACCGAAACAAGGTGCACCGAGGCCACCTCGGTCGACCCGCAGTAGGTCAGTGAGCTGTGCAGCGTCTCCTGTTGTGTCCACCTTCGTTGTCACAGCTTTCCCCCACAACCAAGTGGAGTGAGCATCAGCCGATGTCGCCTGTGTGGCCCTGGGGGAGTCCCGTTCCGGTAGCGAACTCTGCTGGCGCAATCGATGTAGCAGGTGGCAGCGATTGGACATTTGGTGTCTGCGTCCCCAGGTCAAGGGCGGCAGCTACAGAAGGCCAGGGACAGCATTGCCACCGCCACACTGACCCCGTCCGTTCACCGATCCGTGCTGTATTGGCACCCAAGTGTACAGCAGCCCCAGGGTCACGCAGGTCAGTGCGAGGCATGACCGCTTCCTTGCCCGGTAGCGTCACCGCGCCCGTGGCTCCGATCCCCCCCCCCCCCCCCCCTCTCTCTCTCTCTCTCTGTCCCGGAGCAATACCGCAGCTGCAATAGTTTTATGCTGATATTACAGATCTACAACTAACCCTGTTCTACCATACTACTCCCATATTCAGACTAAGGGCCTGGCAGAGGGTTCATCGGATCACACTGATACCATTTCTTCGCCGCTCCACACACTAACAGCGCCGAGAGAAACAAATACTTAAATCTTCCCTTACGAGCTCTAATTTCTTTTATTTTATTGCGATGATTATTTCGCCCTTTATATCTACGTGTCAAAAAAAATTTTCGAATTTGAGGAAGAACGTAGAAGATTGAAGTTTAATGAAAGGATCTAGCCGCAACGAAAAGTGCCTTTGTTTTAATTATTGTCACGCGGTCTCACGTATCTTATCCGTGACACTTTTATCCCCTGTTACGCAATAATTTAAAACGAACTGCCCTTCTTTGGATGTTTTCGATGTCCTCCGTCAATCCTATCCGGTAAGGATGTCCCCTACAGCACAGGAGTACTCTAGCAGTCAGTCATTTCAGTAGACCTGTTGCCCCTTAACCGTTCCGCCAATAAAACGTGGTCTTTAGTTTCCCTTCACCCACATTCCAATTTAAGTAGTTCGTAATCGTAATTCGTAGTCCCTTAACGGAATTGACAGCATTTATATTCGTGTGATTTATGTGTAACCGAAATTCAACACGTTCCTTTTAGTACACGTGTGGCAACTTCACACTGTTCATTATTTACGGTCAATTCATCCTCATTCAATATAATTCCAAGAACTCCGTCGATGATTTACAACATCTAATCCTGCTATTACTGTTACGAGTTCTGGAGGGTGTTTCATTCATTGCATGAAATCTCTTCGTTATTTGCACGATCATGTATACAGCGTAATCTAGCTTCGATAGGAGAGGGAAGGACTGGAAAATATTTTCTAATGACATTGCCTTTACTCCCTACCCGCATTATCATGCATTAAAACAAACTAGACACTCATTTGAATATGCGTTACCAAAACTAGCAATCCGTTTGACCTCGTACAGTTTTACACACCAAGTAAATATAACTATTTACACCAGGTAGTAGTTTTGTTAAAAAAAGGACTCTGAGCACTATGGGAGGTCATCAGTCCCTTAGAACTACTTAAATCTAACTAACCTAAGGACATCACACACATCCATGCCCGACGCAGGATTCGAACCTGCGACCATAGCGGTCGCGCGGTTCCAGACTGAAGCGCCTAGAACAAAACCACATAGCTGAGTACTCTTTGACTATTGCTCCTACATCTTTGTGTTGCTACATCGCCTCTGACAGAGCACTAGCAAAGTCACACGTATTATTATTAGAACAGTGTTGAGTAGCAGTCGTATTTTGCAGAATGGTCAGAAAATTTTCTTTATAAAAGTGATATGAGATTAATGGAATTGGAATATGAATATTTGTGACACAATTATGGAGAGAGAAGAAAGTGAATTTTTCTGGAATGTTGAGAGACTGAGGAAAGTACTCAAGCGTGTAGCATTGTTTTGTGTTATTGAGATTGTACCTAAGGAGCACAGGTAATAGGACTGTTATATGGATTGCTCTGATAGGAACATAAGATTCCGCTTTTTTGAAGTTTTTTCTTAAAGCAATGTTATGTAACTACTAGTGTCAACATTCAGTTGACTTTAAAGCATTACTTTTCAATATGGAGTTCCATGGAATTTTGTCAGAAGTTATATCTTAGCGGTCGAAAATCCCACCCTTCATTCAGTTTATTTTGTACATACCCACATTGTGCTCTTTCGTACGGAATTTTTAGTCGTAGTATTTTAATGTTGCTTTGCCGATGAATTCTGAGCACAGCTTTCGAGAAATCTGATTTTTTTTTTTTGTCGAGATACTCCGTAACTTAAGACATAGTTTGGCCCAGCAGTTTCTTTGTATGTTCAGTTGCGCATTTACTTCGGAAGTCATGTTACATTCAAGGTAGTGTTGCTATTGTATAGACATAACTAGTCTCAAATTGTAGATAGTGTTGAGCAAATCATAACATGGTTCAAATGGCTCTGAGCACTATGGGACTTAACATCTGTGGTGATCAGTCCCCTAGAACTTAGGACTACTTAAACCTAACTAACCTAAGGGCATCACACACATCCAAGCCCGAGGCAGGATTCGAACCTGCGACCGTAGCAGTCACGCGGTTCCAGACTGAAGCGCCTAGAACCACATGGCCACACGGGCCGACGTAGCAAATCATATTAAGTTTATTTACAATTCATTATAGTCAGAGCTTTTGCACAGTACACGCGTTTAAGTAAGGAATTTGTTTGCTTGGTAATCATTTTTGAGCAGTTTTGTTGGACAGTTTTGGGAAGATTTACTCAGATATAGAGAAGCAGACAACCGGTTCAGTTATAAAATGTATAGCAGCTATTAATTAGGCAGACACAAACTACAGTAAACGACACATAGCTACCCACGCATAATTATTTCCAGTCCATAGAAGTGTTGCACCCCGGAAGGAATTAAGCGTCTACGCTAAAATATTTTGAAGTTTCTACCCGGCGAGCTCAGAGCTATTTTCTAAGTGTTTAGCCATTAAGTCGCAGTCTTTGGTTTACTTTCTCCACAGCATGTGGTCTTTGCAGTTTATGTTATTCATAATTATATCTGGAGAGGTTGAAAAAATCGATCGACGAGTAGCAAATAAGGGTGTATTGAAAACTTTTACCTAGGTATCGAAAATTTTAAAATCGTCTTCTTTAGAAGATGTAATAGATCTTGTTATATCAGATGTCGATTCAGTACACTGAATAAAGCCAAACAGCTCTCATAATATTCGACGTCCGTCACAAGAACAAAAAGAATCACCAGACACGACGTGGATTTGCAGTACTGTAGTATTACAGCTGTGCAGATCAAATCCCAAGTGTAGTGGCCCGTCTGTAATACCACCGTGCTGCATCCTAAGTCATGGCTTGTCATTATTTGTGTTCTTAAGTGGATGTCGAATATGACAAGGAACATCTGGTGTTATTCAACGTACTCAATTAGCATCTGATATAAAAAGGTCCATTACATCTTCTGAAGAAGACAGTTTTAAAACGGTCCAAATCTAGGTCAAGGGTTCCAATAAACCTTTATTTGCAACTGGTCGACTGATTTTTTGAATCTCTAGGTTTACTGCCACGAAGTTGCTTAAGTTGCTGCCATAGTTAAGATTGAGTCGTAATTCTAGTACTAAGCATTTGGTTGAATTTACAGTTATAGATTTGTGTGATTTATCTTGTAACGAAAATTTTGCAGTTTCATTTTAGCACTCATGTGGATGACTTTACCCTTTTCATTATTCAGTCAACTGCCACTTTTAGCACCATGCTGATAGTTTGCCTAATTGCAATTGATTTTTGTCATTTGATGACAAGACGGTTCATGACATCATCATCTGCCAACAGTCTAAGAAGGCTGCTCAGATTGTCTCCCAAATCATTGACGCAGATCAGGAACGCCAGATATTACTTATGTTACCTGATGACTTTCCGACTACTACAGCGGACTACGACCCCAGGAAATCACGCAGCTGGGACAATACCATTAGGCAAGTAACTTGATTACAGGTTGGTTGTGAGGAACAGTGTCAAAAGCCTTCTGAAAATCTAAAAACTTGGAATCAGTTTGACATCCACTGTCGACAGCACTAATTGCTTAGTGAGAATAAAGAGCTAGTTTCGTTTCACAAAAAAAAAAAAAAAAAATACTTTCGCACTTCGTATTGACAATCTGTCAACAAATCGTGCTCTTCGAGGTGACGCGTAATGTTCGAACATCGAATACGTTTCAGAACCGTATCGCAAATCGACGTTAGTGATATGCATCTGTAATTCATCGAATTACTCCTTTCTTCTTTCTTGGATACTCGTATGGGTAGTACTACTTTCCAGTCTTTAGGTACGTATGTTTCGATGAGCGAGCGCTTGTATATGACTCCTAAGTGTGGAGCAATTGTATGAAAAGTCTCTGAAAGGAACCTGACTGATGTACAATCTAGACTGGAGGTCTTGCCTTTATTGATTCAGGCTGCTTCACTACATCGAGGATATCTACATCTAAGTTACTCATGTTGGCAGTAGTTCTTGATTCGAATACTGGAATATTTGCTTCGTCTTCTTTGATGAAAGTATTTCGGAAAAATTATTTAGTAACACTGCTTTGCCGCGTGGGATTAGCTGAGCGGTCTAAGGCGCTGCAGTCATGGACTTTGCGGCTGGTCCCGGCGGAGGTTCGAGTCCTCTCTCGGGCTTGGGTTTGTGTGTTTGTCCTTAGGACAATTTACGTTAAGTAGTGTGTAAGATTAGGGACTGATGACCTTAGCAGTTAAGTCCCATAAGATTTCACACATTTTAACATTTGAACACTGCTTTAGTGGCACTATCATCAGTAACAGCAGCATCGTTATCACCGAGTGGAGGTACTTATTACGTATTGCCTTTGGTGTAATTTACATACGACCAGACGAAAACCTTGTCGGAGAATTATAATTTTTATCCTTTCAGGATGTTTTCCACATTGAAAAACACCTCATCGTCATTCTGAATAGGCACTTAAGTGTCACTACTGTATTTTTTAGATGTGATGATCAAAGCCGAAACCGATTTTTAGTTTTGTAAAGTAGCACTTTACCGAGACTGTAACTATTTTTGAAAATGTCTACAACGCAACGATTCATCTGAGGAGAAAGTGGAGAACTTACTGGATGCCATGTGAGGAGATTATGGGGGTGAGACGAAACTTTGATAGTCCAAACAAACAGCATATGTGATCTTGCCCCGTGGCGTTGTAGTGCAGCGGGAACACCACAACTTCCCACCAGCAGTGGTCTAGAGAGCCTTTGTAATCTCGTTAGGAGATTGTGGTGGTATGCTGCTATCAAGGTTTTCACCTTACGAACATAATCTATTAGCACCAAAACTTAAAGTCTGTCTGAAATCTCACCACCTTTCCCAATGATAGCTAGACCTTCGCTTTTATCGGCAGTGGTGAAACCACTTTTCCATAGCTTCCCTTGCTCCTTTTCCACGGAACCATAATAGACCCAGTAATCACGCGTTTGGGTTAGACTGCTAAGAAGTTGTCTGGATTGACATGACAAAGCTGTGACACATCCTCTGCTGTCCCCAGTTCGCCGGCTGTTTGTTGCATCGATGGAGATACTCGGATCCCCAAACACAGAGTCCTCCATCTCACTCTCTACAGGTGGTCTGCCACTTCTTTCTTCGCCTTCAGACTTGCTTGACCAAACTGGAAGTGTCTGCTCCCGATGCCACTGGTTCATGTCGTAGTGCTTTGTTGGTTGGTTGGTTAATTTGGGGGAGGATACCAGATAGCGAGGTCATCGGCCCCTTCGGATTATGGAAGGATGGGCCAGGAAGCCAGTCGTGCCCTTACAGAGGAACCATCCTGGCACTGCCCTGAAGCGATTTAAGAGATCACGAATAACCTAAATCAGGATGTCTGGACTCGGGTTTGAACCGTCGTCCTCCCGAATGCGAGTCCAATGTGCTTACCACTGCCGCACCTCGCTCGGTAGTGCGTTGATGCCATTCACTTTCACTAGCTCAGCGTTGGTCATTGCAGATAACGAATAACTATAAGTTAGTCCACATTTTCAATGATGTACGCCATTTTGTTTTTACTCCTCTAAGGAGATACTACAGTATTATGGCGTGGGGATGCAATGTGTTCCAGGGCACCCGAAAACATACAAAAACGTAACAAAGAACTTTAATTCTTCCAGGTTAAAACTTCATGACTACCCCTCTTATACGTTTACTTGATATTACATTCAAATACAGTTTTCGTAATATGAAGATATTTCATTACGATAGAGTAGTGTAGCGGGTCGGAGTTACAATGACTGCTGTAGAGGGACGGAAGAGCCGTTCTTCTGCAATCAGGACGGTGACGGTTCTCGCACCTGGTGTTGTGGGTTGGGAAGCGGGATTGGCGTTATGGACAACTAGGAGAATCAAACGGTGAACATAAACAGTTGTTCATTAAATCACTAGCTGTTATCTGCAGCTGCACTCGCATATCAGTAATTTTGTTATGCTGAGTAATCGTGAGTACGCAAGCTATTATACGTCCAATAACGTCAGCTAGCTTTACGAGTCTGGCTGTTCGTATAAGCGTAATTCATGACGTGTGCCCGGCCCCAATGCCCGACGATGGTGCACATGCAGCGTCGCTACCGATCAATGTGTGCAGAGTATTAATACCTTATACAACGTGTGAATTGATCTTTTTACTATGAAGAGTTCAAGTACCTGGGCTCAATATTAGACAATTAAGTGAAGTGACGAAACAAGTACATCAACGCATAACGAATGCTAATCGCGTGTTCTTTAGTCTAAACCATCTTTTTAAATCTCGTCTGATGTCTCAGAAGAACAAAGTCTGTTGTGGATTGGCAAGAGAGCCAACCCACTACGAGAGGAAGCCGAAAGGCACGCGTTTTAGCTCACGCAGGCTGGCGTGAGGTCTGGAACAGGTCAAGGAAACGAGACTAGCAAAAAATGACGTAGCTGTGGAATACTTAACTTTAATCCGTAAATGGTGAACATCGCTCTTGACGGTACATGTTTTACGGCATCAATAGTAACTGGGAATGGCGCCTTGCTAGGTTGTAGCAAATAACGTAGCTGAAGGCTATGCTAACTATCGTCTCGGCAAATGAGAGCGTATTTTATCAGTAAACCATCGCTAGCAAAGTCGGCTGTACTACTGGGGCGAGTGCTAGGAAGTCTCTCTAGACCTGCCGTGTGGCGGCGCTCGGTCTGCAATCACTGATAGTGGCGACACGCGGGTCCGACGTATACTAACGGACCGCGGCCGATTTAAAGGCTACCACCTAGCAAGTGTGGTGTCTGGCGTTGACACCACAAAGTCCATCTGTACACGACACTGGTGAGGCCAGTACTTTAATATGTTTGTGAACCTTGGGCGACATCAGCAACGACTGAAGATTCAATATGTGCGTGTGAAAGAAAGGTATTTTGGAAGATCTATGGATTCGTCTACAATAACATGGAGGGTAAATGGGAAAGAAGAAAGAAAGAAGGCCTGTACCATTCTAAAGCCACACATTGGACTAATATTGGGACAGAGGTGACTACAATGGTTTGGCAACATCTTACGATCGTATGGATCCCTTCCTGAGAGAGTCCTCCACTCTCAACCCACGGGAAAACGTCCGAGAGGACGCCCAACACCGTGATGGAAGGATCGAGTGACGACGGCCCTTCAAGAAATGGAACCGGAGGCCGTCGAGGATGATGCTAGAGACCGAAAAAGATGGAGTGCTATCTGCAGCAAATACCTCCTCTCTTGTGATTGACAGACATTCCTTTTATTGGGGATTTTGTGTGTGTAATGTTTTTCTTACATTCCTATTGTTTTTCTGCTGCATGCTTCAAAGGCCCATTAATGCAATAAATGCTGCTGCTGATGATGATGGTTTATCTTTCATTCCTTACTTGAACCTTATGGGTCTCTCTCTGTTTTCTTTTCTTTCTTTTTTTCTTGAAGTAGCCCGTATTCTTCCTCAGGGTTCAAGTTATCCCTGTACCAGATTCCATAAAAATCGATTCAGGTTTTTAGTCGTGAAACTGACAGTCACTTCTACATTTAATAATGTTAGTGTGGATGCGTGGATTAAACACATTGACGATTTTATGAAAGTGGTATTCTAGCTGTTACCCATGTATCAGTAAAATGAAATTATATGTGCTTGTGACTTTATTGGCCGAGGGACCCCGTTCAGGATGTTCGGCCGCTTGCTGTAATTCTTTCTATTTGACGCAACTGCATTGACTTGGGTGTCGATGATGCTAAAGTGATGATGAGGACAACACACACATACAGTCCCGAGCAGAGAAAATGCATCTCTCGGATGAATCAATCCTCAGACCCCGTATTGGACGGCCCACAAAACCACGAGCGGTTGACGAATTTCTGTTGTTTTTTAATGAAGAGTAATGGTCCTAAAATAAAATGTGGATTTTCTGAAAATATTAAATAGCGTTAATCTTAGGAACAAAGATAATAAATAGTTTCTTTCCGCTGCTGCACAAATTTATATTTGTACATGCAGTAATATCAGCTGCCCTCACGTGTCTGCCTATTACTCACTACTGTGGTCACATATTGTAACTATGTGCAAGCTCACTAAAAGCTTCCCACGTTCTTCGTGTAAATGCACGACATTTCACGGTCTATCGTACAGCATTTACTTGTACGTAAATGACGACGTCGTTGTGAGTTTCAAGCATCTGAGAAGCTGTAAGAGACAGGTGACGCTCAAGAGACTAAATTCCGACCGGCTTGTGACTGATATTAGTTCGGAAGACTGCATTAAAAACGTTGAGGATTTTATAAGCATTGTTTTCATGACGCTGAATCGTATTATCCAGAATATATCAAACAATAAAAGTGTTTTAAAGTGCAACAGACAGACTTATTTCGCCTTTGTGATATTAGTATGGATTAACCTTGAACTTTCATCCGCATGTGCTACGTCTCTGTCGCTAATCACCATCGGCCCGTATTACAGAAGTAGCGGAAGCGGCCTTCGTAGCAGGTGGCCCCTGGATACACACGCTGCCCGCAAGGCGGAATACAGATTTCGCGCAGCCGACACACGGGGCGCAACTGACTCGACACGGCAGGCAGAGGCCTCAGCTCAGAGCTGTGACGGCTGCGCCAGTCTGCGAGGTCTTATAGCGTTGTGTCTCGGGGTCCCGGTGGCGCGACGGTAGGCAGTGCCGTCAGGGAGGTGAACGCTGGTCCGCTGGCTGCGAAGCTGCGTCAGGTGACGGCTGACATAAGCGGCACGGGGCCGGTAGGTCGCCCTTTCGCGCCCCGGCCACGAGACGGTGGCCCGCAAGTTGTCGAGTTGTCTCGGGGGAGGGGGTTGCCCGAGGTCTGAGCAGTCAGGCAGAGCTCCCTTGTTTGGAGACCAGCAGCTACAGTGGCGGCGGCGGTATAATTATAGCAGACATTCGGAAGCTGCGGCTGACAGACAATAGGCCAATCAGTCGCCAATAACGGCTAATCCTGGAGTGGTTTAAACGGAGCTGCTATGGGCTAACATAGTGGAAGTGTCAAATTATTGTGCCACAGCGGAAATGTCAGGAACACACAGACGTCCGTATACCGTCACGTGGCAGCTCCCTGGAGACTAATCATCGCCGCAGACCATCAGCACATGGAACGGCGGTAAGGAAGTGGTGGCGTTTGCTAATTGTCTTTATCAGCAAGGGCGTTGTCCACCGGTTGATGTCCAGGTACTGTCAATCTGTCCAAGGCACTCTCCTTGTTCCGTTAGAATAGAGACTATCGTGCAAAAATAAAGCGTGTATTTGTAAGGTCTAACTCTATGACAAAGAACACATCCCCGTTGAAAACGATCATTTCATCATAATAGGTAGTGACATAATACTTACATTAGAGCTGTCATCGAAAACTGAGCTCGTTTCTGAATTATTCAGAAGCTGTGGAAAAAATTACGTTCACTGTCTTATAGGGCAGACTTAACGTTGCCGTTAAGCATAAGGTTCTCTATGGGTGCTGTAGCACAGGGTTTTCGGAGTATATTCGTTGATAAAATCCTAAGCCAAAATATTAGCAACAAATTGAATACAGCCAATCAAAGAGCTGAAAGCTAATCACAATGCACGAAATACAAGAGGCATAAAATTTTGTCACACTTTCGGATTGTCTTATTGCTTGTTATACAATGAACTGCAGTGTTACCAATTACTTCCTTTTCAGTTTCCTGTCATATAATTCTCCAGTGACTTCATTACATGAAATGTAGAAAAAATCCATACTTGTGAGAATAGACATTCACGCCGGCAGTCGGCTCTACCTCCCTTTCCAATCCACTGCGAAGGCATATGTTTTTACTGCTCAGGATGGTGAAATCTGATCCTGTCATGAAAACTTGAGGAACAGTCTACAACATCTGTGTCATTGTATCTGAAATGAACACAAGGTAGCGTGGATTACTCGAACGGCGTTGCAGTGTTTATGTCCTCTTTGTTTATCTTGCACCGGTTGAACCCACCAGTTGATAAAGATTTGCTGTTTGTGATCTGACACGAGTATGATGTGAGAATTTTCATCACTCTATATATTGCCACTTGGGCAGTTGAGACAATCACAACGGTTAGAAGAGACCGCACCTGTAGGAAGTTCGGCAGTGTAGTACTTTTCTGGATAGTTCCTAGCCATAATTTAACTCAGCGTTCCAAATCAATTGGCTCAACTGCTTGCAAAAATTATTTATTCTAGCGGTGCGACTGCTACTTTACAACTATTTTCCACACCGTATTCTATTAGAGAAAGAGGAAGATGCGGAGAGAGAGACAGGAGAGAGAGTGAGAAAAAAAATTGAAGAATTATGGAAGAAATGTCGAGAAGACTCACTTTATTCTACGTGGGGCGTTCAATAACTAATGCAACACTTCTTTTCTGAAAGCAGGTTGGCTTTATTCAGGATTCCATACGCCATATTATCTACCATTCTTTTTGTTACAAAATCCTATTTTTCAACATAGTATCCGTTCAATGAGACAGACTTATGCCACCTTTCTGGGTGGGCCAGAATGCTCACGGGGTACCACTCTGCTAGTCTAGACCGAACAGGATAGCGCAGTGTTTGGCACACTGGACTCACATTCGGGAGGTCGACGGTTCAGATATGCGTCCGGCCGTCCTGATTTAGCTTTTCCGTGATTTCCCTACATCCCCTCAGGCAAGTGTCGGCCCCCCTGCGGGTTCGGGGGTAAGAATAGGCCCGCGGTATTCCTGCCTGTCGTAAGAGGCGACTAAAAGGAGTCTCAAATGTTTTGGCCTTAATGTGATGGTCCCCCTTGGGGTTTGACCTCCATTTTTCAAAATTCTACAGAAGTACGAGCCTTTTGGGGAAGGACACCTTACATGGTGTACCACTGGTCCTAAGTGCACTAAGACCTTGGCACTCAGCATTGCACTGGCGTTGTCACCATACCCATTATTCCTCAAATTGGGCCTAAACGCCTGATGGGTTGTTCAAGTTACGCCCATAGTGCATCTCCATCTGCACCAGCGATCATGATGGACTTTCCATGGCACCAGAAATCCAGCACGGTAGCCAGCCCATTGTGGTGGGGTCGTCATGTACCCTCTAGGTTGTAGCCCCCTGACAACACAGGGATCGTACTGCCGATACCTGAGCTGCACCCTCCCCACGTTGGCCAAGGAGTAGATGCCCGTCTCCTTGGGGCATCAGGACTCCCGGCAATGGTCATCCTGCCAGGTGGCCCTTGCTGCGGCTGGGTGGCGCCCGTGGGGACAGCCCCTGGTCGGAGTGGGTGGTATCGGGGCGGACGTTTCGCACATGAAACGTCAACACGTATCAGGTCGCTCTGCGGCCGAGTCTTCCAAAAGAAAAGGTACCGTTTCCAGTTCTGGTTCTCCTGCCCTTTCCCCCTTGGCCACTCCATGGGAGGAGGGACAGGCCCGCCGGCTTGGGGCGAAGTACTTCCCCCGCTATTTGGTCTGTTCTCGAACAGATGGGGGGACGTTCGCCACCTCCAAGCCCATGTTCTTTGTTCAGCACATTGAGGACGTCTTCGGGGAAATCGAGGCTCTCAGCAAGATGCGATCAGGGTCCGTTCTTATCAAGACCACCTCTGCCACACAATCGGCGGCACTCCAGGCGTGCGACCGCCTAGGGGACATCCCAGTCTCCATTGTCCCACATCTGGCACTAAATAGGACGCAGGGGGTTATTTTTCATCGTGACCTCCTGCTACAACCTGATGAGGAGCTGCTACAATCTGATGAGGAGCTGCTACAATCTGATGAGGAGCTCAGGACCAACCTGGAGCGCCGCGGCGTGCATTTCGTCCGGCGAGTCCAGCGCGGCCCCAAAGACCGTCGCATCGACACCGGGGCCTTTATCCTCGCCTTCGAGGGGGACGTTCTCCCGGAGAAGGTAAAGGTGATGTGCTACCGGTGCGACGTGCGACCTTACGTCCCGCCTCCTATGCGCTGTTTTAGGTGTTTGCGCTTTGAGCACATGTCGTCCCGGTGTGAGGCTGAGCCCCTTTGTGGCGACTGTGGACGTCCTCTTCGTGAGGAACATACTTGCACCCCACCACCTCGGTGCCCTAATTGTCCTGGCGTCCACTCGCCTAGGTCCCCAGACTGCCCCGCCTATCAGAAGGAGAAAAAGATACAAGAAATCAAAACTTTGGATCGGCTCTCTTATTCTGAGGCCAGGAAGAAGTATGACCGCCTTCATCCCGTGTCACTGGCCACTTCGTTTGCCTCAGTTGTGTCCACTCCTTCCGCTGTATCCTCACCTCTATCCTGTCCCCCCTCCGCCTCCTCTGCCCATCAGGGGGCTCTGCCTCCGCCTCCCAAATCCCTCCCTTCCAACTCCTCCTCCCCCGCGGCCCCCACCCCCCCTGCCCAAGGGGCCACCCTTCCTCCTCCTCCTCCCCCCACGCCGCCTGAGAAGCGATCCTCTTCTCAGGCGTCCATCGGGGAAACGTTCCGGACCCCAGCTTCCGAGGTCCGGCGTTCCAAAACGGACCCCGCGCGTGAGGACCTTCTTCGGGTCCAGCCCACCATCCCTGTGCCTCCTCGGCCTTCCAAGAAGGCCTCCAAGAAGAAGTCTCTATCCCCCTCTCCACCCCGGCACGTTTCATCTGACGCTTCATCCGTGAGTCGCTGCTCCCGGCCGTCCTCAGTTTCGCCGGGACGCTCTGCTGCCAGGCGTTCCGCCGGCCTTTTGTCGGCAAATGATGCGGCCCCTCCTACACCATCAGGGACAGCGGCCGCAGCTGGCGACGAGTCGATGGAACCGGATCCGCCTGCCGTCAGTTGTAGCGTTGTTGCCTCGCAACCTGGCCCTCCGCGGCCATCGAGGTGACCAGCTCTTCCCCGTCTCGTTCCCCCAACTTTTTGACTAGCAATGGCGTTGTTTCATTGGAACATCAGAGGTATTCGATCTAATCGGGAGGAATTACAACTGCTCCTCCGCCTGCACTGTCCGCTCGTCCTTGGTCTCCAGGAAACCAAGTTGCGCCCGACTGACCGTATTGCCTTTTCCCACTATACCTCAGAGCGGTATGACCTCACCCCTGTGGACGGTATCCCAGCTCATGGTGGGGTCATGTTGCTCGTTCGGGACGATGTCTATTACCATCCCATCCCATTGACCACCCCACTCCAAGCAATAGCTATCCGCATTACTCATTCTGCTTTTACTTTTTCAGTTTGTACCATCTACACTCCACCGTCATCTGCTGTTAGTCGGGCTGACATGATGCACCTGATCGATCAGCTTCCCCCGCCGTTCTTATTGTTTGGCGACTTCAATGCCCATCATCCCCTTTGGGGCTCTCCTGCATCCTGTCAAAGAGGCTCACTCTTGGCGGATGTCTTCAACCATCTCAATCTTGTCTGCCTCAATACCGGCGCCCCGACTTTCCTCTCGGACTCTACTCATACCTACTCCCACTTGGACCTCTCGATCTGTTCTACCACTCTTGCCCGTCGGTTCGAGTGGTATGTCCTTTCTGACACCTATTCGAGCGACCACTTCCCCTGTGTCGTTCGTCTCCTGCACCACACCCCATCCCCACGTCCTTCGCGCTGGAACATACTGAAAGCTGACTGGGGACTTTACTCCTCCCTGGCGACCTTTCCGGACCACGATTTTTCCAGCTGTGACAGTCAGGTCGAATACCTCACGGCTGTTATTATCCATGCTGCCGAACGTTCCATACCTCGTACTACTTCTTCTTCACGTCGCGTTTCCGTCCCCTGGTGGAACGAGGCTTGTAGGGACGCTATCCGTGCTCGACGACGTGCTTTACGCACCTTTCGCCGCCATCCTACGTTGGCGAATTGTATTGAATACAAACGACTCCGAGCGCAATGCCGTAGAGTCATCAAAGACAGCAAAAAAGCTTGCTGGGCCTCTTTCACGAGCTCCTTTACCAGTTTTACTCCCTCTTCCGTTGTTTGGGGTAGCCTGCGCCGGCTGTCGGGCATTAAGGCCCACTCCTCAGTACCTGGCCTGACCTCAGGTAATGAGGTCCTTGTTGATCCTGTGGCTGTCTCCAACGCCTTTGGCCGCTATTTCGCGGAGGTTTCAAGCTCCGCCCATTACCATCCTGCCTTCCTTCCCAGGAAAGAGGCAGACGAGGCTCGGCGACCTTCCTTCCACTCGCTCAATCTGGAAACTTACAATGCCCCCTTTACTATGTGGGAACTCGAACGTGCGCTTGCACTGTCCCGGTCCTCTGCTCCGGGGCCAGATGCCATTCACGTTCAGATGCTGGCACACCTTTCTCCGGCGGGCAAAAGCTTCCTTCTTCGTACCTACAATCGCGTCTGGACCGAAGGTCAGGTCCCCATGCGTTGGCGTGACGCCGTTGTTGTTCCTATACCCAAACCCGGGAAGGATAGACACCTTCCTTCTAGTTACCGCCCCATTTCTCTTACAAGCTGTAAGGTGATGGAGCACATGGTTAATGCTCGGTTAGTTTGGATTCTTGAATCTCGACGACTACTTACTAATGTCCAATGCGGCTTTCGTCGCCGCCGCTCCGCTGTTGACCACCTTGTGACCTTGTCGACATTCATCATGAACAACTTTTTGCGAAGGCGCCAAACGGTAGCCGTGTTCTTCGACTTGGAGAAGGCTTATGATACCTGTTGGAGAGGAGGTATCCTCCGCACTATGCACAAGTGGGGCCTACGCGGTCGTCTGCCCCTTTTTATTGATTCCTTTTTAACGGATCGAAAGTTTAGGGTACGTGTGGGTTCCGTATTGTCCGACGTCTTCCTCCAGGAGAACGGAGTGCCTCAGGGCTCCGTCTTGAGCGTAGCCCTTTTTGCCATCGCGATCAATCCAATTATGGATTGCATTCCACCTAATGTCTCAGGCTCTCTCTTTGTCGATGACTTCGCGATCTACTGCAGTGCCCAGAGAACATGCCTCCTGGAGCGCTGCCTCCAGCGTTGTCTAGACAGCCTCTACTCATGGAGCGTGGCAAATGGCTTCCGGTTCTCTGAAGAGAAGACGGTTTGTATCAACTTTTGGCGATATAAAGCGTTCCTTCCGCCATCCTTACATCTCGGTCCCGTTGTTCTCCCATTCGTGGACACAACTAAGTTTCTAGGGCTCACGTTGGACCGGAAACTGTGTTGGTCTCCACATGTCTCTTATTTGGCGGCCCGTTGTACACGTTCCCTTAATGTCCTCAGAGTTCTTAGCGGTTCATCTTGGGGAGCGGATCGCACTGTCCTGCTTCGCTTGTATCGGTCCATAGTCCGATCGAAGCTGGATTATGGGAGCTTCGTCTACTCGTCTGCTCGGCCATCCCTCTTACGCCGGCTCAACTCCATCCACCATCGGGGGATACGTCTTGCGACCGGAGCCTTCTACACTAGTCCTGTCGAGAGTCTTTACGCTGAAGCTGCCGAGTTACCATTGACCTACCGGCGCGACATACTGCTGTGTCGGTATGCCTGCCGGCTGTTGTCTATGCCCGAACACCCCTCTTACAAGTCCTTCTTCGCCGATTCTCTCGACCGTCAGTACGGGTTGTATGTGTCTGCCCTGCTGCCCCCCGGAGTCCGCTTCCGTCGCCTGCTTCGACAGTTGGATTTTGCCCTCCCTACCACCTTCAGAGAGGGTGAGAGCCCGACACCACCTTGGCTCCAGGCTCCGGTTCGTATTTATGCCTCCCGAAGGAGGGTACTCCGGCTGCAGTGTATTGCTCACGGTTTGTCGAACTTCGTGCTCGACTTGCTGGTCACACCTTTATTTACACCGATGGCTCCAAAACTGACGATGGTGTCGGCTGTGCCTCTGTCGTCGGGACCGCCACCTTTAAATACCGGCTCCTTGACCAATGTTCCAGCTTTACGGCCGAGCTTTTTGCTCTCCATCAGGCCATTCAGTATGCCCGCCGCCACCGCCATTCATCGTATGTACTTTGCACTGACTCCCTCAGTGCTCTTCAGAGCCTTGGGGCTCCCTATCCGGTCCATCCCTTGATTCAACGAATACAGCAGTCCCTCCATTCTTTCGCTGATAATGGCGGTTCTGTCAGCTTTCTGTGGGTCCCCGGACATGTAGGAGTGCCTGGGAATGAGGCTGCGGATGCTGCAGCCAAGGCTGCAGTCCTCCAGCCTCGGCCAGCCTCCCATTGTGTCCCGTCATCTGACGTTTGTGGGGATGTATGTAAGAGGCTTGTGTCCTTGTGGTGGATGCTTGGTCATCCCTCCAAGGAAACAAGCTCCAGGCAGTAAAACCGCTCCCAACTGCTTGGACAACTTCCTCCCGACCATCTCGGCGCGAGGAGGTCCTTCTGACCAGGTTGCGGATTGGGCATTGCCGGTTTAGCCACCGCTACCTGCTCTCTGGTGACCCAGCCCCGCAGTGCCCTTGTGGTCAGGCATTAACGGTGCGCCATGTTTTATTGTCGTGTCCCCGTTTTAGTCAATTTCGTGTTTCCTGTCCCTGCCATCTACCTTACCGGATGTTTTAGCTGATGACGCTCGAGCAGCTGCTCGTCTTCTGCGTTTTATAACTTTAACTGGCTTGACCAAAGACATTTAACCTTTTTACTTATTTCATCTGCATCTTTGTCAGGTCCTTTTGATGTCCCCCCATCCCCTTGAGTTTTAGCAGGTTCCTTGTGCTCTAACACCAGTGACTGGGCGCTAATGACCTCAGCAGTTGAGCGCCCTTAAACCCTACCAAAAAAAAAAAAAAAAAAAAAAAAGGCAAGTGTCGGCATGGTTCCTTCGAAAGGGCACAGCCACTTTCATTTTCCATCTGATCCCGCTTGAGCTCGTCTCTAATGTCCTCGTTCACGAGCATACCGGCATCAAATAACACTATCACGTTACCCAGAGATCCACAGTCACACCTTATGTGCCTCAATTAGTACATACACCGAATATATTTTTCCTACTTATGTAATTAATACTTACCATAAAAACAAGAGAAGGGTCCCTGGGAATATATCAGAAAGGTAAAGAACTGAATCATGGCAATGACGAAAGGATAAACCCAAACCGGTGCTAGTCAATCACTAAAAGCAAGTCCCCTCCCGAAACATCAAAGTGTAGGCAAAGAAATTGAGAGGTGTGCATATTAGTTTCGTCACTGTAAGTTCTGTTTCTTACGTAAATATCGATATGCATGGCCCATACCCCACACAGAGCAAAACTACATAGCTGAATACTCTTTGACTATTGCTTCTACATCTTTGTGTTGCTACATCGCCTCTGCCTGAGAGCACTAGCAGAGTCACACGCATTATTAGTTGAACAATGTTGAGTAGCAGTCGTATTTTGCAGAATGGTGGGGCTATTTTCTTTATAAGAGTGATATGAGATTAATGGAACTGGAATACGAATATTATTGATGCAATTACGGAGAGGGTAGCTAAGGAGCTTATTTTGTGGATTTTTTTGGAATGTTGAGAGACTGAGGTAAGAACGCAAGTGTGTAGCATTGTTTTGTGTTATTGGGAGCTGGCCGGTGTGACCGTGCGGTTCTGGCGCTTCAGTCTGGAACCGCGTGACCGCTACGGTCGCAGGTTCGAATCCTGCCTCGGGCATGGATGTGTGTGATGTCCTTAGGTGAGTTAGGTTTAAGTAGTTCTAAGTTCTAGGAGACTGATGACCACAGATGTTAAGTCCCATAGTGCTCAGAGCCATTTGGTCGATTTGTTATTGAGAATGTACTACTGTATTAACAGATCTCAGGTAGTAGTACTGTTATATTGATTGCTCTGATAGGAAGATGAGATTCCACTTTCTTGAAGTTTTTTCTTAAAGTAATGTTATGTAACTATTACTGTCAACCTTTCAATATGGAGTTTCTCGGAGCTCGTCTCTAATGCCCTCGTTCTCGACGGGTCGTTGAAAAGTAATACACTCCTTCACCTATACTGGTCGACGTCAGAGCCAACGTTTTGCTGCATCAATTACTTCCCTATCATCCAAGTACTGGTTCTCTCGGGGTGCATCCTTCATTCGTCCAGAATGGTGGAAGTCGGAAGGTACGAGCTCCGGGCTGTAGGCTGGCTCGTTTTTTCACTGCCAGGTCTCAGCAGATATTTTCAAGCGCCTATGAAAATCTTCGATGGTCTGTTTTCCTGAAAAAAAAAGAATGACAGCTGAATGATTGGAACTCACCTCTTTAAAGACGCCATTTTTGAAGGCTACTTATTGCACCTCGACCTATCGGGACTTCATGAAACTATAGGGGCTGAATCCGGAATGTTTCACGATATCAAACAACAAATTCAGTATCTTCTCAACGAAAACTGACCGAGAAAAGAAAGGTGTTGCATCACTTGTTGAAGGCCCTTCGTAGAATCTATGATATACGCCTGTTATTTTTCGACGTCACGGTGATACGCAGTTTCACATTCAATGTTGAATAAAGGCTTTCTCTTGTAGGGGTGTGTGTGTCGATTTGAAAACTCTTGACAATCTTGAACCTGGAACTTTCGTCTCTCGCTAGCAAGTTCTCTACCGGATGAGCTATCCACGCACCGCTCACCACCCAGATCATTCCTTGGAAAGGCCACGGTAGAATTCCGCACTCATCATAGCCTTAGGCATTTAAGCCAACGCGCCGTCTCTGATTGCCTCAATGTCTGCGGAGAGTCGAACTGTCAGCTTCCTTTACCCAACATCTGATTTGCTGGAGCAACAGGACTTTCAGGCAGACAAAATTTCGGAGGACAGTTTCAGTGGTTGAAGAGGTAGCTGACCTTTAATTAAATATAGCTATCAAGTACTTCCTCATTCTTCTCCATCGAGCTTGGTATGTGGAAACAGAGAGGCCCTCAAACGAGGCGGAAAGCAGTAAAGAAGCGTCGCAAGATTCCCTGATGCTTTCCTGAAATATACTGGGAATAAAAACAGGTATGGAATAAACTTGCCGAGCAGTGAACAGTTATCACACGGAATCACTTTTTTTACACCTTTCCTCCGTATGAATTCGGATGCTTCTCTAAATTGATTCAGCACAGAGACGACAGAATTCTCGACGAAGAGCGTCATTCAGCTCGGAAGGTTGCTAGCCACTTACGTTACGCAGTCCATTTCTGCATGAAACTTCCAGTTTACGACGAAGTGTAAGGGTCTGGCTCACAAAATTGAAATTGTTTCACTTCTTTTATTTCCGAAGCTCTAGGAACAGGCGAGCGTCACACTATCGTCTTTCTCTACTTGTAAATCACAGTATAAATGTCTAAGGAATAATATTTTCATAATTTCACAATAATGTAATTGTTGGGTGCACCTCTCCACTCTAGTCTTTAGAGTGTACTCTTCATCTTTGCAAAACTTCCATTACCTGCATCCACTCTAATCTACTTTATGTAGTCACCCTTGGTCTCTCTTTGTAATTTTATTGTCCACTCTACTCACAAATACACGTACTGCGACGTGTTCTTCTGTCTTTTATCAGAGAAGATATCATTCAAAGACGATACTAATATTCCAAAAGCAACAGAACTTTCTACCAACGATAAATATTTTTGGGGTACAAGTGACAAGACAGGTGTACATATTTTACTCTGCTCCCAAAGATCCGAAATAATAAATGCTTGCCGACAGTAAAGGTTGCTGAAAGTAAGACTCCTGTTTCCCTTGAAAATAAACTTTCAGGTTCCACCTGCCCACTCTTGGCTACTTCTTGATAATGTGATGGCGTAAGAAGGTTTGCACTTATTCTGATCTCGTCCCTTTGAACTAAAGGTGAAAGTTTATCGATTTCCTCCAAGCAATTATTTACATCTTTAGTCAAATCTGTATCAGATTTTCCAGCAGTGAGAGTTTACGTAGATTTATTTAAACTGTGGAACAGGGATTTCTGTAATACTTTTGCACTTCTGTCTTTAAGGCTGCGTAGAAACTTTTCAGGTACGACTTTGTCTGCCCTACGTTTAGAACAGATATTTCTAAATGAATTTTTCGTAAAATTCTTCTAGGGGAATAACAATATTAGTTATAATATATTTTCGTCCAGAACTCTCCGTTGTGGTCCCGTCGAAAAGCATTCAGTTCAGTGTAACTCAATACTTCCAGCCTATGGATGGTGTAGTACAATCGATGTTTGGCAACGAAAGCGACAAACAATCGTATAGACCACGTGGACGCAACTCTGGCATACTGCACGTACACGCGTGCTTTCTAATAGGCCACGCTACACGGCAATATGTACATTATTGTCTGAACCATCTTCTATATAACCCAACATTTCAAAGCAATGGAAATTGTATGAATAAATATTACTGGTTTTTAAAATGTTTTATCTAAAAAGCAAAAATTATTGCACCAATATTAATGGAATATTGATTACGGTATTTTCACCCAGTTATTAGCAAAACATATGATAACCTGTTATCATCATCTCCAACGAAATGTCGCAAAATAGTGCTCGGTTTTAAACAGACGGTTTTTCCCATACCTTCACTCCCCGTGCCTTGACGGCAGGTACAACATGGCTACGCCTCTCTAAAACATTAGTAGAATGTGACTTCTCTCCAGGTCTCCGCTATTGTCAACGACGATGATAATCTGGGGTAGTGCAGGATAGTGACTCACCGCTGAAAACGATGTGACGCCATTCGTCACCAGTTACAGGTGACTGGCTCGCTCCAAGCGCAGCCATTTGTTTTGTGGTGTTAACGGCACCATACGCACTGCATGGGACTAACCTAATAAGGCTACTGCTGGTCTCTGACCAACGCTGCCAGATGACAGAGAATGTTGCAGGGCTTCCATTACTCGTTCTCAAGTAGCAGGTGGAAACGTAAGCTGTTACGATGTGCTTGATGCACAATACGGTGATCCTCCCTCCAATGTAGTCCCACTGTCACGTCTGTATGTCTCAAAACTCTAGATACTGTCTGATTCGACCATCTATCCAAATGGGTGCCCGCAATGAGTCCACTTTCAAACTCTGTCAGTTGCTGATAACGCTGTCTCAGAATAGTACGCAGCATATCCATGCCCTTCAGTGTGATCGCCCAACATCTAAAGCTTTCCCTCACCTTATATACCCTACCAGGCCTGGTAACAACGCCAAACACGACCATCACTAATGCACTCCGTTAACTGTTCTACCTACGACAGAGAATTCCAACTCTAGTCATTTACGCACCCGCCGATTGTCTGTACGGTGACAACTGACCATATCTTTCGGGTGTTTCACCTTTTCTGACAGGCACTGTAAATTGAAACAAAGTATAGCAGTACCATAAACGCAGTCGATTAACTATTTTTATGTATTTATTTATTTAATTATTTTTATCCATTGTAGGACTTTTTCAATAGAAATATGGCGGCGAGGTTATTGAAATTACACTCATGTCATCCACTACCTGAGTTGAACGTGAACGGCCATTCGAAGGAAAGAAGAAACAGTGCTACAAGCATAGCACAATAAAGATTTCAACGATCTAGTCCATGTAAGTTCAGTCAAAGAAATGTTTCGAATAGTGTTGATTACGAAGATGGGTGACTGTAAGTCTTTTAGGATGTAATGATTGTAACTGCCAAGCCCTGTATCAGCTGCGTTATGTGATGCATTTTATGCACGATGAAGAGGTTATGTGAAATGAGCAGGTTTACCAACAATCGGAGCCGTTAGTGTTGATGTTATGCTATGTACTGTTGCGATTTTCCAGGCTAGCTGTAGCAGCGCTGCGTTTTCCCACTTACTGCAGCGAGCTGCCAGAAATAAGAGACGATTGTTGCTGTCGATAATGTGCATAAGAATGTTTCAATTGGATTATCGAAAGGAAATGCAGAACAAAATTTTCAGATGTGTGTGAAATCTTACCGGACTTAAGTGCTAAGGTCATCAGTCCCTAAGCTTACACGCTACTTAACCTAAATTATCCTAAGGACAAACACACACGCACCCGCACCCGAGGGAGTACTCGAACCTCCGCCGGGACTAGCCTTACAGCCCACGACTGCGCGCCTTAGGCCGCTCGGCTAATCCCACGCGGCGAAATGAAGAACGACCTGAAAATAATTTTACAAGTAAATCGTGGTGTCATAGATGAAAATTCTCTTCAAATGTGGTTGCAAGAAAGATGTAATGTCAATAGTAAACGGAACCAATGTGATAGCATCCGGTTACAAAGTTAGCACTGAACTTTTTGAGTTCGTCTCACTGTTTGTGTATTGGTGGGGAGAGAGGAGGGGTATTGCGCACGCACGTGTGTATGTGTGTGTGTGTGTGTGTGTGTGTGTGAGAGAGAGAGAGAGAGAGAGAGAGAGAGAGAGAGAGAGAGAGAGATGACGCTAAGAAAGTATATGAATTGCAGTCACCACATGAAATCATTAATAGAACAGATGAAAGGTGGAGCTCTAGGAAAGCCCATGGAGTCCGTCAACCAAACCGTATAAAAGACACTTAGGCACCCAGCGTTAGGAGACCTAACCATGTACGCAATTCTTAGACGTATCTGGTGGGTATCGTCCATAACACAGTGAACTTCCATAGGAGTATTTCGAAAAAAATGAGACACTCTGTACGTTAAGCCCTTGTGCGTAATCTTAGAGTGTTATGTGACAACTCTGCTACAATCATTGTATTTGTCTTATGTACAGTATGAACCTGGACTCCACCAACAAACATTCAGAGGCTGTTCACGTTACACAGTTATTGTATTTCGTTTGGCTTCTTCCCCCAGTTAGCTTTGAATTGCACTGAAAACAGTGCACAACAGTGCTAATTTCATGGCGTGCGCTGTATGTGTTGTCTCCATTCACCCACGATATTTGTTGTTGTGAATAGTATTGCCCTCTTCAAACAGTTTCCCTCAAGTTTGTAGTCCATGCTGTTCGCTTCTGGCTATGGTTTTGTTCTTCGGTAGGCTTAGGTGTGCGTAACAACGATACTCAGCAGTACTATGGATAGATTTATTGATGAAGTGATGGCGAATGTGCGCCTCTTATTGTTGTTCGCTGATAGCAATGGAAGAGCTATTCCCACGCAGACGGCAAGAACATCACAGCAGTTCTGCGGATGGGAATTGTTACATTATTCTATTTATTATGTAGTACGTTTTAGTAATAGAATATTAAATACTTTTCCAATTTTGTGAAGGTATTTTCACAGAAACAAACTTGGCTGCGGTAACAAAACAAATAAATCACAGTTACTTTATTACTATGCAATGTGTCGCAGGAGACTGTACGCCCGTTATCCCAAAATTATCAGATGGTATCCCTGAAGAGCTCCTAAAAGTTTGTCGGTGGATTCTAGTTCGCCCTGCATATGACACTATTCGCATAAGAGTGATTAGAGCGTACGTGCAGAAGCAAGGGAAGGCGGGGCAAGACGGGGAGGTGGGGTAAGACGGGGAAGGGCTATAAGCTACAGTTAGAGTGCTGCCATCTGTGGATAGCTACGTCTACATCGTCAATACACAGGTCCCAGTGTGTTGACATTGCTGAACCTTAGTTTCGCGGCAGTTTCTTTGAGCTTTGAGAGGTACGTACAATTGTTATACTGATTTGCAATGTTTTACACCTTTCGAGGTCCTAAAACATTTGTTTCGTGAACATTTGTCCAGACTGTATGTATAGCACTGAATAGTTCGTCTTATTAACAGTAAACTGCTGTGTCAGTAGTCAATGTTCACTAAATAGTGTTCATGTAGGCGTAACCTGACAACATGATAGGGTGCAAGACGGGGTGGGGCAAGATGGGGAGCTTCCCCGTTTTGCCCCTACTATTTGTCCAACCATTACGTTCTTATAGTATCATGCGTTTACCTCGCTGCGGGTTTTGAACACGTACATTATACGTTGAATACAATTGTAAATAGAATGGTATCCGTTATCCCAACGTTTCCTGATCAATTACAGAGTATGCCTTAGGCTATATAGTGAATAAAAATACACAAAACGTGCAAAGTCAGTATTCTTGCTATGCTTTAACGACTGACTATTGGAAATATGGTATTTAGTATATACACTCCTGGAAATTGAAATAAGAACACCGTGAATTCATCGTCCCAGGAAGGGGAAACTTTATTGACACATTCCTGGGGTCAGATACATCACATGATCACACTGACAGAACCACAGGCACATAGACACAGGCAACAGAGCATGCACAATGTCGGCACTAGTACAGTGTATATCCACCTTTCGCAGCAATGCAGGCTGCTATTCTCCCATGGAGACGATCGTAGAGATGCTGGATGTAGTCCTGTGGAACGGCTTGCCATGCCATTTCCACCTGGCGCCTCAGTTGGACCAGCGTTCGTGCTGGACGTGCACACCGCGTGAGACGACGCTTCATCCAGTCCCAAACATGCTCAATGGGGGACAGATCCGGAGATCTTGCTGGCCAGGGTAGTTGACTTACACCTTCTAGAGCACGTTGGGTGGCACGGGATACATGCGGACGTGCATTGTCCTGTTGGAACAGCAAGTTCCCTTGCCGGTCTAGGAATGGTAGAACGATGGGTTCGATGGCGGTTTGGATGTACCGTGCACTATTCAGTGTCCCCTCGACGATCACCAGTGGTGTACGGCCAGTGTAGGAGATCGCTCCCCACACCATGATGCCGGGTGTTGGCCCTGTGTGCCTCGGTCGTATGCAGTCCTGATTGTGGCGCTCACCTGCACGGCGCCAAACACGCATACGACCAACATTGGCACCAAGGCAGAAGCGACTCTCATCGCTGAAGACGACACGTTTCCATTCGTCCCTCCATTCACGCCTGTCGCGACACCACTGGAGGCGGGCTGCACGATGTTGGGGCGTGAGCGGAAGACGGCCTAACGGTGTGCGGGACCGTAGCCCAGCTTCATGGAGACGGTTGCGAATGGTCCTCGCCGATACCCCAGGAGCAACAGTGTCCCTAATTTGCTGGGAAGTGGCGGTGCGGTCCCCTACGGCACTGCGTAGGATCCTACGGTCTTGGCGTGCATCCGAGCGTCGCTGCGGTCCGGTCCCAGGTCGACGGGCACGTGCACCTTCCGCCGACCACTGGCGACAACATCGATGTACTGTGGAGACCTCACGCCCCACGTGTTGAGCAATTCGGCGGTACGTCCACCCGGCCTCCCGCATGCCCACTATACGCCCTCGCTCAAAGTCCGTCAACTGCACATACAGTTCACGTCCACGCTGTCGCGGCATGCTACCAGTGTTGAAGACTGCGATGGAGCTCCGTATTCCACGGCAAACTGGCTGACACTGACGGCGGCGGTGCACAAATGTTGCGCATCTAGCGCCATTCGACGGCCAACACCGCGGTTCCTGGTGTGTCCGCTGTGCCGTGCGTGTGATCATTGCTTGTACAGCCCTCTCGCAGTGTCCGGAGCAAGTATGGTGGGTCTGACACACCGGTGTCAATGTGTTCTTTTTTCCATTTCCAGGAGTGTAATATAGATTACCAGGAATGATCTGACTCAATAGTACGTTCCACGTGTTTCATTTCAGATGGTTCGTAAGTATCGGTGACAAACGTTTAGGCAAGATTCGTCATTGGAGTCAATGGAAGGCCCTGTAAATGCTGTTATAGATGGTTATATGGGTTCTTACAGGGCTGCTAGACAGTTCAACGTACTACAGACAACGATTGAACGACATGTGGCAAAGAAACGTGCTGATCCTGGCTATACGGTTGTGAAAAGATTAGGACCAATCACTAGTGTGTTTACCCCAGAACAAGAGGCAGAACTTAAAGACTACTTAACATAGATGGAAGGACAGTATTTTGGTCTAACACTTAAAGAACTCTGTGAACTTGCTTTTCAGCTAGCTGAACGAAACAACATCAAACATCAATTTAATGCTGCAGCAAAATCTGCTGGAAGTGATTGGTTAAATGGGTTTCTTGCACGAAATTCTACCTTAACAATACGGAAACCAGAGACCAAATTAATCTCACAAGCAATGGGGTTTAATCTAGTTGCTGTAGATCGGTTTTTCGATCTGTTAGAAAGTCAATTAGACAC
This sequence comes from Schistocerca serialis cubense, assembly GCF_023864345.2. Taxonomy (NCBI): domain Eukaryota; kingdom Metazoa; phylum Arthropoda; class Insecta; order Orthoptera; family Acrididae; genus Schistocerca; species Schistocerca serialis. The sequence goes on along the minus strand of NC_064639.1, from coordinate 659,431,167 downwards.
ATTCAAGTTTACGGGAGACAGAATTTTCAATTGGGATGAGACTGGTTTAACAATCATTCCAAAAGGTCACACAAAGGTGGTTGCTTTGAAAGGGCACAGACAGGTGGGAGCAGTTACTTCAGTAGAAAGAGGTCAGACTGTGACTGCAGAAACCTGTGTTTCAGCGTCGGGGTGCTACGTATCACCTATGTTAGTTTATCCTCGAAAACGAATGCAACAAGAGTTTGAGGCTGGCCTGCCCCCTGGTGCCTGAGCAGAAGTCCAAGAAACGGGTTGCATGACGAAAGAACTATTTTTGACTTGGTTTAAGAAGTTTATTGCATTTACTGGAGCGTCAAGGGGAAGACCAATACTTCTCATATTGGACGGCCACAAAACGCACACCAAGAATTTAGAACAGATAGATGTGGCCCGCGAAAATGGTGTTGTCTTGCTTTTTTTGCCACCACACTGCTCACACCGTCTTCAACCATTGGACGTAGCATTTATGAAACCTCTTAGCAAATTTTCGAAGATGAAGTATGATCGTGGCTTCGCACCCATCCTGGAAAAGTTGTTACACTGCATCAGATCGCAAGTTTATTCGGCAAAGCCTTCATTCATTCAGCTACAATGTCCACAGCAGTGAACGGATTTCGGAAAACAGGCATTTGGCCTATAAACAGAAATGTGTTTCAAGAAAGTGATTACCTTCCCTGTTCAACTACAGGGAAGCTCACACGTCAGAAGTTACACGTCTGAAGTTACAGAAGCTCACACGTCTGAAGTTACAGAAACGGAAGACCAAATACCAGAGATGTTGCCAAGACGTAAAACACCTGAACAATTAACAACTGACGATCAAGCCTCTGTTTCGTCTAACTTTCAGGTTACCAGCCCTGACATGGTGTTAGCTATTCCAAAGGTGGGTAAAAAAACAAAAGGAAACCATCTAACAGGCGTAGAAATCCGTTGTTTTAACCGAATCTCCTTATAGGAGTGAACTATATGCAGAAATTAAACGAGAAGGAGTCCCCAAACGTGCTGCATGTAAATGAAAACTCTTCTCAAAGACGTTTAATAAACCTGAGATACCACCAGAAGGACATAATGACAACGAAAAAATGACGAACGTTACTGACGACTTAACCACCCCTTCATACTCAAGGGATAATAAACTGAGGTCGAATGACAACGAGGAAGAGAATGAAGAGTGTATATATACTGCTGTGACTTCTCTGAAGGAGGCTGGATACGGTGTATTAGCTGCGGACGCTGGGCCCACGACACTTGTGCAGGGATAGAAAGTGATGATGACTAGGCTGTCCACACTTATGTACTATGTGAAAGTAAGAGGCCTAAATAAAACGTAATACCTGATTCTACAATTCGCAGTACCATGTTTCGAAACCTTATCGTTACACGATTTCGTTATTCCAGTCCTCACTTAAGCTTTAGAGATGAATCCATGCTAGTTCCCCATCTTACCCCGCATATGGGGCAAGACGGGGAATTGGTAGTTTATGTTTCAAATCGAGATATTTCTAACTAAACGTAACAAGTTTGCAGGTTTCTTTGCATGCTATTGTAATTCAATGGTTAAGTAAACAAATGATAATCAAACCTACTTGAATTTGTTTATTTTTGTCACTTTTGTAGGGGTTTAAAGTTAGCTTCCCCGTCTTGCCCCGCTTTCCCCTATATTCATTTTCTCCTCGCTCATTACCTGACGGAAAAATCACTAGTGTTCGAACGAAATACCTGTTGCCGTGTACTATACAGGTGTTTACACTCGACTGATCTTTCATACAGTATAACACAGGTGTTTACATACAGGTTGAGGCAAGAGTCTGCATACACCTCAGTAAAAGTCAGTGTGAGGACTCACAATGGCGTCTGGTATGGGGAATCTGCAGGTGAGGGCGCAACTTTTAGGAGCTATGTTAGCAGCTACGTCCATCTTGAAATCAGCCATCTTGGATTAGGATTACGTGTTTCAAATGGGTAGGGGATCATGTGGCACATCATTTTGAACTGCACCTTTCTCAGGGATACATAAGTGAAATCTTTTTCAAGACATCTTTAAATATGCATGTTAAAGTTTAGGACCCTTGTCAGTGTCGACATTACACCATATGCTCAATATGACCTCCTCTGTGCTGGACACACGATCGGAGTCTTTTTTGGCAATCCTGCTGCACATGTCACAGGAACTCTGGGTCAACAGAGTACGCCTGCAAAGATGGGCTACATTTCTGATTCTTACCTCATACACAACTGATTTCAAATGATCCCACGGGCAGCAGCCGCCGGCCAAGACAGAGCAGCAACAAAGAAGTAAACGGTTTTCTGACATTTTACGAGTTCCTAATCTGGAGCGAATTATACAGTTTCATCTTTGTGCTTTGGTAGTTTAGTTTTCGAATTTCTACTTGTTAGTTTAATATTTAACAGACCCAGTTCCCGCGTTTTTGTTTGTGTCGGGAAGTAAACCGAATGTGGTAATCTCTACCACTTTGCCCAAAGTACTTCGGACTACAGGAAATTGAATAAACCCTTGTGTTCTTAAGTGGGCTGCTAAGTGACTGTCCACTGTGTCTATATTTGGCATCTACATTCTCCGGTAGAAAAAAAGTACCATGTATGTTAATCTTTTCTTAAATGTTTGCCATAGTAAGGAATGCGCTGGTAGTTCTTATTGTCATTGTCCTAAACAACCAGTGCAAGAAAATGTGGAAGAATGCGTCCTCCTCAGTAATTCCTTATTAATATTATGAACAATATTTATGTCGTACAATTAGCTAGTGCAGTATTTGGTATAACCGGGTACTCTCGATCGAAAGCGTTTGGAGTTTGTGGGACTTGACGGAGGTGGTGGAGAAGCAAACGGAAGGCAGCCTTTTTATATTTCATGGGAGATCTAAAGAACGAAGACGCACGGTGTCAGGGGTTTGGGCTTTTGGGTTAATATAAAAAAACAAGTACTGTTTATTAGCGTGATTAAGAAGTCAAGGTAAGGGAGCGTGCCATTAACATTGTCTTCTATTGAAAACTGAGTACCGGACTGTTGCAAGTTCAAGTGGTCAACTAGGTAACCGCAAAACAAATTGGAACCCTTATATATAAACATAAGGTCGTCAATATAAAGAAACTAATCTAGGATTTCTATACAGAAATATGAGTGTCTTTGCACAAAAGTGTTCAAAATATAGAAAAATGTTTCCCCGCCAGTAATAAAATGCAGGACCCATTGCTATTCCCCGTTTTTGAATAAAAAGGAATCCCCAAACTGGAAATGATTATAATTAAGAACTGTTCTTAACAATTTCAGCATTCATTAATTTCGTCAAATGGACGATTACTAAGGGAGTGCCGATTTTCAGCTATAATATTCTGGACTTGGTCCTTAAGCACATTGGTATATGTATTTTTAATGTCTACAGATGCTATGTTGGTGTCACTGAGAATGGTGAGGTCGTTTAGAATGGAGATTAGATGCGGTCTGTTGCGTAACAAAAAACTGAAGGGTACCTGTTACCGTAATTGGCTTATAGGTTTTCTACCTCGTAGCCAACACCATTTCTGGCGTTGACGATCGGAAGCTCAGGGCGACCTGTCTTACGCTTAAAGCTATTATGAAAAGGATAGTTCCTATTCACCATATAGTGGAGATGCTGAGTCGCAGATAGGCACAAAAAAAAGACTGTCAGAAAGTAAGCTTTCGGCCAACGCAACTCACTCAAACATAACCAGAGCCTCTGGCAGCTGGCAGCTGAAGCCTGGGACTGGCTTCAGCTGCGAGAGACTGTGGTCATGTGTGAGTGTGTTGCGCTTGCGTGCAAGCGCGCGTGTGCGTGCGTGCGTACGTGTGTGTGTGTCTGTGTATGTGTGCGTGTGTGTGTGAGTGTGTGTGTGTGTGTGTGTGTGTGTGTGTGTGTGTGTGTGTGCGTTAAAGGAGGCCTTGCTGGCCGATAGCGTACTTTCCGACAGTCTTTTTGCTGTGGCTATGTGCGCCCTAATCATCTTCGCTTTATGACGAGTAGCAACTATTCTTTTCACAATATCTTTACATTGCATCCTGGGTTTTCCATTGCTTCAGCTTATCCTTACCTGCATCACGTGTATCCTTTTCTTTGAAGGGGATTTTGCGCTACTTGATTCACACTTACGTACTTTTCCAGTCCATTTCGTTACCTCACACAGGAACTGCCCTGCTAGTAACCCGCCAATGGTTTCCACGCAGAAGCTTCCAGCAAATGGCATTTCCTCGACATTGCATCCCTTTTCTCGTGTTGCTTATTTCAGATAATTACTGAACTAGCTAAGCTCTAATAGAGTTAACACACTGGCCTGGTCAGTGCGTGGTGACCATCTCCTTCAAGGTATGATGGGCGGCACTCCAAATAGACCTGGACAGAACAATCTTTCAATGTGGGCCCTGCTGCTACTACAGACTGCAAAGCATGCTATGGCCGCAACAGACTGTTACCCTTATACTGTGAGGTTATTATTAAATTACTGGAGCAAGTATAGACGAAAAAGTATTTATCATATGGGATCCCAACTTTATGCCGGCCGAAGTGGGCGAGCGGTTCTAGGCGCTACAGTCTGGAGCCGCGCGACCGCTACAGTCGCAGGTTCGAATCCTGCCTCGGGCAGTTAGGTTTAAGTAGTTCTCAGTTCTAGGGGACTGATGACCTCAGCAGTTAAGTCCCATACTGCTCAGAGCCATTTGAACCATTTTGAACCCAACTTTATATTAATCATGCGCAGACTGTGCGCTGCAGCTTTTGCAATGTTGTTAGTGTTAGTGTCATGACTTTCCGTTAGGCGTCGATACTGGTACGGCGACGTAGGAATGAAATACATGCATCAGTGTGCATAATAGATGCAGACACTCAACTTGGGTCTGGACAAGGTGTGAGGGGCTTTATTCATAAAGTTGATCAAAACGTCAGTAGTGCTGCTGCTCTTCTCGAGTACCGACACATTAAACCAATACTGAAATTCTGTCTTTCCGCAAAAGGCTGAAGAACATGATTCGGAAGTTATAAAATGGCGGTTTGGGAATTGCTCCTGGGAGAGGCAGACAGCGAATTGTACCACAAATTGTTGACGAAGTTACTCTTAACACGCCTGAGGATCCTGGATGAAATGTGCGATCTTCGAGCAGTTCGCGACCTGTGTCATGACAGCTGAACATTCCATGGTCCACCGCTCGCTGTAAAAGGTTATGAAATGGTATCCGTACAAACAATCGTAGGCAGATTGTTTCAAACAACGTGGCCACCAAAATCACCAGATTTGGAACTGCGATTTCTTACATATGTGGAATCTGTTCTTTCGGACATGTCCAAAAGAGCAGACACCATTTTTATCCTGCAACCACTGTGAATCAAGACATGAAGGAAGTACAGACATTAGCTGCCAGTAGGTACTGATTTATACCAATTGGACTAAATGAAAATTTGTGCCGCACTAGGATTCGGACCTGGGTCTTCTGCTTAATTGGCAGATGCGCTGACAACTACGCCATCCAGACACAGTGCTTACCACAATCGCTCGGACTACCCTTCTCCACTTCCCGTGAGACCCAAATTCTTAAATTACACCACACCACACATCAGTGATGTAGTGATCAGTTCATCTGCCTAGTAAGCAGATGATCAGGGTTTGAGTTCTGGCCCAGAACACTTTTTCAACTTGTCCCAGTGATATAAATGCCTACTGGCAGCTGCTGTAGGATTACCTGAAGGACTGGGTGTATCAGTGGGTCACTAACACGCTTTGGAGGAGGAAGATGAGCCTACTGAAGGAAATAGCAAACATCCCACCTGAGATCTTTTGGACATCTACATCTACATTTACTTCAACATCGATACTCCGCAATCCACCTTACGGCGCGCGGCGTAGCGTACTCTGTACCTATACCAGTCATTTCCTTTCCTGTTCCACTCGCTAACGGAACAAGGGAAAAACGACTGTTTGTATGCCTCCGTATGAGCTTTAATTTCTTGTATCGTATATTCATATTAAGACATAAAGGACTCCTGAACACAATCATAGAGGGATACTTCGAGGGAAAAAGACCAAGAGGAAGACCACGACTGAGGTACATGGAACAAATCGTGAAAGATGTGGGATGTAACAACTATAAAGAAATGAAGAGAAAAGCTGAAAGACGCACAGAATGGAGACAAGCTGCCATTGTAGCTGTTGCAAACCAATCCTTGGATTGACCACTACAGAAGAAGGTATTAATACTCGTTAAGCGCAATGTGAGTTAGAAGAAACATAATCCTTCTGCAGTCGGCTTCAAAGGCTGGTTCTCTTCATTTTCCCTATAGAATTCCTCGAAAAGAATGTCGCCTTCTTTCCAGGGTTTCCCGTTGTAGTTACCGACGCATCACCGTAAGACTGGCTTGTTGTTAGAACCTACTGGTAACAGATCTAGCAGCCCGCCTCTGAATTGCTTCGATGTCTTCCTATAATCCGAACTGGTACATATCCAGACACTTGAGCAGTACTCAAGAAGAGGTCGCACTAGCGTCCTATATGCGATCCCCTTCACAGATAAACCACATCTTCCTAGAATTCTCCGTCCGCAGCTCGTGGTCGTGCGGTAGCGTTCTCGCTTCCCGCGCCCGGGTTCCCGGGTTCGATTCCCACCGGGGTCAGGGATTTTCTCTGCCTCGTGATTACTGGGTGTTGTGTGCTGTCCTTAGGTTAGTTAGGTTTACGTAGTGCTAAGTTCTAGGGGACTGATGACCATAGATGTTAAGTCCTATAGTGCTCAGAGCCATTTGAACCATTAGAACCTAGAATTCTCCCAATAAACGGAAGGCGACCATTGATCTTTTCTACTACCATCCTCAGGTGCTCGTTCCATTTCATATCGCTTTGCAACGTTAAGCATAGTTATTTAAATGCCGTGACTGTGCCAGTCAAGGCATTGCGAATGCTGTATTTGAACATTACGAGTTTGTTTTTCCTACTCATCCACATTTACTTACAATTTTCTACCTTCAGAGCTAGCTTACATTCTTCACACCAACTAGAAATTTTGTCTAAGTCACCTTGTACCCTCCTACGGTCGCTCAACTTCGACTCCTTCCCCTCAAGCCACAGTATCATCAGAAAACAACTGCAGACTACTGCCCACCACGTCCGGCAGGTCATTTATGTACACAGGAAACAGTAGCGGTGCTATCGCGCTTCCCTGGGGAACTCCTGATAATACCCTTGTCTCTGATGATCATTCGCCTTAGAGGACAACATACTAGGTTGTATTACTTTCGAAATCTTCGAGCCAGTCGCATATTTGTGAATTTATTCCATAGATCGTGCCGGCCGGAGTGGCCGAGCGGTTAAAGGCGCTACAATGTGGAATCGCACGACCGCTACGGTCGCAGGTTCGAATCCTGCTTCGGGCATGGATGTGTGTGATGTCCTTAGGTTAGTTCGGTTTAAGTAGTTCTAAGTTCTAGGGGACTTATGACCACAGCAGTTGAGTCCCATAGTGCTCAGAGCCATTTGAACCATTTGAACCATTGATCGTGCCATCTTTAACAGCCTGCAGTGAGGCACTGTCAAATTCCTGCAATGAGTCACAGTCAAATGCTTTTCGGGAATCTAGATGTATGGAATCTACCTGTTGCGCTTTATCCATAATTCGCAGTATATCACGTGAGAAAAGGGGAAGCCCACTTCGCACAAGTGATGCTGTCTAGAACAATGCTGATTCGTGGACATCTCATATCATGAAAGTTGATCATATTCGAACTGAGAATATGTTCAAGGATTCTGCTGCAAATCGATGTGTGGTATAATTGTCTGTAATTTTGCGGGTCACCTGCAATTTCCTCCTGGTGCTAGGCAGGAGTGGAGCAATCTCTTTTGCGGTTCCAGGCTGTCGAGGATACAGATAGTCGTGACAATGAGCAACGCTTGTAACCTGGACTGTTGAGAGGACACATACAACTTTATTTCATGGGCAGCCACAGCCATTGATATTCATGGTAAGTAGATTTGAATAACAGCTGTTAATTGATGATTTATTCACAAGACCGGTTTCTAGGCGTTTTAACACAACCAGGTGATCCTAGACAGAAAGAAAAGCACTTACAATAGTGTCACAAATATGCAATGAAGATTGGAATTAATCACCAAATAATAACCGGCAGAGGTTTAGGGCGAACAGTGTAGATCATGTTGCTTAGTTCCTGGACATAAAGTTCTACAGTTCAGGCGCTCGAAAAACTTTGGAGTTCAAAAACCCTCTGCGCCTATCTCGTGTTGTGGTCCTCCATCGATCACTGGCGCCTCCCGTCGTATGGTGATTCCCGCCGATTTTGGTATACAGCTGACCGCCTGCAGTGCTTTACCCTCGAGACAATCAACTTGCTCTGTTTATCCTTGGTTCCGACTAGTGCGTTATTAGTGAGAGTATTTACTGAAGGTCTTTAGTAAGGTTTATACCTTTACTAGCTAACCCTGCAATGATATCCAATCGCTAAATACCGATGGGAAATATATACAGATCATTACCTCTTTCTCCTGCCTCTCTCTGTCCACACCTCCTCTTCTCTCTCTTTCTGTCCATCTCCTCCTCGTCCCTGTATCTGTCCACCACCTACTTCTCACTCTCTCTCCCCATCACCCGCACTTCCCTGTCTTAATGTACGGTATGAGAGACCTCTCCCGCAGCTGGAACTGTGAACAGAGCGAGGTAGTGGAGTGGTTATCACACTGTACTCGTTTTCGGAAGGAGGATGAATCAAATCCACGTCCGCACATGCCCATTTAGGATTTCCATTATTTTCGTAATTCGGTGCAGGAAAATGATGAAATCGTTTCTTTTAAAGGGTTTCACTGGTTTCCTCTCCAGTCCCATAAACACTGCTAGTTTGTGCATTTTTCTCTAATGATCGAGATGTGGACAGGATGTTACTCTCTAATCTTACTTGGATTGGCTATGTGAGGAGTGTAGCTTCAATGACAGTATTTCGCGATGTTTTAATCTGCAAACGTTTAGGGTTACAGAGTTTGAAACTCTTCAGATTCCGTAGTAGTGTTCCAACCATCAGCCGATAATGCGTAAAAATCACTTTCTTGTTTCCTGTCGTGTAAATGCACTGCCGGACCAAAATAACTAATACGCCGTGGTAGAGGTTTCAGTTCACTCGAGATTTATTGTTGCAAGAGCGCACATGGAGCACATCAAATGGTAACATTTACATATCAGTAGCTCACGTTCTTATGAGGTACCAAGTATCTACCCATGCTGATACACCCATATTAGTATGTTCTGTAGCCTCTACAGACGGAAATGTAGGCACTGATTCTGGCATAAAATAGTATAGGTTAGCGGGCACTCAAGAGGGAAAAATGTTGAACGAGTGTTGTAGATTATCGCACCCCAGACCATAAGGCCTGGATATGGCTGGTGTGTCTTGAACGAATGCTCTCTACCGGCCAGCGTTCACCAGGTTTACGTCGTACGTGTAAACGACCATCTGTCACGTGCAGGCAGAAATGCTTTCATCGATGAAGACCACGCTGCGCCATTCCATGTTACGAGTGGTGATATGACGGCATCAGTCGAGCAGTGCGTGTCGATGCTGTGGCGTGAGTGGGAGATGAGCAAAGGGGTGTCTGCCCCTAGACCAACTGCTAATAATCTGTTCGCAGGTCGTGTTGAGACGTCTAGGCTCACAAGCTCTCTTATTTGTGCTGAGGTACGTCAGGATGAGTGTGTCTCCGTGGCATGGTTTCCAGTTTGCTTCACACTTTTGTATCCCACTGAGCCTTCTGGTGGTCAGCATTCCCTCTTAAAGGGTAGACACAAATGGCGTTTTGGTTACTATGACACTACTATATCTGTTGGCGGACGACGTTTAAACCATTATCAGTTCATCTGCCGTCCTCCAGGTGGCATATGCGATATAAAAATCGACGTAGTCTATTGGTGCGGCTTTTCGCGGATAATGCTGTAGTATACAAGAAAGTTGCAGCATTAGAAAATTGCGACGAAATGCAGGATGATCTGCAGCGGATAGGCACTTTTTGCAGGGAGTAGCTACTGACCCTTAACATAGACAAATGTAATGTATTGCGAATACATAGAAAGAAGGATCCTTTATTGTATGACTATATGATAGCGGCACAAACACTGGTAGCAGTTACTTCTGTAAAATATCTGGGAGTATGCGTGCAGAACGATTTGAAGTGGAATGATCAGCCGCGCGGGATTAGCCGAGCGCTGCAGTCATGGACTGTGCGGCTTGTTCCGGCGGAGGTTCGAGTCCGCCCTCGGGCATGGGTGTGTCTGTTTGTCCTTAGGATAATTTAGGTTAAGTAGTGTATAAGCCTAGGGACTGATGACCTTAGCAGTTAAGTCCCATAAGATTTCACACACATTTGAACATTTTTTTGGAACGATCATGTAAAATTAAATTTTGGTAAGGCGGGTGACAGTTTGAGATTCATTGGGAGAGTCCTTGGAAAACGTAGTCCATCAACAAAGGAAGTGGCTTACAAAACACTCGTTCGACCTATACTTGAGTATTGTTCATCAGTGTGGAATCCGTACCAGATCGGCTTGACGGAGGAGATAGAGAAGATCCAAAGAAGAGCGGCGCGTTTCGTCACAGGGTTATTTCGTAAGCGTGATAGCGTTACGGAGATGTTTAACAAACTCAAGTGGCAGACTCTGCAAGAGAGGCGCTCTGCATCGCGGTGTAGCTTGCTGTCCAGTTTTCGAGAGGGTGCGTTTCTGGATGAGGTATCGAAAATATGCTTCCCCCTACTTATACCTCCCGAGGAGATCACGAATGTAAAATTAGAGAAAAGATTCAAGCGCGCACGGAGGCTTTTCGGCAGTCGTTCTCGCCGCGAACCATACGCGACTGGAACAGGAAAGGCAGGTAATGACAGTGGCACGTAAAGTGCCCTCCGCCACACACCGTTGGGTGGCTTGTGGAGTATAAATGTAGATGTAGACGTAGATCAAGAACTTTTCGCGACTTTTGATAGCAACGTTAAACAGTGACTTGTCTTTATGAAGGTTTTAATAAGGTTTTTGATACTTTAGTCCTCCATCTGCATTAAAGTTGCACATCTAAGCCAAATAGCTTAATTAACTTCTCGCTTCCCGATTTTTAATCCTGCGTAACTTTTTCCTTCTGGTTTTCTTTATCTTTTTAGTAACGGTGTCGTTAATGGGTTACGTTTCTCAGACAAATGCCCTTCCAGGTTTTTGATTTATTTTATGTTTTTTGTGTTGCTTTTTAATCGTATGTATTACAAACAGTTACTGTTCTTTTTTCCATAGTGCCTCGTCCCCTACACTATCCGCTGCAGTACTGTGCCTGTAATTATTTGTAGATTACTTCCTCTCTACATAGAATTGAATTTTGTATCTACGAACTTTGCAGCCATCTCCATGTGCTAGTACATGTGACGCTACAGTAAGTACTTTACATATATTTTTATTAGCAGTCCTTCGTTTTTTGATTATATAGATTACGAGGATGCTTTCCTTTCTACGTAGTCTTACCTGAAGGTGCTGGCTTAATGCAGCTAAGCCGGTCGTGTTAGTAAATCATCAATTAACAACCGTTTGCGGTTTTATTCAAGTTCAGTTTACCGGAAACTGGTACGCATTTAAAAAATGTTATCCTCCCATGTATAAATTGAAGTGGGTTTCTTTCAGTGGTTTATTTGTTATGTCTCTTCCGCATGACCTTACAAAAGCATTCCAAAATGTTTCATTTTCCTGCGATCATTCGTTTTCGATGGGGGTGCTCTCCGGTAGAAAAATTTTAATTTTAGCCGCTCTGTATATACAATTTCAGGACAATCCACTTCAGTGTCATCTGCCTCGTACGCCCTGCGGTATATTCAGCAAGATTGCGTTCTGAAGCATGTCCGTATCGCGTCTTCATTTCTCCGTTGAAAGTAAAGGGTTCTGCGAATATCATGCTAATTACTTTTTTGAGAGACTACAGCACTCGAGTTGCGTGGTATTTCATTTCATATTCCGGGAAAAATGTTGAGACTGAGTTTGTCTCATCAAGAGTCAGTTCATGCCATTCATTTCGGCAGTGGGTGGCGTCTCTTTGGCTGATTCTTTTCGATACAACCAACTGTCAACTCTTCAAACAGTTGTCATTAATATTTAGCACTGGACATTGTTAGATTCAAAATTTTGAAGGTAGGTCTTTCTGAAATAACAATTTAAAACAAAACTGTTCAAATCCTTGTACGATACTGGGTCGCACAGTTAATGTCAAGCTACAAATAAAACAATGATTACACATACCGACTGAATTTTGAAAATCAATCTCTATCAGTAAATTAGAAAAAAACCAAAGGTGTGTTTTTTCACAAGTGTTTTGCCGATTAAGGTTAGAAATCCTGACCGGGCGCCGAGAGTGGTGCTGCACGGACTCCAATCAGACTTCGTGATGTTGTGGTCACGCAATATTATTAATTACCCTATGTTGCACTCCGAACTATCCCCTTGAACGTAAATTTTGTCTTTGAATTGAATTATGACAGTTGATATCGTCTAAGAACTCTTCTATCTGAACTGTTGATTTAATTAAAACATTGATGCAAGTGTCTAATGGTTTACAATACCAGTACATCGGTAGCTTCAACTATTACAGTTGCTGGAGACCGCTATTAGTATAAGCTATTTTAATGATGCGCGTTGCTAATGTATGCCTTGTCCCACTAGTATGACAAGTTTCTTCTACTTTTCTTAGCTTCACGTAGGCAGGAAAGCGCATCTGCGGCGCAGAACGCGTTAGCTGTCATCATGACACTCGAGATCCTTCAAGGTTCAAATGGTTCAAATGGCTCTGAGCACTATGGGCTTAACATCTAAGGTCATAAGTCCCCTAGAACTTAGAACAACTTAAACCTAACTAACCTAAGGACATCACACACATCCATACCCGAGGCAGGATTCGAACCTGCGACCGGTTCGGTCGCGCGGCTCCAGACTGAAGCGCCTAGAACCACTCGGCCACACTGACCGGGGATCCTTCAAGGCGGTGAAATGCTGTACAGTACCAAAACCGCAAGATTCTATCATTAAACTGGAAATAGACGACTCAGTTTCTGTTCAGACACAAAATGGCTTCTAGCAAACTGATAAGCCCAGTAAATCAAAAAGCCTCAAGGTACAATTTCAAAGATATCATGAAAATGAAACCAGCTTTTACCCAAAACACAATCATGTTTATTCCTGAGTAACCTGTTTTCCACATAGCGTTTCCCCTAGCCAACTATGTTCCCTTGTCTTCCACAAGGCTGTCACCGAATAATATAATGCCCTTAGAATACGACCCCGAAATTCACTATTACGTATCAGATATCGCTACAGAAAAGCTGCCGCGCTAAATGACCACATTTCTCTGCGATACACGAAAACACTAGTTCTTGAGGTCTTCTGCCGCGGAAGGCCTGAATAAAGTTTTCCAGGGTTTTTGAGCCGAGTCATTTGAATTCCAACTGTCACACTCAGCTTTCCGGTCTCACTGGACCTGCCTCCTCTTTCCACGAGGGTCAACGACCGAATCCTCTGATTTTCCTAGATCGGAGCAATTTCCAAAATTTGTTGAACATTTCACGTCCCCTAGCCTTTGAGCGCTGGATCTGCGGAATAATTGACTCGCTTGCCACACAGGGACTTTCCAATTGGTTAATCATCCCTACAAAACTAACAAGTACTCTCTAGCTGGTGCCTGTGTGTGGCCGAAACTTTAGTAAACTTACTCCGCGAAGTAGTAAACAAGAAAGGTCACATCACGTCACGAGAAACTCTCGGGTCTAGAACTAGAAGAGTACATAATATCAACTGTAAGCTTTTTCGAGAGCCACACAATGCTTCGCAGCTTTGACATCCCCATAGACTTACTGAGGAAAGGAACGGCTCTTAGAAATGCACGCACCCCTCTCGGTGATAACACAGTCCCTCGAACAATGATTATTTTACGTACATACGCGTCATGTTATTACTTCAACAACCCCACCATACTGACGTGTGAAATATACTACAAAGGGACGCTCTACTGCCGGGCAGAATATTGTATCCACCTATGTTTTGGGCGACTACAGTTTAAAAAATATAAGACAGACATTCTAGCTACAATGATGGACTGATCTACTCAGACTGGACGCAGCATATCCGTATGGAGTCAGCTATTTTTAGCAAAATTTTCAAGATTCCTCTAGTTCCCTTGTCTCCGTATACAGTCTTCGTCATTTTTTGGTGCAATTCTCTTTCTATTAGCTGAACTGACTACACAAATCTGTGTAAAATTGTTGGTATGTGTCACAGATGTGGAGCGACTCTCCATGTTTGATAGCGACTGAGCATTTCAACCACCTGTATATTAGAGTTGGGGTTGATAATAATCCTGCCACGGATGAAGGTTGATAATTCAGCAAATGTAAGTATTGAAGGAATTCATTAGGAATTACTCATTCTCAATATACGAGCACTTGGTATAGTACACTTACTCAGTCTGCTCCACCAGCTGCGCCAGAAAGAACGCAATTCTTGTTCTTTTGTACTCGAAACTGTGGGACATCCATACACACGCAGTGTGCGGAAGGACTACAAAAGACGGATATTCCTCTTGGAATGGTTTTCTCTGATAGATTCCTTTGTGTTTCCATGGCATAAAATTTATTCGTGAGACCCGTCGTTTCATTCCCTTGTATAAAATGTCTTAAGTGATGTTCACATCACTGTAGTTCGGTAACAACCGAAAATAGAAAACATGTTTCTATGCTACTGTTCCTTCAGAATCACTTATACTATCGCCTGTTTGCGTGTGGCTATATTTATTGTGTTTGTTCAGGGACTTGTATGCTTTGTAAGCATAGTTTCATCACAGAGAATACTCTGCATCTAGGTCTACTGTCATTTTATTTTTGAAATTTCTTTACAGTTTAAGGATCTTCATTCTTTACTTTTGTTAGTAACGTCATTGTACTTAGTACATAATTATTTGCAGCTGTTACATCTGTTTCAGAGAGCTTTTCCACAATTTTCCTGTAAAATTTGATGATGTTCATTCACAAAGTTTCCTGGTCTGTGTCATCCACTTACACTGTCCAGTCACATTAGTGTAAACGCCTGTCAGAAGTATGAATAACGAACCACCTTTTGCTGCGCGGGCTGCTGCGAGACGTGCATGAAGAGTGTCTGTGAGTTTTATGAAGATACCGACAGGGATGTGGAGCCGTGCCGACTCCAATACAGTGCCCAGAGGTGCTATGTTTCTCGGTTCAGTATCCATGGCGTGAACAGCCTGATCGAGGTAGTCCAATACAATGTCGATTGAGTTTATGTCTGTAGTGGTTGGTGGTCAGGGCAGTGCGGTAAATTCGTCCTGATGTTCTTCGCACCACAGACGTCACTGCGAGCTGTGTGACAGGTTGCATTGCTCTGTTGATAGATGCTATCGTGCCGAGGGGACACACATCGCGTGCAGCGGTGGATATGGTCTGCAAGGATACATGCCTGCTTGTGTTGATCCACTGTGCCTTCAGAATAACCACCTCACCCAGGGAATGCCTCTGCCCCCCACCCAGCCTACAACCCCACGCTCCATGCGTGGACCTTACTAATGATTCGGGTGTTTGCATTAAAGCGGTTCACACCTTACACACCAAAGATCATGTCATGTGGAGCATAAAACGTGATTCATATGAAAAGACCCCCAGTCGCCACCCAGTGGAAGCCCAGTTACGGTACTGACGTGCAAATTCCAGCCTGCATGAACCAGGCGCCTGCTGCAGAGGCCCATTCGCAGCAACGTTTGCTTATCAGTCGTTGAGAAGACACTGTTGGTAACCTCTTAGTTCATCCGAGTGGTCAATTGCTTAACAATTGCACGTCTAGTCTCCCGTATACATTGGTGGCCGTCGTTCGCCCGTGTCATCTAGGCTCACGATATATCACGGTTGTCTCGGTGCCAGTTTAGGATAGCGCCATTTTGCCGTGCATTGTATACTTTAGTCACGGGGCAACACGAATGATTACAAACTTAGCAGTTTCGGAAATTATTTCACTCTTGGCCCAAAATACAATGAACACACCCTTTAGTACGTGAAATAAATTACTCCATTTCCTCTTTAGAAAAACGTCTGCACTGTTTTCCGCGCCCCTGAACACGATTTATATACTCCCCCACTGCTATTACTGCCATCTGCGTCTATGGATGCTCACGGCATGTTGACGTCGAAGATAGGAGTGCTCATATTAATGTTGCTGCATCGAGTATTAATTTCTCATGCTCTCTTATCTGTATGTTCTTATATTTTTCTTTGTTCCAGTTTCCTTTCATATCATATGTGTCTGAAAAGTTCGATGAAGGATTCAGAAAATAAAGAAAACAAGAGCTACAAACAAAATATCTCTACTGGTCTTGAAAGCAGTTACCATTAGCTACGACTCGCTTCTTATAACGGTTTTAACGCTGCTGTCAACTGTTATAAAACGCTTCTTGGGGATTGTCTCGAAGCATCGCGGGAATGCATTGTTGGATATCCGCAAAGAATGTGAATGTCAACAATAGATCCTATACTGTCTTTGCATATCTTCGTCTCCTCTGCTCTCATTCTGAAAGACAGCAGCCTATTACCGCAGCCCTCTTTCAGTATTGTCTATGATTGTGCATGTTGATCCAAACGCTGCTTTTTCTCAACACCATCCTTTCCGTTTCAAGACCGTACTTTTGCCCTAAAATTCGATGAACCTCTATTACGGTTTTCCTTAATTTGCAAGAAAACTTCGTATTAACCCGTTGCTCGATTCTGCACTCCATTTTGCAATGACATGAGTGCAGATGATCGGTGGCTGTATTTGACAATGAGAGGAGTAGAGTAGAAAATAAACAAAGACAAAGTAAGCACTGTTGTTCACGAACATTTACTGACACTGCACACATCCAACAGCGCATGACCAGCTACTTCGAGCGATTTCACAACGATGGACAGTTTCTAACAGCTTTACAACTGACGTCAGAAGATAATTGTAGCTAAAGGTGGTTATTTCCTTTATTTTCCGAGACCATCCACTGAATTTATGAGGCGCCTTTGTGCGACGTCATTTGCTGCTTAGTTTTAGTTTTATGCATTACAATTTACGTAGCTTTTTTGCGCCAAACAGCACTATCCAGCGACTCTTTTTGTACTCGTCGTAAAAGCCGGTCGTTGTGGCCGAGCGGTTCTAGGCGCTTCAGTCCGGGACAGTGCTGCTGCCAAGGTCTCAGTTTCGAATCCTGCCTCGAGCATGGATGTGTGTGATGTCCTTCGGTTAGTTAGGTTTAAGTACTTCTAAGGCTAGGGGACTGATGACCTCAGATGTTAAGTCCCGTAGTCTCAGAGCCATTTGAACTTGTAAAAATTTAGGAACCCTGGCTCACTATCTTCGTCACTGGTCTGAGGTGCTTAAGACTGGGAGAACTTGATCCATTTCTTTTAGTGACACACAGTTTTGGATATTCCTTTTAGAAATTCAATTTCATTAATGTTGAGAACTTTGGGAATTTCTCAATTACATTGGTTTCTCAATAAACTTAATTGCAAGTTATGTGTGAATGATCTCTTCAATTACCTTGTCGGCTACTCGTGGTTTCACAGTCCATCAAACCTGTTCCATACATGAACACGTCAATAGCCCACGAACAGCGACGAACTTAACCGTTTGCGAGATGCTCGTCCCCAGATGACAGGCAATAAAACTCTATACTTTTTCATATAACAGTTACACTTACAGCCTGCATCTTCAATTATTTGCTGAAAGTAGACTGATTTTTGTCATCTTCCAGAGTTTTTACCATATACAGCTCCCTCTAGTACCATGGAAGTTATTCTGTGACGTCTTAATAGATGTTCCATATTATTGCCAGTGCAGTGCTTTACATATATTCTGTATTCCTTTCCTCGATGATTCTGTGGAGAACCTCCTCATTGCTTACCTCATCAGTTTAAATGGCTCTGAGCACTATGGGCCTTAACTTCTGAGGTCATCAGTCCTATTGAACTTAGAACTACTTAAACCTAACTAACCTAAGGACATCACACACATCCCTGCCCGAGGCAGGATTCGAACCAGCGACCGTAGCGGTCGCGCGGTTCCAGACTGTAGCGCCTAGAACCGCTCGGTCACTCGGGCCGGCCCCCATCAGTTCACATAATTTTTGACGTTCCTCTGTAGTACCACATCTCAAATGCTTATATTCTCTTCTGTTCCGGTTTTCTCACACTTTATGTTTAACTACCATGCAAGGCTGTGCTCCAAACGTACTTCCAGAGAAATTTCTTCTTCAGACTAAGACCTACGTCTGATACCGGCAGACTTCTGTTGTCCAGGAATAGCCTTTCTGGCAGTGCTAGTCTGCTTTTGATATCCTTGTTGCTCACTCTGTCATGGTTTATTTTGCTGTCTAGCTGGCAGAATACCTTAACTTCATTTACTTCGTGATTACCAATTATAATTCTCGCTCTGCCTCTTTTCATAACTTTCGTCTTTCTTCCATTTACTCTAGATCCATATTCTGTACTCATTAGACTGTTACTTCTAATTCTTCTTCACTTTAACTGATGATAGCAATATCATCAGCGAATCTTATCACTGATATCCTTTCACATTGAATTTTAATTCCACTCTTGAAAGGTTCTTTTGTTTCCAGAATTACTTATTCGATGAAGAGGTTGAACAGTGGGGGTGAAAGACTACCCACCTGTCTTCCATCCCTTTTAATCCGAGTACTTCGTTCTTTCTCTTCCACTCTTATGATTATCTCTTGGCTTTTGTACATGTTGTACATTATCCATCTCACCTTATAGCTTAGAACTACTTCCCTTAGAATTTTGAACACCTTGCACCAGTTGACACTGTCTAGTGCTTTTTCCAAGTCGAAAAATCGTATGAACGTTTCTTGATTTAACTTTAGTCTTGCTTCCATTAACAAACATAATGTCAGAACTACCTCTATGGTGCCTTTGCCTTTTCTAAAGCGCAATTGACCGTCATCTAACAGATCCTCAATTTCCTTCCACTTTTCTGTATATTACTCTTATCAGCAACTTGGATGCATACGCTGTTAGGCTGATTGTTCGATAATTCTCTCAGTTGTCCGCTGCTGGAGACTTCGGAATGGTGTGGATGATATTTTTCCTAAAAGTCGGATGGTATATCGCCAGACTCAAACATACTACTCAGCAACATTGAAACGTCCCCTTAGAAAAATATATGAATGACTGTGCTGATAAAAATCTTACATTATTTGCTTTTCAAACAGCTGAGCAAAACTGAACGTACTCAGACATTACTCTCCTTACATATTCTGATCAACACTAAACTGACACACAATATTTTTTAGCGCAACGCAATATGACTTCCAAAAATCCCTACAAAAGAATGGCCCTGACTAACAATAAACTATACCTTTCACGAATCACTTACCTCGCAAAAATTTTCGTCACTTGAACTACTGCAATACAGCGAGTGCCACTACTGCCAGCTAAATAAAAGATTCTAACTACTGAAGGGACTAACTACTGATAGGCGTAGTTAGCAAATGAAAGATTTTGATAGAGAACAAACAATGTATTTACCTTAATAGTGTTCAAAAGTCGTAATACATATATATATATATATATATATATATATATATATATATATATATATATACACTCCTGGAAATGTAAAAAAGAACACATTGACACCGGTGTGTCAGACCCACCATACTTGCTCCGGACACTGCGAGAGGGCTGTACAAGCAATGATCACACGCACGGCACAGCGGACACACCAGGAACCGCGGTGTTGGCCGTCGAATGGCGCTAGCTGCGCAGCATTTGTGCACCGCCGCCGTCAGTGTCAGCCAGTTTGCCGTGGCATACGGAGCTCCATCGCAGTCTTTAACACTGGTAGCATGCCGCGACAGCGTGGACGTGAACCGTATGTGCAGTTGACGCACTTTGGGCGAGGGTGTATAGTGGGCATGCGGGAGGCCGGGTGGACGTACCGCCGAATTGCTCAACACGTGGGGCGTGAGGTCTCCACAGTACATCGATGTTGTCGCCAGTGGTCGGCGGAAGGTGCACGTGCCCGTCGACCTGGGACCGGACCGCAGCGACGCACGGATGCACGCCAAGACCGTAGGATCCTACGCAGTGCCGTAGGGGACCGCACCGCCACTTCCCAGCAAATTAGGGACACCGTTGCTCCTGGGGTATCGGCGAGGACCATTCGCAACCGTCTCCATGAAGCTGGGCTACGGTCCCGCACACCGTTAGGCCGTCTTCCGCTCACGCCCCAACATCGTGCAGCCCGCCTCCAGTGGTGTCGCGACAGGCGTGAATGGAGGGACGAATGGAGACGTGTCTTCAGCGACGAGAGTCGCTTCTGCCTTGGTGCCAATGATGGTCGTATGCGTGTTTGGCGCCGTGCAGGTGACCGCCACAATCAGGACTGCATACGACCGAGGCACACAGGGCCAACACCCGGCATCATGGTGTGGGGAGCGATCTCCTACACTGGCCGTACACCACTGGTGATCGTCGAGGGGACACTGAATAGTGCACGGTACATCCAAACCGTCATCGAACCCATCGTTCTACCATTCCTAGACCGGCAAGGGAACTTGCTGTTCCAACAGGACAATGCACGTCCGCATGTATCCCGTGCCACCCAACGTGCTCTAGAAGGTGTAAGTCAACTACCCTGGCCAGCAAGATCTCCGGATCTGTCCCCCATTGAGCATGTTTGGGACTGGATGAAGCGTCGTCTCACGCGGTCTGCACGACCAGTACGAACGCTGGTCCAACTGAGGCGCCAGGTGGAAATGGCATGGCAAGCCGTTCCACAGGACTACATCCAGCATCTCTACGATCGTCTCCATGGGAGAATAGCAGCCTGCATTGCTGCGAAAGGTGGATATACACTGTACTAGTGCCGACATTGTGCATGCTCTGTTGCCTGTGTCTATGTGCCTGTGGTTCTGCCAGTGTGATCATGTGATGTATCTGACCCCAGGAATGTGTCAATAAAGTTTCCCCTTCCTGGGACAATGAATTCACGGTGTTCTTATTTCAATTTCCAGGAGTGTATATATATATATCCTTTCATGACATCCAATCTTACAAATATACTGTCTCTGATGGACACACGCCCAGATCATACGCTCTCAAAACTCCGCCATCTCTCTCCCCACATCCACCACTGCTGGCGGCTCACCTCCAACTGCACAACGCTACGCGCTGTTCACAACTAACTGCCCACTACAGTAGAGAATTTTTCAACAATGCGCTACATGGTGTTTACCAATATAAAAACCTAAACAGCCTACTTACAAAATGAATAGTCATTTTGTTGCCACTTCCTCCAATGATGACAGAAATACATATAGAATGTTATCTACCCCTTATTCCTTATTTGATCTTAAGTCTTCTAAAGCTCTTTTAATTTTGATTCCAATACTTGATCCCCTACCTCATATACATTGACTCCCGTTCCTTCCTCCTTCACAAAAGACAAGTTTTCCCTCTAATAGAGGCCTTGAACATAATGTTTCCATCCAACCGGTCTCTCCTCTGTATTTAACTGTGGAAATCCCAATGCACTTTTAATATTACCACCATTGCCTTACATTTCACTGAAGGCTGTTTTGATGAGTCACTCCTTCAAACCATTTATTTCCCGATTTCTTCACATTTTTCGTGAAGCCACTTGGTCTTCCCTAAACTGGCAATATATTTCATTCCTAAGCGACTTTTATATCTGTATTCCTGAATTTCCCTGAACATATCTGTACTTCCTTCTTTCATCGATCACCTTCTGTTACCAACGGATTCTTATCAGCTACCTTCTTTGTACCTATGTATTAGTTTCCAACTTTTGTGATTGCTCTTTTTACAGATGTCCATCCCTCTTCAGTTGAACTTCCTACTGAACTATTCATTATTACAGTATCTGTAGCCTTAGAGAACTTCAAGCGTGTATTTCATTCCTTAGTACTTCCGTATTCCACTTCTTTGCATACTGATTCTTCCTGAATTGTCTCTTAAACTTCACCCTACTCAACATCACGGCTAAATTGTGATACCTTGTCAATGTGGCATGTCCTACATTGGCCAGACGACAAGAACTGTGGACATAAGGTGCAAAGAACATCAGAGACACACTATATTAAGACAGGTGACTAAGTCAGCCATTGCTGAACACTGTCTAGAACTAGATCATGCCATGAAGTATGAGGTTACCAAGATTCTAGCACAAACACCCAGATTTTGGGACAGTGTTATAAGAGAATCGATAGAAATTAAAATGGCTGACGATCTTATGAACCGTGACACAGGGTACCAGCTAGGCAGAGCCTGGGATCCGGCTCTGGAATTGTTAAAGGAGCAACGGGGCCAGCTGAAACACTACACAAACAGAAGGACCAGAGACATGGAGATGGAAAACGAGCCCCTGACGGACTGCCAGGCGCACCAGACCGAAGATGGAACACCCAGAAGTGGGACTGGTGGGCGCGGACCGCAGAGGGAACATCCAGAGCCGCAGCGGACGAAAAACGGAGCGGCAACGGTCCAACAGGTCGTGGTGAGCGGGCGCGGACCGCCGAGGGAACACTTGGTACCCCAAACCGTAGATGAAAGCCCAGGAGCGGGTTTGGTGGGCGCGGCCAGCAGAGGGACCACCTAGAACCGCAGCGGACGGAAAACGGAGCAGCAACGCTCCAGCAAGTCGCAGGGAATGGGCGCGGACCACAGAGGAAGCGCCTGCAGCCATTGGTGGACGGGGAAGGCCATAGGCATAAATACTGTACCAGGTCCACTCGAGGAGCAGTCTCAGGTCGCACCTGATGAAGGTTACGAGCTACGTGACCGAAATATCATGCAAGTACGACGCTGATATCCGGCGAAACACCCGACAACCCAAGATGTCATTAGATCCCCAGGAAAGCCTGAAGAGTTACATCAAAAGTCTGTACGAGGAGGAGATGTATCAGAATATCAAGAAGCTGGACAAGCTTCGGCAGAAGAAAGGGAAGATGCTGAATTCTCTCAGTTTTTTGCTGAGGTGTCGAGATGGAGAAGTGGTACCAGTATTTGCCAGAATTAAACATCACATCAACTCCAGAGCGGCGAATAAGATAAAACGCAGAGCCAGCATGGCACTGGTGAGGGAGAGGATTCGAGATATGTGCCACAGGTTAGATGTTGTGGCCAGGGAGCTGTTACACATTCATCTGTACATGGCAGCCTCCTTAACAAGAGAAGATTGGGATTGGGTAGACCGTGCCTCCTGGTCTTTAGCTGAGTGTGCTAGAAGGAATGCCTCATCTTGCCAATCTGCAAAGTTTGACCGCATGAGTAAGAAAGCACAGCAGATAGAAGAGACACGCACTGTGACGAATCTGAGTGGCATACAGTTTGATGATACAACCTTAAAGGTACTCAGCAAGGGTCTCAACTTTGCTACCCATTTCAGTTTTAGTCAGTGCAGTATAGCATGTTGCAGCCACACTTCCACCTAATGTGGCAGAGGAAGTCCGCCGAGAGACCTGCAGGGCCTCACCAAGGCCAGGCCGCCGAAATCGAACATCACAACCGAGGAGAGGCTTGCACTCAAGAAACTCCGGGAAGACAACAGCATTGTGGTACTGCCAGCAGACAAAGGGAACTCCACTGTCATCTTGCAGTGGGTGGATTATGATGAGAAAGTACGCCAGCTTCTGGAGGACCCTGCATACAGAATTCTGGAGTGTGACCCCACGGACAAGGTGGCCAAGAAGACTAGTGCTCTCTTGAAGGAAACAGGGATGCCCGATAAGATCATCAGACAACTATGGGAAAAACGCCAGTGCCACCTAGACTGTATGGTCTGCCTAAAATACACAAGGAGGGCGTGCCCCTACGTCCAATTGTCAGTAATATTGGGGCACCTACGTACACAACAGCCAAGTACTTGAAAGGTCTCCTGTCTCCATATGTGGGCAAACGTATTCACCACATCCGCAACTCAGAAGATTTCCTGCAACGCCTCAAGCAACTGCACATCACAGATTCGGACATCATGGTTAGTTTTGATGTGGTATCGCTCTCCACCAGAGTCACACTGAAGGACTCACTAGAACTGATTGCAGAGAAATTTGACGGTGCTCTGTTGGACCTGTTCAGTCATACACTGACATCCACGTATTTCCTGTACAGAAACCAATATTACGAGCAAACTGAAGGTGTAGCGATGGGCAGCCCGCTGTCCCCTGTGGTTGCCAACATGTTTATGGAGCGTTTTGAGGAGAGGGCATTGGAAACAGCCACATTTAAACCCACATGCTTCTTTAGGTATGTGGGTGACACATTCGTGATCTGGCCACATGGGATGGACAGGCTCAATGAGTTTCTTGAACATCTTAACTCATGCCACCCTAATATCAAGTTCACCATAGAACTGGAGATGAATGGCCAGCTGCCATTTCTGGATGTACTAGTCCAGAGGAAAGCAGATGGATCAATTGGCCACAGTGTGTACCGAAAACCAACACACACTGATTTATATCTGCAGGCCAGCAGCTGTCACCACCCTGCACAGAGGAATGGGGTTCTGAAGACTTTGGTCCACAGAGCACGTGCCCTGACAGACCAAGAGAATCTACTTATAGAGATAGAACGTCTCAAAACAGTTTTCTCCAAGAATTGATACACGGACAGACAAATTGAGAGGGAAATCCAACCAGCCACTATACCACAGGTTCCTGAAGAAGACCAAGATGAAGCAAAGAAGGTGGTATATCTGCCCTATGCTGGCTCTATTTCTGCCAGAATCAGTAGGATCCTCCGTAAACACAATATCAAGTGTGTTTTCTGTCCTTCCAACAAGATCGGGGAACCGCTGGGGAGTGTCAAAGACGACCTGGGGTTACGAAAACCAGGGATTTACAATATACCTGGTCAATGTGGCATGTCCTACATTGGCCAGACGATAAAAACTGTGGAGATCAGGTGCAAAGAACATCAGAGGCACATTAGATTAAGACAGGTGACTAAGTCAGCCATTGCTGAACACTGTCCAGAACTAGATCATGCCATGAAGTATGAGGATACCAAGATTCTAGCACAAACACCCAGATTTTGGAACAGTGTTATAAGAGAATCGATAGAAATTAAAATGGCTGACGATCTTATGAACCATGACACAGGGTACCAGCTAAGCAAAGCCTGGGATCCGGCTCTGGAATTGTTAAAGGAGCAACGGGACCACCTGCAACACTACACAAACGGAAGAACCAGAGACACGGAAAACGAGCGCCTGACGGACTGCCAGGCGCACCAGACCGAAGATGGAACACCCAGAAGTGGGACTGGTGGGCGCGGACCGCAGAGGGAACATCCAGAGCCGCAGCGGACGAAAAACGGAGCGGCAACGCTCCAACAGGTCGTGGTGAGCGGGCGCGGATCACAGGGGGAACGCTTGGTACCCCAGACCGTAGATGAAACCCCCAGGAGCGGGTTTGATGGGCGCGGCCAGCAGAGGGACCACCTAGAACCGCAGCGGACGGAAAACGGAGCAGCAACGCTCCAGCAGGTCGCAGGGAATGGGCGCGGACCACAGAGGAAGCGCCTGCAGCCATTGGTGGAGGGGGAAGGCCAATAGGCATAAATACTGTACCAGGTCCAGTCGAGGAGCAGTCTCAGGTCGCACCTGATGAAGGTTACGAGCTACGTGACCGAAATATCGTGCAAGTACGACGCTGATATCCGGCAGAACACCCGACAACCCAAGATGTCATTAGATCGCTGGGATCGCCTGAAGAGTTATTTAATACAATTTTTTTATTGTTACCAAATAAATTAATTATCGCCTGCAATGGGGAAAGAAAAATATAATGAATAAACCCTCGTGAAATTAGTAGCTAAGTACCCAGACATGAAAGAGTGAATAATAAGAGGTGACACAAAAGAACACGGCTGCACGCAAAAGCTGAAGTCAGAAGTTAGATGCGAATAGCTTATTTTGCCAGCAAATTGCAATCGTGTGAAAATTCGGATGTCAGGGAGGAGACTACCAAGGTGGAGGAGAAAAACAGCTAATTATCAACAGTAACATGGAGCATGGAATGTCAGATGTTTGAATGTGGTAAGGAAGCTAGCAAATCAGAAAGACGAAACGAAAAGGCTAAATCTTGATGTAGCGGCAGTGTGCGAAGTGAAATAAGAAAAAGATAAGGACTTTTTTCTGTCGAATATGATGTAATACGAACAGCAGCAGAAATTGTATTAACGGGAGTGGGATTTGTTACCAATAGGTACGCAGAGCAGAGAGTGAATAATTCATTGTTTTAGAGTTGTTCTCATGAGAGCAACAGCAGGCCAACGCCAACAGCAACAGTTAAGGTAACATTCCCGAGGTTACAATCAGAAGGTTAGAGATAAAGAACATATAAAAGAATACCGAAATGCTAGTTCAGTGTATAAGGCCGGATGATACTTCAGTAGCCATGGGGGGCTGGAATGCGGTGGGACGGGAAGAAACAGAAGAGACTAATTGAGTTAAGCAATAAATTTCATTTGTTATAGCGTATACACTGATCAAAAGAGGAGGAGGTATACTTGGAAAAGGCGTGCAGACACGGGAAGGTGTCACTTGGATTACATCACGATGAGGCAGAGATTCCGAAATCAGATACCGTATTCTGAGGCACATTCACGAACAGACTACAATTTAGAAATGAGAATGAGTGGGCTGGAGTTTAAGAGAATCGGCCTGAAGAAATAATGTGGGAAGAAGTGGGATACTGTAGTAGTGAGGAATGATGAAATGCGTTTGATGTTCTTTAAGGCTGTAGAAACTGCGATAATGAATACCAGAATAAGCATCTCTAAAAATGTAATCATAGAAATTGGACAGAGAGGCACAGGCACTAGGAAGGTAAGTGTGAAGAAACCTTGGACAACAGGAGAAACATTTCAGCTGATCAACGTTAGGAGAAAGTACACAAAAGTTAAAGAAAATACTGGAACCAATAGTATAAATTGACGAGCAGTAGAGCACGACAACTTCAAGGAGTTTTTCTGTCGGACTGTGAATACATCGGGGCTCGAAACTGGGAAAAGAACAAACAGCTGTCGGCTGACAACACAAGGATGGCGGTTTAGAAACCCCCGGGGCCGTACAGCTGGCATTGTCTTAGGCTTGTGTCACATGAGGCGATTTTTACCGCTGATAATACTCTCGGCCAGTGATCGCCACGGCATATGGCTGCCACTAGCTAGTCACACTCAGCCACCGGTTTGTACGAATAGGTAGTAGCTAGTGGAGTGTCGTAGGAACCTCATTTCTCGGTTATAATGTCGGAGACGTCACTTCGTAGAGTTCTGAAACGACTGATTTGTCGGCTTGTGCTGAGTTTCGTAAAAGTTTTTTTAAGTGGAATACAGAGACCTTGGGAAAGAAGAGATGGGTTCTCGAATGTATTACTGAAATAGGAAAAATGAGTGTTTCTGTGTTGCGTTTGGTAGAACAGGCTTCGGAGGACGTGCTTGTCTACAAAAATATTCTAAGAATCATTGAGGAAAATATTGGTGAACTGTTTGCATTGGTTACCCCCAACCTATGAAAAAAGATACAATAATGAAAAGTGCGATTCCATGTAAGACCGAACTACAAATCGCCTTGCGTTACTTGACAAGTGGTGACAGCTTGCAATCTTTGTAGTATTTTCTCAGAGATCTTCACAACACCGCAAGTATCTATCTACCAGATGATCATCAGTCCACTTCGTTGAATCACACAGTAACTTGCATTTTCAGGCTTCTTCAGCCCCTTTGGCACTATTTAAGGATTTTTTTCAATTTGTTCAATGTTTCTGTACGCGACCTTAATGTTCTAATTTTTCTTTCTAAGATGTTCGTCAGAGGGAATATCAATCGAGTTTCATTCAGTTCTACAGGTAACCTAAAGCTACTTTGCCGCGAATTCTTGCTCAAGAAACTATCGTTAGTTGTATCACATAGTCCTTCATATTTCCGATAAATACCCAAACATTTGAACACGTCCTTGCCGGATCATTTTCACACATTTCCTCACTACTTCTCTATCATGATGGTAAGGAAACACAAACAAAACAAAGCAACGAACAAATCGAAAAACGTCGAACGCAGCTTCTGATAACAACGAAGCGACCAGCGACCGAGATATCTGAAGAAGCGACAACTGAGCTTCATAGCGGCTACTAGTGCTCACAAAACCGCCACTCGCGGCTACTAGAATTGAACCTGTACAAATCCTGTCGTCCCCAGTTCTTACTAGCTTCTGATCGAGTCAATAGCAGCGACCACTTTGTCACATGAAGCAGTTACTTGCTGCGACAAAAATCGCTCCGTGTTTAGACGGCCTCTACCTGCCGTATAGTCAGTTCGAGGATGTTTGGTACAAGCAGTCGAACAGCAAGAGCCAGGAGCTGGGACCATGAGATTCTGCTGAACGACAGCACAGGGGTAGCGGCGCCATGCACGCGGGGACGATCCGTTCCATGTTGACCGGGTCCGTGAAGAGTATCCAGCGTTCTGTTGTGGAGGAGCAGCACGGCCTAGACCAAAAACGTTCGCTTGCTGAGCTGAATAGTGGGTTAGAGGGTATCGATAGCCGAGAGAGTGGTGAAAAACACAAGAAGAATTGCACGGATGGTATTTCTCTGGTTTCCGGGCAGACCGTGCCGGGCCTGCACGGGAGTGACTGTACTCGGAGCTGTGAGACCTGGCTTTCCCCTGGCGTATACAACTTTCAAATAACTTCCGGGAATTCAGCCAGGTAACATTTTCAGCGCCCGCCGATATTTCGGCGGGAGAACAACCCGCCACTTTCAAGGCAAACTGCAACGGACAGCTGAAAGTGTTATCTGGCTAAATACCCGGAAGTTATTGAAATGTAGCCACAGCTGTCTTCCCTATTCGCAGATTTGTTCAAAGAAGCTTTCAGGCCTGAGAGTGTTTAGTTAACTGTCCTTGAAGCTTGTTATGCATTCCGTGGCGTATCATGATGATTTGTTTAGATGTGTGCAAGTTGCATTTTGAAACTGAGTGTCTTATTACCAGGATTGATTGAAGAAGATTTTTCTAGGCAAGTGACTTATCATTCGACACGCCCCTTCCGCCCGCTCCTCGTCCCCCTCCGTTTCACTCAGTACATTTCCACACTTGTCAGCTACCGCTATTAAGTGTGACATCCTTTGTATGAGGGACAGTCGAATGAAAACACCGAAAACTAGCCACAACAGCATCATGTAAAGAACGCATTCCAAAGAAATTACTACATGCTTTAAGGCATTTATTCCACTGGGAGACGAGATCATCAATTCTCGTTTCGTACAACGCGGTCGGACGCTGACGGATCCACAACCTCGCCCACTCATTCTCTTCCACGCCCGGCTGAAACCCACGCCCTCGTGTGTCTTTCTTCTGGTTGCCAAAGATGCGAAAATCACATGGTGAAAAATTTGGGCTGTACGGATAGTGTTGCAGTGTTTCCCTACCAAATCACGGAAGACTAGCCATCCTCCTATTGACAGTATGGAGGTGGGCTTATCGTGCAACAGTATTATTCTGCCCGACAGCATTGCTACAGTCCGAGGGAAAATGGCGATGGTAAAAGTGGAACATCTCACATTTTCTCCGCTGTTCGCACAAGTTCCTGTAAGGTTACACGACCTTCTTCTTTCACTGCTTTTGTCAAGTTCCTCGTGAATAGAACGCAATATTGCTATGACGGCTGTTCGGCTTTCATTTGGCACTCCATTACACACGTACAAATCTTGCCGATTACATTGTAATTCTGTCAGAGACAGCAAAGGACTTGGCAGAGCAGTTGAACCGAATGGACAGTTCCTTGGAAGGAGGATATAAGATGAACATAACAAAAGCAAAACAAGGATAACGGAATGTACTGGAATTAAACCCGGTGATGCTGAGGGAATTAGACTCGGAAACGAGACACTTAAAGTAGTAGATGAGTTTTGCTATTTGGGCAGCAAAATAACTGATGAGGGCCGAAGTAGAGAGGATACAAAATGTAGACTGGCGATGGTAAGCAAAGAATTTCGGAGAAAGAGAAATTTGTGTACATCGAGTACAGATTTAAGTGTCAGAAAGTCTTTTCTGAAAGTATTTGTGTGGATTTTAGCCATGTATGGAAGTGAAACATGGGCGATAAACAGTTTAGACAAGAAGAGAATAGAAGCTTTAGAAATGTGGTGTTACAGAAGAATGCCGAAGATGAGATGGGTAGAAAACGTAACTAAATAGGTGGTACTGAATATAATTGGGGAGAAGAGGAATTTGTGGCACAACCTAACTAGAAGAAGGGATCAGTTAATAGGACACGTTGTGAGGCATCAAGCAATCACCAGTTTAATACTGAAGGGAAGCGTGGAGGGAGATCAATAGATGAATAGACTAAACGGATTCAGAAGGGTTTAGGCTGCAGTAGTTACTCGGAGATGAAGAGGCTTGCACAGGATAAGGTATTGTGGAGAACTGCATCAAAGCAGTCTTTGGACTAAGGCCACAACAACAACTTGCACTTGGTTACCACCAGAACCCCACTCCGGTTGGCACCCCAAGCGGACATTGATAATTGTGAAACGTTCTATATGGAAGTCCAACACTCCGTAACATTAAAAACCAACATCACTTGATGTGAAATAATTCATTTCATGACCACTTGCGACGGTAACTAGCCGTGATCTTCAGGTTATCAGTTCTCTCAGAAATATAACTACCCATCAGTCTCATGGACACACTGAGGACATACACAAAAACTGCTGAATAAAATATCCATAGCGCCAATAAGGAGTACAGTAGTAAAGAACTCGTACATCAGTAAAGGTGATGCGTCGACGGTAACTCAGGAAGATTGGTTGTCGATGCATCATCATCACCGATGAACCCGTTTTTGCTCCTGTTCTCCTATATTTCTTATTAGTGCTATGGACATTTTATTTAGCAAGTTTATATATGTAACAAACAAGTGTGGAGCTATCTTATTGTTATAAGAGAATATTCTACATCGAAGAAACTGATGTGTGGTTATATTTCTGGGAGAACTGAGAATCTGAAGATGTCAGCTAGTTATTTTAGTAACCGGCCGTGAAACAAACTATATCATATCAAACGATCTTGGCTTCTAATATTACTAATTACAACGTAAGAACGCTCCAAGAACATGCGTAAATTATATGGAAATCTAACAGTTGTCAAACCGCAAGCGGTTGCTCGTCCAACTTGGGCCTTAAAGCCTGCCAGCTTGTTGCTCACCACATATCGTCACTCTATTGCGAAAGCACTATAGTCGTCACGCTGTTACATTGCCTACCTTGCTCTGTTTCATTCGAACTCGTTTGAGGGAAGGTATTGTGGCTGTTGATACTTTCGAAACATATTGCTTAAATTGTCAAATTTTACGTTTGTTACTACCACACTAATCGGTATTAATGCTTCACTGAAAAAAGCTTGTGTTATAAGCTGACTATCTGAGGCTATTCGCAATTTGCAATTACGTGGGTGTGTGCGAGAACAAAATTTTCAGTTAGTGTAATAAGATACAGTGTGGGCTGTTCATTATTGCACATTATCATTGTGCGTAGTTTAAGTTTTAAGCATAATGTATACTTACGCCTCTCATGTTAGGATTTTAGTGTTAATGTACTTAATTATTCCCTGATTATACTATTTCCCTTATTTTTAATACATGGTACTTCACAATGTTTTGACGATTTAAAATTTGAATAATGCGCGCTAGAAATAAGACACATAGACGTTGTGGCCGTGTATTAGTAGTGAGGAATGTCAAGATTCATGTCGTACTGGTCGAAGGAACGTCGGACGTTCGCAGTGGAGTGGTTTTTTCACTACGGCAAATCTGTCATGCGCTTGTAACGTGGCTCTTCTAAGCGTTTCGAGATTCAGCAACGATATCCAATTTCTCCTCGTGGAACAACATCAGAGTGGGTAAAGAACCTCCGTACAACTGCCAGCTCATCGAATCGAAAGTCAATCGGCCCTTGGAAAACCATCCAATCTCTCGAGAACATCGTACGTGTGCGTAGAAGTTTACAGGGAAGCCCTCGTCGTTCAATACGAAAACTTGACTCCAACAAGACGGGACGGCATTCCACTCATCGAGCGAGACCTTTCAGGTTCTCCGTGAAGCATTTGGTAACCGTATGATTTCCAAGCGCGCTTGTGTCATGGCCGTCTCACTCGTCTGATTTAACCGTGCCAGATTATTTCCTATGGTGTATTTAAAAGGTGAGAGTGTATTTAGAGTGGCCGAGAAACTTGCTTCGCGGTAAAATTTCCAGACTTCCTCCACCATTTACACATCATGATCATCATCATCATCATCATCATTTAAGATTGATTATGCCTTTCAGCGTTCAGTCTGGAGCATAGTCCCCTTTATAAAATTCCTCCATGATCCCCTACTCCGTGCTAACATTGGTGCCTCTTCTGATGTTAAGCCTATTACTTCAAAATCATTCTTAACCAAATCCAGGTACCTTCTCCTTGGTCTGCCCCGACTCCTCCTACCCTCTACTGCTGAACCCATGAGTCTCTTGGGTAACCTTGCTTCTCCCATGCGTGTAACATGACCCCACCATCTAAACCTGTTCGCCCTGACTGCTACATCTATAGAGTTCACTCCCAGTTTTTCTTTGATATCCTCGTTGTGGACACCCTCCTGCCATTGTTCCCATCTACTAGTACCTGCAATCATCCTAGCTACTTTCATATCCGTAACCTCAACCTTATTGATAAGGTACCCTGAATCCACCCAGCTTTCGCTCCCGTACAACAAAGTTGGTTGAGAGA
Organism: Schistocerca serialis cubense; assembly: GCF_023864345.2. NCBI lineage: Eukaryota > Metazoa > Arthropoda > Insecta > Orthoptera > Acrididae > Schistocerca > Schistocerca serialis. The sequence continues at coordinate 659,398,281 of NC_064639.1, read as the reverse complement.
TTGAACGGTGCACAGATAACTTAGTCTTGGTACTGACTTCCTTCTTGGAGAAGAGAATAGATCGTAGCTGAGCACTCACTGCATTAACTTTGCTACACCTCGCTTCCAGTTCTTTCACTGTGTTGCCATCCTGTGAGAATATGCAACCTAAGTACTTCAAACTGTCCACCTGTTCTAACTTTGTTCCTCCTATTTGGCACTCAATCCGTTTATATCTCTATCCCACTGACATTACTTTCGTTTTGGAGATGCTAATCTTCATACCATAGTCCTTACATTTCTGATCTAGCTCTGAAATATTACTTTGCAAACTTTCAATCGAATCTGCCATCACAACTAAGTCATCCGCATATGCAAGACTGCTTATTTTGTGTTCACACATCTTAATCTCACCCAGCCAGTCTATTGTTTTCAACATATGATCCATATATAATATGAACAACAGTGGAGACAGGTTGCAGCCTTGTCTTACCCCTGAAACTACTCTGAACCATGAACTCAATTTACCGTCAACTCTGCCTGCTGCCTGACTATCCATGTAAAGACCTTTAATTGCTTGCAAATGTTTGCCTCCTATTCCATAATCTCGTAGAACAGACAATAACTTCCTCCTAGGAACTCGGTCATATGCCTTTTCTAGATCTATAAAGCATAGATACAATTCCCTGTTCCATTCATAACACTTCTCCATTATTTGCCGTAAGCTAAAGATCTGGTCCTGACAACCTCTAAGAGGCCTAAACCCACACTGATTTACATCCAATTGGTCCTCAACTAATACTCGCACTTTCCATTCAACAATACGCTGATTAAAGAGATACCTCTGTAGTTGTTACAATCTTTTCTGTTTCCATGTTTAAAGATTGGTGTGATTACTGCTTTTGTCCAGTCTGATGGAACCTGTCGCGACTCCCAGGCCATTTCAGTTATCCTGTGTAGCCATTTAAGACCTGACATTCCACTGTATTTGATGAGTTCCGACTTAATTTCATCCACCATTTACACAAACTGGTCAAAACTGGGTGAAAAAGCACGAGTATTGTTTAGCAGCGATTGGTACTCGTTTGTCACTGTACCGAAATATTCTTAATTTTGTTCCCCTCACTAAACGTCCTTTGTATTGTTGCTTTGAATATTACTATTAATGAACGCGAACCAGTACGGTTCTTCTTGTAATTACTGAGCTGTTTCTAAATCACTGTTTTTGAAAGCGTTTTATAAATCCTTTATTGAAAGTAATGTTTTTATTAAATGGTATTAATGCTGTATTACAGATACGCCTTCACAACCCGCAGCCTCTTCCAATCAACAACCTATATTGCTGCTAAATTTCACCGCATTACGTTGCATAGAGTAACCACGTTCAGACGGATGTAGGTAGAAATAGTCATGGAGAAGCCAAGATGCTAGCACAGAATCGATTAGCGTAGAGAACTGCATCCAACCAATCTTCAGACTGAAAATCACGACAGCAACATAACTGATTGTGCGTGACGGTATTAAACCAGATGTCCGGGTAATATGTAAATAAGCAGTCAACAAACGATAACGCTTATATATCTTGGGCACCACAACACAGTGTAATCTTCGAGGAAAGTGTTGACAGTGCGCGTTCAGGCAGCAGTGCGGATGACTGGGACAGGAGGCGTTGCACGAGTTTTGCTGGCAGTGGGTTTGAAGGATGGCCAGTGATCCATCAGGAGGAGAGACGTGGCGTGCGTCCAGTGGCGGACGGCCGTTGCTAATCGACGGGAGGTGCGTGTGACAGGTGCGCTGCGCGGAGCTGCGGTGTGCTGTGTGCGCACTGCCGGATGCTGCCCCCACCCGCAGCCACCCCTCCCTTCCGCTTTTCCTATTAGCTAATGAAAGCTACGTCCCGCAGTTAAACATCCTCGGCCGATCCATCACGGCGCTGGTTGCGGCGATTAGCCAGTTCTCCCCGGTGCAGCGTAAAGTGGGCATGGCTGCGGCAGCGTCGCCAAAGTAACGCAAAACCTATGTCCCACATTGTGACGCCTCTACCGGCAGCAGAACAGCTGCACCTAGGCTATATTTTTCGAACCAGTGCATGTCAGAACATAGGAATGTAATTAAACTTAGTAATTGTAACAGAAAAAGGTACAAATATTTTAAAAATTGTTCTTTACTGGGCAGAATGGCTACAAACGTATCCCTGAATATTTTGCTACGTGCAGTATATATTACGATACGAACGCCCAACAGGTGACAGAGAAGAATTCGAGGTAAATGTTCGGACCCACCAAAGACATGTTAGGAGCCCGATTCTGTACAACGTGGCCATTAACGATGTCAGAGAACATCAATAGAAGCCAACTCGAAGGACTCTTTTATACCCCAACGTCAGAGTGCTAATAGTAGAAGGTCTACCAGAAATTGAAGACGACTTGGTACACAGTGCTAGAATGCATAGAACTTAGGGTAATTGGGCCCGAAAGAACGGCCATTAGTTCGAAACAACGATCTTATATCACCAACTGATCAGTTCAAGTACCTCATTTTCCAAGGATAAAGACAATGAAAACAGTATAAAAACTGGGTAATTGAAGTGGTGGCCGCTAACATGAGCCTTCTACTATGCGAAAAAGTCAAAGGAAGTGTATAGGAACGAGTGATAAAATCAGACTTGATTTAATGTTCAGAATGTTGGGCCATGTGCAAATCATACGAACGGAAGCTCCGGTTTACAGCGGCAAGTTTGCTACACTGTTCGGTAAAGTGGCCCAGAAAGGCGGGGTAAGAAATGGTTCGTTTGACGTAGCAAAAACAGCTGATAAACTTAAAAAGTGCCAGCGCTGGTTGGGCATGTCATTCCTCATGAGCCTAACCTAATGACAGACCCATTCTTGACATTAAAGAACATAAAAGAGCCCCAGACGCCCACCAAATAGATATATTAAGAAGCTAAAGAAAGACCTGGTTATGATGGGGCTGCACCCTGAAATCAGGTAAGTACTTTCAAAATGGCGTACCAAGGCTTGAAGGGCCGGCCCCAAGAGGCACAAGAAATAAAGCATGGAAGAAGAAGAAGTAGAAGAAAAACAGCGTGCCTTCTCTACTGAGATATACTGCAGCCACGAAAATATTCCACAGTATACAGGATCTTTTAATTTTTAATGAGAGTGCATGTACAGCCGTTGATCAACTATTTGGAAACATACCACTCGGTCACAAATGGTGCATATTCCATGTGCGCTTAACTGAATTTTTAGAAACCTCTGATATTGTAACCTCTGTTCATTTATGTCCATCAGAACTGTAACCATCTGAGTATCGGATGGTACGTTAGGTGACCGTGATAGTTCGTCATTGTGAGGATCACACCTCTGGGACATAAGCGAGCCGTGGCTTGGTGGGAGATGCCTGATGCCTGCTGCGTTTCTGTAGGCGCTAATGGCATATTGTCAACAAACAAGCGTTTATTGTTGCAAAATACACCTCTTTATTCACGGCTGTCAGCAGTAGCGGTGAGCAGAAGGGTGCTAGCCACACCAGAATGTGCAGACACATGCACGCATCGCGCCCCCTCGAGAGTTACAGATGTAGATGCACGTCCTCTGCGCCCAGTGACGTCACTACTGGGTCAGTGTTACCCGCTTGGCCTCTGGTGTTAACAGCGCAAGATAATAGGTCACGACGATATCGCTGACATCGTCGAAGTAACCCCAGTAAGCACTCACTGTCGGTGAGTGTATGACGTCGGGCTGGATCACACTGTGGCCTTTGACCGGAGGAAGGCGTGCAGCATCGGGATACGCCAACAGTGACAGATTAAGGGTGGGGGCTACGGTACGCTCCTCCGCAATGATTGTTGACTGCTTCCTGACCTCACTGGTTAGCCCTCCAGAAGGCCATATGACGGATGTCGCCCAGTTTTCATCAGTCTTGACGTGAACAGCAGCACTCAAGCTTGTTTTGAGAATGTCCTCCTGGCAGGACTCCATATTCTGTCAGTGTTGTAACTGCGACCAGGACGGTCGCGGGTTAGCAATGACGGAAGGCGCGGCGGGACCCGCGGAAGAGGACGGACACGACCAACGTACGATAGAACGAATACAAGACCGAACAACAGAGTCACAAGGAAACAAACACATCCGCTCGTACACGAACCAGGAAGTAAGCAGTCTAGCGCAAAGCGAGGTGTAAACCGACGTAAGCGAGATTAGACTGACTGGCTGAATGAGACGCCGGCGCTTAAGTGCGCTATCGGGGGCGCCGCTATTGGCCGCTTCAACCACGTGTTCCACTGTGGCGCCCCCACACTAAAAGCTGGCCAGGAGGCGCGCGCCGCTACAGCTTGCGGCGCGATGGTGCAGAGCCCTCTATGGGTTTTCGACGTCCATGACGTCTGGCGCGGATTCAAATTCCGTGGCGCGCATTACCAGAGTCAGAGTTCAAAGATGGCTGAGGAACAGAGAATGGACCGACACAGGTCCCACCTCCAGGTTGGCCAGCTGCGAACTCAGTACATGTAGATCAAGCCACTCACTAGGTGTAATCTTCAGATACTACACGTCATAGCCTAGAAATGAAGTGTGAAATCTGAGGACGGCGAACATATTATCGAAACCGGTTAGGACTGATATCATTCTAAACACTTACCGTCGTAAATCGCCACAAGCAATGCATGGGTTCATCAGTTTGAACTGGGAACAAACCCACAATTCATAGATTGGGGCCACACTACCTCTCCTCCGAAGAAAAAGGTCAAAGCCACGCTCTCAACCAATAAAGACAAACCGACGGTTTTATTGGTCTCATCGTGCAACGATAAACTCTGAAGTGTGCTGTGCTGCCCTCAGGAAGCAATTTCTCCTTCTCCAGGGCAACGCAGGGCCTCAACAAGTCTGCTCACCTGGGAGATGGTCACAAAACTTCATAGGATTGTTTTTTCTCATCCAACCTACAGTCAGGATCTCACACCTGTGTTTGGCCCAATGAATGACGCACCCCACGGCAAGCAGTACGTCGATGATGCGGAGGTTATTGATTTAGTAAGACATTGACCCCAACGTTGATCAGTAAGAGTGGCACAGTGCTGGCATACAGGCGCTGCCAGTTAAGTGGAGCAGGGCCGTCGCACTGAGCGGAAATTATGTTGAAAAATGGGGTCTTGTAGCCAAAAGACTGGGAATAATATGGCGTATTGGAATCCTGAATAAAACCAACCTTTTTCAGAAAAGAACGTGTGTTGCTTTACTTATTGAACGCCCCTCGTCGGTTTCACATAATCCTCATTGAGAGGTCTCACAGATAGATCATATGCAAAAATGGTTCAAATGGCTCTGAGCACTATGGGACTTAACTTCTAAGGTCATCAGTCCCCTAGAACTTAGAACTAATTAAAACTAACTAATCTAAGGACATCACACACATCCATGCCCGAGGCAGGATTCGAACCTGCGACCGGAGCGGTCGCGCAGTTCCAGACTGTAGCGCCTAGAACCACTCGGCCACCCTCGCTGGCGATCATATGCACTGCCCCATACAGTATGTCCAGCACGTGATATCTAGACTGGGCAACAGTGGCATGTAATACCTCTTCACGTACTGTATATTTCCCTGTTTTCAGCAAACAAACTATGAACATGCAAGAACACAAGAAGACACACTACCTAAGATCCACACTGGTCACTTTAAGAAACATACTTAACCTTATGTTTGTCTCGTCCATAAAGCACTAGCGAGATCGCTTGCAAAATGTGTACAACAAGTGAAATTATTTTACAGATTGCACATATTAACGTTTTCTTTCCAGATGCGGGAGAAGGTTCATACATCTATGAATATTTGACAGGTACGAATTAAAGAATGAGTATGTCATTTTCACAGTTTTTCGCAAATCATTTAAGTCTGCTATGATAGGCGCATTATAAGTGGCGATGAATTAAAATTCTTGGTTCTAATATTTGCCGTGACCTAACCAGTGACAATGTTTCCACTACACGTTAAAACACGCTCAGACTTCTCGAAACGATGTTTCACAACTAACAACTTTTTTTTCCAGTGGGTGATTGAGATATAAGAAAACAATGACAAACTCATCATACTATTATATTTACAAGGAGACTATTTGTTGTCGTCCCACTTGTACTAGTTGATTGTGGTGCCATTAGCAACAACGTCATATCTGACATATTTTGTTCGAGAAGCAGAGGACCACAGAAACACCATACGAACGAGACAATTATACTTGTGAAACGTACACTTATCTAAATGTATTACAAAGAACTCATAAAGTTTGACCCTAGATAACTATAGGAAGGGTATAACAATTTATAGAAAATTGATTATCATACACAACGAAGATACTACCCGGTCCAATACAAAATTTTTCATATATTGTCAGTGTTAAGGATCTGCTAACGTGCCATATACTGGCAAGAACCTATCCACAGGGAGCTTCTTATTCGTTATTCCTCAATATTAACCAGACTGTTTTCTCACAATATGAACTTGCATACTCAGAGTCACGTACACTACTGGCCAGTAAAATTGTAACACCATGAAGATGACGTGCTACAGACGCGAAATTTAACCGACAGGAAGAAGATGTTGTGATATGCAATTGATTATCATCTCAGAGCATTTACACAAGGTTGGCGCCGGTGGCGACATCTACAACGTGCTGACATGAGGGAAGTATCCAACCGATTTCTCATACACAAACAGCAGCTGACCGGCTTTGCCTGGTGAAACGTTGTTGTGATGCCTCGTGTAAGGAGGATAAATGCGTACCATCACGTTTCCGACTTTGATAAAACCCGAATTGTAGCTTATCGCGATTGCGGTTTATCGTATCGCGACATTGCTGCTCGCCGTGCTGGATCCCAACGGCCTCGTATCACTAGCAGTCGAGATGACAGGCATCTTATCCGCATGGCTGTAACGGATCATGCAGCCACGTCTCGATCCCTGAGTCAACAGATGGGGACGTTTGCAAGACAACAACCATCTACACGAACAGTTCGACGACGTTTTCAGCAGCATGGACTATCAGCTCGGAGACCATGGCTGCGGTTACCCTTGACGATGCATAACAGACAGGAGCGCCTGCGATGGTGTACTCAACGACGAACCTGGGTGCACGGATGGCAAAACTTCATTTTCTCGGATGAATCCACGTTCTGTTTAAAGCATCATGATGATCGCATCCGTATTTGGCGACATCGCGGTGAACGCACATTAGAAGCGTATATTCGTCATCGCCGTACCGGCATATCACCCGGCCTGATGGTATGGGGTGCCATTGGTTACATGTCTCGGTCACCTCTTGTTCGCATTGACGGCACTTTGAACAGTGGACGTTACATTTCAGATGTGTTACGACCCGTGGCTCTATCCGTCAGTAGATCCCTGCGAAACCCTACGTTTCAGCAGGATGATGCACGACCGTATGTTGCAGGTCGTGTACGGGCCTTGGTGGATACAGAAAATATTCGACTGCTGCCCTGGCCAGCACATTCTCCAGATCTCTCACCAATTGAAAACGTCTGGTCAATGGTGGCCGAGCAACTGGCTCGTCACAATATGCCAGTCACTAGTCTTGATGAACTGTGGTATCGTGTTGAAGCTCCATGGGCAGCTGTACCTGTACACGCCATCCAAGCTGTAGTTGACTCAATGTTCAGACGTATGAAGGCCGTTGTTACGGCCAGAGGTGGTTGTTCTGGAAACTGATTTCTCATGATCTATACACCCAAAATGCGTGAATATGTAATCACATGTAAGTTCTAGTATAACATATTTGTCCAATGAATACCCGTTAGTCATCTGCATTTTTTCTTGGTGTAGCAATTTTAATGGGCAGTAGTGTATTTGACAAACAAGTGTGGAGCTATGTTATTGTTGTAAGAGAATATTCTACTCCGAAAAAACTGATGTGTGGTTATATTGTTTGGAGAGCTGAGAATCTGAAGATGACAGCTAGTTACAGTAGTAACCGATCATAAAATAAACTGTATAATGTCAAACGATCTTCGCTTCTAATATTACAAATTACAACGTAAGAACGCTCCAAGAACATTCGTAAATTATATGGGAGTCTAACAGTCGTCAAACCCCAAGCGGCTGATCGTCCAACTTGGGCCTTAAAACCTGCCAGCTATTGCTCACCACATATCGTCACTCTACTGCGCATGCACTATCGTCATCACGCTGTTAGATCACCTACCTGGCTCTGTTTCATTCGAACTAGTTTGATACTGTCGAAACATTATTGTTTAAATCGTCAAATTTTCTGTTTGGTACTACCACACTATTCGGTATTAATGTTTCACTGAAAAAAGCGCTTGTTATAAGCTTACTATCTGAGGCTATTCGCAATTCGCAATTACATGGGTGTGTTGCGAGAAGATAATTTTCAGGTAGTGTTATAACATGCGGTGTGCGTTGTTGATTATTGCACATCATCATTCTGCGGAAAATGTAATCACATGTCTGTTCTAGTATAACATATTTGTCCAATGGATACTCGTTTATAATCTGCATTTCTTCTTGGTGTAGCATTTTTAATGGCCAATAGTGTATTTGGGGCACAAGTGAATCGACGCAAGCCCCAAAATCAAAAATATATGTACATTGTGGTGAACATTGTATCTTCTAAAAAGCTATAATAACTGCTTGAGTTAAGATACGCTATGACACGCATAACAAGAGTTTCGTTTTGACGTCACATAAATCGATCAGTAAAATATCCTGTCTTCCTCGTCTGCATCGACATCAAAGGTGGAGTGAATGTTTACGTCTAATCTTATTTAAACTAAACAATAGCTATGTTGATGGTTTTCCTGTTGAATTTTGTCGCCCGACGTTTCTCCACCGATTTTTCTGAAGTTTCGTCAGTACGAGTACTCCAGATTCTCACAGAAAATTTGTGCTCGGCCGGAACTCGAACCCCAATTTCCCGCTTTACGCGAGTGGTCACCTTAAGAGTTTTTCTTTCCTTCTTTTTCTTTTTTTAAAATCCGGGCAGGCTTCCGGGACCGACTGAAACTTCTACACGTCACCTTGTGTCTAGGTTCAGTACTCGCACTATTGCTCTATTTCTGTGACTCCCACACAGGCATAGGCTTATGTTTACTGTCGTGACCTTGTCTACGCATGAAGCATTATATTATAGCGCCTGTGATTTTACTGCGTTGTGTGCAGTTATGCATGTATATTTGAAGTACACTGCTGAGTACGTTGTAAAATAGCAGGCTCTGCACTATAGCAGTCATTGTCAAAGCCTCACCAATTTCGAACACCTACATTGTTGGCCGTCAAACGTTGTTCATATCATCTGTTAAAATACACAACCACTGAACGTGGATGTATTATTTAGATACTGGATGGCAAAGCTGTTTGCTACAGCGTTAATTCGCAGCTGAATACCATTTAATACTGTAGTTTTTAACCAATAATTATGCAACCAAAATAGATTTCAGAAACAAGCATTGTAAATATTTCATTCACAGCAAAGACCGTTGTGATACTGCGTTCTATTATTAACGACGATCTGAAAATGTTTTCCCCGGTGTCAGTGTAATATGTAATGACAAATATTATATGTCATGTTAAATTCCGTAACAGAAATCAAATGAAGGGGAAAATTAAACACTGAAGGCGTATTAGGGGATAAAGTAACAAATAAACTCTTAAACATTGAAAAATATATATCTCGTAGGACATGATATCCGTCGCAATTTAATAGTTTAATATATATTTCCTGAGATCGATATCGACCTTTCTTACGTCAAACATTGAAACCTGTGTGCCATTGAAGGAAACTAAGTATTTTGGAGGAATTGTTGCGTTGGCTAAAGGTGTCAGGAAGTAACAGTGTGTGCTTTTCCCTCCTTATAGTAGTTTTCTTCACAACAAATGTCATCTTTGACTTATTCTAACAAATATAACTTCCCTTTTATGAGCGCAAATATTTAGAGGTTAACACAGCTACGAGTAATCAAATACTTTAAAAAATGCCATGTTGCACCATGGCCTGTTGCCGCTTTGGCGACTTGCGTGTCTATAAAAGCAGCCCTACCCGTTTTTCCACGAACAGTTACCTACACAAGCACTAGCCAACACAAACGTTCCTTAAATTTGGTGAGCGGGCGGGAAATGGTGCCACCAACGCGCAAGACCGTTGGAATTCAACTAGTTGTAAACATTTTGGTAAACCTGGAGTCAGGTTGTCTGGGAGTGGAAGGACCGGACAGAACAAAGGGTGAACATCATTCTTATGAAGATTTTTATTAACACTTACCACCAAAATTATCAATTAGACCACCAGAACTTTGACAAATTAAGGCAAATCTGTTCAATAAAATTATTTACAAATAGTTACTGATAATCGATCAAGAATGTTATCAAATACTTGAGTGAGATCAGACAGCAAAAGGTTATAGTGTTAATTCAAAAAGTTGCCCTCAACTCTCCCAAAGTCTTTCGTGATAACATGACGTATGAAAATTTCACTTTACAATAAACGTTACTCTCTTTCTAAAAATATACAAATTTTGTGCGCCACTTGTTACTACAGTTGAAATAATTATAGAAAATTTCAATAAGAGACGCAATGTAATATTTCACGAATTGAGACTACATAACAATCTCTTCAAAGATTCTAATGAACAGTTTTCAAATAGATAGGCCACAATAGGTTTAGAAATTGGGCCTAAAGTACAACAAATATTTCAAATTTACATTACAAGGAGTACAGTAAAAGGAAACAAAACAATTAAAGCTGCTTGATATGAGACCATCACGCGTAGGGCCTTGTAGTCCAAATGAACGGACCTGAAATTATTTAGGGCGGCCCTATACGCTGCTCACCACACTCCTTTCCTAAGTAATCAGTAAGTACACACCCTAAGGCACATGAACAGAGAATTAATTATTAAGTAAAACGAGTCAAATTGAAGAAATCAGATTGCATGGTGACAGTCAATAAAATGTCGTGCGACTAGGGCCTCCCGTCGGGTAGACCGTTCGCCTGGTCCCAAGTCTTTACATTTGACGCCACTTCGGCGACTTGATCGTCGATGGGGATGTGATGATGATGATTAGGAAAACACAACACCCAGTTACGAAGCAGAGAAAATCTCTGACCCAGCCGGGAACCGGACCCGGGTCCTTAGGATTGACATTCTATCGCGCTGACCACTCAGCTGCCGGGGGCGGACATGGTGACAGTGTAGACAATACTTTTTGTAAATGATAAGGCAAGTGGCCAAGGCAACCATCCCCACTTACATCTCATAGTGAAGCAGTTCAGCCATCAACAAAGATTCAGCTTCCAATCATGGCACAAGGCGGTAACGGTAAATACACTCCTGGAAATGGAAAAATGAACACATTGACACCGGTGTGTCAGACCCACCATACTTGCTCCGGACACTGCGAGAGGGCTGTACAAACAATGATCACACGCACGGCACAGCGGACACACCAGGAACCGCGGTGTTGGCCGTCGAATGGCGCTAGCTGCGCAGCATTTGTGCACCGCCGCCGTCAGTGTCAGCCAGTTTGCCGTGGCATACGGAGCTCCATCTCAGTCTTTAATACTGGTAGCATGCCGCGACAGCGTGGACGTGAACCGTATGTGCAGTTGACGGACTTTGAGCGAGGGCGTATAGTGGGCATGCGGGAGGCCGGGTGGACGTACCGCCCAATTGCTCAACACGTGGGGCATGAGGTCTCCACAGTACATCGATGTTGTCGCCAGTGGTCGGCGGAAGGTGCACGTGCCCGTCGACCTGGGACCGGACCGCAGTGACGCACGGATGCACGCCAGGACCGTAGGATCCTACGCAGTGCCGTAGGGGACCGCACCGCCACTTCCCAGCAAATTAGGGACACTGTTGCTTCTGGGGTATCGGTGAGGACCATTCGAAACCGTCTCCATGAAGCTGGGCTACGGTGCCGCACACCGTTAGGCCGTCTTCCGCTCACGCCCCAACATCGTGCAGCCCGCCTCCAGTGGTGTCGCGACAGGTGTGAATGGAGGGACGAATGGAGACGTGTCGTCTTCAGCGATGAGAGTCGCTTCTGCCTTGGTGCCAATGATGGTCGTATGCGTGTTTGGCGCCGTGCAGGTGAGCGCCACAATCAGGACTGCATACGACCGAGGCACACAGGGCCAACACCCGGCATCATGGTGTGGGGAGCGATCTCCTACACTGGCCGTACACCACTGGTGATCGTCGAGGGGACACTGAATAGTGCACGGTACATCCAAACCGTCATCGAACCCATCGTTCTACCATTCCTAGACCGGCAAGGGAACTTGCTGTTCCAACAGGACAATGCACGTCCGCATGTATCCCGTGCCACCCAACGTGCTCTAGAAGGTGTAAGTCAACTACCCTGGCCAGCAAGATCTCCGGATCTGTCCCCCATTGAGCATGTTTGGGACTGGATGAAGCGTCGTCTCACGCGGTCTGCACGTCCAGCACGAACGCTGGTCCAACTGAGGCGCCAGGTGGAAATGGCATGGCAAGCCGTTCCACAGGACTACATCCAGCATCTCTACGATCGTCTCCATGGGAGAATAGCAGCCTGCATTGCTGCGAAAGGTGGATATACACTGTACTAGTGCCGACATTGTGCATGCTCTGTTGCCTGTGTCTATGTGCCTGTGGTTCTGTCAGTGTGATCATGTGATGTATCTGACCCCAGGAATGTGTCAATAAAGTTTCCCCTTCCTGGGACAATGAATTCACGGTGTTCTTATTTCAATTTCCAGGAGTGTACTTAATTGTCACGCGGTACGGAAAACATAGGTGGATGGAAGACGCGAACGGCTGACTGATGAAATACACTTACGTAAACACAAGCTTGGCTTTGAAATATAAGCCCCTAAAATAAAAGCAACAAAGTTTCTCCAGTGAGGCGCATAAGCTTGCGTCATCCAAATAGCTGAAGAATGCGGCTTGGTTATTACAGAAGATAAATTTAACATTAAGGAAATTTACAAAACCTTGTTTTGACAAGGGCTTTCAAATAGATTCTGTATATCTGGATTTTCGGAAGGCTCTTGATACTGTACCACACAAGCGGCTAGTAGTGAAACTATCGTCTCAGTCATGTCACTGGATTCGTGATTTCTTGTCACAGTTCGTAGCAATTGACGGAAAGTCATTGGGTAAAACATAAGTGATTACTGACATTCCCCAAGGTAGTGTATATGCCCTTTGCTGTTCCTTATCTGTATAAACGATTTGGCAGACAGTCTGAGCAGCTGTCTTAGGTTGTTTGCAGATGACGCTGTAGTTTATCGACTAGCAAAGTCATCAGAAGATCAAAACAAATTGCAAAACGATTTAAAAAATATATATGTGTGGCGCGAAAATTCACAGGTGACACTAAATAACGATTTGGGTTGGACATCATTAAAACAAACACGTTTTTCATTATGGTGGAATCTTCACACGAAATTTCCATCACTAACTTTCTCCTCCGAATGCGAAACTATTTTGTTGACACCGACCTACATAGGAAGAAGCGACCACCATAATAAAATAAAAGAAATCAGAGCTAGCTCGGAAACACATAGGTGTTCTTTTTTCTGTGCGCTATACGAGAATTAAATAATAGAGAATTGTGAAGGTGGTTCGATGAATCCTCTGCCAGGCACTTAAATGTGGTTTGCAGAGCATCTATGTAGATTCGGATGTAGAACCTCAATAAATTAGAACTCATAACTCGATGAGTTACCAAATGGAAGGAATTATGTTTTCTTACAAGAGACACGCTTCTCAAATCGCCTTGCCAGACACAGGGACAGGGAACAATAACGACAACGACAGCAACAAGTCTGAACCGAGTGCAAAATAAAAGCAGCACGACACGCTCACAACGGGGGAGAACATAAGTCTTTACGAATGCCGCGTGGTGACAGCACCGAAGTAACGAACTAAAACTCACCAAGCCTATGAAAACTCTGTGGAGTGACAACACTGGAAAAATTCGGAGCCGCCAGGAGACGTGTGGATGACAACTACCCACTGCTCGTCTCCAGACCTGGTTGGCCAATGTAATAACGTGTCCACTCCGGTTTTCCGTGCAAGTCCCTCTTGACCGTTAGATGCTCAGCCAGACCAACCTGGCGGGCCGGTGTGGCCCTGCGGTACTAGGCGCTTCAGTCTGGAACCGCGTGACCGCTACGGTCGCAGGTTCGAATCCTGCCTCGGGCATGGATGAGTGTGATGTCTTTAGGTTAGTTAGGTTTAAGTAGATCTAAGTTCTAGGGGACTGATGACCACAGATGTTGAGTCCCATAGTTCTCAGAGCCATTTGAACCATTTTTTGAACCAGACCAACCTGGAAGTCACATGGGAGGTAGAACTAACAACAAGCCCATTGCCCTGCAGACCTGCGCTGCCGTACGGCTTTACGTTTTCAACAGCACTCGCGACAGATGTCCCATGCCCCTTCACACCAAAGATTGTACTCCATGAGACATGCGCGAGGTACCAATCGTGAGCAGTTCAGCCTCCTCCCGCCCCAAAACAGGAACCCTAGCAAGGGGATGGGGGGGAGGGGGGGGGAGGGGAGGGAAGGGCGCGAGGCTCACTAAGGAATCTTTATTAATACTACCTCTCTTCATTGGCTAAGGTGTACCCTCAACTAATTTCTACTCATTTCGTTGCGGACCCTCTGCATGGTCGGAGTGGGTACCTCCAACACCTTATAATGACCCACAAACCGTGGTGACACTTTCCCAGACGCGTCACTCGCAGAGACTCTACACCTAAAATTTCTCACGTAGACTAAATCTCCGACCTGAATGTTCACCAAACGTCGGCTCTGATTGTACTGCCATGCTTCCCATTTATAGGCCCTCTGCATGTTTAATCTTGCTCTAAGCCAATTATCCTTGATTAACTCAGGACTAATATCATTGGGCAACAACTTATGTACGGACCAGATATTTGATAAAGGGGAATTAAGGGGATAGGCAAACATAAGGGAAGCAGTGGTAGCTCCGCGTTCCTCATGTCCGGCGGTATTAAAAGCTAGATTACGCCATGGTAAAGAAAAATTGCATTTAGTTTGAGCCTCAGAGTGAAAACCAATGAGAAAGGACTTTAACTTACGATATTGACCCTAAGCCAAAAATGATTAGGGGCAGTAAGTCATCGTGGTGACGTGTTTAACGCCTGGTCGGAAATATAAGTTTGAAAATTCGTCAAAGAGAAACAAGGCGCATTATCGGTGACAATGACCTTCGGAGGACTGATCTAAGAGAAAATATTACTCAAACTACGTCTGGCAGTAATGCTGCTACTTCTGTCTCTAAGTTGGTCGTAGGTTGTGTTCCAAAACTGAACAGCATAGAGACAGAAGTGATGACACTTTGTGCAGGACCTGACCATCATTTTGCAGGACAATGCTCAACCACGTGCAGTGCAAGCTGTTACTGATTTGTTTGACTATGGGGCTGTTAAGAGGTATACCACATACTGCACTCCCCTGACTTAAGCTCTCGTGAGTTCATCTCGATATCTAAACTGAAGGAAACACTTCACGGCATTCGCTTCAGAACTGCTACAAATTCGTCGGGCAATAGACGGCTCCGCTCGAACTGTCAACAAAACTGGCACTGCTAAGAGTATCCTACGACTTCCACAACGATGGCAACGGGTTATACACAATGCTGGTGCTGACTTTGAAAGTCAGTTCAAAATGGTTCAAATGGCTCTGAGCACTATGGGACTTAACATCTACGGTCATCAGTCCCCTAGAACTTAGAACTACTTAAACCTAACTAACCTAAGGACAGCACACAACACCCAGCCATCACGAGGCAGAGAAAATCCCTGACCCCGCCGGGAATCGAACCCGGGAACCCGTGCGTGGGAAGCGAGAACGCTACCGCACGACCACGAGATGCGGGCTTGAAAGTCAGTAAAACTTTGAAACACGTACCTGTTTTGTACGAGCTGTAAATAAATAGTTGCCAGTATTCAAGTTCCAATCCTCGTATTTGAAAACAGCCATGACAAACGTTGTAGGCAGATAGAATTTAAGCGCTTCATCGCTGCGTTCGCAGTGGCAGAGGATGTTCTTCAGCAATTCGTAAGCGGGAATTTGCTTATCGGCTCCTAGCTAGTCGCTAATGGGGCCCAAGTTTGAGGAGAAGGAGGAGAAGGAGAAGGAGATTATGGATTAACGTCCCATGGACAGCGAGGTCGTCAGAGACGGATCGCAAGCCCAAATGAGAAAAGAATGAAGAAGGAAAACGGCATTGCCCTTTCAAAGGAACCATCCCGGAATTTGCTTTAAGAGGATTAGGGAAACCACGGAAAACCTAAATCAGGAAAGCCGAACACGGGTTTGAAGCACCATCCTCCCGAATGAGAGTCCAGTGTGCTAACTACTGCTCTACCCCGCTTCATGAGCACAACTTGGGGTCCTGCTCTTGTTGCTCATGGTCAGCAAACAGTACCGGAATCTCGGTAATAACTGAAATGATCTCTTCGACCATGCTGCTTAAGGTATCCTCTACAACGTTATTATGCACCTCCCCCTCCCTCCCCCCAGTGTGGCGCACATTGAAGCGGAAGGTGGAAATACGGCCAGTCCAAGTAGTATTTAAATTTCTATAGCGTGAAGAAGACGTCCAGTGCTTATAACTCATAAATAGATTATTCCTTCCCAGCTGGAGACAAATTGGCTCTGAGCACTATGGGACTTAAGATCTATGGTCATCAGTCCCCTAGAACTTAGAACTACTTAAACCTAACTAACCTAAGGAAATCACACAACACCCAGTCATCACGAGGCAGAGAAAATCCCTGACCCCGCCGGGAATCGAACCCGGGAACCCGGGCGCGGGAAGCGAGAACGCTACCGCACGACCACGAGCTGCGGACAGCTGGAGACAGAGGCCTCCGTTCGCCGACTTGCTCCTGAAGCAACTCGTATATTAGAGGCGTCAGTTTTGACCACAAAATGTTGACTGAAGACAGGACCGTCCAGAACAGGAGCATTACGGAAAGCGATGTTAAGTGCATCAAATGCAGCCTGCTGACTGTCTGTCTATCTGGCTAGACAAATGGTCCGCCCTTCTTTCGCAACCAGTTTAATGGAGTGGCTAGCTCAGGAATCCTTGGAACGAATTTTCGGAGAAAGTTAGTGATTCCAATGGAACGGTGTACCTATTTCTTAGTCTGAGGAGGGTGAGAACTGTAAATAGCTCAGGTCCTAGACTTATCACTATCACCGCGAACTAAGGTAAATTCAGATGGTTTGACAGCTAGCTCCCTTCGCATCAGACGCTCCAAAACCAGTCGAAAGTGCTCCAAGTGTTCGGAGAAGGTGTCACTGTAAATGACAACATCGTCTAAGTAGTTATACACTCACTTTAACTTCAGATCTACGGGCACGGATTCGAGTAACCTAGAAAGAACTGACGTCCCAGTAGCAAGGCCGAAAGGCAGCTGGTTGAATTCATATAAGTTCCAGTAAGTGTAAAAGGCAGTGGCCACCTTGGATTCCTCGGCAATTGGAATCTGGTAATACGCCTGGTTAAAATCGAAAATAGGAAAATAGTAGGCTCTACGAACCCATGATAAACACCCATGTAGATCACGAAGAGGGACAGACTCGAAGATTACTTTATCACTAAGGACATAATAGTCCAAGATCTGTAACCCTCCCCATTATTCTTGGGCACCAGAAATATCGGCGCTGCATAAGGTGAGCATTTTGTCTACCAACTCACGCAATACCTTCACCTTAGGTGCGATTGCCTGACTGGAAGATGGTCGGAGAGTGAAACCCGGTATTCAATACGATTAGTCGCACCTAATTCATCTGTCAACACATCTAGGAAAACACGCAACATATTGATCAAAAACTAATCCCTTTTTGCTTACAAAATCAAACCCCAGGAGGTGGTGCTAAACCCCCGACTACCAATACATCCAGTAGCCAAGAATAGTCACAGACGCGATGAGATCCTATCGAAGTAAGAGCTTATCCATTAACAGTTCTACAAGTTCTGGCCAGGAGCTTTAAATTAGAAAACTTACAAATGATACGGTATCGGGCGTACCATCTACGGCTCATTAAGGAAAGACTGCTGCCGGAATCTAATACCACACAGGCTCATGACTGACCTCACCCCTTTTACCTTATTAATGCATTCAGCAAAGTGAAAAAGGTACTACGTCGTCCCTGCCTGTGGCGTCAATTTTCGAAACGCCTTTTTCCGTTGACCTCACACTGGCGAGCAAAATGCCCCTGCCGATCACAGCGAAAACACCTATCTTGGGAGAACCTCATCTTGCTAGCGGAAACGGCGCCCAAGGTGGTTTTGGCATAAGATGGAGATAACGCCTTCTCATAACCCGTCCTTTCAACGGCTTGTTTAACCCCGTCCACGATGGTGACAAGTTATCCATGCCATGACAGGTAGTCGTCCGTACGACAAATAAGACCCTGAAACGATCCTCCGGTTTAATCTCCTGCTACATGGTGGCAACAACATCGTGTTCAGCCAGCTCAACTGAAAACTGCGGCCCATGAGACATTTTTAAAGGTAACTAGTTCTTCTCAACTAACAGTAAAACTCAAGTACCGAGCAAGGTGGCGCAGTGGTTAGCTCACTAGGCTCAAGTCCGGCCATTCTGATTCAGGTTTCCCATCATTTCCCTACTTCGCTTCAGGCGAATGCCGGGAACGTTCCTTCGAAATGGAACGGCTGACTTGGTTCCCTAATCCGATGGGACTGATGACCTCGCTTTGTCCCCTCCCCCAAATCAACCAATCAATCTAAAACTCAAAAATTTAATCAACTCCTGTTGAGTATCAGTAGAAAGGCAATCTGTCCTGCTCGACACATTCAAGAAGGGATTAAGTAATTTAGCAAAACTGTACTGCCAGTTCTTTGCATCGCCATTTCTGGACACCAGAAAAACGGTCTCGTTTTCGCTAAACCACTGGATTTGCAGTTAACCAAGACCCTGTTCAACCTACCACTCTTAGGCACTCAAACTAATGTAGTTGATCAACCTAAGGTTTGAACTGGGAATGCGTGACTCCTGGCGCCAGGTCTTCAACTCTACGCAACCAGTGCGTAATATGGGCCTGCATGCGGTACAACTAAGCGCACGATTGGGCACCAAAGAGCAGAAACTATAAGGTCCGCTCTATCTCTGAGAAGACAGCGACTTCGTACTCGATAGCCACTCTCACCTGACCAACACGTGTCGCTTTCACCTGAACCAGAGCCCCCAAAGCTGCGTGAAGAAGCGCCAATAGCTCTGCAACGTCCCTGTCCTCTGTCAATCCTCGAGGCTACGTAACAGACGAATGCACCTGAAACCCAAAGCCAAAAAACAACAATTTGTGTTTAGCCAGACGCAATACTAGTATGAAAGTGTAATTTCACACACACACAAATGGCTCTGAGCACTATGGGACTTAACTACTGAGGTCATCAGTCCCCTAGAACTTAGAACTACTTAAACCTAACTAACCTAAGGACATCACACACATCCATGCACGAGGCAGGATTCGAACCTGCGACTGTAGCGGTTCACACACACATACATACACACACACTCACACACACACATACTATACGACTGATGTTCATTAAAGTTCAGTCTTTCAGATACCAGAAACATCAACGCTCTAGCTACCCGAATGGTAAGCACTACTGGCATAAGGTGGTCTGGGAGAGGGACGACCGAGTCACATAAGGGTTGAACATCATTCGTATGAAGAAGTTTATTACCTGCCGGCCGGTGTGGCCGTGCGGTTCTAAGCGCTTCAGTTTGGAACCGCGTGACCGCTACGGTCGCAGGTTCGAATCCTCCCTCGGGCATGGATGTGTGTAATGTCCTTAGGTTAGTTATGTTTAAGTAGTTCTAAGTTCTAGGGGACTGATGCCCTCAGAAGTTAAGTCCCATAGTGCTCAGAGCCATTTGAACCATTTTTATTACCTCTTGTCAGCAAAATAATTTTATAAATTACGCCAACAGAACCTTGACAAATTAATATAAAACTATGTAATAAAAGTGTTTAAAAACCGGTACTGATAGTCGATCAACAATGTTGTTAAATATTTCAGTGAGTTGACGAACAGCGCAAAAACGTGAAGCCACCAAGAGACGTGTAGATGACAACGACCCACCGCTCAGCTGCAGACCAGGTCAACCAAAGGAATGAGGTGTCCACTCTAGTTTCTGGAGTACGTCTCTCGTGGTCGGAAGATGCTCAGCCATACCAACTTGGAAGTCACATGGTAGAACAAACAGGCGGCCCGTTGTCCCGCAGACTGCTGTTCTGCCGCATCACACACTACCTCTACCCGGAAAAACACTCTCAACCGCACTCGCGGCAAACGTGCAACGTCTTCAAAATGTTCACATATGTGTGAATTCCTAAGGAAACAAATTGCTGAGATCATCGGTCCCTAGACTCCTACATTACTTACACTACCTTAAACTAACTTACGCTAAGAACAGCACACACACCCATGCCCGAGGGAGGACCTGAACCTCCGGTGGGATGGAGCACGCAATCTGTGACATGGCGCCTTAACCCATGTGGCCACTCTGCGCGGCGCCACGTCGTCGCGACAAAGATTGTGTTGCAGTAGAGGTGGCGTGACCGATCGATCGCGCTACGTTCTACTGGAACTGAAGTATACATAGCATGCTCCAAGCGTAACAAAAAAGATGCATTAAAACAGTAAAATCCTACATCTAGATTTACACTGAAAAGTCTACAACGGAGCATGACATTATGAGCATATCTATCTGGATGTTTCTTTATTTACTTTACCGTAGCGTCTTATCTTTTGGTTGGTTGGTTTGGGGGGGGGGGGGGAGAAGGGGTGGTACCAAACTACGAAACATCGTGGTCATCAGACCGTTCGGGTTAGGGAAGGATACGGAAGGAAATCGACCGTGACCTTTCAAAGGAACAAGCCCGGCATTTACCAGAAGTGATTTAGGGAAATCATGGAAAACCTACACGCAGGTTTGAAACGTCGTTCTCCCGAATGAGAATCCAGTGTGCTAACATCTGCGCCACCTCCCTCGGTGGTTTACCTTTTCCAGTTACTATATGTTTCTACTTGCATTAAAATAAATTCAAGTAAACTTTGTCATTCTACAGCCAGACCTCGAAGACAACCGACAAAACATCGGAAGTTGGGGATGGATATTTTCCGAGTGGCGGGTAGTTGGTCGTTGTTCCTGGGAGAGGAGACCAAACAGAGAGGTCATCGGTCTCATTGGATTAGGGAAGGACGAGGAAGGAAGTCGGTCGTGCCCTTTCAAGGGAACCACCGCGGCATTAGCCTCTAACGATTTAAGGAAATAACGGAAAACCTAAATCAGGATAGCCGGACGCGGGATTGAACCGTCGTCCTCCCGAATGTCAGTCCAGTGTGCTAACCACTGCGCCACCTCGCTTGGTGTGGCGGGTGGTCATAATTAATGTGCAGCAACTTACAGAGGTCCTATTTTGTATGTACGAACTGTTTGTGAAATAATACTGTAAAGGAAGCACCTGTACTCTTACTTTAAATTTACGCATTTATGAGAGTGTATGTACTAAGTCTCATATCTAATCGCTGGACTAATTTTGTTAGTCTGATAGTTTTGTAGTTGATGTTTTGTTATCTGTTGTGAATTTAGATTTTTGTAGCCTCGCTCTCGTAAGGTATTGACGCCATTCTGCTGAGCTCACTGTAAAGATTTCTATATAATTGATAATTAGGTCTTCTTAACATGGTATGAAATTAAAGTTATTTTGCTTTTATTTTTAGCAAAATCCTTGTCACTTTTATATGATTTTTAATTTTTATTATGTGTGTTCAGAGGATGGCGTCTGGAACAGAGGCGTCGACCTAACATTGATAGTGGGCGTTAAT
Source organism: Schistocerca serialis cubense (assembly GCF_023864345.2). Classification (NCBI taxonomy): domain Eukaryota; kingdom Metazoa; phylum Arthropoda; class Insecta; order Orthoptera; family Acrididae; genus Schistocerca; species Schistocerca serialis. The sequence continues at coordinate 659,376,383 of NC_064639.1, read as the reverse complement.
GATAGAGCAATTTTCCGTTTTCAGTCGTTACTTTTCATTGTGTCTTAGGCTATACATCCCTGTGATACTTGGACCGATTACTTTATTTCTATCTTACAGGATTTTCCTGCAAAGAATGATTCGGTCATTCGTCTACTAACGACGACGTCATTGTGCGGCCTACACCAGTCGGACACAAGCCTAACGAACATTTACAAGTTTTGATGGTAGTTGATTACCCTTATAAAACTCGCGTTGTACAGTGTCTTGTCGACGTCTCTGGTGCTCATACCGTACAACTGCCCAAAAGTTGTCAGTCCCCCTCCACAAAGTCCGGACATGAATCCCATACAGAATTTATGGAATGGGTTAGGAGACGACTGCAAGGAAAAGTATTTCAACACTTACAAAAGCTTGTATAAAGTATGTCAAAACAGCTGACGCAAGTGTTCCAACGTCTTGGTAGAGGAACAAAGTATTAATTCCTCGTTATTTACTAGTTTTTGGTTTATTTCTGCACTTTGTCCCAAAGCTTTTGCGGAGGAAAATCTATGTTATTTCATATATGAAATTATTTGTATTTTGTGGGTCAGTAAATGAAGTAAAATGATCAATTTATTGTCTGTGAATGTCATTCTATCTGTTAGAATTACAAACATAATACATTTAATTGTTTATCTGGTATTTCTCAAAGTCAATACAAAACTATTCTGTCTGTACCAGTGGTTATGAAAAGCACTGTATACACAAAGAATATGTGCTAAACTGTCGCCTTGTACAGATCTAAAAGTCACCTAAATACAACGAACAGCCCTTCTGTAGATTTGCAGCACATATGTTTCGTTCCTGTTTGTTTTGCTGTTACATGCTATTTCTCGCTCGGATATCGGTTGACATGGCCTGTACTCTTTTGTGTCACGTAAAGTACACACTACGTATTCATTATTAAAGAGCTATTTGAGATTGTTTTGTGTTGCGCGTAAAACCAGTGAATTGCGTCATGAAATTTTAATTTAAATTGTTAGCAGATGATATCATTGTGATAACAGAGCAGTTCCATTCAGTATGTTCTGAAATTTCATCATTTCTAACCCATGTGTTAATGGCATAATGTCTGCGAATTTGATGGTTTGCTTCTTTTTAGCGAAGCTGAATTTTCGCGTACTATTCCCTTTATTTGAAACGATAGTGTATTGTTTCTCTGTAAAATCAATGTACCTCTGTTTTGTTGTTCCAGTTTTCCTGATTCTCAACGATTATGTCCCTATAATCGGCACATTATTTTTCGTTTCGTCTCGGTAGTATGTGAAACAAGTAAAGTAACACGGACCATATCGTCATGGAATACTACTCTAAGATTATTACTTATATTTCCCCATAAATTTCGTTTGATTCGTCCCTATAAATAACCTTTTGGCATGTAGCTTCATCTTCTATTCCTGGACTCAAATTTGTGTAAAGAATTTCGGCCAGCGTAGAAGTCTGTGAACAGAAATTCATACAAGACATGAATAAATTTCGCAAGACACTGAAGATAACGTGAAATTTACGTTTGTTTTATTTTACATTTCTATCAACAATTCACTGGCGAGCCAGACTTAAACTATAACTGCTCCGTCATAATGTTCTTATTGCATTGGCCACTTACCTATAGACCTGCGCGTAACAGCGGATCAAAGATCTTGTACATCAGATAACAGCTAACGACTGCCAAATAGCGAATGTGTCTGACTTACTTCAGTGACTTAGTAGAACTTAATGCTGAGTGCTCCTTCTTCAGAAGGGGGGGGGGGAGGAGGGGGGAGGAGGAGGGAATGGACAGATTACTTGTAATTATTCTATGACATTACATGATCTACGGAATCTTAAACTGAAATTACTCTTTGGTATTCCCTTTCGTATCCATTACTATGTTACCGATCTTAGGCACAATGAAGGTGGAAATAAGGAAATATTACACAGCCCACGAATATACTTCTAGAAAAAGTTTCCTCGACTATTTCATGCTGAGGTAGAAACAATCTTCGTGCGTCTGTGTGTTAAGTGGAATACTATGAGTGTGATTTAAGTAAATTTAAGGAAATTTAAGGAATTTTAGCGATTGTGTTATTCACAGTTCCACCTCTCTCAAACATTCCACCCAATACCGTATTAGCTACACTTAGATACCTTTGCACAATTTGCATTAACATGTCCCATATATTACTCATCTTTTTTGTGTCCCCTTTCTTTATTTATAGTTCCTAGTACCTTTTCTTTTTTACATTCTCCAGTAGTTTCATGTTTCAAACACATCACAATTTCTTTACTATCGCTATTCACATCTTTGCAATAATGCATCTAAGGCCCCTTTTTACCGGGAATTTTTCCTACTCTCATGTTAATATTACCACTGCACACCAAGTCTCTAAGAACTCTACCTTAGCCAGTTAGCTCCTGCCACAATAGACGTAGCTACCGTTTGTATGTGCTTTCATACTTTCTTCCTGATCTGTTAATTTGTCTGTCTAACATAAGAGGTTATCGTAGGTACATATTGAAATGAAGGATAGCAAAAGCTCACGACTTCAATCGATAACATTAACAAAATAAAGTATCACGTGGTGAATGGTGAAAGGTGAATGCTCATGGAACAGCGATGTGAATCTATAACATACAGACAGTGCTATACGAGACGCGTAATAACAACACTGACGTGAATGTGTAGGTAAACAGATGTTCCCTGTCAAAGCGGATTTGCGGGGTCATGCGATTAAATGTTGCAAAGTGTTTGAGTCCATTTGTCACAACCACGAGTGTAAACATGAAACATAGCCCTACAGCCTTTATCAACTTCTTTTTTCGCTCTGTTGCGTTAGATTGCATTTTACAGAGTTACCACCTGTGTGGCCGAGTGAGTAACAGCTCCATGACGCAATTTTGTACCATTCTCCCTCTTTTGGTTTAAGCTGAAATGAAGAGCCGAAATTACGACTGGATTCATATCACTTCAAAATTCATAGCATGTAGATTTTAAGCTTTCTCTCCACCATGTGCACAAAGAGTGTGATGTTAGTCTACGTAACATCACATTTACTTCATTTTAAATAACTTTGGCCTCAATTTAACAACTGATAAGAGTAATTTAATGAGTATTCATAAACGTAAATATTTATCCCTGTTTCGACCGGTCAGACTCCTCACACCTTGAGTATTACAAATCACACAGAAATTTAGCTTCACCGTCTGTAGTCGGTCTGGTTGGAATAACACACGGTTATTGTAAATATGTGAAGCGATTTCATAAAGTCACTGTATCTACACTAATCGACATATTGTCACAAAACTCAGCACTTATACAGAAAAACTCAAAACGTTTTGCATCGCTGCAGTGGCACTACAGATTTCTGCCACCAGAGCGCAGCAGGAAGCAGTTGGGCAAGATGTTGACTGGCCCCTAGATACCGTGATGTTCTGCTTAAAACGCATTCTCATCAATCTGTCGTAACGTTGCAACGATACGAATTCCAACAAACATAAGTCAACTGCCAACTCTATTCGGCTATACTTGAATTCTTCTCCTGTGACAAACTCTTCAACGCATAGTAGCACTTGGAACCTACTACCTCAATTATTTGTTGGATATATTCCAGTCTCTGTCTTCCTCTATAGCTTTTACCATTTAAAGCTCCCTCTAGTACCATGTAGGTTATTCCCCGACGCCGTAACAGATGTGTATCATCGAGATACTTCTTCTGGACACATATTCGTTTCCTCTCCGAGCCTGCGCAGAATCCCCTCATTCCTTGTCTTATTAGTCCCATTCCACCCAATTTACAGTAATATTTGATAGCACCACATCTCAAATGTCTCGATTCTCTTCTGTTTCGGTTTTCCGACAGTCCATGTTTCACTATACACTGCTGTAAAACAAACGTACATTCTCAGAAATTTCTTCCTATGGTTAACCCTTCCCTTTGATATTAGTAGACTTCTCTTGGGCGGGAATAGACTTTTTGCCACTGCTACTCTGCCTTTGATGCCCTCCTTGCTCCGTCCGTCATGTGTTCTCTTACTGTCTAGAGAGCAGAATTCTTTAACATCATCTATACCGTGACCATCAATCCTTTCTCGCTGTTCCCATTTCTGCTACTTTTCATTACTTTAGTCTTTCTTCGATTTTACTGTCAAACCATAATCTGTACTCATTAGACTTCCAGTCAGCAGAACTTATATGCTTCTTCTCTTTCACAGAGGATAGCAACGTTGCCAGCGAATCTCATCGTTCATGTCCTTTGACCTTGATTTTTAATTCCGGCCTTGAACCTTTCTTTTATTTCCATCACTGCTTCTTCGATATATAGACCGGACAGTAAGTGGCGAAAGACTACATCCCTCTCTTATACCCTTTTTGAACGACCAGTTCGTTTTTGATCTTCCACTGATCATTCCCTCTTGCCTCTTGTTTGTACTCTATATTCCGCGTCTCTTCCCACAGCTTTCCCCTATTTTGCTCAGAATTTCGAATATCTTGCACCATTTGACAAAACCGAAGGAATTTTTCCATGTCGAAATACTTTTGTAAACTCGTCTTGAGTTTTCTTTATAATTGCTTCCATTATCAACTATAATGACAGAACGCTCTCTGGTGCTTTTACTTTTCCTAAAGCCAAACTGATCGTCATCTAGCAGATCTTGAAGTTTCTTTTCCATTCTTCTCTATACTATTTATGTCCGCAACTTGGACGCTGATTGTGCGGTAATCCTCGCACATGTCAGGTTTTGCAGTCTTCGGAATTGTGTGGATGATATTTTTCCAGAAGTCGGATGGTGTATCGCCAGATCCATACAGTCTACACAGCAAAGTGAATAGTCGCTTTGTTGCCTCTTACCATAGCGAGTTTCGAAATTCTGATAGAATCTTATCTATTCGTTCTGCCTTATTTGATATTAAGTCTTTCAATGCTCTCTTAAATTCAGACTGTAATACTGGTTCTACTAGCTCTCCCCTATCGATTCCGGTTTCTTTTTCAGTCATCAGGCTAGTCTTTCCCCTCGTAGGAGGCCTTCGGTGTACTCTTTCCACTCATCCGCTATCTTCAGTGGAATTGTCATTACACTCTAATGTTACCACCCTTCCTTTTAATGTCACCGCTTTGTTCTGTCTTTTCTGTACGCTGAGTCAATCCTTCCGACAAACATTGCTTTCTCGATTTCTTCCCTTTTTCTTGCAGCCACTTTTCCTTAACTTCCTTGCAGTTCCTATTTATTCCATTCCTAAGCAACTTGTATTTCTGTATTCCTGAGTTTCTACATCTACAAAATCAATGCTATGTAATAGTGATTTTCAGTCGAAGTCTACAAAAATGGAGTTGGACTCCGCCTTCTGTAAAGACGATAACATTAGACGTAAAAAGAAATGGTTGAGAGAAAGTGTCCATTATCTACGTAAGAAATAAAACCTCACTTACTTCGGACACAGTAATGCCAGAAAAATTACGAACCTTCGATGAGTCTGTTTCGGGAACAATGAATAACATAATACTTTTACTCAGAGTCCGCGGAGTTTAATAGATGTTCTTGTTGTGGATCTCAAAAGTTGGACTTTAACAGGATTCGTGCATACATGGCAAAGGCATCAGACGCCGGTAGGCGACAACACTTTGCAAGAGCTACGAATTTTATGACTCTGGTAAATGTGATTATGAGGAACCATTAATTTCACGAAATGCGTTTGGAATGACATATACGGAACTGATACTAAATCTGTAGTATCGTCATAAGCAAATGTTATATCGTTTCTGAAACGATGACACACACACACACACACACACACACACACACACACACACACACACACATACACACACATAAGCCTTCAGGTACAATATCTCACATATCCTTTGTAAAATATCTTTACTCTCTTACGTTCCTATCACAAAATAATGTTTAGGTATTGGACTAATAAAATATAGCGACAAGCTAAGGTCATGGTTTTAATGTTTCTACATTGTGTCCCCCAACTAGTGTACAACACATGAAACGTTAGTACAACCATGTGAAATTCTCAGTACAAATCACACGTCATTTTCACTTGAATGTTGGTTGTGTCCTGAAAGGGGAGATCCCATCTATGAATTTGTGCAATTCATCGTTTTGTGAAACTTTAGTATTGATAGCACAAAGCCTCATCATCCATGATGATTTTTTTTCCTGAAAATAATTGTCCGCGTTTTGCGTTTGGATCAAGTCGAGGCTGGCGTCCCATCTCGTTGCTTGTGTTCAGAAGTCAAGGTGTATGTAACGTACATTGCAAAGACCTTTTTCTTCTTCAAAACATTATGGAGAATATGTTAAATATTTGATCTAGAGATGTCGCTCTGTGCCGATTTGTGACGCAATAACAATGACACACTAGATCCGCACCGCACGTCCCTTACTTAACACTGCTTACTTATTACCGACCAGTTCAATGCACATTATGTTTTTTACAGTTGTTAGTTCAAGCTGCCACAGCAATTAGTGCGCTGACGTCGCTTAAGAGAGCAGTTTTTTTTTGTTTCAATAGCAAGTTATAGACAAAACTGGTTGACCATATGTTTACCAGTGTAACGCAACAGCCTGTTACGTGGGACTCCGCACGCCTACACATGCTGAATGTGTGTCTAGGGAACCATTCCTTCCTACGGTGGTGACGTTCAGCAGTCGTAACACCGGTCTCCTGAGACGACGGAATGTAGACGACATTCTGCGACCTGCATTCCTGCTGTTTCTGATCTAACATGCCAAAAGTACTTCCGCAGAGGGCGCAAATGCCACATCTGCTCCGAGGCAGCATAGCCCACATGGGAGGGCTAGTTATAACATTACAGGTACTTCGATAAACTGGCCAGGTAGCGTCAGACCAGTCATTAAGTTCACTAGAGTGCTTTTGCACACCTGGGAAATGTCTCGTATAATTTGGGAAAGGAAATATTCGTGTGTGACAATATTGTGTTTAGGTATTGGAGTATCAAGGTGGCTGTAATGTAGCTCGTAAACATAAATTGACTCCATTTGACTTCGAGACATCCTCTATGAGTCCCATTTTGTATTTAGTATGGATTCAACATTCTCGAGCAAAATTATAAAATTGGATGCAGAAGTGTCTCGTACGTAGCCTCTTTGGGAGACTGCATGTGTCCTTTATCCTGATACTCAACCGAAGAATACCACTTGCTTTACCCAGAGATGAACCTATACTGACGAGTTATAACACCGTTACCATCTGTTTCATAGGATATAGGTACCACTATGGAGCACAAAAGTGAAACCATTATGGGTGGAAAGTCCTTATTAGGTTTCCAGAGCTACGTGGCATCATACGGGCTGGTGGCTCGTGGGCGTGAAGTTCGAGCCCAGTGGCATTCAAAATGTATTCTATCGGAATCAGACCAGTCGAATTTTGGGGGCCAAGACATCAATGTTGGATTCTTATCTGTAGCGTGATTCTGACTTTATGACACGTCTTGATCCTGCTTGTGACGGATCTCGTAATCTTGGTATTACTTATCTAAATGGTAGCGGTTAGTCATTGTTAATACTGGTTTCTTTCTGAGCTCATGGCGTAGATAATGTTAGCTTTCTTTGCTAGAAGACACCACAATTAACGATCTTTTTAAAATTCGTCATAAAACTGGGTTTGTAGTCGAACTGAATATTTCGTTGTATCTTTCTCTCTTTAACTTTGATGGGTTAATCAATGAATGAAGATGATAATGTTGATACATGTCTTGCCCAAATCAATTTTAAGCTCTTGCAAGTCAATTACATTCACTTAAAAAGTTATTTTTACCACTTATTATAAAGTCAATATTCATTAACGCTGGCAGTCAAAGATCCTACGCCCATGTTAACTTCCGTCTGATTTGATGAAAAAATGTCGATCACTGTGATGGCTGCGTACTGTAGCGAATGAAAATAGTTAGAGTTCTCATAGTTTCAACTTCGAGTAAGTTCCTACCCCTGAAACTCCCTATCTCACTTCCCTGAATTCATTTAAAAATTGGTAATCATTTGTTTTTAATAATAAAACGTTCCCTTCTACGAAGACAATTACCTTTCAGATAACGTGGAAGGTAGTCATGAAATTAAAGTTTCGAATACTTTTTACACTATTTATTTTCATTATTAAAAGTTACAAGAACTCAAACGAGTTACCAGACAACGTGAGACAAGATGAGCTGAGACAGAATGAGAGGGAGAGACAGTTCAAATGATTCAAATGGCTCTGAGCACTATGGGACTCAACTTCTGAGGTCATCAGTCCCATAGAACTTAGAACTACTTAAACCTAACTAACCTAAGGACATCACACACATCCATGCCCGAGACAGGATTCGAACCTGCGACCGTAGCAGTGGTGCGGCTCCAGGCTGCAGCGCCTAGAACCGTTCGCCCATTTCGGCCGGCGGAGAGACTATTGTCTCGACTATTTATAGACTTACACAAAATAAAAGTTTGAATGGTTATTATTAAATTATTCACAACTATACAAAAATATTAACGAAATTATTTAAAATCACGGCTTATGATCGTATAAGAGTGGCTTTATACTGGACAATGCCATCGCCGTCGGGGAAGACATCAAGCTTGGAGACGTTCAGGTGGTCAGCAAAATTTTCTCTTTGTCCACAGCGGCGAAGGTACCTCCGATGAATACCACAGGTCTCAGGGAAGCCGAGATGAATGTTCCCCATAGAAAAACACTTCTCCCTTCGGTCTATGTACGTGGATGACGACATAGCTGGAAGCAACCATCGACGTGGAACAACAAGAAATATGATTCATCCGACCAGGCGAACCGTTTCCGTTGATCCACGGTCCAATCTAGATGATCACGTGGATCACGTGACCAGCGCAACCGTAACTGACTACTTTGTCCGATAAACATGAAAAAAGGTACGGACTTCCGGCTGGAGAACTCTTAGTTGTGCACTGAATGGTGAGCACCAAAACAATTGCACCAGCACCAACTTCAAACATTGTCGTAATATCTCCCACAGAACTACGCTTATTCTGCCGTGTACAGTGGGCAAACCTTCGACTTCGACGTTCTTTGATTTGTCGTTGACGTCCAACATCTTTTAGACTCCAAATTCTTCAACCAGCTGCCATGGATGCTCAAGTGGTGACATGTCTGTGAGAGCAACAGTGTTCGAAAGCATCCAAGTGAAGATCAGTTTTATTAAATTAGTACGATAATTACCGGTCATTCTAACTAGAGTTTTAAGCTTCAACAGTCTATGAGTTTCTTCATATCTGAGCCCTTTTAAGTTCACCGATATTGTTCGATAACACGCTATAATGCAGCGAACAAACTATGTCAATTCTTGACCTGCTGTGTTGACGCTTAATATTTCAAAGATCTCAGGAAGGCTATATATATTAATAAAGATGTTAGCTTGAGACAGTGTTGATTTAACACAATTATCTTAAATAGTGTAGACGAGCAGGCTGAACTTCGGTTTATGAGGAAGTCGGACAGCGAGAAATTAATTTCGTTAAACCAAAATTGACTCTCGTCCTGGAAAGGAAGAGAGATGTAGAGCAATGGTTAGTGTGTATGTGTATTAAACCGGGGACCTGGAACGACGGAGAGGCATCGTCCCCCCGTAGCCCTCAGTGGTTCACAACCCCACAGCAGGCTACAGCAGTCCACTCACCTCACCGCCCCTCCACAGCGAACGCAGGGTTATTGTGCGGTTCGGCCCCCAGTGGACCCCCCGGGAACGGCTCATACCAACGAGTGTAGTCCCAAATGTTAGCGTGGTAGAGTAATTATGGTGTACGCTTACGTGGAGACAGTGTTTGTGCAGCAATCGCCGGCATAGTGTAACTCAGGCGGAATAAGAGGAACCAGCCCACATTCGCCGAGGCGGATAGAAAACTGCCTTGAAAACCATCCACAGGCTGGCCGGCACACCGGATCTCAACACAAATCCGCCGAGCGGACTCGTGCCGGGGACCGACACGCCTTCCCGCTCGGGAAGCAGCGCGTTGGGCCGCGTGGCTAGCTGGGTGGACTTGCGCTAATGGTTATGGTACTCGGGGCAGAAAGGGACCAGCAGGGCATAGATCCTCATGAGCCCACTCATGTATACAAAGTCATTGATATCCAGAAATAACTTGAAGACGATGATAAGAAGGTTGTTTTGAAAAGCTACAGTACATTCGATATCCTGTCCTATCGGAGTTCATTCCGTGTTCTTTATCGGTCATACCGCCGTCAGCGGGGCAAGACAGCAAAAGGTAGAGAAGCTAACCAGAAACCGGACCATGAACTTCTTCCAAACGTGCAGATGATTTCAGATAGATTGCAGGAATGTCTTTGAGGCAGAGATAAGGCTCCATTTGACTTGGAGAAGATAAGGAGGCTAAGATTTCTGTTCAAGTAATTGTCAGCCTTTCTGTAAACAGATCCAATGAAACAGCGGCAATTTCTGAGATTTCTATAGAGCTACTAAAATAAATTTGAAATCAAGAACAGGGCTTAAAAGTTAGTTACTTAGTATTCCACCTAAGACTAAGACACATACCTTCAAATTATCAATTACCGTAGCAACTTACAAGTCGGCCGCTGTGGCCGAGCGGTTCTAGGCGCTTCACTCCGAAACCGCGCTGCTGCTACGGTCACAGGTTCCAATCCTGCCTCGGGCATGGACGTGTGTGATGTCCTTAGGTTAGTTAGGATTAAATAGTTCCAAGTCTAGGGGACTGATGACCTCAGATGTTAAGTCCCATAGTGCTTAGAACCATTTTCTTCAACTTTACAATTAGCAGCGTGATTAGTATAGAAATTCGTTGCTCTCTCTCCAAGACGTATATACACGCTGAATCGCTTGAATTATAAAGAATCGAGAGCAGTAAAACGGAAATACCGGTATTATCGAAATCCAATGTCAGAGTAATAGAGAGGAATAAATCCGAAAAGATATTTTCATATAAAAGAAAGAAAAAGAGGTACGACATAACCCTAGTACTCTGTATATTATTTGATGAAGAGCCAATCAAAGAAGAGTAAGCAATGTCAGGTGCAGGAATAAAATTTCGAAGACCAAAAACAGCAGTGATAGTCTTCGTTGATGACGTAACCCTTACGGTACAAAATACGATAGTATGATAAATGGAATGGAAAAGCTTCATTCTTGCAGTTATAGAAGAGCTATATTAAGACATTAATACCTTTGCAACACATTTGATTAGGAAAAGTCACTAAAATTAATATGTTCGCCTACTTGGAAACACGACCACACAATACGGCCGAGGCCAATTACAGAATGATGCAGGCGAGGTACGTGGGAAGAAAAACAACTGCCTTCAAAAACGTTGAAGTGGAATTGTGGTAGTATTACTTGGAACTGTACTTTCTTTCCAAACCATCATCTGAGATGAATTGTGGGTATTGTAAAATCTGTAAAAAGAGTTCATTAGAGCTGCAGCACAAGTTCGGATGGTGGAAGGAAAAAGAAGGAAATCGGCGTTGGTCTTTTCAAGAAAGCATCCTACCCGTTGTGTTAAACGATTGACATAAACCAAGGAACCTAAACCCTGATGGTCAGACGTTGAATTGAGCTCCGTCCTTGCGAATGCGAGACCAGTGCCGTCCCCGGATAGCTGCTGTCGTTCTGTAGCTTGATGTCTTGCGCTACGCTCACCGTTGAAGGATGTTTCACTGCTCTCAGAGTGCGGGAGACGCTGTGCGTAATACTGCGGTGGCCACTCTGTGGTCTGCTTCATCCGCCTCTGGAAAGGTGGCTCCTGAGTTCTCTTCAGCAAGTCTGATGACGTGCAAACGTGTGCGTCTTCCTCAATTTAAGATTTCATGCATAACTAATGTCGTAAGTTTGTTACTTTTGCTGTTCACTTGAGCGTGTGACGTTGCTTGAGAAAAGAATACAATGGGGCGCTACTGTTCTACTTCTTTTGAGATCAGCAACCTTTTCTATTTCACTTGCCACGCCCAGAATGTCAGTCTGTATGATATGTGTGTGTGGGTCAGGGTTTTTTAATTTTCTCTCCCTTACAGTGCAACAATGCGGACCTACCTATTCTTGTTCCACACTTTTCTACTAACAGCGTGCTACAAAACCACAGTCTTCCCACTTTTTTGTGTTTACTCCATTCTCTTGCCAAACGGTGCCCTCTCCCTCCCATGTAAAAACGAGACGTTTCTTTTTTTGGACACTCTTGCTGCAGTCGCCAAAGAGTATCTCTGTTCCAATGGAACATGGTTTATTCTAGTTCAGTTTGTTTTGTATAGGTAGGATTCTTTTTAGAGATGAAGTTACCTGCACTTTTAAGTCCATTTAGTAATTAATAGAGTTTTACTTGTGATACTCGTGTCTGAGACTTTGAGCTGAAAGAAATTCGAGTATAATATGAAGTATTGTTGGTGTACTTTGTATAGAGGCAATATCCCTCCAAGTGGGCTCGTCATGTTAGATTCTAAGTTCAGTTTTGTATGTCTTGCTACCATTCTTTAATGCCATTGATTACGCGAAGTTTTAATGTGGCACGTATTTAACGAGAATGAACTTTTCTGGTGTAACAGACTTCGATGTAATATATGTGATGGTCCCGCTTGCTGTTTCTCTGTAGTTTAAATTCCACTTATTATTCATTCTTTTAATCTCCTTCAGCGAGGATTCCCATTTTCATCCTAAGCAAGTCTATTATTAATTTCTTCCCATGCTGTACGTTCTGGAGTTTGAACCTGTTTTTGTGTGATACTGACTACCATGTAGCTTTGGATCTGCGTCATACAGTCCAGAATTCTTTGTATTACAGAGAGCTCGACTCACTGAATATAATGTACTCCTACGTGCATGATTCCCCTATAGCAAATTTTGTTGGAATTTATGCATTTTATTTTCTCGCTTTGTCTGTGGTTCCCGTGTCTATTCGTAGCCTCCCTCTCAAATTGGAAGCTACTACTTATCATGAGAGTAATTAACACCTAACTTTCCCTGGATCAAGTACTTGGAACAAGTACGTTTCACTGGGAGTTCTGGACTTAAATTTTCTCGTCCCCTGTGTGACTGTGTCTTGAGTATTTCGGGAGATCCAACATTAATCTTTCTTCACCAATTCCAAAGCATCATACACCGACAGATGACCTTGCGTCTTTAGTAAGTTCGATAAACGTTTCCTTGTGTAAGGGACTACAGCCAAAAAAAAAAAGAAAATAAAAGCAAAATAAGAAAATATGTTTGTTCGTGATGCAATGACTGCTTTTCTGAGTGCGATTTCCATGTAAGAAAAATCGATTTTATTGGAGCTGTTCTCCAGATGATTCACTTTGTTTCCACACCCCACTCCAGTTATTATTTGATAGGAATTTAATAAGCACGAAGCTCCACCCCATAAGAAACATATAGTAGGAGCATTCGAGCAGTGTGTTGACTCTTGATACGAGTAATGAATCAATAAGGAATCGATTGCCACATTATGACCGTGCAGAATTCCATGCGTTTTTCTTCTTGTGCTCCACAATACTCTGATTATCACTTCAATCATTTTAACGTTGGTTCCGTATTAAATTGAACGTAGAGTGAACGGTGATACTATTTAAGTAAGAGTAGCACAAGTAAAGTATTTCTTTACCACTGTCCGAGTAATTTCAGCAACCGAATAAAAAAGCATTTGATCTGGTGTAAAGGGAGACTTCCTAGGAATGGTAGTCGAATGTTACGAACGAGTAGAAGCCCATCTGGCCAATCCCCCGTTTGGTACGAGGACGTGCTTAAAAGTTATGCCTGCAAATATTTTATTTCTTTCACAATGTCGGTTGAGTTATTACATGCCCTACAATTAATGGGTCGACTTTCCTCCTTCGCTGACACACGTTACCGCAATCTGCAACTACAGGGTCCAAAATAGAGTGTGTGACATGGCGGTGAGCAACGTAATTATGTCAGTGGGTGAGAGATCCTCAGAAAACTAAAAGCGCCAATTACAATAGTTCGTCCACACGTGCAGCACTCAATAATTCAGAATGACAGTGAAATACCACGTACAAGCCCTGGCACGTCTGCCACAATCTGACGCCTTGGGTCCCTTGTCATCCATCAGCCTCCTTACAGTTCCGACTAGGCGCCATCTTGTTTTCATCCGTTTTCGGAACGTAAAGAGGGTCTTCGACGGCTTCACATTGATAGCGCTGAAGCGGTGCGACCATAGATGTGGTCGTGGTTCCATCAACAGAGTCATTCTGCAGCGACAGTATAAACAAATTGATCCCACGCTAGGAGAGAGGCATTCGTCGCCATGGTGGCATTGTTTATAAATATGTATGTAGATATGTAGAATGAAGATACGGCGTGTAAGTGAAGTTTGATTTATTTAAAAACCTTTACGAGCTGTTAGACAAAAAAATACGGAAGCATTACTTTTCAGCAAGCAGTCCTGAATTTGGCCGATGACAGGGGTGAGTTGTGGGAAGCCGAGAAAGCAACCCCCCCCCCTCCCCTCACATAGACTGTAAGGTGGCAAAGATGGCTTGTATGTTGTTTGTAATCGATAATGGCTTGCAAGGCATACCCAGAAGAAGATGTAGACTCAGCTCACAATTTGGAAGAGATGAAGGCTAGGCTGAAGATTAAGAGACAAGTCACGACGAATCAGTGCGCAAAGAAGTGGGATACAAAAGTAATAAGGAATAAAGAAACACGCTTGAAATTCTAGAAGTATATGGATACTGCAATAAGGAACAGCTCAGTAATCACTTTAGTTGTACGGGAATAGACACTTCTAAAATGGATAGTCACAAACGTTGGACAGAAAACCATTGGTACAAGGAAGATAACTGCGAAGAAACCATGGATAACAGAGGAAATACTGGAGTAGGTTGACGAAAGAAGGAAGCACAAAAACGTTCAGGGCAATTTAGGGATACTGAAATACAAGTTAGTTACGAATGAAATAAATGTTATGTGCAGCGAAACTAAGGCGAAGTGGCTTCATGAAAAAAATGAATAAATCGAAAAAAGAAATAACGGGCGGCAAGATTGACTCAGCATACAGAAAAGTCAATATAACTTTCAGTGAAATTAAAGGCAAGGGTGGTAACATTAAAAGTACAATGCGAATTTCACCGTTAAATGCAGAGGAGAATGTAGACCGATGAGAAGACTACATAGAAGGCCTCTAAGAGCGTAAGGACTTTGCTGATGATGCGATAGAAGAAGAAACGGACTTGTCTGATGACGTGACAGAGTAGAAACAGGAGCTGATACAGAAGAGGTAGGGAATCCGGTATTAGAATCAAAATCTACAAGAGATCTCGAGAGCCTAAGACCGAATAAGGCACAAGGGATAGAATTTATAAAATTAGAATTTATAAAATTGCATTTTCTAAGTGTCCTAATAAAACGCAGTCTTCAGTTAGCCTTCCCCACAACATCTTCTTTGTTTTCCTTCCAATTTGAGTTGTTCATAATTGTAATTCCTAGGTATTTAGTTTAAATTACGGCCTTCAAATTTGACTGATTTATCTTGTAACCGTAGTTCAAAGAATTCCTTTTAGCACTCACGTGGATGACCGCACACTTTTCGTTATTTAGGGTCAACTGCCAATCTTCGCCGCATTCAATTTTTTTCGATCTTCTGATAATGATGATTGGTCGATAAACGACAGCGTCGTCTGCAAACAATCTAAGACGGTAAGACAGCTGCTCAGATTGTCTCCCAAATCGTTTATATAGATAAGGAACAGCAAAGGGCCTGTAACACTACCTTGGGGAACGCCAGAAATCACTTCTGTTTTACTTGATGCCTTTCAGTCAATTACTACGAACTGTGACCTCTCTGG
This sequence comes from Schistocerca serialis cubense, assembly GCF_023864345.2. Lineage (NCBI taxonomy): Eukaryota > Metazoa > Arthropoda > Insecta > Orthoptera > Acrididae > Schistocerca > Schistocerca serialis. The sequence continues at coordinate 659,360,575 of NC_064639.1, read as the reverse complement.
CAGAAATTCACAAATCCACTCACATAGCTGAGACGATATTCCATAAGCACGCAATTTCACTACAAGCCGCTTGTGTGATACAGTGTCAAAAGCCTTCCGGAAATCCAGAAATATGGAACTGATCTGAAATCGCTTGTCAATAGCACTCAACACTCCATACGAATAAAGAGTTAGTTGTGTTTCACAAGAACGATGTTTCCTAAACCCTTGTTGACTGTGTATAAATAGACAGTATAAATAGACAGTTTTCTTTGAAGTAATTAATAGTGTTCCAACACAATATATGTTCCAAAATCGTGCTGCATATAGCTTGTAATTAAGTGGATTATTCCTGCTACCTTCCTTGAATTTTGGTGTGACCTGTGCAACTTTAAAGTCTTTGGGTACGGATCTTTCGTCGAGGGAACGATTGTAAATGATTTTTAAGTAAGTAACTAATGCATCAGCATACTCTGATAGGAACCTAATTGGTATACAATCTGGACCAGATCGAAGTGGTTGGAAAGTCTGAGAAAAATACGGGTAAGCTTTAACAAAAGACAGAAAATGTACCATATGTACAAGAGCCAAAAGAGAATAATAAGTGTGGATGATGTCGCGTATCCCCGTGCAGTTTCATTTTGTATACAGTTTATGACGCATATCACTTTAAGTAAACTATATGTTGATTACTGTTATGACACAAAAGATAAAATACGGTTCTCGCTACTGGTTTCCGTAGTTGAAAATTTTCACAGAAAAAGAGTTCCTACTGTGACTGTATGTCGTTAAATTTGCAAGACTACGTTCTCATAATTTTGATCTTACTTTTTAGAAATGGCACTCTGTACTATTACTGTAACTGATTACGAAATTCGTCTCTGAAATGCACTGAAAATTACTCTTATTATACGCACAGAAGTTGCAGTATGCAGTGTTTGCCAAACATAAAAACTGCAGTTGATTTTTTAATATTTAAACACTATGGAGGGCCACACCTAACACGAGAGCATGAAACTAAAAATGCAAATTAATATAATGTTACTAGCCAAACCAGATTTGAACACAGCAGTCTTTCATATGACACAGGTAAATTTTTAACACTCTGATTTACGTAAATTATTTACGTCACTGATATTGTACTAGGAGTTGCCCATGTCCATCTGAAATTAACATAATAAAATATATAATACTCCTCTGGAGTCTCCGGGAAGCTGAAACAAATAACTTTACTATACCATTACCTACCCGCATGGTTGCGGGAAAACTGTTTTCATTCAATTATACACTCCTGGAAATGGAAAAAAGAACACATTGACACCGGTGTGTCAGACCCACCATACTTGCTCCGGACACTGCGAGAGGGCTGTACAAGCAATGATCACACGCACGGCACAGCGGACACACCAGGAACCGCGGTGTTGGCCGTCGAATGGCGCTAGCTGCGCAGCATTTGTGCACCGCCGCCGTCAGTGTCAGCCAGTTTGCCGTGGCATACGGAGCTCCATCGCAGTCTTTAACACTGGTAGCATGCCGCGAGAGCGTGGACGTGAACCGTATGTGCAGTTGACGGACTTTGAGCGAGGGCGTATAGTGGGCATGCGGGAGGCCGGGTGGACGTACCGCCGAATTGCTCAACACGTGGGGCGTGAGGTCTCCACAGTACATCGATGTTGTCGCCAGTGGTCGGCGGAAGGTGCACGTGCCCGTCGACCTGGGACCGGACCGCAGCGACGCACGGATGCACACCAAGACCGTAGGATCCTACGCAGTGCCGTAGGGGACCGCACCGCCAATTCCCAGCAAATTAGGGACACTGTTGCTCCTGGGGTAACGGCGAGGACCATTCGCAACCGTCTCCATGAAGCTGGGCTACGGTCCCGCACACCGTTAGGCCGTCTTCCGCTCACGCCCCAACATCGTGCAGCCCGCCTCCAGTGGTGTCGCGACAGGCGTGAATGGAGGGACGAATGGAGACGTGTCGTCTTCAGCGATGAGAGTCGCTTCTGCCTTGGTGCCAATGATGGTCGTATGCGTGTTTGGCGCCGTGCAGGTGAGCGCCACAATCAGGACTGCATACGACCGAGGCACACAGGGCCAACACCCGGCATCATGGTGTGGGGAGCGATCTCCTACACTGGCCGTACACCACTGATGATCGTCGAGGGGACACTGAATAGTGCACGGTACATCCAAACCGTCATCGAACCCATCGTTCTACCATTCCTAGACCGGCAAGGGAACTTGTTGTTCCAACAGGACAATGCACGTCCGCATGTATCCCGTGCCACCCAACGTGCTCTAGAAGGTGTAAGTCAACTACCCTGGCCAGCAAGATCTCCGGATCTGTCCCCCATTGAGCATGTTTGGGACTGGATGAAGCGTCGTCTCACGCGGTCTGCACGTCCAGCACGAACGCTGGTCCAACTGAGGCGCCAGGTGGAAATGGCATGGCAAGCCGTTCCACAGGACTACATCCAGCATCTCTACGATCGTCTCCATGGGAGAATAGCAGCCTGCATTGCTGCGAAAGGTGGATATACACTGTACTAGTGCCGACATTGTGCATGCTCTGTTGCCTGTGCCTATGTGCCTGTGGTTCTGTCAGTGTGATCATGTGATGTATCTGACCCCAGGAATGTGTCAATAAATGAATTCACGGTGTTCTTATTTCAATTTCCAGGAGTGTAGTTCGAATTTACCGCGGCATCGGCTCTCGCGTTCGTGGCACAGCACTGCGTCAAGGAAAGTTCTAAATTCTTTGAAAACGGCTAAAAATGTGTAATGAAATACTGGGAAAGCTGGCTACAAATTATTACAAGCATTTTTAACGATTTCTGTATTCAAAATTAACATTAAATTCAAAGTACACACCTTTTTATACATCAGTATCCAATGGTGTCTTTCTCGGTGAAAGAACAAAAGAATGCTACCTAAGCGCTACAGAGAGCGTCACAAGCTCTTACAACATTCATGGCTACAAGAAGACAGAGATATTAATGGCTAAACCTCCACTACTTATAAGCAATTTAATATACTGATGTATATTTTTGTTATGTTTGTAATTATCATTGTTTCGGTTTACACGCTCGCCGACCACAGACGTTATTTGCAAAATGGGCATACGTAATATTACACAAACACAAAAATGAAAAATAAATATTTCCTTTCTTACAGAATCCACATAATCGATCACTGTCCACACAGAAATCAAATATAATAACACAGATAAATGTTATTTTTTCTCACATTTTATCCCGATTATTCAAATGTTTTGCCAGGTGACGTCACAATGCCCACTGGCAGCGTATGACTGACATTGCAAATGTTTGCCAGTATGATGACATTGACGTCAACACAGTCACTATATATCTTTTATGTTTTGTACATAATGCAGTTTGGCTTTAGACGGGGTACGGGCACCAGAGATGCAATAGGGCTCCTACGAATCTTGGGAGTAACGTTTCTTGAAAAAGGAAGAGACCTATATATGTTCTTCATCGATCTAGAAAAGGCATTTGACAGTGTGGTTTGGGACAAGCTGGCGACTATAATGAGGGAAAAAGAGAGTGGACTGGAAAACTAGGACTTATAAACTCATTATATCTTAATCAAAAAGTTTCAGTAAAAGTGAGATGAGAAAGTACAAACTGGATCAGACTAGGAAAAGGAGTAAGACAAGGATGCTGTCTCTTTTCAACCTCTACTTGGAAAATATGATCGAACAATGCTCATTAAAAGACAAAGGAATAGAAATTGGAGGAAGGAGAGTAGGGTGTTTGAGGTTTGCTGATGACATTGTCCTTCTAGCCACAGGGGGAAAAAGAATTACAGAATTTGGTGGACATCATTGCAACTAACGGAAAAAATATGGAATGAAAATTAACACAAATAAAACAAAAGTATTGGCACTAGGAGGAAATAAGGAAATAAAAATTATTCTGAATGGAGAAATACTAGAACAGGTGCAAAATTTTAAGTATCTTGGAAGCAGGATAGACACAGACTGGAAGTGCACCACAGAAATTAAAACAAGGATAGCAATGGCGAAAGAGGCGTTTTATAAGAAAAGGAGAATTTTCTGTAGCGGTCTGGACAGAGAAAGAGGCTCATAAAATATCTTGTATGGAGTGTTCTTCTATATGGCGCTGAAACATGGACTATGAGGAAAATAGACAGAGAAAGGCTGGAGGCTTTTGAGATCTGGACATGGCGGAGGATGGAAAGAATAAGTTGGATGGAGAGAGTAAAAAATGAAGAGGTACGGAGAAGAGTGGGAGAGATAATAATGAGATGAAAAAGAAATTCGATTGGGTATATATGAAGAAAGAATGACGGACTGATAAAAACAGTTTCACAAGGCTATGTAGAAGGGAAAAGGAAGCGAGGAAGGAAGAGATTCCAGATACTGGATGACATGATGGACGGTACAACATACAGCAGCCTTAAGAAGGAAGCAATGGATCGCAGAAAATGGAGAGGCAAAGGACCTGCTAATATAGCAAATAACTGATGATGATGATGACATAATGCTTACTTTGTTCACTTTGTCACTCAGTATTTTATTTCCACTGTTCAATGCTTTCCACTTTGCGAGCTGAACGTATGCCTAGTACCAGGATCATTGCTGTTTTGGCTCACCAATTCGCGATGTGTGCGTTCAGGAAACCTAGGAAAACTGTACCAAAGCCATGCTCATCTCGCTTGCTTCGCAGTTTGACGCAGTTCTATTGGTTAACGAATGAAGTTCGGCGCTTGTCACGTGTTCACAATCAACGCACAAAACACGAGAGTTATTCGTCAAAAATGTTAAAAGTCATTCCTTTTCGAAAATGTATATTTATGAAATTCCAAATCAGTGGAATTGTTCAAGTTTGTGTTTTGGGAAAAGCATAATATTGATCATTAAATAATTTAACAATAGTCTTACGACTTTGCCTCGCAGTTGTTCATGATAGCCATTCTACTGTGGCAACGCATTCATGCAAGTTTGAGTCGGACACCACACTTGCTAGGTGGTAGCCTTTAAATCGGCCGCGGTCCGTTAGTATACGTCGGACCCCCATGTCGCCACTATCAGTGATTGCAGACCGAGCGCCGTCACACGGCAGGTCTAGTCTAGAGAGACTCCCTAGCACTCGCCCCAGTTGTACAGCCGACTTTGCTGGTGATGGCTCACTGTCTGCATACGCTCTCATTTGCCGAGACGACAGTTTAGCATAGCCTTCACCTACGTCATTTGCTATGACCTAGCAAGGCGCCATATTCAGTTACTATGTCTTCTGAACGGATAATATTGACGCATGTGCCGTCAAGAGCGACGTTCATCATTAATGGATTAAAGTTAAGTATCAAACTAGCCACGTCCACTTTCTGAATTCTATTTCCTTGGCATGTTCCAGACCTCACATCAGTATAGTCCTTGCCTCCTCCGACTGCTACGGTCGCAGGTTCGAATCCTGCCTTGGGCATGGATGTGTGTGATGTCCTTAGGTTAGTTAGGTTTAAGTAGTTCTAAGTTCTAGGGGACTGATGACCACAACAGTTCAGTCCCATAGTGCTCAGAGCCATTTGAACCTTCCCTCCTCACGCCAGCCTGCGTGAGCTAAAACGCGTGCATTTCGGTCTCCTCTCGTAACACGGTGTTGGCTTTTCTGCCAACACAACAGGTAATATGAAGAAAACATGTAACATATAGTGCGAAACAGGTTCATAGTTTGAGTTCATGATTCGAATGATTTAATGTGTTGATCACGTGACGTAAGTTCGTATTACACAAATCATTCTGATGTTTAGTTGATCGACACTGTGAAGTTTTATGTTCGACGAAATTTTGACGATCACGTTAGACGATGCGTTCCGTGAGGTGAGGTCAATGTTGTGTCCTGGAGCGTCGGCTGCAACACGATGTACTAGCGACCGTCGGGATCGGCGCCTCGTACCTGCAGCAGCAGCGATGGTGCAGCGGTTGGTGGCGCTTGCACTGTCGCGAACTGAGCCGGACCGTTCACCTGTTGTGGCGTGTTGCGAATGTTTCGCCCTCAATCAGCTGACTGGAGGCGGCACTGCACCCCATTGCTGATCTCCGCACGGATCTCTGTCGAAAGAAATGTAACAAACATTCCACCACAGTGTACTGTCTTTAGGGTTACACATTATAAGCTGTGAGAATAGACTGCAATTTGATTAATCAGAGTTTATTGTCCAATAAGCCGCCGTTCCGCTGGTTTGCACATAATAAGTTGGCGTAATTACGGTTTTCATGGCTTGACAACTGAAGTGCACTGTGTCACTGCTATTAGGAGTTAATCACACGCAGGTTGCACCACACACTTTTATTTCGTTCTCACTGTCGATGCGCTGCGAGAGCGTCTCTCAACACGCAAAATCATTTCGGTTCACACACAGTAATTCTTTCCACGGAGAGATATTTATTTTTATCGGATCATTAACTACTCCCTTACACATGGTAAATTTATTATTATTTAAGCAATGAGTTACGACAGTATGTAACTCAACATTCAATTTACTTCGACGTAAAACTTCCTGGCAGATTAAAACTGTGTGCCAGGCCGAGACTCGAACTCGGGAACTTTGCCTTTCGCGGGCAAGTGCTCTACCAACTGAGCTACCCAAGCACGACTCACGGCCCGTCCTCACAGCTTTACTTCTGCCGGTACCTGGAAACATCCCCCAGGCTTTGGCTAAGCCATGTCTCCGCAATATCCTTTCTTTCAGGAGTGCTAGTTCTGCAAGATTCGCAGGAGAGCTTCTGTAGAGTTTGGAAGGTAGCAGACGAGGTACTGGCAGAAGCAAAGCTGTGAGGACGGGGCGTGAGTCGTACTTGGGTAGCTCAGTTGGTAGTGCACTTGCCCACGAAAGGCAAAGGTCCCGATTTCGAGTCTCGGCCTGGCACACAGTTTTAATCTGGCAGGAAGTTTCATATCAGCGCACACTTCGCTGCAGAGTGAAAATCTCATTCTTTTACTTCGACGTATATATTGGTGCAATTCCAACAGTCACCCTCTGTTCCTTCTACACACAATATTCCGTCTATCTGCAAGATTGTGAATGTACACACAATGTATGTGGAACGCATGTTATTCCTTCCTTATACAATTATTTTCACTTATGGCGAGTCTATTACCTTTATAAGGTTCGTTGCACTTTTCTTAACATTGTTACAGTGCGTAAACTTTTTACAGTTACTTCAAGGTGGGTGACTTTGTGCATTAGGTTTTTAGGTGTAGTTTGTCAAGTTACCACTCCTCCAATAAACAGATCTCATCATGTGCATATCAGCTGGACTTGGGCATATTGTTCAATAAATACTTTATTTGGTGACAGAATTTGCATGAATAATCTGTCCTGCGGAACTACAGTGTGTTTTCCGCATAGAATTACTTAATTCGCATGACGCGTAGTTAATGCTCAAATACTTGTACAAAATACACAGGCTTCAATTGAAGCATTGGTACATACAAAGTGCACGTCATATAAAAAGAGTTCGGTTCAGACTGAATTTGTTTCAGTGTCGCTCTCAAATAACTGTTGCTGGTAACACTGGTATACATTATCATTCAATGACTCAGTTACTTTCATTTAAATAGAAACCCTTTCAGCGCTTTACTTTAACCTAACACAATTAAATCTATTGTAGTACTACATGAAAATTAATCAATCATCTATATACACTGTAATGAAAAATGACTCAAGGAATTGGGTAACCCTTTCTAGACACGAAATTGTTCACTGCTTGATGAGCATTAAATATTTTTACTGACACTAATCTGATTGTAAGCAAGTCTTCATCTTGCACATTATTATGCTTTCTAGCGAGTCTTCGCTTACACCATAAATATTCTTTAACTGTAACTGGGTCTGTGCGCTTATGGCCCCAGACACCTTGTAGTTGTTAACTGGGAAAGTCGGTGTACGTCGTCCCTTCCCAAATGCTTTAAACAGTTCTACACTCATCACACCCACCGAGGCACCTGTGTCAAAGATTATATTTATTGTAACACCTTAGATTTTTGCTTCTATGATTGCTTGTACGTCTTCATTACGATTCTTGGCACATTCGTGCGGTTCAGTCAGGAGGTCATACTCCATACTAATTCCGTCATTGTAACGCAGCATGTTGATTCCAGGCATACTGTGGTTTGTGGTGCTCTCACTCCACCCCACTGCCATCGACGGAGAGCATATCGTGGCCGATTCAAGTTTGTTAAACTATTTTGGTGCGAGGTGTGATTGTGAAGTTATCTGTACACGTTTAACGGAGCTAGGGGAAATAAAGTTAATTGTTAGGTGTTATTACCGGCCACCAGGTTCCACCGTGACAGTTCTAGAATCATTCAAAGGGAGTGTACATTCTGTATCGCAGAAGTACCCGGATCATACTATATTAGTCGGAGGCGACTTCAACCTACCTATTATAGACTGGTATGTCAATGGATTCATTACAGATGGTACAGACAAGTCGTCGTGGGAATTACTTTTGAACACATTATCCGAAAACTGTCTTGAGCAGCTAAATCGACAGCCAATGTGTAATGGAAATATTTTAGATCTGGTAGCCACTAAAAGACCAGACCTCATCGACGGTGTCAGTGTTGAGACAGGGATTAGTGTTCATGATGTTGTCATTACGATTGTGGTTACGAAAGTTAAAAAGTCAGTCAATAAGGCTAGGAGAGTATTCTTTATTAGAAAGAGCAGATAAGCAGTTGTTAGCATCCCGCTTAGTAAATGAATCGACTTCATTTACTTCCGGTACGATGGACGTGGAAGAACTATAGTCAAATTTTAAACATATTGTAAATCACGCATTGGACAAGTATGAGCCGAAAAAGTGGGTTACGGACGGAAAAGACCCACCGTGGTTTCACAGCGAAATTCGGAGAATGCTCAAGAAGCAAAGGCAGTAGCACTCGCGGTACAAGAAAGATCGGGAGAATAGGGACAGGTAAAAGTTAGCAGAGATTCGTGCTGCTGTAAAAAGAGCGATGCGCGAAGCATTCAACCACTACCACCGTCATACCTTAGCAAAAGATCTTGCTGAAAACCCAAGGAAATTCTGATCTTACGTAAAATCGGTTAGCGGGTCGAAGGCTTCCATCCAGTCACTCACTGATCAGTCTGGCCTGGCAACGGAAGACAGCAAAACGAAAGCGGAAATTTTAATTTTAGCATTTGAGAAATCTTTGACGCAGGAAGATCGTACAAACATACCGCCGTTTGAGTCTCGTACAGATTCCCATATGGAGGATAGTGATAGACATCCCTGGGGTTGTGAAGCAGCTGAATGGGTTGAAAATCGCCAGGTCTTGATGGGATTCCAATTCGGTTTTACTGAGAGTACTCTACTGCATTCGCTCCTTACTTAGCTTGCATTTATCGCGAATCTCTTGCCCAACGTAAAGTCCAGAGCGACTGGAAAAATGCGCAGGTGACGCCTGTATATAAGAAGTGTAGAAGGACTGATCCTCAAAATTACAGACCAATACCCTTAACATCGGTTTGTTGCAGGAGTCTCGAACATATTCTCAGTTCTAAGATAATGAATTTCCTTGAGACAGAGAAGTTGCTGTCCATGCATCAGCATGGCTTTAGAAAGCATCGCTCCTGCGAAACGCAACTCGCCCTTTTTTCACATGATATCTTGCGAACCATGGATGAAGGGTGTCAGACGGAAGCCATATTCCTTGACTTTCGGAAATCGTTTGACTCGGTGCCCCACTGCAGACTCCTAACTAAGGTACGAGCATATGGGATTGGTTCCCAAGTATGTGAGTAGCTCGAAGACTTCTTAGGTAATAGAACCCAGTACGTTGTCCTCGATGGTGAGTGTTCATCGGAGGTAAGGATGTCATCTGGAGTGACCCAGGGAAGTGTGGTAGGTCCGCTGATGTTTTCTACCTACATAAATGATCTTTTGGATAGGGTGTATAGCATTGTGCGGCTCTTTGCTTATGACGCTGTGGTGTACGGGAAGGTGTTGTCGTTGAGTGACTGTAGGAGCATACAAGATGACTTGGACAGGATTTGTGATCGGTATAAAGAATGGCAGCTAACTCTAGGTATAGATAAATGTGAATTAATGCAGATGAATAGGAAAAAGAATCCCGTAATGTTTGAATACTCCATTAGTGGTGTAGCGCTTGACACAGTCACGCCGATTAAATATTTGGGCGTAACATTGCAGAGCGATATGAAGTGGGACAAGCATGTAATGGCAGTTGTGGGGAAGACGAATAGTCGTCTTCGGTACATTGGTAGAATTTTGGGAAGATGTGATTAATCTGTAAAGGAGACCGCTTATAGAACACTAATACGACCTATTGTTCAGTACTGCTCCAGCGTTTGGGATCCCTATCAGGTGGAATTGAGAGATGACACAGAAGCCATTCAGAGGCGGGCTGCTAGATTTGTTACTGGTAGATTTGATCATCACGCGAGTGTTACGGAAATGCTTCAGGAACTCGGGTGGGAGTCTCTAGAGGAAAGGAGGCGTTCTTTTCGTGAATCGCTAACGAGGAAATTTAGAGAACCAGCATTTGAGGCTGACTGCAGTACAATTTTGCTGCCGCCAACTTACATTTCGAGGAAAGACCACAAAGATAAGATAAGAGATGTTAGGACTGGTACAGAGGCATATAGGCAGTCATTTTTCCCTCGTTCTGTTTGGGAGTGGAACAGGGAGAGAAGATGCTAGTTGTGGTACGAGGTACCCTCCGCCACGTACCGTATGGTCGATTGCGGAGTATGTATGTAGATGTAGATGTAGATGCAGAGGTGCTCGGACGGTTGTTGTCCGTGATCTCTATAATATGCGCATTTTGACTTGCAGGCCGCCATGGCTGCGCTATAGGCGCGTTTTGCTGCGTTGGTCTGCTGTTATCATACCTCTCATTATTTTGCTGGTCTTGGTTCGGTCGGGGATTATGATTCCAGTTACGGTTGTTTTCATTGTAATTAAAGTGCCATTGGCCTCGCGCATTTTTCCAGCGGTTGGCCCTGGCTGGTCCAGAATCATATCGATCGTCAAATCTACGTTTTTTATTATATGACGGCTGACCATTACCATTTTTATTTCTATTGTTGCTACTACTCGGCGGATATTCATGCCGTTTGCCACCGTCCTTACCATTTCCCTGGTTTTGGTTCGGTGCGTTACTATTTCTATAGTTTTTGCGTCCTGAGCCATTGTTTCTCGTGTGTTCACACGCTGACTTCACATCTTCCTTGATTAGGTCGCTCGAATCTAGTACTGACAGGAAACGTTCCATGTCTTTTCGGGAACGTGTATCAGCCTTTCCTTAATGTGGGTAGGTATTCAGTAGCTCATAGTGTTGCGTCACCCTGAATATAGGACATGACATGCTTTAGTTTCTGCGCTTCATTCCACGCGCTTGGCAAGATGTTTCTGAAACTTTTGATAAACACTACCGGATGTACGGACTTTCGTTCGGTAGTGAATGTCTGTAACTGTCTATTTTTAAATAAACTATCCTCGACTAATATTTTTGAGTTGTACGCATTTGCGCCTTGTGCATAGGCTGCCTGCTCTGACATGGAGATGCAGCTTTTTGCATTATCACACGAAGATTCCTCCTTATTACGTCACGCACATGTCTGTGCGTTACCAAAAACATTGGTTACTGACGACACTTTCATTTTCTACACGTTTGCTGCTACCAGCTAAACCTTTTTCCAATTCTGATAACGCTTAGCTACGTTCATTTGCCAATGCGGAATATCATCACTTAGCATTTGTTTGATAGTCTGAACATCACTCTGTACCTGGCTACGTATTACAGCGCTAAAAGATTCAGAGTCCTTACCGTCAAAAGCTGCTTTCACCTTTGAATAAGTCCTTTTCTCAATGTCACTGTCTTTTGATTCTAACTAAACTAAACTCAGCTCAATTTTAGTCGCTTGTTCTTCAGTTTGTGTTCGACAAGCTGTGTAGAATCTAGCTCTAATTTTTCGATTCGGTTAGCTAAAATGCCAATTTCATCTACAATGGTAGTGTTCGTTACCTGCAGATTATTTACTTGCGGAGGCAACTCCTGCATGTTTGTTTCATGTTTATTATTTCCTTTTGCAGGGATTCTAAGGACTGTACTACTTAATGGTCACGCTCAGCTTGCTTTAGATTTTTTCGTCTTTTTCCGCTTGCTGTTCTCCTAACTTCGTCTGATAATACAGCATGCGCTCTGACATGGCCTGAAACGAATATCCACCAGTCAGATTACCAATATCTGGTTCCTGGACTGGTGGTGGTTGTACTACTACTTTTTTTACGTCTGCTTGGGCACTCGTGGAAGGTGGCACCACTTCCTAAGTCCCTGCCCCCACAGTTTCACAGGGTATTACCTCAGAGAGATTGCTTGTGCTGTCAAAAGCCCTCGCTTCTACATTTACAGCACTGGTTGGTGGCTGTTCCTCAGTATACATGTTGCCTGTGCGTTTCCTACGTAGTTTGACCATATTTATGGTTTACGAACTTGGATACAGTATCTATCAACTTACTCGTTGCACAAAAAATATATTATTTAGAACAAATTCAACCACACAATGAAAAATTCTATCTACACTCAAATTCTGTCCTGTCACAAACAATTATCCTTAAACTGCACACACACCACTAGTGATGTGAGTTGACTTCACTGAAACTCATACTCAACTGACAGGGCAACTACACTGTATTCTTCAATTTGTGTGGTTCTGGGTTCGACTGCCCCAGGTCTATGTTGTTGTTACAATTTCTCTGTAGAATCGGGTTCTACTCGTTCCGTTTTCTCGGAGTGGTGTAGTTTTCATGAAAGAATTTTACATGCATTAATAAATGGCATTTTTTACGAAGTACATAAGTACATTTATCAGTAAATCGTAGAACGACCAATTATGAAGTGTAGTGTGCTACCCTCAGAAAACAGAAGAAACGACTTCAGGGCAACAAAAATGCAATCGACCTTCTCCCTCTCCTCGACACCGCAAGGCCTCATACAAATGAGCGCACCCGAGACGAGCTCACAAAACTGCATTGGAGTGTTCTTCCTCATTCACCCTAGAGTCCGGATCTCAAACCTTTCGACTTGAATGTGTTTGACCCAATGAAGGATGCATTCAGTGCGAAGCAAGCAATACTTGGATGATGGGGAGGTTACTGTTGCAGCAAGACGTTGGCTCCTGCGTCGACCAATAGACTGGTACCGTGCGGGGACAGAGGCCCATAGAATGACACATTGAAGGACATTATATTGAAAAATAGGTGTTTTATCCAATGGAGTTGAGAGTGATGTGGAGTTTTGGTATCCTGAATAAAAAAGTATGTTGCATCACTTATTGAGCGACCCTTCTCATTAATATTGGTTGATAATCACTAAATGGGGAATCGCGCGTTGGTGTGTCCGTTCGTTTAATATATAGAGCCCTGCTGCAGCAAGGACGTTTAGGCCCTCTCCTATACACATATTACCCATACATGTTTATCGAGAACAATGAGAAGTCACCGACAATCGACAATTGCCTGCGTCTCGCATCCGCTCCATCCGCCAGACACTTGTGACCAGGCAAGCCAGTTGTTCAAGTGTACGTTTGGCTCCACGCTTCTGTGCAACAAAATAATTCGGTGTACTGCAATCCAATTTGATTCCCCAATGGTGACAAAATACAAAAATGATAATATCTCCGAGTAAGTCTACATACCTGCTTCTAAAAGGTCAGCTAATCAGGAATCCTTCTGTTAGAATCGATGGCTCACCAGTTCTTCGGCGACGGGAGACGCGATACTTGGGAGTCATAATTGACGAGAGATGGAACTTCGGGAAACACATTGACACCATAACCCAGAGAGCTCTCCAACTACTAAACAACCTCATCTCCATTGGACATAAAAGATTTCATCTCCCTCCTCATCTCACAAAACTCTATCACAACAGTATTCCAACTTCAGTAGTGGGTTGCGGTTCGGGAGTCTGGGCGCACAGGCTCACGAGGTTCGTGCCCGCCATGACAGTGAGAAGGGTCCAGAGAAGCATGATTTTGAGATCTGTGGGGGCCTACAGAACATCGCCGGGGGGAGCTCTGTGAGTCATAATGGGACTCTGCCCGTTAGACATCAAGATACGTGAACAAGCGGCGTGGTACTGGGCCAACAAGGGGAACATGGAGAAAATAATAGAGATCATGGGTGTGAGGGTGGAGGATAAGAGGGAAATACGAAACAGAGGGGAGGATGGCAGAGGGCTTGGGAGGAAGAAGAAACTGGGAGAAGAAACTTCCAGTTCTTACCTGATGTAAAAGAGCGTGGGGGCATGAAATATTTCGAACATACACGAGGACTCTTTCGCTTTCTCACTGGTCATGGATCCTATCCGACATATTTATGACGGTTTGGAAAAAGGGCAACCCCCGAGTGTGACTGTGGCGCGGCTGAAGGTACTCCCGACCATGTCGTTTTCGACTGCCCTCTCTTCAATGACGTCGCGACAACACTCCGAGACAGACTTCCGAACAACGACACATACAACTACTCACACAAGAAGACACTTTTCACACTTTGAATGCACTGGCAGATGGGGTATCACGGAAAGTGTTAGCAGAATACCTGAGGGACCAAGAATAGGTATCAACTCGTAGATCAACCGATTGAGACCAGATCCCGTTCCCATACCGCCTTTGCGTGGAATGGCCGACTTCCATCATAGCTGGAAACCGCCACGTACGGGACTAGGGGGGAGGGGGGGTACAACACCACCGATTACGACAAAGCACCGGATACGACATAGGTGAAGTTAGTTTTGTAGGACTTAGATTAGGACATTAATTTAGGAAACTGCAGCCCAGTGCCAGGGGCATGCTCCTCGGGCTTAGCTGGATGAGCCTGGCTATTCTAAGTAGGTTTATACTCTACTGGCAAACCTGTGACGCTGTAGGTAATAGTCATTTGTAGATTAGTTAAGTAACAAGTAGGTTAGATCAAACTGCTCATTGTTATAAAAACTAACACAACGTGGTAGTTTAAACTGTAGCTCACTAACATAACTGTAATAGTAAAAGCTGCAATTTAATCCAAGTTATTTATCATTTTATGACCCACTAATCATCTTAGGAGGTGGGTTAATATGTATAATTAGTATTGTTATTGATATAAAGAATTTTTAAAAAATCCAATTTGATCCAGATGTAAGGGGCATTGGAACTCTGGGGTTGCAATTTAAGTAACAGCAGGACGAGCTATTCCAAAGATGGATACAAGAGTGGACTCCTTGCGGGCTGTGCTGGGCGTCTTGGACGCTCCTGCCTCTTGCAATAGATTTGTGCTGAACGCTAAGACACTTCCCCCGGGATTCGACCCAGTGACATCTGACTCTCAGTAACGACACATTTGAAATCTATGTACATACACATCATGGGACTCAGAACCCTAACTTCCCCTCTGCGACAAATCAGCGCTGTCCCATTATCATCGAGACATTAGTCCATCAAGCCTAACTTATTTCATTTATTAGCAGCATATTTGGAACGTTTGTTTCACTATGTACTTGGCTGTGTTCTACGAAATCACCTACATCAACAATGTCGCGTCGGAAACCAACAGCTAATACTGCACTCAAACACACCGTCGTGCTCATTCAACCAGCAGCGCTTATTAATTTGCGTCCTGTCCACGCTGGCGTGCGAGACTGTTCTCCATTGCGCTAGTCGGATTAAACTGGACGTTGACCTTCAGGCGCGAGATCACCGTTGACTCTGTACAAGGTAATTAGCTACGTCGTATCAACAGAGCCCCGCCCAAACCTGTGTGTCGATGATACGCTGCCGTAGGTGCTGTGACAACATGTTGAGGTTGGCAGCGGAGCTCGCTATAAACGAAGCGCTGTGTACACCGGCCCACAATGTGTGCGGGCGAGACCGCAAGCTGGCGCGCCTCACGGACCGCCTGCTTCAAAATTACATCCCATGCACTCACACACACTCACACACACACACACACACACACACACACACACACACACAAAACTACCGTGTGTGTCTACTAGTATATGCATAAATATTTAATGCAAACACCCATAATGCCACAGTCCAAATTATGGGCCCTGTAAACTAGAACGTCATACAAGGGGTAGTCGAACTTTTAAAGATATCGTCAAAAAACTGCCATTATTTATCATTCATTTGTTTGCAAGCGCATGTCTGCATTCCTAGTACGCTGATGTGGTACGGGGATTTCAATGTAAACCAGAGCTGTAGACACGTATCTGTAAATAAATACAAAATTATTTCGTCACCTTACATTTCCCAGTCTGGTAATTATAACACTACCACTAACGAGCCTTTTAATGTACAGGGTGATTCAAAAAGAATACCACAACTTTAAAAATGTGTATTTAATGAAAGAAACATAATATAACCTTCTGTTATACATCATTACAAAGAGTATTTAAAAAGGTTTTTTCACTCAAAAACAAGTTCAGAGATGTTCAATATGGCCCCCTCCAGACACACGAGCAATATCAACCCGATACTCCAACTCGTTCCACACTATCTGTAGCATATCAGGCGTAACAGTTTGGATACCTGCTGTTATTTCTCGTTTCAAATCATCAGTGGTGGCTGGGAGAGGTGGCCGAAACACCATATCCTTAACATACCCCCATAAGAAAAAATCGTAGGGGGTTAGATCAGGGCTTCTTGGAGGCCAGTGATGAAGTGCTCTGTCACGGGCTGCCTGGCGGCCGATCCATCGCCTCGGGTAGTTGACGTTCAGGTAGTTACGGACAGATAAGTGCCAATGTGGTGGCGCTCCATCCTGCTGAAATATGGATTGTTGGGCTTCTTGTTCGAGGTGAGGGAACAGCCAATTCTCTAACATCTCCAGATACTGTAGTCCAGTTACAGTAGCACCTTCGAAGAAAAAGGGACCAAAAACTTTATTGGCTGAAATGACGAATAAATGTACGACTAAATGAAACTTTATAGCTCCCTTAATTCGCCGACAGATAGTGCTTAGCTCTGCCTTTTGTCGTTGCAGAGTTTTAAATTCCTAAAGTTGTGGTATTCTTTTTGAATTACCCTGTATTCTACGCTATCTGCGGACTGTGCTACTTTCTTTTGCTCCTCTATTGGCGTGCTGTGTTACTGTGACGTCGGGATTTGATATTCTACCAGCACTGCAGACATGTATCTCCAAACAAACAAAATATAAATTATGTAAGTTTTTTTACTCAGCGACGCTTAAAATGTTGGGTGTAGACATTGTAATTATGCGATTAAATTGATATGACAGTAATAGTAATAATGGTAATGGTGGTGTGAAACTGGCGCATCCCAAGCCGCTATCCCTTCCCTATAGGCCTCCCATCCATTGTGGTGTTCGGCGTAGCATACATCGCGGCGAAGCCAGGAACAATGTGAAATTCAGTGATTATCCACAGAGGCTGCCCGCAGTGGCGCTACTACTTTACCATTCCCATCATCGACTCAAATCAGATGTAACGTTAACGTCATTCTGCTTGGAGAACGAATGGGTGAAGAGCAGGTGATGTGCAGCAGTGGCAGTAGATCGCACGGATTCGACGTAGCAATCTACTTCGGCGACATTACTCATGGCCCGAGGGTATACAAGACAATCTTCGGCAAGCAATCTTTGGCGAGCAACATTCAGCCTTCAGCCTTCAGCAGATTCTGTCTACAACGAATTCCTTCTGCTGAGTTCGTCTGGAGTTAGCAACCATCATACTGGAAACTTCGTTACCGAACACAGTCCGCTAAGATTGGAATCGCCACAGCCTTTAGCGTTGTGGCGCAGCAACGGTCTCTGCACACATGTTTACTACTGGAAGTGATCACTAGTACTGGTTATATATGTCACACGAGTTTGATGGTAGTGTATAGCTGAGATACAGAAAAGAAATTTTGTTATGCCTAGACTATTTTGTGTAGCGGTCACAGAACTCATACATTGGCTCAGTGTTTGGAGCCCAACCACATCCATAGTAGGATCCACACCTTGGTCATTATAACATTGATGCAATTAGTAGCGTGGTAGGTATAGTGCGAACCCTTTTACAACTGTCTTAAGAATAACATAGGCACGTTCCGATTGCAAGGCACTCTGGTCCATATTAAGAAGAGAGGAAAAAAGAAAGTCCACTGCCGAAAACAACACCAAGGTATTGGTGAGAATGGGAAACAAAATTCTGTGACAAACGCTCAGTAAAACAACAGGAGTTATTGCCAATATGTCCAACACTTAACCGCACGCAAGACAAGGTGCGCACTGTTTATTTCGGCGCCAGACCTTGCTGAATAAGGAATACTAGCAGCACTACATCTACCGATCAAGCCAGCAAGAATGCAAAATATGGTACGTCAGAAGACGCAGATAGCGCCCAAGCAGGCAGAGGGAAGCGATGACTCTACAAATGACCCCGGTGAGCTTTTCACGTTAAACGATAGCAATCCACAAGATGGCGAATTGTCCTCCAGGCTTAGTGAGCGACATTTCGTTTTATAATAAATATGAATACAAATAAAAGTTGACATACAAAGACGGAAAAAACATCACGACATAAATGGAAGTTGGTAGGCGCGTTTCTACATCTGAAAGACGATGTTGCTTCAAATTTCACGCCAGTCGCAGAAGAGCGGAACTAGCAGCTTCACTAGGAGTATGCAAATCAGGTTTGTTTTAAATACTCACCGTAAAAGTCGTGAGTTTTAGTTACCTTTGACTGTGGACGCGGCGCGTTGATGGTAGTGAAGAATTCCTTTAAGGCGACAAAGACGCTATTATCAACGTATCACTGAATTTGAACGATGTCGCGTCCTATTGCTACGAGAAGTTGGCTGTTCCTTGTGCGATAATGCAGACAGACTTATTAGGAATGTAGCCACCGTACGTGGTTGCCGGTAGCGGTGGTCACGAGAATGCACGTCGCAGGAAAACTGGGGAACGGACGACGGCGGTAAAGGTCTGTTATGTTTTATGATGAACGCTGGTTCTGCCTCGGCGTCAGTGATGACTGTGTGAGGATAGAAGGAGGCCACTTGAGCCACTGCAGCCAACCTTGGTTTCAGACACACTAGTCCTACATCTGCAATTACGGTCTAGGTTCTATTCTGTAAGACAACAGGAGCACTGTTGTGCTTATCCCACTCAATCAGACAGAAAATACGTACGCCAATCTGGTGATTCGACCTGTTCTTCATCAACAGCATTACAAGGAGTGTTTTCCAACAGGATAACTATTGCTCACATACCGCGGTGGTAGCCCAACATGCTCTACCGAGTGTGGAAATGTTGGCTTTACCTGCTCGATCAGCAGATTTCTCTCCGAAAGAGTGTATATGGGACATCGTCGTGTCAACTAAAACATCATCCGCAAGCAGTATTAATCGTGCCTGTATTGACCGACCGGATGCTACTGACATGGAAATCCATCCTGTAAACTGACCCTTAGACGGTTTTTATGTTAACCTGGTATCTTGCAGTGTCAACCCTTCATTACGCGATTATTTTTCTCAGTACCTATAATTTGATACACATTTAGGACGAGTTACACAACATTGGAAAAATATTTTAAAATATCTTCCGCTTACAGTTTTTGAGATAAGTTAATTTCTTGACACAATGCACATACGGAAATCCCGCATATATAGTCGAATTAAGTGATAAATTTTATTTTTTGACGCTTTGCACATATACAGAAAAGCGCATTTGTAATCGAATAAACTCAACAGCAAAAAGCTGAAAATCTCACAATTACAGCATAACAAAAACAGCGAGAAAAAAACTTAAATGTTATCTTCAGTTACAGTATATCTGAATGCAACTAAGTGACTTTACGTCCACGAAATGAGGTGAAACAATTATTTTCCTTATTCAGAATAATATTTATTTCATATTTCTCTTATAAAGCAAAATGTTAAAACAAAACTATCAAAATTACAACAATAGAGATAAAATTTAAATCCGTTATAATGAAAACATGTACAAGCGATTTCATTTTTGTTAAATGAGGTGAAACAGTTATTTGTTTTATTCAGACACAAATTTGCTTTACACATGAAACAAATGTGTGGCCTTTACACTCTGGATTTTTGCACGTTGTTCTTTTCTCATTCCAAATCTGCCAGAGGTTTACTGGATCCAGTCGTACATCTTTTAGTGGAAGCGAAGATCCCTTGACTTTCATTCTCTTGTCCTGTATTGGGTCAAAGCTGCTTGGTTTTCCCCAATTGTTTGGCTCCTGGCCTACCTAGCGTAGAGTATGGGCTAGCTCCGTCCTAAACCTCTTTTGGTACATGGACATGTCTGTTGATCCTATTTCAGGAGGCATTCAGCGGTGCAGTGTTCATGAATTTATTACCATTGCATCAAGCAGGTGAAAAAATTGACGAAAATACTATTTCTTTGATATTTTCTCGACGTGGTGTCTTCCTTTATTGGTATCAAGTAAAGTAAAATTTCCCATGTGAAAATTGTATACGGAGACAATTGCTGGGCAAGTCACCATTACATGCTCCTTTTCCCTCCTATAAAATCTTATCACTTCTGATTTAAGAAGTTCTACAGAAAGAGTGGAGAGGAAACTGAGATCGTTGTTGTCCTTATACAAAACAATAGAAATGTCAGCTGACTAAAAATTTCTTGTGAGTTCCTCTGAATAACCGCGTGATTCCTATTCGAGTTCTTTCTCGTCACTGAACTTGCAGTTAGGAATTCTACTGCGCAGAACTGACCAAAACACTGAATTCCTTTCTTGAACAACTACAACCAATTTCCAGAGAAATATAATCTATGTCAAAATATAACTTGTAATTCTGGTGTCTTGGCACTTCTCTTGACAGCTGAATAACAACATTTCCACTAGCTCTGATGTCAGGTTCCTCATTAGCCCGGAATTTAGGATTATTATTCTGTCCACTGTAAATTTCGTATTTTTTAGCAAACTCGAAGTGACCACAGAGCATAAAGAGTTTCTAACCCCATTTGTGTGGTTTATCTTTCATTGGACATTTTCATGTGGTGGCTTGCCTTGGTAGTACACATCTATTCATCAGTACCCATGGGTACTGAGAGACATATTTGGTAGTCTAGTATTGAACTTATTTTGTATAGTTTATCACTTTCAGGATCTTAAGGGTCTAGTAGCTCCAGGTTGTCATTTAAATGCAAGTACTATGGAGTCTCTCGAAGTACTTCCCTGACATAGTCTGTTTTAGCAACTTAATTCCAAATACATCATTCTATAGATCACGGATATTGCCTGGTGAGGCCAAAGCACTGATCATAGATATGCCAAAAAATTTATAAATGTCATAATTTGTACAATCAGTTGGCTTGTTTGGTTTTTATTGAACAGCATATGAGTTTGTTTCTCCCACAATTTTTGATATAATTTCAACAATGAAGAAATATTTTAAAAAATGGTAGGGTGTAGATAGTTCTAGAAGTGATCCTGTAATTTGTCCTTTCCCATCAATGGGAACTTGTCAGGAGAGGAAGGAAAACTTTGCTTTTTCCATAAATACTGATGTTTTTATATATTTCTTTTACTGGCAACAGGACTTTTAGTTCTTGTTCCAGGATCACTATCGCTCTTTGTAGATTCAAGGTCTTGGATATTTATTGTTGGATATACGTCAGAGTCGTCGAATTCCAGCCCATCTTCACACTCTGAAGTGCAAACCATCGCCATCAATTGATCTGATGTCGAAACCTTACTTTTTCCACTATCTCAATATACACTGGAAATCATGACAGTAATGTTTTGTCAACAAGTGTATAGGAAACTGAAACAAAAAGCATGTAGTTGGAACTTGTATAATGTAAAATTGAAAAGAACACTACAATCACGTCACGCAGTTTTGCTGATGTGGAAACAGAATAATATTAGTTATTACTTACTTGTTAATTAGCAGAAATATGAATGAACATCAAGACACATTCACCACTGTTGTTGAATGACGAATATATATATATATATATATATATATATATATATATATATATAAAATCGTTTTCACTATGTGTACAGTCTCTTACAAGATGGCGCTTCATGCCAAATTGAAGTGTTTGTGTTCGCGACAAATTAAGTCGCATAAGTCGGCAGTGGCGCGGACTAGTAGTAAATTCTTGCACACTATTTTAGATATGCAGCGTTGCAGTTGTGAAAGAGGGACTTCAGCGTTAAACTAGCAAAGATACCTGAGAAAATTTTGTTTAATTCCACTTGGCAGATACGCAAACGTGCATAGTGAAGGGTTAAGGACTTAAATATGTTACCTAGAGAAATGCATTCCCGAAATAGCGTTACTTTACATTTATTACTTTATGGTGCTGCAGTTGATTTCTTTCCGTCAGTGTAAATGCCTCGTCTGGCAGTAGAACCAGCAACATCATAATCAGAAGAATAAAGTACTTGTAACGCTGCGCTTTGGGGCATGATACTCATTAAAGCCTGTACTATGGTAAGTTGACGGGCTTCACTTTATGAGAAAGGATTTTTGTATAGAAATTGACCGAGTGTACCTGAATGGAGGCAAATCAGACTTACAACAACTCTGTAATAACAATGATACGTCAAGCAAGTCCGAAATGCAACTACACGTCAGGACGGCCAAGAAACAACACAGAAGATGCTACCAATTTGTTAATAATACGGTCGCAAGCCTAATTAGGCATTAACTGAGTTTCTTCCCTGTGCAAGTTGATGTACGTTCAAGCAAAACAACACGTAGTAACACAGCATAATATGGTAAATTTTAGAACCAGAAAATCTATTGAACTGATAATTTCACTTTCTGTACTGATAGGGATAAACCATCAATTCGTAACACTACACTATAATGTTTACTACAAAACTTCGTACTGTCTATTGACCTGATTAAAATCGGGCACAGGTTACCCTAGAATTAGCACTTTCGAATCACACACACAATGTCAATTTTGATAAAGGTAAAACACTGATAAATTTTGGTTTTTTGTATTGACTTTAACTTTGCTGATCAAACCAGTCTAGAACACTTCAGAATCCAAATGAATAAAAAAGGGCGGGGGGGGGGGGGGGCACCCTGAAACTGTTATGATCACTGTATAAAAGAAATTTAATTATGGAAATCATTGTGTGCTCAAAATTTCCACTATATTAGTTACTACTCTTTTTATCTTATTTCCTGCTCATTTAAATACCATTATATCTGTCTAGAAATAACTAAACTTCATTACTAAACCAATTTCAAAATTATCTTCCAACTTTGTCAGTCCTTCGGTATTCGTCTATTGGTTCATTAACAACAAAGTTCTTTAAACATCATTCTAACATAGCTAGGTCTGCAGGTAATTATTATTAACATAAACTTTAATTCTTCATTTCGGGACACTCGGATTGCACAACATTTGGAAAGGACCCTGGCTAGATTAGTTGTGAGGATAATTAAATGATAGGACAGTTCTGGTAAAATTTAAGTTGTTATTGAACAATATGGAACAAAAGTAACAGTGGTCCACACGAATACAGTACTAAAAGTTACAACCTGTTCGTATCGATGCGGCGGTTGGCAGGCGGCGAGATGGCGAGGCACAGAGCACACATACAATCACAGCAATGGCTCTTGATGTATCGGCACTTTACTTCTTCTTAGCGTCGCAATACTTTTCCATTTAGTGCCTATGGAATTTGCCATGCTGTACAGGCGTCGGAACGGCATATCCGAGGCTCAATGAAACTACGTCTTCCAGGAGGGCCTCCTCTATGCAGGACGTGTTGCTCAGACCAATGCTCAACTCCGACTACTACTGCTGAGCCCCTGATACCGTGCAGTGCCCGTGTGCATTTTCCCGCGCTCGCCTGCCATCCACCTTTTATCCCTCCCCTACAGACAGGGTATTCACCCGAGGTTTAGCATTCTACATATCCTAATACATTGCCTATGTATGGCACAATTGCAATTTTAACATCTTACAATAGTTTCAACGTTTCTTACATTTCAATTCTGTTATAATATTGCTTGAAATTTGATATAAACATTAATATTCACATTGAAAATTGTTTACAGTTTCTTTAACATAATGGCATGAAACAAAAAGGATATGAAATCAGAACATCGATTACACTTTTTTATCGAAAATCAGAAGAAAAAATTATTATATGTACAATAGTACAGAATTGTTGTTGTTACACACTGTGTGGCACTTAAATATGTTACCTAGAGAAATGGATTCCCGAAATAGCATTACTTTACATTTATTACTTTATGGTGCTGCAGTGATTTCTTTCCGTCAGTGTAAATGCCTCGTGTGGCAGTAGAACCAGCAACATCATAATCAGAAGAATAAAGCACTGGGTGCCCATTGTAGGACAATCCTGCGAAACTTATTGAAATATTTTCTACTTAAGGGTGCTCACAACATAAAATTTTCAAGTTCAGTTTTTTCGAGCATTTTTTTTCTTCAATGTGCGTCGATCTGCTTTAGGAAACTGATGTCCGCCACTGACCTTCAAGTATAAAGAAAATCGAAGAGCGTCGCCTAGTAAGACCTCATAGTCGGATGATGAGATAGTGCAGGAAACGAAATCATCAAAAGGCTGGCATCGCAAGAGACAGGGTGGAAATTGTAAACAGAGGTAGTATCACTGGTTTTCTGAGTATACATCTATCGTCTAGTGCCTCAAGTAACGTCTAGAAATTCGTTATGTTTCTTAAGAAGTGAGATTACGCTACGCTGCTGATGTAAAATGTAAATGCCGTGTGGCTACGGCCTCCAGTCGGGCAGACCGTTCACATGGTGGAAGTCTATCGATTTGACACCACTTCGGCGACTTGAGTGTCAATGGGGATGAAATGATGATGATTAGGACAACACAACATTCAGTCCCTAAGGGGAGAAAATCGAACCCGGACCGGTAAGTGTGGCATTCCGTCACGCTGATCACTCGGCTACCAGGGACAGACACGCTGCTGATTACGATCCGTCCATTGGGTTGGAATGTTGGATGCTACCTAGGTGTTGTTGTTGTTGTGGTCTTCAGTACTGAGACTAATTTGATGCAGCTCTCCAAGCTACTCTATCCTGTGCAAGCTTCTTCATCTCCCAGTACTTACTGCAACCTACATCCTTCTGAATCTGCTAGGTGTATTCATCTCTTGGTCCCCCTCTACGATTATTACCCTCCATGCTGATCTCTAATACTAAATTGGTGATCCCTTGGTGCCTCAGAATGTGCCCTACCAACCGATCCCTTCTTCTAATCAAGTTGTGCCACAAATTTCTCTTCTCTCCAACTCTATTCAATACCTCTTCATTAGTTATGTGATCCACCCATCTAATCTTCAGCATTCTTCTGTAGCACCACATTTTGAAAGCTTCTATTGTCTTCTTGTCCTAACTATTTATCGTCCACGTTTCACTTCCATACATGGCCACACTCCATACAAATAATATCAGAAACGACTTCCTGACACTTAAATCTATACTCGATGTTAACAAATTTCTCTTCTTCAGAAATGCTTTCCTTGCCACTGCCAGTCTACATTTTATATCCTCTCTACTTCTACAATCATCAGTTATTTTGCTCCCCAAATAGCAGAACTTTACTACTTTAAGCGTCTCATTGCCTCATCTAATTCCCTCAGCATCACCCGACTTAATTCGACTACATTCCATTATCCGCATTTGGCTTTTGTTGATGTTCATCATATATCCTCCTTTCAGGACACTGTCCGTTCCGTTCAGCTGCTCTTCCAAGTTCTTTGCTGTCTCTGACAGAATTGCAGTCTCATCGGCGAACCTCAAAGTTTTTATTTCTTCTCCATGGATTTTAATACCTACTCCGAATATTTCTTTTGTTTCCTTTAATGCTTGCTCAATATACAGATTGAATAACATCGGGGAGAGGCTACAACTCTGTCTCACTCCCTTCCCAACCACTGCTTCGCTTTCATGCATCTCGACTCTTATAACAACCATCTGGTTGCTGTACAAATTGTAAATAGCCTTTCGCTCCCTGTATTTTACTCCTGCCACCTTCAGATTTTGAAAGAGAGTATTCCAGTCAACATTGTCAAAAGCTTTCCTTCAGACTTCATGAAGAATATAATAATTTCAATCCCAAAGAAAGCAGGTGTTGACAGATGTGTAAATTACCGAACTATCAGTTTAATAAGTCACAGCTGCAAAATACTAACGCGAATTCTTTACAGACGAATGGAAAAACTGGTAGAACCGGACCTCGGGGAAGACCAGTTTGGATTCCATAGAAATGTTTGAACACGTGAGGCAATACCGACCTTACGACTTATCTTAGAAGAAAGATTAAGGAAAGGCAAACCTACGTTTCTAGCGTAGCTACCCTGGTACCATTCGAAATAAATGGGTATGTCATGTATAGAAGTTCCTCTATTGCTTTTTCCAGCCTCCCCCTTATGCTTTGTTTTGTATGAGTGCTGTCTGTACGTGAATTTATTGTTTAGTGTCACTCCCAGATGTATTGGTGTGTGACGACGTTCTTAATGTGTTCCGTTTCAGGTCATTTTCAAAGTTATTTATGCCCGTTTGTTTCTTAAGTGTGAGTTGCTGTATGGATACAGCAGCATTTGGTTTGAGTTAACTTTTCTTTAAGCACATTATCTGATCAAAAGTATCAAGACAGCCATACGTTATTCAGAACTGACCATCAGGTGTCACGTGATTCGGACACGCCGGTAGAAAATGAGGCTGGCTGTAGCGAAGCACTAACAGCGAAACTGGTCTGTCCAATATGTTCATTGACTTCGAATGTGGACTAATTGTTGGGCGTCACATGTGCATCATATACTTCAGGAACATTTCAGTCTTTCTAAAGCTGCGCAAGTCGTCAGTTTGAAACGTGACTATGAACGTTGAAACGTGCGAACATAGCTAAGCCAAGACTATGCAGGCATCCTGCACAGACGGACTGTGAGAGTCGTAGACTTCGGAGGGTGGTTGTAAACAGTCACATGAAATTATCAGCAGAAATCACTTGTGAATTTCATAGTGCCATCAGGTGTCCAATAATGGGAATAACTAAGCCGATAGAGTTAAAAAGAATGGTGTACAATCATCTCCTAGTAAGCCAAATCGTCAACAACTATGCTGAAGGTGGAGGAAGGATCGAACACTGGGCAATGAATGACTGGAAACGAGTGACTTGGACTGATGAATTATGCCATACATTGCGTAATCCGATGGAAAGGTTTCGGCTTAGCGGGACGTTGTGTAGTACCAACAGTGAAGTATGGACGAGGCAGCGTTACGATTTGAGAGAGTTTTATGTTGTTAGGGTATGGTCGTAGTACTATGCCTAACAAAACGCTAAATGCGGAGGAATATGGACACACTTTATAATATTGTGTTCTGCATACAGTAGAAGATACTTCGGAAATCGTGATTGTTTGAATCAGCATGACAATGCATCCCGTCATAAAGAAGCTACTGTTAGGCAGTGGTTTGTGGACAATAAAAACCTTGTCCAGAGCCTCGACCTGAATCCAATGACACAATATTTCGATGAGTTGGAACGTCGACTTCGTTCCAGACCCCAGCGTCCAAGATCATTACTATCTTTGATTTCGGCTGCTGAGGAAGAGTGTGACGATATTCGTCCACAGACATTCAAGCACTTAATCGAAAGTATCGCCATCAGAGTTTAAGCCTTCATAAAGCATGGACACACCGCATATCAATGTCCACAAATAGCTGTCTGGCTTCATTTAATCAAACAGTGTAGATTGTCAATTTTGTAGGGGCTTTGCACATCTTTTCTTAGATAATTTAGAAATTTGGTTTCTGGAATGTAATAGCATGATCGTCAGCATCAATAAATCCGTCTAAGCCATATGGCAAAAACTGGTTATCGGTCTATGTCGGAGCCAGGACAGCTCCCTTGGGTAGACCATTTACTTTTTGTGACTCTGATTGATGTCTGTCCTTGATAATCTAAAAATTATGTTCAATAATGTAGAAAAAATCAAAGTTATTAGTAATTTCGTTAACTTTTTAAACAATAGTTTGTGGCTGGTCATCTCACAGGCAGCAATCAGCACTATAAATACCACTGCAGTAATACAGAATATTTTCACTCTGCATTCGAGTGTGCGCTGATATGAAACTTCCTGGCAGATTAAAACTGTGTGCCGGACCAAGCCTCGAACTCGGGATCTTTGCCTTTTGCGGGCAAGTGCTCTACCAACTGAGCTACCCAAGCTCGACCCACGCCACGCGCTCACAGCTTTACTTCTGTCAGTACCTTGTCTCCTACCTTCCAAAGTTCACAGAACCTCTCCTGCGAACCTTGCAGAACTAGCACTCCTGAAAGAAAGGATATTTCAGAGACATAGCCTTGGGGATGTGTCCAGAATGAGATTTTCACCCTGCAGCGGAGTGTGTGCTGATATGATACTTCTGGCAGATTAAAACTGTGTGCCGGACCGAGACTCGAACTCGGGACCTTTGCCTTTCGCAGGCTAGTGCTCTACTAACTCAGCTACCCAAGCACGACACACGCCACGTCCTCGCAGCTTTTTTTCAGCCAGTACCTCGTCTCCTACCTTCCAAACTTTACAGAAGTTCTTCTGCGAACCTTGCAGAACTGGCACTCCTGATCTTGCCGGGACATGGCTTAGACACAGCCTTGGGGATGTTTCCAGAATGAGATTTTGACTCTGCAGCGGAGTGTGTGCTGATATGAAACTTCCTGGCAGATTAAAACTGTGTACCGGACCAAGACTCGAACTCGAGACCTTTGCCTTTCGCGGGCTAGTGCTCTACCAACTTTTTTTTTTTAGTAATGTCACGCTGACAAATTTTTTTAAATGTCAGACTTACAACCTTTGCTGACATACATTTTGTTGTGCTACCGCATAAATAGCGTCTACAATGTCCAAATGTTGACAAATAGTGGCTAATTAGAAAATTAATTAAGTAAGGAAATGAATAAAACCTAAAATGTCCAAACGAAAGACATGAAGACATCGCAGATAGTACAAATAGAAAAGAAACATGCTCCTGTAGCAATGAAATGAAATTCATGTCGGGGGCGACACCTGCTCACGACCCGACGTTCGATAGACCAAGAGAGAAATCTATCGACTCGTTGTCCAGACCCTGGTGTAAGACTGGGTCGTCTTCTCGAAATTAAGTAAGGGTCCGTAACTGTGATCGATTTCTATCTTGGCTTCTTCGTCTATCTCATCTCTCACCTGTCACACCCCATCTGGCTGGCGGGTCTGAAGTATCATCGACATACGGGATTTTTCGAAATCGAAGTGTATAAGAGATGCTCAAAAAGAAACGAGCCGGAGGCATAATTACAGAAACCAGTACCTGTATGTTAGAAGTATTTACCCTGGCTGTTGAGACACTTGTCGCACCTTTGACACAATGCGGTGAATGGCTGTCTCATAAAATTCCCGGGGCTGCAACGTTAATCAGTTCCGCACGTACAGCTTGCGTCATCATCCGAGGTGAATCGTTTGCCCCTCAGAGCCTTTATAAGGGGACCAAAACTGGCGTAATCACAGGGAGAGAAGTACGGACTTGATGGAGGGTGGCCGAGAACTTCCCATTTGATTTTATGCAAGTGTGCCGCGATTGTGTTGGCCGTATGAGGCTTCGCATTGTCGTGGAGCAGAATGACCCCCAGGTAAGATCGCCTGGTCGTTTTGATTTGATCGCTTGGCGAAGGGTGGTCAGGGTTTGCGAGTAGCGCTGGGCATTCACTGTTGACCCGTGCTGCACGAAGTGAATCAGAAGGGGGCCATCTTGGTCAAAGAAGAACATCAGCGTAGGGGCAAACGATTCTCAACAGCCAGGGTCAGTACTTCCAACATACAGGAACTGGTTTCTGTAATTATACCTCCGGCTAATTTCTTTTTGAACGCCTCTTATACACTTAGATTTTGAAAAATCCTGTATGTCGCTGAAGCTTCAGACATAATGGAAATGGTACGCGAGTAGTTACACTGGACATATTCCCGAGGTGGTTGAATGGAGAAACTGATGTGGAAAGGAGTAACTTAGCACTGTCGCTAATATCTCCGTGTCAGTATTACTAACTGGTTCCTTCTGCCCATTCCATTTCAAACCAGATGCGTGCACCGACGAGAAGATCAATTTCAGAAATGCAGCTCTGTCTTCAGACATATGAGGGAAATAGAAAAGTAATGATCAGACGAATTTAGGTGGTTGCAACCAGCAACCATTGTCTCTCTCTTTCTCTCTCTCTCTCTCTCTCTCTCTCTTTTATTTTTTGGTTAAGATCTAATTACTAGAGAGTGCAAACAAGTCGCGACACGGTTTAAAGGACACACACTCCAGTTCCACTGTGTGAATTGCATGTCGGTGCTACGGGAGTGCAGTCGCCTGTTTTAAAGCTACGCTGGTGAACGAGCTCCGACAGCTGAACGAAACGCAAGGCTGCTCTCCGTGCAATTGACGGTTATCGCCGCAGCTGACCTGGAAGCGGCGACTTCTGCACAGCAAACTGATACTTGCTGCGACATGCAGACACGACTTGAGAGAATTATGCGTACAGTACACCAGTAGCATTTCGTAATTTACTAACGGCTAATTCATCAACGGAAAGATTCACTCAACAGAGAGAATGTGACGCTTTCTCGCTGCATTGTCAGCAGTGGGTAGGTTTT
This sequence comes from Schistocerca serialis cubense, assembly GCF_023864345.2. Lineage (NCBI taxonomy): Eukaryota > Metazoa > Arthropoda > Insecta > Orthoptera > Acrididae > Schistocerca > Schistocerca serialis. Next base: position 659,329,912 of record NC_064639.1, on the reverse strand, counting down.
GTTCAAATGTGGCGTCCTGACTAGGACAAGATATGAAAATATAAATTCCACTAACAAAGAAGGTAGATGCTGACAGATGCAAATATTAGGGACGAAACATTCAGTGGAAGAGATCGTGGTAGCAAGGTACTGTTACGATTTTTTTGCGAAAGAATGGAATGACTTACGGAAGTAGATCTTGGGGGAGATCTATTTGGGTTCCGGAGAAATGTAAGAAGATGGGAGGCTATAGTGACACATCTTAAATGATAGGTTAAAGAAAGGCAGGCCTACGCTTACAGAATTCGCGGATACAGTAGTGGAAATCTCTGTAAAGGCTTGGACAATTGCACCAAAATTAAGGCTGTCTGCTGGAACAGTTGTTTAAAGTGTATATGAAATAGCGAAAGATCCAGTACACTGCCAAAGACAGTCAAATTGTATCATATTTTATGTCAGTAGCACAATACATAACGAGACAATAGCAACTCAGGTGGTAGAATGTGGAACTCAGTATCAAGGGATTCGGCTTTGTGTGGTGTTCTACATCTACGTGATTACTCTGCTATTCACAATAAAGTGCCTGGTAGAAGGTTGAATGAACCGTCTTCATGCTGTCTCCCTCGAACGGCGAGCGGGAAAAACGAGCACTTACATTTTTCTGTGCGAGCCCTGATTACTCTTCTTTTATCGTGATGATCATTTCTGTCTATGTAAGTGGGTGCCGACAGAATGTTTTCGCAATCGGAGAAGAAAACTGGTGATAGAAATTTCATGAGACGATCACGTCGCAACGAAAAAAGATTTTGTTTTAATGATTGCCACTCAAATTCACCTATCATGTCTGTGACACATCTCCCCTACTTATCGATAATAGAGAACGACCCTCCCTTCTTCGAACTTTTTCGATGTTATCACTCAGTCCCACATGATGCGGATTGCACATCGCACAGCAATACTCCAGAATACGCGGTCAAGCGTGGTGTAAGCCCTCTCTTTAGTAGACATGTTGCACCTTCTAAGTGCTCCGCCAATGAATCGCAGTCTACCCACAACATTATCTATGTGATCGTTCCAGTTTAGGTTATTTGTAATCGTTATCCATAAGTATTTAGTTGACTTTACAGCCTTCAGATTTGTGTGACTTAAAGCGTAATCGAAATGTAGCGCATTTCTTTTAGTACCCATGTCAGTAACTTCACACTTTTCTTTATTCGAGGTCAACTGCCACGTTTCGCCCCAGAGAGATATCTAAATCATTTTGCAATTCATTTCGGTCATCTGATGACTTTACAAGGCAGTAAATGACGGGATTATCTGCAATCAATCTAGGAGGGCTACTCAGATTGTCCCCTACAAGTTCTAGGGGACTGATGACCATAGATGTTAAGTCCCATAGTGCTCAGAGCCATTTGAGCCATTTGTCCCCTACGTCGTTAACACTGATCAGGCACAATAGAGGGCCTATAACACTTCCTCGGGGAACACCGGGTATTACTCGATGACTTTCCGTTTGTTACTACGAACTGTGACCTTTCTGACAGGAAATCGCGAATCCAGTGGCACAACTGAGGCGATATTTCACAGGTACGCAGTTTGGTTAGAAGACGATTATGAGGAACGGTGTCGAAAGCCTTCTGGAAATCTGAAAATGTGGATTCAGTTTGACATTCCCTGTCGATAACACTCATTATGTCGTGCGAATAAAGAGCTGTTTGTGTTTCACAAGAACGATATTTCCTGAATCCGTGCTGACTATGTGTCAATAAATCATTTTCTTCGAGGTAATTCATAATGTTCATGTTAGAGTGTGTGAGTATATGCCTTTACTGCATATATCAAACAGACGCCATAAGTGACAGTGCATGTTGTGTACATAAACCACTATTGTGGCAATGCCACGAGGAAAACGGTTATTACGAGATGAAAAAGCAAAGGGACTCTCTAATCGCCAAATCGCCAAGACGCACAGTCATTGATAATTTCGGTAGATTGGGAGTACGATATGGACAGAGCGTAGAACGTGAGGCACCGAAACGATTCCTTATGCTCAAAGTAAGAGCCGCTAACAGTTATTCTTCTCTACATGTTGCTGAAGTAAAGTAGTTAGTACCTGCCAGACGTGTACAACAAATTTTGCCAGATGACTTCCATTCGGGAAACTATTGCATAAACCTGCTCTAACACCCAAACATAAATATGCGTGATTGAAGTACGCTGAAAAACGTATCACTTTCAGTGATCCGAAGAAGTTTAACTTTGGTGGGCAGGATGATTTGCAATATTATTCACATGATCTAAGAACAGTGCAGCAGGTAAGACTGGGAAGAAATTCTGGCTGTGGAAGTGCTATTATTTGGACAGCCTTCTGCACTGAAGATAAATCAAGCATTTCTTGGTTGAGTAATAGAATGAACTCTAACATGTACACTCATATACTACAGACAGAACTGATTACAATGTTTGAAGACGTAGGGAACGAGCGTGTAATGTTTCAACAAGATAATATATCTGTGCTATAAAGATAAAGATATTGACGTCTTGCCCTTTCCTGCGCGAAGCCCGCACTTGAACCCCATGGAAAACAAGTAGGGAATACTTGCAACGCCTATTTATTGCAATGGAAGGCAATTGTGCGCTGAAAAGTGCGATACGAGAAGAGTGGGTGACAGTTTCACTACAAGGGCTACAAACCATAAGAAAATGAATCCGAAGAGAACTTTTCAGGTATTTAGGAAGAACAGAGGTTGAACAAAGTACTAACAATACAATAACATAACGGTACAGTAAGTGTCTCTATAACAGTTTCCACCCAGGAAAACGCCTTATTTCATTACTTGTGTTATGGAAGAAACTGTGTAATTCCATCGTGATTGTTTGTGTTCTATATATGTATCTACCATTTTCATGATGAATTTGATACACATTGGTTATAAGTGTCGAAAGACATGGAAGTGAAACAGCGGCTGCAGTGTCACAATCCTGTAGTTGTGGATATAATATGGTACACAACTGTACTCCGACTTCCATAACTGCCAGCATGCAGTGAAGTCGTGTGGATTACAGTCTCAGTGTTTTGCGGTAGCTTAGGTTGTGATCTTAAGAAGTTTTGTAGTACATAGCCATGTCTAAAGAACAACAGGGCTCCTATAGCTTGGGTTTTGAGGCAATCCTCAGTTCCTACAGGCGGCTGACTGAACTGGTAAAGAGTGCTGGTTTTGTTCGAGGGGTACAGGCAGAGCATACACTTTGCAGTATCGAGCTCTGTGTCGATAGGGCTCTTTGATTTGGAGCCAAGTGAAGGGTCTCTGCCAGAGGATCTGTCGATTATCAGACGTTCTTGGTCACATATTTCTGAAGCTGTATTATAGGGGATTCCCCTTTATAAGTTAGGACTCCACTAGACAGAGGAATCAACTACTCGGATACCAGAGTACATGTTGACTGCATGCCATACACAGAGAACAAAATTTGATCGTCTAAAGGTAGAAAACATTTCAAATTTCAAAGTTTTATCTAAAAATTGCCGAAGAATTGGCAACAAAGATCCTAATTTGACTCCCACTCGAAATCACCAGTATTGGTTGATGTCGACTTTAACCTACTGAATGTACACTGGAATGTTTATGAATTCATTCCAGTTGCTACGGACATACAGTCAAGCAAGGAGGATCTGAATGCTATCTTCGAAAACTGTCTTGGGCAGCTAGTACGACGATCCATGAGCAATGGGAATACACTACTGGCATTAAAATTGCGACACCAGGAAGATGACGTGCTACAGACGCGAAATTTAACCGACAGGAAGAAGATGCTGTGATATGCAAATGATTAGCTTTTCAGAGCATTCACACAAGGTTGGCGCCGGTACGACACCTACAGCGTGCTGACACGAGGAGAGTTTCCAAGCGATATCTCATAGACAAACAGCAGTTGATCGGTGTTGCCTGGTGAGAACTTGTTGTGATACCTCGTGTAAGGAGGAGAAATGCGTACCATCACGTTTCCGACTTTGATAAAGGTCGGATTGTAGCCTATCGCGATTGCGGTTTACCGTATAGCGACATTGCTGCTCGCATTGGTCAAGATCCAATGACTGTTAGCAGAATATGGAATTGGTGGGTTCAGGAGGGTACTACGGAACACCGTGCTGGATCCGAACGACCTCGTATCACTAGCAGTCGAGATGACAGGCATCTTATCCGCATGGTTGTAACGGATCGTGCAGCCACGTCTCCATCCCTGAGTGAACAGATGGGGACGTTTGCAAGACATCAACCATCTGCACGAACAGTTCGACGACGTTTGCAGGAGCATGGACTATCAGCTCGGAGACCATGGCTGCGGTTACCCTTGACGCTGCATCACAGACACGAGCGCCTGCGATGTTGTACTCAACGACGAACCTGGCTGCACAAATGGCAAAACGTAATTTTTGCGGATGAATCCAGGTTCTGTTTACAGCATCAAGATGGTCGCATCCTTGTTTGGCGACATCGCGATGAACGCACATTGGAAGCGTGTAATCGTCATCGCCATACTGGCGCATCACCCGGCGCGATGGTGCGGGATGCCATTGGTTACACGTGTCGGTCCCCTCCTGTTCGCATTGACGGCACTTTGAACAGTTGACGTTACATTTCAGATGTGTTACGACCCGTGGCTCTACCCTTCATTGGATCCCTGCGAAACCCTACATTTCTGCAGGATAAGGCACGGCCACATATTGCAGGTCCTGTACGGGCCTTTCTGGATACAGAAAATGCTCGACTGCAGCCCTGGTCACCACATTCTCCAGATCTTTCACCAATTGAAAACGTCTGGTCAATGGTGACCGAGCAACCGGCTCGTCACAATACGCCAGTCACTACTCTTGATGAGCTGTGGGATCGTGTTGAAGCTGTATGCCGGCCGTGGTGGTCTAGCGGTTGTAGGCGCTCAGTCCGGATCCGCGGGACTGCTACGGTCGCAGGTTCGAATCCTGTCTCGGGCATGGATGTGTGTGATGTCCTTAGGTTAGTTAGGTTTAAGTAGTTCTAAGTTCTAGGGGACTGATGACCACAGATGTTAAGTCCCATAGTGCTCAGAGCCAGGGATTTTCTCTGCCTCGTGATGGCTGGGTGTTGTGTGCTGTCCTTAGGTTAGTTAGGTTTAAGTAGTTCTAAGTTCTAGGGGACTGATGACCATAGATGTTAAGTCCCATAGTGCTCAGAGCCATTTGAACCATTTTGCTCAGAGCCATTTGACCACTTTTTGAAGCTGTATGGGCAGCTGGTCCTGTACACGCCATCCACGCTCTGTTTGACCCAATACTCAGGCGAAATAAGGCCGTTATTACGGCCAGAGGCAGATCCCTCTGCTACAGCTCCCGCGTTGGACACAGTACTAGATGATGCTACTTGTCGCCAGATGTATTCTAGATATTATTAGAGAGAACAATATGTAGCTATAAGAAATAGGGCCATATTTTTCGCGAGGCAGTATTAACCAGGACAGCAAGAATCCTTTGTTAACTTTTGTCAGGACCCTCGGTTTTCGGCAAAAGGAAAGAGAAAAAAAGGACTTAAAAGTATAATGGAGAGAAGTGATATCGTTGCATGGTTTTATCGATTTTTAAGAGACATTGTGGAAGTACCCTTTGAAGACATTGTGTGACTCAACGGAACTTGGATGATTCCGTAAGAAAAGATTGGACTGATGAGACTATAATGCGGAAGTGCCGCAGTTCCCGAGGGAAAGGGCGCTAGAATTATTGTTTTGCATGTGCTGGAATTTAACCTGGTTTCCTACAGAAGTGTCTCCTCGTTTACAAATAGAGAAAACGAGCGACTACCACGAGGAGATGAACCACTGTAGTTTTCCGAGATGTTTCAAGGCGCAACTACTGGAAAACTCAAAAACTGCGTTCACTCATCGACGAAATGGCATTGTCAACTTCGGCGGTCGACAGTGCTTCGCTGTCAAACACTTCGGTATCCTAGCAAAGGTATAGTTCCGATATGATGACGTACAAGAATTACCGGCAAAGATTCACCTCACTGTAAATAGCGCTTTGGACAAGCATATACCTAGTAAAGGGATTAATGGTGGAAGAGATCCCTTATGGTTTGTTAACAGCATTCCGAAATTGCTGAAAAAACATGGACAGTTGCTCTCCCGGTTCAAAAAAGAGCATCGCAATGTCGCCAGCCGAAAGTTAGCAGAAATTCAAGCGCCTATAAAAAGATCGATCCGTGAAGCATGCAACAACTTCTGCCGTCATAGATTAACGGAAGATCTTCCTGGGAAATCTAGAAAATTCTGATCCTACTTAGAATAACTCTACAACTAGAAAATTCTTATCCTGCGTCGAATAACCAAATAACCATGCATTTCGATGGCTTCTATTCAGACACACGTAGTCTGGTGTGGTAATAGACGACACAAAAATGGAAACTAAAGTTTTAAATTTCGCATTTAAAGAATAATTTAAGTAGGAGGATCATACAAATGCACCATCCTTTGACCACCGCACAAACGCCTGTTAGGAGGACCATAGGCATACCTGGTGTTAAAATGCAGTTGGAGGAGCTGATAACAGGTAATTCACCAGGTCCAGATGGAATCCCAATTCGGCTCTTCGACGCTGGTCCCATTTATCGTAAATCTCTCGCCCAGCGGTAAGCTACAAGCAACTGGAAAAGAAGGTGCAGGTGGCGGCCCCGCAGAATTACAAACCCGTATCCACAACGTCTGATGTGTAACTCTTGAGTGTGATATAATGAAGTTACTTGAGAAAGAGAAAAGCTTGCATACACAAACATACACCGATTTCTGAAGTGTCGATTGTGCGAAACTCAATATGTCCTTTTCTCACATGATATCCTGCGAACCATGAATGTCACAGTGCCACACTGCAGACAATAAACGATGGTCGGATAACGTGGAATAGGTTTTCAGGTATGTGAATGACTCCAAGGCAACTTAAGTAATGGAAGCAAGTATGCTGTCCCGGCTGTCTTGTGTTCATAGGAGACAAATGTAATGCCAGGAAAACTCAAGAGGAGTGTAATAGCAGCGCTCTTGTTCCATAGACACATAAACCAACTGACGCACTGGGTGAACAGCAGTCAGCGATTGCTCGCTAATGCTTTAGTGGTGCACGGGAAATTATCGACTTTGAGTGACTGTAGGAGGATACGACTTGAATAGACTTTCTATTTGATAGTTGAGAAGTAAATTAATGAAGGTGAGTAAGGAATCCCATTGTACAGTGTTCCAACAGGTCTTTAGTATTTGTGGTGTACTGCTTAACACGGTCAAATGTATTAAGTTTCCAGGCTAAAGTTGCAAAGCCATATGGAATGGAACGAGCACGCATATTCTGTAGCAGGGAAGGCGAATATTCGACTTCGCTGTTGGGAGGATACTAGAAAAGAGTAACCCTTCTGTATAGGAAATCGCATACACAAGACTTGTGTTACACATTATTAGGTACTGCGGGAGGTTGTGGGATTCCAACCAGGTCGAATTAAAGTAGGACATCGAAACAACTCGTAATCGTGGTGTTGGATTTGTTAGCGGTAGGTTCCGTCAATACGCGAGTGTTACAGAAATGCTCCATGAACTCAAATGGGAATCCTTGGAGGATAGAAGACGCTCTTTTTGTGAAACATCATTTGAGAAAGTTTAGACAACTGCTATTTGCGACACGCTGCAGAAATATTGTACTGCCGCAAACATACATCTTATGGAACGCCGGCGAAGACAACATAAGAGAAATCAGGGCTCGTTGGGAAGCATATTCCGAGTAGAACAGGAGAAGGAAAGACTGATAGTGGTAAGAGAGCCCTCCATGATGCATTGCTTGATAGTTTACGTAGCAAATATGTAGATGTAAATATACACTCCTGGAAATGGAAAGAAGAACACATTGACACCGGTGTGTCAGACCCACCATACTTGCTCCGGACACTGCGAGAGGGCTGTACAATCAATGATCACACGCACGGCACAGCGGACACACCAGGAACCGCGGTGTTGGCCGTCGAACGGCGCTAGCTGCGCAGCATTTGTGCACCGCCGCCGTCAGTGTCAGCCAGTTTGCCGTGGCATACGGAGCTCCATCGCAGTCTTTAACACTGGTAGCATGCCGCGACAGCGTGGACGTGAACCTTATGTGCAGCTGACGGACTTTGAGCGAGGGCGTATAGTGGGCATGCGGGAGGCCGGGTGGACGTACCGCCGAATTGCTCAACACGTGGGGCGTGAGGTCTCCACAGTATATCGATGTTGTCGCCAGTGGTCGGCGGAAGGTGCACGTGCCCGTCGACCTGGGACCGGACCGCAGCGACGCACGGATGCACGCCAAGACCGTAGGATCCTACGCAGTGCCGTAGGGGACCGCACCGCCACTTCCCAGCAAATTAGGGACACTGTTGCTCCTGGGGTATCGGCGAGGACCATTCGCAACCGTCTCCATGAAGCTGGGCTACGGTCCCGCACACCGTTAGGCCGTCTTCTGCTCACGCCCCAACATCGTGCAGCCCGCCTCCAGTGGTGTCGCGACAGGCGTGAATGGAGGGACGAATGGAGACGTGTCGTCTTCAGCGATGAGAGTCGCTTCTGCCTTGGTGCCAATGATGGTCGTATGCGTGTTTGGCGCCGTGCAGGTGAGCGCCACAATCAGGACAGCATACGACCGAGGCACACAGGGCCAACATCCGGCATCATGGTGTGGGGAGCGATCTCCTACACTGGCCGTACACCACTGGTGATCGTCGAGGGGACACTGAATAGTGCACGGTACATCCAAACCGTCATCGAACCCTTCGTTCTACCATTCCTAGACCGGCAAGGGAACTTGCTGTTCCAACAGGACAATGCACGTCCGCATGTATCCCGTGCCACCCAACGTGCTCTAGAAGGTGTAAGTCAACTACCCTGGCCAGCAAGATCTCCGGATCTGTCCCCCATTGAGCATGTTTGGGACTGGATGAAGCGTCGTCTCACGCGGTCTGCACGTCCAGCACGAACGCTGGTCCAACTGAGGCGCCAGGTGGAAATGGCATGGCAAGCCGTTCCACAGGACTACATCCAGCATCTCTACGATCGTCTCCATGGGATAATAGCAGCCTGCATTGCTGCGAAAGGTGGATATACACTGTACTAGTGCCGACATTGTGCATGCTCTGTTGCCTGTGTCTATGTGCCTGTGGTTCTGTCAGTGTGATCATGTGATGTATCTGACCCCAGGAATGTGTCAATAAAGTTTCCCCTTCCTGGGACAATGAATTCACGGTGTTCTTATTTCAATTTCCAGGAGTGTAGAAGGGGGTGACACATGGTTGTAACCCATCCAAATGTTATTCGGGCTTTAACCTCCTGGGATCCATAGCGCAGAACACTATACTTCAAGTTTAAAAAATTCTCCACCAAATGGCAGCATGAAGTAGTCTTTCTTTCCTTGCTCAACAGTTGCTGCTGACTTCTGGAAAGCATTTTGTGTACTTCAACCTCATCTTGTGTTCATAGTGTCTCTCTAAACCATCATTTCAGAAAATGGCAATTCGCGCCGTGAATGAAACATCCTTCGAGGTTAGTGTGAATTACAAGCTCTCGCCATAGTTTTAGTACATATAACTAAGCAAGTCTTATTTATAAATGTCTCTGCATTATTCTAAGAAGAAAAGACTATTTTTGTGTTCAGTTTTACTTGAGGTAATGACATTCACAATCGAGAGGTTCAATATTCTGTATTTAGGACTCAGCTTAACTGATCTCATTATCATAATTTTAAATTACTATTTCATATGCAAAAACTGTTTGATTAATTTATGAAACAGTATATTGATTCTACATCTACATTTACATTTATACTCCGCAACCCACCCAACGGTGTGTGGCGGAGGGCACATTATGTGTCTCTGTCATTACCTCCCTTTCCTGTTCCAGTCGCGTACGGTTCGCGAGAAGAACGACTGTCTGAAAGCCGCCGTGCGCGCTCTAATCTCTCTAATTTTACATTCGTGATCTCCTCGGGAGGTATAAGTAGGGGGAAGCAATATATTCGATACCTCATCCAGAAACGCACCCTCTCGAAACCTGGCGAGCAAGCTACACCGCGATGCAGAGCGCTATAACGGTTACCAAATAACCCTGTGACGAAACGCGCCGCTCTTCTTTTGATCTTCTCTAGCTCCTCCGTCAACCCGATCTGGTACGGATCCCACACTGATGAGCAATACTCAAGTACAGGTCGAACGAGTGTTTTGTAAGCCACCTCCTTTGTTGATGGACTACATTTTCTAAGGACTCTCCCAATGAATTTCAACCTGGTAACCGCCTTACCAACAATTAATTTTATATTATCATTCCACTTCAAATCGTTCCGCACGCATACTCCCAGATATTTTACAGAAGTAACTGCTACCAGTGTTTGTTCCGCTATCATGTAATCATACAATAAAGGATCCTTCTTTCTAGTATTCGCAATACATTACATTTGTCTATGTTAAGGGTCAGTTGCCACTCCCTGCACCAAGTGCCTATCCGCTGCAGATCTTCCTGCATTTCGCTACAATTTTCTAATGCTGCAACTTCTCTGTATACTACCGCATCATCCGCGAAAAGCCGCATGGGACTTCCGACACTATCTACTAGGTCATTTATATATATTGTGAAAAGCAATGGTCCCATAACACTCCCCTGTGGCACGGCAGAGGTTACTTTAACGTCTGTAGACGTCTCTCCATTGATAACAACATGCTGTGTTCTGTTTGCTAAAAACTCTTCAATCCAGCCACACAGCTGGTCTGATATTCTGTAGGCTCTTACTTTGTTTATCAGGCGACAGTGCGGAACTGTATCGAACGCCTTCTGGAAGTCAAGAAAAACAGCATCTACCTGGGAGCCTGTATCTAATGTTTTCTGGGTCTCTGAACTCCAATAGAACAGGTACGATAACAAATAATATCTCTATCATAATAGGACTCCAAACCTAATTGAGGCTTATCATGCCCCTTACAATAGCAATAGTTAACCAACTATCACCAGTTACAACCTCTGTAGTTGTACAAGAAAAATGAATCTTAGCTCCTACAAAAGTAATAGGTCCATTTAGTAGCTCTTCTTGTGCTACATTATTAGGAGTAAGACTAAATGTATCCACAGTCTTGTACACAGGCAATCTTGATCTTCTTGTATATCTTCTCCTCCTGTAAGGCATGGCTGTGTGCTCAGTGAGGCTGCCTCGAGGCGAATAAGCGTGCAGCTGCCTGTACTGCGGAAGTTCCTACTGATAAGCGCCGCCAAACTGGGCGCGGCAGGAAGTAGCGCGCTGATAATCCAACATGGCGCCCACTTCCTGCATTTTTAGTAGCGGATCGTGCTTAGTTAGAAATCTAGCACGACCCACCGAGCTCTAGCGGCGGCCAAGCGAAACTCGTTCAAGGTCACCCGCCAATATGGCGGCACACACAGCCACACGATCGCTGTTTCCGGAAACCATGTTGAATCCTACATAGTAGATTCTGGGTTTCCAACACGACATGATACTCGAACAAAAAACATGTTCTAAAACTCTACAACAGATCGACATCAGAGATATAGGTCTGTGGTTTTGCGCATCTGCTCGACGACCCTTCTCGAAGACTGGGACTACCTGTGCTCTTTTCCCATGTTTTGGAACCTTCTGTTCCTCTAGAGACTTGCGGTACACGGCTGTTAGAAGGGGGGCAAGTTCTTTCGCGTACTCTGTGTAGAATCGAATTCGTATCCCGGCAGGTCCAGTGGACTTTCCTCTGTTGAGTGATTCTAGTTGCTTTTCTATTACTTGGACACTTATTTCGATGTCAGCCATTTTTTCGTTTGTGTGAGGATTTAGAGAAGGAACTGCAGTGTGGTCTTCCTCTGTGAAACAGCTTTGGAAAAAGGTGTTTATTATTTCAGCTTATGCGTGTCATCCTCTGTTTCAATGCCATCATCATCCTGGAGTGTCTGGATATGCTGTTTCGAGCCACTTACTGATTTAATGTAAGACCAGAACTTCCTAGGATTTTCTGTCAAGTCGGTACGTAGAATTTTACTTTCGAATTCACTGAACGCTTCACGCATAGCCCTCCTTATGCTAACTTTGACATCGTTTAGCTTCTGTTTGTATGACAGGTTTTGGCTGCGTTTAAACTTAGAGTGAAGCTCTCTTTGCTTTCGCAGTAGTTTTCTAACTTTGTTGTTGTACCACAGTGGGTTTTTTCCATCCCTCACAGTTTTACTCGGCACGTACCTGTCTAAAACGCATTTCACGATTGCCTTGCACTTTTTCCATAAACACTCAACATTTTAAGTGTCAGAACAGAAATTTTCGTTTTGATCTGTTAGGTAGTCTGAAATCTGCCTTCTATTACTCTTGCTAAACAGATAAACCTTCCTCCCTTGTTTTATATTCCTATTAACATCCATATTCAGGGATGCTGCAATGGCCATATGATCACTGATTCCCTGTTCTGTACTTACAGAGTCGAAAAGTTCGGGTCTGTTTGTTATCAGTAGGTCCAAGATGTTATCTCCATGAGTCAGTTCTCTGTTTAATTGGCTACTTTTTGGATAGTGCACTCAGTATAATGTCACTCGATGCTCTGTCCCTACCACCCGTCCTAAACATCTGAGTGTCCCAGTCTATGTCTGGTAAATTGAAATCTCCACCTAAGACTATAACATGCTGAGAAAATTTATGTGAAATGTATTCCAAATTTTCTCTCAGTTGTTCTGCCACTAATGCTGCTGAGTCGGGAGGTCGGTAAAAGGAGCCAATTATTAACATAACTCGGTTGTTGAGTGTAACCTCCATGCATAATAATTCACAGGAACTATCCACTTCTACTACACTACAGGATAAACTACTACTAACAGCGACGAACACTCCACCGCCGGTTGCATGCAATCTATCCTTTCTAAACGCCATCTGTACCTTTGTAAAAATTTCTGCAGAATTTATCTCTGGCTTCAGCCAGCTTTCTGTACCTATAACGATTTCAGCTTCGGTGCTTTCTATCAGCACTTGAAGTTCTGGTACTTTACCAACGCAGCTTCGACAGTTTACAATTACAATACCGATTGCTGCTTGGTCATCGCATGTCCTGACTTTGCCCTGCACCCGTTGAGGCTGTTGCCCTTTCTGTACTTGCCCAAGGCCATCTAACCTAAAAAACCGCCCAGCCCACGCCGCACAACCCCTGCTACCCGTGTAGCCGCTTGTTGCGTGTAGTGGACGTCTGACCTATCCAACGGAACCCGAAACCCCACCACCCTATGGCGCAAGTCGAGGAATCTGCAGCCCACACGGTCGCACAAACGTCTCAGCCTCTGATTCAGACACTCCACTCGGCTCTGTACCAAAGGTCCGTAGTCAGTCCTGTCGACGATGCTGCAGATGGTGAGCTCTGCTTTCATCCTGCTAGCGAGACTGGCAGTCTTCACCAAATCAGATAGCCGCTGGAAGCCAGAGAGGATTTCCTCGGATCCATAGCGACACACATTATTGGTGCCGACATGAGCGACCACCTGCAGATGGGTGCATCCTGTACCCTTCACGGCATCTGCAAGGACCCTTTCCACATCTGGAATGACTCCCCCCGGTATGCACACGGAGTACACATTGGATTTCTTCCCCTCTCTTGCTGCCATATCCCTAAGGGGCCCCATTACGCGCCTGACGTTGGAGCTCCCAACTACCAGTAAGCCCTCTGCGACCGCCCGGATCTTGCAGACTGAGGGGCAACCTCTGGAACAGGACAAGCAGCCATGTCAGGCCGAAGGTCAGTATCAGCCTGAGACAGAGCCTGAAACTGGTTCGTCAGACACACTGGAGAGGCCTTCCGTTCAGCCCTCCGAAATGTCTTTCGCCCCCTGCCACACCTTGAGACGACCTCCCACTCTACCACAGGTTAGGGATCAGCCTCAATGCGGGCAGTATCCCGGGCAACCACAGTCGTAGACCGATCGGGGGATGCGTGGGACGAGCTGGCCGTCCCCATCCAGAACCCCACAGTTATGCCCATTGGCAACAGCCTCAAGCTGTGTGACCGAAGCCAACACTGCCTGGAGCTGGGAGCGAAGGGATGCCAACTCAGCCTGCATCCGAACACAGCAGTTGCTGTCCCTATCCATGCTAAAAACTGTTGTGTAAAGAACGTCTGAACTAATCTACAGAGAGCGCAAACAAATCGACACAAAATTTAAACGGTTATTAAAATACAAGATTGCCTAGTAAATGCAGTAATGCTGCTACTTGCGCACTGCTGACACACTGCTCGGCGGCGGAAGGAGACAACGTGATTTTACACTATTCAGGTACTAAAACGCAATGCTACAACTCTCAAATACTACAATACGCCCGATATTTATGAATTAAACAATGCAAGTACCAAAAACACGCAAAGAAATTAAGAATTAAACTATGTAACAATGAGTGAGCTAGGAGTATACGACTTGCTGCTGCAGCTGCTTATCCAATGGCGGCAGGGAGCACACTGACTGTGACCAACCGACACAGGCTGTTCAAAACAAAAACAGAAGACAGACGACTACGGGGATTTACACTATTCAGGCACTAAAACGCGATGCTACAACTCTCAAATACTATAATACGCCAGAAATTTATGAATTAGACAATGCAAGTACCAAAAACACGCAAAAAAATTAAGAATTAAACTATGTAACAAATGAGTGAGCTAGGATATATTACTAATATTGTTAATAATCATGATAGTGCCATTATATTAAAATATGTAAATATAATAGTGGTAACTACTTTTATTTCAGATGAAATTTTACCGTACCTGGAGGAATTCCTAGACTCCTATGATGAGTTTGAAATAGATATTTATGATGGTGGTGATGTTTCAGAATATGGTAACACCAGCAAAATAGTGACTCCGCCACTGCTGCAGAATATAAATGAAAACAATTCTGACAATGAAGAATCATAGGGAGGTATCTGAGGAAGCATATTTGTAGAACATCAATTAAACAATGAGTACTTTCCCAAAATTCTGCAAAGATTTCCAAATATTTTTCCCTTTTTGTAGAAAGTGTTAATGTATGAACAGATAACAAAGAATCAATATGCATTCAAATAATTTAAATTAATCTATTTTAAATTGTCAGTTCGTCTTCCGACTGCACCGAGGTGCCACTGGCGAAGAAGGTCTTTCAACCCAACTTCAGTAACAATTTCACAACCAACATTGCACCCAGTAGAAACTAGAAACTATGAATACGTTGATTATTTTAGACAGTATTGATTATTTTAGACAGTACTTGGACGATGACGTGTTGCCACTAATAATTGAGAAAACCTACCAAATTTACACTAAAGTGAATGGAAGGCCTTTAGTTTTAGATTTGACTGAAGATGTTTATTGACATATGCCTGATCATGCGCTGCTTGCAATATCCTGTTATCAGTATGTATTGGGACAACAGATACAGAATAGGGTACCATTTGCCGATAGAAGTAGTCTGTAGCAGTGCTGCCCAAACATACCAAATCCTTGGCCTTAAAGTGTTTGTTCTTGCAAATCCCAATAGACTTGTGATAGATTTTACATTTTATTGGGGTAGGACCACATACCCTGATTATACTAACCAATGATTTGGCTTAGGTGAATCATCAGTAATCCAGTTGACCAAAAGTCTTATCCCTGGACTTTCAGTATTTAATGACATATTTTTCACCAGCCTGAAGCTGTTACAAGAGCTTCTGAAAAGCGGTTTCACTTCAACTGGCACTATCCAGCAAGACAGGAGACCCAAGGAGGCGGAACTGAAGGCTGACGAGTAGCTTACTAAGGAAGGCAGATATACTTGCCCATTATGATGGAAATATATGTTAAGTTAAATGTATGGATAGATAAAGTGTAATGCTGATGTCTTCTGCCCATGGTGTGGACCCGACAGACAAGTGCTTACGGTACAGCAAAAAGAATAAGACTTAGCTTGAAATCACCAGACCAATGGCCATCCATGCATACAATGCTTAAATGGGTGGAATTGACCTCTTTGACAGAATGCTCTCATACTGTACCATGAGAGCCAGAACCAAGAAATGGACTATCAGAACTATATTGCATTTGATTGATATGTCAGTAGTTAATTCTTGGATGCACATCAGAACAGACCAAATTCAAAAGAGGGTAACTTCATAAAATATTCCTAAACTTAGAAAGTACAAACTTATGCTCGGAGAAACTCTTCTGCACAGTGAGATCGAGGAAGTAACAAACAATGCAGAAGACAGTTGACAAGTCGAAGAAGAACAGCCAAGTACAAAATGAAGGAAAGTGCCTGTTACACTTCCTCACGAAAATTTTAGAAGATCAAAATCTGTACACATGCCAGCAATTTCTTATGTTAAAGACTGGCCAAAATGTATAAGACCAGGCTGTAGGGAAATAACAAGAACACAGTGTACAACTTTTAACATTTTCTTGTGCCTTACAGTGAAAAGAAACTATTCTAAAATGATTTACGAAAAATAAACTCCCATGACTGTGTTACACGTTGTATTTACTGTGTATGTTACTTTTCTTTGAATTACACTAAAATGTCTTTTTCAGCATACATTGGGCAATTTTATTACTTTCAGTTAATGTATCTGAATAACATTACAGTTGTTTACTTTGGATGCCATTAGTGAATTTATATATATCTTTCATTGTACAGAGTCCCGAAGTACACTATACTGTACCCTACATTTCTTGAACATTGTCATTAAAAGATTTTTTAAGCATTTTCCCTACTAGTCATAGGCCTAAAGGAACACACTAATAACAATTTCGCTTATAATTTGTACAAAACTGTGTCTGGGTTTCAGGTGGGTATAATGGGCAAGCTGTGAAGGAAATTCACAGAAATTTGGAAAGGCAGAAGAATGTGAAACACTGATGGAACCGTAAATCTGTCGGAAACAGAACAGGTGTTGAAACAGTTGTTGGACCGAAAGGAGAGTGTCTTAGAAAGAAGTTATCAGATGATTACTAACAAAAGTAAAACAAGGTAATGGAAGAAGTCGAATTAAATCAGGCCATGCTGAGAGAACTACATTAAAATTCTGCCATTCAGTAGTAGATAAGTTTTCCTTTTATCTTAACAGCAAAATAACTGACGATGGCCAAAACCAAGAGGTTGTAAAATCCCCACTGGAAACAGAATCTGACAAAAACGGAAATTCGACAACGACTTACGTTAAGTCCGAATATGTGCTGTGTGGTTTTTTACAGAGATGAAATGTGGACGATAAACAGTTAAGACTAAACAAGTTGATGTTGAACTGTGGTAATATAGAAGAATGTTGAAGATTATGTGGGTAGATAATATAGGTAATGAAGATGAAGTGAATCGAAACAGAAAAGAAATTTATTGCACAATGGGACTAAAGCAGTGGGTTCGGTCAGGACGAACTTCCGTGGAGAGCTGCGTGAAACTGGTCTTGGGAACGAAGATCGCAACACGAACAATCCGTTGAATCACCAACAAAATTCAAGAAAGATATTTAATTTTGAAACATGTGTCACGTCAAGGTAATGTAAGCTCGATGAAATGTGGAACATTTATAGGGAGTGCTGCTAGATTATAGTACCGAAAGTAATAAAAATAATGTGCAATGAGATGAACGGAAATGACACTTCTCTTCAAAGACTACATCTTCATCTACATCTACATCCATACTCCTCAAGCCACCTGACGGTGTGTGGCGTGAGTACCTCTATCGGTTCTCCCTTCTATTCCAGTCCGGTATTGTTCGTGGAAAGAAGGATTGTCGGTATGCCTCTGTGTGGGCTCTAATCTCTCTGATTTCATCCTCACGGTCTCTTCGCGAGATATACGTAGGAGGGAGCAATATGCTGCTTGACTCCTCAGTGAAGGTATGTTCTCGAACCTTCAACAAAAGCCCGTACCGAGCTACTGAGCGTCTCTCCTGCAGAGTCTTCCACTGGAGTTTATCTATGATCTCCGTAACGCTTTCGCGATTACTAAATGATCCTGTAACGAAGCGCTCTGCTCTCCGTTGGATCTTCCCTATCTCTTCTATCAACCCTATCTGGTACGGATCCCACACTGCTGAGCAGTATTCAAGCAGTGTACGAACAAGTGTACTGTAACCTATTTCCTTTGTTTTCGGATTGCATTTCCTTAGGATTCTTCCAATGAATCTCAGTCTGGCATCTGCTTTACCGACGATCAACTTTATATGATCATTCCATTATAAATCACTCCTAATGCGTACTCCCAGATAATTTATGGAATTAACTGCTTCCAGTTGCTGACCTGCTATTTTGTAGCTAAATGATAAAGGATCTTTCTTTCTATGTATTCGCAGCACATTACATTTCTCTACATTGAGATTCAATTGCCATTCCCTGCACCATGCGTCAATTCGCTGCAGATCCTCCTGCTTTTCAGTACAATTTTCCGTTGTTACAACCTCTCGATATACCACAGCATCATCCGCAAAAAGCCTCCGTTAACTTCCGATGTCATCCACAAGGTCATTTATGTATATTGTGCGGCACATCTGAAATCACTCTTACTTCGGAAGACTTCTCTTAATTGAGAATGACATGCTGCGTTCTGTTAACTAGGAACTCTTCAATCCAATCACACAATTGGTCTGATAGTCCATATGCTCTTACTTTGTTCATTAAACGACTGTGGGGAACTGTATCGAACGCCTTGCGGAAGTCAAGAAACACGGCATCTACCTGGGAACCCGTGTCTATGGCCCTCTGAATCTCGTGGACTAATAGAGCGAGCTGGGTTTCACACGATCGTCTCTTTCTAAACCCGTGCTGATTCCTACAGAGTAGATTTCTAGTCTCCAGAAAAGTCATTATACTTGAACATAATACGTGTTCCAAAATTCTACAACTGATAGACATTAGAGATATATGTCTATAGTTCTGCACATCTGTTAGACATCTAATTACACTAAGGTCACTGCTATTGACGATGGTCCTCCGGATATTATTAAAGGCGGGACATAGTCCTTAATCGGGTCTGTGATTACCATGGACGCGTGCTCCCTTACTGACCACAAGGTTAGTAAAAAGTTCTTATAGTATGGTGTACCATTTCTCCACCAACACGATTGACAGCTACTGGATGGTTGATGGTGGATTTGGGTGTGCTGCAAAACAGTATTTCTCTCTAACTCATCCCATGCTACGGGATTTAAGTCGGAAATACAGGCAGGCCAATGCGTTTGCCGAATATCCTCTCGTGGACCGCTGAGTATTCCGTGTTCACAGATGGAGAGATCAACATTGCCATGCAATATAATGCCTCACCACTCCATAGCAGCTGGACAACCAGAACGATCGTGTTCGACAAATGCTGGATGTACCTTCACATGGCGAGAAGTAGGAATAAGTAATGCACCCAGGATCATTGTCCAACATGATTGTTTTGCTGGTTCGGTGTAAGGTGGAATAATATTTCATGGACGCAGTGGCCTTCAGATCCTTGCAAATGGTACCTTCATCGGTGCACGATAATATGAGACGGCTTCTCCATGTGCGTCTTTTCTGGTATGTTGTCTGACTTCATTCTGATGGGTGAAATGCGCGACCTCTTCGAACAGTGCCGGTAGAGGAGTTCGTGGAACATGATGACTTGCGGCGAATGATCTGACATCGCGGTTCCGTCGACATAGACCCCAACGAGCACGAGTGGGGTGCGTTGGGGGGACGTATTTCATCTCATCGATATGTGCGAACCAGTATACAGCAGTTGGCAGTCACGCTGGGGAGGGCAACGAACGCCTTAACTGACTTCGTTGCCAGCATCGAAGCGCGCAGCGAAGCATCCATTGTTGCCTGTGGTGTTCACACACCCTATTAAGATCCGGTTTGTAGTGTACACCGGTCCATCACGAACAGCGGCTGATTTTAGTATAGTTATAATCGTCTGTCCTTCTCACTGCGTATTTTTTTCAGTAACCTACTGTATTGGAATGTAGCAGTCCTTCCCATGTACTTGCAAGTTCCAACTCGCTTTATTTGTTCATGAGACCCAGAAAATATTAGATACAGGCTCCCAGGTAGATGCTATTTTTCTTGACTTCCGGAAGGCGTTCGATACAGTTCCGCACTGTCGCCTGATAAACAAAGTAAGAGCCTACGGAATATCAGACCACCTGTGTGGCTGGATTGAAGAGTTTTTAGCAAACAGAACACAGCATGTTGTTATCAATGGAGAGACGTCTACAGACGTTAAAGTAACCTCTTGCGTGACACAGGGGAGTGTTATTGGACCATTGCTTTTCACAATATATATAAATGACCTAGTAGATGGTATCGGAAGTCCCATGCGGCTTTTCGCGGATGATGCTGTAGTATACAGAGAAGTTGCAGCATTAGAAAATTGTAGCGAAATGCAGGAAGATCTGCAGCGGATAGGCACTTGGTGCAGGGAGTGGCAACTGATCCTTAACATAGACAAATGTAATGTATTGCGAATACATAGAAAGAAGGATCCTTTATTGTATGATTATATGATAGCGAAACAAACACTGGTAGCAGTTACTTCTGTAAAATATCTGGGAGTATGCGTGCGGAACGATTTGAAGTGGAATGATCATATAATATTAATTGTTGGTAAGATTCATTGGGAGAGTGCTTAGAAAATGTAGTCCATCAACAAAGGAGGTGGCTTACAAAACACTCGTTCGACCTGTACTTGAGTATTGCTCATCAGTGTGGGATCCGTACCAGATCGGTCTGACGGAGGAGATAGAGAAGGTCCAAAGAAGAGCGGCGCGTTTCGTCACAGGGTTATTTGGTAACCGTGATAGCGTTACGGAGATGTTTAATAAACTCAAGTGGCAGACTCTGCAAGAGAGGCGCTCTGCATCGCGATGTAGCTTGCTGGCCAGGTTTCGAGAGGGTGCGTTTTTGGATGAGGTTCGAATATATTGCTTCCCCCTTACTTATACCTCCCGAGGAGATCACGAATGTAAAATTAGAGAGATTAGAGCGCGCACGGAGGCTTTCAGACAGTCGTTCTTCCCGCGAACCATACGCGACTGGAACAAGAAAGGGAGGTAATGACAGTGGCACGTAAAGTGCCCTCCGCCACACACAGTTGGGTGGCTTGCGGAGTATATATGTAGATGTAGATGTAGAGCTATGTTAATTGGCTGGGACACATCATCAAAAGTCACTTTCATCATTAAGTTTTGCATACCATTATATAACTTCTGCCACTTTATGATTTTGTCTGTTTATGCTTATTGCATGCACCGTTAATAATTTTGGCGCATTGGACTAGCACAATATTATTAAATTCCAGTTATTTGGAAGCTCGATCCATGTGCGCCCAATTACTTGTTCCAGACATGTTTTTTGCTTACTATCAACAAGAGATTAATATTCACAATCAGTAAAATATTCCGGTCTATTATGCCCTGGCCTAATGGACTTCACATTAAAATCCAATGTTTCGTCCCGATCTGCGGAGGACATTTTCTGTGGGTATCGTAGGTTTTTTGAGTGTCCGATTCACATCCTGGCTCGCTACTGAAAATAGCCTCCGCAGGTGTGGAAGTATTGGGCTTTAACGTGATATCCGTTCTATCACGGCATTATAGCCCGGAACATTGTATTGTGACATTTCCGGCCGTGAAAGTTTACATTTTACTTTCACAACATTGTCGAATTTCAAGACAGTTAATCAACCAGTCTGTCTTAGCATTATATAATCTTACTGGAAGTAACCATTTCACTGTTACTGGTTGCTGGTTTCATGGTCTTTTCCAACTAATGCGTGGTAGCTGTTATCGCTTATTAGAGTGCCTTAGGAAACCTAGCCTGAACGCTCCTCTAGTCTGAAAGGTAAATTTCTTTTCTTCGTTGTTAGAAACTATTTACACATCCTTAATTAAAACATGTGAAGTGTTTACCTCACAGGAGAGGACACGGGAGTAAAATACTTAATCACAATACTGGCCTCACTGTCATTCTAACCAATCATTGTGGCAATTAAAAATTATCGTAAGGGATGAGAGCCTCCACATGCTCAATCCTCTCGTGTAATGAATAATAGAGTTCCATGGTGTCCTTCCCTTGACGGACTCTCGTCTAGGATAATACTGCAGCATGTAAGATCAGAGTGCGGTGCTACACTAGTAGTGAATACACCATGACGATGAGAAATTTTAATTACTGTGGCCGACGTTGGTGCATCCATGATCAAGTGGTAGCTTCTTTGATTAGCATTCTAAATGCCCTCGTCCCATGTTCGAACTCCACCACTACTTAAATTCTAAATAAAATCATCAGAAAAGGCAACGGAAGACTTCCGGTATAAGACGTCAGCCTCATTCAGCCAACGGAATTGTCAAAGGCTATTGAGGAGCGGACAGAGGCTCGGAGCACTCTCTTACCCTTGGAGAGGGAAACTGCCCTTAAAGGCGAAAGAATCAGTAATGATCCAAGGCAAAAGCATGCAGAAGCCAATGAAAACCACTGCACTTAGGAAACGTTATACCTCTCCATAGGACTTGTCCGTAGTGGAAAAAAGTATCATTACGATCACTCCATTGGCAAACGATTCTGGACTATATACCCATTCGGATCTGTGGGAGGGAACAGTCAAGGAACAGGTGACCATGAGAAAAAGAGTGATTAACCTACGAAAGGGTGGAATGTCAGAAGACTGAGAGTACAGGGAAGCTAGAAAATCTGAAAAAGGAAATGCAAAGGCGCAATCTAGATATATTGGGCGTCAGCGAAATAAAGGGAAAAATGACAGGAAATTCAGACCAGGTGAGTGTAGGATAATATCAACAGCATCAGAAAATAATACAACAGGAGTAGAATTCAATATGAATAGTAAATCAGGGCAGAGTGGGAGCTACTGTGAACAGTTCAGTGATATGGTTGTTATCGTCAGAATCAACAGCAACACCGACAACTATAGTTCACGTATACATGCTGACGTAGCTAGCTCATAATGGAGAGATAGAGAAAGTACGTGACGGTCCTGAGCAGGTAATTCAATTCGTAAAGGAATATGTAGATCTTATTGTCAGGGGGGATCGGAATGCGGTTGCTGGGAAAGGGGTGGAAGAGAGGCTTACGGGAAAATATGGGCTCTGCAATAAATTTCAAGTAGAAGCAGCGAATACACTATTCCGGAATCGTAAGAGGAAAAGGCATACTTCCATAAGCTCGGGAGATACTGAAAAATTTCAGTTAGATTATGTCATGTTCATGCAGAGATTTCGAAATCCGAAACTTCATTGAAAAGCGTACCTAGGGGAAGATATAGTCTCAGATCACAATTTAGTAGTGATGAACAGTAAGCTGAAGTTTACGAGACTAGTTAGGGAAAATAAATGCGCAAAGAAGTGGGATACGGTAGTACTAAGGAATGAAGAGTTAGGCATGAAGTTCCCTGAGGCTACAGGCACTGCGAAAAGGAACGGATTAGTAAGCAGTTCAGTTGTAGAACAATGGAAATATTTAAAAAGGGCAGTCGTAGAAACTGCAAAGGAAAACGTAGGCACAAAGAAGATAACTGCGTAGAAAGCATTTGTGAAAGAAGAAAATCTTCATTTGATCGGTGAAAGAAGAAAGTACAAAAATCTTCAGGGAGATTCAGCAATACAGAAATACAAGCCACATATTTATGAAATAAATAGAGACCATGGGGAAGTTAAGGCGAAATTGCTACATGAAAACTGCGAAGAAATCGAAAAAGAAACGAATGTTGAAAGGACTTTGTCAGATTATAGAAAAGATAAAACAACCTTCGGTGAAAATAAAGTCGTGGGTGGTCACATTGAGAGTGCAGTGGGAATTCCACTGTTAAATGCAGAGGAAAAAGCGGATAGATGGAAACAGTACATTGACGGCCTTCGTGCGGGAGAAGACTTGTATTATGTGATATAAAAACAAGCAGGAGCCGATATAGTGGACATAGGGCATCCAATATTAGAATCTATAAAAGAGCTTTGGAAGACTCAAGATAGCATAAGGGAGGAGGGCTAGATAGCATTCCGTCAGAATTTCTGAAATCGTGGGAGGAAACGGCATCAAAACGGTAATTGACGTTGGTGTGTAGAATTTATGAGTCTGATGACACACCATATGACATTCCGAAAAACATCATCCACAATTCCGAGGAATGCAAGAGCCGACAAGTGCGAGAATTGTCGCACTATCAGCTTAAAAGTTCATGCATCCAAGATGCTGACAAGGATAGTATACAGAAGGATGTAAAAGAAAACTGAGGCTCTGTAAGGTGACGATCAATTTGGATTTCGCAAAGATAAATTCGTTAGAGTGGCAATTCAAACGTTGTGATAGATATTGGAAGAAAGATTAAAAAAAGATAAAGAGACGTTCAAAGGGTTTCTCGAACGGAAAAAGGGTTCGACAATGTCACAATGCAAGATGTTCGAAATTCTGAGGAAAATAGGGGTAAGATTTATGGAGAGATTACTAATATACAATATCTATAAGAGCCCGGAGAGGGCAATAAGAGTGGACGATCAAGAACGAAATGTTTGGATGAAAAAGAGAGAGTGGACGATCAAGAACGAAATGTTTGGATGAAAAAGTGAGTAAGGTAATCTATACATCGAAGAAACATGTTGGAAATAAAATAAAGGTTCAAGAATGCAACTGAAATTAAACGCAAAAGGTATCAATGGTAAGATTTGCTGATGATGTTGCTATGTCAGTGAAAGTAAAGAAGAATTACAGGATTTGCTTAATGGAATGAACTGTGCAACGTCTCTAGAATATGGCTTACTAGTAAATCTCAGAAAGAGGATATTAACGAGAAGTAGCAGAAATGTGAGCAACGAGAAAGTTGACATTGAAGTTGGTGATCAAGAGGTAGATAATGAAAGGGACTTTTGCCATATACGCAGCAAAATAATCCATGAAGGTGTGTGCAAGAAGGACTTAAAAAGCGGACTAGAACTGAGGTAAATGCTTTCTTGGCCAAGTGAACTGGGCACGAAATATGGTCCTTATTTTGAGGAAGAAGTTAATGAGAATGTACGTTTCGAGCACAGCATTGTATGATAGTGAAACATGGACTGTGGGAAATCCGGAACAGATGAGAGTAAGATCATCTGAGACGTGTTGCTACAGAAGAATATTGAAAATTGGGTGTACTGATAAGGTAAGAAATGCGGAGGTTCTCCGGAGAATTAGCAAGGAAAGGAATACATTGAATACACCGACAAGAAGGAGGGACAGCACGTTTGTTAAGACAGCGCGCAATAACTACCATGGTACTAGGGGAAGCTGAAGAGGGTATTAGCTGTAGGGGAAAACAGAGATTGGACTATATCCAGCAAATAATTTATGATGTAGGTAGCAATTACAGCTATTCTGAGGTAAGTACTGGTGAAGAACTCGTGGTGGGCCGCGTTTATTCGTCTCGTGAGAAAAGGAAACTGAATTCTTGGGAAAAAGAAACTGTATTGATGTCAGTAAATAGGGGTTCTGTTAGAAATTTTCATAATTACAGAGACGTTGCCCTAAAAGGCAACATGATGACGCCACCGCACAGTAGGAGAAGTTTATATGAAGGTGACAGCGACTGCGTAAGCCCACGTACACGACTCTCTTGTAGCACAAATACCACAAACTGTGATTGCCTTAAATCAATGTAATAACCCCAGCAGTATCAGCTTGGCACATTCATATATACACTCCTGGAAATTGAAATAAGAACACCGTGAATTCATTGACCCAGGAAGGGGAAACTTTATTGACACATTCCTGGGGTCAGATACATCACATGATCACACTGACAGAACCACAAGCACATAGACACAGGCAACAGAGCGTGCACAATGTCGGCACTAGTACAGTGTATATCCACCTTTCGCAGCAATGCAGGCTGCTATTCTCCCATGGAGACGATCGTAGAGATGCTGGATGTAGTCCTGTGGAACGGCTTGCCATGCCGTTTCTACCTGGCGCCTCAGTTGGACCAGCGTTCGTGCTGGACGTGCAGACCGCGTGAGACGACGCTTCATCCAGTCCCAAACATGCTCAATGGGGGACAGATCCGGAGATCTTGCTGGCCAGGGTAGTTGACTTACACCTTCTAGAGCACGTTGGGTGGCACGGGATACATGCGGACGTGCATTGTCCTGTTGGAACAGCAAGTTCCCTTGCCGGTCTAGGAATGGTAGAACGATGGGTTCGATGACGGTTTGGATGTACCGTGCACTATTCAGTGTCCCCTCGACGATCACCAGTGGTGTACGGCCAGTGAAGGAGATCGCTCCCCACACCATAATGCCGGGTGTTGGCCCTGTGTGCCTCGGTCGTATGCTGTCCTGATTGTGGCGCTCACCTGCACGGCGCCAAACACGCATACGACCATCATTAGCACCAAGGCAGAAGTGACTCTCATCGCTGAAGACGACACGTCTCCATTCGTCCCTCCATTCACGCCTGTCGCGACACCACTGGAGGCGGGCTGCACGATGTTGGGGCGTGAGCGGAAGACGGCCTAACGGTGTGCGGGACCGTAGCCCAGCTTCATGGAGACGGTTGCGAATGATCCTCGCCGATACCCCAGGAACAACAGTGTCCCTAATTTGCTGGGAAGTGGCGGTGCGGTTCCCTACGGCACTGCGTAGGATCCTACAGTCTTGGCGTGCATCCGTGCGTCGCTGCGGTCCGGTCCCAGGACGACGGGCACGTGCACCTTCCGCCGACCACTGGCGACAACATCGATGTACTGTGGAGACCTCACGCCCCACGTGTTGAGCAATTCGGCGGTACGTCCACCCGGCCTCCCGCATGCCCACTATACGCCCTCGCTCAAAGTCCGTCAACTGCACATACGGTTCACGTCCACGCTGTCGCGGCATGCTACCAGTGTTAAAGACTGCGATGGAGCTCCGTATGCCACGGCAAACTGGCTGACACTGACGGCGGCGGTGCACAAATGCTGCGCAGCTAGCGCCATTCGACGGCCAACACCGCGGTTCCTGGTGTGTCCGCTGTGCCGTGCGTGTGATCATTGCTTGTACAGCCCTCTCGCAGTACAGAGCAAGTATGGTGGGTCTGACACACCGGTGTCAATGTGTTCTTTTTTCCATTTCCAGGAGTGTACTTGCTACGCACATAATCTCACATCGAGTAATTGAACCGAACGAAATTGTGTATTGATTGCAGTGAGTATAATATAGCAGCATTTCAAATATTTTTATTCCAGTCTTTGATCACAATATAAAGATCAGAGAATGGAATAAAAAAACATTTAACAGCACTGTTTGTACTCGCGACTATGTCGCAGCTGGTGTACTAGTCTTTTTCACTGTTCCTCTAAATTATGTGAGACGAATTTCAGATCAGTTGCCGCAAACGAGTATGTTCGCCTAAAGTATTTGTAACCTGTGTTAAGCATGATGTCAAAGGAAAGAAAAGATTTAATCTTCATTAATTTTTATTTTATAAAATTAGATTTCAGTTCTGAGTAAAGGGATGGAGAGGATTATCTTTAGAAACTGTGACAGCAAACGTTCGCACGTGCATTCGCATATTTACCATCCATGGTCAGAATTCGTGAGGGTTTCCGATCAGCATTCGTCGCTGCACCCCGTATAGCAGACACCATTTCCGAATGGTTCGTCTCGCAAGTCACCCGCTGCCCATAAGAGCGCCGAATAAATTAAGGGCTTTCCCGTCCGCAAACACAATTTGCAGTGTTTGCCGCGGAAATTTCTGGCGCCTGCTGCGAAATCCTCATATTCACATGAGCGTCCACTGACGGGATCGATGTGAGAGCACTATTTAAGATGTTCAAACATTCAAAGCCCACTGCTACTTTGCGATAACGTAATGGCAATAAAGATATTAATTAAAAATCTTTGATGTGTGACAGGGGAGAAAATTATTATAGTAACACATGATTGTACTTCGATAGCTATATATGTGAAAATGCGGCAGTTAATTGTGCACAAGCATAGGAGGATTGAGAAAATAGCGGAAATCGGCTTCTGCGGGAAAATTCCATGAGCACTAAGGATGAAACTGTTAAGGTACCACATGAAGAAGGCATGTTTAAAAAGAAATTGGAATAGAGTATGTAAGAGTTTTATTTCTTAAGTAAAGCTAATCATTAACCCAGTTTTGTCAGAAATCCATGTTTCTTTACTAGCCATGATCTCAGAGAGATAGATATTCATCGGCTTTGATAACAGAATAACTCCGCCCGCTTTTACGGGGTTTACAATTTAAAATGGGGTTCGATTCCCGGCGGGGTCAGGGATTTTCTCTGCCTCGTGATGACTGGGTGTTGTGTGATGTCCTTAGTTTAGTTAGGTTTAAGTAGTTCTAAGTTATAGGGGACTGATGACCATAGATGTTAAGTCCCATAGTGCTCAGAGCCATTTGAACCATTTTTTAACAAATCGCGGTGCAGATTAGATTAGATTAGATTAGTTTTTCGTTCCGTAGATCCGTGCCGAGGCGATCCTCGTGGATGTGGATCATGTCAATTTTTTTAAGCTGAAATAACAATACTAATAGTATGAATATACATAATACTTCATTTGTTTCTATTAAAAAATTCGTCAATTGAGTAGAAGGAGTTGGCCACCAGTAAGTCTTTCAGGCTCCTTTTACACTGATCTTTATTTGTAACAAAAGATTTTATGTTCGCTGGCAAATTGTTGAACGTGAGTGTTCCTGAGTGGTGAACCCCTTTTTGAACTAAAGTAAGTGCTTTTAAGTCCTTGTGCAGATCATTTTTGTTCATGGTATTGTATGTATGAATTGAGCTTTTTGTTGGAGAAAGACCATTTCAGACATGCTATTATGACGAGTGAAAGTCGCCTGTAAGAACTAGCTCAGACTCACACATCTTCGAGCTTGTTGTACTACGTTGACGTATTATTCTAGAGAAAGTCTTTTCATTCATCAATGTGGATACTGAGAAACAAGTCTAAGATACTAAAATTGATTATATCTGAAAGAGAGTGTTTAGTAAGTGTCTGTGTCTACGCTCAGAAAGCGCAGTATACCCGGAAGAGATTCTACTGACTTAAAAAGTTACGTTTTTTAAGTGTTACCTTAAGCACTGTGTGAGATAATTGTAAAGAAAACCAAAGAGTTAATTCCATTCTTCGTAATCAAAATAAATGTTTCTTCATGAAAATAAATGTTTGTCAATGAATCCAAGCTTCTGGACTTTTGTAGAATTAATACTTTATATCGTTTTTAGTAAAAGAGTGAGCAAGATTATTTGTCTGATCGGTCTGCAGTATCGAGCAATGACGTCATGACCTTGATACGAATATATTCAAATGTTAATAACATTCGTTTTTCAGAATTATTATTTTACTCGCAATTCACGGTGCTTCCATGAGAAAGAAATTTTCCCATCGTCAATGGAACATGCTTTCTTGTCTCAATAATTAAGCGAAATCTCATGTCATTCGCAATATTTTGTATCCTTACAGAGAGACCTTACATTGAAATGTTTGAGCACTCAAGAAATGCACATTCCACACTGTACATTCTTTTTCTCGTAACTGTAGATCACACTCTTGCTCTTTGTCTTTTTCATTGCGAATATTCTACCAACTGAATCATTCAGACATGTATAATTCCATTCACCATTAGATATTTCAATTCTGAATCAAAATCATATTTCCTGAAATATCAAGATTATGTCGCTATCGGATACCTGCTTTCCATACTATTATTTTAATTTCACCTGCGTCACTAGGTTGAAAGCATCCAAAAGATCGTCTTATATGCAAGGTCATATTAGCAAAAGAGGATGTTGTGAGTCAAACCCACAATAAATCTAAGAAGTGTTACACAGACACAAGAAATTTTGCTACGATTTGCTTTTGTTCAAAATACCCCTAATTAGGAGTGATTTTAGCTGTCATACGTCTGCCTTGAAATCTCTACTTTACGAGCTACTTCGACCCTCAAACGACTGTGAACCTCTTGGTATATAGTACCTACAGATGTACAAGTTATTCGGGAGTCTTCGTGATCCATTCAAATATGGAGCGCGGTTAGAATAAATGCGTATATGTTCACTATAATTTATCTAAGTTACGTGTCCATTGAGAAGAGATACTTAGGGGGTTGTCGTACATTGCTAGATTTGTATCTTATTACTGATTCTTCGGACTTGGTAAATAGATATTCGTGGGATGGTTGCCATCTGTTTTCAAGTGTCTGCCAGTTCTCAAGTTTTTCGGCGTCTCATTGACTAAAAACAGTGGGCCCAACAAACTTGTGACCATTCGTGTTGTGCTGCTTTCTGTACGTTCAGCATATCCGGTTAGCACTGTTTGGTATCGGTCCTACACATCTGAGCAAATTTCTAGGACAGTGCTAGGAGTGTATTGTAAGCAGTTTTATTTTTACACTCATAGTATTTCCACATTAAACCTAAGTCAGCCACCTGTTTTTCATACAAAACACCCAGAGTGTCTTCCCGCTTCATATCCCTACAAATTGTTACAACCGGATATTTCTATTAGTATATTTATTTATTCTTTTCAGCAGCATCTCAACTGTGACACATTACATAAAAAATGTCCATTTGTTCCCAAAGTGTTTCCGAGATCTGATGCACTTATTTGGCAGTTTTTGTTAATATAGAGTGGGAAATTTGTAGTTATTTTATTATAACAGCCGGGGAAACTGGCTTCCCTCAGAGAGCTGATATGAGATTGTGTTGTAGTTGTAACGAAGGATAAATTTTAAAGTATAAGTGGTAAAATTTTTTTATTGAAAACATATTCTGTTTATTTACAATGCTTGTTAACGTATGAGAGGCAAAAAAATTATTAAAAATATATTGTGACTTAATACAATACTTGTTTATAAACAACACTTTTCATTTTGTTATTCGCGGTACACATGTACAAATTTTTCGAATTTACAGAAAGCCACTTATAGTTGATCGTGAGAGAAGCGGGAGTCTTTGAGGTTGACGACGCAATATTTTAAAGTCTGTCCTTGGGTTTTGCCAGTTGCAAAACTGTAGGCCCATTCGATTGAAAATTGCAGTCTTTTAAATAGGAATGGCAGTTCAGTAGAGACCAGTGGTATCCTGGGGATAAATAGTGTGTGTACTTTCCATACTTAAGATCGGCTTCGATAGGTGTTTCACGATCATCCTTGTTCCAGTGCACAATTCTGGTGAGTTGAGATTTCTGAGTAGTGTGATCGGAGGACAGTGTAATGGCATTCCTAGTACTTGCAAAAAGATTAGAAATTCTGTAAGGAAGTTAACAGTTTCTTCAATCTTTAACAATCGTGTCGATTTATTTGCATATTCTCTCTTCATCGGGAATTTTCTGTCAAATATAAAAGTAGATATCGTCGACAGTATTATTTTTAGTTGCCAAAATTGTCTTTCAAATAGTCAGTCCGGATTGGTATAGTTGTGAACAATGTTAGGATTTATTTGGTAGATGAGTTCGTTTTCAGAAATTCAGAAATAATAGTTATGAATCCCGTCATCTGGTCAGCAGGATATGTGCTTTCCCCTATTTGTAAAAGTTGTTCAGTCAAATGTACTATTGTTTCGTCTTTCAATAGTTCAACTCTCGTATTTTTTGTTCGCTGCAGTATTTGTATGTGCAGACAGAGATGTGATTTTGTAAGCATGCTTTGATCTTGTCTGCTGGTGTTGACTTTGGGATAACAGGAAGTTTGTCGAAAGTCTCTTGAGATTCCTCTCAACTCTTGTACTGTTCTGTCTATGGCTTCGAGGAATTTTTCATGTACCATTGTGCATTCGTCAAGAAGATAATTTTAGCTGTCGTTAGAATTTCACCCTTCCAGATGCTCTTGAGACTTTACATACAAGTACTTGTTCTTCGGCTATATTAAACGACAGTTGTAGGGCCTTCTTCGGTAAGTGTGGCTGCAGTGCTAGTTGAAGCGGATGCAAGTG
Organism: Schistocerca serialis cubense; assembly: GCF_023864345.2. Taxonomy (NCBI): domain Eukaryota; kingdom Metazoa; phylum Arthropoda; class Insecta; order Orthoptera; family Acrididae; genus Schistocerca; species Schistocerca serialis. Next base: position 659,297,986 of record NC_064639.1, on the reverse strand, counting down.
AGCGTTGTTTAGCATGTATTTCCGCCAACAATAGACTTCTTAGAAACGTTTTCCCGGTGCTGCCTGGTGCACCCAAGTAAATAATTCCGACATTGTTACGTTGTAAATTTCCTTTTGATTTTGATTGAGGGGTGGTTTGTTGTGAGCAGTGTATTGAAGTAGTTCTTTGACTTTGTAGCTTTACTCTTTTGTAATTTCGAAGTTTAGCACACCGATAGCATGAGTATTTCATTGAAGATGTCGCTGAATCCGATGGTCAGTTCAGGATGAACTCGTCGGATTTGGTACCTTATGTCATCACTCATACTCTCTGTTAAAAGAGTCCCATAGCTGTTTTGGATTCGATGGGTTACATGTGCTTATTGTGGTGTCACCGCCAGACACCACACTTGCTAGGTGGTAGCCTAGCGGTCCGTTAGTATACGTCGGACCCGCGTGTCGCCACAGTCAGTGATTGCAGACCGAGCGCCACCACACGGCAGGTCTAGAGAGACTTACTAGCACTCGCCCCAGTTGTACAGCAGACTTTGCTAGTGAAGCTACACTGACAAATACGCTCTCATTTACCGAGACGATAGTTAGCACAGCCTTCAGCTACGTCATTTGCTACGACCTAGCATGGCGCCGTATTCAGTTGATATTTGTGAAGCATGTAGAGTCAAGAGAGATGTTCTACTATTATGGATTAAAGTTAAGTATTACAGCAACTGCGTCCGTTTTTCTTAGTTCTCATTTCCTTGTAATGTTCCAGACCTCACGCCATTCTGCGTGAGCTTAAAAGCGTGCATTTCGGCCTCCTCTAGCAACACGGTGTTGGCTCTTCTGCCAACACTTCACTTATAGTTATGGAGAATAAGACTCTAATTTGTTCGGCTGAGGCTGTGGGTGAGGGTGGGCTTCTTGTAGTGTTAATTTCCAGTGGTTCTCGTTCCCAGTAGTCCTCAGCGTTAGGATGCTACTCTGAACGTCTGGCATAGGTAACGCTTAACAGTCTTCAGAGCAGTGAAACTTGTTGATCTCCGTATTTCATGTAGTAACATCCGGAAATAGAAACATTTGGTGTCGTTCGGATGTACGGTGAATATTTTTCGTGGTTCCTGGATGAGCTTCTACTGAAATTCCTTGCTTTCGTCTTTCAAAGATTTTTCTTGCTATGTTCCAATAGATAGGGATGTCGACATATAGTAATGTTTTCGCTAGTGGATCCCTTTGGCAGTTGGTAAAAAACTTTTATGGTTGTGTTCCGAGGTGGTGCGCTTGCAATTTTTCTTTCGATGTCTTTGGCGAAGTTAACTCTCTATCCGTTCTCTAAATGTACTACCTGGTGAAGCATAGTTGGTACGCTTACGTGTATGGGAAAAACCAAAAATCCACCACACTGCTTCATTAGTGTTGAAGTATCTTTCCATTTGGTACATGAGGATCTCGTCGTTTCTGTTTTCTTGTTCCCTGTTTCTGACTATTTGAAATACTGCCAAGTCACTGCCTTTTGTCACGTAAGTATAGACATTTTCGTGGATTCCACTGAATTGTAATATTCTATGTTTACGTGTGCTTGGAACATTTTGGAAAGTAGTGTGTTATATGGTACCACACGTTCATCATCTATTTTCAATTCGTTGCTGTTTCGTATTCGAATTTTGCTGTGAAGCCACCGTTTTTTGGTAACCGTCTTCTGTATTCAGGGTAGCCGTTAACTTCGGTTTGTGTTTCGTCCAAGTAGTATTTTGGGTATATTTTGTACATTTTCCACCACCCATACACAGCGATTCGAGAATTAATGGCCCGCATGGTCCGTGAATCATATTTTTCACTACTATATCGTACAGTTCCGCATCTTCTTGTGGATTGAGAAATTAAGCTTGGATGATTTTGTAGATATCCGTGCATGGAGGCTGTCGTGTAGCCATATCAGATTGTGTGAGTGAGGCAATCTTCGTTTATGCCTTTCAGTTGCGTAGATCTAGCATATAACGGTTCCAAATATGTGGTATTTTGTGATGACTTCGATAATTCTCATTTGTTTTAGTCGGAAAACTCGGGCTATTACGTCGTATCGTTGCATGGGGAGTTGTCCATGTAACAGTTGTTCTTTGATTTCTTGCCACGACGAGTTGCATGTGAACGTTATGAAGAGGTCTAGTCGTCCACAGTTTCTTATGTAGTTCATGGCGTCTTGAGTGTATTCGCGCATGTGTCTCGCACTTCCTATGTGGGATGAGGGTAAGATTGCCATTGTTCCAATGTCGTTACTATATCCGTCAGTTATGGCTGTGTCTCTAAAGCGGATGGCTGTGCGGTTCTAGGCGCTACAGTGTGGAACCGAGCGACCGCTACGGTCGCAGATCCGAATCCTGCCTCGGGCATAGATGTGTGTGATGTCCTTATGTTAGTTAGGTTTAATTAGTTCTAAGTTCTAGGCGACTGATAACCTCAGAAGTTAAGTCGCATAGTGCTCAGAGCCATTTGAACCATTTGAGCCAATCGAAAGCGGATGTATCCTTCCGTGCGTAGATTCCTCTGATTCAGCTTTATATAAAGCATCCGTTCCGCTTCTGTTTTTGCATACATGTCTGCCAGGAATTGTTGGAATAACAGTGAGTGTTGAAATTGTGATTGCATGTCCCGTTGTGACTGATTATTAGGCTGTAAGCATAGAACTTCTTGGAAGTGACTTTCTTTGTTTGTTTCTACGCCTGTTTCAGGTTGAATTTGTTTCACATTAAAATGCTATCCTACTTCTCTGAGCAGAAATACAAATGGATACTGGAAGGAATCATATGAACGGTTTGTCTCTGTAATGCGTTTTAGTCCTTCTCTTCTTCGTTTTATAATTATGTCAAAGCTTGTGTATTCATTTTCCACAATTATGATGGCCAATTCGTCTATCTGAGATACATTAAATCAACTTTCGTGTTCTCCATGTGGTCTTTTGTTGGCTCAAATTGTATCTCAATAATCATCAAAAATCATTCGGTCTAGTGCTGTTTTGAATATGAGAATGAGTTGACTGTATTCGTGTAAGATACTCTGTACATCTTTGACTATTTCTCGACTCAATCCACCGATATTTTTGCATCGCTGATCGATTTCTGTTTCTTCATTTTCGATGAAATGTACGCAGTGGTTAGCACACTGGACTCACATTCGGGAGGACGACGGTTCAATCCCGTCTCCAGCCATCCTGATTTAGGTTTTCCGTGATTTCCCTAAATCGTTTCAGGCAAATGCCGGGATGGTTCCTTTGAAAGGGCACGGCCGATTTCCTTCCCCATCCTTTCCTAACCCGAGCTTCCGTTCCGTCTCTAATGACCTCGTTGTCGACGGGACGTTCAAAAACACTAACCTAACCTGTACTTGTAGAAATATATTACCTTCGTTGGGTAGTGGTAGTAATAATCCCATGCTGTAATAGATTTGTCCTTGGATAGAGAAAACGTAATATATCTCTGTTAGTGTTGATCGAAATGACACCGAAAGAAGTCATTTGTAAGCAGGCGTTGTACGCTTTTATGATTTGAGAAATGTGTTTTGATTCAGGAGTCTCCATGGTCATGTAAATTTTTACGTTCGTGCAGAAGGATCCTGGCGCTTCTATATCGAATCTTTTCTGGTCGCAGAAAGCGTAGATAGTATCAATTTTTCCGATTACGACGTGTTTGCGTTTGCTATATTTTTTGGTCTGGTCGTAGTTGAATGCTTCATTTGTTAGGTTGTCCTGTTTACATTTCCTCGTCCGCGCTTCTCGTAGGATGACATTTTAAATGGCTGGCTTCAGTTCGCAATCTCTTAAGACTGTGTCGAAATTCTTGATTTTTCAATTCGCTCATTCGTTGTTCCGGTTTCTCTGCTTCTCACGGTGCTCATTGTCATTCGTTGGGAACTGAAACGTGTTTCGTGCTATTCATCTTTTTCGTTTTTTCACAGTTCTTTTTGTTCTTCCCGTTTTGCTTCAGAACTAGCCAGATCTCCTACTCTTTTACGTTTGGGCGCGGTGTAAAATATATAGCAAATCAACTTTTTATTAAGAAATACACTGAGTACAATTTCCACGCTTTCCACACTTTATTTTCAATTTGTATTCAGCCACTGTTACACTTTGAGTATTCAAACTTCATAGTTGCTATTTATTCACTCCCTGCCCTACTTTTTCGGTTCCTCCCTTCGTCACTGGTAAAAAACTGGGGTTCGAACCTACGACGTGTCTTGCTTTATGTATCTGTGCCAACGAGTAGCCCCCACCAGTGGCGATTTCCAGAACATAACGGAAAGGCTCTGAATGGTGCACAACGTTCCAGAACATTCCACAACAATCAAGAGTTTTTTGGAATGTTCCGGAATGATATGGGATTGAGGGATGTTCCCGAATATTGTGGAATCTTTCCGAATGTTCCAGACTACTCGGAAACATTCCACAACATCCCGGATCATTGTGGAACATTGTGGAATGTTGAGGAATACACTCGAATACTCTTGAAAATTTCTAGAGGCCAGAACTTCCCACCCCTTGTATCTTTAAAAGCATGCCTTTCAGTTAGAAACCGGAACCTTCTTCATGGACGGCCTCATTTCTGAGGTGGATGGGACTCTTTTCTGAGGCCTAGCGGCACGCATAATGTACACTTACTTTTATAATATATATTGATTACGCAATATATAATTATAATCATATCAGAGAAAGAAGCCATTAGGCCTGAGAACGGCCAAACGTCTGCCATTGTCGATTGCGTTTGGTGAACATCCTTTCTGTAGCAGAAGGCAGACCTGATGTACAGTGTTGAGATATAGGTAACAGGTAGCGTTGTGTTTCATTTTGGGGAGCGCCTTTTGCGTGGAGGAAAGTGCAACGCAGACAGACTGATCAGTGGCCAGCAGCCAGTCACATGTAATAGTGAGAGGTCGTTTTTTGGTGTATTCCGCAAGGCATTATTATTCGTGCTAACGTATGCACGTATTATTGGACGAATACGTTTATTAATACTCATGCAATAAGACGTCGTCTCTGGTACTCGTTAGCGCCGTGGTTGGAAGACTTTTCAGCATAAATGATGGTGTTGCTCCAGACATCCATAATAAGAGCAGGCATTACGACACCCTTGTCATATAATTTTAACTAGAGTCGTGAAGAATTTACAGAAGTGTTTTCGGCACCAAATCCTCAGCTGCACCGTTCGTAAAAATTCAAGCTACTATTTATTCGTTATTCTTTTAAAAGGAGAGTATTACTTAAATCGACACGTACTGTGATCAAGAGTGTCTTTGGGCACTATAGTAACATTTATGTCTAACCCTTGTGACGGTGTAATTTCAAGTATCCTTCTCACTTTACTTAAGTCCTACATTAAGTTTATCAACCCTGGGTGTAACTGTAGTAGCAGCAACTGCAATGTAATAGTCATGGTATTACACATTTTGATACGGCACTTCGGTGCAATACTTGATTGAAATTTATTTCTATAAAGTCAATTTCTCAAAGTTTTAAAGTATTTCACTTTACTGACATGACAAACATTATCGTTAATTGAATGTTTTTTAAAAAGAATTAAAGTAAAGAGAGGAAAGTCGATAAATATCTTCTCCGCTTTATTCTGGGTCTAAAAATATAATTTGAAATTTGTTAAAACGTTGCTTAAAAAAATGTTCCAAGTTCAATTTATAGATTTAGCTTACAAATTTGGTTCCGTCGAAATGTGGCGACCGTAAATAGCAAGTAATAGAGTTGAATTTCGGGAGAAATTTCTCAAGTTGCGTTTATACACGGTTCCTGTTCTAGTGGTGAATGAAGTTACTGTATTTAGTGGGAAACACAAACTATTCCAATGATAATTGAAGGCAAACAGTGGAGTGCAGCGAATACTTTGTTGCTAAATACAACTACCCAATACTTTGTCTACTAAGTGCATAAGAAGAAGTCCGATAGCCAAATTAAAATTCTCTGACCTAAACACGCGGTCGAGGTTAGTCAAATGATGCATTGTAGATAGCTGAAAGGGTTAATATTTTTGCTTGGAATCACGAATTTAGACGTTACGGTAGACAGACAAAGACGTAGCAAGGTCAGGTTGCTTCACAGATGAGACCAGACTTCGCAAAAAGAGACGTAAAGAGAACGCTATATTTGAGTAAATAAAAGAGGGCAATAGGGTCGTCACAAGTTAATCTGTGGATGCCGGCCAGTCATTAAGGTGCTCAGATATTTTTTTCCACAGGTGCAGTAAAGGGCTTTGGATGAGGCTCTTTGTGGCACACAGAAAGCTTTTTCTATAGTTAAGCCAATGATGAGCTTGTGAGTGGCCATAGGGCGAGTTTATCGCCGAGGTTAATGCTTTTGTATCCTCCTTTCTTCCCTCCACTTCCCGTCTGATATGCGGTGGTGCACTACCACTCATGTAATACTGCTTGTCTTTGGGTGTTGACCTCTGACATCCTGCAGTGATAGGGCATAATTCGTTAAGGGTATGTCGACCTGTTTGACATGACATGCCTAATGCTGTATCGCGCAAGTAACCTCTGCTGCTGAATAGCATACAGCGAGTGCTATAGTTGTTGCTGCAGGGGTATGTGCATCTTATGCTCCTATAGCGCCGCGGATGATTGTAGTTGTCGCTGCAACTTTCTGTATACTTTTAGTAAAGTGTTTTCTGTAGGTGAGCGTTCTGTGCAAGGTGACACAAACGTATTTTGGGTTCGTGCTCTGTACCAAGGAGAGCCATCTCATATCAGCCGTAGGGCTGTTACAGGCTGTCTCTTCTGAAGGTGGAAAGTACATGTTTAAGTTTTGGCCGAATATGGTGTGGTTTGGTTTGTTTTAGTTGGCTGATACCAGTTGTGATAGTTTATATTTTAGTCATTCGATACCACATTTTGTGAAGTACGCCGTTCTTAGAATCAAAACGGGTTGCCAAGTCAATGTCTGTAGCAAGGCTCGCAGAACATCTCCTTGGAACTCGCCTGAGACTATTTCTGTCGATGAATTTCAGTCCCAAAAACATGCTGCATGCTGCTTCCTCCCTGTCAAGAAATATTCTGTCCACTCCCAAATTTCATGCAGCAACAAATCTATCTTACATTAATAAGCACTGTTGTGGTTCTGAGTAAAATGATTTCCAGGAGTAAATGAATACTGCATCCAACTGACTGTCTCCGTCCATGGGTTTCAGGATTTCATGGGCGAATAGCACGAGTTGGGCTATGCATAACTGACGATTTTATACTCCTGGTTGGTAGGCATAAAGTAGGTCGTTATGTACGATACCCCTCATTATATATTATGATGTTGCCAGGAACTCATTTATTTTACGAGAAGCAGTTACAGTGCTTCAATCCTGAATTAATATAAGTAAATTTGTAAGCAGCGTATCTTTTATGTTCGTTTTTGTAAGGCCACAAAAAAAATTTGCAGTTATGACAACTAATACCGACAGAATGTATGTGGATGTAATAGAAGCGATAGGTCATGAAAGACAAGTTCGTGTTAGTAAGAGTCAAACGCAAAGTCGCAGTATACTGCCGCTGCCGTTCTTAGGAGCGCTGAAAGTACTTATAAGATTGAAAGAACGTTTCCGAAGTGGAATGAAAGCGCAAGAGAAAAATATACTTATGCTAAAATTGATCTAAGACAAAGTCCTCCTGGTAAAAGAGATGAGGACTTTGACTTCTTAAATGATATCGAGAAACAGAAAGGAAAACAGCGACTTATTTTGCATCACAATTCTGAACAGTACAACTGCGGAAGAAGTAAATTTTCCTGCCTAGGATATGGGATTACACAGTCTGGCTATAGCAAATCTGACATCAGAAGTCTGTTGGTGCTGGCGAAGGGAGGTTTCCTCAGTGAGAAGTGTAAAACATTCATGTGCAGTTCTTGAAGCTGTTCCTGAAAGTGAATACCTTGAGTACAGCATTATACAGACTGTGTTAAAAGTGTTGCTTTTCCTTTTAACGTAAAGTCAAGGAATTTATAGTTAAGTTTTTCATTTACAGAAATAGGTCTCTGTACTTGCAAAACTATAACCTCCAAAGCTTAGAGTTTCAAATACTATTTTATGCATTTTGCTTTTTGAATTATTTTTTAATATTTTGCTGTATATGGGCAGCATCAGTACTCAAATTACTAATATTGTCCCTTCCATGAGCCAACATACAATTTTCTTAAATTACTATGTTCCTTTTTAGAATTACAATAATATAATTCTTATTATGGAGTCTTAGTATCAGGGATGCATGTATAGTAACCACATTAGTAATTTGTGTGTAAGTCATTGTACTCGTTCGTGCGCTTAAATCTGGATGTTGAAATCTGGTAACACTTCAACTTTAACTTGAGACAAATTATCCATCAATGTACACTACAAGCGAAAGTCTGAGACATATTCTTGGCAATGGCTTGGTATTCTATCGAGGCTCTTTTAAAGCAGTTTGACACTGACACTTAAACGACAGATGTTGATTTAGCTATCGCTAACACAACATGACAACTGAAATAAACGGATGAAGAATACATGCATCTACTAGCGTTTAAATTGTTGCCCAGAATACAGTCGCCATGCATTATGCTTTCACTTCTTACTTGTTTCCAAAGCCGAAACCGCTATGATGTACTGAGAAAAAAATTGCCGTCAAATGGTGAAAACCTTATCATTTACGCAAGTTTGCTTGATTTTCACTCCTGATAATAAGAAAATCATCGGGCAATAACCTTATTTTGTCTAGTACGAAAATTACAACTCTCTGCTGAGATACGGCGCTCTATCTCTCTGGCCATTTTTCCGTGTTTTACGAAAGCTGCGGTTGCCGCTACAGAACTGCCAGAAGAAACCACACAGCGAATTACAAACAGTTGTGTAGCAGCGCAAGCGGCATCCGCATTTAAATTCAAGCATAACTTAATCTTTTACTCCTTTCGAATTTAAAATTCCGACACTGATGAAGTAAAAAATTGCTTCTGCTGTTTCAAAGATATTTAGGGAAATTTATTCCACCCAACCAAAGCAGAAAAGAAATAAGAAAGAAGACTTAGGCATCAGTCGCAGCGTTTCTACGATGAAACGTCTCCCACCGAGAGCCACTCTCTTTGAATTGTTGCTGGTTACCGTTTATCTCGTACTGAACACTGGAACATAAATCTGCACAGTAATTCAGTTTGTAACGCAAATTGCTATCAGTCATTGGTTATTCTTAGTAACTTACCCTATTTGTAGTAAATGCTTAAAATAATAAAGCCCAATTTTCTGAAGTTCCTTATTGCATTGCATTTATTCGTAACAAAAGCTGATACTTTATCCTGCTTTTCCGCAAATGAATCTCTGCCGCCAGTAGAGCAAACTACGCTCACGGTATTTTAGCTCCTCGTAGTCATTCCCTGCTGTACCAAACAATTTGTTTGAACTTACTATGAAGAACAGATGCCATTTCCGATAAGTCATGTCTGTGACACTCGAAAATCACAAATACTCCGTTATAGCAAAACTCCACTCCTTCTGTTTACGTTGTCTAAAGTCCAATTGCTATTTAAAGTCAAAATTCGTGTTTCTGCGATCGTCTCGGAAATTTCCGTACGAAAATCGTTTGACCAATCCATCACCAAGAGGGCACCACTTTATTTGGATACAGGTGTACGTGGTAAAAATGTTGGTCTCTCATAAATGTTCAAAACAAGCAACGGCCTTTTTTTTCTATGCAAGAAGTGTATGTCATGAATGTGTTAGCAGAAACAAGATTTTTCTTCACACCTAAACGGCAATTTTATTTTTCCATTGTTTATTTATTTATTTTATTTTTACTTTTTTATTTTCTAAAAGTGCACTGCTTTCCAGAATAAACATTTCACTCTGCAACCAAGTTCTCCTGTCCTGATGCTACATGGTGGATTAGAACTGCGCGACACATAGGGAACTGAACCTTAATTCATGTTATGCGTCCGAAATGTCTTTACGAGTTGATCAAGATCCACGGGAAGTTTTAATCTGCCAGAAAGGCTCATAACAGCACACATCACACTACAGAAAAAAGGCTTCCACTGTGGAAAGTATCCCCAAGCGTTGATTAAGCCAATAGTCTCCTACATCCATTCTTCCAGTTATGCTAGTTCAATATGTTACGTAGGAAAGTTTGATAGTTTAGTGCGTAGGAAAGCAATACTGCAGAATGAACTATGAAGACAGACCACGCACGGGATGTGTGGAACAATCAGTGAGCAAAAGTATTTGGCCTTAATTACAACGGTACAGGTTAGAGTGTTTTGGCCGACACGGACTTTTAATCCGTTATGAACATTCACCTATTCTGTAATATCACTTTGTGAGAGACTGTAAGACGTGGATCTTATTGTCGAATCCATAAAAGATATTTTCGCTAAAACTATATATAAAAATGTAGACAGGTATGTAAATGTTCATCTCATTTAATGTTTATTTATTACAAAAACACAAGAAGCACAGTCTCTTCAAGTGAGAAAGATGCTTCCAAATTAATCCACATCGCTGACTCTCAGGTGTCACAAAATCAAAATTAAAATGAGCAATACTTTCATATTTGCTGCATTGCTTCGCTATACGGAAATCATTCCCAGCCGACACCTCAGCTATCGGTGTTTCACAACTGATGGTAACTCCTAAAGTTCACCCAGCCACAAACGGCTGAGTTGTCAAGAAATTGTGGTAAGGGAAATAACTACATTTTTTTTTCTTTGGATCATCAGTCTTCTAATTGGTTTGATGCGGCCCCTCCACGAATTCCTGTCGTCTGGCAACCTCTTCACATTAGAGAAGCACTTGCAACATACGTACATTCTCAATTACTTGCTGCATGTATTCCGATCTCTGTTTTCGTCCCTACAGCTCCCTCTAGTACCAGGGAAGTCATCCCTGATATTTTAATATATGTCCTATCATCCTGTCTCATCCTGTCTCATTGTTAGTGTTTTCCACACATTCCTTTCCTCTCCGATTCTGTGCAGAACCTCCTCATACCTCACCTTATCAGTCCGTCTAATTTTCAATATTTCGCCCCTGTGGCACCACATTCAAATTTTTCGATTCCCTTCTGTTCCGGTTTTCCCATATTCCATTGCACTACCATATAATCAGAAATTTATTCCTCAAATTAAGGCGTATGTTCGATACTAGCAGATTCTCTTCTCTAGGAATGCCATTTTTGCCAGTGCGTCTGCTTTCGATGCCCTCCTTGCTCCGTCCGTCATTGGTTGTCTTGCTACCTAGGTAGCAGAATTCCTTAACTTCATCTACTTCGTGACCATCAATCCTAATGTTAAGTTTCTGCTGTTCGCACTTCTTTTACTTCTTATTACTTTTGTCTTGTTTCGACTTACTCTCAATCCATATTCTCTACTCATTAGATTCTTCATTTCATTCAGCATATCCTGTAATTCTTTTTCACTTTCACTCAGAATAGTAATGCCATCAGTGAATCGTATCACTGATATTCCTTCACATTGAATTTTAATTCCAATCCTCAACGTTTCTTTTATTTAGGTAATAGCTTCTTCAATGTACAGACTAACAAGTAGGGGGGAAAGACTATATCTCTGTCTTACACCCTTTTAAATCAGAGCGCTTCGTTCTTTGTCGTCTTATTATTCCCACTTGGCTCTTCTACATATTGTAATTCAGAATTTCGATCATATTGCACCGTTTTACTTTATCGAACGCTTTTTCCAGGTCGACAGATCTCACGAAAGTGTCTTGATTTTTCTTTAATTTTGTTGCCATTATAAACAGGAACGTCAGATTTGTCTCTCTTTCTTCCTTTACCTTTTCTAAAGCCAAACTGATCGTCATTTAGCACGTTCTCAATTTTCTTTTCAATTCTTTTGTATATTATTCTTGTCAGCAACTTCAACGCATGAGCTGTTTAGCTGATTGTGCTATCATTCTCGCAATTGTCAGCTCTTGCAGTCTTCGGTATTGTGTAGATAATATTGTTCCAAAAGTCAAATTGTATGTCTCCTGAGTCATATATTCTACACACAAACGTGGATAGTCGTCTTATTACCACTCCTCCCAATGACCTTAGAAATTCTGATGCAATGTTAACTATCCCTTCTGCCGTATTTCATCTTCAAAGCTCACTCAAATTCTGATTCTAGTCCTGGATCTCAGGTCTCTTCTAAACCGACTCCTCTTTCTTCTTCTATCACATCATACAAGTCTTCCCTTTCATAGAGGCCTTCAATGTACTCTTTCCACTCATCCGCCCTCTCCTCCGCATTTAACAGTGAAATTACCTTTTCGCTCTTAATGTTATCACCCGAAGGTTGTTTTGATTTTTCTGTATGCTGAGTCAGTCCTTCCGACAGTCATCAATTTTTCGATTTCTTTACACTGTTCATGCAGTCGTTTGTCTTATTTCCTGCATTTCCTATTAATTTCATTCTTCAGGGACTCGTATTTCTGCATTTCTGAATTTACTTGGACATTTTTGTGCTTTCTTCCTTCATCGATCAACTGAAGTACTTCTTTTATCACCTAATGTTTGTTCATAGTTACCTTCTTTCTACTTATGTTTCTCTTTATAGCTTCTGTAATTGCCCTTTTGAGAGATGTCCATTCCTCCTCAACTGTACTGCCTACTGAGCTATTCCTTCTTGCTGTACCTATAGCCTCAGAGAACTTAAAGCGTATCCCGTCATCTCATAGTACTTTTGTATCCCACTTCCTGCGTATTGGTTCTTCCTGAATAACATCTGGAACTTTATCCTACTCTTCATCACTACTCAACTGTGTTCTGAGTCTGTATCTGCTGCTGGGTACGCCTTACAATCCAGTGTCTGATTCCGGAATCTCTGTCTGACCATGATGTAATATAACTCGTAATTAATGTTGCCTTTTACAAAAGATAAGGGACGGTGGGATGTGGTATTTGAGTTCAGTATATCACTAAAGCAAGAATAATTAAAAATATTGACATCTGGGTCATGGGAATATAAAACAGTATTATCGCAGACTTACTGCACCAAAATTTTCTAGTGCGAATAAATAATAAAACACTGGACTTCTGTAGTATTACGTGAACTGCCGCTAACGCTACAAGTCATGTATATCAGGTGTATTTATGAATATCATTCGACTCTTAAAGCAGCAGTTACACATGAAATGGCATCCAGTTACTACAGGTAAGGTATACAAACACAAAAATTATTGTGCACATTCAGTTGGGCTAGAGAAGTCTTTAGAAGTAAGAGTGATTTCAGGTGTGCCGCAGGGGAGTGTCGTAGGACCGTTGCTATTCAAAATATACATAAATGACCTTGTGGATGATATCGGAAGTTCACTGAGGCTTTTTGGGGACTATGCTGTGGTATATCGAGAGGTTGTAACAATGGAAATTGTACTGAAATGCAGGAGGATCTGCAGCGAATTGACGCATGGTGCAGGGAATGACAATTGAATCTCAATGTAGACAAGTGTAATGTGCTGCGAATACATAGAAAGAAAGATCCCATATCATTTAGCTACAATGTAGCAGGTCAGCAACTGGAAGCAGTTAATTCCATAAATTATCTGGGAGTACGCATTAGGAGTGATTTAAAATGGAATGATCATATAAAGTTGATCGTCGGTGAAGCAAATGCCAGACTGAGATTCAGTGGAAGAATCCTAAGGAAACGCAATCCGAAAACAAAGGAAGTAGGTTACAGTACGCTTGTTCGCCCACTGCTTGAATACTGCTCAGCAGTGTGGGATCCGTACCAGATAGGGTTGATAGAAGAGATAGAGAAGATCCAACGGAGAGCAGCGCGCTTCGTTACAGGATCATTTAGTAATCGCGAAGCGTTACGGAGATCATAGATAAACTGCAGTGGAAGACTCTGCAGGAGAGACGCTCAGTAGCTCGGTACGGGCTTTTGTTGAAGTTTCGAGAACATACCTTCACTGAGGAGTCAAGCAGCATATTGCTCCCTCCTACGTATATCTCGAGAAGAGACCATGATGATAAAATCAGAGAGATTGGAGCCCACACAGAAGCATACCGACAATCCTTCTTTCCACGATCAATACGAGACTGGAATAGAAGGGAGAACCGATAGAGGTACTCAAGGTACCCACCGCCACACACCTTCAGGTGGCTTGCGGAGTATGGATGTAGATCTAGATGTAGATATAAATATCACTGTCAGTCTCTTTTCAGTGATCACCTTTTTTGGACATATGGGTTCTACATAATTATTTGGGGCTCTCGCCATTTCGTAAGATTTAAGTCCCTAGTAAAATTTGCTACTGGAATTTAGGAACCAGCAATGCTGTAAGTAACCAAAATTTCTCGAACAACAAACAGCAACAAACCATTATACATTACCATGGCCTTAACCGCTATGCCAGCTTGCTGTAATTGAATGGCTGCCATTCCTTTGTAGTATGAAATGTGATCTGTTATTGTTAAAACAAATTGATTCCCTGCTGGAGTTTGCAATAAAGGGGTCTAATGTTATCAAATCTATCCTTCTAAATGGTTTTCTGCCATCTGCTAGTCTCTGCAGTGGAATATGCTTATGAGACAGTTCAGCTCATTGTACATATAGTACACAGTTCTTTACATTGAGTTGTATGTCCTCCTTATGTATTTACAACTAAAGTTGCTCAGCTATAGGTGAAACCCATCTACTACAATTTATTAATCTTCTGTCTTGGGTCTTGAGTCTTAGTGGCAAATACATCAACCTGATCAATGGATCTTTTAAAACAACCATCTGATTTAATGAAATGGAATTTAATAAAATGGAATTTAATAAAATGGACATGTTCAAGTCTCAAACATCTATTACGTAAGTGTATAAACTGAAGCATAGAATGACAATTTGTATAGAGTCTGGGATTTACTCTAGATCTCCTGCACGCTAGACAGATGCGCTAACCGCAATCGCACACTGGAACGCCGGCTTCTGCACAACTGCATAGATTGCCCTAGCATGCCTCCCTCCTGAATCCAAATTCCCATTCACACCTCAGCCCATTCGGTATTCCCTCTAAACTCAGACAGCTCTTCAGACGCTCTCTGACGGTATTGGAATACTACCTCAGTATCGGACGCAACTATGCAAAGCCACTGTACCAGGGTGGCATGGCGGTTAGTGCATCTGCTTAGTGAGTACGAGACCGAGGTTCGATTCGCGGACTTGGTACGAATTCTCATTGGTCACTTTAGTCTGCAAACACACCAATACTTTCTGGGGCATGATCATCACTTCAATTTTTCTCCCCTACAAATAAAACCAACTGTACATTGCGCCATATACGTACAAGGTTCAGTATTTCCTTGTCCATTGTAGAGCTATTCTTCTCCATTACATTCAATTTATGTGAGGCTTACGGAACCGAATGCACCCCTCTGTCCACTTTTTGACTCAAGGGAAAACCAACACCAGCTTGACTGTCAACAATTCTTTCAGTTTACTGAATGCATCTTTTCCTTTCTTATCCAATGGAATTTCACTCCTTTCTACAATAGGTGGCAGAGGCTATGCTGTTTCTCCAAATTTCGGTACAATGTAATACTTAGATGGCCTAAGAAAGACAACTCTTTCTCATTATGTGGTCGCAGAAAATACTTTTTAGGTTTTAGTAATATAAGGTCTGTTCAGTCTTCTTCGTGACTAGCCACGTGCTCTAATTTTATCTTACTTCCTGCGGTGTGAAGTGAAATTAGTCTATACTGAGTATTAATTGATACGAATAAGATCTTAAACATTTCCCACAGTCATAGCACGTCCTCATCCATGTACTTTGCAAAGACAATTATGTCGTCGAAATTAACCATACAACACCTAGTGTCAATCCTCACCAAACTCTAACAGTCGTTCAAATGTGGCTGGTATGTTCTTGAATCCAAATGGCCAGAACATTATGACCACCTATCTAATAGCCGCTATGTCCACCTTTGGTATGGATAACAGTGGCAACACATAGTGGCGTGGAAGCAGTGAGACCTTAGTAAGTTAAATGGAGGGAATTGGCACCACGTAAAGTCCCCTAAATCTGTTAAATTCTGGGGCAGAGGCAATGAGCTATGACAGCACGTTCAATCACATTCCAGACACGTTTGATGGTGGTTAAGACCTCCGAGTTGGAAGGCCAGCAGATCAATTGGAACTTTCCACTGTGTTCCTCGAACCATTCCGTCTACTCGTGGCCTTGAGATATGGTGCATTATCTTGATGAAAAATGCCATTGCCATTGGGAAACATGATCGTCATGAAGAGGTGTACATGGTACAGTGTATGATACTCCTTGACCGCCATGGTGTCTTGCATGATAACGACTGTACCCATGGATGCCCACGGGAATGTTCCCCAGAGAGTAATGAAACCTCCACCGGTTTGTTCTGCTCCACAGTGCAGGCGACAAGGAGTTGCTCCCCTGGAAGATGGCGGATTCGCGCTCTCCCATTCGTATAATGAAGAAGGTATGAGGATTCATCAGACCACGCATCGCCCTGCCACTGCGCCAGTGTCCAGTGTCAGTGGTCACATTAGCTATGTCAGTTGTCGCTTTTGTGATGTTAACATTGGCACATGCATTGGTCGTCTGCTGTGGACGCCCATCATTAGCAGTGTTCGGTTTTGAGACACACTTGTAATCTGCCATGCATTACGGTCTGATGTTGGTTCCGCCACAGTTCGCCACCATTCCTGTTTTACCAATCTGCCCAGCCTATGACATCTGACATCTGTAATGAGGGGTGACCACCCAACCTCATACCGTCTAGATGTGCCTTCACGTTGGTTTCACCGCTTGTTAAAGACGCTCACCACACTACTCCTCGAAAATCGGATAAGTCGTGCAGTTTCCGCAAGCCTCATGCCAAGTCTGGGCCATCACAATCTGCCCTCAGTCAGACTACGACAGAGCGCGCACCTTCCCCGTTCTACACACGGACAGCACGCTCACTTATACTACATCCAATGTGCGTGTGACTGGCTAGCAGTCATTCTTCTCCAAGTGGCGCTGCTGTCACCTGGACAGGTTTACAACGACAGTAATTTGTTGGTCGTAATGTTCTGGTTGATCAGTGTATCCTGGTATTGCTAATGTCCTGAAATAACCATAAATGCTACTTTTATCTAACGTCCAGGACTACTGTCTGCACTCTGTGACCGTACATTCCTGTAAGAATGATCGCAAACCTTAAAGAAACACACGAGGTCATATGCACAAGTCTTGTTGTGACGAGAGAATCAGGGCAGCTGGGTTGGACCGTTTTTTCACAGCTGTGGAGGCATGGAGACCGTTGTGGGCTGAAATCATTGAGCCCCACATGAGCGCTGCTGTGTTGTTGGTATATGACTGCACCTTTTAGTCTCAGTGACAGGCAGACACCCTGAGTATGAAAAATATCACGTGCAAAGAAGAGAGATCAGGTAACCCAATGCTGTGGCACATGATCTGGAAATAACACCGCCTCTTTAGTGGAACCTACCTACCCCTCTTTCAGCACTTGCAACTCCGGTTTCCACAATTAAAGGAGAAATACGTCTCGTTTTACGACACAGAGCCTCTAATTCCTGCATTTGCTTGCCAATCATGAGCATTCCTTACCTTCCCTAGTGTAATTCTCAGGTGCCACATACCAAAAATAATTACTGCAGGTGTATGGCTGCATAGAGAGCTGTACTCCAACAAGTTACACTGCTTACACCTAACTGTGTGCAAACCACCATCTGTTTCGCTATTGTGCCCTCTAAAATGAATTACAACACTGACTGATTCTTATTCCAAGAGCTGAACTTACCATCCAGCCCTCAAATCCAAGCGATTAGACACAATGTAACCAATACAGTCACTTGGGAAAACGTCCTAAATAGTTGATATCCATTAAAAATGTTTAAATGATGCTGGCAGACGCTCCGCATGATCTTGCTCATTGTTACTGGCTCTTCTTCTGATAATAAATGTAATGATGTTGGCCAGGCAGAAACCATTGATAGCTAGGGACGTTGCTTACACGCCAGAGTATAGTGTGTGGAAACTGTCGGTTGCGTTCTATCAGTATCCTGGAGAGTCAGGACATCTCATTCAGTACAAAGAGCAGTATTCTGGCACCTAGCGGTGGGATTGCTGAGATGACTCGCCCGCACATGCTTGGTTGGGTTGTGAAATCTGGTCTGTAGTAGATACCTCAACACATTCGTTTGTGACGTCCATGGGTGAACACATACAACACATGTTTATTCATAACTATGTGGAAAACAGAAAACTTAGAGAACTAAGCAAACAACAACCCTCTCAATCTACTCAAAGTATAATGTTTAACCTCTTTAGTCCCCCTATGGTATAGAAACCAGCTACAATACAGGATGGCGAAAATATGTCCGGCACCATGGAAAAATTCTGCAATAGTCATCACTACTAGAATCTCCTGATACTAGTATTATGCCTACCCATCCATGATACAGAACGCTCTCAGATTGTCCTATTGTCCTATTTCGAGGAAAGGCATGGGAAGGAGTAGAAACACGTGATCTTATCGGGTGGTATTACAGTAAATTAGTGAGCAGTGAATATGAGATGTAAATATGTGTTGCCTGTAATGTATTTGGCTTGAAAGCTGTTGGCTTGGCTATTTCCAAAGAAGGAGAGAATATAGGAAGGAGGGTGGATAGGGGCGGAGTCTGGCTTAAGAATGGGCGTTGCTTAGGGGGGGGGTTGTGGCTTAAGAGAAAGGTGTGGAACCAGGGTAGTGGGTTATAAAGCATGATCACGTCAGGCGTTTGCCCCTTCCCCTACATACAGGAAGACCGGAGGTCAAATAGCTCCAAAATGACTTTGGTGTTTCTTCCAAAACTGCAGGAAGTTACTTTGAGCGACAAATATACAAGAAAAAAGTTTGACTTAGTATACAGTTCATCACAGCGTAGTGCAGCCAATCTCTTTGTTTACTGAATGAGATTTTGGAACAAAAATTATCTCGGACTGTTGTTTTATTCTGGCCTAGTGTCGACCAGTCGACCATTTTGCAAAACACAGACAACCAACTACCAAGAAGAGTCGTTCACATATTGGTTCTTATGTATGGTGAAATACTGAAGTGTTCAATATGTATTCCGTACATCAGTGTTGTACAAATGCTTCTTCCCCTTTCAAGCTGTACAGTACATATATCAAATGCATATAGCAAAAGTCAGAAAGTACAAAAGTCTCTCTACAGCGCTAATGGACAGGCTGGAAGAGCACCTGAACCTCCAGTTTTTGACAGTGCTGTAAGCACTGTAAAAATCCTTACGTGAACAGTTACCATTTTTAGATGTTTGTTTTCTTGAATATGATCAATTGAGCCAAGCCACTCATAAATGAAAGACTATTCTGAGATTACAGTCGTTAACGCTTTTGGCGGCAAGATGTCATTCATTTATTGTGTAAAGGCTTCGAAATACAAAGTTTCCTTCAGCGAGCATAGTTTCAATGAGTAAGCTGATAAAATACAGTGGGATTGCTCAAATTGCATATCACGAGTAAATCATTATAAGAAGACAATAACCATTCATTCAGGATATTTAAAATTGGCTTTAGTATACGTTACAGCAAAACAACGATAAAATCTAACTGAATCGTACAATATTGTATAAATTTCATTATCTCATTAAGAGAAACCGTAAGTGAACCGCATTCTATATTTATTCAAATCTGAGTCTTTATTCTAGCCGACGAAAATATGTTGATCCAAACAGTACAACACTGATGCCCTGCGAAGTGAAGTCAGTAACTTACAGTCACTAACGGGTCTAGATAAGCTAATATATTAAAAAGGTTTTAAAAAAAATCGTGGCGTACACAACTTATACATGGTAGCCCGACGTAGGACACCATACTATAGCGATAAAAAGTCACCATTAATACATCGTAGTAAAGGTATAGGACTGGTAAAGCCATCTATTGTTCATTGCTGTTGCCATGTCATGAATACACGTTTTACAGTTTACGATGGACGGCGCGATCAAACGCGGTCGTGACAACAGCTCATGAAAATGCAAAACGAATTCAGCTCGTAAACAAAAGGCGGCCGCACGTAATTTCCTACAGGTAATAAAACTACAAACCACAGAATACGTTGTTATCAGCAGCTGAAAGAGTAACGACATCCAATAGACGAACGGCGTGTTCGGAAAGTAAAAGAATGAAATAAGACCGGGAAATTACTTATTTAGTGGTAGAATAATAACTCCTAAGCCAGCTACGACAGTTTAAAATGAAATTAAAAATTAACCGTAGCAGTTACCATGCCAAGAGACGGAGTAAATTAAGGAAAGAGGAAAATGTACTTTTTTGTGATTGGTTCGCACTAGCAAATGTATTTTATACTAAATATTGTGTAGCGGGAATCTCAGTCATGTCGTATCCAGATGGGTAGAAAACGTTGACACTGGGTTTCAGCAGAACTACAAAAGCATATGTTATCCTCTTCTATAGAATGTTATAATTTTTCCTCAAACGGAAAAATAGTAAAAGGTCCGCTTTGCAGCACGCTACACAGGTCTTTCGGTGTGCTGAGTTCTGTCAGTCACTTTAGCCACTGCTAGTACCATCTACAATGAAGTGCAATAGAAAATGATATACGCATGCGTGCGTATTCAAATACAGAGATATGTAAAGAGGTGGAATACGACGCTGCGGTCGGCAACGGCTGTGTAAGACAAAAAGTGTCTGGCGCAGTTATTAAATCGGTTACTGCAGCTATAATGGCAATTGTAAGGATATAAGTGAATGTGGTACTGGTGTTATAGTCGGCAAACTAGCGATGGGACACAACATCTAGGAGGTAGCGATGAAGTTGGGAATGTACCGTAAAAATCATGAATCCGGTGAAAAACCAAATCTCCGACATCCCTGCAGCCAGAAGAAGATCCTGCAAGAACGGGACCAACGACGACTGAAGAGATTCTTTCAACGTGACAGAAGTGCAACCCTTTCGCAAATTGCTGCAGATTTCAGTGCTGGGCCATCAACAAGTGTCAGCGTGCGAACCATTCAATTGAACATTATCGATATGGGCTTTCGGAGCCGAAGGCCCATTCTTGCGCCGTACATGACTGCACGATACAAGGCCTTACGGTACGCCTCACCTGGGCCTGTCAATACCGACATTGGGCTATTGGTGGTTGGAAACATGTTGCCTGGTCGGACGAGTCTCGTTTAAAAGTGTATCGTGCTGATGGACATGTGCGTGTGTGGAGACAACTTCATGAATCCATGGACCCTGCATGTCAGCAGGGAACTTTCCAAGTTGGTGGATGCTCTTCAATGGTGTGGGGAGTGTGCAGTTTGAGTAATATCAGATCCCAGATACGACTCTGACGGGTGCCACGTACGTAAGCATCGTGTCTGATCAGCTGCTTCGATTCATGTCCATTGTGCATTCCGACGGACTTTGGCAATTCCAGCCGGTCAAAGCGACAGCCCACACATCCAGAATTCCTTCAGAGTGGCTCCAAGAACACTCTTCTAAGTCTAAACACCTCCGATGCCCACCTAACTCCTCAGACATTAATATTATTGAGCATATCTGCGACGCCTTGCAACATGCTGTTCAGAAGAGACCTCCACCCCCTCATACACTTACAGATTTATGGACAGCCCTGCAGGATTCACGGTGTCAGTTCCCCCTAGCACTATTTCAGACGTTAGTCGAGTCCATGCCACGTCGTACAGCGGCACTTCTGCGAGCTCGCTGGGGCCCTACACGACATTAGACAGGTGTACCAGTTTCTTTGGCTCTTCAGTGTCGTATTGTAAATTGTCAGGTCTACTTGTCCTAAATTTCTTGTTTCCTTTCGGAGGAACAGCGCAGGGGTTTTGTGGGTGCCTGCATGAAGCAACGTTCGTTCAGGGCAGACAGGTGATTTGCAAGCGTCATGTGTCTCAGTGCAGGTGTCACGGAAGTGTTGCGCAGAGTATCCATTTTGTAGCTTCCCGTAAAGAATTTATGATAAAACCAAAAACTATTTTTATATGAATTATCTTGTTTCCTGTTTTATTATTTGAGTGGAAGTAAGGTGATGGCAGCGACTCCTCTCTCATTATGAATTGAGAACTTAAATGTTCGACCGCAGGAGTCAGAGACTAGCAGGTGAAGAGGTAGGGCAAACTCTGGCTACTTCATCTCTTCAAAATGAACTACCACTCTCATATTTCGGGGCTCTTGATCATCTCACTACGCACCAAGCAGTAGTTTTCAAAATGTTTATTCAGGCTACATTAAGTCAAAACGCATTAAAAAGAGTATGCTTACGAGACAATCAAAACTGTACCAATAACATAATATTTTTCAAGATAAACAATTCCTGTATAGGCTCGAGGTTGAATTTTCAGTTGCGGTGATTTTTGTTTTAACCTATTTAGAGCTAATGACAGAGTGGCATAAAATAGGGTTGTATGAAAGGAACTGATGCGCTGCAGTTAAGACAATTTCATAACATGTGCTATTGTGGTACTCTTTCCGAATAATGGTTTGATGCACCTGCTTATGCTATTCCACATCTTTTCATTTGAGAAAATATTCTACAGGCTGCTTACTTTATTCATCCCTTGGCCTTCTCCTATAATTGCTGCGCCACTCCACCACTACATCCCCCCCCCCCTCCCACACACACACACACACACACACTTCCTCCGATACCAAGGTGACGAACGTTTCATGCTTCAGGATGTGCCCTATAAACTTGTCCCCTCTTTTAGTAAAATTGTACCATGAAATGAATTCTTTTCTTTCCCCAATTTGATTCGGTACCTACTCATTAGCTACTCGATCTACTTATCTAAACTTAACCATTCTTCTGTCAGCTCACGTTTTAAAAGCTTCTAATCTCTTGTTGGTTGAAAAATTTATTGTCCATGTTTCACTTCTGTGCAGCGCAACATCTTCAGAAAAGATTTCCTAACACATACCACTATATTAGAGGTCAAAATTTTGGTGCTATTGCTTTTCGAAATTTAATTTGATCATCGCCAAGTATTTTTCTGCGAATCTATTGCCTTTTGTCTAATTTCCTAAGCTGATACCTTCAGTATTCTATGGTTTAACTTGGGCTACATTCAGTTACCATTGTTTGACGTTGATGTTCATCTTATAAGTCCTTTTCGAGACATTATCCACTCCCGTTGACTGCTCATCCATGTACTTCGCTGCCACTGACATAATCATAATATCATAGACTTTATTTCTTGTCCCTGACACTGGACTCGCAGTCGGGAGGACGACAGTTCAATCCCGCGTCCGGCCATCCTGATTTAGGTTTTCCGTGATTTCCCTAAATCGCTCCATGCAAATGCCGGGATGGATGCTTTGAAAGGGCACGGCCGACTTCCTTCCCTAATACGATGAGACCGATGACCTCGCTGTCTGGTCTCCTTCCCCAAACAACCCAAACCCTTTGTCCCTGAACTTTAATTCTATGTTCCAATTTCCACTTTGTTTCCTTTACTGCTTGTTCAGTGTGCAGACTGAATAACATCAGGACTACGCTACAAGCCTGTATCCCTTCTCAACCACTGCTTCCCTTTCATGTCTTTTGGCTCTTAAATTGCAGTCTGGCTTTGTTTTAGCTGTAAATAGCCTTCCGCTCACTGCATTTTATCAGAATTTCAAAACGGATGTTGCTGTCAATTTTCTCAGAAACTTCCTCTAAATCTACAAATGATACGTAGATTTGTATCTATTTAACCTATTTCTACCGTAAGTCCGAGGGTGACTAGTGCCTTGTGTTTTCGTACATTTCTCCGGGCCGCAATCGGATCTTTCTTCAGGTCGCCGTGCTGTTCTGGTCCACTGTGTGTCAGAATAAATGAGGGAAATGGTGTACCAGAAGGTTTTTTACGCCTTAGTGTACAGTGAAACAATGGTACATTAACAAGCGTTTATTTCCTGCAGCATTGTACAGCGCGACGGCTGCCCTCTACGCTGCTCAGCAAGTGTGCAAGTGGAGCCTATTCCAAATGCGCTGATGCCGACGTCAACCGTTGCCTTGGATCGTGAGCGGCTGCTGCCGCTGTGCTGTGTGGCCCACAAGCAGGGGACGAAACGTACCCGCTCAGGACTATGAGAGTTATGTCTGCTCTGCACCCACATGCTTACTTATGGTCCCCATGTCCTGCACCTGGCTGCGATAGCCGACAAAAAATGTTCAGTGTGGAGCAACAATGGTCCCGGTAACCCGCTGGGCGTGGACCAAGACGGTGGCTAATGAGGTCTAGGTGGCTATGTAGTTGTGGTGGCTTATCTTCCCTAGCCGGATTGTAGTCGAAATCCCTCAAGAACGGAAGCCCACCACCACACCTGTGAAGTTTCCAAGTCCAGCAGTTGCTACGCCACGGGTGTGGCATACCTCGCCCCAGAATTTGACAAGTTGGTTAGTAGGCAGGCATCCAGCAGATCTTCACTACCAAAGTGTTAGTCGCAGTTTCTCTGAAACCCAACAGATCATACCTCTCTCCGGTTCAAGTCACAG
This sequence comes from Schistocerca serialis cubense, assembly GCF_023864345.2. Lineage (NCBI taxonomy): Eukaryota > Metazoa > Arthropoda > Insecta > Orthoptera > Acrididae > Schistocerca > Schistocerca serialis. The sequence continues at coordinate 659,273,532 of NC_064639.1, read as the reverse complement.
ACGTGAAGGTGAATGAGTGAATACCCTTGGACCTCTGTGCTCGATTATTTATACGCTTCTCACGCACTCTTATTTGGTGAGGATGGGGGGGGGGGGGGGGAGTTGAGAAGCGGACTTATGTCACAATACTCGTCCTGTCAGCTTTCTCTGGCTCGCTTCTTGGCTTTGCGCATCGAGAACATATTACCAAGTGTGGTGCGTTTGAGGTAGCCGAAAAGCGCTTCTAATTACAAGATGTCACTTCACTCATGGTAACACTGTGTTGAGGCGTTACCCGTGCTATGCATCTGGATGCGAGTTTGACGTAATATCAGCAGCACTTCCTAGTGGCCTACTTGATTTGCACCTAGCGCACAAGCTGTCGTCCATTGTCTGTTAGCAGCCAAAATAAAATTTTAAGAAATTTCACAAATCACGAGCTGAACTTTTTTGGCGTGAAGCACTTCAGCAATACACTTCAATAATCTCTTCAATGGAAGAAATATATGGAGTCTTTATATATATATATATATATATATATATATATATATATATATATATATATATGACATTTATGAGTCTGCAAGTACAAAACCATATTGTTATTTCTACGTGCCAACCACAGTGCATTGTTGTTGCGCGTGCCTTTGTATCTGCTTTCAATTACCTGAAAATTAGCGGCTTCAAATGGTTCAAATGGCTCTGAGCACTATGGGACTTAACATCTCTGGTCATCAGTCCCCTAGAACTTAGAACTACTTAATCCTAACTAACCTAAGGACATCACACACATCCATGCCCGAGGCAGGATTCGAACCTGCGACCGTAGCGGTCGCGCAGCTCCGGACTGAGCGCCTAGAACCGCGAGACCACCGCGGCCGGCAAAATTAGCAGGTAATTTTCATTATCAGTGAATCACATGTGATGGATAGTGCACTCAGTATTCCTAAGGTAGTTCCACATCATTCGAGACATGCCATCCATGGACAAGTCCCTGGTCACCCTATTAATTCTTGTATGCTAGATATTATTTTGCAAAGTGCGTTTTTTAAAAATTTGTCCTAAATATCTTCATCCGATATATTCTCAGTAAGTAACCGGCATACTGTTTGGGATTTTCTTATTGCTTATTTGGTTATATCGCATCTCAAGTGGTGCCAATAATTGTCACTTACAAAAAATTGCCGATAGTGCAAAACTGATACCGTTTTCTCAGTGTATAGCTTCAATTGTCAGTAAGATTGCAGCTGTACCTCTGAAATTCAGCGTGTTCGTGTGGCTCGTTATTCAAGAAACAGATGGTCCCCTTGCATCTCGCTGTCGTCTTCTCATCTCGTTCAACTGTTAGCTCAGTCACAAATTACACTGACAGCAAGCTGACAGCAAATTTGTCTACCCTACCTCTCTCAGCTTGGTGCATTATGTCTCAGCCTCCTCTTTTCAAGACGGTAACGAGACCCTTATACTACTGAGGCAAGTGATATGAATGTAGTCAGATACAACATTACAGTAACTATGGTTCAAAGAGGTGTAATAAATTGCTGAAGATGTAATGGAATGAGCTTGTAGCAGAAAAGTCATGCAAACCGGTAGATCGAATTTTCGCAGCGTGCGAGTCTCGTTTGGACAGCACCGGGAGGAAATTGACGCTCCGAGTGAAATGATAGGGACGACAGTTGGCCGATTGTAGGTAAGTGACCAAAGACTCCGTTCCGGGAGAGGCTGATGGCAATTGGTTTTTCATCGAAAATGTGTTGCTGGCGCCGCCCATTGCGTTGCAATCCATCGAAATGACCTCTTGGTAACAAGCTGTCAGTTGGCTATTCACTTGTAACCTCTTCGCTTGCCTGTGATTTCATCAGCAACGATTGTTGGTTACTCGGTCGATCGCCTCAGCGGACGACGTGTATTGGGGCTTCTGTGTTCTGTGAGTTCCTGATTATTTATAATTCATTTCTGTTGCTGCAGAGTCATTGGTTTTAGTATTGTTTGAGTTGTTTTTGGTATTGTGTTTTGGTGGATCTGTGAAAGGATCCGACTAACTGGATTCCTACTGGGATAAACAGGGCATCTGTTCCTCCGAGCTGTTAAACCCTTCTTTTAAAACCACGTAAGTTCTTATGCTTATTGCTACGCCCTGTCCCGGGAACCTTCTTGATTTTCCGTTCCTCGTTAATTTGCAGTTGCCTGCCTTTCCGTCCCTGAATCAAGCCTCAAAATTGCGCAAATAGGGAGATTTCAAGCCATTAGACAGTTGCTAAATTTCACCAAACTCCATTGATGCCAATTTACATAGGCTACAAGCCTGCTTGCTGCCACTGCTTGTATATTCGTTGTGCTCCTGGTAGCCACCACCATGACGTAGTTGTTTTGAAGAGGGTCATTTAGTTTCTTAAACTGTTTTGGAAGAATTGTAAAATATCTTAATTTTTTCAGTTAAAATTTCCAAGCCTTTATTATTGATTTTTATCTTGTAGTAACTTATTAAGAGAATTTTGAAGTAAATTCTAAGACTTCAGGTACACTGTGTTTATTGATTTTGAACTCGTTGCACTTTTTTAATACAGATCATAAATTTCGAAGCTAATTTTGAAGCCCTTCTCGGTCTGCGATTATACGATGCTGTTAACTGTCTTTTCGTTTCTTCCATTGTAAAGGAAAATTTTAAATGTTTTCACAAAATATATCTAGATGTCGTCAGTCACAAGTGAAGTCGAACCTGGGGCTTGACCCTTCCATGATTTCCTACCACCACCAATGAAAGAACATTTCACACCCACACATACTTCCATTGTGGCTTCCGCTGCAGATGTTGGCGTCACTTCATGAAAAGATTATCTACGTTTTGCTGAACAGAGAACGCAAAGGCCTGACAGTTAATGAATTTTTCGGTAAATCATCTCCAGTACTTAAAGAGAGAGTTAACGTGAGAATGATCAAATGCTTTAAGATGGTTCAGAGAACTGTGGAAGATATCTTCTTCACACGTTGTAAAACGAACAGTATTGTAACTTTTACTCCAATGAAATGCTGATAAGTACGAAACGTTGTCTATCTTTCTCGCTATCACAACTACTGGGGAAAAATAATACAGTAGTGCGACAATTGAACAATGCAACAAAATAAGAAATACATACGTAAAAATGTTAAGTCTGAAAGTCTGTACCGATTTGATTTTCAGAAATGAACGGTGGTCTTTTTCTTCTCCAAGTCGTAAAGCGTACTCGACTTAAGGAAAATGTCACAGCTAATACGAATGTCAAACACTGCCTGTGTGAGGTTGCAGAAATACTTACAATCTGGCTTAAAAATCGTATAACTCAATTGGTCCTTTTACGAAAAAGCCGCCTGGAGTGGTCGCGCGGTTAGAGGCGCTATGGCACGGATTCTGCTGCCTCTCCCGCCGGAGGTTCGAGTTATTCCTCGGGCATGGGTGTATGTGTAGTTCTTAGCATAATTTAGTTCAAGTTAGTTAAAGTAGCGTGTACATCTAAGAACCGATGAGAACCGATGACCTCAGCAGTTTGCTCAATTAGGAATTCACACACACACACACACTCACTCACACACACACACACACACACTCACTCTCTCTCTCACACACACACACACACACACTCACTCTCTCTCTCACACACACACACACACACACACACACACACACACACCCCTTACATTCAGTGATAAGAAGTCTTCGTACGGTTCCACGTTATCTCGACAAAGAATCTTTGTCATTTCTACAGGTGAAGACTAATTAGGGGGACGGTGATATTTTGTGAATGGAGAGCACTAGCATACAAGCCATGGTAAATACACTACTGGCCTTTAAAATTGCTACACCACGAAGATGACGTGCTACAGACAAGAAATTTAACCGACAGGAAGAAGATGCTGTGATATGCAAATGATTAGCTTTTCAAAGCATTCACACAAAGTTGGCGCCGGTGGTGACACCTACAACGTGCTGACATGAGGAAAGTTTCCAACAGATTTCTCATACACAAACAGCAATTGACCGGCATTTCCTGGTGAAACATTGTTGTGATGCCTCGTGTAAGGAGGAGCAATGCGTACTATCACGTTTCCGACTTTGATCAAGGTCGGATTGTAGCCAACCGCGATTGCGGTTTATCGAATTGAGGCATTGTTGCTCGCGTTGCTCGAGATCCAATGACTGTTAGTAGAATATGCAATCGGTGGGTTCAGGAGGGTAATACGGAACAGCCTCGTATCACTAGCAGTCGAGATGGCAGGCATCTTATCCGCATGGCAGTAACGGATCGTGCAGCCACGTCTTGATCCCTGAGTCAACAGATGGGGACGTTTGCAAGACAACAACCATCTGCACGAACAGTTCGACGACATTTGCAGCAGCATGGACTATCAGCTCGGAGACCATGGCTACGGTTACTCTTGACGCTGCATCACAGAGAGGAGCGTCTGCGATGGTGTACTCCACAAAGAACCTGGGTGCACGAATGGCGAAAAGTCACTTTTTCGGATGAATCCAGGTTCTGTTTACAGCATCATGATGGTCGCATCCATGTTTGGCGACATCGCGGTGAACGCCCATTGGAAGCGTGTATTTGTCATCGCCACACTGGCGTATCACCCGGCGTGATGGTATGGGGTGCCATTGGTTACACGTCTCGGTCACCTCTTGTTGGCATTGCCGGCACTTTGAGCAGTGGACGTTACATTTCAGATATGTTACGCCATCCCCTGCGAATCGCTACATTTCAGCATGATAATTCACGACCGCATGTTGCAGGTCCTGTACGGTCCTCTCTGGATACAGAAAATGTTCGACTGTTGCCCTGGCCAGCACATTCTCCAGATCTCTCACCAATTGAAAACGTCTGGTCAATGGTGGCCGAGTAACTGGCTCGTCACAATACGCCAGTCACTACTCTTGATGAACTGTGGTATCGTGTTGAAGCTACATGGGCAGCTGTGCCTGTACACGCCATCCAAGCTCTGTTTGACTCAATGCCCAGGCGTATCAAAGCCGTTATTACGGCGAGAGGTGGTTGGTATGGGTACTGATTTCTCAGGATCTATGCAACCAAGTTGCGTGAAAGTGTAATCACATCTCAGTTCGAGAATAATATATTTGTCCAACGATTACCCGTTTATCATCTGCGTTTCTTCTTGGTGTAGCTATTTTATTGGCCAGTAGTGTATGATCAGCTGACAAAAGGTGAGTGGTTTTGAAGGATAAAACGAACTCAATGTTTTTAAACTTATTTCAACACCTGGTATGTATTGTATTGTGCTTTAAAACATTCTTGAAGAAGGAGCATTTAGCATAGACCAGTACCGAAATTATAAAACAACCAAAGATGGAAATCACAACGTCAGATCCGTTCTGCAGCTGTTTCAGATTTATTTTGTCCGTTAAGAATGTGAATTCAAAATATGCTTCCACAGGAAACATAATGAATGAATTGTAAAACAACGGTGCTTCCCCTGGAGGAGATGTAAATTTTTTCGTGTAGCCTGCGTATCTCGTACAATGCCCCAAGGCCTCCAACAAAACAGGTACGTGTACCTTCCGCACAAAGCACAGCGAGCGGTTATTTATCCCTAATTACCACGCATCTGACAAAGTATCTGAAATGAAAGAGAGTAATATAAGATACGGAAAGAAGAATGGGAAGAAATACGGTTGCAGGCTAGCCAACAGTATTATATTACGAAATCTTCTTCCCCTAATGATCACCATCTAAAGACTAGATATTTGGCAGAAGATATTAACATCATTGATAACTACTCGTTTCCGTTAAGGAAAATTCCCTGACTTATTCCTGCATCCAAAATCACAAGGTGGTTAGCGCTTTCAATATGAGGTCTCCAGCGCAGTTTAACTTTACATATGGTAGTGAAACTTGCGATGCCACTGACTTCAAGTGCTGCGCTCCTTATTAACGGCATCATTATCATCAAGTGAAATGCCACGCCCCTTCCCTCTCCGCCCTCCCCACTCCCCATCACCAGTCTCCAGTTAGTTTCTGCGTTGTATTAAAATGAAGCAGTCAGTTGCGTAAAAATGGCGCCAAATTCGAAGATAAGTAGTATCTATAAAAAGAAATAAGTGAGCTTCCTTTGAATTAGTCTCATGCTTTAGGATACTTTCATAATTTGGTGACGTCACACACACACACACACACACACACACATACACACACAGACGCGCACACACATACATACACACATACACACACATATGCACTGTTTAGAATTCAACCGCCGTAAATACTGTCGTATCTCGTCGTCAAATTTCATCTCATATAGGAGAGCGCAAAATATATTATATGGTTCATAATCATCATCATCATCATCATCATCATTATCATCTCTCTCTTTCTCTCTGTCTCTTTCTCTCCCTCTCTTTCTGTCTAATGCTTACTGTAATAAGGCTGGTATGGAGATGTCAGCTACTAGGGGAACGTATTCCTTTCATCCATCTCTTACATATTACAGATATAGATGTAAGGTATTCGTTTCCCAAGCAGGTGACATCCTTCTGCCAGCTGACACCAACTACTGGGCTGTGGGAACAAGATTCAGCCTCCTGCGACATATTCGAAAGAAGTATAAATACTTGAGCTTTGTCGTTAGTTGAACATACATCTGCACAGACACGCACGCACGTACACACACACACACACACACACACACACACACACACACACACACACACACACACACACACACATAAGAAACAGGTTATGGACGTCAGTATGGCCACTTGATGGCAGAGAGAGATTTTGTGGAGACCAGTATAGTTGAAAGAGACAGCAGTTCACATCCCAGTGGGCACAGATCTGCTATAACGTGGCCCATGGGGCCTCCTAACAGATCCTAGGAGTTCAGCTCGCTAATGTTCGTGTACCTCTATTGCAAGAAGCACACACAAAATCTTACAAAGGGAATGGGAAGAAAAGTACTGAAACAGACAAATACTCTAAATATATTTCATAGAATGTCTTTATATTCAAGCATTTTACTTTTTTACACACTACTTTTATATTCACTATTTTTACATTTAATTATTGCCTATTTCAAGTGCTTTAGCTACAACTGAGATATTCAGCGTTCAAATTTGAGCAACGTTTTTACATCCACAGTATCTTAGCAATTGCGAATTTTGTAGATTTCCATCGAAAGTTAAACATCTTTTTGGAAATCAGACAGATTCAAGGCAATGCGAATATATTTCTTCTGGCGTTTAGTCTGTCAGATCAGTTGTAGAGGTGGTTGTGATCTCACGTTACGATCTGCAGTCACAATTGCAATTAACAATTTACATTTTTCACACACTCATACATTTTATATTATTCGTATTTGTCAGGTATTTCCAATAAAATCAGTCAACATCTTTTTTCATGCACTAATGGCCCCGAACGAATGTATTTGTCTTGTTTGGATGTACATAACGTTTATCTTCCAGTGCATATAAACCCAATCTTTGTCGCCTAATAGAAACTACACGTTGCTTTGACTGAATCATACTTTGGCTTAATCATATATTGCGCAGTCACTTTTACTTCCAAATCTAAAATACATTTCCTGCAAAACACCGACTGTTAACATATTAACAGAAGATTGTTTTATACTCTTTGCTGTGCCCATTATGCCAACAGATTTTGTACGAAAGATTTCACTTTACCTCGTTGCGGACAAATTCTGTAAGAAGCTCGCCATTCAGTTCGTCTTTCATTAATCCACCCTTCTATTCATTCGCCAATAGAATATCGTATCTTTTACTTGTAGGGATACCTGAAACATCAAACCTTGTATGGACTTCATTCCTGATAATCTTACAGATATATTCTAGCTATAATGTCACAGATTAAGGTATCTTTCTCCGTATTGCTCAGTTTTCTATCATTTCCCAAAAACGTGTTTCATACATATCCATAATGTGTATCGATAAGTATCGAAAATTGCCGCTTCCACTGTGATGGGTTTATCAAAAACCATATGAAGCCCGTTCAGTTCGATGGAGACTAAAGCTTCATTAAAAACAACGATCCATTGAAAATGTGATTTGGAAGTCAATGTAGATTCTCTCTATATACCTCCTCACGGTGTTGTTAGTCTCACGTCCCACAATTCAGTCACGTTTTGATGGCTTTTCCAAACACACTACTATTCGTCAGTTTAAAAAAGTTGTTTTCGAAGTCAGTGCTTGCATTTATGCATTTTTGTGCATTAATTTCAATGTATGGTTTCATTCAGAGAAATTCCCTATATGATAAAATTCGATGATCTCTTGGAAACCGATTTAGGTTGTGGATTTTTGTAGTTGTAACGTCGTTTCTCTTTTCAAAAATTCTTTCTTTCCTTGCTGTCAGGTGGTGAAGACACTTTTTTCTTCATGTAAGGACTAATTTTAATGAAAAATGTGAATATTTTTGGGATCATCGAGATCCCCTTCCATAATGTACCCTCTGTCGAAAGCGTCTGGTACGTTTTCTAACACAAAATTTCAACACTCTCTGGTGAAACCCATTCCGAGTTGTGCAATGAAGATACTGAAACAACATACAGCTTTATGGGCAATTTTCAATACGAGATTTGATCTAATATTTGGCAGTTTTGCTGTCATAATTGAACATGAAGTGTTGCTGGCAGCAGCATGTCTGCGATAAATGTCGTTAATAATGTGCTATTCTGTTTTACTAGTTTTCAGCATGGCATCTTAAGTCTAGCCATGTGAAGTAATGTAACCTGCAGGATCCTATTCACATATTTAAAGACTCAGACCGCCAAAGTTTTTGAACTCATCAGGAAGGTGAAGCACTTCAATTTTTAAATGTAAATTGAGTAGTGTATAAATGTTTTACAGTCGAATACATTCCTTACATTGCAAGCTTTTAGGTACTTGTCTTCCGTTATCGTTTTGCTTATTAATAAACTTTTAAACTTTTCAGTTGAGGATAACTGATATTTCAGCGGGAACGATTCATTGCTCAAATACTTGTAGAGAAAATTCGATTCTTATTAACCAGATTAAACTCTCGATCATCAGTCTAATAAGCACTCATTACGTTCATCTGATTTCAGGTATGATCCGTAATTTTAAGCGATAAGAAATTAAATGAATCGATAATTCGGAAATTTATATTGCAGTAACTCTCTTGGAACAAACTGCAACATCTTTCGTAAAATATTTATGGTTTTCCCTGTTAGATGGCGAGAGATAAACATATCCTAGATTTAATTTAACTTCGTTGTCGCCCTCTGAGCTCTTGTAATGACAAATTTTTAGAATCAACAAATAACAGCCGTAATTGCCAAGGTTTTGGCAAATGAAGTAAACTGTATAGCGAGGTCTGTAGTTACTATTACAAATGGGATTTGCTGTGCCTCGGTACATGCTGGTGAAATGACAATGGTCTCTGTGTTTATATTGTCTTCTTGAAACGGTTCCTGAAAATATAACACACCTGTTCTGACTGAAATGCTAAATCTTCTTCAGAGCCTATTGCTATTTTTTGATTTTGCAAGAAGTAGTAATTTGCACTCCCAGCGGATGCATATAACTTTTCAGTGAACGATCCCACGCAATTGCTTCCTCTGTAAGGTATGATAATAGATATGGTATGTTCAGCTGTGCAGCTGAGTGGTAACGTATTTGCCTACCAGGTAGCAGGCCCTGGTTCAATTCCCGGATGGACTGGTGAGTTTCTCAGCCTTTGGACTGAGTGTTGTGTTGTCTTCATCATCATCTCATCATTACCGAAACGCAAGTCGCCCATGTGGTGTCACCCACAACAATAGTTGCAAACAGATAGCCAAACTTCACTGGTTGGGGCCACCCGCCCACCTATGCCATACGATCATTTCATTTTTTTCATCTGTAATGTATGTAGTAGGCTATACTGAGTGGCTGATAGGAATACGAACAAGAGTCACTAGCTCCATCACAAATTCCATATTAGCATCAGTTAAAAATAGCAAGTATGGTTTGCTAAATTCTATGAACTCGTCCTTGCCACTAGGCATGACAGTGTTGAATGGTTTAAAATGTGCACAGTCAATTAAACATGCATTTAGCTTTCTTTTGGAGCGTAAATAGCACAGGAAGAATTTGCATACTACTACTAATTGCTGATGATTGGTAATATAACTACTTGTTAGGTTCAAAAGGTTTTTTATGTAGAGCAAATGATGTACATCTTTATCAGGAACCTGTAACATAAAAGGATTAATATTTTTATTGTGACAGTGCTTTTGGTGCAGCTCAAAAACTTTCCATCTCTCTTATCATCTATGACCATCCATTCATAGTCAGAATATTGAATCCCACAGATGCTTACAGATACGTTTTCGCTGTTTTTCGGTCTCTTTTCTGTTTTTCGTTCTGTTAAGATGTTACACATTGTACATCCGCATTTGCAGGATAAAATCCATCTAGTGTTGAACACTTGAAGCATGCATTATCCTTTGAGTCAAAGTTTAGTACTGCAGTTTCATTTACAATATTCAGAGTGAAAATATTGAATCCCACAGATTCTTCCAGAAGCGTTTTCCCTCTTTTTTTTCGTTCTGTTTTTCGTTCTGTTAACATGTTTCATCTCAATATGGAATGGACGGCAGTAGAGTTTAACTTGCCAGCATGAGATTTTCACTCTGCAGCGGAGTGTGCGCTGATATGAAACTTCCTGGCAGATTAAAACTGTGTGCCCGACCGAGACTCGAACTCGGGACCTTTGCCTTTCGCGGGCAACTGCTCTACCATCTGAGCCACCGAAGCACGACTCACGCCCGGTCTTCACACTAGTTCTGCAAGTTTCGCAGGAGAGCTGCTGTAAAGTTTGGAAGGTAGGAGACGAGATACTGGAGAAGTAAAGCTGTGAGGACCGGGCGTGAGTCGTGCTTCGGTGGCTCAGATGGTAGAGCACTTGCCCGCGAAAGGCAAAGGTCCCGAGTTCGAGTCTCGGTCGGGCACACAGTTTTAATCTGCCAGGAAGTTTCAGAGTTTAACTTGTTTACGCATGAACATATTGGGATACACAATGTACATCGTTATTTACAGGACAAAATCCACTACAGTTGAAAACTTGAAGTATGCATTATCCTTTGAGTCAACGTTTATTACTACAGTTTCCTTGGTTAATGCCGTGTGAAGTACTGCGTAAAAGAGATTGTTTTCATTGACACTAACATGCAATCGAATCACTATCTGTTATTTGTACATCTGTTTCTTCAAAAGACTCAAATTAACAATGGCATCAAATGAGTAACAGTCATTGCTAACTGCATTAAACTTGGGTTTTTTGCACTGAAATATATTTGTTTTTCTTCACATGACTTTGGCAAGAGGAACTTGAAAACTGGTGGAAAACTGTTTTTAAGACTTTGGTTAATAAGATGAACTCTGTTCTCGGAAATTTTTAAACAGGCAGTCAAGAAATCTCTAAGCTCTTTAAACCGAACATTATTATCTATCACCTCTGTATACATTCGTCTTCGAAGTTAGTTATTCCTCCTCCCTTTCTGGAAGAGGAAAGTTACAGATGTAAGTTCACTGCACTGTATGATTTCCATGAATCATAATTCTGAGTTCATTTCAAAACCGTACTATTTCAGCATACTAACGAACCTATTATTACCTTGAAGTTGAATCAGTTATCAAAATAACGTTAGGTGATTTTAACTAAACTCGAAGCTGTTCGTTTCGTGACGCAATTACTGAGCACCATCAGCGTTCCGTTGTTATCCATTATATCACTGAAAGCTGAACTTGGAATTTTAATACGAAATTCAATAATCTTTTCTCAAGACATTTTATTATGTGTGAATATTAATTTGATGATGTAGTCACACATCACGAAACACTCCTATAGTCTTCGTTGAATTTTGGCCACTAACTTCAGGTTTTTACATGAAAGGTAAAACACAAATGATATACGAGGAAGTTTAAGAAAAGTAATCAGAGCTACATTTGCTGATCAAGTGTGGGGAATAAAGTATTTATAGTCCACCGCTATTTAAGTACATTTATAAAAATAGGAGTGCCTTGTAAATTAAATGTGTGAAACGAAACAACTCAACAGATATTCTGATGTCTCACTGAAAGACTTCGCAGTGGAGTACAAGTCATCATAAAGGCATATGATGGGGAGCGGGATAAAATCTCACATTAATTAGACAATATGCAAATGTGTAATAGGGAAATTTGTTGCAGTTTTTGATTTCAAATGGCAATAATAGGGATGTACACTGAAGAGAAAAACAAACTGGTACAGTTGTCTAATATCGTGTAGGGCGTCCGCGAGCACGTAGAACCGCCGCAACACCACGTGACATAAATTCGACTGATGTCTGAAGTAGTGCCGGAGGGGACTGACACCATGATTCCAGCAGGGCTGTCCATTAATCCGCAAGAGAACGGGCTGGTGGAAATCTCCTCTGAACAGCGCTTAGCAATGAGTCCCATATACACTCAACAAATTTCATGTCTGGGGAGTTTGGTGTCCAGCGGAAGTGTTTAAACTCAGAAGAGTGTTCCTTGAGCCCTCTGTAGCAAATCTGGCCATGCGGGGTGTTGCATTGTCCTACTGGAATTTCGTAAGTCCGTCGGAATGCACATTGGACATGAGTGGATGCAGGTGATCAGACAGGACGCTTACGTACGTGTCACCTGTCAGAGTCGTATCTAGACGTATCACGGGTCTTGCATCCCTGCAACTGCACACGACCGATACCATTACAAAGCTTCCACTAGCATGAACAGTTCTCTGCTGACGTGCAGGGTCCATGTACTCACGAGGTTGTCTCCTTACCCGTACACGTCCACCCGCCCGATGCAATATGAAACGTGACTCATCCGACGAGGCAACATTTTTCCAGCCATCAAAAGCCCAATGTAGATGTCTACGGGACCAAGCGAGTCGTAAATTTTTGTGTCGTGCAGTAATCAAGGGCACACGAGTGGACCTTCTGCTCCGAAAGTCCATATCGATGACGCTTCGTTGAATGGTTCACAATCTTTTCACGTTGAACGATTCTCTTCAGTCGTCGTTGGTCGAGTTCTTGCAGGATTTCCCCCCCCCCCCCCCCAGCGATCACGGAGATTTGATGTTCTATGTAACTGCTGATATTTATAGTACACTCGTGAAATGGTCGTACGAGAAAATCCACACTTCACCACCATCTCGGATGTGCTGTGTTCCATCGCTCATGCACCGACTCTAACACCACGTTCAATCTCACTTAAATCTTGATAGCCTGCCAGGTAGACTTTTGTTGTCTATATATGCGTTGCCGACCGCAGCGCCGTATTATGCCCGTTGACATCTCTTTCTACTTTAATACACTTGCAAATACCAGCTTCATTGGCGCTTCAGTATATAAGGCAATGCTAATCTGCAATCATGAGAGAGAGAACAGAAATCTATGGTATCACGTTTCGACACCACAGCAAGGGCGTCACAGCAATGGAAATGCAAGTTTCCATGAGATGCCGATGGGGGTCTTGCGGTTTCCGGCGGCCCCAATGAAGTACAGCCGCCGAGCCCCGCCTCCAGCTGCTCCGTATCTCGTGGGGCCCTCTCGCACCGCAATATACTGTAGTGGAGCCGGTAGCAGCGGCTCAGAGCCAGAAGCGCTCTTAGCCCCATCGCTACGTGGAGCTACACAGATACCGCCTAGTCTCAGCTCCGTTGTTGCTGTTGTATGAGCTGGACTCTATTTCCTGTTACATTATTTGTACTGAGTCTTCGTCTTGTGGAGAAATATAAGTAAAGCTACTGTATTATTAGTTCGCTAATCATTTCAGCTCGTCTCCATCTCTCCTACAGTTACCATACCACTCTGTTGCCCCTCTCTTCTTACTGTTGTGTATGAAGCAGTACGCGATACATTCAAAATTTGTGACTAAAAAGATCTAGCTATCAATTTACATGACAATGAAATAAGGTTAATTGCAAAGGAGTTTGGATTGTTGCTTGAAGTTTTAGGTGTTGTCAAAAGTCTAAGTAGCAATTGCATGAGAGAATATTCAGTCAGTTGAAACAGACACTTGGAAAATATGTGTGTCGTAGTTTCAAAACCTGGAAGCATAGCAGAGTACAGTGTGCAAGTATATGTGTGTCGTAGTTTCAAAACCTGGAAGCATAGCAGAGTACAGTGTGCAAGTATCATCTAACCTGGACGTCTATTTCACCACTCATCACAAAGGAGGTTGACGAACACTGACGCGTGTGAGATGCACCCAGGCTGGATTATCTCTATCGCCGTGCTCAGAAATAGTGAAATAAATTTGTTGCTGCAAAATTTTGGTCAGACATAGCACAGAGATGCAGAGAGACAGAGAGTTTCTTCAACAAGCCTACCTGTTGCCGAGATCAATATGCACATACGACATTTAGTTTCCTTGATTATGCAAAGCTGGAATTCCTCCAAGAACATATTCCTTGCGAATATGGTAAACCTGAAATATGATGCAGAGTCAAGAAGACAGAACTTGCTGCGCAGTTCTTACTAATCACGCTTTTTCCGTATCAGAACTTGCTAATGTTGCGTGGTGGTGGGCAATAAAGACGGGAACACTGATTGCAGTAGGCCGTTGTAGCTCCAACAGAGACTCATTATCGTCGTTGTTGTTCTTGTCGTCTTCAGTCGAGAGACAGGTTTGATGCACCTCTCCGTGCTATTCTATCCTGTGCAAGCTTCTTCATCTCCAAGTACCTACTGCAACGTACATCCTTCTTAATCTGCTTACTGTATTCATCTCTTGGTCTCCCTCTACGATTTTTACCCTCCACGCTGCCCTCCAATACTAAATTCGTGGTATCTTGATGCCTCAGAACGTGACCTACCAACAGATCCCCTCTTCTAGTCAAGTTGTGCCACAAATTCCTCTTCTCCCCAATTCTGTTCAGTACCTTCTCATTAGTTACGTGATCTACCAACCTAATCTTCAGCATTCTTCTGTAGCACCACATTTCGAAAGCTTCTATTGTCTTCTTGTTCTTGTCTAAACTCAAAGTTTTTATTTTTTCTCCATTGGCTTTAAATCATACTCCGAATTTCTCTTTTGTTTCCTTTACTGCTTGCTCAGTATACAGGTTGAATAACATCGGGAATAGGGTACAAACCTGTCTCACTCACTTCCCAACCATTGTTTCCCTTTCATGCCCCTCGACACTTATAAATGCCGTCTGGTTCCTGAACAAGTTGTAAATAGCCTCTCGCTCCATGTATTTGACCCCTGACACCTTCATAATTTGAAAGAGAGTATTCCAGTCAACAGTGTCAAAAGCTTTCTCTAAGTCTACAAGTGCTATAAACGCAGTTTTGCCTATCCTTAATCTATTTTGTAAGTTATTCGTAGTGTCAGTATTGTCTCATGTTATCCAACACTTCTACGCAATCCAAACTGATCTTCCACGAAGTCGGCTTCTACTAGCTGCTCTATTCGTCTGTAAGGATTTCGTGTTAGTATTTTGCAGGCGTGACTTATCAAACTAATAGATCTGTCATTTTGACTCCTGTCAACACCTGATTTCTTTGGGATTTGAATTTTATATTCTTCTTGAAGTCCGAGGGTATTTCACCTGTCTAATATATCTTGCTCACCAGATGGTAGGGTTCTGACAGGGCTGGCTCTCTCAAGGCTGTCAGTAGTTCTAATGGAATGCTGTCTACTCCCGGGGCCTTGTCTTGACTTAGGTCTTTCAGTTCTCTGTCAAACTCTTCACGTAGTATCTTATCTTCCATTTCGTCTTCATTTACGTCCTCTTCCATTTCCATAATATTGTCCTCAAGAACATCACACTTGTACAGACCCTCTATATAGTCCTTCTACCTTCTCGCTTTCCCTTCTTTGCTTAGAACTGGTTTTCCATCTGAGCTCTTGATATTCATACAAGTGGTTCTCTTTTCTCCAAAGGTCTCTTTATTTGCCTATCGGCAGTATCTATCTATCCCCTAGTGATATGTGCCTCTAGATCCTTACATTTGTACCATAGCCATCCCTGCTCAGCCAGTTTGCACTTTTTGTCGTATTCATTTTTGAAACGTTTCTATTCCTTTTTGCCTGTTTCATTTACGGCATTTTTATATTTTCTCCTTTCATCAATTAAATTCAATAATTATTCTGTTACCTAAGGTTTTCTACTAGCCCTCTCCTTTTCACCTACTTGATCCTCTGCTGCCTTCACTATTTGATCTATTTTTTTCTTAAATTCATTATTAAACCTACTCCTGCACTATCCCTATTGGATTTTGTATTTATAACTCAGTATTCACACGACCAGAAGTTTTGTTCCTCCTGCCCAAAGATCCGAATGGGAGATTATCTTACCTCCAGAATATTTTACGCAAGAGTAAGCCACCTTCACGTAACCATACAGTAAAGCTGCATGCCCTCAGGAAAACTTACGGCTGTAGTTTCCCCTTGCTTTCAGCCGTTTGCAGTACCAGAACAGCAAGGCCATTTTGGTTAGTGTTACAAGACCAGATCAGTCAATCATCCAGAATGTTGCCCCTGCAACTATTGAAAAGGCTGCTGTCCCTCTTCAGGAACCCCACTTTCGAGTGGCCTCTCAGCAGATACCCCTCCGTTGTGGTTCCACCTACGGTACGGCTATCTTTATCGCTGAGGCACGCAAGCCTCCCCACCAACGCAAAGTGCATGGTTCATGAGGGAGGAGGGTGGACTATAGTCGTACAAGTGGCACTAAATAATGTTACTAATATGATCTTATTATTTTGATTAGTTACTCATTGTAATACAAGAAAGCCAATATTCTTTTGCTTGCTTGTTTCACAAATTGAAGTAGCTGCGTATCAGCAAAAGTGCAGTATGCATTGAAAGACTACAGGTCTTTGAGAGGTAGCGGCGTCATGCGATACTGACCATGGGATTCCTCAGCGCCAAATTTATAGCAGCTGTATTGGTTCATCGGAGAGACCACAAGTAATATCTGCTATGAAGAAACTTGAGCATCTTCTCAATAGTGATCCATGTCCGTGATTTATTGTGGAAACCTGAACAACATGGACCCATTTGATTTTGATCCAGTGTTACTTTTTTTATTTGGTTAGCAGAAAGAAGCTGTGTGTTTGAAGATGTCAGTTCCTCTTCACAAAGTCACGCAGTGGAACTGTAACAGATAGTAATATAGAGCTCTAAAAGGAAGCTCTTGTGGGTCTTTGTTTAATTCGAAAGAATGTTTAGTTCTCACATGTAAATCATTGGTTTTGATTGTGATGTAAGCGTCTCTTAAGATTGAATGAGAGGCAATGCCCTCGCTTAACCCCCTGAGTCTCCATAATATGAACAAAAGACAATATTAAATTTTTCGCCTAACTAATCTTTATTATCACAAAGTAATAAGTACAAGAAGAAACTTGTAAAAGGTGCACAATCATTTGTTTTAAGGAGGCGTAATGTATCTGAAACTAAGTTTGCTTTTTTCCTAGATATTGTCCCACATCTCGAAACTTCTATGAACTTATAATGCTTAAAACAAATTAAAGTCCTATATAACAAGTGAAACGGGCCTACAATTAAATAGATTTATATCAAAACTACATATAGTCCCAGTGTTTCACATCGAGACCAATCTTAAAATGTACAGTAGAACCTCAAATTTACACTACACTGACTTTAGATACTCGTATACCTAATTTCATTTTCAGTGATCTCATGAACATAACTAAAAAATAAAAGTAACATATGTCACAATCTCTTACAGTCATGTAGTACAATGTCAGACGCCGACTATTGATTTTAACGCTTTGAATGACTGCAACACTGGACAACATTTGCAGGAGTACCTCAGAGTACCACTAGATGTTTTCACTATTTGTGACATCAAGTCAAAGTTCGATGTGAATTTTATAGTTAAATATATATCATTAATATTTCCTGTTCGGTTTTCTTTTCTTTTCATTCAGCCTGTAATATATTGTGATGGATACGATGGTAAGGCAGATACGAAAATATGTTGTAGGTGTTGTTTGACGAAACATGTGCAATAAAATTTGGTAATGAGGCCGAATTGGAAGGAGAGAGGGGTATGGAATTTACTGTAGTGTGTAAAATATATAGGTGATGATAATGAGGCAGATGTGGAAATATTCTAATATTTTTTGATCACATTTGGTGACGATGCAGGGGTGGAAAGGGATAGAGATGTTGATGAGGCAGATGCAGATTTTGAAAAAATAAAATAAAATAAAATGTTGGTTAACAACTTATCCACTGTAATACTAGGTACACATTTATATACCATACGGCAGTCCAATAGCTATAGAAAACTACGCACTTATTCCAAGGCAACGTTTTGTCGGAATTTGAAAGCTATCGGAGAACTTCCGGACATTTAAAATTTTGAACGAGCAAACAACAACATTTTTATTTATTACGTGTGCAATACATATGCTATATATGTCGCTCTAACAGATATATGATTACACCCGCATACTCGAATGCAAGTATGTGTTGAATTTTCAAAATAATCGGTGACGACTTTTCTGAGATTTATGATTTTCTTCAAAAGAACATATCCCCTTTATATAATTATATGCATATTCATATATCATATGGCCCTCTAGGAAGTATGTAAAAGTACGTGCTTTTTCGAAAGCACCGTTGTGTCAAAATTTCAAAGCCATGGGTGAGAAATTTACGAGATTCGTGATTTTGTAGAGATACACATTTACATTTTTGTTTCTAAACAGTAGATTCCATTGAAAACAAATGCAATGTAGAAGGAGGTACCGGTACCTCACTGACTGGTACAAACTTTTGTTGTAGGCGCTGATCGGGGGCAGACCACTCATGAAAAATCTTATCTGGCAGTCACGGCCGTGGACGCAGAGAACTTGTTCACAAACACACTCTGACGAGGATATAGAATATCTTAGAGTCATAATCCACAACACAGATAATTTGCTATGTATCGATTTCCTTGATACTTTGGCTTGGTTTACCTTATTAAAGAAGAATTCGTGACATAGACGTTTTAAGGTGGATAATAGATCAACATGACAAAAGCGCTTCGTCAGAGGAAAGTAAGGAAATGCACTGTAGGGTCTTGGAGAAATCGTTAATAAAACAGTTTTCTCTTGAGATAGCTTTGTTTATTCCAGACTGAGAATCCGAAGGCGACCTTGGTGTGTTACTTGTTTTGGTGATGCTCCCGTTGTTGCCGTGCAGTTGGTGCGTCAGTAGTGCTACGAAGCACAGATGAAGCTACAGGTGTCGGTGAATTGCGTTTAGGCAGGGCAAATCAGGTTACAGTCCGCTAGATTCCACAGATCGTGGAATCTGCACAAGTAAGCCCCTTACGACCAATAGTTACAAACTTTATACTACCACGCACTTCAGGTATACAACTGGTCCAAAATTTTTGGAATACCAACCGTAGCGTTTCGTCCAACTACAGCTCTTGTATATCTAGCTGTTTCTCCTGATATACACTCTAGCGTCGTATTTTTGACTGCAGGAAAAATTAGCAATACAGTACTCCATCAGCATAAGTATAAGAAAGAGAAGTTGAACAAAGGGAGAAGTTCTGATACCAAATGTAAACTCGACAGTAAAACGACGTTTTATCTTGTTGTATCGTAGATATAATTAGAATTCAACGCAAGAGTAAAATAGAGAAATCTATTATAATCTCAGAACAAGTATTTTCTACTTCTGGATTATTTACCCATGTAAATCCTTGTACAGACTCCGAAATAGCGACTACAGTCAGTTACGTGCTATGGGTTGCTAGCTGAGAGGGTGCGTCCTGTTCATGTTGCTGGAGCGTGTTGCAGTAGTCGACGTACTGTGTTCCGTGAATAAAGCCAATGTGGCGCCAGCGTATTACCAGGATGCTCATTTCTCTCTTACGCTTCAGCCAGTTTCATCAGCTCCCCTGCCGACGCGCAAATGACAAAGGTCGCCATGGCGTCTTATTTGCTGAAGCTCACGAACGAACGAGTTTGACGGAATATGGAGACTTCGTGCGTTTCGTTCGGTGCTCTTGAACAACTGGCAGAACAATAGCGTGTGAAAGATCTAAACACGCAGTAAAAAAAAATTGGAGAGATATTTCTGCGTGTTGTACTTGCACAGTGCTAAAATGTCGCTCTGTATTACTAGATACATCTGCATCGACGTTGCGTGCTGTAGGACACTTTCTGGAGGTTTATTCGAATTCCTTTCCTGATAATATGTTGTATGATAACTTCTCCTGCAAATATTTATCATTAACTGCATATATTATCAAAACTGCAGTGAGAACAGTGGACAGTACACATTTTCTTGAGTTGAATTTCTCAGAATATGATCATCGCCGGTTTGTATTCTTACACATTACTTTTCATTTTACTATCAACATGTGTAATTATTTCCTCACGAATCTATACAGAAGGCGTAGGTTTGTTGGTGAACCAAACAGTGAGGTCATCGGTCCCATCGGTTTAAGGAAGGATGAGAAGGAAGTCTGGCGAGCTCTTTCTAACGAACCAGACGGCCATTTGCCTGAAGCGACTTAGACAATTCACAGAAAATCTAAATCAAGCTGGCCGGACGCGGGTTTGAACCGTCGTCCTCCAGAATGTGAGTCCAGTGTGCTAACCAATGCGCCACCTCGCTCGGTCAGAAGACGTTATATTACTTTTTACATAGGACATTATCCATCTTATATTCCTATCCTACTTCCTCTTTAACTAACATGATCAATTTGCTTTCTTCTTCCTAATGTACTCTTTTATTCTACTTACACATTATATTTTCCTTCTTAGTTCCTTTTCTGTGTTATGGAATGATGTCATTCGCTACAAATGGACACGAAGTTTTAACTTGATTTGTTACATATCTGTCTACACATTCTTTAGTCACTTAATTAATAGACTAAGTATTTACCTAGTTATGATTTTAAGATTTATCTCTTTATCTTTTGCATTGTTCTGAGGTATTCTAATGCAGTGAAAATTCGTTATATTTGCTTCTGATGAACCATTGAAATTTATTTCATAATTACAGAGATGAAAACCGTACTTTGTTTGAGATTATCATATAGCGTCTCTTAACTTCCAGCTGATAAGTGATGATTCTCGTTAAATTTGTTATGTGACTTGGGTACAATGTTTACTTGTCGTCTGTTATTTTAATTATTTTATATGAATTTTTCTTGAATATTACTAACTATTACATCCACAATGGTGAGACACCTTTCTTAAATTAACTTTGGGCCATGATTTTCTGTTTACCTCCCTATATATTAATCGATTCTTATATACCTATTATATGACCTACTGACAGTATCTACTTGTCCAAACCATTGTTCATTGACCAGGTACTTCTCTTCATTATTATTGATCGTTGTACTGATTTTATTGTTGCTCATACAGGGGCCTGATGACAATGTAATATAGGCTAACACCGAAAGAAACGGGTAGTGTAATGAATGTGTACTGCCGTATACTTCAGTCACAGATATGGGTCGTGACACATTTATATTGTTATATTGGTGTTTTGATATTCATAACAGGCCACCAGCACAACAGAATATTAGTACTATATACATTATTTCCAACATGTCTGGGAATTAAACGAACATACCAATTGGTAACTCACTACGACAACCTACAATGGTCACGAAAAACCCATTCAGGTTTTAGATTTAGAAACTATCAATAAGAAAACGGCAAAGAACAATACAAATGACGTGTACTACAAGGCTGCGAGGTGGCAGAGATGGCAGTAGACCTATTGAGCTGGCCATCATGCCAGTGTGGGCGTGGAGGGGCTCGACCTTTTTTTTAAAAAAAATACAAGGCTGCGATGTTATGTGTGTAGTATACTATCTACTATAAAGTTTATAATGGTTCTGGAAATTGTTGCATTACCTAATGAGAAAGCAGTGGCAATGCTAGATAGAAATTTTTATTGTAGTTTGATCAGTATCTGGCAAACAGTTTTATGTTGTGTGTCATACCTCTCACATGGAAAGAATAAATCACAATAGAATGCCGACTCCAGCTCACTTATGGCTTAAATATGTTACTAACCCTAGTGATACCACCAATTTCAAATGAAAATGCTAGTGCGGTTTCTCTACAAGCAGTGTCAATTACGCCACAATAAAAGATGGTGGTAACACCCGCCCTCATTATAAATCATGTCAACCCCATCACATGACAAAACTATGCTCCCTCCACTTCCATGTTCCCATCTTTCCCCTCCACTTCCCCTCCCACTCAACTGTCGACCACAGAGTAGTATTAAAACGAGGTAGTTAGTCAAGAACTTGAATAGGGTAAAAAGATATTTGGAAGACATATAATTCCGAAACAGATACATAATCTTCACTTGAACTGTCAAAGTCATTTGCATATGTTAGCGACATCAGACGTGGGCGCTCAGACACACACATACACACACACACACACACACACACACACACACGGAGAGATAGAGAGAGAGAGAGAGAGAGAAAGAGAGAGAGAGACAGAGGGAGGGAGGGAGAGGGAGATGGGTACAATGTATGTCGTTCGAACTCTGAAAACAATGAACTTTCTCATCATTAAATTTCATCTCACTTCTATGTACACAAAATATTTCCACATCTGTCTCATCAAATTCTCTGTCTCTCTGTTGCAGCTCTGAATCCAGCAGCCTGGAAAGGAACCCAGCACAGGAGTAAGGCCACAGATTGCCAGGCAACACCCCCACTATCACATTCAATGCCTGGATGATCAGCAGAGAGCCGCTCACACACTTCTTCAAACAACAA
Source organism: Schistocerca serialis cubense (assembly GCF_023864345.2). NCBI lineage: Eukaryota > Metazoa > Arthropoda > Insecta > Orthoptera > Acrididae > Schistocerca > Schistocerca serialis. The sequence continues at coordinate 659,250,796 of NC_064639.1, read as the reverse complement.
TTCGTCACATCTCTCTCTCTCTCTCTCTCTCTCTCTCTCTCTCTCTCCTTCCACCAAATATACAGGGTGGTCTATTGATTGTGACCGGGCCAAGTATCTCACGAAATAAGCGTCATGCGAAGAAACTGCAAAGAACGAAACTTGTCTAGCTCGAAGGGGGAGACCTGATGGTGCTATCGTTGGCCCGCTAGATGGCGCTGCCTTAGGTCAAACGGATATCAACTGCATTTATTTAAATAGGAGCTCACATTTTTTATTACATATTCGTGTAGTACGTAAAGAAATATGAATGTTTTAGCTGGACCACTTTTTTCGCTTTGTGACAGATGGCGCTGTAATAGTCACAAACATATGGCTCACAATTTTAGACGAACAGTTGGTAACAGGTAGGTTTTTTAAATTAAAATACAGAACGTATGTACGTTTGAACATTTTATTTCGGTTGTTCCAATGTGATACATTTACCTTTGTGAACTTATCATTTATGAGAACGCATGCTGTTACAATGTGATTACCTGCAAATAGTACATTAATGCAATAAATGCTCAAAATGATGTCTGTCAACCTCAATGCATTTGGCAATAAGTGTAACGACATTCCTCTCAACAGCGAGTAGTTCGCCTTCCGTAATGTGCGCACATGCATTGACATTGCGCTGACGCATGTTGTCAGGCGTTGTCGGTGGATCACGATAGCAAATATCCTTCAACTTTCCCCGCAGAACGAAATCCGGGGACGTCAGATCCGGTGAACGTGCGGGCCATGGTATGGTGCTTCGACGACCAATCCACCTGCCATGAAATATGCTGTTCAATACCGCTTCAGCCGCACGCGAGCTACAGGGCTATTACAACTGATTGAAGCGATTTCATAAATTCACTGTAGCTCCATTCATTGACATATGGTCACGACACACTGCAGATACGCAGAAAGACTTATATAGTTTTGTTCGGCTGAAGCCGCACTTCAGGTTTCTGCCGCCAGAGCGCTCGAGAGCGCAGTGAGACAAAATGGCGACAGGAGCCGAGAAAGCGTATGTCGTGCTTGAAATGCACTCACGTCAGTCAGTCATAACAGTGCAACGACACTTCAGGACGAAGTTCAACAAAGATCCACCAACTGCTAACTCCATTCGGCGATGGTATGCGCAGTTTAAAGCTTCTGGATGCCTCTGTAAGGGGAAATCAACGGGTCGGCCTGCAGTGAGCGAAGAAACGGTTGAAAGCGTGCTGACAAGTTTCACGCATAGTGATGTGAAAGATTCAGTGTTTAAACCTCCTCTACCAAGAAACGTGCCAGAACTGCGAGCTCGCATCAACAATGCTTTCGAACTCATTGATGGGGCACGCTGCGCCGAGTGTGGGAGGAACTTGATTATCGGCTTGATGTCTGCCGAATCTCTAAAGGGGCACATATCAAAAATTTGTGAGTGCCTAAAAAAACTTTTTGAGTTTTTGTATGTGTGTGCAAAGCATTGTGAAAATATCTCAAATAATAAAGCTATTGTAGAACTGTGAAATCGCTTCAATCATTTGTAATAACCCTGTACGTGCCGGACGTCCATCAAGTTGGGAGTACATCGCCATTCTGTCACGCAGTGAAACATCTTGTAGTAACATCGTTAGAACATTACGTAAGAAATCAGCATACATTGCACCATTTAGACAGTCATCGATAAAATGAGGGCCAATTATCCTTCCTCCAATAATGCCGCGCCATACATTAACCCGCCATCGTGGAATTTCCGTTGCCCAATAGTGCATATTATGCCGGTTTCCGTTACCGCTGTTGGTAAATGACGCTTAGTCGCTAAATAGAACGCGTGCAAAAAATCGGCCATCGCCCCGTAATTCCTCTTGTGCCCAGTGGCAGAACTGTACACGACGTTCAAAGTAGTCGGCATGCAATTCCTGGTGCATAGAAATATGGTATGGGTGCAATAGATGTTGATGTAGCATTCTCAACACCGACATTTTTGAAAGTCCCGTTTCTGGCACAATTTGTCTGCTACTGACGTGCGGATTAGCTGTGACATCAGCTAAAACACCTACTTGGGCATCATCATTTGTTGCAGGTCGTGGTTTACGTATCACTTGTGGCTGAACACTTCCTGTTTCCTTAAATAACGTAACTATTCGGCGAACGGTCCGGACACTTGGATGATGTTGCCAAGGATACCGAGCAGCATACATAGCCGACGCCCATTGGGCATTTTGATCACAATAGCCATCCATCAATACGATATCGACCTTTTCCGCAATTGGTAAACGGTCCATTTTAACACGGGTATTATATCGCGAAACCGTCCGCACTGGAGGAATGTTGCGTGATACCACGTACTTATACGTTTGTGACTATTATAGCGCCATCTATCACAAAGCGAAAAAAGTGGTCCAACTAAAACATTCATATTTCTTTACGTACTCCACGAATATGTAATAAAAATGGGGGTTCCTATTTAGAAAATCGCAGTTGATATCCGTTTGACCTATGGCAGCGCCATCTAGCGGGCCAACCATAGCGCCATCTGGTTTCCCCCTTCAAGGTAGACAAGTTTCGTTCTTTGTAGTTTTTTTTCGTTTGATGCTTATTTCGTGAGATACTTGGTGCGGTCACTATCAATGGACAAGCCTGTATAACTGTTAAATTTTTACTGTGTATAAATGTCAAATATGCACTGACGGGAAAAAAATCGCAAACCAAGAAAGAGTGGTGCAACATAAAAGAAAGTTGCTAGACTGTTTACGCATCTGAAGAATGATGTCTGTTCAAATTACGCCCAACTTGCATGAAAGTGGCGCTACTAGCGCCACTATGAGGATGCAAATCAGGTTTGCTTTAAATACACGCTGTGACGGTCGTGACCGTTAGTTTCATTTGAGACTAGACGTGGTGAGTTGATGTCAGTCAACAATGCCTTTAAGGCGACAAAGACGCCATTGTCAACAACTCACTGAGTTTTAAGGAGATTGTGCAATAGAGCTACGAGAAGCTGTATGTGCCGTCTGTGATAATGCGGAAAGACTAGTCAGGAATGTCGCCGCTGTACATGACTGCTGGCAGCGGTTGTCACGGAAATGTACGGTCGCAGGGAGACCGGACTCCGGACTGCCACGTGCCACTACCGAGAGGGAAGACAATCCACTTCGGGGTATAGTTTTGGCGTATCACTCTGCATCTGCAGCTGAAATTTGAGCAGTATTTGGCACCACAGTGACACTACGAACTGTTTCAGATCGGTTACTTCAACGACAGCTCTGAGACAGACGCCTTGTAGTTTGCATTCTACTCACGACAAAAAGCACCCCGATATGCGACTTCAGTGGCGTCACGCGAGCGCCCATTGGAGGGCAGAATGGACGTCTGCTGTGATTTAGATAAAATCTGGTTCTGCCTCTGAGCCAATGACGGCGTGTGTTGATTAGGAGGAGGGCAGGTGAAGGGCTGCAACCAACTTGTCTGTGTGGTAGACACCTTGAGTTATGGCCCAGGATGTAATTTTGTATGACAATGGGAGCACTCGCATAGTTATCCCACACACTCTGCCTGCAAATTGGGACGTCAGTCTGCTGGTTCGACCTGTTGTGCTGCCATTCATGAATAGCATGCCAGAAAGTTTTTCCCAGCAGGATAACTCCCGCCAACATACCAATAAGCCCTAGAGACCATCGACATGTCTTGAACTGCTCGATAGCCAGACCTGTCTCCAATAAATTATAACACTATTTCTTTATGGTTCATTTAAATTTTTGTAATATTTTGTGTGGTGTCACCGCCAGACACCACACTTGCTAGGTGGTAGCCTCTGAATCGGCCGTGGTCCGTTAGTATACGTCGGACTCGCGTGTCGCGACTATCAGTGATTGCTGACCGATCGCCGCCACACGGCAGGTCTAGTCTAGAGAGACTCCCTAGCACTCACCCCAGTTGGACAGCTGACTTTGCTAGCGATGGTTCACTGTCTACATACGCTCTCATTTGCAGAGACGACTGTTTAGCATAGCCTTCAGCTACGTCACTTGCGACGACTTAGCAAGGCGCCGTTTTCAGTTACTATTTATCCTGAACAGATAATATTGTGAATCATGTACCGTCAAGAGCGACGTTCATCATTAATGGATTAAAGTTAAGTATCAAACTAATTACGTCCACTTCCTGAATTCTCTTTCCTTGTCATGTTCCAGACCTCACGTCAGTATAGTTCATCTCTCCTCACGCCAGCCTGCGTGAGCTAAAACGCGTGCATATCGGCCTCCACTCGTAGCACGGTGTTGGCTCTTCTGCTAACACAAAATTTTGCTTTAAAATTTTCACATATTGATACTGTGTTTCTGTATATGTAAAGTGTGCTGTACTGGAGACTGAAGTTCTTTGCACTGTATGCGAGTAATGTATGTAAAATACAATGTCAATTGTTTATTATGTTCAATAACTTTCTGATGACATTTTGTATCGAAAAATATTTGTGTGTGTAAACTGTTCATGTTGATGTAAATTTGACAATTTTAAGAAATGGTCACGCTTAGGAACAACGAAAGAAATATGTGTTATATAAAAGCCAGTGTGCTTTTGTTTCGAATGAAAGTTGCTCTGGGTACTGGAAAAGGTAACAAGACCGAGTGGCGCGCAGAAAGTAAGTCATACAGTCTGTAGACAGAAGTGGTTGAGGCAACACCCTTGTGGAGCAGGAGAAGCTTTGCCCGCAGATTTGCACAAAAAAGCCTCAGATGAAGACTGCAAACGACTTATGGCATAGGTGCGAGTTATTGGGTTATTGTATGTAAAATTGAACAACGCCAAGAAGAGAAATTGAGCCCATACAGCAAGATACTTGCAGGCCTTACTGTGTGTAGTGTAGCCGTAATAATTGTTCGCCACACCCAAGCCTACAGCCATTGGATAAGATATTTTTTGTACTTTACTTTTTTACAGCGTGAACCATTGTTTTAATCTGTGTTTTAATAGTCATTCATGAACTTTAAAGAAACTGGTTCACCTTATTATGCCATTCCAATCATACACCTTTGTACGGTCCTTTCCTGGTGTTTGATTAATCTGAATATCCTATTTTGCAGACCTGTGATGTGCCAACTTAATATAAAGAGGCACCATTTAAATGGTTTTGGAACAAATAATGAGAAGGTTTTCTTAAATACTGAGCCGTGCACGGCTTGTGTTCATCCTATTAACTGTTTTGTCACCTTCCATTACGGTAGTGCCGCCACGTTTTCTTATTCCATTTACTGGTGTCACGAACTCCCTGCCTTACTTGCCCGTGAGTGGCAGCAGCAACACGTATCGATAAGCGCACTGTCGTACAATCTCAGGAGCGACCTAGAGTATTTCCGGGTCAAGGCACGCCCACGTCGCGCGGAGTTGGGCTGGAGCCGCTTGCAGCGTGCACGCGCGGTTGCGGTGTAAGTTGCTGCTTGGAAGTGCTACGAAGCTCGTCACCCACCGACCTTGGACATGAAAGTTGAGTCCTCACTTAACTTACTATCGAGCCTCAACTGTTTGCAATTCTTCGTCTGATCCCGGCTGTGGCTTTGGGGACATTCCCGCGAGCAGCAACGTGTGTGTGTTTAAGTCAGCTAAGATTCCAGCCCTCTTCCTGTGAAATTTAACTTACGTAATTTATTCCATGTTATGGAAGTTCACCAGCGGTACCTTCTGCCTTGTGACCGTTGACATTCCGGTTACCTGCCATGGTCGTTGACGTGATTTTAGGTAATGTATTTTCCTCGTCGTGTTGTTGCTGTCCATCGCGCCGTGTAGTTCGACAGCTGAGGTGTTGTTGGCCGTTGTGGGCGCCAATGTTCTGTGTGTCGTGTACTGAAATCTTGTGGTCGTTTTGCTGATTGCGTGGAGTGGAACTGAATTGGATGATTGGTTGGTCTGCTGTCTGTCAGTTGGGTTGCTTCCAGATTAAGAAGTCGTGGGAGAGGCTGCCTGTCTCACCTAAACGGGCGTTAGCGTTACAATCCCAGGCTGACCCTTGGAAACTTCTGAGCGATGTTCCTTGTATGTTATGTAGAAGTTTCCCTGTTTGGATTTTAGTTGTTTGTTTGATGTGTGACGTTCAGCCGAGTATCAATATCTCTTAAATCAATGCTCTTGTCTTGCCCTTGAGGCATGAGATTATTAAATTTTTGTATGGGACCTTCAGCCGAATTTTACTGGAGAGGTTTTAAGATTCGGCCTTCAGCCCTTTAAAATTGGAAGTCTTCTTTTAGGGCTTAAGCCGTTAAATTATTTGTTGGTGAGTGGCCTTCAACCGAGTTTTAATAACTCTTAAATTAATCTTCTTCCCTTGCCCTTAAATATAAGATTGTTATGCTTTTGAATGTGGCCTTCAGCCCAATTTGCATGAAATGTTTTAAAATAAGGCCTCCCACCTTTTCACTAAAAATCCACTTTTCGCTTAATATGCGACCTCCAGCATAGTTCTATTTAAATTAAATTGCTAACGCTTTCAGGGTATTAGACTGAAGATTTAGAAAATATTCTTGGGTGAAACCTCCAGGAGAAACTTGTATTTCAATTTTGCTTAAGCCTTGTGTCTTGGATTCTGAATGTGGCTTTCAGCCGATCTAAAGTTAATCAAAGAAGGTGGATTGGAGTTTTGAATGTTTGCATCATTGTTGTAATATTGTGGGTTGATAAATAAAGTTTGTACGTTCAGTGCAACTCACAGGAACTTATTTTGGCCCCTTTCCACAACCTAATCCTCTCTGTCTTGGTAGCTCAGGCATTTCAACTATTGCAAAAGTTATAGTAAAAGTTTGCTGACAAAAATTCAGTCAGAATAAAGTAAAGTTACTAAAATCTATTAAATAAATATACAGATTAGTTCAAAGAGTAATAGCTTTTGAAAGTGTATTCCAGTGAAATATGAGGTATTCTTGATGTGAAATTTTCGGCATAAAAAGTGTGTATTTTATCTAAGTATTTTAGTATTTTACGTTTGTTCGTTATGGAATGTGCTTTTCTTAAGGTCCCCCCTGGCCAAATTTTTTCAGCTTCCTTGAAGTTATGTATTGGCCTCTCTCTCTTTTAAAAACGTAATGTATAGGGATGTAGTCGAACATTGTCTGAGTGGAATAATATTTATTTGAAGAACCAAATTAAACAGTAGCAAGAAAGTAGGCTAAATTCATACTGCTGCTTTTCCAATACTTCACTGTCCCATTGACTGGACAGGCTGGCGACCGTTTGTACATATTTTAAACCACTAAATGAACTAGGAGCTGAGTTTTCCTAGCTTAAATATATAACAGTATTCATATTGTGTTTCTTTCTAACCACTGGGTAAGATCTTATGAAAATAGTTGAATAGTCTGATTTACTTAATCATGTGACACAACAGACGCTCAAATCCTGTACAAGGGGTAACTGCGTTGATTAGTTTTCCCTATTAACAGGACTATCCTCCCATAGTGTACTTTATTTGGAAACTAAACTAAATTTAAGATGATGGTTGTACGTGGCAAAATTAAGACAGGGTTTCTGTTATTTAGGTAAAAGACTACTACATTACAATAGTAGTTGTAGGGCTCTACGTGGTGCCTGGTGACAGGACGTTTTACAGCTGTTAAGAGTGCATAAGTAGTTAAGTACAGTTATTCATTTCATAGCTAGGCAGGATTCTTTTGCAAGAAGCGTAAAGGTCTCTGGAACACGAATTTGTTAAATCAGTTAAAAGAAATGCACAGCGGTTTAAATGATAATGTATGTGGTTTAAACAATTATTAAAATTGTATAAAGATAAATATCTGCCGCATAGAGAAGTAAAGCAGGAGGATAAGAGTGATGTCATTTCTGTAAACACTGATCAGGAGCAGGACAGAGAGGAATCGATTTGACTAATGGAAAAGCAGGTAGAGAATATTGATTTGTGGAATGAGACTTCTTCGATTAAGAAAGAAGTACATTCAGAGGATGAAGACAAGGGGGTAGACAATAATCAGCAAAATGAACAACAACCGATTGATTTGTATCCATTACTACACAGCACGCATACTCAGTTGACAGCACGAAACAAAACACTTCAATACTAAGCGAACAATTGCTAGCGCAAAGCAAGAACACTTCAATTTTAAGCGAATAAATGCAGGCTCAAAAGAAAAAATTGGAAGTCAGAATAAAATTAGTAAGGAACAGGCTAAGTTTAGTAAAAGTCTTTCTGAAAACATTGCCAGTATAAACGTAAAACTTAAACAGAGTGAACAAACGGAAAGGAATAACCAAAGATAGAAAGAGTTAATAAGAAATTGGTTTTGTGACTGATGAACTTATTAACACGAAGGAAGATGTGAAAGATTTAGGTGTAACTATTAGTAATATACAGACAGAAATTGTGAACTTTAATGACCGGTTTGAAACCGAAGTAGAGAAAGTACAGGAACAGGTCGAACCTATGTTAGAGTCAAGGGTTGAGGAAAAGATTTCCCATGTTAAGAAAACAATAAGAAAAGCGGACAACGAACAGATTTCTCAACTGAGAATGACTATCCAAGAGACTGAGAAAAACCTAGAGAGGAAAGTAGAGTATTGCGAAGAGAAGTCTCGCAATAACACTTCCAGTGTACAAGAAAAAGTTAGTGACCTAGAAATAAAGATTACATGTAACGGTCCTTATGTGGTAGACATAACACCAATTTACAGGGTACTAGAGGGCGAAGAAAAATTCGAGCCTTACCGAAAACACAGTGTAGTATATCCTGTGGATTTTATTAAGAACTGCGAAAGGCTACTTCATGAAAATATCACAGATCAGGAAAAAGTAAGTATCGTAATTAGCGGTTTAGCAGGAGATTCTAAACGATGGGGAATTAACTTAAGCACTGAAGCAAAATCCTTGAGTGAATTTTGTGGGTATAGAAGATTAGCATACTTAAGGAATCGAAGGATTGATTCACAAATCATGTGGAAACTCTTGAAGAAATTACAAGAAGACTCCAAAAGAAATGTGGGCAGTAACCCCCACACTTTTTCTGCCTTTTTACAAAAACTGATTCACGAAGATCACTGGCTAGAAAACAACTTCCGTCAGAACAGTAACAGATAGGATTCTCGACATAGAGAAATTGGATATGCTACAGTACGGTGCAGATGAGAGGCCAGGTACTAGGCCTGCCACGAAAGGTGGTACTGCAGGTGAATTGCAGTTGGCTAGCAACGGACGTACTTCATGCGCTAACAAGCCGCTGCAGTGGACCGCTGTAGCAGTGCAGATGGAGAGTGCCGTCACAGGGCAGCCAGCTGAGGATGTGAGTTAGCCAGTAGACGGGGCAATCGCCTGCTATAACCAAGATCTGTCTACGGACAGGCAGTGTGCTGGAACTGAGATGGAAGAGAGTTGATATGGAACTGATAATTGGTGTATACAGATGAGTAATATGTACGACGGTATAAAGCTGTGTAATGAATATGAAGGACATAATGGAGATAGGTTTCTTATCTTGAGCAGCGCAGAGTAAGCAAGCTGCCAATACAATTGACTCAAAACGAGCTGTGTTAGGGAAAATGAAGACGTCATAAGTTGATGAGAAGTAGGACATGCACATTTACACTTTTCTGAAGAATCATTCCATGACAACAAATCAGCAGATAAGGTTGAGAGAAGACAAGTTACTCTCACACCTATTTTGTCGTATACGGAAAATTATTAAGGATTTTGTTACAACCTTACGCACCTTGAGCGAAACTCTAGAAAGTTAACTGCCGAGCTGATGTAGATAGAGCCCGGTATGGCGCTAAGAGCATGAGGAAATTTATGGTTCTTAGCTCGTAGAAACAGCATGTTGGGAGTTGGAAGCAATTGGCGGTGAGCCCATCCCTCAGCAAATCTTGCAGGACAGGTGCACAGCAGTACAGGGCAGACAGAGCAGTCCCATGTCGATACGGGTCTCCAGGACAACAATGCCGTGATACATTGGCGCCACTCGAAGCCTGGGCTGAGGACGACGAGCTGAAAGAACGAGTCTACACAGTGGAGTCGTAAACCGGGCATTGTGTGCAGAGCCACGTCTAATGAAAATTCACAAGTTTACATGTTCGCCTAAACCGCAAATAGGCCAGCAAACCACTTCCATCGGCCACCTAGGTTGTATAAGAAATTTTGCAAAAACAGACATAATGTCTTATGGGACAACCGCAATCAGCGATTTTATAATGTTACTTAAAATCCGTCTTGATTGCAAATTTTTTTATTATTCATATGACCGGTTTCGGTTCATTCAGAACCATCTTCAGATCTGTAAAAATAATTATACTAATTTACTAATTCACGAAAGCAAATCTTTTTCATCCTATCTTATCAACATCAAATGTACCAGAACGTACCTGATATTTAAGTTACAGGAGTAACCCGTCCAATTCAGCAACTTTCACATGCTACGTCACATAAAATTGGTTGGCAGAGTGCACGTCATTTATATTAATTATAACACTATTACCGACAGGTGGCGTCTGGTACATTTGTTACATTCCATTTGCACATACTGTATTCAGTAGATCTTTTTTTATATTAAAAATATTTAATTAAAATATGTAGATGTCAAAGCTAAAATCTGTACTTGTCAGGATTAAAAAACAGTAAAATTATCATTTTTATACGATCTAACAGGCATAGGGCGATTTATATATCTATGGTGCTGGTGTGAACTTGTTTTCTTCTACGGTCTGCTTCCGTGGTTCCCGCCACTTTGGTGTTGTGCCGCGGTCCGCTCAGTCGTCTGCTGTCCATCGCCGCGGGCAAGAGGGCCGCACAGGAGGGCCCCGTCAACGACGCCAGGCGTTGCACGCGTCTTCCGGCTTCTCCACCGCGCACCATCTCTCATCCCTCGGCCTGGATCTCCGTACGCAGCAGTTGTCATCTTAGTAGGTCGTCATAAATGCTAAAATAGGCGTTATGATTGAATTCGCTTTGTTCGTTGAGGATTAAATCCGGATCTTTATTTTTGTGGGTGTATATTTCGATCTCTTCTAAAATGTTAAGGAACCGTCCCTTGTGAGCTCTATGCAGGATGTCTAAGTTGTTTTCAATATTTGTGACTGAGTGCTTTGTCGCAGCCATATGCGCCCCAAAAGCTGTTTTGTTTTGAGAGTAAGTGTGCTCCCTGAATCTGGTTTCAAAGTTCCTACCAGTCTGCCCTATATATTGCTTACAGCAGTCATTACATTTCATTTTATATACACCTGAATCCTGAAATTTATTCCTACTATTACACATTCTATGCCGGAGCTTCAATTTTAACGTGTTATTTGTTCGGAACCCTATTTTAACGTCGGATTTACGAAAGCATCATTCAATTTTGTCTGCAATTCTTCCATTGTAAGTGAGAGCTACATATTTTTTCTTCGATGGTATACAGGCTACTAAGATTGCCACTAAGCCAACACGAAGCAGAAAAGGAGTTAAGTATTTTAAAACAAGTGGCCGTAGCGAACGGATATACGTGTAAGCAGGTGATGAATATTTACAGGAAGATAAAGAAGAGGCAAATGGAACAAAATGAAGGAAGGCAAGTAGCAGTTAAGAGGAACAACAAGAAAAAATATGTAGCTCTCACTTACAATGGAAGAATTGCAGACAAAATTGAAAGATGCTTTCGTAAATCCGACGTTAAAATAGGGTTCCGAACAAATAACACGTTAAAATTGAAGCTCCGGCATAGAATGTGTAATAGTAGGAATAAATTTCAGGATTCAGGTGTATATAAAATCAAATGTAATGACTGCTGTAAGCAATATATAGGGCAGACTGGTAGGAACTTTGAAACCAGATTCAGGGAGCACACCTACTCTCAAAACAAAACAGCTTTTGGGGCGCATATGGCTGCGACAAAGCACTCAGTCACGAATATTGAAAACAACTTAGACATCCTGCATAGAGCTCACAAGGGACGGTTCCTTAACATTTTAGAAGAGATCGAAATATACACCCACAAAAATAAAGATCCGGATTTAATCCTCAACGAACAAAGCGAATTCAATCATAACGCCTATTTTAGCATTTATGACGACCTACTAAGTTGACAACTGTTGCGTATGGAGATCCAGGCCGAGGGATGAGAGATGGTGCGCGGTGGAGAAGCCGGAAGACGCGTGCAACGCCTGGCGTCGTTGACGGGGCCCTCCTGTGCGGCCCTCTTGCCCGCGGCGATGGACAGCAGACGACTGAGCGGACAGCGGCACAACACCAAAGTGGCGGGAACCACGGAAGCAGACCGTAGAAGAAAACAAGTTCACACCAGCACCATAGATATATAAATCGCCCTATGCCTGTTAGATCGTATAAAAATGATAATTTTACTTTAAATGCGAACATTTTTAGGTTAGGCTTTACCGTGACTGTTACTGACATTAAATGAAACAACAATTTCACTGTTACCAGTCACCGTTTTTTATTTCCACGACGCGTTTCGAAGGTTTAAACCTCCATCATCGGGTGGGTTTACATTAGTAAGTATTACATTTGTGTGTGTGTTGTGTTACGATTTTTGGGGGAACTTGTGGCACTGCCTAGTGGAGAAACGAGACACTATTTCAGAATATGGTTTAGGATAACTTTTATGAAAAATTAAACTGATATCTAATGGTAAACATTAAATAAGTAAACTACAGTACCTTCAGTGATCACAGGTTCCTTTTGCTGTCGTAACACATCACATGTATACTGCCACATTTGTAAACAAATATGGCGTCTGGAATCAGCTGGGTGCAAAGTTCGTATAGCAGAAGTGAAGACATAATCGCAAAGCGCAAAGAATATATATCATAACAATATAATAACAGAATGATTGCTTTAAGCATTTGGCGGTGTTTGTTTTCAGGTGTCAAATATATGTGTGTGTACTTCAGGTGGTATATAAATCCAATTCTGACAAGTTAAAACAGCAAACATTCGTACTTGTTTATACAAACAGGTGAAATGTTAAAATGGCTTAAACATCTTACTTATTGATAACAATTAGGTGAAATGTTACAGACTATAATTTCAATGACCATATTGGCTACAACAGTAAAATCATACATACATTACACTCTTTGATTGGGGTTAATAAACAGGTGTGAAGTGAGGGGCTGGAGGCAGAAGGAGAGGTAGAGAGAGAAAAAGTGTGTGTGTGTGTGTGTGTGTGTGTGTGTGTGTGTGTGTGTGTGAGTGTGTGTGTGTGAGTGTGTGTGTGTGAGTGTGTGTGTGTGTGTGAAAGGGTGAGGGAGAGGGGGGGGGGGAGAGAGGGAGAGAGAGAGAGAGAGAGAGAGAGAGAGAGAGAGAGAGAGAGAGAGAGAGAGAGAGGAAAGAGTGATTATTGAGAGGAAACATTTACATGGCAAGGAGTCTTATGATTGCATGTTGCATATAGTAGTTGCCTAAAGGTTGGGGAATACATTGGTTAATGCTATGAAATATGCAGATAGATATACATTTGTGCCATTAGTTGATGTACATACAGTTTTAAGCTGACAAGGGGTACAAGCTGTTGGTGTGATGAATTATCTTTGAATGAGGTCAATCTCTTGTACTCTTGGCAGCTGTCAATATTTATGGTAAATATTAGGTGTGTGTGTGTGTGTGTGTAAGTGTGTGTGTGCATTTTTATGAGTGTAGGCAGTTGCTGAAAACGGAGATGATACTATTGTAAATATTGTCATTTTTGTCATTTAAGATAGATTCTGGTTGTTTCATTTGATGTTTGTATATTTGGAGTGTTTCAAGGATGTCTAGTTTTCTGCCTTTTGGTTGGGTGTGTAGGATGCTAATGCTTGTGTTGTTAACATGGTGTTTTGTTTCATGCAAGTGTGTAGCTATTGCTGATGTGTGATATTTTTTGTTTTTTAGTGCTGCCATGTGTTCCTTGAACCTAATCTCAAATGATCTGCCTGTCTGGCCTATGTAGAAGCAGTCACAGTCCAAACATTCAATTTTGTACACACCTGTGTGATGAAGTGGGTTTCGTGTGCCGATGTTGTGGGGTAACTTCTGTCCAATCTTGTTGTCTGTTGTAAAGGATATGCTTATGCCTTTCCGTTTGAAGACATTGGCAATCTGGTATGAAATGTTACCCAGAAAGGGGATTGTATGGAAGACGTTATTTTCTTTTTGTTTTTTGTGTTGTGATTCCTTTGCCATTATTGAGTGTTTTAGGGTGTCTACTATGGAGCTGTTATAACCATTTTCAATAGCTGTTTGTTTTATTATTTCAATTTCTTGATCACATTTATCTTCTGAGAGTGGTAGTTGGATAGCTCTATTAATCATGTACTGGAATGCTGCCATTTTGTGTGCTGCGGGGTGGCAAGAGGAGTTGTGGATTGTGGTATGTGTTGTGGTAGGCTTCCGATAAATTTCAAATTGATGTCTGTTATTCTTTATTCTAATGGTAAGGTCTAGGAAATTTATACTGTCGTCTTTTTGGTGTTCAACTGTGAATTTTATGTTTTCATGGGAGTTGTTGAAAAACTGATTCAACTCACTGATGTCATCTTTAGTGCCTTTGATTAAAATGATGGTATCATCTACATATCTGTAGTAGTAGATGATATTTTTGAGGAGATGGTGATTGGAATTCAGGATTTTGTCTTCTAGGTTACTTATAAATATTTCTGCTAGCAACCCGGAAAGATTTGAGCCCATTGCCAGACCATCTGTTTGTTGGTAGATTTTATTGTTAAATTTAAAATAGTTGTGTGAAAGTGTGAATTCAAGTAGGTCCATTAGTTCATTAATGTGAGTTGAAGGGATATTTTTGTGTTTATGTAGGTTGGCATTAATTATCTGTAGTGTGGGATCTATTGGCACAGAGGAATATAGGTTTTGTATGTCAAATGAGGCAAGTGTGGCTCCCTCAGGTACTTGTATGTTTTTGACATATTGTGTAAATTCTGTTGTGTTTCTAAGTGTTCTCTCATTATTGAATGTGTATGCTTGTTTGAGAATTCTGAAGAGTATTTTATTGAGCTTGAATGTTGGGCTGTTCCTACAGTTCACTATGGGCCTGATGGGGATCCCGTTTTTGTGGATCTTTGGTTGTGATCTAAGGCAAGGTGGTTGTGGGCTCATTGTTACAATGTTTCTTGCTTCTTGGATGGTGAGTAGAAAGTGTGCAACACAGATCTCGACCATCGCCCTTAAGAAGCAAACTGACAGAATATCAGCCTGCCACAAAATTAACGAAATCATTGAAAAGGAGATTGCAAAACCTTTCCCAGCATACAAGAAAAGAGAAGAAGCCCTTACACGTACCATTAAGACTAAATTAAATGTGAATAATGCTATAATTGTAAAAGCTGACAAGGGCAACACAACTGTTGTAATGGACAGAACAACATACATAGAAAAAACTTTAGACTTCTTCCAAACCAGCAACATAACTGAAATACGTAAAGATCCAACAGCCAGAATACAAAAGGAGATTAAACACATTTCAAACAACATTAACTTTCTACTCACCATCCAAGAAGCAAGAAACATTGTAACAATGAGCCCACAACCACCTTGCCTTAGATCACAACCAAAGATCCACAAAAACGGGATCCCCATCAGGCCCATAGTGAACTGTAGGAACAGCCCAACATTCAAGCTCAATAAAATACTCTTCAGAATTCTCAAACAAGCATACACATTCAATAATGAGAGAACACTTAGAAACACAACAGAATTTACACAATATGTCAAAAACATACAAGTACCTGAGGGAGCCACACTTGCCTCATTTGACATACAAAACCTATATTCCTCTGTGCCAATAGATCCCACACTACAGATAATTAATGCCAACCTACATAAACACAAAAATATCCCTTCAACTCACATTAATGAACTAATGGACCTACTTGAATTCACACTTTCACACAACTATTTTAAATTTAACAATAAAATCTACCAACAAACAGATGGTCTGGCAATGGGCTCAAATCTTTCCGGGTTGCTAGCAGAAATATTTATAAGTAACCTAGAAGACAAAATCCTGAATTCCAATCACCATCTCCTCAAAAATATCATCTACTACTACAGATATGTAGATGATACCATCATTTTAATCAAAGGCACTAAAGATGACATCAGTGAGTTGAATCAGTTTTTCAACAACTCCCATGAAAACATAAAATTCACAGTTGAACACCAAAAAGACGACAGTATAAATTTCCTAGACCTTACCATTAGAATAAAGAATAACAGACATCAATTTGAAATTTATCGGAAGCCTACCACAACACATACCACAATCCACAACTCCTCTTGCCACCCCGCAGCACACAAAATGGCAGCATTCCAGTACATGATTAATAGAGCTATCCAACTACCACTCTCAGAAGATAAATGTGATCAAGAAATTGAAATAATAAAACAAACAGCTATTGAAAATGGTTATAACAGCTCCATAGTAGACACCCTAAAACACTCAATAATGGCAAAGGAATCACAACACAAAAAACAAAAAGAAAATAACGTCTTCCATACAATCCCCTTTCTGGGTAACATTTCATACCAGATTGCCAATGTCTTCAAACGGAAAGGCATAAGCATATCCTTTACAACAGACAACAAGATTGGACAGAAGTTACCCCACAACATCGGCACACGAAACCCACTTCATCACACAGGTGTGTACAAAATTGAATGTTTGGACTGTGACTGCTTCTACATAGGCCAGACAGGCAGATCATTTGAGATTAGGTTCAAGGAACACATGGCAGCACTAAAAAACAAAAAATATCACACATCAGCAATAGCTACACACTTGCATGAAACAAAACACCATGTTAACAACACAAGCATTAGCATCCTACACACCCAACCAAAAGGCAGAAAACTAGACATCCTTGAAACACTCCAAATATACAAACATCAAATGAAACAACCAGAATCTATCTTAAATGACAAAAATGACAATATTTACAATAGTATCATCTCCGTTTTCAGCAACTGCCTACACTCATAAAAATGCACACACACACTTACACACACACACACACACACCTAATATTTACCATAAATATTGACAGCTGCCAAGAGTACAAGAGATTGACCTCATTCAAAGATAATTCATCACACCAACAGCTTGTACCCCTTGTCAGCTTAAAACTGTATGTACATCAACTAATGGCACAAATGTATATCTATCTGCATATTTCATAGCATTAACCAATGTATTCCCCAACCTTTAGGCAACTACTATATGCAACATGCAATCATAAGACTCCTTGCCATGTAAATGTTTCCTCTCAATAATCACTCTTTCCTCTCTCTCTCTCTCTCTCTCTCTCTCTCTCTCTCTCTCTCTCTCTCTCTCTCTCTCCCTCTCTCCCCCCCCCCCTCTCCCTCACCCTTTCACACACACACACACACTCACACACACACACTCACACACACACACTCACACACACACACACACACACACACACACACACACACACACTTTTTCTCTCTCTACCTCTCCTTCTGCCTCCAGCCCCTCACTTCACACCTGTTTATTAACCCCAATCAAAGAGTGTAATGTATGTATGATTTTACTGTTGTAGCCAATATGGTCATTGAAATTATAGTCTGTAACATTTCA
The DNA here is from genome assembly GCF_023864345.2 of Schistocerca serialis cubense. Taxonomy (NCBI): domain Eukaryota; kingdom Metazoa; phylum Arthropoda; class Insecta; order Orthoptera; family Acrididae; genus Schistocerca; species Schistocerca serialis. The sequence continues at coordinate 659,233,232 of NC_064639.1, read as the reverse complement.
CCTAATTGTTATCAATAAGTATGATGTTTAAGCCATTTTAACATTTCACCTGTTTGTATAAACAAGTACGAATGTTTGCTGTTTTAACTTGTGAGAATTGGATTTATATACCACCTGAAGTACACACACATATATTTGACACCTGAAAACAAACACCGCCAAATGCTTAAAGCAATCATTCTGTTATTATATTGTTATGATATATATTCTTTGCGCTTTGCGATTATGTCTTCACTTCTGCTATACGAACTTTGCACCCAGCTGATTCCAGACGCCATATTTGTTTACAAATGTGGCAGTATACATGTGATGTGTTACGACAGCAAAAGGAACCTGTGATCACTGAAGGTACTGTAGTTTACTTATTTAATGTTTACCATTAGATATCAGTTTAATTTTTCATAAAAGTTATCCTAAACCATATTCTGAAATAGTGTCTCGTTTCTCCACTAGGCAGTGCCACAAGTTCCCCCAAAAATCGTAACACAACACACACACAAATGTAATACTTACTAATGTAAACCCACCCGATGATGGAGGTTTAAACCTTCGAAACGCGTCGTGGAAATAAAAAACGGTGACTGGTAACAGTGAAATTGATAATTTTACTGTTTTTTAATCCTGACAAGTACAGATTTTAGCTTTGACATCTACATATTTTAATTAAATATTTTTAATATAATAAAGATCTACTGAATACAGTATGTGCAAATGGAATGTAACAAATGTACCAGACGCCACCTGTCGGTAATAGTGTTGTAATTAATATAAATGACGTGCACTCTGCCAACCAATTTTATGTGACGTAGCATGTGAAAGTTGCTGAATTGGACGGGTTACTCCTGTAACTTAAATATCAGGTACGTTCTGGTACATTTGATGTTGATAAGATAGGATGAAAAAGATTTGCTTTCGTGAAATAGTAAATTAGTATAATTATTTTTACAGATCTGAAGATGGTTCTGAATGAACCGAAACCGGTCATATGAATAATAAAAAAATTTGCAATCAAGACGGATTTTAAGTAACATTGTATAAGAAACTCCGGCGTCTGAGAAACGTTTGGAGATAGAACCTTTGTTACACCTCATGGCTAGGACTAACAAGCTCCAAGGGACAGGCGATTTAGATAAATATCTTTAAGATTGTATCTGTTCGCTTGTTGCCGTGGGAAGCGATGTGACTTTGGATAAAATCATCCTTCGGCTCCACAACAACCAAAAAAAAATCTATTGATTGGCGGTTTCTTTTTTCCCTGGTTCGCCTGGAGTTTGTGCTTTTGTGTGATTGGCTCAAGGCGGCATGAAGGCGGTGTAGCTCGAGCACTTTTCGGGTAAACGTTTTTTTTTTTTTTTTTTTTCTCGGGAGAGGTGAGAGGCACTCAGGTGCTTGACTTGGGTCCAGTAAGGGGACTTCTGGTCGACGCTCTGGCATGTGTGATTGGTGCTTAGGACATGTCCTGAGACTGACCTTACTTGCGAGTAGTTTAGACTGGGGAGCCTGTCGAGAAGTTCTTAGTGTACTCACAGTGTGAGTTCAAACGTCTCAGACTACTCGTTTGCTGAGGGCACACTCACTCGTTCTTGGTTTACCTGTCTTGACATTTGGTATCCTTGTGCACTCTGCCGTATAAGTGGCTCAAATTGGTCAATGGTACAATCAGCGAATGGGTGTGTCACGCACTGAAATCTATCATGATTTCAGGGCTCTGGTAGAGAGAGAACTGCGATCCGTCTGCCCGATCGCTAGAGTGAGATTGTGGCAATCCTTTCGTGGCCGAATTCGATTCACATGTTCCGCCTGACGTCTCGCCTCCGCCGCACATATTTCGCCAATTGCATGTTACATCGCCGCACGAAGCAAACAGGGTATAGTACTGCCACTCCGGCATTGTCAGGGCGTACAGATCTCAACCGCCACTTGGTCTCAGCTGTAACTATGTGCAGAAACTTCTGTATATTTGGACAACCAAAGTCTGCTCAGCGTCAGATCAATTCAGATTGTGGTATCCACATTTTTAGGGCCAGAGTATTCGACTCACTTCTGCCACCCAGGATTGTTGTCCATTGTGGTCTTAAACCACCTGTTTGTTGTTTACGGTATTCAATCAATAACTTGTTTGTCATAATTTATGTCTTTTTTTTCCTTTGAAAAATAAATGTAGTTAGAATTCTAGTAAATTTTGCTTCATTGTCAATCATTTACAGAGTCCCGACAGGGTAACCTTTCATTGTGGCGTCCTTTGCTAGGATCTCGGATTGATGGCACATTCTGTAATCGTGTGATCGAGTTGATTAGTGCAGTCATTCAATTTGATGTCCCTTGCGCAGAATGTCGGATTGATGGCACCTTCTGTGACCTTTATATAGTAGATGGTATTGCCTAATAAAGTTCAAGTTCCCCATGTTTAATACAGTGTATTGGGTGAGTAGATTCGCGTTGCTGGCGCTTAGACATACTACTAATATTTTATTATAGTATGTGTGTATTTTCATGTTGCGGTTGTTCAGTTGTGACTTCTGTCTCACTTGATTGTTTATTTCTGATGGCGAACGGCGTTATGCTGATTTGTTAGGATTGAGATTTTCGTTTCTGAGCATACACAAGCGTGCTGTTATTTGAATTCGTTGTCAGGAATTAGAAATCAGTAGTTCACGAAAGCGTAATTTAGAGTAGAATCTCTGTGTCAAAGGAATGTGTATTTTTTAAATTCGTTTGGGTTAGAATTAGTTTGCATGGTTACAAGAAGTAAAGTACGTTTGCTACAGAGCAGCGGAAGTTATTGTGTATGGTTGACCATGGATCCACGTCAGATTATTAGCGGTGACCAGGCACATATTACACGGGATTCTCAGGTAAATGTAGTTGCAGACTGGGCACAAATGTCGAACGTAGAACCTCCTGAGTACGATATGTCTCAGTCAGGTGACTAATGTGAACGGGAGACCGCGGTAGAACGATATGTACGCGCTGCAGGTACGAGACGCACCATCAGTGAAATTGGCAGACGAGAAACACGAACGAAGCATCACAGAATGTTGGAATCTCGTTCATCTAGTCCGGAAGGTGTTAGCAGTGGATCTCAGTTTAAGGCCCTCATGCAATTCTAGCCAGAGGCAGAAGGGAAGAGGCAAGAGGCAGAAAACAAGAGACGGGAGGAAGACAAGGAAAGACACAACTTAGTCCTAACAACTGTCACAGACCGTATAGATGGAGTCAAGAAAGAGATCAAATGGTTCAAATGGCTCTGAGCACTATGGGACTTAACATCTGAGGTCATCAGTCCCCCAGAACGTAGAACTACTTAAACCTAACTCACCTAAGGACATCACACACATCCATGCCAGAAGCAGGATTCGAAACTGCGACCTTAGCGGTCGTGAGGTTCCAGACTGTAGCGCCTAGAACCGCTCGGCCACCCTGGCCGACCAAGAAATAGATCGCAGGAATCCAAGAAGAGATAGGGAATGTCAAGAAAATTAAAGTAGAAACTCCTGAGGTTACGGACCAGGCGAAGGGCGATGCCAAAACAGAGCGATTGGTAGCGCAAGTAGCACCAAAGACGCATCAGTGGCCAAAGAACAAGTTAAACTGGCAAGAACTGAGGTGTGTAACACAAGACAGGCATTTGGAACTCTCCAAAAGTGAGGCAAAAAATAGTTCAAGAAACGCAATATAAATGAGTGAGGTTGAGAAGCAAATTGAACAGATATAAATCAAACAGGTCGAAATCTCTGAAGTTAAAGTTGCCGCGCTAAGGACGTTCGGCAGGCACATGAGCGGGTCGCGCAATTGCAAACAGAATCTCGTCCGGTAGAGCGCCATCGAGAGCATCACAGAAGTGAAGAAAATTTTTTCCTACTCTCCGAACCGTTATATGAGGACACCCCCCCCCACCCCCCCCCCACCCCCGCACATGGGCGAATGCAGCAGGAATGTGCTCCTGCCTCGGCGGAACGCTTAGTGGAAAATGTTCCGACGGTAACACGCAACATGTCAGAGACCGAGCCTGAAAACAGTTGTACATGACTACAGAGGTCAGAAACATTATTACGTGAATCTGACAGCACGAGGGGATACCATGACAATGCACGAGAATCGTTTGAGCACGGATACATGGCATCACGCACTGCAGATCATAGGGAAAATTCGTCCGACCGATACGTCGAACCTTTGGACCAGAAACTTTTCTTGACGATCCAGAATTTACAAGCGTACAAGGAGGCAAACAACGCATTACATCCAAAGACCTGGATGGTACAGAACGATCACATGCTACCAGAGACTAGGCCACTGAAGTACAAGCTCCACTTCATCTGTGGTTTCTTAGAAGGGTCGATTGCAGAACATATGCACGGAGTTGCGGAGAGTTGTCGCTCCTACCAAGAATTAAACGGCGCATTCATTAGCACATGTTGGTCGCAAGACACACTGTAGAGGGTAAAACAGGAGATCATGTTAGGAAAGGTCGAAAAGAACCGATTCTTTGATCAGCCGTACAGTCCCAAGGAAATTATAACGCACTACTACATTCAATGATCTTTGCGTCACCAGCAACTGCTCATCGGTAGATGCAGCGATTCATTGGAAGCTTTCAAGAGTGCACTGTGTGAACTCGAATACGTGGATGAAATTCACAACTCGCGGATAAGTAGTAGAAATAATAAACGTAAATGGCCAGATGCGGCAGACAGGAATGATGATGAACGAAATTGGGGGAAACATCGATCGAATCGAAACCAAAATTCAAACTTCAATGGGAATAACAAGCCACCATGGGAAAATAGAAGAAGACGAGGAAATTATAATCATAACAACAACTACCGACGAAACAGAAACTGAAGAGAGCAATAGAATTCGAACCAGGATCAACAGGATTCTCGGGACCAACAGCAAAGCAATAGCAGGTCATTCAACGGTCAAGGTCAATGGAACTACCAAAATAGCGAATATGGGGAACTGAGTCCACGTAACTCATCGCAGGGGTCACGCAGAGAAAATTCATACAGGAATTAATACACAGCCACTGCGGACTCATCTCAAAACAATGCCGAAGAAACTACCGGAATGAGCGATATAAACCTCTTAGAGTACGGTGATACAAAAGAATTGCCACTAGAAGAGAAGGTACAGTATGTAAACAGTCTCCATGGAGGAAATGTTTAACGTAATTTAATGTTGATGTTCTTTTGCTTAGCATAATTTTCCATTTTTTATATTTTATTGTAATTTTTTTGTCATTTTCATTAGTTTTCAGTATGAGTCCTTGTTGAACGTGGTGAAACGAGTTTCGTATTTGTGACATCTTCACGGCAACGTTCACTGGCAGTTATATTCCATCACCAATATGCACTTTTTGTGGCACACCAAACCAGGCACGTTGCAATACTCAGTACTCCGAAGAAATGAGTACTGCTGTTATGTTTTTGGGCCTCACAATTGTTATCCGATTTTCGGAATTAAGCATCGTACTCGGTCATAGCATTCTCGTAAAGAGCCTTCACAATTATCTCCTTCGTGAATGAAGTTGTCTCTGTTTACTTTCTGTTGTTTCTTGTACACTGCCCAAGAGACGGATGTACGTCACTTTTTGTTTGTTCGTGGTGTCAAGACGGTAAATCGTGCCATAGAATATGTGCATCTCGATTTTCGGATGCGTTTCGTATGGTGTTAGCGGTTCACGCTTTGGGCGCATGTAGACACTAAGACTCGTTGTGTTATCGCCTGTCGTGCTATGTAACCTGTCTTGCGGTAGAATTTTTCCAGCGAAATGATAAAGCATAACGCTCGTGTTTCATTTCAGAAGCTGCATTCCTGGCAGGGGAGACTGGAGTCATCCTTGTGCTATGTAAAATGTCGTGTACACAATCAAAAATGCCATTACAAAGATTTCAGGTAAATTATCTGCACCTGAGTGGGTAGACGCACTTTCTGACCACTTCAGCATCAGCAGACAACACCGCAGACATAGAAAAATAAAAGAGGCGTATACAAGAAATAAAATGCATGAAAATTGGCTTCGGTAGTAGCAAAGGCATAGAGTAGTATAATAAGTTGGTATTTAGTATTGGGAGATGTCTGCGCGATTGGTGGAGATATAGAGGCAGCGCCAGCGTAAAATTATAGAGCATGTCAGGAGTGGAACTAACCAAAAACCAACAAAAACAAGTGCGGACACTAATAAAGACACCTCACGCCACGTAATTTATGTCCGTACAATGTTAACTGTTTTTAGTGTGCAACTTGATGCAACCAACACGGATTTTCAGTTGCCCAATAATGCATGTTATGCAAATTAACGTTTCCGTGTTTCGTGAATATAACCTCGTCAGTAAATAAAATCTAATTAATAAATGTGTCATCCCTCTGAATCTGAAGTTGAGCCCATCGGCAGAATTCAGTGCGACGCATACAATCCGTACCAGTTAATTTTTGATAGAGACTGATATGGTAAGGATGATATTTATGGCGATGCAGAAGACGAACAACACTATTCTGGCTCATACCAGATTCCTTTGTGATTTGACGCCAATTGAAACAAGGATCTCGAACCACAGTGGCAAGTGTACCAATTTCCGCTTCCTCGTCAGTAACTTGCCTTTGCCGGATATGTTTCCGATGCGTTAAAAATCCACTTGTTCTCAATTTATCACACACATATTTAAGTGTTACACGTGTAGGGTGAGCGCAAATAGGATATCTTTCAGTGTATAAGTCTCTAGCTCTCACTGAATTTCATAGGCATTCTCCGTAAATTAGTAGCGTATCGACTTGTTCTTCGAAGGAATACATCGTTCACATTCGCTTGATTCGACGATACTAGTCTTACCGTTCCTATCAGCATTGTATTGCGAAACCGTCATATGGTGTTTACATGTCAATGACACGTTATATGGATACGCCGTATTCTTCGAATATTTATATTTGCACGATATACGAGAGAGAATTGTCAGAGCATGTGCTTCGATAATTGGCGAAGTGATAAGGAACACCATTCAAACCATGATAAGAAGATTGCAGCACTGCATTTATACCATGGTCATCCTTCTGTAAATGGACGTTCGTGCCACTTTTTCGACCTTCGTTGACCTTCAAAGACCGTACTGTTACACATCATTGGATTCGTCTCGATAGCCGCTATAAGAAATTAAGAAGCGAACTACATCATCCCATTTTTAAAAAAATTGCCTCATATCTCTGACCGTCGTACAAACTTCTCAGCTACTATCATACTTTCGGAGTTATTCCAGTTGGCAATAGTCAGTATATCACTATCGAATCCTCTACCGATCGACCTGCTGCTACATAATGTGGGGCCTCACCCAGCTACATTACGCTCTTACTCTGATTTTAGCGACTTCGTGTTTTGTGTTACAGCCTCTCCGAAATGACATCGACATTTAAGTGTAATACATCTTGACAATAATGACACGTTAATGTGATTCTTCAATGAGTTCTTCACTTAAAACAGCTTACTCTTACAACTCGTGAGTTATAACACGAAGATAACTAAATATGAAAAATATTTAACCACCAATTTGGCGTTTCCAGTTATTTTATTACAACCAATCGTATGAATTACGATTCGTTCTCGAGACATCCAACAAGATGTTAGTTAAAAACAGCATATCTTCGTTGGCTATAATGTATAACACAGCTAACGAATCTGAGTATGGAGTCTTGCTTTGTGCTTGTCATGTCGGGCGCGTTCTTCTTTTCTGTTGGGTATTCTTTCGCAACATGTTCTCAAATTTTCGCAGAGCTTATTTTGTTTTTCTTGTGAGGAATGGCTCCTCAACTAGGAATAACGGGATGTAAGGTCGTAGAGCGCCAAGTCAACGTTAACTAACTCCTCCCGGACGGATTTATGCAATGAACTGAGCTAGGATCTTAGCCATCTTGGCTTCTTGCCAACCGGAACAATGGCTGATGCGACGTGATCGTTACGGCGATGCCCTGCATAACTGCGCTGTCTCCAGTGTATGGTCCAGATCTGCAATCTGGAGATACCTTCAGAAAACTCTAACGTAGCGGAGACAGAGAACTATCGCACAATCTGTTTTACCGCTAATGCAAACAAAGAGATGAAGTTATTACGTTGCGTAAGCTAAGATCCTCGACTTAAGAAGAATAACGGTACTTTCATAGGATTCGCCAGCTTGGAAAAAGTTATCATCAATCAGAAAAAGGTGATGCCTATAGTGAGAAATTGGTAATACATATTCACGAAACACTTGAGTGAACAACAGGAATAGTGACCCATGAGAAATGGTGAAAAGGGAATATGGCCGGCGTGCAGTCTTACTCTTCAGTCTGTGCATCTAAGAAGCAATGGCGGAAAAAAAGACAGGTTTAATTGCTGGGTCAAAATTTATGGTGAAAGTATTAGTTGATTAAATCACTGCTCTGTTCGAAAGTGAGGCAGAACTAGAGGACCTGTTGAATTGGATGGATAGTGTAATAAGTGTAGCTTACTGATTAGGATTAACCACGTAGGAAATCAGATTAGAGAGGAGCAGCGAAATGAGTTAAGAAACATGACAATTTTGGCACCACGTAGTAGACGAACTGAAGATATTGTGCTGCCTTGGACCCATAAAACACATGACGGTCGAAACAAGGGTGGCATAAGAAGACTGTCACCGGTATAGAGGGTGTCCCTCGTTCACTTGTAGCAAAATTATGCCTTAACGTTGGGAAGAAGTTTCTGAGAGTGTTCGTCTGGAACACGACATCCTGTGGAAGGGCGTCCTGAACCGTGGGAAAACCGGAGAAGAAGAGAATCGAAGGATTTGAAACGTGGTGTTGCTGTAAATTTTACAACTCTTCCAAGGTTACCGTACCATCCTTGATCTCATTTGGCGTAGTAACGTTTAATCATTGTTCAGTGTTCTTTCTGTTAGGGCGTTTTAAATCGATCCCTGGTTTTCTTTAGAGAGCTGAGGTGTAAATAGCGAGGCAACTGGGGCAGAATTATTAAAAATACATTTTCATTGGAAAATTTGTAAGTTGCAAAGTATAGATCTTGATTCACTTCATCAGAGAGGTATGTGAGAAAATACGGTAACAGTTTGAAAAATGTTTATGTAATGGCTGACAACATGAGAACCATCACTATTGATTGGTAAATACTAACTTTATCTATACAGTTTCCTTATATTTGGAATCTAATGTTTGAATAACAAGCATAAATAATTGTCACTTTTCTCTCACTAGTATCAACTTTTCAGCTTGTGTTAGCAGAAAGACAAATTTATATGCTAAGATAATAAAACAAGAAGTAATATAGAATCTCTTGAAAATACAACTTATAACATACGAACACTGTGTAATACAACATTTTAAATACAGGCGTAACACAGTCAACATTTTACAATGTCATATTTGAAGTAAAAACTTGCATTATACTATTGAACAGAGGTTGCAGAAACAAAATACTTTCGTATAAAAATTTGCTGACAGATAAAACATAGTTTAGCACAAGACGTTGGAGCACTGCTTTCGACGCTCTGATATAAAACGCTATTGCTTTGTTCTCGTGGAACATGAGTTTTCCCGGTGGATCGTAACAGAGCTTACGGGAATATAGTCAGACAGCCTCCTCGAAAACCGCTAATGTTCTCTGAAAAACGCCTGTGTTCTCAAGGTAACGATCATACGACGAAATATAACAAAACAAAGATTCTGGCGTGCCCTGCCATTTACCGGCAGCATGTTGTAGAGGATAGTGTTGAGCAACTAGGGAGTGAGTTTGTACATAAAAATGCAGGATTCTGTTCAAACCGTGTTTGTAACGATATTCTCTCCTTAGCCCTCCTCTTGTTCACAAATATCTCACCAGCAAAAACGACTGACGTTGTTCATCCTTCATCGTGTGTGTTGTCTTTCGACATACAGCCCCGTCCGTGGCGTGTTTAAATTGCCATACACAGAGATCTATCGTCTCATTGGCACCCAGGAAATGCGGTGATTTCACTTGTCGAGTTATGGTTGGTTGTTAAGGGCGTTACCTGCTTTCTTTCCCGTAATGTACCGGAATTGGGGTTATTGTTTAACATTTTTACTTTAGGGAAATGAGTTGAATATTTACACGAGTAAACGAATATTCCACGACGTAACACAGTGTTCCACTAAGGTCGTAGTAATAACAGCCTCGTTAGTTCGCTGTAGGTGTATGTCCAGATCCATGTGTTGATTTTCCCAAAAGCGCCATCGGCATTCACTGCAGCACTGACCACCCAGTGCCGTTAGATGGCTGGTGCGGTGCCCGTAGTTCAACTGGGATGTAGTCTCTCTATCTACTGTCCTACACGGCGCTGTGCGTGGACGTGTGAACAAACAGTTGTGTCAGAATATGCGGCGTTGGACACATCAGCAGGTGATGTGTACCTTCTATCTAGTCATCGTCACCATTGTGCTACCGTCATATTTGTGACACTAATACCGCACAAATACCGGAAGCACATGCACTGGTACTCGTGTTCCCTGTTATATGTACGAGGTAAGCTCTGGTCCAGTCGATCGTGATGCTGCACAGAAATAACACAGAATGAGCTGAAGCTAACGCAGTCTTTTCCGTTTACTGAATACATATTTTAAATACGTCCAACTCATGCGCGCAGGCAAGCGAAAGCCCCCCCCCCCTGCCCTACCCCCACATACACACACACACACACACACACACACACACACACACACACATGAACACACATGTGGCCACCTCGGCAGACTTCCCTGTCTTTTCACTTATCAGTCCTGAGAAGGTACTGAAGTATGTCACTCACAAGTTACAATCTCCGAGATTTAATAAATTTCTCAAAGATCAGCTCAGCCGCATTACTTTATATTGACATAGTTTTATTCACGTTTACGCCTCTGCAGGGTTCCCTGTATTGTTGGGAACTGAGGACGTCGCGTTTCGTTATTTACTGCTAGAGGACGTACGGAAGGTAATCACAGTTAGGACAAGTACACAACGGCCTGCTTAGCACCCGCTGCTTCACACGCGTAAACTGTATGGGCTGCACAATTTTTTTTCTTTTCATTTAACCGAATTTTTTTATGTTGTCCACAAATTGCAACATCTCCCAAAGTTTTCACGCTAAGTAGCGTCTTTGAGTCCTGGTCTCCTGCGAGTATACCTCTGACCACAAAGCGATTCTTATAGCTGGAGTCGAAAGTATTTTAATTCTGCCTTTTGAGTCCTTCTGTTGATAGTCCCACAAAACCTTTCAACCTCTAACACATATTTTTTAAAAAGCCAAGCACAATTTTCATAGATTTAACTTTAAATACGTTTTCTAATAAATTTTCAGAAAACTTTTCATCCCCTATTTAATCGCCTTATGGATTGAACTTCCATAAAACACTGAAACACCAGATTTTTTTTATTTCGAAACGACAAGCAATACATAAATTTTCAGTGTTTATTTTCAAAAATGCTTTGATTATGAAATATTTCCATGAAAATTTTCATCCTGTATTTCACTCTGTCAGGTTAGAATATCCGAAAACTACTAAATATCTGTTTTTTTTTTAAATTTCTAACTGAGAAGCCAAATTCAAATTTTTGTAGAGCTAGCTTTAAAAATGCTTCCATTATAAAATATTGTCATAAGACTTTTCCTCCCTCATTTCATTCCCTTAGGGAATGAGCTGCAAAAAACATTGGAACGCGCATCTTTTTGTTTCTAACAGAGAAGTTAAATACCTATTCTCACACATGGAGCTTTAAAAAAATACTTCAATATTTCTTTAATAGTAACACATTTTCAAAACAAATAGACTTTCACCCACTATCCACCCCCATAGGAATGGAACTCCCAAAAATGCTGAAACTCGTATTTATTTCATTCTGACCACGAAGGCAAATACCAGTTTACATATTTCTAGGTCATAAATTTCCTTACAAGCGACATACTCTCAAAAAACTTTTCATTCCATATTTTATCCCATTAGGAGTGGAATTTCCAAAGATATCTTCTTAAATGACGCCTACAGTTTTAGATTAACATTCTCTCCAAATCATTAGTAGTTTGTCAGGAAGTTCCCTTTTATTTGCGGCAATAATAGCGAAGTATAACCCGGCTCGAGAAGCTAAGGCAAAGCCCCGGGATCCCGAGGAAAAAGAGAACAACGAGAAGAAAGGAAACATTAAAACGGAGAGGAAAAGAGGAAAATCAGTCCGGTCAACAATTTCACCACGTTAACGTAATCAAAGATTTTTCAGGATTTTCCTCAGAGGTGAAGATACGCGCATAGGTTTCTATCGTCGTCCAGATCAAAGATAAATCTGCAGTAGAACTCTTATGTCAGTTAACTGAACCTACAGCGCGAAAGGGTCAAGATGTGGTCAAATGTTGCAGCCAAAGCTGTGGGGGAAGGGGGGGGTGGATAAATCTTCAGTGGCGTATACAGTTATGTGCAAAAAAGAGTGAGGCTGACAATTTAAATGTAATTATCTGAAATCTGGTTTCGCAGAACAGAGCGGATCAGGTTGTGGAAAGCGACAAAGGTCAATTTCTGTTAGTTATACAAGAACACTCACAACTTTATTCGTCAGACAAATGCACAGTTTTCTCTTTAAAACAACAAAGATCAGTTCACGGCAGAGGGCCCAAATTACGTCTCCCGAATAAGTTTAAATGATGGCTTCTAAAACCCCAGGCTTTAAAGTAACGGATGAAGGCCTTATTTAAGCAAAATTACAATATCTTCTCGGCTAAAGGCCGAAATAATATTTCTGATCAGCTAAGGAAATTCATTAAAAGCCGAGAATTTACGAATTCCGGCTAAAGCCCATATTAAGGAAAATACAAGTTAATTCTTCGGCTGAAGGCCCATTAAAAAAAATTGTTCTTTACATTATAAAAGAAAGGATTTAAAGATAAGCCTTTACACAGTACAACACAAAAACATGCTCAGAAAACAGTGTTTGTCGGCTGAAGCCCCAAACAATCACTCAAAAATAATTATTGACAACCTTTAGGTAAACATTTACAGAACACAGATGAATGGTTCAAATGGCTCTAAGCACTATGGGACTTAACTTCTGAGGTCATCAGTACCCTAGACATAGAACTACTTAAACCTAACTAACCTAAGGACATCACATACATACATCCCTGTTGGAGGATTCTAACCTGCGACCGTAGCAGCAGCGCAGTTCCGGACTGAAGCGCCAAAACCGCTCAGCCACAGCGGCAGGCTGAACACGGCTGAAGGCCGTTTCAAGAATTAAAGATAATTAAAGAGAAACCTAACAGACAAGGATTTACATATTAAAGCCACAGATTCAGAAACAAACGCGGCTGAAGGCCTAAAAACAGAGTAACAAGAATTTTAAATGAAACTCGGCTGAAGGCCTAATCTTAAGGTTGCTACGAAGTTCGGCTGAAGGCACACAATATAAATACACGGCTGAAGGCCTGGCACGCTATCTGCGAACAATAAAATGACAATCACAGACAACAATCAGTGCTGCTCAGATGTGTTCCAAGGTTCGTCCTGGGTAGGAAACTCTAACCACAGTTTAGGTGAGACAGACAGCCAAGCGTAACACTAAACAAAGGGTTGCAGCCAGATCTACGGAAGGCTGACGAATCAACCAACCGCCTAATCAATTCCCTTCTACCCGACCAACAGCACGACAAAGAAAGTATCAGCGAAGACGAGGATCGCAGCAGGATTATGTCTTAATAACTGGCGTATAAACACAGTCAAGGCACAATAAACACTCAAAGAGAGAAAGAGAACAACATCAAGCTGTCGAACTACACACCATGCCGGACAGTATCAACACGGTGAGGAAAACACACTGCCGCAAAACTAAGCTAACGACAAGGGCCTGTAAGCGGAACGTTAACGGCCACAAGGTAGAAGACACCGCTGGTGCCTTCCTGAGAGACAATGTTCAAATAAAATGTTCAAACGTGTGTGAAATCTTACGGAACTTAACTGCTAAGGTCATCAGTCCCTAAGCTTACACACTACTTAACCTAAATTATCCTAAGGACAAACACACACACACCCATGCCCGAGGGAGGACTCGAACCTCCGCCGGGACCAGCCGCACAGTCCATGACTGCAGCGCCTTAGACCGCTCGGTTAATCCTGCGCGGCGACAGTGTTCACTCATTCCAAAATAGTAAGTGTAGACCAGATGTGGCTTGAATTAAAAGAAATGGTATCGGCACCAATTGAGAGATTTATAGCAAATAAATTAACAAACGACTGAGCTGATCCTCCTTGGTACACAAAACGATTAGAACATTGTCGCAGAAACAACGAAACAAACATGCCAAATTTAAACAGACGCAAAATTCCCCAGATTAGCGATAATTTACAGAAGCTCGAAATTTAGCGCAGACTTCAATGCCAGATGCATACAACACTTTCCACAACGAAACTTTCTCTCGATACCTGGCAGAAAATCCTAATAGATTCTCGTTGTATGCGATGTATTTTAGCGGCAAGATACAATCAAGGCCTTCTCTGCGCGATAGCAATGGAAATGAAAATGAGCGTTTGGCGTCATTGGCTGGGAGGCCCCTTGCAGGGCAGGTTCAAAATGGTTCAAATGGCTCTGAGCACTATGGGACTCAGCATCTGAGGTCATCAGTCTCCTAGAACTTAGAACTACTTAAACCTAACTACCTGGGGACACCACACACATTCATGCCCGAGGCAGGATTCGAACCTGCGACCGTAGCAGTCACGCGGTTCCGGACTGAAGCGCCTAGAACCGCACGGCCACCGCCTCCGGCTGCAGGGCAGGTCTGGTCGCCTTCGTACAGGTCTTATTACATTCTACGTCACACTGGGCGACATGAGCGTCGGATGGGGAAGAAATGATTATGAAGACGGCACATCACCCAGTCCGTGAGCGGAGAAAATGCCCGACCCAACTTGGAGTCGAAACCGGGCCCATAGGACGACAATCCGTCACGCTGACCACTCAGCTATCATGGCGGACATAGCTATGGAGACACTATCTAAGACGGCACTGCAAAAGCAGAGTTACTAATCTCAGTATTCCGAAATGCCTTCACAAAAGAAGACGAAGTAAATATTCCAGAATTCGAATCGAGAACAGCTACCAACATGAGTAATGTAGAAGTAAGTATCCTCAGAGTAGTGAAGCAACTTAAATCGCTTAATAAAAGTCTTCTA
Organism: Schistocerca serialis cubense; assembly: GCF_023864345.2. Classification (NCBI taxonomy): domain Eukaryota; kingdom Metazoa; phylum Arthropoda; class Insecta; order Orthoptera; family Acrididae; genus Schistocerca; species Schistocerca serialis. The sequence continues at coordinate 659,218,061 of NC_064639.1, read as the reverse complement.
GTCCAGACTGTATACCAGTTAGGTTCGTTTCGGAGTACGCTGATGCGTTAGCTCCATACTTAACAATCATATACAACCGCTCGCTCGACGAAAGAACTGTACCCAAAGACTGAAAAGTTGCACAGGTCACACCAATATTCAAGAAAGGTAGTAGGAGTAATCCACTAAATTACAAGCCCATATCATTAATGTCGATATGCAGCAAGATTTTGGAACATATATTGTGTTCTAACATTGTGACTTACTTCGAAGAAAACTGTCTATTGACACACAGTCAACATGGGTTTAGAAAACATCGTTCCTGTGAAACGCAACTATCTCTTTATTCACATGAAGTATTGAGTGCTATTGACAAGGTATTTCAGATCGATTCCGTATTTTTGGATTTACAGAATGCTTTTGACACTGTACCACACAAGCAACTCGTCGTGAAATTGCGTGCTTATGTGATATCGTCTCTGTTACGTGACTGGATTTGTGATTTCCTGTCAGAGCGCTCACAGTTCGTAGTAATTCACGGAAAGCCTTCGAGTAAAACAGAAGTAATTTTTGGTATTCCCCAAGGTAGTGTTACAGGCCCTTTGCTGTTCCTTATGTATATAAACGATTTGGGAGTCAATCGGAGCACCCGTCTTAGATTGTTAGCAGGTGACGCTGTCGTTTATCGACTAATAAAGTCATCTGAAGATCATAACAAATTGCAAAACTATTTAGAAAAGATGTCTAAGTGGTGCGAAAATTGGCAGTTGACCCTAATTAACAAAAAGGTTGTCACCCCCGTAAGTGCTAAAAGAAATTCGTTAAACTTCAGTCACACGATAAATTAGTCTAAGCTAAAAGCCGTAAATTCTACTAAATACCTAGATATTACCATTACGAACAACTTAAATTGGAAGGAAGACAAAGAAAACGTTGTGGGGAAGGCTAACCAAAGACTGCGTTTTATTGGCAGGACTCTTAGAAAACGTAACAGATCTACTAAGGGGACTGCCTACACTACGCTTGTCCATCCGCTTTTGGAATACTGTGGCGCGGTGTGGGATCCTTGCCAGATCTGACTGACGGAGTACATCGAAAAAGTTCAAAGAAGGGTAGCACTTTCTTTATTATCTGGAAATATGGGAGAGAGTGTCTCAGAAATGATACAGGATTTGGGCTGGACATCATTAAATGAAAGGCGTTTTTCGTTGTGACAGAATCTTCTCACGATGTACCAATCACCAACTTCTCCGAATGCGGAAATGTTTTGTTGACACCGACCTACATAGGGGGAAATTGTCACCATGATAAAATAAGGAAAATAAGAGCTCGTACGGAAAGATACAGGTGTTCGTTCTTTCTGCTTGCTATTCGAGATTGGAATAATAGAGAATTCTGAAGGTGGTTCAGTGAACCCTCTGACAGGCACTTAAAAGTGATTTCAAAGGTTAAACACCACACAGGGAGACGGCTGCAAAATTTTGTTGACTCCAACACACCATCACGTTGCTGCTTGCGGGGGCAGCCCAGGATGCAACAACCAGCAATAAACGAAGAGGCGTCACAACGGTTGTGCTTTCATGATAGGTTCACTGATTACTCAACTCTAGTATGCAGGTGCGGTGGGCGACGAACTTTGCACTCCTCGCAGCTAGCGCCACACAACTCCGACCGCACGTGCACGCCGCCAGAGGCGCCGGTCTCATCACACACCGCAGAGTCTTCCTCGCTGCTGCGCCGCAACCGACCGACTGCCACAGCCACACCATGACACAGAAATATAACTGCCACACCAGAGAAGTTACGGCAGTACTACTATTGATAAACGCTGCTGGTGCCGCTGACCGAGGCAAGTGAGCAACTCGTTCAGGTAGTAACTGAGGGAGGAATAAGACGCCACCGGATGGTGACCAAAAGCCCAAAAGGAAAAACAGCATTAGCGCGGGCCGACCATGGCTCAATTAAATGTGCTGAAGAGGCTACTCATGAGACAGCCCTCTATATCGGAATAGGTGAATTTAACAAATGTTTTGATCTCACAATGCCACGGTTGAAGATTTAAAACTTTTTCCGCAATTAGTTCGAAGATAACGCTAGACACAAAACTCAAAGTGTTGGGCTGACATATACAGGGTGAAAAGTATTTAAACAGACAAAATCTGGGAGGTTGTAGGGGACATCAAAACAAATATTTTCCCCTAATGTCATTTTTTCCTATGAGGAGTATTTAAACGGGTAGAGGAAGCTTTCTCTGGCGGCAAATTAATTAAACCAACGAAAAAGTCCAGAGGGGACATATCTGGGGATCGAGCAGGCCATGGTCACAGGACCACCTCTGCCAATCCACGTATCTGGGAACCGTCGGTCCAGGAATCTACGCACACGACGACTGAAATGTGCCGGCGCCCCGTCATGTTGGAACCACATGCGTTGTATTGTAGGGAGCGGGACGTTTTCCAGAAATTCTGGCAATGCTCTGGCGAGAAAATTGTAAGAGTGCCTGCCATTCAATGGCCTAGGTAGCAGATATGGCCAAATTAAACACTCCCCAACAACACCGACCCACACATTAACGAATATCCTCATTTGATGAGCGCTACTAACTGTGGAATATGAGTTATCCTCACTCCAAACATGCGAATTGTGCATGTTGAAGACTCCATCACCCCTGAACGTTGCTTCATCGGCAAACAACACAGAGGATGGAAATGTAGGATGCATTTCACACTGTTCCAGGTACCACTGCGAAAACTGTGCTCTGGGTGGATAAACAACTGGTTCCAGGTTGAGGACACGCTGTAAAATGGACGTAATAGTTGCTTTCGAAGGACTGTTCTTCCATTCGTCTGATTAGTCCCCATGTTACGTGCAATTGCACGAGTGTTGATTGAAGGATCCCGCTCCACATGCTACATGACAGCTTCCTCAAATTGCAGCGTACTTACCGTGCGACGGTGTCCCTGTTCAGATAATCTTCTAAAAGACCCAGTCTCACGCAGACGTTGGTACACAGAAGCAAAGGACGTATGATGTGGGATACGGTGATTAGGATATTGTTGTTGATAAACCTGCTCTGCAGCTCGTCCGTTGCGGTGCGCTACGTAGTACACACCAACCATATCAGTGTACTCTCTCCAGGTGTATCGCTCCACTAGTAAACAGAGACAATGCACTACTACATTGCCTGCAACTGAAGAGCGTAATATGCCCTATAACAACTGAAGATCGTAATACGGCCTCTAAAAACTGAAGAGCGTAATACAGCCTCCGCCAGTTTAAATAATCCTCATAGGAAAAAATGACGTTAGGGAAAATTATTTGTTTTGATGTCCCCTACAACCTCCCAGAGTTGTCGGTTTAAATACTTTTCACCCTGTACGTTGCCGTCTATCCACTGAAAGAGATATTGACTCATGTGAGTGATGCAAAATTGCTCAATTAATCGCTAAATGAAATGTTTCTAGTTAAGAAAACCAATAACATTGCTTGACACGTTTCGAGAATACCCCTCATCAGACAGTCTTGAAATCAAAGTATAAATCACAGAAAATACACAAAGATATAGACAGCAACACGACAAGAGTACCACCATTACAAATATCCGCTGTTATGAGAGCTGACATAACACCATGATTGTCGAGATATTCAGATGTGTAAAGGCACATTGTAACAGTTACAACTGTCAAGGCAGACTAATTTCAAAATTGCATCATGCCTTCCAGGTAGACAATTTCCGCATCAGTGGGAAGAAGCATACATACAAAAGTATCCCGACACCCCCCCCCCCCAAAAAAAAACATACGTTTTTCATATTAGGTGCATTGTGCTACCATCCACTGCCAGGTACTCCATATCAGCGACCTCAGTAGTCATTAGACACCATGAGAGAGCAGAATGGGGCGCCCTCCAGACCTCACGGACTTTGAACGTGGTCAGGCGATTGGGTGCCACTTGTGCCATATGTCTGCACGGGAGATTTTCCCACTGCTAAACAACCCTAGGTCCACTGTTCCCAATGTGATATTGAAGTGGAAACGTGGAGGGACATGTTCGGCACAAAAGTATACAGTCCGACCTCGCCTGTTGACTGACAGAAAAAATTGTTCAAATGGCTCTGAGCACTATGGAACTCAACAGTGAGGTCATTAGTCCCCTAGAACTTAGAACTACTTAAACCTAACTAGCCTAAGGACATCACACACATCCATGTCCGAGGCAGGATTCGAACCTGCAACCGTAGCGGTCGCGTGGTTGCAGACTGAAGCACATAGAACCGCTCGGCCACACTGGTCGGCTGACTGACCGAGACCGCTGACAGTTAAAGAGGGTCCTAATGTGTAATAGGCAGATATCTATCCAGACCATCACACAGGATTTCCAAACTGCATCAGGTTCCACTGCTGCAAGTGCTACGACAGTTGGGAGGGAGGTGAGAAAACTTGCATTTCATGGTCGAGCGGCTGCTCATAAGGCACACATCACGCCTCGCTTGGTGTAAGGAGCGTAAACATTGGCAGATTGCATAGTGGAAAACGTTGTATGGAGTGACGAGTCATGGGACACAACGTGGCGATCCGATGGCAGAGTATGGGTATGGCGAATGCCCGATGAACGTCATCTGCCAGCGTGTGTAGTGCCAACAGTAAAATTCGGAGGCGGTGGTGTTACAGTGTGGGCGTGTTTTTCATGGAGTGAGCTTGCACCTCTTGTTGTTTTGTGTGGCACTATCACAGCACGGGCCTACACTGATGTTTTAAGCACCTTCTTGCTTTCCACTGTTGTAGAACAATTCGGGGATGGCGATTGCATTTTTCAGACCGATCGAGCACCTGTTCATAATGTACGGTCTGTGGCGGAGTGGTTACACGACAAATACATCTCTGTCAGGGAATGGCTTGCTCAGAGTCTTGACCTGAATCCTATAGAACACTTTTTGGATGTTTTGGAACGCCGACTTCGTGCCGGGCCTCACCGACCGACACCGATACCGCTCCTTAGTGCAGCACCCCGTGAAGAATGGGCTTCCATCCCCCAAGAAACCTTCCAGCACCTGACTGAACGTATGCCCGCCAGGGTGGAAGCTGTCATCAAGGCTAATGGTGTGCCAACACCATACTGAATTCCAGCATTACCAGTGGAGGGCGCCACGAACGAAGTCATTTTCAGCCAGGTGTCCAGATACTTTTGATCACATACTGTAGGTGGTTCCGCATAACGGTGAACACAGAATGATACATTTTAATTTATTTACTTAGAATTGTTTAATATAAAACATAACTTAGAGAAAGGAATACAAAACAAGAAAGTTAATCAACCAACTGCAAACAAATTTTATCGTGGTATAGATGCCATCAATAGAGTGGACACAAGGTTTACAAACCTATTCTATGAAATCAAAATTATGGAATTATGTACAAGTTACACTCAAATGACGCATTGACAAAAAGTGATATGCAAATAAATGTATGAAATTCCAATGTAAACAAATAAAAATGTCTTGGCACACAAAACGAATACAGGCACTCACAGGATCAGGTAATGGAACTAGTACCTCTGAAAGGTAGTAAAATAAACCAAGAGGAAGGTGAAATACATAAAATAAAGTAGCAAAACCCCAGGAATGCAAAGCAGTATGGAGTGCGTAATAATGCTTTGGAAAAGCTTCATAATTAACAGAAAAATGTATTGTAATAAATAAGCAAAACAGTTTTACGTTTAACGGAAGATTGTGTCTCAAATCCTCCGGAAAACCGTCGAATATGTACGGAAAGCCTACTTCCGCATAACGAAACATAAACAGTGACACGCATACACTTCGAGCAGCAACTCCCGCTCTCACGGGACAGGACGAGAGAGATCGTGCACGTAAGAAAGTTAAAGTAAGTGATAAGTGAAATAACAACTCATTAATTAGCAAATGAAATACAAAATACCTTTGAATGTCGAAGCTGTAAGAGACTACAAACCCTGAAGAAAAATACATATCGAAAATTGAGCACTGGAGCAAAATAATATAGAGCAAAAAGATTAGTACAGAACCTAGGCAGAATGGAGGAAAGTGGAGCAAGCAGACGCGAAAATATTTCTTTATTTATCGAAAACTGTGCGCTGGAACAATACATCTGTCTAAAATACCATAGAGCGAAAAGAATAGTACAGAACTTGGGCAGAATGGGGGAAAGTGATGCAAACACAAGAAAAAATATTTCTGTACTTATTTTAATCAATAAAATACGATCAAAGTAAAAGTTGTAACAATCAACGGCTTACACGAGTACATTTGTGGAATAGGGTAGGGCAGGTGGGAAATACATCAAATTACAGGTGTAGTGTTTCCTCAAATATTTTCATGAAGCACTCGCGTCTTCAAGACAGCTATTCATTCAACAATGAAGATGGGTTATGGGATTAGTGTACAAGAATTTCAAACTCTTCCAAAACATCTAACTCACGCCATTTTGGCGCAACATGGAGCACGTTAAGTCCTCTATGGGAAGCATAAGGTGTTCCTCATGTGCTAAATTGCACCCAAGTGCGGAATTATTTTCATAAATACGTTCACGAAATCTAGTAGCAAACTTCTTCTAGTTTGACCTATGTAGATTGGTTCATAGGGATCACGTTTAGTTTAGTAGTCGGCTGAGCAGTTGAGTTTATCAGATTTATCGTCAACAGAATTCCTCAACAACAAACCTAATTTTTTCCGCGTGCGAAAGCTGATCAACACTTTCGCTTTCCACGCGCCATAGTTTCACAATGTGGCCCTGTGTAAAATATACACACATAAAGTTTTTCAGAGGCTGCATCACAAATGAGATGACTTTTATGAAATACTTTTTTCTCGATAGTATACATGAGTGAATCCGAGTGTCAACTTTCACGACCTATTTGCATAAGAATATCCATCTCTTTATTCAAACATTCAGTGAGGAGCTCAAACTTGAATAATCTCGTGTACATTTATCGAAAGAATGCACGTTAATGTGCAAGTGGATGGGCAGAATCACGACTGATAATAATGTAAATGGCTGTTGTCTTACGATGAATACCTAAGGTGACATACGTTCGCTCTCTTGTCAACATAAGACCAAGAAAGCTGAGATGGTTATGTAAGTAGGCTGTTTAGTTTTTTTTATTGGTAACGCCACCTCTGTGTGAGAATCACTGGCTGTGCAGTGTGCAGTCTGTGGCTGGTTTGCATTGTTGTAAAAAAAACTAAACAGCCCACTTACAGTTATTATTCTCTAATTCAACAGGGAAGCAGATTTTCATATGTAAGTGCTTCATAGTCTGTAGGAAGTTCAACACATCTTGCTTGTTACCACGGTACAGAATCACAATATCATCCAAGTATCTATAATAAATCACAATTTTATCTTTAATTGAGGAATTATTTTTGAAGAGGGTATTCTCCAAGACATTAATAAAGATTTCAGCCAGAATACCTGGTAAGCTGCATCCCATCGCTAGCTGATCACTTTGATGATACACAATGTAAAGCCAAAGAAACTGGAACACCTGGTTAATATCGTGTAGGGCCGCCGCCAGCAAGCAGAAGTGCCGCAACACGACGTGGATTGGACTCAACTAACGTCTGAAGTAATGCTGGATCAAATTGACACCATGAATTCCGTAAGAGTACGAAGGGGTAGAGATCTCACTGAACAGCAAATTGCATATTTATGTCTAGGGAGTTTGGTGGCCAGCGGAAGTGTTTAATCTCAGAAGAGAGTTCCAGGAGATACTCCGTAGCGATTCTGCACATGTGGTGTGTCTCACTGTCCTGCTGAAATTGCCCAAGTCCGTCGGAATGCACAATGGACATGAATGGAAGCAGGTGATCACAGAAGATGGTTACATACGTGTCATCTGTCAGAGGCATATCTAGACTTATCAGGGGTCCAATACCACTCCAACTGCACACACTCCACACCATTACAGAGCCTCCACCAGCTTGAACAGTCCCCTACTGACATGCAGGGTCCATGGATTCGCAAGGTTGTTTCCATGCCCGTACACGTCCATCTGCTCGATACAATTTGAAACAAGACTCATCTGACCGGGCAACATGTTTCCAGTTATCAACAGTCCAAAGTCGGTTTTGACGAGCTCAGGCAGGCATAAATTTTTGTGTCTTGTAGTCATCAAGGGTACATGAGTGGGGCTTCGACTCCGAAAGACCACATCGATGATGTTCCGTTGAATGTTTCGCACGCTTGCACTTGTTGATCGCCCAGCACTGAAATCAGCAGCAATTTGCGGAAGGGTTGCACTTCTATCACGTTGAGCGATTTCTTCAGTTGTCGTTGGTCGCATTCTTGCAGCATCTTTCTCCCCTGCCGCAATGATGTTGGAGGTTTGATGTTTTGCCAGATTCCTGATATTCATGGTACACTCGTGAAATGGTCGTACAGGAAAATCCGCACTTCATCGTTACCTCGGAGATGCTGTGTCCCGTCGCTTGTACACAAGCTATAACACCTCGTTCAAACTCACTTAAATCTTGATAGCCTGCCAGTGTAGCAGCAGTAACCAATGTGACAACAGCGACAACACTTTTTGTCTTATATAGGTGTTGCCGTCTGCAGCGACATACTCTGCCTGTTTACATTGTAAGGTGTCACACAAATAACACACCTTATATTGAATACGAGGTCTAGTAGAGATCCTTGGGTAACAGAAGAAATATTGAATTTAATTTATGAAAGGAGAATATATATATATATATATATATATATATATATATATATATATATGCACTAAATGAAGCAGGCAAAAAGGAATACAAACGCCTCAAAAATGAGATCGACAGGAAGTGCCGAATGGCTAAGCAGGGATGGCTGGAGGGCAAATGTAAGGATGTAGAGGCTTATCTAACTAGGGGTAAGATAGATACTGCCTATAGGAAAATTAAAGAGACCTTTCGATGAAAGAGAATCACTTGTATGAATATGAAGAACTCAGATGGAAACCAAGTTCTAAGCAAAGAAGGGGAAGCAAAAAGGTGGAAGGAGTATATAGAGGATTTATACAAGGCTGATGTACTTGAGGACAATAATATGGAAATGGGAGAGGATGTAGATGAAGATGATATGGGATATATGATACTGCGTAAAGAGTTTGACATAAAATTGAATGTCCTGAGTCGAAACAAGGCCCCAGGAGTTGACAACAATCCATTGAAACTACTGATGGCCTCGGGAGAGCCAGTCCTAGCAAAACTCTACCATCTGGTGAGCAGGATGTATGAGACAGGCTAAATAACCTCAGACTTCAAGAAGAACTGTAATAATTCCAATCTCAAAGAAAGCAGGTGTTGACAGATGTGAAAATTACCGAACTATCAGTTTAATAAGCCACGGATGCAAAATACTAACACAAATTCTTTACAGACGAACGGAAAAACTGGTAGAAGCCGACCTCGGGGAAGATCAGTTTGGATTCCGTAGAAATATTGGAACACGTGAGGCAATACTGACCCTACGACTTACCTTAGAAGATAGATTAAGGAAAGGCAAACCTACGTTACTAGCATTTGCAGACTTAGAGGAAGCTTTTGACAATGTTGACTGGAATCCCCTCTTTCAAATTCTGAAGGTGGCAGGGGTAAAATAAAGGGAGCGAAAGGCTATTTACAATTTGTACAGAAACCAGATGGCAGTTATATGCGTCGAGGGACATGAAAGGTAAGCTGTGGTTTGAAGGGAGTGAGACACTGTTGTAGCCCCTGCCCGATGTTATTCAATCTGTATATTGAGCAGTCAGTAAAGGAAACAAAAGAAAAATTCGGAGTAGGAATTAAAATCCATGGAGAAGAAATAAAAACTTTGAGGTTCCCCAATGACATTGTAATTATGTCAGATACAGCAAAGGATTTGGAAGAGCAGTTGAACGGAATGCACAATGTCTTGAAATGAGGATATAAGATGAACATCAACAAAAGAGAAACTAGGATAATGGAATGTAGTCGAATTAAGTTGGGTGATGATGAGGGAATGAGATTAGGAAATGAGACACTTAAAGTAGTAAAGGAGTTTTGTTATTATGGAGCAAAATAACTGATGATGGTCGAAGTAGAGAGGATATAAAATGTAGACTGGCAATGGCAAGGTAAACGTTTCTGAATAAGAGAGATTTGTTAACATCGAGTATAGATTTAAGTGTCAGGAAGTCGTTTCTGAAAGTATTTGTATGGAGTGTAGCCATGCATGGAAGTGAAACATAGACGATAAATAGTTTGGACAAGAAGAGAAAAGAAGCTTTCGAAATGTAGTGCTACAGAAGGATGCTGAAGATTAGATGGGTAGATGACATAACTAATGAGGAGGTATTGCATAGAATTGGGGAGAAGAGGAGTTTGTGGCTCAACTTGCCTAGAAGAAGGGATCGGTCGGTAGGACATGTTCTGAGACATCAAGGGATCACCAATTTAGTATTGGAGGGCAGCGTGGAGGGTCAAAATCGTAGAGGGAGACCAAAATATGAATACACTAAGCAGATTCAGAAGGATGTAGGTTCCAGTAGGTACTGGGAGATGAAGAAGCTTGCACAGGATAGAGTAGCATGGAGAGCTGCATCAAACCAGTCTCAGGACTGAAGACTACAACAAACAACAGGTTGAATTCCTGGAACAATTTCGGCTAAATACGTTACACGACATATTCACGTGAAATTGCACAGATTTTATTGATATGCAAATCTCTTAAATAAACCATCATTTTATGGATATAAACCACAAATACTCATACTAGTAATGGCACACAAGTACTTTCTCGACCCAAGCTACGAGACGCAGTTCTGAGGGAAGGAGAATTTTATGGCGCTAGGCCCGTTCCGCGCTGCTGAAACCTCACAGCGGGATACCTAGTGGACAAAATGAGACGCTGGAGTCTTTGCGCAGGCCACCGGAAAAAGCATCACATGCCACTGCTTTTAACGATGACCCTTCAGGAAACCTTTCTACAGGAACGTGGCCGGAGATGGAAGATAAACGTCTGGAGAAGCCCAACTCAAAAAATTGGTCTCGCTGTAGCCACCTGAGTTAAAACTCACATGAAAGAAAAGGCTGTTTGTCTCAGAATCATGTAGCAGACGTTAAACTCTGCCCTACAAATTAAACGGTGCCTGTGATACGATATAAAAACTGAAATGGGTGGAGTTATACCAAGTATGATTGCTCTGGTTGGCCAGAGAGAAAATGTGTGGCCACCAGCTTTGATATAGGCAAATTGCAGGCAGAGTAATACGCTACTTCTGTTGCAAAAAAAGTCGTAGAGTGTTTGAGCAAGGCGACTGGTGCCTCAATAAAACGATTGTAAGAGGCAACATATAAACACTTGTCCACAGGCTTGTCTTAACTCTTAAGGTGTTAAAGTGCAAAGTCTGCTAGTACAGCGAATCGCAGGAAGAACTGACAGTCAACGCTTGCCAGGTATTTGAGGGCAAAGGCGTGCTCACTATTCCAGCCAAATAGAGTGTACCACCCAATTAACCTAGCTAGGGAATAACAAGGATTCTCAGCATCGTCGAAGACGTAGAACAGCAGACACTGCCGCCGCTGGTATAAGGTAAACACACGAGATCACGCTATACCAGCAAATGATATTCAATTGACACTCAGAACTGCGGTCGTCTCCGTCTCTGCTATCTTTTTGTATATTCAACCATGACATATAGTTAAAAATATTCGCAACTGTCGGTCTTAACTGAAGAAGAAAGACGAGATGTCCAACTAATGAAAAGGATTCATCAGGCCCTATAGAGTGATTTACACCCTGAAGTTATTAAATTGTTTTAACGGTGTACTTCTTTTGGTTGCTCTTTAGAACCCCCATTCAATTTCGGGCATTGTCATTGACAATTTTAGCGTAATTTGTGTCTCTAGCCCAAACTATATTTAATTTGTTCGTATTTTTATCGACCCGCAGACATGGTCATCAACCAACTTACCGCTAAAGAACTTTGCAATAGTAAGGACTTGCTCTTCACTGTTGTGAACACCCAATATCAGTATTTCACCATCCTGTACGTAACTTTGGTAACATTGCTATGTCATGAAGTCAGAATAAAAATAAAATCTTAATAATGACAATCTAAGCTTTATAATTTCGGTAACATATTGTTACGTACGAATCCGTACACTAATTTCTGTTAGGAATAACGTTTCCTTTACAGGGAGTGTAGTGGTACGGACACTGAGATCATTGTCTGAGAATTTATTCCCTCAATAATAATCAGATCCAGATCACTATTGAAGATTGGGGCTGCGCCTTCCGATTTTTGATTACCAGAAGGCATATGTGCTTCAAGCTGGATAACTGCTTAACATTAATAACATGACCAAAAATTGCTCCAGTCTGCACTCTTCTGAACTTTGCATGCGTGAGATGGTATCTTCTTACCCTGCAGGCAGTAGGTTCAACACCAAATTCCTAATACACTCACATAGCGTCCTTGCGAAATTATGGAAGGAAGACAGTCTCACACATGTTAGAACATGTCCCTGGATTTGAATACGCATGCGTATACCAGTTTTTTCGGCGCTTCCATGTATATCTTAGTATATTTTCTGTCATTTGTATTTTGGTTTCCAGAGTATCTGATGCGGGGTATCTCCGGAATCACGTCAAATACAGTCATTGGTTTCAACTAGTGGCATTTCATTTGGCGACCAGTTCGGTAGTTTTGTAGCTCTCACATTGATTTGCGGTATGGTTTCATTCTTCCTACGTGACCTCATGTAACAATTACGTGATTCTGATTGATTTAATTCTTACAACGTGTGCCGGCCAGAGTGGCCGAGCGATTCTAGGCGCTACAGTCTGGAACCGCGCGACCGCTACGTTCGCAAGTTCGAATCGTGCCTTGGGCATGGATGTGTGTCATGTCCTTAGGTTAGTTAGGTTTAGGTAGTTCTAAGTTCTAAGGGACTGATGACCTCAGAAGTTAAGTCCCATAGTGCTCACAGCCATTTGAACCATTTTCTCATACAACGTGTAGCAGTAGGTCTTAGAAACACAACTGAACCCCAAATTTGTTATTCATTGCAAAGAAGTGGAAAAAATTAACATAGTACCTGAGGCCTTGACAATTGTATGAACATTAAACGTGCATTTTACCTTTTAGGAACAGCGCTGTCAGCAAGAGTCAATAAACTGTTAGATCACACTTTTAACACCTGTGAAAGACGAAGCCATAAGATTAAATTTTGTCACAAACAAATATTAACAATACATTAGGTTGACATAGCCCATAACAAAATATTGAACTGCACTTGATCTATCCAAACATGGACAACACTCACATGCAACTTATTACTTCGTATTAAGTAAGAAAATAATTTAAAGCCGTGTATGGTGAGGTAGTGTTGGTAACAACATCATCGAAACTGTTGCTGTACAAGTCATATCAGAGCAAATAACGTGTTTCCCGTAATATGCACAACGTTGCTTATGTATCTTGTAGAAATTGTGGCTGTTGCAAACGCCGAGCAATCTGTTCTTACGCTAAAAATACAGGGTGTTAAGAAACAGTGTCGAATACTTTGAGAGGTGGTAGTACTGATGGAAAAAAGAAAATTAAATCCAGTAAACATGGGTCCGGAAACGAATACTTTCCGAAATAAAAAACATGTCTATAGGAAGGGCTGGGCTACTCTTGGTTGCGGATATTAGCACAGTCGTGCACTGGCGCTACGTCAAATGTGAGGGCAGAGTATTATGGTGTCTTAATGACAGTACTCTGCCCGCCATTAGGCAGGTTGTAGTCGTTAGTGTGGTTCGAGTCGTGTTGCTGGCGACGTTAGTTTTCGTCGTGTGTCTCATTGTACAGCACTGTCAACTGTGGCTACGTACCATGGTATTTTACCTTCTCCCAAACGCGGATGTACTTATGTGCTTGCTGTTATGGCGATTTTTGTACGGACAAATGGTGTAGTACATTTACATTTTCTCTCTTTCACCACTTATTAGCAATGGAAGCCTACTACTCGACAAGTGAAATGGCGGGTATGATATTCTGTGTGGTTTAGCAAATGAACACAGTCTGCAAGCCCATGCCTTCTATCTGAAGCGCAAAGTGCCCTCTCATAAGCCGTTCGGTAGACTTTTACAGCGTCTGAGGGACACAGTTGCCCTTGCACTTCGGAAGACTGACAATGGAAGTCCGCGCATAGGCCGCACATCTGACATGGAAGAGCGTGTGCTTCCGTCGTTGGAAGAAACCCTGGGACTAGTGTGTGACGATTAACAACAGCAGAAGGTATGTCTCAATCTCTTATATGGTGGTGCGGGGTAATTCATGAGCAACTGCTTTACTCGTGTCATTACTCGTATCATCTACTGCACGTTCAGTCCCTAAGGCCACAGCCTTGTCAAGGCAGACGGCGGTTCTATCAATGGCTGTTGCAGAAGTATGCCGCAGATCCAGTGTTTACATCCAAGATTTTATTTACCGATAAGGCAGGGTTCAAAAGAGATATTGTGAATTTCCATAACCAGCGTGCATGGGTAGATGTAAATCCACAAGGAAATCAGGAAAGTGGACATCGACACAGATTCTCAATCAACGTATGACACATCAATTCACTAGACTTTTGGTTACTTGAAGGAATTGGTCTACGTCACGTAAATCAACTATGTGCAGACACTGCAGGGTTCCCTCTTCAAAGTTTGCCAGCGGGTTCAACAACAACAGCGTATACTTCAAAGGGTTCGTCATTCCTTACGCCGGAGGCTAGAGAGGTGCATTGTCCTGAATGGACGCCGCATTGAACACCTCCTGTAAACGTGTGTTTATCGGAGGAAGTATGCATTTCCGAGACCATGTTTACTGGACTTATTTTTCTTGTTTCGATGAGTACTACCAACTCATAAAGTACTCGACACTTTTTTTCTGAATAGCCTGTTTTTAATGTGTATGTACATTATACTCTGAATCAGGAACGGTTATCTGATTTGGAAATACTGTGAACAGAAGAAAGTATGTTTGTATAGTTTGACTGGCGAGGGTGTACGAAAACTTTTGAATATCAGTAAATGGCAGAACTCGGAACAACACGCCCTACATCCAGCAATAACGCGCTCGGAAAATTCCAAGCCCCGTCTTTCAGAGCAGGAACTGCTAACATTCTTAGCCACATGCTTATCCATCCCAGAGTGATCGCGCACATGATGTCAGGGAAACAACATCTCGCACAGAAACGTCCAGTTAGTCATTCCCGTCACGCTTCATCTGCGCATGTAACAGCGACAGACTTCACTGTATGGTTTCGTAAAAGGCATACCTTTTCTTTCCGGTTTAGTCTTACAATACTATATTTTTTTTTACGTGTTTAATTTATTTGTAATGTTTTTATGCCGAATGTAAGGCGATAACTATTTAAATATAGATTATTCTGCGAAACAGTTTGGTTTTTCATTTAATTAAGCGATCATTAGCTAATGCACTCTATTTCGCATCTGAAAATCATGCAACGATGAATAGCTATTCGTTTTATTGGCAAATAAAATGAATGTTAAGATTGTGTTTCACTTCAATAAATACTTTAAAAAATTGGCTGTATTTTAGCTTTCATTACTTATTTTATGTCTTTGCTCAAGAACCAGAGTATCATCTACGATATATGTTTCTGTTTATTGGAGACGGGGGGAGGGCGGCCAGGGAGGTGGGAGTTGGTATCGGCGAGGCGACAGAGTGCAGGAGACGAAGGGGAAACCCAGCGACTACACGTACGTCTTTGTTTGTAAGTTTTTATGTCATCATGAAACCCAGTGAGAAAAGAGGCTAAACTACTAATCTAAGATGTGAATAGTGTGGCGTTCGCTGTGTTATTCAGTGGTTTGGTATGTAACTAATTTTTAAATGAAAATGATAATGTTATTTTACTACAGTGAGTTGCTAAAGAACTCCAAGTTAACGTTGTGTTAAAGTGTTGTCTGTAAGTTGCGTAAGTGTCACTAAATCACAGTTCATACAACAGATTCTATACAACTATTGATTATGATGGAAACAGTTATGTTCAGCAAAATGATCATTAAAACCACCGAATATCAGCCTCGCACAACACTGACGTATGTCACTTGAAACAACATTCTTCGCAACTCGTGCGTCATTAACTTCGGCTCCATACACCAGCAAGAAAAGTATGCTATGTGGACCGTGCTATGAGCACTGTTTATAAAGAACCAATATGATTCGAATTATTTTCATTAAAATGAGTTCTGGACCGAAGGTGCACATTTATTTTTACACATTTTTATTACCTTCGGCATTTATGTCTGCAGAGTTGCGTAATTTGAATTTGCCGCTGAGATAAATGTTAAGAGGGTGGCAGACAATTGATAGAGATTTTCTATTGTTAGAGCAAATTTCCTTTTAGCAGGATAAGTATTTGAAATGCTTATTAAATTTTGCTTTCATATTGTGCACTACTTAGACTAATTTTCATTAAGCAAACCTTTGATACTTTCGTAAGAAACACACATAAAAACGCGATTCAAATCGCCATCATCAATGGCTGCACTCCTTGCAGCGGAAAGAAATAATTAACACAGATAATGCTTATTGAGAGAGGCATTAAAGTTACAAATAATTATTCACTCAAATTTATAATAATAATGAACTCTTTTCTCAAGTAATAATTAACAAAGAACCACAATCTCTTAACAGACATCAGTCTGATATGCGTCTAGCGTCCGCAACCTACAAAAGCCAACCAACAAAGGGTAAAAACAAAGGAAGACAAACGCAGATCATAAAAGAACTTTACAATTATCATTTTCTTTGAATGATACACATCGATATGTCCAATTACATCATAAAATGCTATATAGTAATTAATATTCATCATCGTTTTATATCATTGTTTTTTCATATGTCAGATAGATAATGTTTATAGCTGTTAGAGGCATAATTTCCTTTCGACACACTGTAGCTAGCATTTATCTCGTGGATGTTACAATAGCTTGAAAAAATTTTGTACTCCATCTCACGTTGACTGGTTTTTGTGGCCCGTCCCAATTTTTTCTCTACGGCTCACAGTAGCACTTGACCCTGCGTCTACTTTCCTATTCCACTCGGAAGTGAAGCGAGAGGAAAACGACTGTCTATGTGGCTCCATACAAGCCGTAATTTCTCTTACCTTTTCTTCGCGTTATTTTGCAAAAAGTGCGTAGAATTGTTCTGCAGTCAGCTGCGAATGCCTGTTTTGTAAACTTTTTCAATATAGTTTCCCGAAAACAACGTGATTTTCTCTCCAGAGATTCCTATTTCAGTTCAAGAAGCATCTCCGTAACACTAATGCGTTTATCGAACCTACCCGTAACAAATATTCCAGCACGCTTCTGAGTTCCTTCGATGTCCTCCTTTAATCTGACATGATAGGGATCCTAAACACTCGAGCACGTTGGGTCACACTAGAGTACTATACGAGGCCTCCTTCGTAGATGAGCTGCATTTTCCTAAATCTCTCCCGACAGACCCGCAATTAACTTAATGTCTACGGCACCAATTAACGCAACAGAAAGCCAACCATTGACCTGAGTTCTGATATCAGTATTTGCTGTACTAAAATTTAAAACAGCACCAAAAAACACAGATGAACCAGATAGAACATTTAGTGAACCATATGGCTTGGCGTTAATGTTAATGTTATCTACAGATTTGTATATGGTAGATGCAGCAAGTCTTCTTGCATGCTGTAAAGCTGCAGAGCTCGCCCGGAAATATGGGTGTTTGTTTGTCTCCGCGCTCTGTTAGAGACTGGAATAGAGAATTATTGTGAAGGTGCCAGGCACTTAAATGTGATTCGCAGATTATCCATGTAGATGTAGACGTAGATGAGCAGGCCAAAGTCGACCATTCCCCTTAGCTACTACTCTGCTTACGAGCTCGTACCATTTCATATCGCTTTGAAAAGTCACGCCTAGATATTGAATAGACGTTACTGTGGCAAGAATCACACCACTAATACAGTTTTAGAAAGTTACAGGATCGTTTTTACTATTCATCTGCATTAACTTACATTTTTTAAAATTTTTTTATATTTATAGACAGCTGCTATTCATCACATCAACTAGAAATTTTGTGTAGTTCTTCCCACAGTCATATAAGGACGAAACCTTCCCGTAGACTACAGCATCATCAGCAAATACTCTCATATTGCTGCGCAATCTATTTGTCAGATCATTTCTGTGCGGTCCTGTAAAACTCTCTGCGACCCTCCTGACTACACCCTTATCTCTGGTGAAACTCACTAGCAGCGAAATCGTAAAATGTTCTATCACTTAAGAAGTCTTAGAGTCACTTACATATGTGGGAACCTAAACCGTATACTCGGATGTTCGTTAATTGTCTGGAGTGGGGCATCATTCTATAAGCTTTCCGGATATCTAGGAAACTGCTTTTTGCCCTTTATCCATGACAGGCAGGATATAGTTCTTTAAAAGGGCAAGTTGAGTTTTGCACGAGTGATAGTTTTCTCATTTTTCTAGGGAAGCTTTTCTGTCTTAAGGAAATTTATTACATTCTGGGCTAGTATATATTAAAGTGTTCTGAAGGATAGAGATGTTAACGTTTTCGCTCTGAAATTTTGCGGTTCCGTTCTTTTACCCTACTTTAGACAAGAATCACCTGTGTTTTTTCCAGTCGCCTGGGACTTAACGCTGAGCGAGAGCTTCGTAAAAAATACAAGCAACCGCAGGGGTCACTGCCACCGAGTAATCTCTGTAAGATCTTATGGGTATCCGTCGAGCATCGCGACTTACTTTTCAACTCTTTCAATTCATTCTCAACGCCAGGAATTCTATTTTTATGTCCTACATACTGGAATCTGGACGATGATCAAACGGTGGCATGTCTAAATAAACCTCTCATGTCTATAATTTTTTTAAAGCGAAATTTAAAACCTGAGCTTCCCTTCGGTTGTCTTCTGTTGCCACACCACACTGGTCGTCGAATGACTGTATAGAAACCCTCACAGCGCTTAATGTTTTAACGTAGAAGCAGAATGGTTCAAATGGCTCTGAGCACTATGGGACTCAACTGCTGTGGTCATCAGTCCCCTAGAACTTAGAACTACTTAAACCTAACTAACCTAAGGACATCACACACACCCATGCCCGAGACAGGATTCGAACCTGCGACTGTAGCAGCAGCGCGGCTCCGGACTGGAGCGCCTAGAACCGCACGGCCACCGCGGCCGGCTTAGAAGCAGAATTTTCTCGAATTTTCGACGAGGTGTTACGCTACACGCACCTATGTTTTTGCAGGAGCACGAGTTTCTACTGATTTCTGCCTGCCGACATTACCACTTTTTTCTTTTTAACGATCCCTATTTCCTTAGCATTTTCTCAATTTTGTTATTAGACCACAATAGGTCATTTCCGTCATTAATTTACGTACCCGGCAAGTACTTCCCCAGAGCTCTATTCGCAATCCGTTTAATCTTAGCCCAGAATCGCTCTACGTCCGTTATATTGGAACTAAATGATGTACATTCATTTTCTAACTGGGATGCTAGCAACTGTTTATTTGTTCTCTACAGCAATAAATTCACGTCATGATGGATTTGTTAACTTTAGTAACCATCGTCGCTATAACGACATCATGGTCATGATCACTTTCTCTGAACGATTCTACAACTGTTACCACGGAATGGGGTGGCCAGTAAAAATATCGTTTGATTAAATGGAATTCACGTAGGCAAATTACCTCGTGTGCAGATAACTTCACAGCAGACGCGATTTCAATCTGAGTGAAGACAATATTTTGTAGGATGCAACGAACGCCCCGCTCACATGGCTTTTCACTGAAATTCCTCAACTTTTTTATATATATACTTTTTTTTGTTGCCGGTAAGTTGTGGCAGTTCTTCCCTTGTCCACTTTTCTTCGTAGTAGATTTTCTTATGTTTTGTTCGCCTGTCCAGGTTCTATGAAAATTCTTTTCAGAGATTTATCTCCCTCTCTTCTTGAGTTACTAAGTTATTCACCATCGCTCTGTCTGTAGCCACAAAAAGTACTGAACTGACATAATTATTTCTGAAGACTTTTATCTCCAGCATCAATCTACGATACGTCTTCTCACGATTCACTTATGTTTAGCCAACACTTCATCGTTACTAAATTATTTTCTGACTCTCTATCAGTTCATCGATGGCTCTTACAATATCTGAGTGTATAACATCTTTATTGTTGCGATATTATAACAGAGAAATACTTTTAAGGTTGCAACTAGCTGACAACAATTACAGCAGTAAGGAGGGCCAAGAGTCAGGAACGTTTTGTTACCATTCGGCAGCGTTGTCAAAATCTCAATATCTTGTTTGTGGTCCAGCTTACCATTACAGCTTACTATTTTAAAGCTCTTCCATAAAGAAAAGCTTTCAAATGATTTTTGGACCTCGGTTAACATCAATCATAACTTCTCCGTCCCACTGCACTCTTACATTTATGTTGCTCGGAGGAAATTTACTAAAAATGAAAGTTTTTCAAAAGCCTATGTTTTTTCGATATAAAGGGATTTATCTTCGAAGGTAAGTTGAAATATCTCTCCACTACCTTCTGTTTCTGAGCTAGCTGATGTTAATATGAATACTTATGTCCAAACGTTCATTATGTTGTTCAGTCAGAAAATTTTCGAACCGGTCAGTAATTATGTCTGTGACATGTTACAAAGTTTTAGCCTATAGAACGAAATTTATCATATGATTTCACTTTAAATGTTCTGCTAGAAAGTGACTGTTGGTTAAAAGGTGACCCAAAAGTCCGTTAACATTTGTAAAGTCAATACTTCACAGAATGATGTAGGTAGAAAGACAGAAAATGACACACACGTTTAAATTGACAAGAGGTTTTATTCACACCAAAGGTGAGCTCAAAATGACCAACAGACGGCTCTTCATATGATTCAAAAGCAATTCTTAACATAACAATTGTTCTTTAGCAAAGAGGATGTTCCTTATTACAAATGCTGAACGTGTTGGCCTTCATTCGTCAACAATAACTGTAGTCCAGAAAGATTGCTGTGAATAACATTGTACAGGATATCAGCAGCTATGGTGAGAAAATGCTGTCGAATGTTGCCTTTTAGCCTACCCAACGAGGTCGCACGATCGTGGTAGATCTGCGGCTTCAGGTAATCTCCTAACCAAAAATCGCACAGGTTAAGGTCTGGGGATCTGAGAGGCCAAGAATTACGAAAGTGGCGCCTCAGCACGCTATCCTCACCAAACGACGTACGCAGGAGATCTTTCACACGTGTAGCAGTAAGTGGTGGAGCGCCATCCTACTTAAAAGTCATACCTTCCATCAGGTGTTGATCAGTCAGGCTAGGGATGCTGTGATTCTGTAAGATATCGACGTACCTTGCACCTGTCACTCCGAGAGTTTCAAAAGCATTATCCCGTATTTCCTCTAAGAGAAAGTGTCTTACCATGATTGATGTAAACTCACACATCATGACCTTCTCGTCATGCAATGGCGTTTCCACAACAGTTCCAGGATTTTCGTTAGTCCAAATTCTGCAGTTTTGGGTGTTCCTCGGAGTGTGAAGTGGGCTTCGTCAGTCCACAACGTGTTAGACAACCAATCGGCATTCCCCAGTTTTAGGAAGTGCCCCCCCCCCCCCACCAACAAATGGTCTCCGTGTTACAAAATCGGTGGCCAACTGTTTGTGATAACTTTATGGGTAGCAGTGGAGTATGCGCCTAGAGTGCTCTCCAAACAATATTGTATGGAATGCCAGTGGGACGTGCGACTTCAGTAGCGCCGACTTCACCAAGCAGAGATGAACCTGTTAAAGTCTCCATTCCTCCTTGAACTGTCCCAACATCAGCAGCAACACTTCTGTCTGGTCGTCCACTATGGGGCCGAAAGTCTGGCGCATCTGCCTCCCTCTCTCACAACAGCTTGTTTTACGTACGATTCTTACGCGGCATCTCTGATGTGTAGCTGTCCAGAGCCATCTATTGGCCGGTTTTTTCACTCGATTTTGGTTTCAGGCATGTGTGTCAAGTTTTACCTGACCACCTACATTATTCCGTGAATTAGTACAGTTTTAAATTTTAACAGATATGAAACTATGAAATCAAACCACAAACACTTGACAGTTTGTTTTCCGATAAGAACCACTCCTTCTTTGCTCCCTGCCTACAGCGTCTGTCCAAAATGTTGCGAGACTGATTTTATTCCAGGCGAACGCCCCTGCCGCAGTGGCAACTCAGGTTCCCGTCACATCACCATAGTTAAGCGTTGTCGGTCGCGGCTAGCACTTGGATGTGTCACAGTTCGGGTCCGCCGAGTGCTATCAACATTGAGAGCGCAACTGAAGAGCTACTTGATTGAGAAGTGGCTGCCCTGGTCACGAAAACTGATAATGGCCTAGAGAGCGGTGTGCCGAAGACGTAACCTTCCGTATCCGCATCTGGTGATGTCTAAGGGCAGAGGATGACACGGTGGTTGGTCTGTATCATTGGGCTTCCAAGGCGTGTTTGGATGGTGTTTGCTTCTAGTTTGTATAAGCGATGTTAGCGTGGTAACTACGGAACTAGCAACTGCAAAAAGCAGATGGGCATTGGACAAGTCAGCAGTGAACAGGCAGTGTTAAGTAGTGGACGTGCGTTAACACTGTTGTGTCACAATCCGCAATGGAGGAGCACCTCAAAATCAAGTGCTCATGACATTCTCTAGTGTGTTCCGCCGTAGAGAAAGTGTGCTCAAGGTTTGTTCTACACGCCTTTGACTCCCAAAAAGTCAAGGAGGTCTGCGCCAGCTGACAAATCAAAATCGCAGGCAACATTTCTCTAAAAAGAATCGAGCCAATAAACTTGGTGTTATCAATTTCCCCCTACGATCGACATAGCGCAAAATTTCACGTGAATTGATGCCATAACCAACATTCGAATCAAAGTAACGTCCAAGTTGAATAACAACCCAAAGAAAGAATTTTCTGTCAGTTTCAGACGATTGTATGAATGTTCTGTGCGTTGCACCCTAGACAAGGCATCTTACATAACATACCTGCAGCATCTATCTTTTCTTAAGTCCGTATGGTTTGGATTGACAGAGCGTTTATAGCTCCATCTGTCTTCACACATTTTAATTGGTCAGTTATTACAAGATTATAGTCAGTACATCTAATATAACTGACGTAGTGTGAAGCATCGCAAATATTTGTCCGTACCGTAAGAAAGGAAAGTAAATTAACCAGGGCTTTCTCTGAGTACTGATTTCAGTTTGTGCTGCAATTTCTCTGCTCTACTCTTTACTGGTAATGAACACTGATATATTCCGGTTCTGAATCCTTTTTATGCATCTATGTCTTCAATAATGTCCTTAAGACTTGTTTTCACAAACACCGCGTTGTTGCAGGACCAACCAGACATGGCTATTGTCTCGGCATGACAGTAACTTATCCGCAAAGAAACAATCGTTTAGACTGTCCCCTGTTTAGTCACATTTTATTGTGTTTTTCCTCCAAAGATAAAATTTTCGTCTTACAGGCATTATGTGTGAGAGAAGAATACTTGCTCTTACGCAGACATCCATAATAACTCTTTTAATTTAATCCCTGCAAAACAGATACAGCTACCTATCAAATTAACAAAAAAAAATCGTATGCCCGTTACTCTTCTATATTCCTCGTGTTATAAATCATTGACCAATTGTTAATTTCCTCAGCCTGAAACGAGAACTTTACTTTCAGCTACCCGCTCTGATGTAACATTTTACTTCCAGGGGGTTCACAATCAACCAAAATCTTCTAAATCACAATAACTGGCCGCACTAGGTGTCGTTAGCTGCATTGAAAGGTCCTTTTATATATGGGTAACTATTATGTAGATTTAACTCTGTAGTCCCTATCTGGGTCAGTCAAAATTTAACGTATCTCACATTCATTGTTAAAACGCAGTCTGGAGGCCACACTTCAAAATCACGAGAATACACCAAGTGTAAGTTCAACAACGGAGGCGTAACGTACTACTCGCAAGCTGTAAGTGCTCTTTGCAACCATGCTGTCTGCTTGCAGCCATTTCACACAAAAATTGAGTATCTTAAGAAAATTTAGTAGCCTTCTGTGGTGTCACCGCCAGACACCACCCTTGCTAGGTGATAGCCTTTAAATCGGCCGCGGTCCGTTAGTATACGTCGGACCCGCGTGTCGCCACTATTAGTGATTGCAGACCGAGCGCCGCCACACGGCAGGTCTAGCCTAGAGAGACTCCCTAGCAATCGTCCCAGTTGAACAGCCGACTTTGCTAGCGATGGTTCACTGTCTACATACGCTCTCATTTGCAGAGACGACAGCTTAGCATAGCCTTCAGCTACATCATTTGCTACGACCTAGCAAGGCGCCATACTCAGTTACTATAATTACTATCTTCTACAATGTATTCACAACAGATAATATTGTGAATCATGTACCGTCAAGAGCGACGTTCATCATTAATGGATTAAAGTTAAGTATCAAACTAATTACGACCGTTTTCTCAATTCTCATTCCTTGTCATGTTCCAGACCTCATGTCAGTATAGTTATTCCCTCCTCACGCCAGCCTGCGTGAGCTAAAACGCGTGCATTTCGGTCTCCACTCGTAACACGGTGTTGGCTCTTCTGCTAACACAAAACCTTCTGTATCAAAAGTGAATGATTTTTGCCACTGAGTTAAGAACAGCAGTATCATTCACACTTCCTTCTGTAGCTTCTGCCGTGAGGACAAATAACGAAAAGACTACAACCTCTTCTCGTAGTAAACAATTTCACACCTGCACTGGGTATAGGATCAAGTTTACTAAACGTACTGCGATATTCAGAACTTTTTTGTCGCACAACCGTGAGCCGTATGCGATAAAAAAAATTCCTTATATGTTTTCGTCGTAATAAAATTACAAAATTCGAGAAGAAGATAGAAATAAAATATAATTATGAATGGTTGGTTGGCTCTTTTGGAGAAGGAGACCAGACAGCGAGGTCATAGGTCTCATCGGATTAGGGGAGGACGGGTAAGGAAGTCGGCCGTGCCCTTTGAAAGGAACCATCCTTGCATTTGCCTGGAGCGATTTAGGGAAATCACGGAGAACCTAAATCAGGATGGCCGGACGCGGGATTGAACCGTCGTCCTTCCGAATGCGAGTCCAGTGTCTAACCACTGCGCCACCTAGCTAGGTAATTATGAATGGAAACATATATAAAACTGCCGTACTATTCTACAATATATATTACTTATTTAGCTTTTGTCGGCTGTTAGGTCATCATCTGGTACAAAGATAAGTAACTGATACATTGAAAGTTTGTTCGATCAAAGATTTGAAACTAATGCATCTGAGTATCTCCATTTCTTGAGATGAGAAATATTAACTTTCCATTTCAGAATAAAACAAGAAGTATTATTTGAGTGTAAGTGCGAAGTAAGGCTATTTAACTAAGATAAAATATGTGACAAACATTAACTAGTGAAATATACGCAAATTGCAACAGTTGCTCATAGAAGGAAATAAATTGAACAAACTATGGTGAAGAGTTACAAATATATGAGTGGACGAAGTAATCTTGTCTTTAATAGGTCCCAAATTACAAACAGATAAGATATACTGATGACATTAAGTAGGTAAGTGAGGCACCTGTGGTTATACAAAGTAAAGTTTTTTAGCACAAAAAGAGAAATTCTAGTAACTGAAATAAAGGAACATAGGGGTTGTGAGTAAGAGAGGTAATGTACAACATGGCCTGGATGGGATTATGAGTACTGTCTGCAGTTAGAAGTGGCGAGTAAGGGAACTGTTGTTTCTGCTTTTTGTGCACTGTGGAGTCCATCAAGATAGAAGGGGACCCATTGCTTGACTGCATTTAATTCCCTGCACAAAACGAGAAACGAGGGGCGTACTCTCTTGTTCTTGACCCGTCACCTCGATGACACAATAAATGGTGCACAATTCGATATTCGGGAGAAGTCTCACTGGATACAGCCAGAAAGCTTAAATCCAGGAACATAAAAACATCATTCTAAGTGCACAGCACTGTTGGGTACTTTTGCGTCAATGGTAAAGACAACACTCCAGCTTTTGAAAAGGTTGGAGTGTATAAAATTACTCGTAATTGTGGCAAATTCTATAAAGGCCAGTCTGACAGGGTAATGTTATCCACTTGAAAGAACACCAAAGAAGCTGAAAACTTAGAAAAGGAGACTCTACTTTTTCCGACCACGTGCATAAAGAAGGTCATAGTTACAAGGGTAAAAATGAAGTATTACATCACATCCGTAAAGGAAGGAAGATAAACTACCTTGACATAAACGTATGTCCATCAGCCCAAGCTTAGTACTGCATAATAAGACACAGTTACTCGCCACTTTTAGCAGCAGATAGTACTCATAATTCAATTCAGGCTATGTTGTAAACTACCCCTTTTACTCACATGACAAATTTTCGTTTGTTTCAGTTATTATAATTTCTCTGATTATGTTAAAAAAATTTATTTTGTATGATGACAGTTGCTCCCCATACCTGTTTAACATCACAAGTACCACTTTTCTGTTTATAAATTAGGAACTATAAAACGTAAAATTGTTTTGTTTAGTTACATCTTTGAAACATGTCACCAAAGTTTATTGTTCAATTTATTTCCTTTTACGAACAACTATTGTAATTTGTGCATGGTTCATTAGTTAACGTTTGTCACATATTTTATATTAGTAAAAAAAAATTTACTTGGCATTTATGCTGAAATACTACCTCTTGTTTTATTTCTGAATCGAAGCTAAACATTTTTCATCTCTGGAAACAGTGATACTCTCTAGATGCAGTATTTTAAAATTTTTGATCCAACAAAATTTCGCTGTATCAAATATTTATCTTTGTAGCTGATGATAACGTTACACCCGGAAATGGTTTTGTGAAATAAATAGTAGATGTTGTAGAATATTACACCAGTGTTGAGTGCGTTTTCATTCACGATGTATAAAATATTCTATCAAGAATTGACCGAATAGTCAGTAAACGTAATAAAATATAAGTGTTTCTCCAGCGTTGTGTGTCAATGTGCGACACTGAACTTCTACATTGGGACTTCAGAAAATAACACATGTCCTCCATCGCTAGTGCCGTTTTGCAGTAAGAGTAGCACAATGCAAGAAGAGAATAAATGATCGATGTTTCGTGTACGCACAGATCTGGGGTCTAGTGAAGCAGGGGATACAACCCTCGGCTTTGACCAATGACGTCATACATTAGTCATAGATAGTAATGTCTTGACTTCGAGGCATAGACAGTAAAACAGGTCTGTGTTCCGGATAAGCGCTATCATTGTACATTAAAATAATTGAATGTGAATCTAAAAGCGATCGCTTGGTATTCCTTAAATTATTCATCGTGTGATTTAATTACATTAATTGGTTGTTTCTTATTCAAACGGTACTTATTTTATTCACAATGATACTGAGGTAATTCGGAGTATTAGTTTGATATTGTAGAGCAATTTTTAGTGTCTTATTTTCGTTTATAGGAATGGATTTGTCTGTTGCAATGAATCTTGACCATTTAAGAGAAGCTATGGGCGAAGACATGTTGACCACAATTTGTTCCTTGCAAATGTGTAGTCTTATTGCTGAATACGTCCGATGTCGTGAGTGCGGCGAACATATGCGCCTCACTAGTGCATCAAGTCGCCGTACTCACGACTTATTTGTATGGAGGTGCATCAGAGACCGGTTGTGGCGATCTATTAGGAGGGGAACGTCGTTCGAGAAATCTAAGCTGGCCCTGAGAGACGTAATGAAAATATCACTTACTGCTGGTGTTTAAGATATCCTGTGTTGCTGTGTGCGCATGAATGTCGTGTGAGTAAGCGTACGGTAGTGGACTGATACTCGTTTTGTAGCGAAGTTTGTGGGAAATATATGAAATATAGGGGACCATTATAGGTGGGGGTGGGGGGGGGGGTGTTATGGTCGAAATCGACTAGTCGCATTTTGGGAAAAGGAAGTGCAACAGGGGGGAACCACCGGTGGGATTATGGGTGTGGGGGGCAGTAGTTTCAGGTCAGTATTGTAACGATGTAGTGTTCAGAGCAGTACCAAATAGAAGTAAGGAAGTTTTGGTTAGGTTAATTGAAGATCAGGTTCCAGAGGGTTCTATTGTTATATCAGTTTTCTTCATATAGGGATTTAGGGGATAGGGGTTATCAACATCTTGTAGTAAACCACAACATTGAATTTAGATCATTATCCACAGGTGCCTGCTCTAACGCTATCGAGGGGTACTGGTCAGCGGTGATATCTCTTATAAGGAAAGGGAAACGTCAGATTTTGACACTTCAAAGCCACCAAGATGAGTATTCGTGGAGACAATGTATTTCGCGGAAATATTGCCCGTTTAAATGTTTTATTAAACATGATGGCGAAATATACTGTCCCAAACATCTCAGCTAATTTCACAGTTGGGGGGGGGGGGGGCGGGGGGAGTGGAGTTGGTGAATGTGTGTGTGTGTGTGTGTGTGTGTGTCGGAGAGGGAGAGAGAGAGAGGTTTCGTAATTTTGTGTTTGTTGTGAGTGTGGGTATGTGATTTTACTGTCTGTCTAGGCGAGCTTCGGTTTTTCTTCGATGTTTCCGTGTGGTAAGTTCACTTTTCCATTTGCTTCTTTCACTGTTGACACATTTCACTGTTTTATTCCACCAATATGTGTATTTTCGTGTTGTGAGTACGTAATAGAAATTTCTCAGATGTCGATCTTCTTTCGTTTCCCGCTCTAGTATCAGTACGACATTTTCGAATGTGTACTTGCTATATTAAAGGCGAACCCCCAGACATAACTACAATTTGTATACCGTCCTTCACTTCGCCTTTACACTGACGCTGTATATGTCAATTGGCGAGCAAGATACAAATGTTGCGTATAGCCATATAGCTCAAGTAACGAATGGGATACTATTAGCGTCCCATAGTGAAGTACGGGATACAAATTGTACATGTGTCGTCTTCTTGTCTCCGTGTAGTTCAATTGAGGTACAGGTTGCAAATGTAACGTACGTCTATTTCCACCTTTTAGTTACCAGTGTACATATATAGAGGTCAACGGAAGTTTGGTATACATATATTACATACCTAGGTCCTTCTGTCATCAGTAGTACGTAAGAAAAAAATCTTAGTAATAGCGGAGACGAAATAAACAACACATCTACATTCTGTATCCCGTGTTTCATTTAGGGTTTACTGAAGCGGAGGATACAACGTACAAGTGAAGAACAGGCAGTAATGCTAGTGAAAACGAAGAACTCGAAGTACGCTAAACTTGTATCCCATACCGCACTTAAGCAATACAGTTCGAAAGAGTTTAGAGATACCACTGACATACATGTAACGTCATGTATTCTTTGCTAGTAATATATTTCATTAATTTCTTTCCATTGTATTTTGCAAAGAAATACTAAGATACAAACACGCGATATCGTTGGCGTGAAAATACTATGGCCCTTAAATATGTGAAGGACAGTTTTTCTCTCTTGCATTCCTTTGTTTCTGCACATTCTTCTCGGCTCTTTCATCTTTGTAATACATGCTCTCTGGCCAACTCTGACGTCATTGGTCAAAGCCGACGGTTTGTATCCCCTGCTAAACTAGACCTTAGATCTGCGGTACGGATTACTAATGAATCACAGTGTGGGAGCTGTAAACGTGTTCCTAAGCTGAAATGCGCAGCACGTTAAGATTCTTGTTTGTACGACGTCCTAACTGCACACAGACTCAACGTGATATTCTGGTGGAGTTTTTTTGGGACTAGTGCAGCAGGGGATACAACCCGTCAGCTTTGAACAATGACGTCATTCCTTAGTCATAGATCATAATGTCTTCACTTCGAGGCATAGATAATAAAGCAGTTCTGTGTTCTAATAAGCACTATCATTAAAAGGGACTAGTGTAGCAGGGGATACAACCCGTCGGCTTTGGACATTGACGTCACAAGTCGCCAATCGAGACGCGATTCTTCTTAGTGTTGTAGCTCCCTTCAGTGGCTGATAAGTGTTTTTTGGCTTTTTAAATAAAAATCTCACGAGATAGAATAAACAGATCCACTTTATTAAGCAATCAGTAAAAAAAACGAAACTGAAACATAACAGCAAAAGCGAAAATGGTAAACTGCTATCTGTCGACTTGTGACGTCATTGTCCAAAGCCGACGTGTTGTATCCCCTGCTACACTAGACCCCATTAAAATAATTGAATGTTAATCTAAAAGCGATCGCTTGATATTCGGTACATCATTAAAAGTGAGATTTAATTGACTTAATTGTTTGTTTTTTATTCGGCCGGTACTTAATATTTTTCGTAATGATATTGAGGTAATGTGGATTATTAAATTTTTGTTATAGAACAATTTGTAGTGTCTTATTTTCGTTTTCGGCTAAAAAAAAAATCTCACGAGATAGAATAAACTGATCCTAAGATACAGATGCTTCAGTAGCTGATAAGTGTTTTTGGCTTTTTTAAAAAAAAATCTCACGAGAAAGAATAAACTGATCCTACTTTATTAAGCGACCAATAAAAAAACTAAACTAAAACATAACAGCTGTTATGTTTTGGTTTAGTTTTTTTATTGATCACTTAATAAAGTAGGATCAGTTTATTCTATCTCGTGAGATTTTTTTTAAAAAA
This sequence comes from Schistocerca serialis cubense, assembly GCF_023864345.2. Taxonomy (NCBI): domain Eukaryota; kingdom Metazoa; phylum Arthropoda; class Insecta; order Orthoptera; family Acrididae; genus Schistocerca; species Schistocerca serialis. The sequence continues at coordinate 659,187,439 of NC_064639.1, read as the reverse complement.
GCCAAAAAACACTTATCAGCTACTGAAGGGAGCTACAACACTAAGAAGAATCGCTTCTCGGCTTTTGACAAGATATTGCTTAATAAAGTAGGATCAGTTTATTCTATCTCGTGAGATTTTTTTTTTAAAGCCAAAACACACTTATTAGGTACTGAAGGGAGCTGCTTAATAAAGTAGGATCAGTTTATTCTATCTCGTGAGATTTTTATTTTTAAAAGTCAAAAAACACTTATTACGTACTGACGGGAACTAGAACATTAAGAACAATCGCTTCTCGGCTTTTGACAAGATATTGCTTAATAAAGTAGGATCAGTTTATTCTATCTCGTGAGATTTTTTTTTTTTTTTAAACCAAACAACACTTATTAGGTACTGAAGGGAGCTGCTTAATAAAGTAGGATCAGTTTATTCTATCTCGTGAGATTTTTTTAAAGTCAAAAAACAGTTATTACGTACTGAAGGGAGCTAGAACATTAAGAACAATCGCTTCTCGGCTTTTGACAAGATATTGCTTAATAAAGTAGGATCAGTTTATTCTGTCTCGTGAGATTTTTTTTTTAAAAGTCAAAAAACACTTATGCTTTTCACAAGATTAATATTTATCTCTCTGGCATTCCTTTGTTTCTCAACATTCTCCTCAGCTCTTTCATCTCTGTAATACATGCTCTCTGGCGACTTGTGAAGTCATTGTTCAAAGCCGACGGGTTGTATCCCCTGCTGCACTAGTCCCGTTTTTTTTGCCAAACACATGTCGTCTCTAGCGGTAGTGATAACTTTGACCAAGGCTGCAGAGAAATGGATGATACTGATCCTGAAGGATGGCCGTCGACATTATCCACAGAGAACGTCATGACTTAATAGTGAGTACCGATGCTTTCAACATTGACATCATTATAGCTTTTTTACTCCGTCTTACTGCTGTAAAACCTCATTTGACAGTGGTGGCTTTCTACTGTGAAATGTAGAATAGCAATTTCTGCCTTTCACACAACTACGACCATTCAGTTCATAGTTATTTTTGCAGTTATTCCAGTATTAAGAGCTAGCATGTCAGTTATACTGGTATGGCTGTTGCACTAACATGTTACGTCTGCGTACTTTGGTTAATGCAGGCCGCACATTACAGTTTATGTGTTACAGACGCTTCCAAAGAAGCGTACCATTTATCAATGCCATGGCGGATAACGTATCACCAACTGACGTCAAATTGTCAGAAAACATTTTCTAAATTTATGCGTCTACATCAGTCACGTTATCTTACATCATTTCACGCTAAAACATTGAAGCCGCTAGTTAATGAAGATGGATCACAAGTTTCATCGCGTCATGGTTCTCTGCGTTAGAGATAGTAACTTTTATGTTAACAGCAGAGTCTCTGTGAACATATTCTATGTGAATTTGTATAGCGTATTCACCACGTTTGTTTCGCACATTTTATCATAAGCCGAAGAGTCGCGTTTTTGCTCACTTTACTGTTCTTCGCATACCCTGTCAATGTAAATTCCTAAGGTTTGAATTTACACCGAAGTAACAACAGAAAACTTTACGCGTACAAAGTGCTTATCTTAATGACATCAGGATTCCATATTAATACAAGCAATGGTGATGATTTAAGAACTGTTGGAATGTGCTTCTCCGGGTACAGTACCTCAAAGGGGCTGGGAACAGATATATTTCCTTAAGCCAGCTGTTTAAATGGAAGTATAGTATTATTTTTTTTCAAAATATAACTGTCCTATTTGAAATTACGTTTCTAGAAGTTTCGCCGCATTCATTGAAGTCATAAGCATTGTCAAAGTTCATATTCGTAGGTAGTTACTTGCTTCAATTGGTAATAGGAAATAAATTTATACATTAACTTAGGATTCTTGTTCGTATAACAGAAACGTAATCAAATATCGCACGACATGAAACATAACAAGACATCCATTGCAGTTCACTTCTAAGTCTCCATACGAGTATCTCACATCGCTTAGGGCTTACGTTTGCTACCACCATGGTAATTTTGGAGACGACTTTGTGTTGTCTGTCATTGACTTCGAAATTTGTGTGCAATCTTCCTGAAGCTTGATGGCTGCCTAATGGCATAGTACGCCACAACCACACTACGTCAACCATAAAGTGTTAGTGAGGTTCATGTCACTGCTGCGAGGGCGTCCAGCAACAGCAATCGATATTCTTCCAAATATAACCTGAAGTTACTTTTTAAATTTATTTATGATTTTATATATTTATTATTTCTGAATGTTTTTCGATACACAATAACAGTGAAAGTAAAAAAAAATCTACAGAATAAAAACGTGCCAATTTCTCTATTTAAAAAATGCTTTTGATATGTTAATGAATGGCAGTGAAGTTTATGACATTGTAATGTTGTTATCTTTAATGGAATGACCATAAGCTCTCAATAAAATGTTATATGGAAATGTATTGCTGGGAAAGGGAAGATGTGATACTTCATAGACACCAGCGTTCGTTTACTTTAATAGTCCAGCTAGCCAACCTTGCTGTCACACAGAATAGGCTACAACTTTCCTGCTTGGACTTCTATTAATTTTCTGAAAATGGCTTTAGCTGTTTTCATTGACTTTTTTGCCAAGTTACATAACAATGGCTACACAGACCTTCATTACAACACAAGTACGACAGTCTTACTATTTCTCCCTCTATGTATCTGACTCGATTTTTAAAGATTAATTGTCTGTCTGTCTTATCAGCCAGCCATTCCAAGATTTAGTACATTCTACGTTTTCGAATGCTTTTTCTGTCTCCACAATAATGTGAAAGTATCCTGATTTCATTACTGACTTTTCTTTCGTCAGTAAAAAGCCCAAATTCTTTCTCTGTCAGCTTTATTTTTCTTGGAGATAAACTCAGTTCCATCCAGAAAATTTTCAGTTTATCTAACTGTTCTTTTCTGTACGAGTCTAGTCGTCATTTTAAAAGAGTGACATGTCACGCCTTCTTCGGCAGTATGAGGACGGTGTCTTTCTGGAAATCACCTCTGCAGACTCTATTCCTTTAGACTTTTTTAATTTGATAGACTGGGAAAAACATGCTTGCGTATCAGACAAATGTAATACATACACGTTATATCAGTGCTGTGGATTGGTAACTTACATTTTGATATGATTTTCAAATGGTCTTATAATATACCTCATTCGTATTTGGAAATAAAGCCGAAGCTGTTCTTCATGATAACGTTACAGTTTGAAAGCGGCGTATTTATGAGTATTTCATTTTCTCAAAACTATCAGGAAACTTACGGACTCCGTAACCTTTAAAGTCATTTGATATAAGCAGCTTATATAGACATCTGATTTTAATTGTTAACGTGCTGTAATATCAAACCGCGATTTAATCATAGTAGGGAATTATGTGCTAGCCTACTTAGTGCCACGCCTTATAAGGAATTGTAACCCGGAACTATAAGAGACAGTCAAATGATAGCCGAACACCCACCACATCGTAACCATGGAACGGTTCCATTCGAAAGTAACCATCACAGGTATTATCACATTTACCGCACTGGGAGACGAGACGGTCAATTTTTATTTCGTAGAGCGCGGTTGACTGCTGACAGATCCAAAAGCGCGCTCACACTTGCACTTCCTTGTACGACTGAAACAAACGTCCATGCAAGTCGTTCTTCAGGTGGCCAAAGCTGTGAAAATTAAACGGTGAATGAAATGGACAGTAGAGAGGTTATTGGACTGTTTCCCAAGACAATCGCTCGAGCATAGCCTTCGTCCTATTGGCAGTGAGGGAGCAGGCGTTATCATGCAGCAGGATGATTCCCGCCGACAGCATTCCCGGACGTTCTGACTTTATGACGCTTTGCAGTTTCTGCAGAGTCTCTTCATAATGCTGCTCACTGATCGTAGTTCCACACTTGAGAAAGTCGACATGCAATGAACCACTGCATTTGGAGAAGAAGACCGTCATGACATTTTCGGAAATTGTGCAAGTAGCTTGGGATTTGTTTTGGATTTCTTTGGCCGTGGAGATGTGGAATGGTACTTTTGTTGGTTTTGCTGTTTGCCCTCTCGATCTCGTAATGCTTACGGAGTGAATCATCCTATTGATCGGTAATGCTCGCTCCTGCACTGCAAATCAGATGACGGTTAAGCTTTAGTTCAAATGGTTCAAATGGCTTTGAGCACTATGGGACTTAACATCTGAGGTCATCAGTCCCCTAGAACTTAGAACTGCTTAAACGTAACTAACTTAAGGACATCACACACATCCATGCCCGAGGCCGGATTCGAACCTGCGATCGTAGCGGTAACGCGGTTCCAGACTGAAGCGCCTAGAACCGCTCGTCCACAGCGGCCGGTTAAGTTTTAGAGCTTTGGGTTGCGAAATACTGCAGCATGATCGGTACATCTCGTATCATTCACCATGTGATTTTCACACGTTTGTTGACCTGGAGAAAGCATGCGAGGCCGTCGGTTTCAGTCGAAGGAAGAAGTGCTAAACTGGGTGCGGTTGTGGATCCGTCAGCGGCCAACCGCGCTCTATGAAACACAAATTGACCGTTTCGTCTTTCAAAAAAATGGTTAAAATGGCTCTGAGCACTATGGGACTTAACTGCTGAGGTCATCAGTCCCCTAGAACTTGGAACTACGTAAACCTACCTAACCTAAGGACATCACATACATCCATGCCCGAGGAAGGATTCGAACCTGTGACCGCAGCGGTAACGCGGTTCCAGACTGCAGCGCCTAGAACCGCTCTGCCACACCAGCCAGCTCTCGTCTCTCAGTGGGAAAAATGCGTTAATGCGTGTGATGGTTACTTCTGATTGGGACCATTCCATATTCGCCATGTGGTGGGTGTTAAGTTTTCATTTGACTGCCCCTTATCACATCTCAAAACCTTTTTCCCCATTAGAATGATATCCTTTTTGTTTATCAGTCCTGAAGCCTTGTAAACGAATGTCATTGGCTCCCATTATTTACTCAGAATACAGTTCAAGTATTATTAAAAAAAAGCAACATTTACTTTTAAGGCGGTGCCCATATTTAATTGATTTGGTAGGTGACATCGAAGCACAATTCAGTATTTTGCCCATCTTAAGCAACTGTAGAGGTCTATAATGAAATAATAACCAACCAGTTGCATATGAGAAATTTAATTTCTAGGCCGGTTTTGGACACTTGGTGCCCTTGTTCAGAAGGCTGTACAGGAAAATACACCACAATCAAGTATGAGTCAGATAAGAATAGTAAAACTAGGGGCAAACGTTTAAAAATATTTTTAAAAATTAAAGATAAAAAATTATGGATATATACGCTTGTACCATTTTATATCGTTAATTTTTTAAATATTTTAAACTTTTGCCCCCCAATTTTAACGTTCTTATGTAACTTATGCTTATTTCAGGTGTATTTTCCTGTACAGCGTTCTGAAGAAGGGCACCAAGTTTCCGAAGCACGTCAAAAATTAGATATCTCATATGCAACTGGTTACTTATTATTTCGTTATATATTTCATTACTTTTAGATAGAGCGTGGAAGCGTACTGGATCCTAGTGTCACCTTTATTACCTTCTGGCCGCCCCTGAAACAAATGTTCCCCTTCAGTTCATTACGTTTCATGGCTGGAGGCAGCCATGAAAGTGCACGTCTAGTCATGGAAACTGGCATGTTCTTTGGATGACATGGGCCGGCTAGTCAATGATCCATAAATACTGATACTAATAGCGGTCATACCCTGATCGTGGAGGCTATGACAACAGGGTTGAATGCTCTTGCAACGCACTAAGGAGAATTCAGCCTCCCTCCACCAAATGCAAAATGAGCCTTGTTCTCAAATCGAATAGTTCTTCACGCCAAGCTTCCCGGAACTCAACAGGTATGGGTTTCGAGAATCGGTGCTTCCCGTGTCGGCCTGACCAATACAAACAGTAGCAAAACTCATCGCTGGACACCAGAAATATCACATATTGTTCTAGTTGTCTCCAGCTTTATATACTATATTGGTCTCGATTGTCTGTGCTACGGTGTCAGCGGTACACACGCATGGAAACTCGAGAAATAAACCAACTTCCATTAATTTGTTCCGAACGGTTAATGATGTCACTTTGCCCATAACTGTGCACAGATGTCTGCTGCCGTCATCCGTTTGTTCGCCAGCGTCTGTCGAATGATCCCAGATTTCTTCGTGGTGGTAAAATGTCCTTTTCTCGCCACACCTACTGTCACCAGTTCTTCACCATTCTGTAATCACTGTACTGCAGCGAAATGCCTGCGTATTCTTTAGGTATGATGTTCCCACGTCCCTCATTCCAATAATTCGATCACTCTCAATACCCGATAGGTGATGATAAATTCCGCTTGCGCTGCGTCCTGGCATGCTCCGTTGCGGTTCTTCATCTCAGCAGTTCCAGTAACGTTAGACACATCCAATAGCCATCATGTAGGACATGTATTTAAGGTCTAGCATGTCGGATTTTTCCCTCACAAACAACTTATACGAAACCTGTGAAACTTGTGTCACTTCTCGATGTAATCTTCCTGCAGCGGAACACGTTTTTCATAACATCGACGCAGTCATTCCATATCTGCTGCGAAAGCTTATTTAGGAGGCAGGAGAACTGAGCTGACTGGCACTTCGTTTCGTGAATGACAAATGGCATTCATTGTCACAGTAGTTGAATGCCATCATCACGCGTATACATTGTTTTACAACATGCTACGCTCGCAGCCATTGTGGCTGTCCGTCAGCGTTCGTGTCACCCATCTAAAAGACCAATTTCACATTTTCAGATCTTCATGCAGCATTGTCTGCGCAGAACGCAAGGAAATGCCAGTTTTCCAGGTGATGTGTTCCACACTCATTTGGCGCTCCTCTGGAACAACTTTACTCACTTGCTCGAGCATGTCGACAGACCTGTTGGTGCGACGCCGATACGGCCTCGTTTTGTTGTCACACAACGTTCTGCCTTCTTTGAACTGGCACACCCACGAAAGCTCGTTGGACACATCCATGACACCATCGCTACATGCCACACTAAAATGGTAACGAATTTCATTCAATCTCACACCTCACTAGTGGAGAAAACGAACGATTAAACGCTGTTCTCCTAGTGGAGGCGTCACCATTCTAAGCATCAAAAACAGTCATCACTCTCACTTCTCCCGCTAGAGTTCTTTGTGCTCAAAATTCTGTCATGCATTCAGGGTGAGTTCACACGTATTCTAAGATCAATCACATGCTGCTATCTGTTTTCGGCCCTGAGAAAAAAAAAGGGATGTGTTTTAATTTCAATACCCTTCGCACCAACACCGTTCTTCACATGAGAAAGACATTTAGTCAGAGCATCCTGCACTCATAGAAGTACTGGGTATTCGATTGGAGGTGTTCGATTGAGGTGTTCAAAATCTAACACTTTCCATTTTCATCTGCTTATTAATCCAGCTAGACGTGTAGCTGGAAAGACCGTCGTAAAGCCCAAGTGGCTGAATCACGCTTGGGTAAGTAGTGAGAATTCATAGGCTGGAGTAAAGAAGTAGTGTTCATTGCCTGACGGTAAAAGACATTACCAAATAAATATTGGAAACTAGACACTGTATGAAATAATAGAACAATTCGCATGAAGAAGAAAACAGCGTTTTCCATCCTTCACCCCCCCCCCCCCCCCGCCTCTCCACCACCCCTCCCCTCACCAACTTCATTTCCGTTCCTTGTCCTCAGTTTTCCTCCAGTGCACTCCTCCTTCATTTATCTTTCTTACATAGTATGTAAATACAAAGCAACATAATTAAATATAATAGAACACATGCAATCAACTAAAAAAAGTTTGGGGTCAAAGAGAAAGTAGTGGAAATGCTACATTGGCAGTATTGCAAAAGACAGTGCACACTTTAAAGTATAACAGTAAACAGTTGTGTTCGGAAAAGTGTGTTGTGTACAACGTAAGAAATGCATACTCCTGTAGAGCAACGGAAAATTATACTACAAGTGTAAGTGTCGAATAGAGAAAGACACCAAAGACGTGCCAGCAGAAGGCATCTCCTGATGTAAGCGAGAAACCAAGCAGGAACCGCCATAAGTAAAATACAACAAATTATTACCGTCTTTCGATCATAAAAGCAAATCAAATTGTATCTTTCATTACTGATGATGCATTAGCCCAATAATGCGAAACGCGTCTAGTGCAAAGAGAAATTAACAGAAACACGCATTTTCTTTTAGTTGTAACGTCGGAACGAAAACAGCCCCAGGGATTATAAGGCAATTACGGCCAATAGGGCCACACAAATGAGGAATCTTCACTATTAGCTGCACGACAACTGGCAAGGGTTGAAATGGCATACCACTGGGAGGTCTGCTTCAATCAGCGTGTCATGTGGACAGACTACTGTTAATATTACAACATAATCGTTTTTGAATAGATCTCCCTCAAAAGCAGTAATTAATAAAACAATATCACTTTTTTTTCCATTTCTTTCGTCCGCTTTCTTCATATTCGCTCCTACAGTAAAAGAAACTATTCTTAATATTAATCTTTAAGTGGTAACACCAGACATAGGGAAAGTGTAATCATTTTTATCGTGTCTTCCATTTTCTATGAAGCACCTATGGACAATTTTGTTCATATTTCTCTAAATGATCAATTCTACCGTCGCTTTCTGTCCTTGCATTATGTGTGCTTAATGAAGACCAAATGAATAATGAAGACCTTTGAATAGCGGAAATCTGCTTTAATTTTCGACGTAAAAGCTTGATTTTCACTTGTAACCGAATATTACAGATGGTACGAAACGCATCAAAAGGTGTAGGATATGTCGAGTAATTGTAATTCGCATTCAGTTTGCAACGGAGATGACTAGCTAGCTTTCAATAAACGCTTTCAAATTTATACCCATTAATTCCATTTGAACGTAACAAGCTCGTTAGTATCTCTGTTGTGGGTACGTTAATTTCGTGCTGAGTGATAAATCGATTAGTTGGATCTGCTTGTAGCGGTACCATCTCGTTAGCAATGCTGCTGTCTCGTTGGAAAGGTGTGTTGTGCTGAATCTTGCTGAAAAATGCAGAGGACAGACTCTAGATCAGAAACCTAACCTCATACTGACGAAAACGGTGATAACAAGCAACCTCTTTATCTTCTCCGCTTTCCCATTGTTTACACTGAATTATTTTCAATTGGCTGCTCTTCCTTAAAATATACGGAAGAATATTTTGTCGTTGTCAGTTCGTTGTTATTTATTTTTTATGCAGCCGGAGATTACTTTTATTGTAATAAAATGACGACTTGCTACAGGTGCGTTGTATCTCAAAAATTCATCCGACGACAGTAAACTAACCACACTATGTCCCCTTCTTGTACTCTTTTAACTATTCTTTTTATTGACATGTTGTTAAGCTGATAGATGTAACACAGTCTCTAAATGAATTTCGTGTTTATTTAACAACGGTTCACTCGTAACTGCTTAAAATTGCACAAACAGCATGGTTGTACAAGCATAATACACTAAACGTATCTGGAATTTTTGTTTCACCTATTTATAGTGTAACACAAGGTTGTACCTTGCGAGAAAGCTGGCCTCACGATGAGTTGTACAGTTATTCCACTGTATGCAGCTATGTAATATTACAGCTTGCAGTTCGGTAAATATTTTTGAATTTTTTGCTAACACTTTGACGAAGTTTGTGCATTTTACATCTCAATGTACATAAAGAAGTTAAAAATAAGTCATTTGTTACCTTTACACTAAACTGAACTATACTTGTACTACAGGCAGTAGGACAGCAGTGGGCATTCTGGCTCAAAGTCACATGCACATCTCTGGGGAATAACCCCCCCCCCCCCCCCCCCCCACTGTCCCTGCCCATGCATCTTGGGCAGCTGGGTTAGTTGTATTTAAGGTCACATACCCTGCACTGACCTAGGCAAAGATAGCGGGACACCCCTCCCCCTATATTCTCCCTAGGCCAATGGGATTTCTTGAAATGGCAGGCTCCCCACTATCCCCCGTTTTCAGTCTAGAGTAACTGCGTGAGTTTCGTCATTAGAGGTCTGTGAACTGTAGCGAGAGGTCCTTCAGCAGCGGAGTCAGTACAAATAAAAAAAATCATCCGACCTGGCACGTCTATATTTCCGAAACCAGTAAACATATACAATGAATTTTGTTTTTAAATGAACGGGAAATTCAAAAAAAAAATTTTCATATATTTTCATAGGTGTTCAATGTGTTCCCCTGGAGATGCATGGCATATATCAATGCAGTATTCGAATTGCCTCCACACTGCAACAAGTATGACGTGAGTTACAGCCGCGGTGGGGTAGCAGCGCGGTCGAGGGCGTCTTACCACGGTTTATGTGGCTCCCTTCGTTGAAGGTTCCAGGCCTCCCTCGGGCGTAGGTGTGTGTATTGTCCTTAGCGTAAGTTAGTGTATGTTAGAGTAAGTAGTGTGTAAGGATAGGGACCGATGACCTCAGCAGTTTGGTCCCATAGAAGTTACCACAAATTTCCAAATTATTGAGTTACAGCTTCCACAGCAACTGTTATGCAACATCTCAGATCATTCTTTGTTGATGTTAATTGGGGCACATAAACAGAGTCTTTTACAAAGCCCCACAAGAAGTAATCACATACAGTCAGGTCCGGTGACCTTGGAGACCAGTAATATAAGGCTGAATAATTTGGTCCAGTATGACCGATCCATCGTTCAGCAATCGTTCAATTTAAAAATTCGCACACTTTCTAATATCAATGTGGTTGTGTCCCACCCTGTAGGTAAATGAAGTCGTTAGAATCAGTCTTCGACTGTGGGAAAAGAATGTTCTCAAGCAAATCGAGATACACTATACGATCTAAAGCATCTGGACATCCCCAAAACCATACGTTTTTCGTATTATTTGCATTGTGCTGCTGCCTACTGCCCGGTGTGTGCTGTAGGAGGATCCACAACATACCTTGTAAGAAAGTCACGCTAAACAGTTATTACTGACCCGCACCGCGAAAATGTAGAACACAAAACGCTTTATGTTATAGCGACACCATTTATACGAGAACTGAAGTGGGTGTACGCTGCTGTTACATAGCGGGAACCATGTAAAACTCGAGAGTATGTGCTCTTTCTAACATTACGTTGTTCACACACATATCTCAAATAATGTAACAGTTATGATTTTTTTAAGAATCGGTTCATTCTTTTTTGATACACCCTGTACTTAAGGATGGAAGGTAGTGGAATAACGATTTTCATTTAGCATTCATCTGTGGAAGTGCGGAATATCACAGGATGTATCTTTGACCTGATACTCGAAATGCTGAGACTGAATATTTCAATCATTTTATGCTGAAATCAACCCTCAAATAGCAATGAACTCCTGTTTTGTAGATGCATTACTACAGTTTTTTAATTATGATGGACTATTTACAAATAATGTTACTGAAGTACATGATCTGTGAAGTTTTAGTTAGGTTGCTTAATACGAGGGTAAGTCAATTATTATACGCAATTTAGTTTTATTTTAGTTTATTTTGGTAATACTGTTATTTTACGTTGATGACGCAAGTTTTGTCTATTTGTTGTTATGTCTATGCAATTTTCTAGCAGCTAGGTAGTTTTCGTTAATCGTGGCTGCTCTGCTGTCTATTTGCACCAAAGAAGAGCAACGTTCAGTGATCCGTTTTTTGTGGTCGGGAAGGCGTATCAGGGGCCGAAATTCATCGAAGACTTTAGGTACAGTACGGGAATAGTGTTTTGACACAACAGAGTGTCTAGGAATGTATTGAAAAATTCCAAAATGGTTGCACAAGTGTTAGGCACGGTCAAAGACACGGACGACCGTTTACCGCCACAAATGAAGAAACCATTGAGCGTTTACGTGAAATGGTTTTCTTAGACAGCCGATTAACTATTGACGAAGTAGCACATCGTCTGCAAATTAGTCACGGTTCTGCCAACGAAATCTTCTACAACAGACTTGGGTCTCATAATGTTTGTGCAAGATGGTTCCCAAAACAACTCAGACAGTTGCATAAACAAACGCTGTTGGACATCTGCAAAACAAACTTGAATCGCTATGGTAATGAAGGGGTCAACTTCTTAGTCACTATCATTACTGGTGACGAAACATGGATCCATCATTACGAGCCGGAAAGTGAACGGCAGAGTATGGAATGGAAACATGCAATTTCGCCGTGCAAGAAAAATTTCAAAGCCCAACCGTGCGCAGGAAAACTGACGCTTACGGTTTCTTGGGACGCACAAGGTCCAGTACTGGAACATTATGCGGAAACGGGCACAACAATAAACAGTGTACGTTACAGTGAGATGCTAACTGCCAGGCTAAAGCCTGCAATTCGAAGCAAACGCGAGGTTTGCTGTCAAAAGGTGTGCTGGTGCACGACAATGCCCGTCCGCATACTGCTGCCCACACGCTCCAGAAACTCGAATTTGAAGTACTGGATCGTCCTCCATGTAGTCCCGATCTTACCCCTTCTGACTATCACTTGTTTGGTCCACTCCTCGGACGAAGCAGTGAAAGGAGCGGTGCATTCCAGGCTCACAGCTCAGCCGAGAACCTTCTTTTATGTGGGCATCAGGAAGCTTGTACACCGATGAACCAAGTGCGTAGAAACGCAAGGAGACTATGTAGAAAAATGATGTTGTTCCAAGTTTCCTATTTGATTAGAAAAAGTTTTATAACTACTTTGCGGATAATAATTGACTTACCAGACTCGGATACTATGTCCTACTAAACCGTTAGTATAGATTGCAGTTAAGTAAAATTAAAATTTTATTTATACACTCCCTACCACTATACGAATGGGAGACAAAGTTAAAAGAAATAATTTATTTGGTTTCTTTGCGTAAAAAATGCATGAAAACATTAAGTGTAACTGTTACTATGCCTTTGCTTTCCGCAAACTACAGAAATGTTTCTCTTCAAATTTTCGTTTTTACTTGCAGGTAAATACACAAAAAAAGACATTTTAAATCTTAACTACACTTATATTTCTCTTTAATGGAGTACACGTTCATACGAGAAACTGAACGAATGTTCTGTTTTCACAATTTAAGAAAGATCATTGTAGAGGCACGTAATAATATTTTCAAGAACAGTGTTCATCGTTTATGCATACGTATTGGAAATGATTATTAAAATTGTGTCAACTGAAAATAAGACCACCACTGCTTGCACTTAAACTGAAAAACTATGCACGTATGTATGAAGCTGTAGTGGATACACCAGAACAAAGTAAATCTAATAATAATATAAAGAAGAGCTCGTTTTTGGGGCAGAATATTCTCTTACCACAGATATTTTGCGGTTCCTAAGATGTTTCGATTCAAAATGTGTCATACACATTAGACAGAACAAAATGTATTTGACTGTAAGGTATATTGTCTTAATTTTATTTGATCCTTAATACCGGAAAGTGACCGAATGCTCGAAATGTGCACACAAATCAGCGCTTTACATACAGGCTTAAACATTCATGCTACTTGTTGCCTGGAGTGAAAGATGCTCAACTGGATACCCATTTTCTTCACTGCAGCTCCAGAAAAGAAACAGGGAAGAGCTACGTCTGCCAAGTGCAACGAGCGATAAATCTGCTAGCAATAAGTCACTGGCTGGGCCGTACGGCAGCCGCCCGCTGCGATCTGTCACCGATGCTTCCGGGCCGTTTCCCTCAATCCGTGACCCAGTGTATAAGCGGAGCGACGCAGGCAGGTCCTCCGTGCACGTCACGCAGAGCCATTGGTCTCCCCGGAACCTTAAAAGTCCTGTGAAGCGAGCGGTTGAAGCGCTTTGTAGAGAGCGGCGATACCTTACATTAACAGCAGTATAGCTTCCGTCAACGAATTTTAATCACACTTCTTCAGACGGAGAGAAATATATCTTTCAACAGAAATAACTTGTGCTCATGATACCGATGGCCTCTTTTAGTACTGGTACTCAAAGGCATTCACCAGTTTACAATTTTAAATTACAGAGAATTCACTTGAGCATTTTTATGACATATATATTAAAAAGGACGACCACAGCTACGTTTCATGTATGTTTACTACGCCGCAACTGGTTTCGCTCTAAATCAACATTTTCAGTTGACGGAAAATTCATCAACAGTTTTAGTAAATAATTCTCACGATGTAGCAAAAATGTGCCGTCTTCTTGACTGAGAAGTATGCCTCCTAACGTGATGTATAGCGATCAGTGATTACATTACCACATTTTTGCAACGTTGTGAGAAATATTTTCGATCATTTGTGAAAAGATGTAACTCGAAGGAGACTAATTATTGTAGACAATTTTTTGTACTACAGCCAATTTCTCGCAACAGATTTACTCACTTAAATAACGTTACGAAATTCTGTTTAATTTCTCTGTAGGTAGGTAGTCTGCAAGTATATTTTTTATGGACGCGAGAGACTTACTTCGGTACAACTATCACACCAACTGTTTACATCTTCCGTGAACAATTGTATTTCCTCCTGTTATGAGATCTTGCTGAAGAGATGTGCTCAACAGTGCATCTATCTCTAAATCTGGAAACTAGTTGTAGTAAAATGGACTTTCAGAATACCCAAGACTGAAAATTTTTGCCACATTGTCTCAATCTGAAACAGTATTGCAGAGAGTAATAATCTGCTGTAACGAAATTCATCATCGAATATCGGTTTAAAGCATGCTAAAAATAATAGACAATTTCGTTCCTCAACTGTGAAGAATCCTGTCACTTCGTCAAATAAAAGATAAACAGTAGAGCATTTCAAGGAAATTTGCTTACTCTACGCTTTGTATAATATGAAATCCGATTAAACGCATAGTGGCCCTGAGTTAGCTGTGAAGAAACATACACCCTGATCTCTCACAACAGTCTCTTTTGTATGTCTCAATATTATTTGAATTCAATAAATATTTTTAACTTGTCAGAACTCGGCTATTCATGCTACAGTGTTTCCTTATAAATGTAGACATAACTGACTTCCAGTAAGTTATTTTCATTTTCGATATAATTATAATCTCTGAAACCCTTGATTGAGTCGTAGATGAAACCTGTATATTCCGCATGCTAGAGCAACAGTGTAGCACTGATCAGCTGTTGGGTGTCATGTGGTTGCCTACCTACAGGCGCACAAGACTCCGTCAAGGGTTCTCTCTGTACAGGTACATTTTTTAAGTACTGACGAAGGTATGGGTGGATCCGAGGATGTTGCTTAACTGGGGAAGTGAGGGGGGGGGGGGGGTTAGGTAGGAGCTCTTAGAGCGACGCTTTGCGGTTTTCTTTATGCACTTGTCAATTTCACATCCCCTCCCTCCAGGAAAGCATGAATCACTGTCGGTCTGCTGCACACTGCACTGAAAAATCTCCTTTTTGGCAGCGAAACGTGTGTAAATGGACACCAGAAGGAAGGGATAATTTCACTGACGCCAATAATAGCACCTCCTGAGGTCTCTTCTTGCCTGAAATATTTCCCTTGGCCACTCAAAAGAGATTCAGAACGTCGCTGCTCTGTATTCGAACATAGAGGCGTCAAGAGAAAGGGTGAGATGTGGATAACGGACATGTGACGACTCTCCCATCTCGTGACACGTCCAAGGTAGGGTTGGACAGATATTTGGTGAAATTTAGTGCTAGTGTGACGTCATTAACCCACCTTACAACTCACTTGGACCTCTGATCTCTGGCCTTTTTTGCATGCGTGTTAACAGTTTGCTGTCTGATTCCTCGCCGACAACGGAGATGACTTTGCATGACGCCACACTTTCGTACCATTACAGAGGAAGATTGTAGGCATGTTTGATCCAAATTTCACACTTCAGTGTCGCAACTGGTGGAGAATGCTTGGATTTGAAATAAGTAACGCTGTAGCTGGTTTGTGCAGTTTACTGAATAAGCAGTGCTAAACCGCCTGAAGACATTGAAATACAAAGAAAACAAAACAAAAACGGCGACGCAGCGGGGCGAATATCGGAAGATGTGATGTATATGTACAGACAAACACGTCTTCTGTGTGTACTGTCATTGACAGGAGCAGAATTGTCTTCAGAGATGAGTCTCACTTCGAACTGAGCCCTGAAGACGAGCGAAGAGATTTCTGGAGACGCCCTGGATGGCGGTGAGATACCAATCTGACTGTCGCTCGCCATATGGTCTGACAGCTAGGAGTAGTGGTCTGGGCTGCCATTTCTTTTCCTAATAGGACTCCTTTATTTGACATCTGTGGTAGCCTTATAGCACAGCGGTACGCCAACGATATTCTACGCCTTGTTTTGTTGTCCTTCTTGGCAATACATCTTGGGCTTATATTTCAGCAAGATAATGCCTGTCCGCACACGGTGACGGTATATATTGCTTACCATCGAGCTTGCAAAACACTAACGATACCAGCAAGGACGCCAGATCTCTCCCCAAATTGACGACGTTTTGAGCATAAGGGCCAGGACCCTCCAATCATCTCATGAATTTGACGCTCTAACGCGCCAGTCCGACAGTATACATCATATTTACCGATCTCCGTCCCATTCTGATAATTTCTTGGTGGCCTGTCTTCGTGTATAAGAGGAAGTAAAATAGAAACGAGATAATCAAAAAAGTAATAAACTCTTTATTATTTCAAAAATAGTAGTCATAACTCTTCATGCATTTAGCGCACTATGTGACAAATCGCTGAATGCCTTAACGGGAACATCTTTGCGGATGATTGTACCCAGGCGTGCACCTCTTCCTCCGAAGGAAGTCAGCGGCCACTAATGTTTTCCTGCAGCGCTCTAAGGTGCGTAAATAGCACGGATATAGATCGGGACTACATGGAGGATATGTAAAGGCCTCCCAGCCGAACGTCCGCAGTGTGGTTGAACGACCTTGGAAAGATATGGGCTTGCATGTACGAGGTTGTTACTGTTTTTAAATCGATTTTTTTTGTACTCACTAGCTGCTCGCGCCTAGTCCTCATGACCGATTTTGTGTAGATTTATGGAATACGCAGCGTAATGACAGACGTGCAGCTCCCGACTGCCAAGCGGTCAGAAAAAGAGCTTGTTTGCAGCGAGTCGGGTGAGCCATGAGACATTTTTGCCAGCGTATATTTCAGCAACAATAGGCACAAGGGAAAGGGCACAGAACGGTAATCTGAGGGGCGTGGGATCGAGTCCTTGCGTGGAGGTATGTGTTATTTTATTTCCTATTTTTAAGTTACTCACATTGCAAATAAACCGAAGTGCTCAATGTATTGCATGTATCAATATTTCCGTAAAACGCATGAACAGGAATGTCAAAGGAAAACTTTGGACCGAGGAGTGAGTTACGGTGCATGAGAACATGTAAAAATATAGAAATGTCAAAATTAGTTCATCAACATCCCTTTACAAATGTTTCTTACAGATCTCATAAGGTCCTATGCTCAGGAGAAGTAATGTGTTCTGTTAATTGAGTAGTGCCGAAAACAAATAAATCCACAGTTATTAGACGAGAATTTTTCAAAATGAATAAGAATTCCATCGTGCTACACTCCGCTAGTCCATCCCAACGAAATCCAAAAGTTTCGTCTACTGAAGAACTTGATCGGGAAATTTAAAAACTGTTCCCATCTCATACAGAGACAAGCGAAAACTACATCCCGAGGAGACTGCATCGAAATATATTTCATTGTGTATAATCAGATTAAGAGCAGCCGACCAGTTGCAAAGGATAAAGTAATCTTTACCTAGGTTTCAATAGATATAAATCTATCTTCTTCAGAAGACGGCAGTATTACATTAACATGAAGCGATGTTTCCTTATCGTTTTTACAAACATCTGCATAGTTTCATTAGTCAAATAAAATATAGCTCTGAGAACAGGGTTTGTCAGACAAACAAAATAGGTACATGAAAGTTGGAGAGCGCATAAGCGACTGAGTAAAATCGGCCAGCGTAGTAGCACTGCGGCCAGGGCAGGTGACGCTCAGGTCGCGAACTATGTGCCGATTGGCGTACTGAAGTAACATTTAAATATCAATATTAAATGCGTCCTTAAATAGAGTGACAATAAATAAAATGGAAAGCATTTAACACTCCCGTTATGACATTGTGGGAGGTATAGGAACAATAACATAGATACATACATCAAAAAGACAGGTGGCGGGCGCTTCGGCCGTGAGTTACATGCAGTGGCCTATACAGCCAGAATATAAAAGTTATATTACCATATTAGTGAAGCACATAGAACGTATATAAGTCAAGACTTTAAGAACAATCTGTAATGGCTCTTAAGACATAAATTACGAAACCTGGTCCACAATCCAGTTACTACATACTTTAGAATAAAAGAAAATTACATGAGGGCCGCTGTAGTGGCAGCCATACATCGTGAGAAAAACACATTATATAAGACATAGTGAACTGAAAGATTTGAAAGTGCGTTATAGCTTCCTGAGGAAATAGACTACTGAGGTTACTAGCATTAATGTTATATATTAAACAGTACGGGTTTGAAGCCTTCGAAAAATTGTCTACAGGCAAGGTTCAACTGATCATTCAGTATATTGCCGTCTTTGAGCTCTAGATGTTTAAAAATAAATAGCTCTTCCCACAGATCTAGTCTCCGTCCTTTGACCTGTCTGTGTAGGATAACCGTGTCTTCTAACTGTTTAGGCGTATGGCCGGTTATCAAGAGGTGTTCACCAAAAGTAGAGTTGTGAATATTCGTTCCTTTTTTACCTAATAGATGTTCTTTATATCGTGTTTTCACAGCTCTGCCAGTTTGACCAATATAATATGAGGGACAGTTATTACAGGTTAGCTTGTAAATACCTGAATTAGAAAACCAATCGCTGGCAATCTCTACTGACTGTACACGATTTCTTTTTAAACTTTTATCTGTAGAGAAGGAGACGTTGCAGTTATATTTTTTATTTAGAAGACGTTTAATCCTATACGATAAGTTACCCAAGAAAGGGATGGAAATAAATTTTTTAGTTTCTGTGGTATCCGTGGGGAGATTATTTCTCAAAGTTGAACATTTTTGGGAAATTTTCTTATTGAGCAGGTAATCGATCATATTCAGGTTGTACCCATTATTAACCGCAATCGCTTTGATGACATTCAATTCCTTTTTTTTTTTGATCCGCAGGTGATAAAGGAGTGGTTATTATTCGGTGAATGGTGGAATGAAAAAATGCCAATTTATGAGGTTTTGGATGAGTTGAGTCAGCAGGAATGACATTATCTGAATATGTTTCCTTGCGGAAGATATTAAAATGGAAGGAATTATCTTCTATAGAAATTGTTAAATCGAGAAAATTAAGTTCACGTTTATCATTTTGAAGTTCTTTTGTGAAGGAAATTTTTTCATGTAAACCGTTGAAAGTATTAAAGAGATGATCTAACTCATAATCAGTGCCATCAAAAGCAATGAAAATGTCATCAACATACCGTGCATAATAGCGGATTTTGTGGCGTAATTCTGAACTTGAATTGAAGAACGTTGTTTCCAGGGCGTTGATGAAAACCTCTGCTAGAATACCGGCGAGGGGGCTAACCATTGCTAGACCATCTGGCTGTACATACATTTACCCGTTAAATATAATAAATTTTTTATACCGCAAGTTTAAAAAAATTATGTAATTGTAAACATGCGTTACTTATAACGTGTACAATACGTTGAGAAAAATTACTGCTTCCGCTGTTTTTAGGACGAATATCATCCCCATGCGTGTAAAAAGTCAATCGTAAAGTAGAAAAGTATTTTATGGAGAAAGGTCTTGTTCGCCCACACTCGACTCTCATTCGGGACAACGGTTCAATCCCGCGTCCAGGTCATCCCGATTTAGGTTTTCCGTGATTTCCCTAAATCACGCCAGGCAAATGCCAGGATGATTCCTTTGAAAGGGCGAGACAGACTTCCTTCCTCGTCCTACCCTTATCCGATGAGACCGATGACCTCGCTGTCTGGTCTCCTCCCCCAAAAACAACCAACCAACCAACAATCGTGTACGCCTTACCATCACTCCTGGGAAATACATTTGCAATGGCAAATTTTCTTTGCCTTTCATTTTCAGGCCTTTAGTGAAAACAGACATACAATATATGGAGGATTATTTTGGTTTCTTTGTTGTGTAAGTGACATAAGACAGGACTCAGCATCAGAACCATTTCCAAGTAGCTTGTTTATATTTAATTCGAACTAAAAACCTTTTAGTGTCAATGAACTTCTTTTTCAAAAGTTAAAAGTCTGATTAAGTTCAACAACAATTTGTTATTTTGGCAGTAAAAACATAACATTCAATTAAACTTAAGAGATGTTGCTGATACATATTGTTACTCTTTAATTAAGACTACGCTGTGCTGACCTTTAGTGGTGAATTAAAATTACGAGCTCTGATTTCTGCGGTGGCGTGCTCGATTAACACCCGTGGTTGGGGAGGCTCGTCTTCGGATACTCTTTTAACTCACCACTAAGTCACAGCTGGTAAGCTATAAGACAAATGTCTATTTTGAGACGCTCCTAGATTAGCGTTGGAGCAAAGAACTATGCTAATGTAGTACACTGCATAGCTCTTTTTCATTTTTTTTTCAGTCTTCAGTGTTCTGACGAGTTTGATGCGCCCGAACACAATTGTGGCTTCCGTGCCAAGCTTATGTACTCAGAATAGCACATTCCTCTACAAGTTTTACCCACGACAACTTGCTCTAGAACTGTGGACAGTCATTCCACGCTGTATTACACTTGTCGTGTAATGCTGTCCCTTTTTCTTGTGAGAGTTGTCAAAGTTTTTTCCCTCCCCAATTTTGTGGAGGGCTTCTTCATATCATACCTTTTTAGTCCATCTAGTTTTCAATATCATCCTATAGCACCACAACGCAAACCCCTCGATTATCCCCCTTTCCAGTTTTCGCATGTCCATGGTGGAGTTCCATACGATGCTGTGCTCCAAAAGCACCTTCTCGGAAACTTCTTTCTCAAATTAAGCTGAGATCTGATATGAGTAGACTTGGTTTGACCTTAAAATTCATCTTCAACTGTGCTAGTGTGCCTTTTTTATTTTTCCTTGCTTCGACTATCATGTAGATTTTGCTTTCAAGGTAGCAGAACTGCTTCGAATCATCTATCCGTTTTTTAGCTAATTTGATTTTAAATTGTTCGATAATCACACTTCTGCTATTGCTCTTTACTTTTGTCTTTCCTCGTTTACACTTAATCCACATTCTGAGCTCACTAGACTTTAATTTCCATTCAGTACATGCTGTAACTCTTCTTCACTTTCACCAAGGATAGCAATAACTTCAGCGAATTATGTCATACGTAACCTTTCACTGTGAATTTTAAGTCCACCTCGGAAAGTTTCTTTTATTTTCATCATTGCGTCTTTGGTGTATAGATAGAACAGTAGTTCCGAAGACCTGCATTCTTGTCTTACAACATTTTTAATCAGAGAGGTTAATTTTTGATCTTATTCATCTTAACGTTCGATCTTGGTTTTTGTATTGGTTGTTGCATAAGTTGGTAGCGTTTTTCCATACGTTTACTGAAAACAACCGACGTACACAACAGTGTCTTCAGTCCTCAATAATATATTCTCCTGTACTACATACAACAGTCTGCCAACGCTGGAGAAACTTTTCGATTCAGCGACTGTAGAAAGCTCGTGGTGTTGAGGCGAAGAAATGACGGAGCCATGTTCGGAGGGCATTTTCATTCAAATTCCATGAAGGTTGTTCGATAGACAGAGGAAAAGGTGAAAATCTGAGCGCGCAAAATGTAAATAAGGTGGGTACGGTGTTACTTCCCTACCCAAGTCACTATAGCGTTTTCTGTCAATCTAGTAGAATGTGGGAGGGCGTTATCATGGAGTCGCATCACTTCACGCAGTCTTCCTGGTTATTGTTCTTGGACTGCGTCTGCAACACGTCTCAGTTGTTGACAGTAAATTAATGTCAGCGGCGATGGTTACGCCAGGGGCAAACAATTCTTTCTACTCTACATTGTCGCTGTTCCACCATATACTTCATATTGTTATTTTTGAGTGAGTTCAGGTCTTTGTACAGAGAGTTGCTGCTTTGCTTCCTTTCTTTTCGCCGGCCGTTGTGGCCGAGCGGTTCTAGGCGCTTCAGTATTGAACCGCGCGACCGCTACGGTCGCAGGTTCGAATCCTGCCTCGGGCATGGATGTGTGTGATGTCCTTAGGTTAGTTAGGTTTAAGTTGTTTTAAGTTTTAGGGTACTGATGACCTCAGATATTAAGTCCCATAGTGCTCAAAGCCATTTTGAACCTTTATTTTCCTTATTTTAGCATAAAGACACCATTTCTCGTCAGCAGTACAGGACAGGACTGGTCAGTGTTGTTCACGATCCAGTTGATGACGAGCAAGTAGAGATGGCCAAATGCTAATTATGGTTTAGTGCATGCGGTACACATACGCCCGAGTTTTGAACCTTAATCACTGAATAGAAATATCGTAAGAAGTGTAATGATCACATTTCATCACATCTGCCAGTTCTAACGTGTATCGCTGTGGATTAATGCGTTTAAACGATCTTCATCAAACTCCGGAGGTCTTCCTTAACGCGGTGAGTCACTAAAGTCAAAACCACCCTCCTTAACACGAGAAACCCATTTTCTTGCCATTGTCTCCAATGGCAGTATCCTAACTCATGGTGCAAATGTTTCTGCCTGCCTCCGTTGCTGTCACCCCTTTATTGAACTCAAACAGAAGAGTATGTCGGAAAAGTGCCGAATTCTCCACTTGATACCCCTTTTCTAGCGTACACGCCTCGATTCGCTATCTCCAGGAGACAAAATGCCAATATATAAACTGAAACAGCAACAATTAACTACAAATAAAAATGGCAATCGTTAAAAAAAGCCTCAGTAATCGGAATACCAATATGCAAAATGAAACGCTACGTATTTTTGCACCCAGCTTACACCCATTATTGTTAGAATCTCGAATGCATTTTCTTTTGTCAAACGCTTTTTCTATACACGTGTCTTGTTTTTCTTAAGTGTTTCTTCTGTTATTAATCGCAGCATCAGAAATTCCCTATAGTGCCTTTACATTTCGCAAAGCCAAAGTGATCGTCCTCCATCAAATTGTAAATTTTCGTTTCTATATTCTCATATGTTATTATTGTCAGCAATGGCGATGAATGAACTCCTAAGCTGTGAAAATCTTTGGGAACTTCTCTATCATTTCATCTTCGGAGCTATCTGGACGATATTTTTCCTGAAAGAATGTTGGTGTACTGCAAGATGGCACGCCGTCTGGCGTCTTCACAAACTTATTCAGTCCCAGCAAACTAGTCTATCTTGCATTTCCTAAATCTAAATTTGTTTACCCGCAAATTAATATCATTTCGCTAGTATACTACACTATCATGCAAAGGTGGTAATATTATCTTACGTGTCAGCATGTACATGATCGGGAGTAGGATACATGCATATCGTAATTCTGTTCGTTTCATCTAGAATACGAGCGGAAATTTTTGGGCTGCGAGGCGGCCAGCCGCTCCCACTGGCAAGAGGTTTGTGTGGGGGTGGCTGGAGGTGGCTGCATCCAGTAACTGGCTGACGGCTTTCTCTTTTCATTTCGGAACTCATGGGCGAGAGCGAGGGAGGAGGAAGCAGCTTTTACAATGGCTGAGGGCAGTTTTCTCTCGAAAGTCTCATATTTTTGTCAGGAATGCGCCAGCTCAGCTCCACGGCTGTTTACCGTCTGGGACTTTACCTAGGAATGGTCGCCAGGTGCCACGGGATAGCTGACAGAATTGCATCACAAACACCCCAATTAGCGTCTTCCGTTGGCTCCCGGGCCCGTAAACTGCCCACATGAAGTCCTGACGGAGGCTGTGATGGGCTGCTACACTGTCACGTGGGCACACATTTGTACTCACCGTCGGGGTTGCTGGGAATGAATGATACTGCTGCCTATGTTGATGGAGTATGGCTGTGGGAGCCTAGACCAATTTGTTGTAAGGCAAAAGCTTTGTTTATCAGCCGAATTTCCCGAGTTCTGGCACAACGGAGCGATCGCTCTCAGGATGCGGGGCTGAAGGTAGTAGGACTATTGAGCCCTGGCCGCCGAAGGAGTCGGTCATGTACTTTGGCAATCTTGCCGTAGACTGATTTCATTCACAGTTTCACTTCCAGAGCCACCGGGACAACAATTACTTTTTTTTTATTTCGGGCTTCAGTAGGTCTCCGAGCCGGAGCCCATCTCCAAAGGCAGCGGCCAACTACGATTAGCATCTGTCATCAGCATGACACCTTGCGCCGTACTTTCGCTAATATACGCAGTTCCGGCCTGTAGTGCTTGAGTTGATTTTTCAGCTATCCAAAATTCGAATTGAACGTTCTCAGCAGTGGTATTCGTAGAACTACTTTGCCTCCTTAGGTGCTATCATAGTACTGCATATGATGAATCATTTTTTTTAATCGAATTTATGCATATCACCTGTTCTCTCTGCTTCCCTTCTCATAGTAGACAAGCACACTAGATTACACGCAGTGTCGTTTGTACTAGGTTCCTGCCAACACATCTATCAAGTGAGGACTATTTACATGTTTGGTTTACATTAGTATACACAATTGTTTCTCGTATAAATTCATGATCAATTGTAAATGGAGTTTTTAATTTTTGGGGTGGCTTTTATGTGTTAAACAGTATCATTTACCGCAATCCCTTCTTATCGTCATTTTTGGAGGCGGCTTTGATCATTTAGTATAATAAAGAAATAATATGAGAGGGTAGCCATACCATGCAGGAGTTATATTTGGGCCATTATGAGATTGCATTATACACCTTGTGCAGATTCAGTAGAAACTCACTTGGGTATAATTTTCACAACATCGTGATTTTGCCCCCTAAGTTGCCCATCAGTCAAGGGTCCTACGAGAGCAAAGATGAAGCTAGTTTGCTTATTGGCGACCCCTGCCTTAGCATTCGTACCCTGCGGATCACGCTGATCCAACTTAGCTACTTTTCCTGTCACTCAATAACTTCTTCTTGCCGCACGGTGTAGCCTCGCGGTCTAAGGCGTCCTGTCACGGTTTGCGCGGCTCCTCCGGTCGGAGGTTCGAGTCCTCCCTCGGGCGTGGGTGTGTGTAATGTCCTTAGCGTAAGTTAGTTTAAGTTACATTATGTAGTGTGTTAGCTTAGGGACCGATGACCCCAGCAGTTTGATGCCATAAGGTCTTACCACATAAATTGTTAACTTCTTTTTCTATCACTTGTCAGTTACCTGAAATACTTTTTCAATGCACGATAGGTTAAGTTTGCGACGCATATGTGCTGATCCTTATGCTTTCCTTACACTTTATTTAACGAGTTACCTTCCATCGTGATTCTAGGTTTTGTAGTTTTTGCACCAAATTGACAGTGATTGTCGTAAATCAAACTTGTGAACAGCGTCGTTAAGTTGCATAAGATTTATTTTTGGATATGTGTTATTCTTGTTCTTGGAGGGGAAAAGCTTCCTCGATTATTGTTTCTAGAAAAGAATGGTAGATATTAGATCTATTATTGTGGTTTCGCGATGTCATTCAGTACTGCGTTCAGACAAGGAGTAAGACGAGGCTGTTAGGGGATGCGACTCATACAAATTCTAATTACATGATGCAGTAATTTCAGTGCAAGTACTTTCTGGGGGACGAGATGGCGTACGAGAACACGGAGCAGATGGGTCTAGATGCCAGTGTTTTTCATCGATCTGAGATTGATCATGAAAGGGGAACACACTCCATTCAGGATGAGGCGGTTTCCATTGAGCCACACCGCAGGGAACCTGCTGAAGCCACTGTAACAGTCCAGAACCTTTAGCAAACAGACAACAGGTACGTCTATGGGTGTCAGCATAATAGTACATGAAAATACAGAGTTACGTCCCCTGTTAACGGTATGGCATATGAACTACCTAATGATGTTATTTTAGTTCCTCTTAGAGAGTTGGAAAGAAATAGAGAGGAAACATATAAACGAAAGCACGAATCAGAAAGAAAGAGAGAAGAGAAGGCCGAAGAACTAAAGAATCGTATTTCCATTAGAATTTTTGTACTCAGGGAAAATATTTTGAAATTAAGAAAATCGTGCCCAGAAGCAAAACAAACTGCCATTGATGCAAAAACGGACATGCCTTCAGCTTAAATAAAAGCGGCAGGAGCCAAGAAGATGGCGATCACTGCAGTGAAGAGTTCATACCTTTTCGATTTTCTGCCACACACTCTGCCACTAGATCACCTACCTGTATGTTAACTAGCTCCCACTTGCTGCGTTCGCGAGGTATTACTGCTCTCTAGGTCTTTGTATTCACAATTCAACTTTAATTCATCACAATTCAGACAATTTGTCCGAAATATTTATGAAATGGTTCAAATGGCTCTCAGCACTTTGGGACCTAACTTCTAGGGTCATCAGAACTTATAACTTAGAACTACTTATACCTTACTAACTAAGGACATAACACACATCCATGCCCGAGGCAGGATTCGAACCTGCGACCGTAGCGGTCGCGCGGTTCCAGATCCTGTAGCGCCTAGAACCGCTTTGCCACCCCGGCCGGCAAATATTTATAAATTATGTACAAAATAATTGCCCTTGAATCAGTATATCTCTTAGTGAAAATCGGTTCAAAATCCCCATAGTAGTTCCTGAGACTAGTCTGCAAAAACAGACGCAAAAACAGACGGGCGCGAGGAGGCTAGACAGAGGGGGGGGGGGGGGGGGGGGGGGGGGGAGAACATTGAGACACAGGGAAAGTGGAAGATTGTCATCCACTCACAAAGCTGATGAAGGTGTAATTTGAGTGATCGTGACAGATGGTCACTGAAGAATATTGTGACGAAAAGTAAGAGTACGGTAGTTAAAGAGGTCACTACAAAGCTGAACGTCGCACTCGCGAGCCCTATC
This sequence comes from Schistocerca serialis cubense, assembly GCF_023864345.2. Taxonomy (NCBI): domain Eukaryota; kingdom Metazoa; phylum Arthropoda; class Insecta; order Orthoptera; family Acrididae; genus Schistocerca; species Schistocerca serialis. The sequence goes on along the minus strand of NC_064639.1, from coordinate 659,160,586 downwards.
AACACCAAATCAACACGGAGGAAGCGCCATAACGTGGGAACTGCAGGGTGAGCTTGAATTCCAAAACCACGAATCACTAACATAAGTGTCTGTAACCGGAAAACTTGGTGTCGAAGCCAAAAAACTATGACTATGGAGCAATGGAAGTAAGCCATTTTGTCGAATGAGTCTTCTTGCACATTGTTTCCAGCTTCTGATCGAGTTTCCATCTCATGAGTGAAACACGATGGAGGTTCGGTTACGATTTGGATAGCCATATGCGTAATGCTATGACCTCATGGGTACTCTTCCAAGGATTATGTGAACATTTACGCTGAGTAGATCCATCTCATGGCTCAGTGTATATTCCTCAACGACACTAGGTTCCAAGGCGACAGGAATCTTTTTCACAGACGTCTCATCGTGTAGGACTGGTTTTGTGAGCACGGGAATCAACTGTCGCCTCCCCCCTGGCCACCAGTCACCAGTCTCTGCAATTGAGCCTTTGTGGTCTACTTTGGACAGAAAGGTTCTGATCGCTATCAACCTCAATATTCGTTATTTCAACCTGCCACTATTTTACAAGTAGAATGGTATAAAATTCCACTCGAAAACCGTACAGGACCTGTATTTATCCAGTCCGATCAGTTTTGAAAGCCAACAGTTTTCCTACACTGCATTAGGCATGGTAAAGTGTTCCAATTTTTGTGCATCCCTTTGAGGCAGCACTAATTATAAGTTAACTGGAAATTTTTAGCCAATAAAAGCACCGATTAAATATTCTCTCGATTACTGACGAACACAGCTGTCGACGAAATTATCTACGTTTCCTGTAATCTCGATCACTTACTAAGCATAAATAACGGAGAACAATTGCGTCCGCAAATTAAGTTCATTGTATACACTGAAGTCCAAACTGAGCTCAGCACAAACCATGACCACTCTCTCTTCATACAAAAATTATTGAAACATTAAACTATCCAAATAATACCGAGGCACGCATACTGAGGAATGTAATGCAAAGAATTATTGTGAAAGACTGAATTACGCTTCTGCTATTCTGCCGTTACACAGCGTAGGCTCGTCCGAATACTATTTTTAATGAAAAAAAATTGTCGCTTATTTCAATGCACCACACTATACACGGTCATGTTAAACGGCAACCAAAGCGTGCTTTCCCCCCGTGTATAACTTCACATCCAGAACACATAAAGCAATGGTATTTAAGAAAGAAACCTGTTCCAAATAACCGTAATATATTGCTTTTCCTTGCTAATAGTACGAACAGTAAATATTCTGCAACTTGTTTGGACAGTATTTTTCTTACTTAAAACACGTTGAGGCTGTGGACCCCGACAAGAACAAATTTTTAAGAACGTTATTAGCCTTACTTACTTTGACAGAGCACTGAAAGACCTGAGTCGAAACAAGGCCCCGGGAGTAGACAACATTCCATTAGAACTACTGATGGCCTTGGGAGAGCCAGTCCTGACAAAACTCTACCATCTGGTGAGCAAGATGTATTAGACAAGCGAAATACCCTGAGACCTCCAGAAGAATATAATAATTCCAATCCCAAAGAAAGCAGGTGCTGACAGATGTGAAAATTACCGAACAATCAGTTTAATAAGTCACGGATGCAAAATACTAACGCATATTCTCTACAGACGAACGGAAAAACTGGTAGAAGCTGACCTTGGGGAAGATCAGTTTGGATTCCGTAGATATATAGGAACACGTGAGGCAATACTGACCCTACGACGTATCTTAGAAGCTAGATTAAGGAAAGGTAAACCTACGTTTCTAGCATTTGTAGACCTAGAGAAAGCTTATGACAATGTTGACTGGAATACTCTCTTTCAAATTCTGAAGGTGGCAGGGGTAAAATACAGGGAGCGAAAGGCTATTTACAGTTTGTACAGAAACCAGATGGCAGTTATAACAGTCGAGGGACATGAAAGGGAAGCAGTGGTTGGGAAGGGAGAGAGACAGGGTTGTAGCCTGTTCCCTATGTTATTCAATCTGTATATTGAGCAAGCAGCGAAGGAAACAAAAGAAAAATTCGGAGTAGGTAGTAAAATCCATGGAGAAGAAATAAAAACTTTGAGGTTCGCCGATGACATTGTAATTCTGGATTGGATTGGATTATTTGGGGGAAGAGACCAAACTGCGAGGTCATCGGTCTCATCGGATTAGGGAAGGAAGTCGGCCGTGCCCTTTCAAAGGAACCATCTCAGCATTTGCCTGGAGCGATTTAGGGAAATCACGGAAAACCTAAATAAGGATGGCCGGACGCGGGATTGAACCGTCGTCCTCCCGAATGCGAGTCCAGTGTGCTACCACTGCGCCACCTCGCTCGGTGTAATTCTGTCAGAGACAGCAAAGGACTTGGAAGAGCAGTTGAACGGAATGGACAGTGTCATGAAAGGAGGATATAAGATGAACATCAACAAAAGTAAAACGAGAATAATGGAATGTAGTCGAATTAAGTCGGGTGATGCTGCGGGAATTAGATTAGGAAATGGGACACTTAAAGTAGTAAAGGAATTTTGCTATTTGGGACCAAGATAACTGATGATGGTCGAAGTAGAGAGGATATAAAATGTAGACTGGCAATGGTAAGGAAAGCGTTTCTGAAGAAGAGAAATTTGTTAACATCGAGTATAGATTTAAGTGTCGGGAAATCGTTTCTGGAAGTATTTGTATGTAGGGTTGCCATGTATGGAAGTGAAACATGGACGATAACTAGTTTGGACAGAAGAGAATAGAAGCTTTCGAAATGTGGTGCTACAGAAGAGTGCTGAAGATTAGATGGGTAGATCATTTAATTAATGAGGAGGTAATGAATAGGTTTGGGGAGAAGAGAAGTTTGTGGCAAAACTTGACCAGAAGAAGGGATCGGTTGGTAGGACGTGTTCTGAGACTTCAAGGGATCACCAATACAGTATTGGAGGGCAGCGTGGAGGGTAAAAATCATAGAGGGAGACTAAGAGATGAATACACTAAACAAATTCAGAAGGATGTAGGTTGCAGTAGGTTCTGGGAGGTGAAGAAGCTTGCACAAGATAGAGTATCATGGAGAGCTGCATCAAACCAGTCTCAGGACAGAAGACCTCCACAACAACATTAGTCTTACACAGAATTGAAAAATTTTTACCAAATTATTGAGAGTGAAAGCGTAAGACAACAATAACAGTAGATCGTCAGTTCTTACCTTGTATCCAATGCTGCTGACGTGTGCTGAATTTTCGTAGACTACTGACTTCAGCGGATAAATTCTAGTGTCTGATTCCACTCGTCGGCATTAAGCAATGACGTCACATCTAACGTAAATACGCTACGTAAAGAACATCTATGAAAGTAACCAGTCATACGCGTAAACAAACGAATGTAGCATACTACAAAATTACGGTCACGTTCATGGAGTTACTTACTTAGTCATGATTTATACCGAAACGAACTGAAGATAACAAAAATAATTAAGAGTAGGAATTAAAAACAAATTTTCATGTTTGGTAAGAAGTATTCGCGTAGTTTATACGACTAGAAAAGCACAGAGAACCTTTAAATTACTTTACAGTAAAGCGCATGGGGACGTCATACTGTTACAACATCGCGTTAATTTTACTAAAAATTATTGAATCTAATGGGTGAAACGCAGGGAAATTGGGCTTTTGGGAAGAGAGAAACCAAAATCTATCTGGGAAACAGGAAAACGAAATAAATGACAACAAATACGAAACAGTAGCATAAAATATGGAGAAACTGACAAACTAAATTCTAAAAGAAAAGCCAGAGCAAGAAGAACGAATACCTACAAAAAATAAAGAGTACTGGAATTGATAACTAGAATGAACCTACATCGGTAAATTCCAGATACAGATTTCAACCACTCCATGATTAATTAGTAAATTACTTTTCCAGTTGCATGCACTGAAACGCAATAGAACTTCTATATTTTTGATTGCTCTCTAAAATTACTGGGGTGTGTAGCAAAAATTGGAGTCAGTAACTAAAACTGACCTTCTATATAGGTCAATTCTAGTTACCGATTCCAATATTAGTAGCTTTTTTGCAGTAGTTCAGAGAGCCATTACCACTGCAGAAATCATATTAGCCTACATTTCAGTGCACACACCTCGTGAAAGAACGATATAGCTAATGTATCATCGAAGGGCTGTAATAGGTAACTATAATTGACCCCCATTGGTCAATTGACCTATGGGGTCATTTCTAGTTACCGACGGCACCTATTCGATGGTTCATAATTGTGGAAATTTTTGCAGTAAAACTGCAGTAAATTTTGCTGTAATCCTGTGAACTATGCTTTTATAGGATTTCTAGACTTATTATCGATCTCAGAACTAGTATGAAAAACAAATAAATATTGTAGGTATAGCTTCCAAATATTTATCTTTTTCATAGTAATGAAGAGAGTAATACCATATGTACAAATCCTGAAACATTTTAGTGCACACACCTATTGTTAAAACGAACCCTGGAATTAACCTATTAGGTCAGTTCCAGTTACTGATTCCAGTATTTGTCAGACCCTACTTTTCGTCATTTTTCATTACTTGTATAATCGTCCTGTTATGTTTAACAATTACTATTAAAAGTTATTGCTGCTTCATAATATTATGACTTCATCATGCGCTATACTGTACTTAATCTACAGTTTCTCTGTGCTTTTCCTACTCGCATAAATTACGATAAGAATTTATTTCAGACGTGTATACCTCACTTTTTCTGTTCTTATTGATTTTCCTTACATTTAATTCTTATCGGTAGAATTTGTAGATAAGTAATTAATCACGTGAACTCTGTTTGCAATTTTATCGTAAGTTACATTCGTTTGTTTGCTTTCAAAGTTTGCCTCTCTACCTTAGCTATGACGTCGGCGCTCACCAAGCCGACGAGTGGAATTGGACACTTCGGCGACTGAATCTGCGGTCACGCTTTTTTTAAACGTCTAATTTCCCGGTTTTGCTGATTATGCTGATGTGCATTGTATGATGGAACGTAATAACCGATTTGTAGTTTCCTGCGCGGCAGCAGCATTTTCTATACTAATATTACTTACTCTGCGGTTCTCTGAGTTACCAGAACGCAAGAAATGCTCTGTAATGTATAAAAGTACGTACGTTTGAAACTGAATTTGTAATGTGTATTACATTATCTTTAAAATCACCTATGGTTCTGGTCTTTGCAGCCGTTGCATAAACAGTAATGGATTTTCGAAATGTATTCTTTTTTTATCTCGGTTTGTTGCTTTATACAGTAACTCCTGACCAACTAGTAATATCATATACAGGATTGTCACAATCCTTTCGTGTCTTTGAGATCATTTCGTTTGTATACGGGACAGTCAAATGATAACGAGACACACGGAAGGGAAGTAAGTAAAATGCTGATTATTTCAAAAGTAATCACCATCGCCGTAACCATTAATGCATTTACCCCACTGTGAGATTAGAATGTCTATGACTTCATGGAGAAATGTTTGCGGTTGAATACGGAACCAAAATTGTACCCAGGCGTAACATGCGCTTATGGGAAAATGTTTGCGGTTGAATGTCGAATCATGACTGTACCCAAACTTGTACCTCTTCATCTGAAGGATGACGACGGCCACGAAAATCTTTCTGCGGACCTCCAAAAGTATGGGAATCGGATGTGGAGAGATCGGGACTGTATGGAGGATGTGTAAGGAGTACCGAGCGAAATTACTGTAGCATAATTGAAGCAACATTGACAACAGATGGACCAGCCCATATTTTAATCAGCAGTATATTGTTCTAAACTTAATCTTATCTTTCGTTTTAAGTAAGTTTTAAAATCACAATTTTGATACCACGGATGCCAGTAGTATATGAAGTGACTGAAGCAAATACAAACAAAGAAACAATGAAGCAATGAATGAATAAACATTCGTTACTGGCCCTTAAAATGTGTTTGTTTCTCTAAAAAACACAGTTTTTTGATTTCTAGCTGTTGAACAACGTCACCAGCCAACATTTAGATTTTTACATGAAATGGAACGCACCTCCTGTCTATCAAATGCATTCCGTTCCATCAAGTAGCAGAGCGTAGCAATTTCTGCAAGGACGACGGGACATAAAAAATTAGACTCAGTAAACTGTTGACCAAAGGAAATTTCTATTTATACGCAATGTTTATATGGAAGTAAGATATGGACGTGAGACTGCCTGCTACCCCACCCGCTCAACGCAGCTAACACGATTCCGGATTTTGTAACCTTCACAGAAATGTAGTTTCCGCTCACGTATTCGCACAAATGTAGGGTCTTCTTCCATCACGCACGAGAACGCTCTTAAAGTAATTCCGTGCTGTGTTGCTGCGGTCTACCAAAGCGTAATCCCTTGCTTGCACTACATGAGTTGTGATGGAAGATGTAGCTCGCACGTGACTACAATATTAAGTTGGATTTAATTGTTTCTCTGTAGCTGTATCTAGAACAGTCATTAATGCTTAACGCATGCTTTAGGAAGAAACAAAATCAATGCAGGATGGTGGCATCCACTGTATTTTACCACCAAAAGGAGCTCTCTCTGGATATATACGTTAATTAGAATTTGGTGTTACATACGAAAACTACAAAAAGGAAAGGAACGTATCACACTACTATTGAACTATTTGTCATGGCATACTGCCACATCACTTCAGAAGTATTTTTCTACGTTGAATTGTTTCCTTTCACACTGAAAAACGATATCAATCAAAAATGATCACAGTTTTGAGCTGTTCAGTGGAAAAGTTTCCTTGTGCTGCATTGGAACTATTCCAAGGTCTCACATGAAACATCGAGCACAGATGGTTTTACCAGTGGGATCTACTACTGCCGATGTGTGTGGTGTCAGTTCGATTCTAGTTTTAATATTTTTACCACTAACTGTGCAGACATTTACAGCATCCGTTTTGTTTCTTTCCTGCTAGAACTCGAAACATGACTTTTCTGGCCGACTTCTTCAGCGCGCTGTAGTCGTCAGAGGAAGTCGACACTTCTCAGGTCGTGAGGACCTTTGTCATTATCAAGAGGCAGACGAATATGGAGTACTGATGTAATTTTAACGGCTAATTTTTCGAGATCCTTGAGGTCATCGACAAGGGGATGGCTTCCCTTAGTTGTTCTTATTCTTGGATAGGCTACCTAACAAACACTTAGTCCTACCTGAACAGGAATCATGAACACAAACGGGTCAACATCGAGACGATGCTTCACCACTCAGATGTTTCCCGAAAATTTAATATATCATCAACAAGACATCTTCTCGTCCTCATATTTGATGATATGGTACAGAAGCGCGCTGTCCTGAGAACTGTAATGCATTGAACGAAGCTGATTTGCGTCGCCAAAAATCTGCCACAAGAGTTGCGAATTACCTAGAAATAGCCTTCCACGAAAATGGCTACAACTGCACTCTGTAGGAGCACAAACAGTTATTTTCTTTTTCTTTTTTCTTTTTTCTTTTGTACAATTGAATGCTGCTCTTGGAAAGATATTACATTAAGTAACTCATGACACTTCGTACAAACGTACAGCTCGGTGGTCCTCTGAAAGCTGCCATACGACACAGAACGGCTTGGAAGTATGTATGATAATTTCATTGAATTGAAACAAATACTTCAAGGCATGTACTAAACTTTCACAGTTTTCTCTGGGACATAGTGTCAGAAAATTAAATTAAAAGAAGTTATCACTCCCCGCTTCTGGGAAACGTTTCTGGGTCATTTCCTTCGTCTTAAGGCATACACCCAAAAATACGTATTCCCACCCAACTACAGATATTCCTAAACTGAGATATCCTGTCCGGCACTACATTGCTGCTCTCTGGAAAAACATTGGATCAAAACTCGAACAGCTCGCTGCACCAATGGAGGGAGAGCATGAGAACTATACTAAAAAATAGGATATGCAACAGCTATTGCAAGATAGCAAAAAGTCTGCACCGCCAGAAAGATCTCTACTAGTATTTGTAAATACAGTATCCTGAAATATCAGCCGTGGCATAGTATGCTTTAAGTAACACACAAATAATGTAATCACACGGATAAAGTAAGATAAAAGAAACAATAGAGTTTGACGCTTAAAAACCATGGTGGCTTGAAAGTCAGTACAGCAAGGGGTCCGACCATCGCAAAGCTGAAATAACTGACCGACGTTGTCACCGTCTCGTTGGTTGACGGCTCTTGAAATTGTCCTCAGCATTGTTCTGACATTACTAGCGTAAAATCTGAAACTTCCTCCTAGGTATTAATAATGAACAGAAATAATTATGTTTAGTTGAGTCTCACGTTATAAATGTTCTTTGGCGCAAAAACATTTATTTTTCATTGATGGGATTAATATTTCGGTAATAATTCAACGACGAGGAACAAATTCCTTATTCAATTAATAGCATATCCTATCATGGCCAAAAGTTACCCTAATAATCTTAATTACTGATACAGAAATCATGCTGTCTCAGAAATAATATTTACCCATAGTCCACTAAGGTGAAAGCAGTCACTGAGTAACGTCTTTGCTTGCTACTCTCACTACACAGCTCTTGCACAAACACACAAACACTAACAACACATGGTGTAGAAATTACATATTACAAGGGGCCTCTCAATAAGTACAGCATAATGAGGCCACAAATCGATGTTAAACTCCTGCATTCACAGTCTTACAGTCATGTTTAAACTGATATTGAAAAACAGTTTTGTTTGTTTTACGCCAAGATCACTGGAAAATATTACGAAAATCACGAAATCTGTTTTTAATTTCTCTAGTTTCCTGATTATAAAAAAACTATTAATCAGACTTCAAGTATCCCACCAACAAAGCCTTCTTGTGGTGGCAGTATGTTCTGGTAAATGTGCTTGCTTCCCAGAACAATCCTCAATGGGGTCTCCTTTAGGATGAAATCTAGAAATCGAAAGCTGCCTTATTCTGTTATCGTACAGCAACTTCCTCCATCAATAACCTCTAAAGTGGCACACCCAGCAACAATGAGTGAGGCTTGTCAATGTGCAGAATGTAGTCACCTGTAAGTTTGTCCACAATTAGTAAATAAATTAGTGCATAAACTGTAGAATCACACGACGTATTTTACATTGCATCAACACGTACAACCTGTAATGGTTCCTCGATAAAGATTAGATGTAAAATTTCTCTGTCGCTGTCATTTTAACCTTTCATTTGTCGACAAACCTGACATCCTTTCAGGATTTGCTGTATACGTCTTCGGAGATTTTGTGCATGGCAGTATGCTCCTACCTTTTCTGGACATTTATCTACTCCACAGTGACTCCATACTACGTGTATCTGAGAGATTAGTGCTGTAGAATGCAAACACATGAAATATTCGGCTTCTGATGTCCTGCGTCAAATAAAACATCTTTGTATTGCATAACTGACAAAACTCCTTCATTCTTTTTTCATGTTCTGATTAGTTGGGTAACAGAACTCCAATGAGTGTTTTCACGCTGCAGATGTCATTTTTCGGCACGTCCTCAGATATACTGATCGGTTTTCAACATCATTCCTAACTAAGGCCTTTAACTTAACAGTTTGCTCTTCAATGTCAGTGGTGTCTGTCAACGCTTTTACCGGTCTAGACAGTGTAGCCAAGGAACTCACGATAAAGTTCTGCTTGCCCTAAACATAATTAACTTCAAAACGATACTCTTGTAAAATCAGCGCCCATTTGGCTAATCGTAGATGTAAGAATTTTCAATTATTGAGAGAGCTGATTTGGTGATGATTTCAATACGCCTTTATGTATACACCTGCCAGATGATACTAGACTTTGCGTAAAGACCACGCCACTGCCAGTTCTTCCCACTCTGTGGTGGTATTTGCGCGTTCACAGTTAGTGAGTGTTATGCTCACAAAGGCTTTTGCTAAAATGTAAGTGATCGTTTAACTATCAAAGCTAGAAATAAATGAGATATTAGTCCATAAAATGATATGTCAGTCAGTAAACCGAAATCTAATGCCATGTCTGGAGGATGTAATATCAGTGTATTGACAAGAGTGGGCATAAGTTTGTCGAATTCAGTTTGATTATCCCGAGTCTGCAGAAATAACAATGTATCTCAGCTTAAAACTTGATTTTGCATGAATCTTGGTAGAATAAACCACTCTTAAAAATCCTTTTAATTGTGCCGTTTTACAAGGTCGTGGTGCATTTTCTGTGGCCATGGCATTGTTACTTGCGGGGAAAATACCAAATGTGGAACTACATGTTCCAGAAAGTTGAGGTAATCCTGAATGTTGTAATTGCTGTAGTAAATACTGCAAAAGTCTGTATGTTGCTCCCATGTTATCATTGCAATAAGCATATCATATATAAATGATGTAACAACATCACATAACTCAGGTTCCAACATTGTGTCTAACGCTGAAATAAAAACGCCTGAATTTACATTAAGAACAAATGGCAAGAAGCTGAGCTGATAACTCCGTCCTACATAAAGAAATGCAGTGTACTTCCATGATTATACGTCTAATGGTACTTTCCAAAATGATTATCTCAGATTAATTGCCGCAAAAATCTACCCATGGAAACATTTGAATTAACTCTTCAGATTTCAGAGATTACGCTCTTATGGGAAGAGTAATTTGTTTATTTCTGCGACGTTGAGAACCAGTCGAACAATGTACACACTTAATTTCTTTGCTAGTGGCAGATTTTAGTGCACATTGAATGTAGTGATATTTGTTACACTATGCCCTAAACGGTGTAACATTAAGGTGTCGAAGGTGCCCTGGTAATACCTGGTTTCTCATCGAATACATTGGCATAATGTTGACATAGTACATGTAATGGTTTAGTTTGTCGAGGCATCAGGGCACTTGTTTCATCTACCTTCTGTTTCATTTGCTCAGATACACTGGGGCTAGAAACATTGGCGGATGAGTAGCTGCTTCTCCTAACTCGAGGAACTATTTTTATTGCAGTATCTTGTCAATACGGTTCGTGTAACTACCGCTTCTGCACTAAAATAACTGTTTTAGTACTCTCCACTTGTTCAGTGCAAGTCTATCTGTCTCAGCAGCTCATGCCCAATAATCAAATCTACAACAAGTTTAGAAACAACTAGGCACATACATTCTATTGTTTCATTACCAGGATCAATAATAACGCTAGTTTGTAGCTTTATACAATGAGAGTGTCCTCCTATAGCAACTAATAGTTTGCAGTTCACTGTGGATAAGTTCGAGAATTTTGCTCATTCCTTTAATCTCATTAAAAAAGTCTTGAAGATCGTGTTCATGCTGGCACTAGTGCCCAGAGCAATCAAACCATTAATTCCTGCAATGTTAATATTGATGGCTGGTTGTAAAATACTTGAAGGTGAAAAATTGCAGCGTTGGTCACCGTGCACCAATTTGTCTCTAATGGCCCGCATCTCGTGGTCGTGCGGTAGCGTTCTCGCTTCCCACGCCCGGGTTCCCGGGTTCGATTCCCGGCGGGGTCAGGGATTTTCTCTGCCTCGTGATGGCTGGGTGTTGTGTGCTTTCCTTAGGTTAGTTAGGTTTAAGTAGTTCTAAGTTCTAGGGGACTTAAGACCACAGCAGTTGAGTCCCATAGTGCTCAGAGCCATTTTTTTTGTCTCTAATGTCAATTACTCCATTAAAACACGTCATCTTAATGGTACCACCAAAGCGCCATTCAGGACTACCAACCAGCATTTTGGGGCTACAGTTGATTGTATTCATTTCTCCTGTCTTTGGTTCAGAGGTAAGTATTGCTCTTTAGTAACATCTTTAATAACTGGCGAATAATTCCTCCAGTCACAACAATTGTCATTCGGAGGTGGTGGGCTTTGGTTCCCTCGCCAATGTGAAGGTCAGTGATTTCGCTGATGTACAGGGTTATATCTTCCATCATACCTTCTGTTTGTGTAGTTGTGTTTATGATGGTTACCACAGCTGTTATCACATGGGTAATTTTTTGTTATTATGGGTGTTACTAGAACATGCTTATCGGTTTGTGTTGTTGTTCGACTGCTGCACATGGTTCTGTGCATATCTGTTTGTATTGTTCTTCCTGTTATTACTGTCGTGCCAGTTTAAGTAGGTACCTCTAGCTTTTACGTGCTCTGTCAATGTCCACAGCACTTACGAAATCCTCCAAATTCGTGTCACTGACATGTATTAGCTTTTCTTATATGTCGCGTGGCAGTTTCACTTTCAGTGTCCGCACAAGATCTTCTGCGGAGACAGATTCGGTTAAATACTTTGTTTTGTTGTGGTATTGCTCGAAATACCTCTGCAGTGTATCTAGTCGTGGATCATGAGGTTTGAGATTATAAATCTGCTTCCGCACTCACTCTTGTACGGCATCATTCTGGTATTTCACAATTAATGCGCTTTCAAGCTGTGTGTAAGTGCTACACAATGCTGCTGCATCCACTGCCCATATAGCTCTTTCACCTCACAGATGTCTTTTGACATTTGCTGTTTTCAGACATCAGTCAATTTTCTTGGCAGAACGCCTTTAAATGCTTTTTAAAGACAAGTGGGAGAACAGTCTCGTTTTCCAGATTAAAAGTTGTAAACTGTCTGTGTTTGATCACCTTCTCTTCCATGTGAAATGTTGCGTAATCACTCATAATACCACTATTGACTTAGAATACGGCGATACTGCTGGCTGTGCATTGACATCCGGTTCAAACATTGTTATTTAGGGTACGAACTGGTTTTTGTTGTGACACGCTCGTTAGCTGCCAAGAGCGAGCGAGTGTCGTGTGAGCTAGCCCATCACAGATATTCTTAACTTGGTTACTGACATCGGCTACGCGTCTGTCTGTTGTAGCTCGCCACTGTGAAAAATTTTCATTCGCATCTCTTCCAAACCTAAAATAACTTCTTGATTGGTAGTTTGGCTGTCAATAATTACTGCGTTTACTGCTGCTTGCACCTTTCACCAACTTCCTGTTCACTGGCTGGATGTTGAACATTTGTTCCGCCTGACGCGCCATTTGGTACTGATGTCTAGTTAATACCAGAAAAATTTAAATTATAGTTCAAGTCTGTTTTAGTCACTATAAAATAATCATACTCGTTGTTTCTGAGTTGTTTTGAATGATTAATGTACTGGTATTCTAGTCTAGAATAGCACGAAATGAAAAACAATGTAGCGTCGATTCTGACTAGACGATGTTGAACACGTATTTCATACCAAAAAAATCTCTTTACTAACTACAACTGATCTACGAAAAGTAAAATGCCTATCTATCACAAACAATTCCCGTCTACACCAATTTGAAGAGTCAGCAGGGACAGAACTGAAAACATACCTATTTTTTGCAGACAGCTGCTTGTCGTCATAAATCGGTTTTCTCTCTCCTCTGGATTAATTTCACTCTCGGCTATCTAACAGATTATAATCCATTGGTTCTATAAGCAAAAGAAATACAATATTAGTCGCAAATCGTGAATTGACATACAATATTTGCTGCAAGAAAATTTTTGGTATTATGATGTATGAACGTGTTTGGTCACAAGGTTTGTGTCCTGTCATTAGTATCCAAATTAAATTGCTTTGAATTCTGTTGCATATTGCTAGCTGTATGTGTGTATGTGAAACGTAACGTAATGTTCTGATCACACACGGACTAATTTCCTTATGTCTTATATTTCCTGGCTCAGCATGATCCAAAAAGTTATTTTTCTGAAACTTTCTCCTGGTTATTATTAATGAATAATCTAATAAAACCCACTTAGTTATTATTTCATGAGGAAAATACTTTCGTATTAATACAATGATAATGCAAATACCCTTTATTTAATGAATAGCGCATCCAACCATCTGGTTTCAGTCATAGCAAAGTCCAGAACAGAAGAAAAAATAGTGTTAGTCTTGATTACTATATGCAGAGATAAAGCTTTTCAAGAGATAATATTTTGCCGCTGCCTGCTAGATGAAGGTAAAGAAAGGAGGGTGGTAACATTACATCACAAACTTGAAGCCGATGCCCACAATCTTAACTAGGCCAAAACATTAGTTTCACCGCGGTGATATTTTCCCGTGACGCTGCTCTGACGTGCCCGTGCCCAGTTTCAACCGTGTTGGGTGATTTGACTGTGTGAGGACGTGGTTGTTACATCAAATAATCAAGCTTACGTTGTTTATGAGTGTACTAATCGATTGGATCCTAATCTAATGTTTAAGGGAATCAAATTCCATTCGTAAGTAGAGCAATTCAAGTAATACTTTCTTTTGTATGCATTATTTGCTGTTGCACTTTTATTGTAATGGTTTTCTTTCTGTCATTTGACTATAGATTTGCCTAACTTAGTGTCCTCGCTTTCTTTGATTTCCTGTGTATTTCATCGCCTTCCAAGTCGCAAACGCTTCAACATCCGAGCCACACTGTATTAATGGCTCTCGTTCCCGCACAACGGACGGATACGTATCCGTGATGATCATTGGGGCAGCGTCGGATGCCCTACATTTCTTTCGACGACAATTATTATAATCATTTTTCACATATCCTCCCCTTTTAGAATAGATTCTGGCTATAACAGCCGGAGGCAGCGGTCGTGTGTGCGTGAGCTTTGTGTGTATGTGCTGTGCTTCTATTCTGAAGAAGGTTTTGGCGGTAAATTTATGTGCTCATACTTTCTGTCGTGCCTGCCTTGTGCTCATACTTTTTGTCGTGCCTGCCTTGTGCTCAGCATGTGAGTAGCAATCTATCCGTTCTACAGTATAAATATTCATTCCTGAAGTTTGTTTTAAAATAATACCCGCACTTCAACAGCAACAATGATGTATGTAATTACAATATCAGAAGAAAAAGATGACATTCATTACACCGCATTAAGGTTGTCTGTTGCACAAACAGGGTTCACAATGCTGCAACAAAAAGCTTTCATCCCTTACCCGTTGACATAAAATGCCTGACACACAGCACAGTAAAATTTGAGATTAAACTGAAAACGTTCCTTTTTGATTAATCTTTCTATTCTGAGGAAGATTACCCATTACTGTAATGTGTAAATGGTTTTCACCTAAAAACTAATAAATGATCAGCATGGAGATATATTTATAAAAAAAAATTATGTCTGTATATAATGACACTTTCCATATCGTTATGGTTTATAGTGCAAATGATACATGGAACATGAAACGAAGTAACTAGCTATTGGTATATCACAAAGCATCGTATAAACTTACAGTCTTCCAAAACCTCAAAATTAAACACTAAGGTAAAATCAAGCAGATGATCGAAGTAGACGTACATTCCTGTTGTACTATGTTTGGTTATTCCTGAAAAACAGACAAAGCCACTGGCGGGAAATATTCTGAGAAAAAAAGCAAATAGGCTACTGTTGGAGAGGTAGGACTGCAGCTAAGACAGGTTACTAAAAAGTTACTCATATACGTCCTACAGCAAAATATCTAATTTAAGAGGTCTTAAGCGTTTGAGACGACAACCTTATTCAAATTCCATAATGCTTAAAGATGTTGAAAAAATTACATCTTCACTTTTGCCGTGTAAGTCACTATTATTAGCTATATACTGAATGCCTCACCTTATGTGAGCTTTCAGAGTAACAACTCAGGTAAAAAAAAGCGCGACTAGTGCACTGGGTATGCAATAAAACAAGATCTCTATTCTGCGTGGAGGTATAGGCCTACATCTTTGCAGCTCTGTTTCTGTGACATTTGAATGGTCATACACTTTGTTGACATTCACGAGATACGATAGAATGCCTTGACTCTTTCCTCCTTGCACACGTTTATGAGCAAGCAGGACAGTGAAACATAGGGTTTCTATTATATATATATATATATATATATATATATATATATATATATATATATATATATATATATATGTGTGTGTGTGTGTGTGTGTGTGCAAACAAGAACACAAAAAACTTTGTGCATACGATCTGACAGGAGAAAATGTAAATAACAAGATTTTGTACATATACCAGTAAGCAAACAAGCATTGGTTTCTGAGTTCCAGTTTCATTTGCTGGCGATACTAATACAGCAAGCGTGGAATGAAGTAAGTTAGGAATGCATGCATTTCGCATCACTTCCTTCTGTTTCTGCTTATCCGAAATATAGCAGCAAAAAAGAAGTTACGTTAGGAAAGCCAAATGTATTACTACAGCAAATACGCATTCAAGAACAGAAAAACGTTTGAAATTGCCTTCCCGGCCCTATGTTATTCACGTAAGCTCTATAATTTCAAGTATTTAAAACAGTTGTTGCGCACACGACAGAAACAATGAAGAAGCAGCAATCGTAAACAGGAATCTGCTAATGTTTTGGGTTACTTAAAATGGAGCAGTCCCCGCCCACTCTGCAAAACAACGTACAGCGTAAGTCTGTAGTGCCACCTCGCTTGTTTTTTTAACTACACGGTCCGCTACTGTGATCGCAGTCACTGAGTCGTGTATTTGCTTCCCACTCTCGGCACACAGTTTTTACATGCAAACACACGGTATAGAAATGACATATTACAGATCTTTGATGAATAGTCACACATTCTTGTTCTTTTCTTTTGTCTTCTGAGCTCCATTCGCAATCCCAAAACTAAGTGTAGCTGAAAACCTCTTCTTTAACATCGTTATTTCTTCTCTCCTCTATCACTACATCCTGTGTACAAGGATATTCAATAACTTACATGTCCTACTATTGCCAGCGTAAGGAAAGATGGAAAGATGAATATCAGACAAAGAGAAAGAGGACTAAAGAAGTAACAAATGTGAACATCAACACAAACAACTCACCAGGTGTGCAGGTATCCCTTAGCAGCCACAGCAGCTACCACGTATAGAAAGTAGAATATGTCTGACAGTTAGACAGAAGTGCTGCGGAATCAAACTCAATAACAACTCCAGCATCATGGCTTCTAAACTATCGAGTCAATGAAATGCTACGTATTACTCTAGACCACTTCTTAACACACACTAAACGATTCCACGTGTTAATTAACTTCCACTTAATCGAGAACTACCCCAAGAACATCGAAAGCGAAATTAAAGGACAAAAGGACACTTAAATCCAGACCTGTTGCCGGCCGCAGTGGCCGTGCGGTTAAAGGCGCTGCAGCCTGGAACCGCAAGACCGCTACGGTCGCAGGTTCGAATCCTGCCTCGGGCATGGATGTTTGTGATGTCCTTAGGTTAGTTAGGTTTAACTAGTTCTAAGTTCTAGGGGACTAATGACCTCAGCAGTTCAGTCCCATAGTGCTCAGAGCCATTTGAGCCAACCATTTTTGAACCAGACCTGTTGATTCCATCGAGTACAAAACAGGAATTAAAGAAAATGGCGCTACACACGAAGAGGCAGTACACGGGAACTTACCATTTTCGTGACACATTTTAATGCCTGTAACAAGCGACATTAGTTGCATGATTGTAATAACACACGAGAGTCCAACAGGCCTGAAAAATTTTCAAATAGCTGCAGATTATTCAAAAATTAAATTATTAGGATGCTTCCTGCGTACATCGTTTGCAAATTAATATGGACTAGGTTTTTAATTTCTACCCCTTACTATTCTGTGCTGTAGCACTCCTATGTCTCTGGAACGTTTCACAACTCTGTGTTAAAGAGATATAGTGTATCTCTACAGACTATTCCAAGCGGCCATATGCGAAAGAATCACACTATTACCGAAATTTAACGTATAATCAAGACGAGTTTTGGTCGAAATACGTGGTATGTCATATATTTCCTTTAGGGGTGTGCAGTAACGTTCTAATAAGAGATACATTTAACAGTTCCCTATAAAGAGGAGAGCACGGTTTTCTCTACATAAACTGAGTAGGTCCTATCATACTGTACCTATTACTGTTTCAAAAAGTTCTTAAATCGCCATTCATCGCATATACTGCCTCAGTTACGATTGATAATCGCAACTGTTTTTAATTACACTGGATACACACAGCAATTTTGTTCTATTTTGACTCACAATTGTCAAAATAATCTTATGAATTTACATACTCATGAAATTGGTTTAGTTTTTACTAAAGATCTCCTTTATCAGACGAAATTTCATTCTGTGGTACACTACAGTTGAACAAACTATTTTCTTTAACAATATGCTTTACGAAGCAAAAGTGCCGTTTTACTTTCTCTTAATGAGCGTTTAACAAGTCACATTGAGGAAAAGGAGGCTAAATGTGTTCACATTAGTCATAGCATGGCAATTACAGAAACATATTTAAACACTCTTTATTCTACCTTCTCATTGCTTGGCTGTTTCTTTCCCTTGTCAACGAAAGAGAGTATGCCATCCATTCAAATAAATTAATCAGTATAAGATATAAGAAATAAAAAACAAGACAGGGAAAAAATATCCTCTTCCATGGATGCCGCAAATAATTAAGAAAAAAATTCGTTTCTACAGAAGCAGTGCCGCTGATGTAGTGTGCTTGTGTCAGAGTAGTGGAGAGCCTGTGACCCATTCACAGTTGAATGCCGTAGATTTCCTTTCTTTATTTATTATAGTTGGCGAATGTCCCCATTGCGGAAAGATAAGCAGGTGATTTGCAATCTTTCTTAGGGTTCTTCTTATTTTCCCATAAATTTTTGTTTTTCTCCACGATAGCCTTGTTTCTTTCCTCAGTTTATTTTTGTCGGTATGGTTTAGGTTCCACGTCTGGAATAAACTTCCACTTATCAATTTTCCTTCGCAATGTATCTGTGTCTGGCGCGTTTCTTACGTCAGTTTTGGTTTTGTCAAATCCTTCTTAAGTTCAGTTACCCAAGGTATTGATGCTTTAAGGGATGTCACATAGTCCAAGAGATGTTTAAATCTACATACATCTACGTATATACTTCTCTTTGCACCAAGCGGTGTGTGGCGGAGGGCACTATTCGCGCCAAAGTCTTATTTCACTCCCTCTGTTCCATTCGCGGATGGCACCAGGGAAAAACGACTATCTGAACGCCTCAGTACCAGCTTTAATTTCCCTTATCTTTGAATGGTGATTATTGCGCGATTTGAAAGTTGGTGGTAATAGTATATGCTCTACATCCTCGGCGAATATCGGATTTTGGAATTTAGTGAACAGTTCTTTCCATTTAGCGCGTCGTCTATCTGCAAGTGTGTTCCACTTCAAACTTTCTGTGAGATTTGTAACGCTCTCGCGATGACTTAATCTACCAGTCACGAATCTTGCCGCTCTTCTTTGGACCTTCCCAATCTGTTGATTCAGACCGTACTGGTAAGGATGCCATACAGACGAACAGTACTCTAAAACTGGACGAACTAAGGTATTGTAAGCAATTTCCTTTGTTGAAGGACTTCATCGCTTCAGGATTCTACAAATTAACCGCAATCTAGAGTTCGCCTTGCCCGTTATTTGTGTAATCTGATCGTTCCATTTGAGATCATTTCGAATAGTTACACCCAGATACTTGACGGATGTTACCGCTTCCAAAGACTGGGCATTTATTTGGTACTCGTTCATTAGTGGGGATTATGCTTTGTTATACGCAATAGGTTACACTTCCTAATATTGAGAGATAACTGCCAGTCATTACAGCACGCATTTATTTTCTGCAAATCCTCATTGATTCGATCACAACTTTCGTGTGATACTACTTTCCTGTGGACTACAGCATCATCGGCAAACAGTCTAATGCCGTTGTTAATACCATCAACCAGACGGATTATGTAAATCGTAGAAAACAGCGGACTTCTTACGCTGCCCTGTGGCACACCTGATGTTACGCTTGTTTCTGCTGAAGTCTGCCCATTCAGGACGATAAACTGCTCTGTCTGTTAGAAAACTTTCTATCCAATCTCATATGTCATCGGATAGACCGTAAGCACGCACGTTTTGGAGCAAGCGACAGTATGGAGCTGAGTCGAACGCCTCTCGAAAATCGTGGAATATGGCATCAACCTGGGAGCCAGTATGTAGAGTCTATTGTAAATCATGCAGAAAGGTCACTATGTCTGAACACAAAATATGTTCCATGATTCTACAACAAATCGATTGCAGTGAAACTGGCGATAGTTATGTGCATCCGATTTTCTACACTTTTTGTAGATTACTATGACCTGGTCCTTCTTCCAGTCCCGTGGAACTTTCCGCCGTTCCAATGATCTCTGATAGATGATGGATAATAATGGTGCTACATTTGTAACATAGTCAACATAAAATCTTACGGGGATACCGTCTCGGCCAGATGCCTTCCTGGCGTCTAAGGATCTTAACTGTTTTACAATCTCAGATACACTAAACATCATGTCACCCATCCTTGCGTTTGTTCGATGATTGAAAGGGGGAATGGTACTGCAGTCCTCTACCGTAAACGAGTTTTTGAAAGCTAGGTTTAAAATTTCGGCCTTCTGTTGTCATTATCCCTTACATTATCCGTACTGGCAACAAGAGAAGGTATATAATTATTTGTAGCGTTGATAGATTTTTGGTTATTTTAAGAATCTGCAGATAAAATATTGCTTTCAAATTTGTTAAAAGATTCCTTCATTGACCTTTTGATAGCTTCTTTCATTTCGCATAATTTCTGTTTGTCAGCAGGGCAGTGACTACGTTTGAAACGACTGTGCAAAATTCTCTGCTTTCTTAGCAACTTCCTAATATGTTTGTTGAACCAAGGTAGATTCTTTCCCTCTTCTATATTTTTTCTAGACACATATTTTTCTAGCATGTGGTGGACAATACCTTTAAATTGCGACCAAAGATACTCAATAACTTTGTGTCCCGCGGTGAATGCTTGGAGCTGCCTATGCAGGTATTCATTAATGACACTTTTGTTTCCTTTCCCAAACAAGAAAACTCTACGCTGTTTCTTCGGGTTTTTTGCAACATCCACTGACATAGAAGCCACTACGACATTATGGTCGCTAATACCTTCTTCTAGATTAACTTCCTGAAAAAGATCAGCTCTGTTTGTCGCCAAGTTATCTAATATGTTCCCATCTCGAGTTGGTTTTCTAACCAATTGCTCAATTGCTCATGTTGAGAGCGTTCCTAGAGTACCTTCACAAGAGTCTTTGCTTCTGCTCCCTGTGATAAACGCGTAATTTTCCCAGTCAATGGACGGCAGCTCAAAGTCTCCACCTATAGCTAATGGATAATTTGGATATTTATTTCCTATCTACACAAGACTTTCCCTGAAACGTTCTACGAGGTTTGCTGCGGATGCTGGTGGTCTCTAAGAACATTCTAATACAATGGTCTCTCCTTACCTAATTAACTGCTTTATTCAGATTATATCACAGTCCGACTCATTATAGATCTCAACTGCGTTTAAAAAGCTTTTAACTGCAATTAACACACCACCTCTCGTAGCATCAGTCATATCCTTCCTAAACATTTCCCAGTCCGAGTTCAAATTTTCGCTTCTACTTACGTCTGGTTTCAACCAGCTTTCGGTACCTAATACAATACTGGCGTTACTACTGTTTATTTCGGAGAGTAACTCGGGTATCTTGCTACAACACTTCGACAATTTACTGACATGAATTTTAGCATATATAAATCCTTTGTAATGACCTGCTTTGGCCAATCAACAAATTTTACAGTTGGAACACCCACATCAGCGCCATTAACTGGTAATTCTTCAGGCCAACGGTTTGTTTCCCGCGCGGAGGAACCTAAACTAAAAACAAAAAACCATGTGCACGCCACAACTACTGTGCTAACCATGTAGCTGCTTCCTGTGTGTAGTGCACCCCTGATCTATCGAGGAGCGTCCTACAACATTCCACCCCATAGTGTAGGTCGAGGAATCTACAACCATTTTCGTAACAGAGTCGACGTACCCTCTGGTTTAGATTCTCAACTCAACTCCAAACCGGAGGACCAAGGCCCACCTTGGGTACGATGCCGAAAATCGTCAGGTTGGCTTCCACTCCTAGAGGGATGGAGGCCTTCTTCGCCAATTTAGCCAGCCGTCGAAAGGACCCAAGGAATTCTTCAGAATTCCGATGACTGGCATCGTTGGTGCCAACATGTACAACAATCTGCAGCTGGCTGCACCCCGCACGCTCGATAGCCGCCGAAAGACTCTTCCACATCCCAGACAAGGCCCCATGGCAAGCACACCGAGTGGACGTCGGACTTCTTCTCCGCCCTAACTGCTATGTTCCTAGGGGTCTCACCCGCCTAACGTTGGAGCTCCCTATAACTAACAAACCCCTATCCCCACGTGCCTGTTCGGACCTTGCTGAAGGAGCAAAGTGAATGGGATTTGGCAGGATCCTGCATCCCCCAAGCAGTCTCCGCCTTGAGGCTCGAAACCTCGACACAGTCCGCCACCCACACTGAGGTGAGAGTGGGCCGGCCCACTCAGTTGCACTTGAGGTCGGCTCAGGACCAGAGCTGCGACATCCCCCCCACAAAATGTTAACAGCTACGCTCTAGTTAGCAGAAAGGACACTCAACAATGAAAATAAGCATGTATGGTAGAAGCTAGATCTGGTGCTTATTTTCCTGCTAGGGGCTATCAAGTGAATACTACAAAAAAAAAAAAAAAAAAACAGTGACCTACAGTAAACTACTAGGGGCTATATAGTGAATATCATTAAGGAATTAAGCAGTAACCTGTGGTAAGCTACACCTACTGACCGTCCCACTCTTTTATAATGTAAACAAACGTTTATGTACACGCGAAAAGTACCTAAAAATCTTTAAGAACTGTTACCTTCAATGTATCGATCCTAAATGACACTAATAAACGTAAATACTGAGTATTGTACACTGACAAATGCAGGTACAAAACATAACCTTTAGGTATGTATCGTCGGAGTCTTTCGCTAGCTGCCCGGGTTGGCTCACGCGCGCACGCCACATTGGGTCTGCCTGATTGGCTGCTGATGATGCCATCATGCCTATATAAGCGAGACAAAGTAGCAGCCCCGGCAGTCTGTGAACTCCTGACGACGATGGCGGAGATGGCCATCGAAAGCTCGAGGATTTTACTAGAACTGACGCGGCTTGAAAACTGATGACGTTTTATACATGTAGGCTATCGCGAAGGGCTCCGAGGACACATATCTTTCTTCCACGGTGAGGACATAATGCGCAATTTGAGACTTGGAAAAATTTCGGAAAAAGAGATCACACCTGCTGAGTTCTTTGGCATTTTTACAACGCTGCCGTGACAAGGAGGTAATTCCTCGATTTGCAGTAGTTAAGCACCACATTCGAAATGCTCCAGTGGACAGAATTTTGAAGAGGACTAGTCTCGCCATAGAGAGACAGCGGATACGACAGGCAAGGTACAAGCTTCATCATAACGTCAGGAACCTATTTGAGTGTCATCTGTCTTTTTAATCAACATTGTCACCACTCGATTGGGTGTTGGTGGATGTAGCCACGGCAGCGCAACTACATGCAGGTTTATCCAAGGCAACGTCGAAGCAAAGTGCCAAGTTCGACCGACTGGATCACGGAAGAACTGTTGTGAAATCCGATGAGGGCCGTAGAACAGTTGTTAATCTTTCTAACCAAGAACTGGACAACGGTTCTATATCAGCGCTGAGTAAAGGGTTCAACTTTACTCCAGCTCCACGACGTATACCAATATTGGATATAATTAGTGGAATAGAGCAGTGCACTCGGAATCTCGTAAAGGAAGAGGCTGAGACTCGTTTAAACAATGATAATTTGAAGAGGGACCACATGAACTCATCAGTTCATAGGGTTGGGCGTTGGACATCGAAAGAAAGCAAAAACAAACGCGCGACGTGGGAGCGGCAGTTTGAAACGTGGCGCCAGCCCCTGGCGCCATCTGACGTCACCGGTGCTGTCATTGCAATAGCTCCGCTAGCTGCCCCGGTCGACTTTTGCACGCGCGCCACATGTGGTCTATCTGATTGGCTGCTGATGATGTCATCATGCCTATATAAGTGAGAAACCGTAGCAGCCTCGGCAGTCAGTGAACTCCTGACGACGGCGGTGGAGATGGTGATCGAAAGCTAAAGGATTTTATTCGAACTGACGCGGCTTCAAAAACAGAGAACGTTTATTCAAAACTTTTAACTAACGATAAGTGTTCAGAATGTAAAGCTCGAATTTGAACTCGACTTTATTGGAACCGATGGGCTTACAGTACACAATCACTAAATCCCACAACAAACTAAGGAATTCAGGTAGACGGTGGGGTGAGTTTTAGCCTCCTGATAACTCAACCGTATTTAAGAAGGACTCAGATGTTATGTTATAACACTGATTTACTCAGATATTTTAGAGTAACACTAATTTATCACGTATTTTACGTTTGCCTAACTGTTAACGCTCGCAGGTTGCGCTAGTCAAAAGTATACAAGTGAGGTTAGAATCCACTGTCAGTGCCACTTTTCCTAATAAAACGCATAAAAACTGCTACCTTCAACGTATCGAGTCTAGTTGACACTAAGAAACGTGAATACTGAGTATTGTAAACTAATGTAAACTAATTAACCTTCGTATTTATAATGCAAACTAACGTTTAACTACACGCGAAAACTGACTTAATAAAACGTATAAAAATTGATACCTTCAATGTATCGAGTCTGAATGACACTAATAAATGTAAATCTGAGTATTTTACAATGACTTATTTGATAATTCCGCGTATTTAACTTCAGTTAAAAAAGGACACAAACGTTTGCGTACACGCGAAACTGTCCTAAACAAAAACTTCGCTTTTCCTATTCGGATGCAAATAAAAGCTGAAACCTTCATTTTGTCAAGTCTATCTGACACTAGTGCACCTAAATACTATAAAATATACAGTGAAAATAATTACTAGCTAAATTAATTATCTCGTAACACATCAAGCGAAAAGCGCTTGTAGCCGGCCACAGCGCTGTCTGTTTCCAGGTAATCTGTCTAGGTGCCCATATAACTTCATTCGTCTCTTTCTAATGTCAGTTTCGATATTTCATACTTTCTCTGTTGTCTCGATGGTTTGCAGCCTGTACCCATCTTGTATGTATCGTAGCCCCAGAATTTTAATTATTGTGGTCGTTTCATAGCTTTGGTTACTGATAATAACTTGACACATTTCCCATGAGTTTGAGCGCTGAAGATTATCCCTATGTGATTGAAAATCGATTTTTCTGTAAATAAACCATCAATATTAAGGCCAACGCTGACCTTCCTTCTAATTTCACGTATATGGTCTTTGTGCACACAGCACTCTTTGGAGTCGCCAATCAATTTTTCTAATAAGCTCTCTCTCTACTTTCTTAATTTCTTGTAAATGTAGTTTTCGATTCAATGAGAGTGTTTCACTCTCATATGTGACTGTCGGGTTGATTAGTGTGTTGTGGTGTCTGAGTTTAGTGTCTTTTGATAGGAATTTTCTGTTCTACAAATCTGAAACAAGTCCAGACGCTTTCTTGATTTTCTGCTATCTGTTTTTTGTTGTAATTTTCCAAGACCTGTTGGTTCAATAATTGCACCGAGGTTCTTAAAGTGTTTGACTCTATTGATTTCAACATAATTTGGCTTAAGTTTCGGAATGTTTAACATGGAACACATGAATTCAATTTTCTCAAAGGAGATTTGCAGGACAATCTTCTCTGTACATTCCTTGAGGTTCTCGATTTGTTTTACTGCTATTTCTTTACTGTCGGTTAGAATCACCAAGTCATCTGCCTACACTAAGTATGGAACTTTCAATTTTCCTTGGCCCTGTTCCTAGTTTGATTGCCTTGTTTTCTTAGTTATATTTCCCATTCTTTCATTACGTTGTCTGAAACTATGTTGAATAACAGTGGCGAGATCCAATCCCCTTGTCTTATTCCTCTTTTAACTAAGAGTGATTCCGGAATTTCATCTATGAATTTAATTTTTGTTTCAGTTTCTGATAGTGTTTATTCGATAGGTTTTCGAGTTTTGGTGTCTCTTCCAGAATACTGCATAGAGATTGTCTGTCTACAGAATCGTATGCCTGTTTAAAATCAACAAACGTGCAGACTATTGGTTTCGACGTGATTTCTTTAACTTTTAAAATAGTTTGAAGATTAAAGATCTGTTCCGGGCACGATCCATTAGGTCGAAAGCCTGCTTGGAAATATGAAATTGTATGTTCTAGCTAATCTAGTGCTTTCTTTAGAAGACATGCTGATAACATTTTGTAGATGACCGGCAAAGGGAAATGCCTCAGTAGCTGTTTACATATGACCTATCTCATTTCGCAATGGACCAATCAGTGCACATTTCCAAGCCTCTGAAATATTTCTGTCTGCCAAATGTCTTGGATAATTTGACTGATATTTTTTAAGGAATTGGGGCCAAGGTTCTTGAGTAGTCCAGTTAAAACTTTATCTCCTTTCGATGACTTATTACTTTTGAGCTTTTTAATGTGACTACAAATATCTTCTTGAGATGGCGGTAGTGAAGTTCCATTCGTGTGTTCTGGTTGTAATCTAGGGAATCTCGTACCTGGTTGCGAGTATTTAGAAGTTTTCGGAAATATTTGGCTGATTCTTGACAATTTTCTTTCTTAGTTAGTACCAATTTTCCATTTTGTTTCCTGAAACAGCGGTTTCGTGGAGTGTCTCTTTTGGTTTGGTTTGAAAATGTTTTGTAAATGTCGTGTGTTTTGGGGTTCCTAAATTCTTCAGTTGAGTTCAATTGTTCATTAAGATACTTTCTTATAGTTTGTCTGTGTTATAGCTGTTCGTTTTCTGACTTCAAGAAATTTCTCTTGTGTGGTTTCCGATTTGTCACATAGTTCAAGAAGGCTCGTTGTCTCTCTTCTATTGCATTATCACAATTTGAATTCCACCACGGGTGTCTGAATTTTTCTTTAATGGGATCAGTTCTCTAGCCTTCTGTATAATTTTTCTTTGGAAACCCTTCCAGTTGTTTGTGAGTTGTTTTTCCCATGCTTCTGTAATTTTTTATTATTGGATTTATTCTCATCACATTTGGGGATTAGTCGCATTTTGCTTCGCTATTTCCATTTTGGTGTTAATTTGCACTCTGGTAAGATAGTGATCAGAATCTATATTTGCCCCTATGCGGACTTGAACGCCGTGTATTTCGTTTTGGAAAACATAGGAGATCGTAACATGGTCTATTGGAACGTCACAACGTTGAAAGATCGGGAATTGCCACGATTTTGGCTTCTTAGGATGCTTTCAAATTTATGTTAACATGACTTTTAGATTGTTTTGTATGCACAAATCGATGACCTTGACGGCATTCTTGTTCGAGAATTTGTGTGCAGTGTGACTGCCGACAGTTTCTTTAAATTTTGCTCTCTCTGCCAATTTGTACGTTGAAACCATCGAGAAGAAATTTTACGTCCTCATTCGGAATTTTGGACATCCCTTCAAGTTTTTCCCACTTTTTTTCTGTGTTCACAGGTTCTTTTTTTTTTTGCCAATGTTAGTAGCTGCGAGAGCGTTAACAATTGTATATGTTTTGTGACTGTGCTTAATTCTCATGGTCATTAGTCTGTTGATTTGCTTCTGTAACAGTGTCAAAGATCTCCATACCAAGTAATGCTTCTTCTTTGCATATTTTCTTGTCTGTTTTGCTTTTAAAGATACGTTATTTGTTGTAAGCTGTTGTCTGCAAATTGGTGAATCTGATCTCTTGATGTACGAGGACTTGAATTTTCGGTCTGTCGAGTTCTGTAGTAAGATTCTGTAATCTATCAGTCTGAATAAGAGTTTGGATATTAAAAGTGCCAATATATGTGTGACCTTTTCGTGGAATTTTACCACAGAACTCCGACATTTTCTGTCGTACGAGACCAAGCTACCCAGAATCCGATAGCTTGATTATCGCCACAGGGCAAGTGGATTGACCTACTGGGGTAATTTTAATATTACTTGAACGAATCATTCTGCATGTAATTAGGTTCTAGCTAATGCTGGTTGAATAGAACCATGTATTGTTCGGCCGCACCTCACATGATTAACAGATGCTGGCCAGAGTTACGGTGGTTACCACATAGACGCGTCTGGACTTTCAAATATGATTTATATTCTTTATAAGGCTTGCCTCTCCCGCCAGTTCCACCGTTCCGATGATTTGCAGCTCTGCTTCTTTTTTATTATTATTACTATTTCATTTGCATCTTCTTTCGTTTCGAAACTGGTAGGAGTAAGAGGGTAAGTGAATTAATAAGGAATAATAATAAAGCAGGAAAATAAATTTCTCAAACGAGTAGGCTTAGAAGGCATTAAAATTTTGAGCATGGGTGAACGAGCACAGCTCAGAGTAAAATCGCTGCAAAGACGAACATTGAACTATTTTTATCGTATAAGGGAGAAAAACTAACTCTTGTCGCAGTTGTTAGTATACAAAAAATAACGTATTTGTACATGCCGCAGTACTACACCACAGCGTCTGGAAAACAGCTGACTAAATTTTTTCCGTGTTTATAAAGAACTAAAGATTAATGTGGTCCTTGGCGTATAGAAAAGGTGTATCGTTTAACCAAACTGACTCTCTAGAAAATAGGTTTACTTCATTTGCTTCAAAGCCAGGAAGTATTGGAATTCTATTTAAAATATATAACTTGAGATCATTTAAAGACTTATGCTGCTAATAATAAGTCTTGCCTGATAATGGGTTCCTGTGGTGGACAAACTTACACCGTCATCAATGACAACATGTTAACAAATGACGAGGGTCAACCGATTACCACGGCAGGATCTGTATCACGTAATTGCACACTTGTATGCGAGCCATGTGATGTTTGTTGTCAACGGCACGCTATAAACTTAATTACGAACCTTCAGAATTTCAGTCTGTTTCTGGACACCCATTGATAATGGCACAACCAAGTGGATACAGCAACAATTCACAGCATATTTCTCTATCAGTTTTCGGCACTAATCCAGAATTAATTCCCGCAAAAAAGAAAATAAAAATTTAAACCATAGTAGTTTTCCTCCAAACCTTCTGAAGGAACGACATAGACGGGCGAAGTTAGCATTCCTTAGATGTTCTTGATGTCGCTAGTTTATTTGCTTCTAATGTTTGTATGACAAGTACCAACCGTCTAACTGTTCGAAGGAAACTGAGAACATGTGACATATATCGATCACAATAAAAAATTTGATTCTTTACTAATACAGGCCGTTTGGGGAATTCATTTTGCCCAGTTTGTTATTATATGCTATTGATTTAGTTACCTTATTAACCGTCCTAAGCCCACTGATTTCGAAACGGAACAAATATAAATAAATGAATGCGGACTGCAATGACAATGCACTATTGTCCTCAAGTATTGCTGCTTGCCTTTGATTATTCTTTCGCTAGTTACACATCTTCACGTAGAAATGTGTATGTTTATGTGTGTGTGTGTGGGGGGGGGGGGTGCCATATAACAGTTCCCAGCAACGGTGGTTTGGCTTTCGGCAGCTCTGGTCTGGTCTGATGAAAATTCATGAATTAACCCACGGAAAGAAAAAGTGCATTGATGTTTTACACTACAAAGGCTTAAACAACACTGACATTGCGAAGAGATTGAACTGTTCGAGACCGTCACAGAGTCTAAATCTGCAGAAACTGATGGCCAAAGGAAATATGGAAAATGTGTCACGAAACGAGCGCCCCCGCATTTCTTCGCCCCGGGAGGACAGATTACTCCGTCGACTAACACGGTAAAAAGCAGTGCTACTTTAGTAGAACTAGCAAACGCATGGCAAGAGGCAATGGGTGTTGATTCCCTCTCATCAGTTTTTATGAATGACTCTGGGAATGGGAATGAAGGCTAGAGTTGCCAAGAAGGAGCCATTGCTAACTCCTTCAGTGAGGGAAAAGAGACTGGCATGGGCCAGACTGCACGTAAACTGGAAAAAAGAGCTGTGGAGAATTGTGATTTTCTCAGATAAAAGTCGATTTCTCATGACAAGTGACACACCACCAGAACGAAAGTGTAGATCCTGACTGCCCTGTGCGAACAGTGAAACACGCATCAACGGTAGTAGTGAAGAGAGCCATGACTTACCAAGGTGTGGAGGAGTGTACTTTGTTCAGGGAACAGTGAACCGTGACCAGTACCAAGATGTGATTCGGCGCCATCTGATGTTTATAGCACCTGACGCTTTCCAGGATGCGTAGGAGGTTTTTCAACAGTATGTGGGTCCATGCCACACATCAAATTATGTGAATTTTATTTAATTTTTGCAATACCGTTTTCAAACTTATTGCTGTCACATATTGCCCAAATCTATAATTTCCGATTCGGTCTCTCATGACTGAATTAGTTATTACAGAATATCCTTTCTGGGACATTCGCCAGACCTTAATCCTACTGAGAATCTGCGACGACTGGTTGGGAAAGGGCTTCAGAAGAAGATGCCTGCAAAAACAAAACTGGCGCTGTTGTAGGTGACGCTGACTGTGTGGCACCGTGAAATTGGCATCAGTACCATTATACACTCCTGGAAATGGAAAAAAGAACACATTGACACCGGTGTGTCAGACCCACCATACTTGCTCCGGACACTGCGAGAGGGCTGTACAAGCAATGATCACACCCACGGCACAGCGGACACACCAGGAACCGCGGTGTTGGCCGTCGAATGGCGCTAGCTGCGCAGCATTTGTGCACCGCCGCCGTCAGTGTCAGCCAGTTTGCCGTGGCATACGGAGCTCCATCGCAGTCTTTAACACTGGTAGCATGCCGCGACAGCGTGGACGTGAACCGTATGTGCAGCTGACGGACTTTGAGCGAGGGCGTATAGTGGGCATGCGGGAGGCCGGGTGGACGTACCGCTGAATTGCTCAACACGTGGGGCGTGAGGTCTCCACAGTACATCGATGTTGTCGCCAGTGGTCGCCGGAAGGTGCACGTGCCCGTCGACCTGGGACCGGACCGCAGCGACGCACGGATGCACGCCAAGACCGTAGGATCCTACGCAGTGCCGTAGGGGACCGCACCGCCACTTCCCAGCAAATTAGGGACACTGTTGCTCCTGGGGTATCGGCGAGGACCATTCGGAACCGTCTCCATGAAGCTGGGCTACGGTCCCGCACACCGTTAGGCCGTCTTCCGCTCACGCCCCAACATCGTGCAGCCCGCCTCCAGTGGTGTCGCGACAGGCGTGAATGGAGGGACGAATGGAGACGTGTCGTCTTCAGCGATGAGAGTCGCTTCTGCCTTGGTGCCAATGATGGTCGTATGCGTGTTTGGCGCCGTGCAGGTGAGCGCCACAATCAGGACTGCATACGACCGAGGCACACAGGGCCAACACCCGGCATCATGGTGTGGGGAGCGATCTCCTACACTGGCCGTACACCACTGGTGATCGTCGAGGGGACACTGAATAGTGCACGGTACATCCAAACCGTCATCGAACCCATCGTTCTACCATTCCTAGACCGGCAAGGGAACTTGCTGTTCCAACAGGACAATGCACGTCCGCATGTATCCCATGCCACCCAACGTGCTCTAGAAGGTGTAAGTCAACTACCCTGGCCAGCAAGATCTCTGGATCTGTCCCCCATTGAGCATGTTTGGGACTGGATTAAGCGTCGTCTCACGCGGTCTGCACGTCCAGCACGAACGCTGGTACAACTGAGGCGCCAGGTGGAAATGGCATGGCAAGCCGTTCCACAGGACTACATCCAGCATCTCTACGATCGTCTCCATGGGAGAATAGCAGCCTGCATTGCTGCGAAAGGTGGATATACACTGTACTAGTGCCGACATTGTGCATGCTCTGTTGCCTATGTCTATGTGCCTGTGGTTCTGTCAGTGTGATCATGTGATGTATCTGACCCCAGGAATGTGTCAATAAAGTTTCCCCTTCCTGGGACAATGAATTCACGGTGTACTTATTTCAATTTCCAGGAGTGTATAATTTATCAACTGCATGCCTGACAGAGTGAAGGCTGTTGTATGGGCCATGGGGTGTCCAACAAAGTAATAGGACCATTTGAACTATGAAAACTGAATAATGCACTTGTGATAGACAGCATTTTACACTGTTGTTGTTGTGGTCTTCTGTCCTAATACAGGTTTGATGCAGCTCTCCATGCTACGCTATCCTGTGCCAGCTTCTTCATCTCCCAATACGTACTGCAGCTTACATGCTTCTGAATATGTTTAGTGTATTCATCTCTTGCTCTCCCTCTACGATTTTTACCCTCCACGCTGCCCTCCAATACTAAATTG
Organism: Schistocerca serialis cubense; assembly: GCF_023864345.2. Taxonomy (NCBI): domain Eukaryota; kingdom Metazoa; phylum Arthropoda; class Insecta; order Orthoptera; family Acrididae; genus Schistocerca; species Schistocerca serialis. The sequence continues at coordinate 659,128,514 of NC_064639.1, read as the reverse complement.
GTGATCCCTTGATACCTCAGTACATGTGCTACCAACCGATCCCTTCTTCCTGTCAAGTTGTGCGACAAACTCCTCTTCTCCCCAATCCTATTAAATACTTCCTCATTAGTTACGTAATTTACCCATTTAATCTTCAGCATTCTTCTGTACATTTTACACTATGATCAAATTAAATCGAAGTTTCATTAAAATATTTAATATTTAACTTCAGTATCATCAGTGACATGGAACGTCATTGTAGAGATATGTACGTGCTGTTGACATGTTTCCTTATAATATTTTTGCTCACCTGTGGCCTACCCTTCTTTAATAAATATTTGAGATTTATTTAGAAGTTCTGACCAAAATGTTATCCTGACGTGCAATACTTTAGAACAGTAATGCAAAGTCAAGGTTCTCCACTCCGCATCTCTGGTAGCTACACCTGCGGCCCATTCATTCGACTGCGTTTATCTAATGCCTACGTAAACGACAGCCGAAAAAGTTCCTTTCTTCGATTTCTAGAAAAAAATGCGCCTGCAGACCAACGAAAAATGTTCAGTTTTCAATTATGTTTCGATTCAGTCAATTCTGAGTCCACTGAGGACAATGAATTGTAGGCGTAGTTTCCTCAAAAGCGGGGGTTTGTTGACCTAAACTGTCTTAGTCTTTCATAAACTTGCCAAATATGAGCCGAATCGGACGTGTCTCAGGCCTTCCCTTTGTGTGTGGTGATCTGTTTGACCTGTCTGTTCTTTGGTTTCGAAGATGCACTGGAAGCAGTCAGATCCATTACACATCTTTGAACACGCACACGGAGTAATAGAAAATTAACCAGCTTCAATAGACTAATCACAGGAAAGGTTGATATTCTATACATACATTTGAAGAGACGCCTGGAAGTGTAAGCTACCAATAAGGAGATAATTTACAAAATGTTCACTCGACCGTTAAATTGAGTGTTATACGGCAGGCTGTGACTCTTACCAGATAGAACTGATAGAAGAAATTCCAGCCACATATGTTCAGAGTTCCTTCAGTGAGATCTTCTATTTTGCTATCAATGATTCATTTGTCTCAGACAGCACCTTACAGAGTAATAATGTAGTTTCGATTTACTTGGTTTGTTACCTCAGTTGCCTCTGTTTTTGTGGAAATATTTTCTCGACAGTGAAAAAGCCTTTAACACGCAATCATAAACATATACAACGTAAAAGACAGACACCTAGTACGGAAGCAAAAGTACTGGAGGTCGAGGAGCTAAATGCCTGACGTCCCGTCGACAACGAGATCGTTAGGGAGACGGAACACAAGCTTCAATTGTGGAAGGATGGCGAAGGAAATTATCCGTGCCCTTTCAAAGGAACCATCCCAGCATTTGATGAAACGATTTAAGGAAAGCACGGAAAACCTAAATGAGGATGGTTGGACGCAGTTTTGAACCGTCGTCCTCCCGAATGGATGCAGAAGAACCGTTATGCGCTTCCCGTCATAGGGGTCATAGGGTCATTCTGCTGCTCTTTTGTTGCATTCAGGGCACTCATACAGGAGGTGAAATTCACAATTCTTCATTAGTGTACCTATCTATACTGCTGTATATCACCGTTAACACTTTGAGCACCAGTGGTTTCTGCACCAAACCACCAATTTATTAATTTTCTTTTGTAACAGCAGTGCCTTTAAAGTGAGACCACCGATGCTGCTACAAGACATAGACGCGTAATCGTACAATGAGGTACTTTTACGAAGATAGTGTAGTGGCAGTCACTTACAGCGTTCAGGCTAACAGTAGGGGTGGAGGGAGACTGCGCTAATGATTTTAGGAGATTGTAACATGTGTATTTTAATAGTGATCATGTTGAGGAAATCGTTGACAATTGAAATAAGGATATCTAAAGTTTTTGTAAGACCTGAGGCATTGTCTTGTGACAGCCAGAGCGAGAGCACCAGCAGCAGCGAGTACTGTTTGTATAAAGCGTTTATTTTGCATTTTGTTTACGACCTTCCACTAAGGAAGGGATTCTATTTGTGTTTATCTGCTCTGCATAGTAACTAACAGTTCTTGATAAAACTTTACGTAGTTTTCGTGTTAGATTTCTTAGTGTTTTCTTGATCGTTTAGAACAGAAAGCGCCCTAAAACCGTCTTTTGTTTGTTTCGCGGCCGTTAGCCACTAGTCACTTGAATCAGCAGTTGTCTTGTGACAGCCAGAGCGAGAGCACCAGCAGCAGCGAGTACTGTTTGTATGAAGCGTTTTTGTACTTATTTGCTGCGCTTAGCTTTTAAATAGTTTTTCTGGGAAAACCTAGCGTAGTTTTCGCGTCTCGTATTTCAGTGAGTGTTTCTTGATTATCAGAGTAGCTCATCAGAAGATTATCTTGGGAATTTGTCACCGTATAGAGTAGGGTAAACAGTCATGTGTAGGGACTGTGGTTGTTGTGAGCGGACGCAAGGAGAATTGGCCACTCTTCGGGGGCAGGTGGAGGCTTTGTCTGTTAGGCTCATCGAGCTCGAGGCGCAGGCGTCGGCTCGTAGATTGCGTTGGGGCAACTGTGGTGAGACCTATGCCTACTTCGGTGGCCTTGGAATCACATGGAACCCCTGATGTCGCTGCGTCTTCCGGCAGTGAGCATCTTACCGGTCAGCCATCACTCCAGGGTGAATGGCGGACAGTGGTGGGCTCGCGCGTGCCTGGCCGAAAGGCGAAGGTGGGATCTGGCCGCGTGGCAGCTGCCTTACCCCTTTCCAACAGGTACGGGGTGCTTCCTAGTGGTGATGACATCGTTTCCGAGCCACCACAGGATGCCTCGCCTGTTGGGCCAGTGGCCGATTCTCCGGCAAGGTCCCGACAGTCACAGAGGGCGGGCCTATTAGTTATAGGGAGCTCCAACGTTAGGCGGGTTATGGAGCCCCTCAGGAAAATAGCGGGTAGGTCGGGGAAGAATGCCAGTGTGCACTCGGTGTGCTTGCCGGGGGGTCTCGTCCGTAATGTGGAGGAGGCCCTTCCGGCAGCTATTGAACGCACTGGGTGTGACCGGCTGCAGATAGTAGCACATGTCGGAACGAATGACGCCTGCCGCTTGGGTTCTGAGGCCATCCTTGGTTCCTTCCGGCGGCTGGCTGATTTGGTGAAGACAACCAGCATCGCACGCGGAGTGCAAGCTGAGCTTAATATCTGCAGCATAGTGCCCAGAGTCGATCGCGGTCCTCTGGTTTGGAGCCGTGTGGAGGGTCTAAACCAGAGGCTCAGACGACTCTGCGACTATAATGGTTGCAAATTCATCGACCTCCGTTATCGGGTGGAGAACTGTAGGGCCCCCCTAGACAGGTCAGGCGTGCACTACACACCGGAAGCAGCTACTAGGGTAGCAGAGTACGTGTGGCGTGCACACGGGGGTTTTTTAGGTTAGAGGGACCCCCCCTTGGGCGAAACGATAAAATACCTGACGGCTTACCAGAGAGGACATTATCATCGTTGATAAAGAACGTCCGTCCTCAGAGACCAAAAACAGGAAAAGTTAACGTAATATTGGTAAACTGCAGGAGTATCCAGGGCAAGGTTCCTGAATTAGTATCTCTTATTGAAGGAAATAGTGCGCATATAGTATTAGGAACGGAAAGTTGGTTAAAACCGGAAGTGAACAGTAACGAAATCCTAGACACAGAATGGAATATATACCGCAAGGATAGGATAAACGCCAATGGTGGAGGAGTATTTATAGCAGTAAAGAATTCAATAATATCCAGTGAAGTTATTAGCGAATGCGAATGTGAAATAATCTGGGTTAAGTTAAGTATCAAAGGTGGGTCAGATATGATAGTCGGATGCTTCTATAGACCACCTGCATCAGCAACCGTAGTAGTTGAGCGCCTCAGAGAGAACCTGCAGAACGTCGTGAAGAAGTTTCGTGATCATACTATTGTAATAGGGGGAGACTTCAATCTACCAGGTATAGAATGGGATAGTCACACAATCAGAACTGGAGCCAGGGACAGAGACTCTTGTGACATTATCCTGACTGCCTTGTCCGAGAATTACTTCGAGCAGATAGTTAGAGAACCAACTCGTGAAGCTAACGTTTTAGACCTCATAGCAACAAATAGACCGGAACTTTTCGACTCCGTGAATGTAGGAGAGGGTATCAGTGATCATAAGTCAGTGGTTGCATCAATGACTACAAGTGTAATAAGAAATGCCAAGAAAGGAAGGAAAATATATTTGCTTAACAAGAGTGATAGGACACAAATCGCAGAATATCTGAGTGACCACCATCAAACGTTCATTTCTGAGGAAGAGGATGTGGAACAAAAATGGAAAAAATTCAGAAACATCGTCCAGTACGCCTTAGATAAGTTCGTACCGACTAAGGTCCAAAGCGAGGGGAAAGATCCACCGTGGTATAACAATCATGTACGAAAGGTACTACGGAAACAAAGAAACTTCATCATAGGTTTAAGAGTAGTCGAATCATAGCTGATAAGGAAAAGCTGAACGAAGCGAAAAAGAGCGTAAAGAGAGCAATGAGAGAAGCATTCAACGAATTCGAACATAAAACATTGGCGAACAATCTAAACAAGAACCCTAAAAAGTTTTGGTCATATGTAAAATCGGTAAGCGGATCTAAATCCCCTATTCAGTCACTCGTTGACCACGATGGCACCGAAACAGAGGACGACCGAAGAAAGGCAGAAATACTGAATTTAGTGTTCCGAAACTGTTTCACTGCGGAAAATCGTAACACGGTCCCTGACTTCAGCCGTCGCACGGACGCCAAAATGGAAAATTTTGAAATAAACGATATCGGAATTGAAAAACAACTGCTATCACTTAGTAGCGGAAAAGCATCCGGACCAGACGAGATACCCTTAAGATTCTACAGTGATTATGCTAAAGAACTTGCCCCCTTTCTATCAGCAATTTATCGTAGATCGCTGGAAGAACGTGAAGTACCTAGCGACTGGAAGAAAGCGCAGGTCGTTCCCATTTTCAAGAAGGGTCATAAATCAGATGCGAATAATTATAGGCCTATTTCGCTTACGTCAATCTGTTGTAGAATAATGGAACATGTTTTGTGTTCTCGTATTATGACGTTCTTAGATAATACAAATCTCCTTCATCATAACCAACATGGATTCCGCAAACAGAGATCATGTGAAACTCAGCTCGCCCTATTTGCCCAAGAAATTCACAGTGCCGTAGACACTGGCGAGCAGATTGATGCCGTATTCCTGGACTTCAGGAAGGCATTTGATACGGTTCCGCACTTACGTTTAGTGAAAAAAATACGAGCTTACGGAATATCGGACCAGGTTTGTGATTGGATTCAGGATTTCCTAGAAGAAAGAACACAACATGTCATTCTTAACGGTTCAAAATCTGCAGATGTAGAGGTAATTTCGGGAGTACCGCAGGGAAGAGTGATAATACCTTTATTGTTTACAATATACATAAATGACTTAGTTGACAACATCGGTAGCTCCGTGAGGCTATTTGCAGATGACACGGTTGTCTACAAGAAAGTAGCAACATCAGAAGACTCGTACGTATTCCAGGAGGACCTGCAGAGGATTAATGCATGGTGCGACAGCTGGCAGCTTTCCCTAAACGTAGATAAATGTAATATAATGCGCATACATAGGGGCAGAAATCCATTTCAGTACGATTACGCCATAGGTGGTAAATCATTGGAAACGGTAACGACCGTAAAATACTTAGGAGTTACTATCCGGAGCGATCTGAAGTGGAATGATCACATAAAACAAATGGTGGGAAAAGCAGGCGCCAGGTTGAGATTCATAGGAAGAATTCTAAGAAAATGTGACTCATCGACGAAAGAAGTAGCTTACAAAACGCTTGTTCGTCCGATTCTTGAGTATTGCTCATCAGTATGGGACCCTTACCAGGTTGGATTAATAGAAGAGATAGACATGATCCAGCGAAAAGCAGCGCGATTCGTCATGGGGACATTTAGTCAGCGCGAGAGCGTTACGGAGATGCTGAACAAGCTCCAGTGGCGGACACTTCAAGAAGGGCGTTACGCAATACGGAGAGGTTTATTATCGAAATTACGAGAGAGCACATTCCGGGAAGAGATGGGCAACATATTACTACCGCCCACATATATCTCGCGTAATGATCACAACGAAGAGATCCGAGAAATTAGAGCAAATATGGAGACTTACAAGCAGTCGTTCTTCCCACGCACAATTCGTGAATGGAACAGGGAAGGGGGGATCAGATAGTGGTACAATAAGTACCCTCCGCCACACACCGTAAGGTGGCTCGCGGAGTATAGATGTAGATGTAGATTATGTACTTCTCATATAAATTTATTACATTTCAGACCCATTTTTGCTTGATATTATGGCTGTAATTTCTTTTAGGCACTATGAGTTAATGGAAGTTTTGAGATGTCCGATTATGTCTAGGCAAAATGCGAAACTGTCAAACAACTGCATTAACCCTTTAAGGCCAGCGTAACAATGAAATGTATGTCAGTATATACTCTTTGCTAACACTGATCATAAAGCTGCCCACATTCTTATGAATTTCCAAATCCACTGTCAGTTGTGGGGCGATAAATATTCACAATAATGAATCAGCAGTACAAAGACATACATGGTAGTTTCACTGATAAGTCTGAAAAAATATGCAGGAAATTCTCAGTTCCCAAGTCTGTTAGTAAACATATGCCCTTTAGAGGGGGGGGGGGGGGCAACATTTGCCAAAGGACTACAGTTCACAACCAACTTTAGACCACGTGTAGAAATTTTAGACCACATGTAGAAATACACATTTTCAGCCACTCCAGCAGCTTAGTCAATTTCCCGAATTTCATAAAATGCCGCTACAAGCGTATGCAAAGAGTCTACACTAGTTGCCGAACCTGTACTAGGCGTTTCACCCTATGTTCCCTTGACACTGTTTTACCCCGAATACCATCGGTTACGGTAGTAGTGTTTGAAACGGTAGAAATAGTAGCTACATCATCTGCGTCAGGGTCTCCTCCAAATTCTGAATCATTTGCGTGCTCTTATGTAACCTCTTCCCAGTAGTTCGTTATAGGACCAGTCAGAATTTCATCAGCCATAAGACAATCTTCTATACATCATTGTTGTAGTTATAGAAGATATATTCACCGATGCCAGTATGATCCCTCCAACTACAGCAAGAAGCCATAATATGCCTGTTACATTCAAGCGTATGCATAAATTGCTTTCGCCATGTTGCATACACATTCAGTGACCATTATACATGTCCTACATGTGCACCGTCAGTGGACAGAATTCATATTTTCAATTACTATCATTGTCGATATAGTTTATCAATCAATATTACCTCTGTTGTTCATTATTCGTTAGAAACAGTATTTTACAGCATATAATCAGTAAGATTGGGTGTAACTAGGAAACGAATACCAAGATCATTTATTTGAATCCGAAGAAAACTAGCTGTAGATATGCATACAAACATCTCTCTTAAGGATTTTGTTGGAAACTTCACTACATAGGAAGCGTTACTATGAATTACACGCACCGTCGTTTATATCAGAATACGTCAGAAGAGTAAACCCACAGGCGACAAATGGTAGATTAACACAAAAGCAGCTGTCAAGGTGAGTGCCTCAAAGACCATTCGCTTATATACATTCATACCATTAACTCACGTGTTTATTGATATCTCAAGCCCACCATCACTGAACCGTACAAATGGTATTCATGATTATGAGGGAAACTGTTTCGAGTATATTAATCCCAATGAAATAGATTATTTGCAGTGAATAAATTAATTAACAGCATACATGTTACCACTGACAAAGACACTTAGAGAGTTAAAAAGATTGATTACTTTTTGCCGGTTCCTTCTTGTACTCGTTGCATAATTTTGTGAAAAATTTTAAAACTACATTTCGTATCATATTTTTGTTACTCAAAACCCTCCCAGGACAATATCGCGAGACAGAACATATCCACAATTAATGCAGGCATGAAGAGTCATAGCATTGTGGATATTACTGCTGTCAACAGCGTGTATTGCTTGGGTAGCTCAGATGGTGGAGCACTTGCCCGCGATAGGCAAACGTCCCGAGCTCGTGTCTCGATCCGGCTCACAATTTTAATCTGCTGGCAAGTTTCAATAGAGCTTCCGCGCTTTGCGAGTGTCGACGTGTTAAAGGAATACGGAGAGGTTGAGGAACGTGATTCGGAAGTTCGAATTAACTGGCCATTTGGGAATTGCTTCTGAGAAGGACTGACGGCCAGCTGCGACTAAATTATGGAAAAGCAATTGTTGCCATGGCAGAGAATGCTAGACACAATGTGCGATCTTCAGGCAGGGCACAACGGCTGTCAGTCCACGGCACACAGGTCTAAAAGTGCTGCGAACTATTATGAAATTCTATTTATAGTGCATTCCAGACTATCGTGGATGCAGATGGTCGTCACACTGAACAATGTTGGTAGCCTACGAGAACGTAAACATGGCGAGGAATTAACAAATTTTATCGTCTCATGTTGGAATTAAAATGTTTTTCTTTCTAAGGTTTATTCGTTATTTCTCTCTCAGTGTTCTTTGAATCGCTTCGACGAACTTTCATTCTTCTACGATCACTTTTTCTCATGGGGACTCTGTGAAGTAGTGAATATATAATGATAATCACTCTGTACATGTATCATGGAGGAAATGAGTTTTCTGTTGTAAGTGGCAATACAACAAAGAAACAATGAATTAGTCGGCTATACAGGGGCCTCAACTAAAATTATATTACTCAATAGAAAAGCATAATTTCCTGCCAAAACGACTGTTACATTAACGTGACCACCTGTCAAAATTCTGTATGAACATCATTTGCAGCACGGACCACTGCGAGATGTGCTGAAAGAGAGTCAGTGAAGTTCTCGGAAGTACCCACAAGGTTGTGGTACCATGTTGCTCCAGTGCTGTGGCTGTGCTTGATTAATCTCTTGAGGGTCCATGATGCAAACAGCCTGATCAAGGTGGTTTCACAGATTCTTGAATGGGTTCAATTCTGGTGTCTGTTGGGCAGTAGAAAATGTTAAACATATCTATTGTTCTTCGAACCTGCATGAACACTACGCTCTGTGTGACAAGTTGCATTGTTCTGCAGATAGATGCCATCGTGCTGAGGAAAAACAAGCTACATATACGGGTGGGCGTGTGTATTGTGGTAAATAGAGATCTGCACCACTCTGCATTGTTGCCAGATGTATCCAACATGGCGGCGGTGACGTCATCAATGATGGCGGCGTGTGCACTTGGCCACAGTGCTTCACATCACCTACAATGGCGGCCATGACATCATTCAAGATCTCGGATTTTGGAGGGAAGTTAGAATTTTGGCGGGAAGATAGGCCAATTGGACTACTTCCACTAACCCATGTCATCTGACCGCCGCCTCTTCCCAGGGATTGGTGGGAAAAGTACTCGGTCTGTGCTGAACATTAGTCTTCATTACTTTGCATTCACCAGACTTTATTTAATCAGTTTGATGCAGTACACCCATCCAGTGTGCTCACCATGAGATCCACACTCCAACTGGCCTAATATACAGTACCACCTCCAAAGGGCACTCTCATCCATGACATGATCCAAGATGGTGCCATGACATCAGCTGACGACACAAGTACCATTATCCAAGAAGGCGGGAAACAGTGTATTCAACACGGTAACACCACCAGTGAGCACAATCGTCAGTTTCATGACATAACCCTAGATGGTGGGGGAAAATGGCGGGTAATAGTATGGTCGCCATGAGGGACCTAGTACACAGTACTGACACCAGAGGGCACTGTCACACATTCTGTGACATAACCCAAGATGACTGTATGGAGGGGGAAAATGTCTCAGCCAGTGGAGGGCTGCAGGAGAGATGAAGGAGTGTAATTTATTTATATTGGAACAATTTACTTAGGGAGGGATTTGAGACACTGCATTTATCACACTGATACAAAACACACTCTCTGACATGATTGGGGTCACGCAACTGAGCCCACAAACAAGTAAACTACTCCTATATAACGCTCTGCAGACATATAAACAACTCCTAAATTACCAAAATAGTTTCAGTACGGACATCCAAACTCCTCCTAAATAATGCAGTGCACTGATGTGCAGACACGACATCAACTCGTGAACTGCCCAGATAACACGTAGCACAGACTACAGACCTGCTTGCAAAATAATGAAACAGACACACAAACATCATCTGCAGGCACCACCTGCCACTCCCTGTTCACAGGACCTCACAAGAGGCTACCGCACAGGCTCCCAGAAATTGGGATACACCAACACCCATGCCGGTTCAGATCCCACAAGCATGAGGTGGCGACATCCCTTTCATACTTGGTATCTGAGATATTCCTCTCAAAATACGTGTTCACCTAGACACCATTGCTGATGTGACCAGATGGGAGCACAGATACTCCAAGGGCGTGAGCCACCATTGGATGCAATTCAGCGCCAGCCAACACCCTGACACTGCCGCCGATGGCATGCGAAAGTTATTTTGAGTGTTATACTGAAGTCACATGTCTATCTAAATTAACGCCAAGTCATCCTCTGGGCCGCGCGCACGTGTGTTTGCCGCTGCTGGTGTCATCCCTCTCACCACACACGCTCCAGCGAAGTCCTATTTGCAGAGTGACTCACCCTCACAATTGCTGTAGAAAACCGTTCTACAGCTCATGAATCCTAACGAAACATGTGAGACTCGTCTAGCCATGCTTAACTACCAAGCATAACTGACACACTACCGCAAAATGGACTCGTGTAGCGAAAAATATTGCAAATGCATCTAACATGGTTCTCACTCTTATAGTGATATCACATGGCTATGTAAAAATAAAAACCATGTCGAACTCCCAGAAACTTTATAGCGTCCCAGATATAGCTAACATTCGCTTTTTTAAGATCTTTCGTGATGTCTCGTCTTTTATGCATGGAAATTCTTTCTCTAAGAGAACCTGTTTACAAAAATAGCGCAGAATAACATCGAATGCATCCTTCCCCACAGTCCTAACGTGGCACCCCATTCATCACATGTTACCTTTCCAGCCTTCAACACATATAAACGTTTTCACCACTATGTGGAGAATCCTATATCCCAGCACAAAGGATGTCTTGTGAAATGAATGGAACAGTATGATTAGCTCCTAGCGAATTTACCCTCTGTAATATTGATGCTGCCAGTGTGGAAGCGCCATCCACCTTTATTATTTCTATTTCCAGACCAGGCTTTCAGCGGTTATTTTACGCAGATCACCAAATTGTACCAGCAATTAAACCTTACAAACTACCCCACATATCATCAAATACGGAAAGACCCCTACTCAATTACACTGCTCTGCCACCGATGACAGGAGCTTGAATATTAGAACGTGAAACCGATCTCTGACCCATCAATACATCAAGGCATACTGTATCGATCTAGTAAATACTCAGTTTGTATTCTGCACCATATAAATTCAGCCCTTCTACATAATTTGTACATATACCATGAAGACAGACATCACCATACGTATACTCATGGCACTAGATATTTACCGCAATGCAGATCTCTAAGGATGCATTAGTTGCATGACATAGCTCGTGTTCTGCTTGCTACAACCACATGTTCTGGGTGTGTTTTAAAGCACTGTCTACTTGATATCATTAACGGTAAACCTATCTGCCATCAGAGTACTTCCATTACATGTGTGATTAAATGTGACACATTCCTCTAAATGATCTATGATTTATGTGATGTACTCCATCCCCCTGTGGCATCTTAGGTGTAAAATTAAGACTCCAGCTTCATAACTAAGTTAGTGATAAGCGATTGTGAGGCACTGCACTCCACATATATACATTTGCATGACAGATGTGGTGATAACAGGGTTAGTGACGGAATGACTTGTTATTTTCACATGTTGGACACTACTGCTATGACTTTATTTGTTTCCTTGTAAGAGGTATTCCACATTACTAACCACAATTTTATATAGGGCTGATGCTGACATGGTATAATTTCTGAAATGTGATGGGAGGTGAACAGTGGACGCTATAAATCTCGAAAACTATATTAAACTCCTATCACACAGAGCCATTGTTTCAAGGAAGTAGTTTTCTCATTTTACAGTACGATAATTTATCATGGACAAACCAGGAAGACGAATATATGTCACACACCCTGAAATATATTTCCTACATTGGAATATCAACAGCACTACATACCATACGACTGATAGGTCAGGAACACAAGTGATTAGCATTATAGCCTGTTTTAAATGTGGAACGTCGTAGCCTTAGGAGAGCACGTGTTTACATTCTCTCTTACCAATACCGTCGAGGTACTGATCCTAGACACTGGAATAATACTTAAAAATTGATAGCTTGGTTGATTTACGTAAAAATGCATCGAACTCCATCCGCCTGGAGCTCCATTGTGCACCAAAATTAACCATTTCTTGTTCCTCTTAACCATCAGCTATTACATCGCAACACTTTCAAATCTGTTACCATACATCGATGAGGAGTGCTAACTTTCTCGACATGGGCACATCTCGAGAAATCTTGTGCACTTGGATGGGCGAGGACTCGGCAAGCTCCATTCATTCACAAGACACGGAATGTAGCGGACTACTTCTGTTAGATTGTATATTACTTTGGTAATGGTGCTGCATGGCGGGTTGGTCCATTACAGTGTTAGGGGTGTCTTTCTGTGACAAATTTTACCCTCAGACTGTGAGAATTTTTATGATTCCCATCAGCATAGAGATAGGTCGTAAATTAAGCACTATTCTTGTGGTGTTGGAAATATGTAGAGTGCTGTCTTATATAAGTTGATGATGTATGTGTTCGAGAATTAACAATGAACAGACTTACTGCGCAGTCATCTATCAACAGTTGCAATGATACTCACAAAGTGGAGAAGTGTTGGTTTAGCTATGATATCGAAATTGGAAAACACGCTGTCACATCATTGGTCGGTGTTGAAATTAGTGTAAAGGTGCTAAAATTGTTCACAGTATCAACTGTGGTGCGTATTATTTTAGCACAATGACAGTGTCTTTTCCAGCCCATCCGTCCATTGGCATGCTGTAGGTTACAACATAATTATTGACTGACAGCGCTTGTTTGAGCTGGAGAAGGAGTTTTGTGGAGGGCTGACACCTTCTGGATGTGGCTAGCACCAAAACAGTGATCATGTACATGACTGCAGTATGAAGAATGAGTGGAAAAGGAATGCAGAGCCATCAGCTTTCGGTCAATGTAACAGATAGGTTTAAATGTAGTTTGGAAAAAACCCACACCAATGCTGTAAAACATTTCCAATTTCCTTAATTTGTAAATGACTTATATAAAATCATCCAATGTGTGCGGTGTGATATGGTAACAGCAGTAACAATATGATTTACACAGTGCGACATCTAGAGGTAGCCCAGTTGTACTGTCTTCCCTCCAAAATTCAACCTTTCCTCCTGGGGGGCGTGACAGAGGGTGTGATTGTGGCACTTTCCAGTCACCTTGGGTAATGGTACTCTCGTCAGCAGCTGATGTCACGCACCCATTTTGAAAGCTGTCAATAACATCACAGTGTAACTTCTTGGATGACTGTACTTTGGCGTGATGTCCTTGTTGTCTGTGAGAGATCATGGATCAGAACGTCTTAATGAATGACGTCAATCGCGTCATCAGCAGAAGTCACACCAGCTACCTTGAATGATATCAATCACGTCACAGTGCAATGTCTTGGAAAACGGTACTTTGGGGTGATGTCATTGTTGTCTGTGAGAGGCCTTGGATCAGAATGTCTTAATGTCAGTTTAGAACCTGACACATACCACGAAGTCATGGCAGAAAAACTTGTTCAGTAGTGTACACAGCACGTTAGAGCAGAAAAAGTACAATGTTTCAAAATATTGGACAGGGCCTCAGGGGGCGTCTGTTGCAACTTACAGTATAGTCTGCAGGATACAATCATCCTCCTAGAGTACAGGTGATGGAACTTTAAACTAGTCTGTGCAGTTAATAGGATCGTCACATGTGCTCGATGCCTGTGTGCATGTGGTATGTGTTTTGGATATGTGGGAGTAAGAAGATGCAATAAAAATCTTATCTAGTGCTCTATTGGATGAAGTTAGTTGTGCTTATATAGTTTGTAATTTTTCTCTGGTTGAGGGTATAGAATAACGAAGATAGCTTCACTAGTGGATGTATTCCATAAAAGTCTTCTCCATGGGATACAATGCAGGTATTAGCTTGAATGGAGGGACTTGATTCGAAATCCCAGACAGCATTTCTAGCGGATAGTGTGGCACTAGAGATCTGAAAAGCTCCTGTACATTTCTTACGATCTCAATCATCACACCACCGGTTTTTGAACCTTCTCAATCAACCATAGATATATCACCAACCCTCTGACATTGCATTGAGGCAGAATTCATTACAAATACTGGAGAAATATCTAGCGACGCTGCCGTGAGGGGATGCAAATACCTGTTTCACACCCATTAGCTGAATCACTTTCAAAATTCAGCGATTTAATCACGAGGTTCCATCGTGGGCTACGTGTAACCAGACTGCTGATCTGATAATATACACTCCTCCAGTCTCGGTATTTGTCTGGAAAAAACATATTAATTCGAAGGTAATGCCATATCTCGCTTTATATACCCAAAATGGATTTCAACATTGATAGTTGTGTGCAACTTGTAGATCCGAGACTGCTTGTGGCATTATAAAACAGTAGTTGTTGGGGTCGAGTTTTTTAACATCTGGCCCTTTGTAGGACGATTAAACGTATCTTTCTAAGACAGAGTGGTGGCACTCGCAAGAAAAACTTATGAGACATGTCCACGCATTGGTGATTTTCGGTCAGTATTATTTCGCATCGCCAGCGATCAGTTATTGACGAAGTATTATACTTAGTAGTAGGGAGTGCGAGATATATATATATATATATATATATATATATATATATATATATATATATATATATGACCAATTTCTTAGGAGGATGATTCTACCCATGGGTGCCCAGCCTGCAGCGCTGGTGACCTGTGAAGAGGTGATTCACGTTTCCCGTTAACAGTAGAAGCTGTCAAAATGTAGAGGCCTGTTGGTG
This sequence comes from Schistocerca serialis cubense, assembly GCF_023864345.2. Classification (NCBI taxonomy): domain Eukaryota; kingdom Metazoa; phylum Arthropoda; class Insecta; order Orthoptera; family Acrididae; genus Schistocerca; species Schistocerca serialis. The sequence goes on along the minus strand of NC_064639.1, from coordinate 659,113,411 downwards.
AGTAGGAATGTAGATGAATTAACTGTGTTGTCCTCTAGATGACAGAATACCGAATTAATACTTAGTATGTGTTCGATAGCTTTCATGTTCGCAAGGAAATCTGAGAAGATTGAATATGGAGGTGTGTTTGCACTTCGCCTTTATTCCCTCTCATGTAAATTATTCGGTTGAATGCTTCTGCAAATTTCGCGACTTTATTTAGTTGAGAGAAAATCGATTGTGGCGTTTGCGTCTAGCATGTGGAAGACACACTTGCCGGTTCTCTAGACATGAGAAACATCTTAATTCACCTTGTAAATTATATGGATGATTTAGAATGTCCTTCAGCACTGACATTGTGAGTCGCGAGATGAAATATCAATTTCCACTAATGTTTTCTTTTTTCGTGTTTTTGTGTAAATGTTTTCACAGACGTGACAAGTTTGTAGTTAGTCAGTAGTTTACAGCACACCCCACCTATCTAAAGTTCCGGGTTTTCAGATTTGTAGAGAAATAATTTCCAGTCTATAGCTAGGGAATTACATCGCACAAGTGATCGGTAGGATACTGCTGTGTGCTTGATATCGAGAAGTACTGCGAAAATGGTATGATATTCTAGCAAACCAATGCTAAATTAGGTATGTTGTTGTAATCGCAGAGTCTGGAGATGGGTGTAGAAAAGTAAGCAATCAAGCAAGCCCAGAACAGAAACAATAAGCCATTTGTGCCAAGGGGGAAATAAGGCCGAATTTTTACAACTGTTCTGATAGTGACTTCAGATGGTTCAAATGGCCCTAAGCACTATGGGACTTAACATCTGAGGTAAGCAGTCCCCTAGTCTTAGAATTACTTAAACCTATCTGACCTATATACAACACACACATCCATGCCCGAGGCAAGATTCGAACCTGCGACTGTAGTGACAGCGTGGATCCAGACTTAAGGGCATAGAACCGCTCGGCCTGAGGCTTAGGCACTGAGGCACTCTGGTCACGTATTGGATGCCAGCCCAACCTCATGGGAAATATTTACTGCAGTGAGTATATGTACGGTGTAGTCTGTGTCATATGAATTATGTAAAAGGGCTCACTTTGTCTGGCACAGAATACGAATTAAGTGTTGACTTGGTCGATACGGTACATGGTCATATATTGAAGGGTTGGAAATTGGTGTCACGTTCTAATATTCAAGCTCCAGTACTTGGTGGGAGAGTAGTTTAATTGCTGGTGCAATATGGCGATCTGTGTAAAATAACTGCTGAAAGTCTGGTCTTCAAAGACAAAAGAAAGGTGGACGGTGCTTCCACACAGGCAGCATCAGTAATTCAGAGGGCAAATTCGATAAGAGCTAATCACACTGTTCCATTCATTTCACAAAACATCCTTTGTACTGAGGTATAGGAGTCTCTACATAACAGTGAGGACGTTAGCGTATGTTGAAAGCAGGAATGGTAACACATGATGGATGGGGTGCCATGTTAGGACCGCGAAGAAGAAGGCATTCAACGTTATTCTGCACTATTTTTGTAAACCATTTTTGTTAGGACAACAATTTCCTTGCATACAAGCTGACACATCACAGAAGCTCTTACAAAAGCGAGTGGTACCTATTTCTGGCACATCATACAATTTCCAGGAGTCTGTCTTGGTTCTTATTTCTACATATCCATGTGATATTAGTATAAGATTGAGAACATTTTTAGCTTCACTTGCGGTGATTTATAGCTACATGAGCACATTTCGCATTGCTATGTCAGTTAGGTTTGGCAGTTAAGCACAGCTAAATACGTCCTGCATGTTCCATTAGGAATTGTGAACTGTGTAACAATTTTCTGTAGCGTTTGCGAGGGTGAGTCACTTTGCAAATACGTCTTCTCTGGGCCGCATGCAGAGATAGGGATTGCATGAGCAGCAGCAAACACATGTGTGCACAGTCCAGAGGATGACTTGGCAGTTATTTAGATAGACATGTGACATCAGATAACACTCAAATAGTTTTCACATGCCATCAGCATCGTTGTGCGGTTGATGACCCATGCTGGCATGCATCTCATCGTGGCTCTCGCCCTTGGAGCGTCTGCACTCTGCAAATAGGTCTTCACACCCGTCTGGTCACGTCAGCAAAGGTGCCTAGGTGAACACGCCTTTCTAGAAGAATTTATCAGTTACCAAGTATGAAAGGGATGTCACCACCTCATGCTTGCGGGACCTGAACCAGAACCTGTACATCATTTTGCAGGTTGTGCTGGTGCATCCCAATTTCTGGGAGCGTGAGCAGTAGCCTCCTATGTGGTCATGTGAACAGGGGGGCAGTGGGCAGCGCCTGCAGACGTTGTCTGTGTGTCTGTTGTATTATTTTGTGTCCAGGTCTGTAGGCTGAGCTATGTGTTATTTGAGTGTTTACAAGCCGATTTCGTGTCTGCACATCGGTATACTTCACTATTTATCAGGAGTTTGCATGTCTGTATGAAATTATTATAGTAATTTAGGAGTTGGAGTGTGTTATTTAGAAGTAGTTTACAGGTCTGTGGAACATGGGACGTGACCCCCCTAGCAAGTCAGAACTTGTCATTTGTATCAGTGTGATTAATATAATATCTCTAATCCTCCCTAGATAAATTGCTCCAAGATAAATTAAGTACTCTCCTTCCTCTCTCCAGCAGCCCTGTCCAGGCTGAATCAATTTCTCCTCCAGACAGTCATCTTGGGTTATGGCGTGGAGTGGATGACAGTGTTCTCTGGTGCCAGTACTGTGTACTAGGTCTAGACCTCTTGCTGACCACACTGTTTCCCACCATTTTCTCCCACCATCTTGTGTTACTTCATGGAACTCATGACAGCACACCCTGGTGGTGGTACTGTGTACTAGATCGTGATGTCATTTCGAACACACTGTTTCCTACCATCTTGGATGATGGTACTTGCATCATCAACTGATGTCATGACGCCATCATGGATTATGTCTTGAATGAGAGCGCCCTCTGGGGGTGGTACTGTGTACTAGGCCAGTTAGTGCCCAGACCTCATGGTGAGCACCCTGGATGGCTGTACTGCATCAAATTATTTAAATAAAGACTAGTGAATGCAAAGTAATAAAAGCTAATGTCCAGCACAGACTGAGTCCTTTTCCCACCAATCCCTAGGAAAAGGTGGTGGTCAGTTAACTTATGCTAGTGTAGGTAGCCCAAGCATTCTCTCTTTCCTCCCATTTTCTTATGTTAGTAGAGATAGCCCTTGTGACCTTTCTTTACCGCCAAATTCAAACTTCGCACCAATCCCTAGGAAGACGTGGCGGTTGGATGACTTGGCTTAGTGGAGGATGCCCAATTGACCTATCTTACCGCTTTCTTAGGTTTGTAGAAGTGTGCTGCATTATCTTGATGGAATTCGAATTTCCCATCTTTTTTTGGGATAGTGGGTTAGGTTAGTGGAGGTAGCCCAGTTGATCTATCTTCCTGCCAAAATTCAAACTTCCTGCCAGATTCCGCTATCTTTAATGACGTCAGTGCCGCCATCTTGGGTGAAGTCATGTACTGTTGTGAAGTCTACACCCTGCGGTCTTGGATGATGTCATTGCAGCCATCTTGGATACATCTGGCAAACAATGCAGAGTGGCGCAGTACCGTCTTTGCCCCAACACTGACGTGGTCCCCAAGGATAGCTTAATACTTGTTCTGATGCAATGTAGCTTCCTCCATGATGAGGTCGCCCATGAAATGCCATGCAACATTCTGCTGACAGTAAATCTCCGTCTTCCAGCCTCGACCCTTCCGACGATTGTTGCAAGATGTTTACTTTGAGGCGTTTCACGCCTTATACGCCAACAGGCATCTGTAATCTGAAACAGGCACCTGACGCCACTGAGTGGACGTTTAGTTGCGATACTGGAGTGCAAATTCCAGCCTTTGTCGCCGATGAACAACTGTCAGCATGGGTGAATGAAAAGATGCCTGCTGCGGAACCGCATACGGTCGTCGAGGTGATACTATTTGTTGATCAGGACAGTCAGTTGCTGAGGAGTTGCCGGTGTATTCACAGGACACACCTCCGCATCCTTCGTTCACCCCTATCATCTGAGGCCCGTGGTGCAATATATTTACCTCAGGGCCAGTTTTAGATTGCGCCATTTTCCAATGCACGTTATATTTTAACCATGACGGCAAACGAGTAGTCTACAAACATTACCGTTTCGGAAATGTACTCACATTCGTGCCTAAAGCCTATCATTATGCCCTTTTAGACCTCTGTTAAATCGCTTAACCCACTTCTAGTGCTGCTACCTGCTGTGCATGAGTTGTTATTGTCCTTGATGTCGAATGTAGGCGGTGGTCACACTAATGTCACTGGACTATACTGTATATATATACGCCTCTGTGTGTGTGTGTGTGTGTGTGTGTGTGTGTGTGTGTGTGTGTGTATGAGCTTGGTGTTCAATTTCCTCTCGACAGCACCAGAGCCTCGCATTACTGAAACAATAACAACTTTTAACAAAAATACTTTAACATAAACAAACCTTGCGTTGAGCACGCTTCAACAACTTGGCTCCCATATTCACATAGCTAAACTCACCTATCTGTATATCCACATAAAATTGTTTATAACGGATACATACGTTGTCGATATTTGCATTTGGCACTACACTGTACATTTGAGAAAACTGTCGTTGGGTGACACTCTCAACTTGTCACTTACGACATACATTGGCATTTATTATGAATGAGTTCACTTAATACATAATTGCATTGACATAAAGATAAAAAAATTATAGAACAAGTCTTAATTTTACTTCACATCCTTTCGTGAATAGTAAATCTTTAGATTCTCCATTTGATGTACTCCGTAATACTTTTCAGTATTTGGCCTTTCCGACTCCACAGAATATGGAAGAATGATCTTCCCATTATGAAACTCCTCTGAGTAAAATTAACTACACTTATTGGTGTTATCTTTTATGGTCGATGATTTTATATAGAAGTGTACGACAATATAGTTTCTGATTTTGTAAGTCATGAAACCAACAACACAATCGCGTACCCTCATTTGTGCACGATTTTTAAGCCAGAGAAAGCCCAAATGTTGACCTTGCCCATCAATATCATCAAAGAAACTGCATCTAACCACCACCACTTGTGACTATGGCACTGGCTACACCGAAAACTAACAGTCCACAACCTTTTGTTAGTGAGCGAATATTCATTTATTTCAAATGGCTACAGGTTCAATGAAGTATAATATTACGGACACATGAGAAAAGACAAAATCCGTTTTTCTTCATACATGAGACATAAAAAACTGAAGTTTATGAAATTAATATCTTTGTGTTGTTTCATCGTTAACTTAAGTACATTAAATAGTGTATCGTTTCATTAACTGATTAAATCTGAGGACCAAGCAGGAAACAAGCAAAATCTAAATATGTCTTACAGAAAACGGTCACTTCTGGTCAGCACAGCCTGTAAGCTGGACAGCAAGTGTTACATTTCTGACGTGTAAAGGCCGGTGGCTGTGCTATACTTCGAATCCTCCAGAACGTTATCTTTCAACAAGATAACGGCAGATAACACGTTTCCCTTGCTGTCTTGTCTTAAATTATCGTTGAAGATACACCCCCAAAAAGAAACGATTTTAGTATTAAGTGAATTGTGCTGCCACTTACTGCCAGGTACTCCATATCAACGGCCTCAGTAGTCATTACACATCGTGAGGGAGCAGAATGGGGCGCTCTGCGGAACTCACGGGATTCGAACGTGGTCAGGTGATTGGGTGTCACTTGTGTCATACGTCTGTACGCGAGATTTCCACACTCCTAAACATCCCTAGGTCCAATGTTTCCGATATGATAAGTGGAAACGTGAAGGGACACGTACAGCACAAAAGCGTACAGGTCGATCTCGTCTGTTGACTGGCAGACACCGCCGATAGTTGAAGAGAGTCGTAATGTGTAATGGGCAGACATCTACCCAGACCATCACACAGGAATTTCAAACTGCATCAAGATCCACTGCAAGTACTATGACAGAAAAGCGAGAGGTGAGAAAGCTTCGATTCCGTGGTCGAGCGGCTGCTCATAAGACACGCATCACGCCAGTAGATACAAAACGAAGATTGTATTGGTGTAAGGAGCGTAAACATTGGAAGACTGAACATTGGAAAATCGTTGTGTGGAGTGACGAATCACGGCACACAATGTGTGGGTATGACGAATGCCTGGTAAGCATCATCTGGCAACAAGTGTAGTACCAAAAGTAAAATTCTGGGGCGGTGGTGTTGTGGTCGTGGTTTTCATGGAGGGGTCTTGCACTCCTCGTGGTCTTGTGTGGCACTAACACAACACCGGCGCACATTGATGTTTAAAGTACTTTCTTGCTTCTCACTGTTGAAGAGCAATTCGGAGTTGTCGATTCCATTTTTCAACACGATCGAGCACCTGTTCGTAATGCACGGCCTTTGGCGGAGTGATTACACGACAATAACATCCCTGTAATGGACTGGTCAGCACAGAGTCCTGACCTGAATCCTATAGAACACCTTTGGGATGTTTTGGGACGCCGACTTCGTGTGTGTGTATTGGGGCTAATGAGCGCTCAACGTCGAGGTCATCAGCACCCGCCGACTTCGTGCCAACCTCACCTACCGACATCGATACCTCTCCTCAGTGCAGCATTGTGTGAAGAATGGGCTGCTTTCCGCAAGAAACCTTCCAGCACCTGATTAAACGTAGGTCTGCGAGAGTGGAAACTGTCATCAAGGCTAAGGATGGGCCACCAACATGTTGAATATCAGCATTACCGATGGAGCGCGCCACGAACTTGTAAAACATCTCCAGCCTTCCAGATATTCACTGGGATCATCTGCTGTAGGTTCCTTGAGAAACTGCGACCGTGCTATTGGCGAGGCAGTAAGGTTAATGATCTCTCTTAGAGAGCTGAATCAGCGTGAAGGGAAGTACCGCATGTCTTTTGGAGGTAAGTGCGACTCGACGCCAGTTTGGGCTATAGCTATTGAAAAAGGAAGAGAGAAAGGTTCGGTTCGTACCGTGACATCAGGTTCATTAGAGACGGAGCACAAGCTCAGATTGTGTCAAAGATGGGGAAGGTCGTACCCTCTCAAAGGATGAGCCCGGCATTTGCCTGAAGCGATTTTAGGGATATCAAGGAGAACCTAAATCTAGATGGCTGGAACGGGTTTGAACCGTCGTCCTGCTGAATGCGGAGCCGGTGTGCCGACCACTGCGCCGAAGCCAGTATAGCTCTCAGAGGCAGCAGAGAAGTGTAATAAACTTTTCATTGTTTACAATTCTAGATCAGCTACAAAATTAATCCTATATTCTTCCTACAGTATTGTATAAGTACAATACGTTATTTTCGTGTTTTGGCATGCTTGTCGCTGTTTAAATTTTGAAGCGAACGCAATGTACAGAAAAGCAGCGACGATTGCCTGTTAAGAGAGAGTGAGTGGCAGCACGTGTAACAGTAACAGGCTATGTAATTACGAACGTCAGCTACTGTTGCTACGGGAGCAGGAGGCGGCGTCTGAACGAGCGGGGGCAGAGAGCACGCTGGATGGTCCTCTCCGCCCCCGCTCGCCCCACCACTTTACGGTTATGGCAGTTTTACGGCCCGCGATGAGGGACGGAATCAGCGCCGTTAATGAAACGGCGCTACTTCCGACTGGCCGGGTGGGCGGCGTGCTGGCGCCGGCGGCTGCCGCTCAGCTCCAGCGGACATAACACCACGTCCCGTCTCTCCAGGCAACTGCATAGTGGCTGTGCTAAACGTTGTATGGCTCACGCTGACTAACGTTCGCCAGTGAATGATGACACACATGTTCATTAATCGCGTATTGGTTACCTGCGTCTTGTTAGTGAGCCCACAATTTAACATGCTTTGGATCAGCAACAACCTTGCCGCAGTGGATGCACCGGTTCCTGTGAGATCACCGAAGTTAAGCGCTGTCGGGCGTGGTCGACACTGGATGGGTGACCATCCAGGCCGCCATGCGCTGTTGCCATTTTTCGGGGTGCACTCAGCCTCGTGATGCCAACTGAGGAGCAACTCGACCGATAAGTAGCGGCTTCGGTGAAGAATACCATCTTACGACCAGGATAGCGGTGTGCTGATTCCACGTCCCTCCTAACCGCATCCTCCACGAGGATGACACGGCGGTCGGATGGTCCCGGTCGGCCGCCCGTGGGCTGAGGACGAAGTGCTTTAAGAAGTTCGGATACCTACAGAGCCATGCGCCATTGGTGCCTTCTCGTATATACGAACGAGTGCTACTTTCTGTCAGTCATGTGACAGACCAGGAGATAACGTGAATGGAACGTTAAAACTGGTTGCCTAATAAAACACTAGCAAAATAACGATTGTTAGTACACTATTATTATTCGAGTATATCATCGAGCAGCTGTTGTCGGATGATCCAGAGCTCTTGATGGAATTTCATTTACACAGCTTAATCAGTGGGTGGAAGGAGGAACCTATAAATGTTATAAAAATGCCTGTATGTATGTATGTTCCACATTTCCTGACCAACTTCATCAATTCCAACCAGAGGTGGTACACATATCACCTACTGTGAGGAAGGAATCGCAGATAGGTTAAGAACCATCTATCTATCAAAGGAGTTGGGGGCGAAAAAGAAGTGTAGCACATAACTTACGAATGCACAGACTGTAATGATTCAGTATTTTGAAAATGACTTACTGGTTTGCAATAAACTTCGCACGTAATTTCAAAGCCTGCCGAAATTTTTTCTCGTTGACAACCCCAACAAAATGATGAAAAGAGAAAAGTTTACCATTTACTACATTCTCGCTATTCGTGCAGTGATACTGCCACATCAGGTACGAAGTTTTAATTTTATTACTTATTATATTCATGACACGTTTTGCAGACTGTATTCACATACACCGCTGACTGTACCTGCAAAATTCCATCTGTGTACGACACCCACTTAAGGAGATATGGCGCCATAAACACTAAGATGCGTGAAAAAGTGTCGCATCATGCATGATGTTTCAATTTATTATTTCTTTACTACTAACTCTGTTCATAATACATTTCACAGTATGTACGTATACTGTTCCGGCGTAACGACAAGCGCCGGCATGACGGTCAAGAACGTTAAAGCAGAAAGGGCTGTGAGACGACGTCAGCCAATAGCACACTGACCGTCCCCCCCCCCCCCACCCCCCCATAGGACGACAACGGGACAGTAGCGACATCTAAACGAATAGGACATTAGCGCCGCGCCGCCTGGCCGCGGCCCAGCTGAAGACGTGCCGTTCTACGAAGGCTACAGCAGTGACATAGGACCTGTATTGTTTCCCTTGTATTACGAATTGCATGTACTGAAGAGCCTTCTTATTTGTCTGTCGCCGATTGCTTGCAACACTTCTGTATTTCACAAAGTTACGTATTGTAATCTTTTCCTGTTGTACTAAACTTCAAGATACTATTTGCTTTAATTGTTGTCTAGCGATGCAAGAAACGGTTTGTAACGTCCCACATTTTAGTGAGTAGTTAAAATGGTTTAAATACCTGTGAATACTTAGCCTTCGGTGCCCCTCGACGACTACATACTAAGCTAAATATGCTTGGTCAGTAAATACAGGCTACCATAATAGATTTCACTAAAATTATGTAGGTCACAACTGAAGTAAAGTAAGTACATAGATTTATTCACTTCAAAACCTGTATCTTATTACCTCATGATCAATCTTCGGTGTAATAAGCCTCGTTGTTACAGCTAACCTATGGTAGCACATACTACAGAGGTGATATTAAATAGTTCAGATGCTGTAATTTGGTATAAATGCCTGTGTGAGGTCAATTGCATTGTTCAACACTAATACTCAACAGAGTATGAATTAAAGTCACATATCATTCAGCATTTTGCAATATTAAATCAAACTGTTTAACACTCCAAAATAATCTGTCACTGCACTGTTCTAATACGCTGTTTTAGACAATGTCCAACATACAAGTTGCTCTATTGTAAATCCAAACCTGAATCACGCACCGAGAACTTATCTCAACTGCATGCACTGATCTGTCCTCTAGTGGGTCCAACACTCATCTGCCCTAACAATACTCGAGGCCATATATTTATACTTTCCCTACAATGTAATACTGGTTATAATAATGCAAAACATATTTTGTAATATGAAATAGTTTAACAACATTATCAAACACTCTATAATAATCCGTACTTTCCGAGAACAAGTTTAAGATATTTACTAAAGACATAAAAGACACATTAATATTGAAATTGCAGAAATAAGCATTCTAACAATGCTAAACGTTCAATTATCTATATTTTGCTAATTAGGATAGAGATTTAATTCCTACCATTTACAGACGATGAGAACAAAATATATTGTTCTTCTATCCAAACATTTTCCATATATTAATTTCCTGACTCTGATATTGATTGTTTATGGTACAAAGGATATTGTAACTGCTATTGTTTTGTATTGCTATTATGTTTCTAAAAGACTTTTTCCTATTATCGAAAAGTAATTGAATTTAATTGTAGCTAGAGCTATAACAGTATTAATCTAGTAATACATAAAGCAAGGATGGTTACCATAAGCCTGGAATGTTAAAAGGTTTCCTGGGTATCCTATATTAGACGAGTGGGGAGGACACAACATATACCACTGGAAGTACCTGCAAGAAAATGTAATTGCAAAGCACATAGCTCAGGAGATATAACGATATAAATATTGACCTGCATGAAATTGAAACTGCAGAGTGACATTCGCTAGAGATGCAGGTGAGATATGTGTACAAATATGTGCTACATATGCACAATATATGTGAAACACATATGTGCATATTCGGTCAAAGGCACAGGTATAGAGCGCATCCTAAACCCATGGAACAATTTAAACGAAATTTTGTTCACATAGTTGTTACGATTTGGAGAAGAAAATTGCAAGGGTATGTAACACCACCTTCCTATTTGGGGTGGAACAATTTAAACGAAATTTTGTTCATATAGTAGCTACGAATTGGAGAAAAGAATAGCAGGGGTACATAACACCTTCTTCTTATTGGGGGTGAGTGTGATAATGCATAGAGAAAGAGGGGAGAAGGAGATGGACAGACTGTGAGGGTTAAGTAGGAGATTGACACAGATAGGTGCAGGAGCAGATGGATAGAGAGGGAGGGGGTGGGGAAAAGGTGAGGTAGGTGGAAGAGGAGGAGTGGACAGATAAAGGAAGCAGTAGAAGAACGGAGGGAAGAGGGGAAAACTGGCACATAAAGAGAAGAGGAGGAGATGGACAGAGGGAGGGGAGAGGAGGAAATTGACAGAGGTAGGAAAGTGGAGAAAAGGAAACAGTAGAAGGGGAGAAGGAGATGGACAATGAGAGATTGGGTAAGATTCGATGGTCAGGGAGGGTTGGAGATGGTATTAGAGGATGGGAGGAGGCGGACAGAGGGGGAAGGAGCAATTGTAGAGTAGGGGTGGGGGCGTGTAGTAACAGACACAGAGAGGAGAGAGAGGAGAAGGTGTGGAGAAAGAGAGGGGAATGAGGAGATATAGAAAAATGTAATAAATATATATCAAGGTAACATCGGGTACTCAGTTGTTATTTCTATATTCAATCACATAATTGTTTGGGCTGTGCACTAATCAATTTTGGATTTGCTTCTTTGTGTTTAACTTCTGTCGCTTCCAGACATCCTTCATTTTTTGAGCTCATCTTTCCTTTTCCTCTTGCATTCACTCTCTTTCTTTTGCAGGCCTCTTTCTGCCATAAATCCTGCCACTCGTGTTGCTTCTCTAAAACATATTCTCTTACATGTTATACCTATTGTATTTCCTGTGTTTTCCGCTTGGGTATAGCATAGGTAGTGTTTCATTAAATAAGCCTTTTGTGAAAGTAGCTCCATATTTTCATTTGGATAGGGTTTCATAGTTTTTTTCAAGGCCTTACATTTTTGGAAAACGGTGCTACAGCGATGTCTTATTTGCAAAATTTCGGTTTTAATAGTCTTAACCACAATGAAGCATAAAATTATAATTTGTTAACAACGAGACTACCTTGGCTGATTGCCATCTTCAGTTCCAGCTTACTAAAGATTGAGTATCTATGTACAATCCTGGCTGTAACACCACCATTACTATGTGTAGCTCAGAAACATGCTCACTAAGGAATGTGACCCAAATACAGTTTTGGCCATACCACGATTACGAAGTATAAAACTCGTCAGATCCCCTCTTTACTTCAAGGTCTGCCATCACTGACTCGCAGAAAATGGTTTACCATCAATTCTAAAATGTCCTTAACTGGTTTCATCTGGTTCTGAGATAAACTGGAGCCAATCAATATTCAAATTAACATTAACAAGGTGTTAGAAGTATTTTACATAAGCAAAGTAGACTTTTGCTACAAAAAGATTACTGGGTATATTAACGTTTTGATTAAGAGCTAATTTAAAGTTTAGCTCCATTTACACTGATTTACCCTCCCTAGATTTCAAGTTTAAAAGAATCTGATTCCTTTGGCACTTTACACAAAATTCCTTTTCCTATACACTTTCTTTTGTAACATATTCTCAAAAGCATTGACGTTTGAAAAAGACGTTTAATAATTTAGATCGACAATTTCAAAATGAAATTGTTGTAAAACTTTAAAGAATTGTTTCATAGTTGAAGTTTCTACAGGACTCATCATATTTATCAACACTCGTCTTCTCGAGCTGGACCCAAATGGGACACATGATCTGGCAAATATTAAACGTTTACAAAAATATATAATTAAGCTTTCTGCTATTGTCTTTTGTGGCTAATGAATTAGTATAGACGTGTTGGGCAGCATAAAAAGGAACTTAATAATTTTTTATTAGTTCTCCCGAAGGAAGCTTCATGGTTGCTGCGGTTTCCCGAGCGTGAATTGCGACTTCCGTAGCTCCGGATCGACGTTTAGCCGAAGTTATCTGCACTGTCATCTTGGTTGAGTCCACAGGTCGACGATGGCAACGCGGACGTTCCTAAGCTCACGAAACGGCCGAATCTGCCGTTGTACCACAGATCTCTCCCACACAACGGCCTCCCATAATTCATCAGAATGAGTCGTTTTAGAACCTCTGAAAATTTACAGTGAAATTCATAGAACTGGAATTGACAAATGTGTATTTATCAATACTCTCCAGGTGACTTCATAAGCCACTTGGCATTCGGCACTTCAGTGCAATGCACACTTTTCTAAGTAACCTTGGTTTAGCATTTATTGACTGATCCAAAACGGATTGTCTAAAAAAGAGGCCAAGCCTAGGTACCCTTTCATCACTTTCTTTGCTCTAGGAATGATAAACTTTTTATCACTCACCTCACAAATCTTCTCTTTATATGACAAAATCTCCTTTTAATTTATTAGATGCCACAAATGTCTGATCTATCAACATCCAAAATTAGATTATTACAGTTCTTCTCCAACTGTTAACTGCAAAGAGGCTTTTAATAGTCTTTCTAATTAAGTTACATGCTATTGCCACGTAATTTCCACTTTCAGAAAATGATTGACAAATCGGGTTAAATGAGTCCTAAGTCCAGGACTTGTACAAAATCTAAGACAGCTAAGAACACCCTTAATTTAAATTGAGTCCAAATGGCAGACCAGTAAACTGATAGGACGTCCTCTCACAAAGATACACAATAAATTTCTGTGACTCAGCTACTAATGCAACCTACCAATAAGAAAATCATAGATCTGTCGATTACTCATGAGGTACTTTACATTGAGAATTTCTGTATCAGTTCATCTACATTTTCTGGATGTGTTCTTAGAGTTATAACTACCTGATTAAGTCCCTGACCATTGAGGGATAACCTTACTTTCCCCCTGATTTAGGAACGATCAGAAGTGGGGTGCAGTACAGACTGTTCGAAAGTTCCATCAGTTTCTGGTCTACTAATCTATATATCGCCTTTTCTACTGCTTTCTTCTGTAGACATGGAATGAATCAGAGACTATTGCAGTATATATTATGGGGAGTGATATCTAGACAAACCTAACCTTTTCTCGCTCTAGGTTCCTCGTCAAACATAGAAAAATATTTATTTATTAGTCGGGATAGCCATTTTCTTTGACTTTTGGACATATTATCCGGTTCCTCTACTTTTGTCTGGACCTGGGGTTTCACTCCCAAATCCTTTGTACATTAATTCAGTGTCAGTATTGATTTCCCTTTGACATTTATCACGCAATTTATGCAAAGTGCTAGGAAATATTTACCATGGCTATCTTCTTTCAGTAGTAAATCATTACAATCTAAGCACACCCTACCAAGAACGTGACATTGGCCAGGGAGAAGTCTATTTTGTGTACGTATCAGTTATAAACTCAAGGCCTGTTACACGGATTGCTATTAATCCTTCTACTACTAGAAATGTGCAATTAATGGCAACCTTTTCGCTTCCTAGCTTCTCAGTGCAGCTATAATGTTACATTTTTAGTTAAGCTGCAAAGAGCTCCAGGGATTCTGCAGTTGCACACGAAATATAGGTATCATTGTCCTCTCTGATTTTTTTTCGGGAAAAATTGCAGGAAAAGATACTAAATGCTTCACTAGTGTCCAGAATAACTGTCATAACTTTTTATTACATTTATCTATATCAGAGCAGACTTCTTTCATCATTATATTTCATGAATTGAACACTATTACCAGAGTCCCTACTCCTTCCCATGACTGACATTTACACTGCTAGATATGGCAATGTCTAAGTTAAATATCTCTGTTCCTTTGTATAATGGTTTTCATTCGACAGTCACTGCAACTACAGGTTATGTAATTATAGGGGGTTGATATTTCAATCTTCATTGGTCAGTTGGGTTAGATGGCTGTATTGCCACTACCTATATTTATTTGCTGGTTGTGGCATCGCATTACATTACCACTGCAAATTCAGATTGTTCACATATAACTTGTGTTAAGTTGCGAGTCCTTTTTGTTTGTTATGGTTCTATCTGAAATTGTTTCCATTGCCATTCCCTTCCTTCCTACTCTGACATGCTGTTCGCTGGAATTACTTGGGCGACTCACATTTTTTGTTTTATATTAGTAATAAGCCATGAATATTGATTATTCGTAGTCCTGCAACTCGATATCATTAATATCTTTAAGTGGCTTTTAACTCCTCATCGAATAAATCAATGGAATGAAGTACTGTCATGAATTCTTCTACATTCGATTCAGAGGTTTGCCACAGTTTTTCCTAATCTGAACTGGCAATCTCGCACTGAGTATGTAAATGGCATCAGCTCATCCCTGTTATGTGTTTTGTTGAAATATTTTTCAAAGTACTGTCTGAGAAAGAAAAGGATTCAGGATTGAATACCTCTTTTCATTTTCTCTTCTGCAGTCCTTTCGACAAATACTTTGCAAGGAAAGCTGAACAAGAAGCTATTTTTCAGTAGCTCGTACGGCTTCATCACTGCCCCTGTTAACATAGCTGATTTTCTCTACTTCTGCCCTTGTCTGTGGTAATACTCCTTGAAATCCTCGAATGAATATAACTGGGTAGACTGACCATTTGTCTGGGACGTAGACCTGAAATTGTCTATGCTTCAGCTATCTTCTCTCCATAATTATTGTTGCATAGGACGTGACTGCTGCAGTTCCGTTCAGTGATAGGTGTACATTCTTACTGTGATATCCCGAAGCTCGACTCGTGTTTGAAATCAATGTAGGTCAAGGTATTTCAGTATGGCAAGCCTGTACCTCCCCATGAACGTCACTTAATTCCTTATTAACTGTCAATACTTTCTCTTTTATACCTCCCAATTGTTCTTTAAAGTCTTGTTTTATGCGTCATCTTGTATTCTACTTTCAGCAGGTTGTCCATGTTCATCAACATACTGAACCATCTGCTCGTCATTCACCTTTGTCCACTTCAACAGCTCCACGGATAATTGATCGTTTATTTGGGGCTGCTTTTCTAGGGATATATTTATTACATGTTCGGAAAACTGACTCAGAGTTTCCTTTAACGATTCATGTCTTTCAAAGATTTCACTGACTTCAGTTGTGTGGTTTCTCAAAGCCTCAAGAATCTCTTCCTGTACTTATTTTAATTATACTATTTTATCAGTTAAACTGCCTACTTGATTAGGAACCAATGTTACTTGACTTACAACGGCCGACAGATCTTCCCTGGTAGGCATCGATGCTTGCTACCATATAATCTCCACGAAGAAGATGTTTTCTTATGGTTCTAATGTTGGCACCTCCGATTCTACGATCTCTTCATCTTCCTTACCCTTATCTACATTCATTCGATCCGTTTGTATTCGTGCGTAGACCCTAGCATAACACATAAAATATATTCTGATCCAAATATGAAATCCCTTTATACAAGTACAAAAATAATTCAATGTTCAAGACACTCCAACAGGGTATCTAGTTTGTAGATTGCCCCTAGCAAAACACTAATTGATTGTTCTACTAAGAATTATACTACAATTTAGATACTGGCAGTTACCACTGTGCCTTGGTACTAGTTAGAGACAAGCTGTGGAATCTGGTAAAAGTAGATCTCACTTGTCTATCTTGTCGTGATAAGAAATTCGTTTGTGGTGGATCAGACACCAAAATGGATTACTCCACCAGACTTTCAAATCTTTACGTGCTACAAAATACGACAAATAGCTAAATAACACAAAAAATGAGCGTAGAATAAAACAGTAATACAACCCTACAGTAACAAAATCCTCTTGTCCTACTAGTCGACAGTTTGATATGATATAATCATCAAGACCCTGACTAAGGCTGACTTCGTTCTCTACAGTCTGAATTTCGTAGTGCTTGGTGGCATAATTTTGGACCTTTTTGGTTTTGTTATTTCTCCAGTTCACTCTTCTGTTGAAATAAACTTAAGATAATTTTAATTGCAGAGTTCACACATAAAAGCAAAGAGACTCATAACTATAGCTGGGATGAAACTGCTCATTGAGCCAAGGTGTATTAATCGTCGATGAGTAATGCACAGCCGTCGTTTGTGTTTAAAAGCCGTGCTGCAGGTGTTAGCTCTGCAGTCACCACACATTTCAGATATGAGACACGATTATCTGATTGTAAGTAATCGTACAATCATTCTTGTTAAATATCAGCCACATACGAACAATTACTAGTTTTTATCAAATAACGACTGCCTTAAGTCAACCTTCTTCCAACAACATGTAGGAACAAGGGAGAAGAGTAATCGTAATTTCTGAAGCACACTCTAACGGTCACACAGCTTCCAGTGCCATGAACAATCCTAGCTACCCTTCATTAAATAATGTCTCTGGAACGACTTTTATCATACGACATATCGGTCACTGCAGGTGTTAGCTCTGCAGTCACCACACATTTCAGATATGAGACACGATTATCTGATTGTAAGTAATCGTACAATCATTCTTGTTAAATATCAGCCACATACGAACAATTACTAGTTTTTATCAAATAACGACTGCCTTAAGTCAACCTTCTTCCAACAACATGTAGGAACAAGGGAGAAGAGTAATCGTAATTTCTGAAGCACACTCTAACGGTCACACAGCTTCCAGTGCCATGAACAATCCTAGCTACCCTTCATTAAATAATGTCTCTGGAACGACTTTTATCATACGACATATCGGTCACTGCACTACAGTAAACAGTACCAATATGTTCCAAAAATTAGCATTCAAAATGCGAATTTTGAGGGGATCATTTCTCGGGTGCTATGGACCACAGTGGTCAAGTGTTTCGAACGGCCCTTGGCCTTGAGATTATTTATATACCTACCGGAAGAAAGGATATACTTATCTGTGCTACAATACAGGTTCGAAATTTAAACGTTACACACTTCCTCCAACGCAGGCAAATTGGCATATCGGTTGGTTCCCTTACGTTAGGCGTGGTGTGGACTGGACATTAGGCGCCTTATGAAAGCACCATTTGTTCGTGGTCGGTTGCTGAGAAATCCCAAGAAAAGGATTTTTGCGATACAAGAAGTACGTATTGGTGGGATGGACACTTCTGTAATTTCTATTCATCGCAGATGATATCTTCACGATACAGTCTTAAGATTATATTCTAATACCCAGAGGCTCAAGGTTACTGTACATATGCAGAAAAGAGTAAAAATTTGTGTTTAGCCATATTTGAACCCGATGCCACAATTATCTAATTAGCTCACACTAACACATTGCTTAAATTTTAAATGTATATTCCACAGAAACTTAGAAACGTCATTTTCATGTTTTCGAAAATCTTATCAAGATACACCTGCAAAAATATGATTTTTGGGTGACAAAGTTACTATTTACGTTATAAATTCTGTTCACGGCAAATCATCGGAACCTTTACAATTGATGTTCTCGGGGAACCTTGCAAGTCTTTTCGTATCGTTATCCGCTACCGAGATCCAAAGGTTTAAAGTTACCGTATGAGGCGTAAATGTAGCTTTAACTGATGCAGTGAAAACATTACAAGGTTCCTAGGATCTTCGCAAGGGTTCTGAGGCCAGCACACTATGTTGTTAGTCAGCTTTTTTTTCTACAGTAATAATTTATCACATACTGTCTCTGTACAGTGGGAACTTCACACGTAGCCTTTGCAAATATTCCCCAATGATGTTAGTATGTTAATACTGACTCTCTACCATTTTAACCAAATGTAAATGTTCTCCTAGCTTTCTTGAGGTGATCATTGTCTCTGTAATAGCGTCAAGGTCGCAGTCTCTCTCTTAGTGGTGGCACTATTGAAAGTTCGGATCTATTTGTAAATAGAAGATCAAGACTTTCTGTCATGTGTCAGTTGTCGGATTAGTTATTCCAGACAGTTGTCATATAAAGTTTTCTTATTACCTTGCAGTACCGTTTCTCCTTAGTGACGTTAATGTATGACTAGTTATCGCAGTCGAACTTGTTTCACGTATGCTCATTTTAAGTCCGCCGGCCCAGTTATTCTTGCCAATATTCGAAAATTCTTAATTGTATCCATTTTGGATTCGCTAGACCGAGTGCTTCTGTTTGTCACTGTAAGAAAATCTGCTAACGTGTCTTTCCGATACACATTCTCCGACTTGTGGAAATCTTTATTAATGTCTTGTGCAGTTTCTGACATGGGACGGGATCCAGTGCTTTCCAGACTGACGTGAGCTCTGCGACATTATTGTGACTACCCCGGCAACTGACATTTTTGAGAGCTCCTT
The DNA here is from genome assembly GCF_023864345.2 of Schistocerca serialis cubense. Classification (NCBI taxonomy): domain Eukaryota; kingdom Metazoa; phylum Arthropoda; class Insecta; order Orthoptera; family Acrididae; genus Schistocerca; species Schistocerca serialis. The sequence continues at coordinate 659,094,239 of NC_064639.1, read as the reverse complement.
TCTGCACATTTTCTGTCCTATCTGTTGAAATAATTGGTCTATCTGATGCTGGTTTACGCATTGGTGGGTCATTGAGATTAATCTTAAAACAAGTACAGAATATAGCCCTCCATACGTTTCTGACAACCGAGTGGCCCTTTCCGTTGTGCAGTGCGCATCTGACCCTATTCAAGATACTTTACAACTCTCCACTGTATATTGTAGGGTGAGGCATCTGCAGCCGGCGAAGGATCTGGTTTTATCCCTCTACTTGTTTACAGACCAGAAGACTGTAGCGATTCTCGGAACGATACTGCAAATCGACATTACTCATCAGAGGATATCCGTTGCTGGAATACGGCTTGTAAGCAAAGGAAACCTCTGGAAAATCTCGGGTGGAACAAGGGCTTGGACTTGTTTAAAAATTCATCAGAGACATAGCTTTTGACCAAAATAAGCCGCTTTATCTGTTTGTGTATGTGCGCCACCATCAAGTACTTTTAACTGATAGCAGCAGAGGGAAAGAATGGTTTGATTGTTAAATGCAGATATTAGGTCAGTTTATGCTGAATTACGGCAATTTCATAAACCTACAATTTGGAATTTCCATGACCAGCTGTTAGAAAGTTGGATGGAAGAGGGGCAGTTTATCAGCGTCAGTCTGAAACTGCCACTCGTGTCAAATTTTTTGCAGATTAGAAAAATGGGGGTATTAAGGAGCTGCTTTTGAGATGCAAAGTCCTTCGGTTAAATGAGCAGTATGTGTTTAGCACTTTACGCTTTAAGCCGTTTTTTCATAGAAAAATATTATTATAAAGTTTGTGTTTCAGTGAACTTCCTTCAGAAGCTCTCGGCTACTGGCAGGAATATTCATTGGCCATTACAAGAAAGTTGCTTGTGAGTGAGTTTTCAGATATACGGTGAAAACCTCAGTATACTGCATTCCACTTTACAGGATGCAAATGTAACTGAAAAAATAACGCTGCTGCTACGCTTGTAATTACGTTATTTCTCGATGTACTAAAGCCTAGAAAATATACCAGCAGATATGTAGTCTACATATGTAGGTCTACTTCTCATGTTTAGAGAAATGACACTTGAATCTTGTTGCGTACAAGCTTATCTTACGTAACGTTTTGCGGTAGATGCAGTGACAGTTATCAACACATACTCTAGGAGAACCGCGGGGAAGAATCAGAATGCAAGTGGCATTCATGCTTGCGTTCCACGCCTACACCAGTAAACTCAAAAGCGCACTGTGGACAGTGACAAAAGATAAATTACATCTCACTTATCGCTAAGGGAGCAGTATGTACACAATCTTCTTCCCTTGAAACAGATTCTTATGGTCCTTAAGAAAGTTTTCTTGGAATAACCGGTGAAAACCGCTTTAAACATTTGTGTCAAACAGTCCACGGCATCTGTAAGTTCCTCTCCTCATTGAAATGAGCTGCAGAGATTCCCGTCAGAGGTCTTTCCATAAAGTCGATTCTTTTGATGGGTCTCATTTAATTTCTTTCAGAGTACTCTAGCCAAATATACCGTAATTCGCAGAACCGTTCTATTAGGGGTCTTCTCGGTTGAACAGAAGCCTGATTTGGCTTTACTCAGGCCTGAGTCTGTGTGATGAATCTATTTCACATTCCTCCCTAGCAGAAGAAGTTGGTAATATTTTCATTCCTCAAAACACACAATGTCAACGAAGTTTCTATATTGCGAACTGGCATGGTACAGGTTAGTGTTTAAGATAACTGCTTATCATAATCTATTGTTGTAAAAATAAGACAAGAATCGACGTGTGCATGAGAAATGTATCCGAAAACCGTGCTGAATGTTACATTTAGCACAACGTAGTTCGAAGGAGGGCATCACGTTTGAGATACATATACAGTCAAGGATTCAGCAGTGGTAGCTATGAAGGACAATTCTGCTTTATTGTTCGTCGATATATGTGATCTACCGCCCTCTTGCATCCAGAAGATATTTCTGTTAGGTTTATGCGGTAATAGTAATAGAAATGTAGATAAAGACAGAAATTCTGCCAAGAACCTACGAGAGATTCCACTGTTTTGGGATATAGCATCTAAGGAGATTTTTCTTTCCTTTCTTTTCTTTTTTACTAACCTACAGGTAATCTCATCGCTATCAGCGATATTATTACTAATATAAACATAATTCTTTATTGTAGGTAACTGCAAAGAGTGGTCATAATTTCTGGTCATTCACGAAGAACTCTTACATGAACAGCCTGTTGCGATTCTGATTTGGAAACTTTGCGCATTCACTTTGTTGCTCTCATTATTTTTCTCGTTTGCTATTTCCTAGGTACAATTCTTAAGATGTTAGTGCGAGCTCAGGAGAACTACTGTTCTGTAACTATAGCGAGTCGATATTCGCTAAATAAGTCTAGGTGTCCTGTCGTTTCCCTAAACCATCTTCCCTGACCCGACTAATGCAAAAGCTGGGATATTTCGTTGGATACGGTTTTGTGTTTGCTTAGATTACATCCAAAGGTATGTGAGTGGTACGTTGCATGAAGTCTGCAGCGGACCTCTAGGTTAAATCTGTTCTTTTCTTCAGTACGTTGTTGCAGGTAAACTGGCACTTAAGCCTTCATGAATCACTAAACTCGTAATCGATAATACTATAGAATCTAAGAGATTCTACTTCGGCGCTAGCGTTATTGTGCGAATTTTACCTTTAAAATTCTAAAACCAGCTGGTGTTTAATTTAAGGACTGACCTCACTTCTCACCTTGGTTGTAAAAGGAATCTCAATAGTTCTGCTTTCAGTGCGCGTATAGTTCAACATAAGAAAATGTCGAAAACAGCTGGTTGTGATTGTAGTTTTATAGGACTGTGGCTGCAAGCGTTTTAGAGTTACACTGTGGATGGAAAAGTAATATTCCGCCAAGCATTGAACAAAGATGTTAGCTATAATGCTTCTGTGATTCTTAGTTTTTCTGGACATTTCGAAACTGCAAATTTCTCCTCAGATCTTTCAACACCGGCGCATTTGTGTACCAGATTAAGATTTATTAAATTGCTGACTTCAGTTTTGGTACAAAAGCAAGGTAAGAAATGTGAAAATGTCGTACTCATAGGACAAAACGGAAGTTTTTTTAAAATTACGCACGAAGTTCTAATTTTTCAAAGTTTTCAGCTGTAACATAATTCTATTCAGGGTTAGGAAAGTTGAAAAACTAAAACTGTTATACTATATTCCATTTTTTATTTAATTTTCGTTATTTTGTTACAATTAATTGCTGTTGTTCTTTAATAAAACCAAATATTTTTTATATTGACTTTTATACTGCATCTTTTTTTCTTTCTTTCTTGTACTGCGTTTCAAGTGATATATTCCAACTTATCATTCCGCTGGAGCGTTAAATAAGACAAATGTTGAACAAAAATCAAAATTGCACCTAATGAATCTACCGAAGAGAATTGATTCACCAATGACTATTGGGGCCGTGAACAATCCTTTTCGAAAACTAGCAAATCTTCAGAAATATTGCCATCAATCTGCTCCTAAATAGTCATCCTTGCGTGAAAATTATGTGGGCTCAACTTACATTGACGCACTACACAGAATCCGGGAAGATATTGCGGAGTCTTGCTCATGCATTTCTGTTGATAAAGCTGCTGACAGGGTTGGCCGGTACATTCAAAATCTGACTGTTCGCAAGTTGGACCCAGATGCGCCATACAGGGCTTATTTCAGCAGTTCAGACCAACTCCCAAAGACTAACCAGCAAAGAACTCCACACTTCGCTAACAGTGGCCTGAAGATGCTGTATCCAAATGGCTTAGATGAAAACGAGGTACTTTTGGGCTTCACATACCTCGCTGCATGTATCATTGAAGCGTTTCGATTGCCTTAAGTATTCTGCCCTTTGGAGCTACATGTAACTTGTGTAGCACATGGTATCAATCGTCTATCGGAGCAAGTAAATCTAGGGCTGCTTACGGTAAATAAATTAATCTGAACGGTAAAGAAAGTTTTTGTTAAATCACAATCAAGGACATAGACTTTCAAATAAAGTTCTGTCGTTGCTACCCGAACCTGTCGTTACCCGATGGGTGCACGGTTTAGAATCAGCGAAATACTACAGTAACCATCTGCCAGCAGTCCAGAGGGTAAATGAACATCTGCCCGAGGATGCCACTTCTCTAACTTCAGGAAAACAATTACTCAAAGATCCATCAAGCCAAGGGAATTGGTTTATATTAGAGCCAATTACACATTTATAATAAGAATTATCTCAGAATTAGAAGGCCGATGGAGTCCTTTCTAAAAGAACAGTTGTTCACTGGAGGATGTTAAAACGAACATGAAAGAAGCCCCAGGTGAAATGGGAGAAAAAGTAGAGGCGAAAATGCGAAAGGTTTTGCAGAAGGACGCCGACCCGAAGCGGCATACCTACCTAGCGGAAAATACTGCTCTTTTGGTCGCAGCATTTGTGTCTAACATGCGCCAAGAGTGAAGTACGCCCCTGTCACATCTTTCATTTAGAACACTCTTTTTCCGTATATAAATTGATATTCACTGACAAGCTCTATAGTTTTTCTGTGGAGAACCTAGAAACGGTTTAAATTATTTACAGTGAAGCCAACAGTGGGCTGACCGTTTGAAACCACTTGCTTATGCGGCATCTTTTAAGTTACATATTATAATTTTTTTTCAACATACATATGTGATGTACACTATATTTTTATCTTGGATAAACAGTAACTGTTTCAGGATTAGTTTGAACATTAAAGTGGTGTAGTAGTGTCTGTGTTATACAACTCTGCATATTTTCATTTTCCTTATTTTTAACTAATAATAGTAAGGACGTAAGTCAACACAGCGTATTTTATGTTATGTTTAGTTTTTCTGCATAATACTTTTTAAAGCCTGTTTTACGGTTTTCTATACCATATATGATGTACTGACAAAGCCTGTTTTAATCTCCTAAGTCAACTTTTCACGACGTAAAGAATGTTTCCGATGAGAATTTAAACTGGAGAAGGTACGTTTTCGAACACCTAAGACAACTTAGATTAGCCACATTTTCACTTAAAGTCAGCGTCAAGCTTGGGGAAGACAAATCAATAAGTTCACATATTTTGTACACTTTCATTCAATAACGTTATATGGAATTAAGTTCTGGGATAGCTCATCTATAAGAATGAAAGCCTTTGTCCCTCAAATAATATATGGTATTCACACAAGACTGTCGTCTAGACGTCTGTTAAAGCACTTGGGCATTCCAACTATGGTTTCATAGTATATTCACTTTCTCTTGAAGTTTCTAGTAAATAGTCCACTACACCTCAAAAGGAACAGCGATATACATAATTACAATATCAGAAGGAAACATTACGTTAATTACTCCATATTTTGATACTGCATAGCATAAGCGGCTTGTAGTGAATTTTCGTGCTTGTAGAATATCGTGTCAGTAATGTCACTGGATTCGTGATATCCTGTCAGAGAGGTCACAGTTCGTAGTAACTGACGGAAAGTCATCGAGTAAAACAGAAGTGATATCTGGCGTACCCCAAGGTAGTGTTATAGGCACTTTGCTGTTCGTACCTGTATAAACGATTTTGTGGACAATCTGAGCAGCTGACTTAAGTTGCTTGCAGATGAAGCTGTCGTTTATCGACTAGTAGACATCAGAAGATCAAAACAAATTTCAAAACGATTTAGAAAAGATATCTATATGGTGCTAAAATTGGCAATTTACCTTAAATAACTAAAAGCGTGAGGTCGTCTACATGAGTGCTAAAAGGAATCCGTTAAACTTTGGTTCCACGAAAAGTCAGTCAAATCTAAAGGCAGTGAATTTAACTAAATACCTAGGAACTACAATTACGAATAACTTAAGGGGAGTTGTAACGTAAAAAATGGCTTTTTCACATTTTCGGATTATATCTCATTATAAAATTTGCAATTTTCCGAATTATATATATATATATATATATATATATATATATATATATATATATATATATATATATATATATATATATATATCACATACAAACTCATATGGTAAGTATTTTCTTTTAATATAATCTACACTAGTAGAAAATGTTAAAATTTTTATGTACATTACTTTAAGATCTAATAAACAGTATTTTTTTATGTAGAAGGCTGTGGATTGCTGTGTTATAAATGTTAAATTACGTGTTTGTGTTGGTCATGTCCAGAATAGGATGGGCACCAGGTTGGGGAAATTGAAACAAAGTATGAGAGACAAGAAACTTTCTGATGGTAAAACCACAAGATGCAGACTGACAGACAAAATGATTGATGAACCACAGCAGAATTATTGTATGGCCATTACAAATAATACTGAGGATCTGTTGAAAATGGAGCAGGCAATATGGGCTACTTGCTCCCACAGACTGTCAACTGATGAAAAATTAGTAAACCACCTTTGCCCTCATGGACCTGATTCATGGTCCAATTACCGCAATGCCCAGTACTCAAACAGTTCATAGAACCACAAACATTCCATCCCATGAGCAGTCATGGATATAATGAAACCTATTTACAGAGACCTGGCAAATCCTGAACTACTGAAGAAGTGTCAGCATGGTCAGACTCAAAATCCCAATGAGTAGTTCAATAATCTTATAAGGACTCACATACCAAAAGATGTTTTTTTTGGAATGAAGGTACTAAAGCGGGGGGGGGGGGGGGAAGGGGTCAGTGATGCTGACATTGCTTTTAATGATGGCAACATTGGTAGGGTAAAAGTGCTACAGCACATGGGAACTAATCCTGGACCAAAATGCATCAGAGAACTTGAATGGATGGACAAGGGGCCGGCCGTGGTGGCCATGCGGTTCTAGGCGCTGCAGTCTGGAACCGCGGGACTGCTACGGTCGCAGGTTCGAATCCTGCCTCGGGCATGGATGTGTGTGATGTCTTTAGGTTAGTTAGGTTTAAGTAGTTCTAAGTTCTAGGAGACTGATAACCTAAGATGTCAAGTCCCATAGTGCTCAGAGCCATTTGAACCATTTATGATGAACAAGGTTCGCATTGATCAAGCAGAGTAAGCAGCACAGTTGGCCACTGGGGAGTCCAGAAAGAAGAAAAGAAGAAGAAACTTGCACAAAGATCAAGAGGATGATGTACAGTATGGTGCAGGGTGCTTCTGAGTGACTAAAAATGAAAAAAAGTAAGCATATATGAAGGGCTTATTTCAATAGTGGTACAAGTCCATTATCACCACTTTTCTGCCTGTAACGCTTCTGAAATTAATGATCCAAACAAACAGAAAGAAAGGTTCATCTCTAGCAAGAAGCCATATGCTTGAATATTTCTGATATCTCAACTGTTGATTTTTCAGCGCTTATTTAACTTTAGGACTCTGTATCTCAAACTGAAAAAAAATTGGACTTGTACCACTATTGAAATAAGCCCTTCATATTAAGTTACAGTCTTTTGAAACTTTAGAAGTTGTTCCTGATAATTAACATTTTCTGTTCCACTTTCCTCTAAGTCTCAGAAAACACTTCGAGTAGAGTATTCAAATTTTCATGCAGTAATAACAAACATATCCTGAGTGTACTGAACTGAAAGAAGAACATAATGTTATGTATAACTAAAATTATTTAGGAGAAGGTACAGGAAAGGTACACAAAATTTACCACGTCGTCAAAAAATTGTATTTCCGAAAGCAGTGGCTGAAAAACAATTACTGTAGTTCAGTAGACTCAGAACATACAGTTTAATGTCCTGTTAATGTTTCATGTCAATGGCTACAGTGGTTCCTGAACTACAGGAAAGCCAAGTCACTAATTTAAACATTGTCGGGATAGGACGTTCCAACACACCTTCAATTGGAAGGCACACATAGCAAATGTTGCGGGGAAGGCCAACCAAAGACTGCGTTTTGTTGGCAGGGCACTTAGAAAATGTAATAGATCAACTAAAGAGACCGATTATAATACGCTTGTACGTCCTCTTTTAGACTACTGCTGCGTGGTGTGGGATCCTTACCAGTTAGGTTTGACGGAATATATCAAAAAAGTTCAAAGAAGGGCAGGACGTTTTGTATTATTGAAAAAACGGGGGAGAGAGTGTCACTAAAATGATACAGGATTTGGGGTGGACAACATTCAAACAAAGGCGTTTTTCGTTGCGACTGGATCTTCTCACGAAATTTCGATCACCAACTTTTCCCTCCGAAACGATAATATTTTGTTGAAGTTGACCTACGTAGGGAAAAACGATCACCATAATAAAATAAGGAAAATCAGAGCTCGCACGAAAAGATATATGTGTTCGTTTTTTACGCGCACTATACGAGATTGGAATAACAGAGAAGTGTGAAGGTGATTCAGTGAACCCTCTAACAGACACTTAAATGCGATTTCCAGAGTATCCATGTAGACATGTAGATTAAAGTTCTCTTTAGCTTAAAAAAGGACGCACAAATCTGGAATACAAAAATTTTGATCACATACCCATTGACTTAAAATGTCTGACAGACAGGAAAATAAAGTTCGAAAACGGAGAAAGTTTCCCTTGAGAGCGTGTTCTAATCAGTAGAAGGATTTATATTATTACAATGTACAATAGTAATATTATCTTTGGTGTTGAGTACTGATTTTGTTTTACTGTGGTACATTCCGCATATGATCAGTATCTCTTTGGATTTTCTGTCAGATTACGAAACAGGATTCTGTCATGGAAGCTATTAAAAGCACCTCGATTGACATCTGCACTAAATGTCGAGCTTCATTACCACACAGTCCGTCTTGAAGATTTTGCGCTTTTAATTTTGGCCTGCTTTCTTCGTAGCTTCTTTAATAACGTTCTAATCTGCTATGGTGTGTGTGTGTGTTTGTTGAAGCAGTACCATCTTTTATCAATTTTGTGAGTATAGGTTTCTCAATTGTCTCAGATACTATTTCTCTGAATTTAAGTTACACCCGGTTTGCACTTACATAGTTAGTTGGAAAGGAGTGCAGCGTGTCTCTTAGGAAAGCTTCAAGCGAATGTTTATCTGCTTCTTTAAATTGATAGACTTCCCGTTTACTGTAGGTGGAATTGGATACTGCTGTGCGCAGTCTCGCTGCAATGACGTTGTGGTCACTAACCCCCGTATCTAATTCTTTCCTCAGGATTATTTGCAACTACAAGGGCAAATATGTTTTCGCAACCATCTACACTTCGAATGGGCTCCTGAACTAATTACGGAAAATAATTTTCAGACACCATTTGGTACAATGTCTGAGCACGTTTTATGCCTACCACTGGCTTTGAATATGTGTTTTCGCTGACACATCGAAGGTAGGTTCAAGTCAACTGCACCATTCTAGTTCAGTGCATGAACTGGTCTGATACCTGAGTTCCGTATGGGTCAGTAAGGGCTTAACTAACTGACAGGCTGGTATCGGCGTACATCACTTCATCAAACTACATGGCATCTGACATTGCATTCCATCTGATGGGAAAATGCAGCCAGTGACCAGAGATGTACTGAGCACCACTATCATGCCTTCTTCTCAGCAAACTGCTACATGGAAAGTGCCCCAGGATCAATGTGCAGGCAACCCGCCAGACTGCTAGTCACCGGACAGAGCTTTGGCTGATGCAGTGACCTCCAGCAGCCTTGAGTCTGCCACTGACGACAGCAGATACCACTACTGTCTACATAGGAACGAGTATCACTGAGGCTACAACTACGATATGTTCACTGGACAATAAATTGAGTGACAATCAATCTTGTTTTACTGGTGTCTAAAGATGCTCACAGGTCGTCAGGCAACATATCCTGACCAAACAGTAAGAGTTCTAGTCCGAGTGTGGGTGACTCCTACAAACTGGGTGTCAGATGTGTTCGGGCCTGGCACGAATGTAAACTAAATGATAAGCGGATTGGACAAGCCTAATAATGCCATCGATGAGCGATGCGCGTGGCATTCAACCACTACCACCGTCATACCTTAGCAAAAGGTCTTGCTGAAAATCCAAGGAAATTGTGGTCTTACGTAAAATCGGTAAGCGGGTCGAAGGCTTCCATCCAGTCACTCACTGATCAGTGTGACCTGGCAACGGAAGACAGCAAAACGAAAGCTAAAAGTTTAAATTTAGCATTTGAGAAATCTTTCACGCAGGAGGATAGCACAAACATACCGCCGTTTGAGTCTTGTACAGATTCCCGTATGGAGGACATAGTGATAGAAATCCCTGGGGTTGTGAAGCAACTGAATGGGTTGAAAATAGATAAATCGCCAGGTCCTGATGGGATTCCATTCGGTTTTACAGAGAGTACTCTACTGCATTGGCTCCTTACTTAGCTTGCATTTATCGCGAATTTCTTGCCCACCGTAAAGTCCCGAGCGACTGGAAAAAAGCGCATGTGACGCCTGTATATAAGAAGGGTAGAAGGACGGATCCTCAAAATTACAAACCAATATCCTTAACATCGGTTTGTTGCAGGATTCTCGAACATTTTCTCAGTTCGAATGTAATGAATTTCCTTGAGACAGAGATATTGCTGTCCATGCATCAGCACGACTTTAGAAAGCCCTTTTTTCACATGATCTCTTGCGAACCATGGATGAAGGTTATCTGACGGATGCCATATTCCTTGACTTCCGGAAAGCGTTTGACTAGGTGCCCCACTGCAGACTCCTAAGTAAGGTACGAGCATGTGGGTTTGATTGCTAAGTATGTGAGTGGCTCGAAGACTTCTTAAGTAATAGAACCCAGTATGTTGCCCTCGATGGTGAGTGTTCATCGGAGGTGAGGGTATCATCTGGAGTGCCCCAGGGAAGTGTGGTAGCTCCGCTGTTGTTTTCTATCTACATAAATGATCTTATTGATAGGGTGGATAACAATGTGCGGCTGTTGGCTGATGATGCTGTGGTGCACGGGAAGCTGTCGTCGTTGAGTGACTATAGGAGGATACAAGATGACTTGGACAGGATTTGTGGTTGGTGTAAAGAATGGCAGATAACTCTAAATACAGATAAATGTAAATTAATGCAGATGAATAGGAAAAAGAACCCCGTCATGTTTGAATAATCCATTAGTAGTGTAGTGCTTGACTCAGTCACGTCGATTAAATATTTGGGCATAACATTGCAGACCGATATGAAGTGGGACAAGCATGTAATGGCAGTTGTGGGGAAGGCGGATAGTCGTCTTCGGTTCATTGGTAGAATTTTGGGAAGATATGGTTCATCTGCAAAGGAGATGGCTTATAAAACAGTAATACGACCTATTCTTGAGTACTGCTCGAGCGTTTGGGATCCCTATCAGGTCGGATTGAGGGAGGGCATAGAAGCAATTCAGAGGTGGGCTGCTATATTTGTTACGGGTAGGTTTGATCATTACGCAAGTGTTACGGAAATGATTCAACAACTAGGGTGGGAGTGTCTAGAGGAAAGGAGGCGTTCATTTCGTGAATCGCTACTGAGGAAATTTGGAGAACCAGAATTTGAGGCTGACTGCAGTACAGTTTTACTGCCGCTAACTTACATTTCGAGGAAAGATCACAAAGATAGGATAAGAGAGAGTAGGGCTCGTACAGAGGCATATAGGCAGTAATTTTTCCCTCGTTCTGTTTGGGAGTGGAACAGGGAGAGAAGACGCTAGTTGTGGTACAAGGTACCCTCCGCCACGCATTGTATCGTGTATTGCGGAGTGTGTATGTGGATGTAGATGTAGAACCCTGGAAGTGGTTCCGACATGATACAACAACAGAGTTTTGTCAGCTATTAGCTTTTGCAGCAGCCACTCAGGAGGAGTCAGAAATATGCATTGTTACCTCTTCATAAAAGTTATATTTTTGCCATGTCCATAATAGCAAGTAAAGACTAAAAAGTAGCTTTGGGAAAGCCAAGCGAACCAGTGGATTTATCTCAGTTTAAGGGAAACAGTAATGACGTGTGACTTGTTCCGACAAATTGTACAATTAGCAATTTACAGGTTGCAGTGCATCTTGCAGTAGATTCGTACCTGCGACGTGCACTACATGCAGAAGGCATGATCATACGGTAGATGATTGCACTGAATGTCGCTGGACAATGATTGGACGAAAGAATTAAGTCATAGCCATGTCACGTGGCGGACACACTTCCTCAACAGAGCACTAGCAACGCGATTCTCTTGATTCTGTGTTGCCCGTGTTTCTCGATTTGCTTAATCGTCTCCGTTCCCGGATGGCAGCCACGTCACACTCACCTGCAGCACACTGTGGACATTTAGTAGCTTGTGTTGTCGACCGCTACAGTTATTGCTGTGTTGGTGCAAACACATTGGTTTGCAGTAAATTTGACCTCTTCTTCCTTTCGATCATTGATGGCTCCCGAAACATGTCCAAACAATTTTCTTAGTGTGTTTCTATACATCACTTTTATTAGATTTCATCACTATTTATTCTTCAATCATTTTAGAACCCACTATTTTCCTGGATAACATTTACACAGGGCATCACCTGTGCTTAGCCTAGGCTCAGAGGAACCTATTTTAATCGGTGCGATGGGTCTGGCAGAAAATGAGAAGCGTGGAATAACCGTGGACCCTCGCAGCCACTAAGATAGGAAGTAGAGAAAATAACGACACAAATACATATGTAGAATCGTATGAAACTCCTGGCTGGCAGCACCAGTTTACATCTGCCTTAAAGATCAAGAACGTGTCGAGAATTCAAGCACCCCGGCAGACTCTAGGATGGAGAGTGGACGCAAAGTGGCCAGGATTAACGCAGGAAGGCGTGAGAAACTAAAGAACTGTGGAATAAACGTTATCTCTGCGAAAGGAAGTTGGTCATCAATCATGAATGTCTGCAGCTTCGTGGACGAAGCACAAATATGAGATTGTCAACGCCTCACGCAGAGATAGCTGTGTGGCTGCTTTCAAAACAGCTTAGGAATGCACGAAAACATCGTAACAACGGGAGACCAACGCTGTGAACAGCCTTGTCAGTGAAAACGTCATAAAGACGCCCGTTCTCAAGTCACAAAACTCTTCCATTGTTTCAAGAACGAGACATATATCTCGTTTCATGTAGTTACTAAACATTTACGTGAAGTGTAATCTGTACCATACAAACAAAGGTTTGTTAAAAGATCTCGAACGTTAATTCACCTACCAGTCTGAAATGGCAAATGTATCTGCGAATGTCGCAGAAAAAATCTCCTGTAAAAACTTGTACACTACATTAACTGTAAATACGTCACTGCTGAATTCTGTGACGGTGGTTCCTGGAACACTCGAAAAACTGCACGACGCTGGTGTGGCCCTTCAGATAGCTTCATTGCAGTCCCATCGATCTTGTGTAAAGCACTATCGAAAGAAATGTGCACACCTTGGACACAGCTCCAATCCATGTCCTTGAGTTACGAGCGGCAGCTGATCGGCCACAGATACGATAGTCTTACGCATTCGTTGTCTCGCCGAGACCATGTCACAGCGCGTCGCATCCGGCATCTGGTTAACACGGGTTTCTGCACGCTACTTGCTGATTGATACTAATTCCGTAGGTTATCTGGACGAAGAGCAGTCGTAAAGTTTTATCACCTCGGAAAAGTTAGCTAGTTAGATTTTCCATACATCATTTGAACGTTTCTTTTATCGAAATGATGTGGAATGCGTCAGTTTAAGGGACATACACACAAGATTAGTGTTAAGTGTAATGGCCACACAATTATTTTAGCCCTACTCAACGAATTAGACTTAAAACGTGGGATATTTTTTGTTCAAACTAACTACCGGTTTATAAGTAGAATTTCGTTAATGGAATAGTACAAGATATCTAGGAGAAACGACTTTAAGCGAGATTTTTAACTTGCTTTGCTACCTGTCCGACACTTTATGTTTTTAGCCAAGTGATCAAAGATTTTTTTGTTGCATCTTGAACACCTTTCTGAGCCGCTGACAGCTTTAATAACAGATAATACAGATAATTTTTCCTCTAGTTTTCTACGTACGGAGATCACTACTCTTCTCAAATGTTGGCGAATTACTTACGGCGAATTTCATTAGCAGATGTGTACACAGCGGTCGGAAACAGCCTAAAAAGCTTATAAGAATGTTGCATGGGAGGCTGTAGTGAGAAATCATTGTTAAGGAACAATTCTATACATTGCATCGCTTCCGAGTTATTTAGCACTTAAGTTAACAAATCAGATCTTTGTGCTCGCACGTTCAAGCACGTGCATGCGCTAAAATGTCGCAATGCACACATATTCGTAAGTTACCACTTGTAGAAATTTTCATTACCAGTTGAAATTTGCCTTTATTCGGAGGTGATAAATTTAAGCTAGGTGAGCAAAAGCTGCGTTTGATCGGTGTGAAGAAACCAAACGATCGTTTGAGAAACCGCCTCTGGCAGGCTGCTTACATTTAAGCACACAACGACCTGATTGGCTAACGTCAGTGGTGAATAACTCGAGAACAGCGTAACGTATCGAATTTTTTCGTAACACTTATTTCTCAGCACAACCTCTCCTGCAACACCCTTTGAGGCTTTAAACTGTTTCCGACTCCCCCCCCCCCCCCCCCTCGTGTATTGTTATGGAGCAGTTAAAATGTCAAGCTCCTTGAAGAGTTTGCAAAAACAGACATAATGTCTGATAAGATAGCCTCAATAAGTGATTTTACAATGTTACTTATAATCCGTCTTAATTGTAAAATGTTTATTTGTATGACCGGTTTCGGTTCCTCTAGAACTATCTTCAGTTCTGTAACGTTAATGATACTAATTTACTATTACACGAATGCAAACCTTTTTCATCCTATCTAATCAACATCAAATGTACCTGAACGTACCTTATATTTCGGTTACAGGAGTAATCCGTCCAAACACATCAACTTTCACATACTGCGTCACATAAAATTGGTCGGCAGAATGCACGTTATTTATATTATTTCAACACTATTTCCGACAGGTGGCGTCTGGTACATTTGTTACATTACATACGCACAAACTGTGTTAAGTAGATTTTTGTAATTAACTTTTATCTCTAGAAATACTTAATTAAAATCTGTAGGTGTAATGGTAACTATAACAACAGTCAAGAAATATCCGTCCAATGTAATACTACATAAGACCAATAATGCGCTAGAACACCCAGTCAGAACTGAAAGATAAAAATACCTACTATGAATGCGACTATAGTACGCAGAACATAACCTGTTAATCACTAGATCTATCACCTCAAACCATCCTAAATGCTTTAAAATTAATAAAAAATGTGGGAAATCGACAATAACCCGCTTGGTAATAAAAACAGAATGAACACGGTAGCTGATGGGGAAATTTGTATGAAAATTACATACCATAGATACAGCAGACCGCGGGTCATGGAGATGCAGGCGGGAAAGTGCCCAGCTGTGGACTCAACCAAACTCCGTGTCCCGTTGTGGGAAGTGGGCCCAAGCATATGCAGCGGGGCAACATGACCTATAGAAATAATCGCGTGGAGTGGTCGCATTCGTATACCAATATATGTTAGGATCCTGCCCAAAATAACATAATACAACAATTACAGGTGATAAGGAACCACAAACATAAAATAATACGATTTGTCATACGTTAATTAAGGACGTACTGAGAATAGTACTGGCAAAAACTGTCATCACAACATAAAGTATAGAATTATTATTTGAGATGTGCTTAGTTGAGCATTTTGTATAATCAACGATAAGTAAACGAATCATATTACTGAACATTAACGTATTGCTTAAATAGTAAATTTCTGGCTAAAATACACGTGTTATAAAATGTACGTATACGGATCCCCCAACCGTAAGCGGTAACAAAGGTACACTGAAGCAATGAAAATATAGAGTCAGTGGTGCAGAACTAAAGAAATCGTTAATTATAAGTGTAGACAACCGTAACTGACATTTTCGTTTAAGAAATCAAAGCTATCCAGAACGTTCCGATGACGTAGTTCCAGTTGTCCACTTAGTGTCTGTTCTGGCAGCTCCTTAATAAATTATTTGCAAGAGCAGACAAGGGGTATTATTGAAGAGCTCTTCAGTAATTGTTGGAAACAACCATTATTTCCATAATTTTGAGCGATATTTAATGTATTTAATGTGTGAATCTTTAGTAAAAATTTCGTTAGCATTTAGCTGAAATTTTCTGGAACTAGTATGCCAGTAAAACAGAGCACGACTAAGAAATCATATGAAGAATACGTTTAAGAGCCCATGGCCTAAATGGAACAATTTAATGAAAGACAACACTCATCCACTAATCCATGTAATGTTACCGTTCAGTTCTTACTAAAGCTGCCTCTTAGTTGAAGATTGGTTTCAGCAGCAGCTTGCTCTGGTAGGTATACTCCTATTCAAGGTTTAATGAGCTTGTAATTCCATGACGTTTCAAATACCATATCCAGTTACTTACTAGAAACGAGGTGTAACGTGGCATCAAGAAATCAGCTCTAGATATAAAAATCAGTTCTAGACATAAAATAAACTACGAAGTCTCGAAACGTTGACCTTGTAGCATACTACGTAGACACTTAGCTACCGAGCGGTTCAAGGCACAGCCAGGTATTTATGATTTACCGGAAAAAATAACAAATACAAAGGACAAAAATTATAAAAGATACTTACATAAGTAGACAGACTTCCACAGCTGAAGCCAATTCGAATAACAACCTTTTGAGAACTTATGCGAGCTATTTTAGAGCAAAAGCACCTATTATTTCAGTATCAATAACCGTATTACCACTGGGCCCCGTTCCGTCATGGAACGAGTCTGCGCATGGTTTGCTCAAGAATCATTAAAAATATATAAATAAAAGAATTGGAATAACACGAAAAAGATGTGTGGGAGGATGCGACTAAATGACATATAGGGAAGAGATTTGAAGCGCTACGAGAACCTACGAGGTTATAGAGTATGAACAGTGAGCCACGAGGTGAACGTTCAACTTGCGTTTTAACAGTTCTCCTGCAGACCTATAGAATATGCTGAATATTGCACACTTTTATGTGGAATGCTAAAGACTTGCTATCCACCTGCATACTAGTGTTCAGTGAAAGTATGTTTCTGATTCATCTGAATCAGTCAGTATTGTTAATAATAATCAATAAAAATAATCGACGACGAGTAAAGTTCAGGGGAACACTTTGAGAAAGCTTTGAGATAAATTCAGGAGTTAGACAAGATGGACTTTCGCCTCTTCTCTTCAACTGTGCACTGGACAAGGTGATCAAAGAGTGGCGAAAAGAAATGGAAGTACAAAATATATAGAGCGATAGTTATCTGGGACACAAACGGAAGGGGCTAGTAGTAGGCAGTTTAGCTTTCGCAGATGATCAGATACTTATAGCAAGCTCAATGGAAGTAGCAGTAAAGCAGCTCAATATGCTCAAACTCCAGGCTGCCAAGGTAGGAGATCAGTTAGCATATAGATTAACCAAGAATATCTATAATGAGAAATACCTGTCTCGCAATTCCAAACTAAAACACTACGTAACAGTTACCCGCTCTGAAGCCCTATAAGCTTCAGAATCTGAACACGACAGGCTTGACAGATAAACTAGAGATTCAGGAGAGGAAGATCCTGAGAAAAATTCTGGGACCGATCAAAACAGATGGTGAGTACAGAAGACAATCGAACCAGGAGCTATACAACCATACGGAGAAAATCACAGATGTAGCCAGGAAAGACGTCTCGCTTGCTACGGACATATCACAAGGATGGACGAAACAAGTCTGATCAACCGATTTCTCAACTCCTGGAAGAGCAGGAAGACCGTGACACCATGGCTGATATAAGTCAAGAAAGACATAAAGGAACTGAACATAACTGAAAGTGACATTAGAAACCGATCACTTCTCAGAAGGATACTAAAAGAATTGAGGTTGCAGGACAGATAACCCCGTAAAAAGACCGGCGCCCTTTGGTCAAAGGACAGAAAGAACAAACATAGCCAGAGAATGCGGGATTACTGGGCAAACATCAAGTACCTCTCCAGGCTGAAAAGTTGAATATCGTGGTCCTTAGAAGGCCCATTCGAAAGAAGAAGAAGAAATCACAAATTCGAATATATGTCTAGGGTTGTCACGCAATAGCGAGAGAGCTGAATAACGAAGCTCACGAAGTTCGCGAACTGACAATGCGGAACCATCTGACCGCAATTCCGTTGTTGTCCCAAAATATAACTTCATACGAGACACTTGACGAAAGGAATCAAAGGAGACAACCTTGCGTTTTAATGTCAGAAACAGTGGAGAATGTTCTAATAGTGAAGACAGCAACAGTCACTTCTTGCTCAAGATAATGAACTTATACTTCCCAGGAAGCTTCTAGTCTACCCTTAGTCATAAAAATTTAAAACGGTCGACTTCCGTGACTGATCATCATGGGAGAATACAAGTTCCCATTTAGAAGACTTTTCTTCCAGCAGTTGTATACATTGCGTTTTATTGCAGTTAACAATTAATCTCTTCTCTGAAAGTCATGTGGTGATGTTACTAATTATGCTACTAAATTTATTTTTCAGTCATCCGTCTTCCGACTGGTGTGATGCGACCCACCGCAATTGCTCTTCTTAGCAGATCCTTTCATCTCAGAGTAGCAAACTTGATCGCAATCTAACAGATCTTCAATTTTTCCTAACCCTTCTTTTGCGTATTATTCTTGTCAGTAACGTGGGTGCATGACCTGGAAGCTCGTAAGTCTCACACTTCTCGGCTTTTGGAATTTTGGGAATTGTTTTATTGATGTTCTTCCTTAACTGTGATGGTACATCGTCAGACTCATACATTCTACACACGAAAGTGAAAAATTGTTTTGTTTCTACTTCCCTCCAATGATTTTAGAAATTCCGATGGAGTGTTATCTATTCCTTCTGCCTTGTTTGATTTTATTCATTCAAAGCTCTTTTAAATTCTGATCTTCATACTGGGTCCTCTATCCCTTCTATATCGACTCCTGTTTCTTCTTCAATTACTTCATCAGATAAGTCCACCCACTCGAAGAGGCCCTCAGTGTAACCTTTCCCTCTACCAACTTTCTCCTGTGCATTTAATAGCGAAATTCCCATTGCCCTCACTGTGTTACGCCCTTTCTTTTAATTTTATCGAAGGTTGTTTTGACTTTTCTGTACGTCGAGTCAGTGCTTCCGACAATAATTTCTTTTTCGATTGCTTCACACTTTCTAGGTACCCATGCACTTCCGGTTTATTTCATTCTGAAGTGTCTTGTGTTTCTCTATTCCTGAATTTCTCTCAACACTTTTTTGCTTCTTTCTTTCGTCCATTAGCTGTAAGTACACGGTGATTGCAATTAAGGTTAAGCTTTCGAACAGCTGTAGAAATAACACCACTTGTCCGAATGACGTCAAATTGCAAGAAAATACTATCGGCGAAGGGCTAAAACGTATGGCAGAAGAAAAATAAATAGTTACAAAATGTAGCAACAGATGGCCCTGTAGGCATCATAATTTAACAGTGGTCGACTACAAATGACAAATGAATCATACAACAATGCCTAAGGTGAACGTTTGACTTAAGCAAACTGTACTGCTCAGTGTGCATTGGTGTACGGGTGTGATACTGTTAGTTATGTAAGAACCTCCACCACGGCAAGATCATATCACATCGGATGGGAAAAATCGGTTTTTCACTGTCCTAGGGCCAAAAACAGCATAAAAAGCATCAATCACATAGGTTTTTAATTGTCCTGGGGCCAAAAACCGCGCAAAAAGCATCAATCAAACTCTCATAGCATTATTAATTTCCGCGTGATTGCCGCAAAACATGTTCAATATGCAGTCCACCGTTTCCTGCAACAAGTTGAAATCGAGGAACAGCATGTTCGACAACTGATCGAAGTGTTTCCGGAGTCACGTTCGGAGTGAGTTGCGCAATGCGTGCCTTCAATGCAGCTAAGTTTGCAATCGGAACACTGAACACAGCATCTTTCAGATAAACTGCCTATTGGCTTCTCTCTCGCGTTCTTCGGTCGACGCTCCGTCTGATGATTTTACTGACGTTTCGCCAACAGGAGTGCTGGCATTATCAAAGTTTCACTCTACAATGCTGGCGATGAATTGGAGCCGAGCTCGCGGCCGCAGACTATATGTACCTGGCGTGCCAACGTCCGAGGGCTTCTCCGCGGTCATTTCCGGTGGATTTCTCGTCTTACTAAATGTGACGGCCGTTCAGCGCAGCTCGGGAAGTCAGGATCCTTAAGACTTGCTTCTTTCTTGTTGAAGCTATTACCGTGTTTTTGTATTTTATAGCTTCTCTGAACAAGCTTCTCTACAGCCAGAACTTCCGTGTTGGCGAATTTTATGCGTGATCGGTCTCACTCAGCGCGTGCTATGCCGCGGCCAATTTCTTCACAAACCCCAACCTGAAATGTCGCTTATGTTCTTTGATCGTGGTTTTGATTGATCGTTCAGTCATTCCGACACAAACTTTTCCGCATGTGCATGGTATGCGGTATATTCCCGACATTGTAATGGGTCCCTTTTCCCCTTCGCCGGTCTAAGACACTCTTTGATCTTCTTCGTCCCTTTGAAAATCGTCTTTACGCCATGTTTGCGCAATATAAGGCCGATTTTGTCGTCACTCTGGGAACGTATGGCAGAAAAGCCGTACGCTACATTTCTCTTTCTGGTTTGTCGCTTCGACGAGTATTTGGCTCTGTTACAGTTTTAATGTAACTTGTGGAGTATCCGTTGCTCCTCATAACTCTTTCCAGGTGTTGCATTTCGCCACTGAGGTACTGCGGCTCATACCATCACCCGAGCCAGAAAAGAGGCACGATCAACACGCTAGTAACACGAGCAGGATGAATACGTGAGATGAAGCACTCGTACTGCAGCGAACTGCCGTCGCAGGTACCAAGAGGAGAACCGTACCGGAAATGAGCGCGGAGAGCCCCCCGACGTTGGCGCGCCAGGTACACACAGTCTGCCGCCGCGAGCTCGGCCCCAGTTCACAACCAGCAATGGAAGGTGAAGCTTTGACAATGCCAGCCACTCCTGCTGGCGAAACGTCAGTAAAATCATCAGTCGAATATCAGCCGAAGAACCCGAGACAGAAGCCAACAGGCAGTTTGTCAACTAGAGGCCCCGAAACCTTAACAATTTTGTATCTTTCAGATAGCCTCACAGCCAGAAGTCAAATGGATTAATATTACGTGATCGGGACGGACAGGCTGTAGGGAAATGGCGGCTTATAAATCAAGCATTTCCGAAGTGGCACTTCAGCAGCTGGTTAAATGGATTTGCAATGTGCGGAGGAGCACCAATTTGCATAAAAATGATACCATCCACACTTCCACACTGTTGGAGAGCTGGAATGATGTGGTTCCGCTAAAGACACTCATAGCGCTTACCAGTGACGGTACGGCTAACAAGACCTGAAGCACCGGTCTGGCTCAAATGGTTCAAATGGCTCTGAGCACTATGGGACTTAACATCTATGGTCATCAGTCCCCTAGAACTTAGAACTACTTAAACCTAACTAACCTAAGGACATCACACAACACCCAGCCATCACGAGGCAGAGAAAATCCCTGACCCCGCCGGGAATCGAACCCGGGAACCCGGGCGTGGGAAGCGAGAACGCTGCCGCACGACCACGAGATGCGGGCAGCACCGGTCTCTTCGATCAAATGCGGCCCCATGATAAATGATGCAGTAAACCCGCAGCACATAGCGACCTTTTCAGAATAAAGTGGTACTGGTTGATTTGGGTGTTGATTCTCCTATGTCCATATTCGACGACTCTGTGTATTGACGTAAACTGTCAGATGGAAGCGGGCCTCATCTGTCCAAAAAATCTTGCACGGTCAATCATTGACCACTCCCATGAGAACGAGAAATTCCAAAGCAAAGGTCTTTCTTGCTGGCAGGTCAACAGGAAGCAACTCGTGCACATGGGTAATTTTGAATGGATAGCAAGAAAGGATGTTTCGTAGGATTTTACGCACCGTGCGCAGGGATATGTCCGATGTTCCGGCAATTCTCCGTGCGCTACACGTTTGCACACTACCACTAGTCTCCTCCTGCATTGCTGTGGCCACTGGTTCCACCGAAGCTGAATCAATTCGTTTTCTGCTCAAATGATGGAAATAGCTCTTTGCACTAAGGGACTTAACAACTGAGGTCACCAGTGTGCTAGACTTAGAACTACTTAAACCTAACTAACCTAAGGACATCACACACATCCATGCCCGAGGTAAGATTCGAACCTGGGACCGTAGCAGCAGCGCAGTTCCGGACTGAAGAGCCTAGAACCGCTCGGGCACAGTGGCCGGCTCTCGTTTCCTGCCTCAACCAGGTTGCACACCAAAGGAACCCGTCTTTTCTAATATCCGAATTATTTTCTCCAGACTCGTGGCAGTTACGGGACCAACGTCTTTTTTCAAACGTTGCAGTGCCCGGAACTTCTGCAGAGCGACGCATGCACAGTCATCATTCTTGTAATACAGCTTTACAAGCAGAGAGCGTTCCCGCTTTTAGACAGTCATGGCGAACGTCACAGACGCGAAAGGAGGAAAGCTGTGTACCCATCGTGTTTACACCAACTCCAATGTGTCGTGCGCATGACAGGTGTTTTCATTTACATATTCTCACACCAACAGCGCCATCTATTGATCAGTTTTCATTTTTTTCCCATCGTTTTCCCCATTCTTCTGTAATATACCGTTGCAATTTGACGTCATTCTGACCAGTGGTGTTATTTCTACAGCGTTTCCAAAGTTTTACTTTAATTATAATTACCCTATTTTACTGCTGTTACCCATGGTTTATTCGGAGTTCCCTTCCTTGTACCTATGTTTTTCTCCCCAACATCTGTGCTTGCCCTTTTTAGAAATATCTACTCCACTTCAACTGAGCTGCCTATTGAGCTGTTTATTGTCACAGGAACTATATCCTCATAGACTTCTAAGGGTATCTCTTCATTCCTTAGAACTTCCTTACCCCATTTCATTGCATACTGGTTCTTCCTGACTCGTTTCTTTTACTTCAGCTTACTCTTCAACTCTTCATTATTACCAAATCATGATCTGCCCTTGGATACATCTCACAATCCAGTATCTGTTTTCGGAATTTCTGTCTCACTATGACGCAATGTATCCGAAATCTCCCCTTATCGCCCCGTCTTTTCCAAGAAAACCTTCTCCTCCCGTGGTTTATGAGCAAATTATTCTGTATTAATATCTGATATTTATCGCAGAACTGAATTACTGTTTCTTCCCTCTCATTCTGAACACCAAGCCAATATTCTCCAGTAACACTTTCTTCTATTCCTTATCCTACAACCACATTCCAGTCCCCCACGACTGTTACAGTCTCTTCTCCATTTACGTATTGAGTTACCTGTTCAATGTCGTCAGTTACGTTCTCTATCTCCGAATCTTCTACTTGCGACGTCCGCAAATATACTTCAACTAACCACGGACACCTGTTATACCTAGATTGAGCCTCAGCAGTTACCTTTTCAGATTTTCTAGATAGATACATTATTTATCTTGCGTTTCACTTCTGTGAAAATTACACTTGTCGACTGAAAAGAGAACATTTTTGAGTCATCTGTCACACGTAGTGTCACGTGACTCAACACAGTACCCCATTGCACCCCCTGTTTACATTACGCCCGTTATTTTCGAAACTCTTACCTGTCTGTTGACACCAGACGACAATATTCTGTTTCCTACTTCGTGATTATGAAGTAAACATTTGTTCAGCTGCTTCTCCCACGCCTTTCCTCCCAATCTCGTAATGTCAAAACTTAAACAGAGTTAACAGAGTTACTTTATGGTGCACACAATCAAACGATTTTGTTCACTCAGAGAAAATACCTACTGTCCTGAAGCTTTTGTTTTCTCTGCTTGCCGGGCTTGGTAGCCGCTCGGTCTTCGGCGACTTTCCACAGTTCGCGCGGCTCCTCCCGTCCGAGGTTCGAGTCCTCCATCGGTCAGGGGTGCGTATATATCTCCCCAGCGTAATTTAGTTTAAATTAGATTAAGTAGTGTGTAAGCGTAGGGACCGATGACCTCAGCGGTTTGGTACCGTAGGAACTTACCACAAATCTCCAAATTCCTCTGCTAGTGCGTCACACAGGGAAGAATTTATTGCATTTTCTGTGGCTAACTGCAGAATTGAAACCGACGTTTCGATAGTCTTTTTCACCGGTCGTGTTCCGGACTTACTTAGGTAAGTCCAAACTCTTTCTGATAAAAGCTATTTTGACACTGAATACAGGTTGAAGCAATGATAAAAAATTTGTACCAAGGCTGATATTCGAACCTGGGACTTCTGCTCACTTGGCAGATGCGCCATGTATAGCATCGCGTTTAACACACATGCAGTTGTTACTCTAGTACGTCTCCATCCCTAAATCAAACTCCAACTCACGCCTCAGCCAATCTTGATGTTTCCCTTCTTAACTTGTATCAACATCGCAGAGGCTCTCCAACAATTGCATAGCACTTCAGCATTAGTGAGGGAGACGTACTAGAGCAATCCGTGTAACTGCGTAAGCTCTGGGCTACGGTTGCACAGAGGTTAATCCATCGTCTAGTAAGCTGGAGAGACGGGTACAAATTTTAATTCATTGCTGCGGTCTGTATTCATTATCAGAGATAAAATTGAGACTCAGAATCACTGTGGAACAGACATAAGGTTATCTGATTGAAAGATACTTATGTTACAGTTTCCGATATGAAACAAGGTGTCACCTCTACCGTTAGACGTAGAATCACGGTAATTCAAATCTCATAGATGCCTGAACGAATTAATAAGTCAGGAAAGGTGGAGTAGCCTCTCGTGACCAATTTAAGAAACGATTCTGGCATTTGCATACAGTCATTTAGAGAATATATGAGGATGACTTGTACACAACTGGAGCACAGTGTCTGAAACGCTCGGCACCTTTGTCAGAGAGCACACCCAAAAACAGTCGATAGTGTTAGTAACTGTTATGGGCGAGTTGTATTTTAGTAATTATCGTAGAAAACATAAGAGGTAAGCATTCCACAGCGTAAGGTTCATAGTCGATGCCGAAGGTGGTAAACTAAACGGAGGTTAAATACGAATCCTGCTCCCTACGGAGCAGTCGCGCCAGACGTACGTAGTAGCTTCCCCCCTTAATGCAGCTACAACATCGCCCGTTTCTCTTTGCGGCAAACGGGACCGCTTAAGCCCAGGAGGATGTGGCCGGGGCATTGTGCTTTAGCGGGCTAAAGTGAGAGCACCATTACTACAGAGAGCAGTTTTTTCAAATCCACAAAGGAATGGAATAGGGAAGACGCTCGCCGGAGCAGAGAGACTCGCAGCGCAGGGTACACAGCAGTGAGAGGATTTGTGAGCCAGGATTCCCTGGATTTTAACTGCACTCTAGTTCATCTCCAGCTCAGTGTGTTTGATGGTGATGTGTAAGAAGCAGGGGTTCTCTTTCAGCGCTTCGTAAACAACTCGAGAAAACAGAAAATCGGCTGAGAACATCCCGGTATTCAACGTGTCATTTAGGAGGTCACCGAAAGCAAGTAAGAATTTCACTTGCCTAAAAGAAGTATCTTCTTTTATTTCTCTTTCCATAGAGAATCATGTCATAAATTTTGAAAAGGAACCACGCAACAACAGTGATATTTACAAACCAAGCTCTCATAAATTTTACCTTCCCCAAACTGGTAGGGGTATCAATAATATATATATAGGTAAGAAGTGGAAGCGCTCAGAATACAAAATTTTAATAACGTGTGGAAAACGCATTATTCAATATAGAGAGTAGCATTCAAGAAAACAGAAGCAGCATGTTTTACTGAGACAGAGTACAGACGAATTTGTTGGAATAACTAGATACGTGCTGCTACTTTTACGCTGTACTTAGTTATATCTTGAAGTAGTAATTAAAGTTAAGGAGCTCAATGTACTTACAGAGTTTCATCCAACTTATACAATGCTGCAACGGTAAATCCAGAACCTGAACTGCCATAGTTAAACTACTGTTAAATAAAACCTTCACATTAAAAATCTTTCAGTTTAGCTCGCCACTATTTATAAAAGTTGAATCTATAGAAGTCATCACAATCAAGGCTAAAAAAAGCAATCTTTGTAAGAATATACCTCACAGCTGTAGAAGCTAGCTGTTACTCCACCATCTTGGCCTTTGATACAACCAATAATATTGATAGCTGACGTGACTTCATATGTAAACACATGGCTTGTATTTACCCAGTCTCATGTGCACCGTACTCAGTGTAACTGAAGCAGCCCACTATGCTGCAATGCATTGAGGGAAACCTGTCCCCAAGTAAGTAAAATGTAAAGACCTTGCATGTAATGCAAAAATTTTTTAGTACAAATCGATGATTATTGCCTTGTGTTATAAGACAAAAGATATATGAACCTGGTACCATAAGCACGCACTGGCACCTGACGTTGGGCTCAGGACCAAAAAAGTCGTATTGTGATAAAAATAGCGTCAAACTTATAACTTGTTGCTGCTTTTTACTCAGTAGTATCTATCAGCTGCGTCCTGTTATAAACTTGTAATGTTTAGAACTGTGTATAGAACCAAATATCGCTAGATTTCCAGAGTACTTGCCACACAACTGTGCCGTTAGGCGGCGCATTCTGTATCATCAGCTGTTGTACAATCTTTGATTCAGAGCTGAATGGTTCTGTTTCAGCAGTAGATCAGCTGTTTTGTGTAGGAGTCTGAATGGGAATGTTCGATAGCGAATCTACTTCAGCAAGTGTCCAGCATGTGATGTCACCGAGGCTTCCATTGGACTTCATTGTAATAGGGGCTGCAGACTGTACTGTCACTGGAAACCTGTCGTATTAGTTGCAACGGATGAGTAACGCAATGTTTACTATCAGTTGTCCAGTTGACCTTCAGGTTATGTGTAGCATTGTGCGCTGTGGATGTACTGGTCCAGCCTGTTCTCACAAAAACTAGGTGTATGTGTCCGATAATAAATAATAAATTTCGAGAAGGGAACGTGTACGAAGTGAAACATGATTCACTCAGCAATTTACTGAATGCAGGCGGTAATTCTGGTTTGTTCACTACCTATATGCTTGCTTATTTTATACTTTGTCTGTCCACTCTTCTGTACACTTGAACTTGCAACTATGCCGAGGTGCCCAGGGAACAAGATTAAAATACCTTATCTCTGATCAATGATGTTTTGTGGCACGTAATTTTTAAGTTTTATGAGTTGTGTTTCAGAAGTAGCAACCCACATGTTCGGATTATAGCAATTGTTTTAACCTGCGATTGTGATCTGGGACTTGATTCCCATCTTAAGTATTTCCTTGTGAAAGTATTGGCTTAAAGAGAGCTGGCAGGCAGAAGCAAACTGGATTAATTACTGTCCTCCACGAATGAGCAGCTTCTGGTTTGACGTTATAATGTAGTACCTTGTCTATTGTTGTCCAGAAGCCGTGGTATGTCAAAAGAAACAAGAATGACAGTAGTATATCTACAACCACTCTGGCATATCGTTCAAGTCCCTGACGCTAGTCACTGTTACGGCCGCAGTGCTACAGTCATCGGTGGTGGCGAGACACCACTGAAATGTGTTATAGTTTAGTAGATGACCGCAGTCCTATGTCTATATCACTCATCACATAGATATAAATACTTTACAACTGGTAGCAAAACACACATGAACACGTCAGCTAAGTCAAGTGCAGCTGACGACGGGAATTAGCAAAGTAAACCGTATTTTCGAGTGTCTAAAGCTCATTATATATCAAACAAAGTCACTCATTACAGTCACCATTTCCTTGGGTACTAACATATCTCGCATTTCAAAACATTGGCTTCTTTTATACTTTGAAGAGGTAGGAAATGTATTCCTTTCATTAACTCTGTAGTGTAAAGCTTTCGTTCATTCAGGTGAGCACTAGAGCCTATCATTCAGCCTGTACTATACTATGATATTGTTGTCTAGATGTTTAATTTGGTGTATAAATAAGAGAGATAATGTCACCAGGTCGAAATGTCAGCTAATGGGTTTAAAAAATCTTGTAATGTATCACGAAAAGCTGAATTTGCTTTGATGTCAGCTATTGGGGAGATGTCGACTACTGTGGAGTGGCATATAATGGATTTTAAAACCATATTGCATCATCCTGTGACCTGACTGTCATTCTCTACTGATAATAATTTTCTACTCTTCACTATTCTCCAGCTAACAGTATGTTGGGTAATCGTGGCCGGACATATCCACTTCTGGGTCATCTACTGCACTGCATCGTCTTTATATTTCACCTTGTACATGTGCACACAACATCCAGAACTCACGTCTAGTATTTTCAAATCTACCTCACCAACATCATCGTTTTAATCAGTAAATGTCCTCTATCTTTCTTCTGTAATGCATACTTTAATGAAACAGAAACATTACAGTGTATTGCAAACTGAATTAAAGGAATGCCCACTAGCTGACGCCTCCAGTAACTGAAACAACATGGCAGCTAACACTTTCTTATACACATTCATTATGAGTATATATTAAATACGTTCCCCAAAAAAATCAATTAAAATCTGTGTTACACAGAAACCAACAGCTTAATTTATCACATCGAGACACGAAATATTTGAGTGATTATCAGGAGTGTTTTCAGTACAGGTTTCATATCTAAGCTTCCCTTCCATCAAATGATCCAATATTCTGCTGAAGAATAAAAGAAGTATCAGATTAACGAAAGATGCTGAATAATGAACCTCTTTCAGAATTTCTTAGTCCATGAGCAAATAATGTGTATTCTCGAAAGTGAGTCTGTATACATAATGTGCATAGCATAGTGTACGAAAGAGATTTCTTAATAGGTTATGAACTGGTGATGAAAGAGAATGTGTGCTGGGTTTGAAAGTACAAGCAACTATACAGTGCATTATTCAGTCAAAGCAGCATGTTGTTTCTTAGGCCATGTACACAGTAGCGCCAACCATTCGCCAACAGAGATAGCCGATTTTACTGTGTGTGTCTAAAATGTAAAAAAAAAAAAAAGAAACCACTATAATGATAATGGTGATGAATGAAGCCACCCTCCTCTATTTACCTCTCTCGCTCTCTCTATGTTATACTTACTTTAACGAGTTAACAATATATTTCAAGTGGATGAAGGAAGTATAATTTTTCCGAATAACTGAAATACCAAACTGATCTAGACTTCACAGTAAATATCAGGTCATAAAACTATATTACTGGTGGAATGAAAGGAATGCAATTTCCTCCAGCAGTTGAAATCATCTCTCTGATTTCGACACTACAGTAAATATCCCCCAGTAACAACACCACAAAGGAAATGAGGGTTGTAATGCTTGCTTTAATGAGACAACAACAGCATATTAGAGGGAGAATGAAATCTAAATTACCACCCTCCCCCCCCCTCCGCTTTCGAGCCTCGCATCCACCGTGCAACAGAAGGAAACTGCAACGTTTTGAATTGCAAGGTGAAGTTAATGATGCGCAACCGTTGGGCCACTATAATCATTTGAATGATTTTGATCTGTCAGAAGCTTTTTGAGTGGAAATAACATTGTTTACTTTGGTAATTCTCGTCGACCTCACCATTATATATGTATATATTGAGATGAATTTAGTATTTGGAAAAAAGATCAAAGTATGATCATCTACAAATCTATAATTTATTTCGGTAGCGCCAATATAAGGCAGCAGTACATATTTTAATAACTTGCATCGCCAATTTAAATGTCTGAATATTTAATCTAGAAGACCATGGTTTGGTACACAAATGTTGCTCAACCTGTAGGTTTTCACCAGTAGTGGTAATACTCTTGCATTTCAATAAATTATAAAGGTGTCATTGTCTTTGATATTTTTCCTCTGCGTTTGATCATTTTGTGCACATAATTTCACTTTTTGTACTCTGCAATAACAAAATCTTCTT
The DNA here is from genome assembly GCF_023864345.2 of Schistocerca serialis cubense. Lineage (NCBI taxonomy): Eukaryota > Metazoa > Arthropoda > Insecta > Orthoptera > Acrididae > Schistocerca > Schistocerca serialis. The sequence goes on along the minus strand of NC_064639.1, from coordinate 659,064,386 downwards.
ACTTCCATGATAAAACCGTATCTGTTTGTCTTGTGGATACATAGTGTGTCAGTGTGGTATTTTCACATGTCATATTTTGTTTAGATGTTTATTTCATTTAGGAGCCGGTTAGAAAAAAATACAGTTTTACAGAACCCTGCCAGCCCGTAATTATTAATAAGTTTTGCAGCCGTTACCGAAATTTATTTTCCACTTAATCTCTAATAGGGATACTTTCGATGCTATTAAAAAGCAATATTAGGCTTTGAATAACAGCAATTAATTTTTCTAGTAGCATATTATGTTTGACCCTCTCCAGTCCCTTAAATGGTACTTGCTAACGTGAAACATTACTGAAAATCTTATAAAAACGATAGGTGATGGCATTGCGTTCTATAATACAGATAATATTGAAATGTCAACCGCTTTTTGGATTTAAGTTCTGTTGCAAAGCTTGTAGATGTATATTAATACTTAAATTGAAGGTTGTTTGTGTCTTACACCAAGATGTCTAAATAATGTGCACAGTTACATTCTTTCAGTAATTCAGACTGCCTATTTATATGTGTGTTGGCTTGGTTAACATATAATTTTAGCTAACACGTTTTTTCTGCAGTTATAAATTGGGCAGGGTATTGTCGATTCTTCAGATTAAACATGAAACATAAACTGTCTCTTTAACATATAATTTGTAATTATTTACAAACTGAAGCAGCATTGAGGTACATACAGTAGAAAGAAAACGTATTAATGCTTTATGAGAAGATGTGGCCATTTTTAATGCACTCAAATACTTTTATTTGTCTTGACTACTGAATTTTTTGGTTTTATACTGCCTTACATGTTTTGGCCTTACACTATTGCAAAAGGCTAATAACCTTAGATAAGGCCAAGCTGAATTTGATAAACCTGGATACAATGTATCTAATTTAGATTACCTCATGCTATCTGTGTGAAAACTCAAATGTAATCAAGGAATGTAGACCAGATACTTTGTATCCATCTTCAACAAATTCAATTTCATTATAGCTGTGTATAATTACACTTAAATGTCATAAAGGAGTACTTGTATCCATGTTTACCAAAATGAGTTTCATTATAGCTACAAATGTGTTATAGTTGTTTTGAGGCTTTGTGGGTGACACGCCCTGAGGTGCATAAGGCACAAGTGTCAAGACTAATAAAAGTTTTTGAGGTACCTACTTTAGAGTTTACAATTATGCTGCTAGCACCAATTTGAAGGACATATGTGTGTGGAGAATACCATCGTGATATTTTATGTAAATCTTATACCTTTCTGATGTGCTTGCCTTTCTTTGCAGTAATTTTAAATGATGAATACAGTAACATTGGAAAAGCATCACCTAACACTTTAGAAATGAAAAATTGTTCATATATTTTTTTTGTTTTCTTTTGTTTTTGTGCCTTACACAAAGTGTGGTTCAGAGGTCAAGTGTGAACACTCTCATGAGTTGGCAGCGACAAGCAACAAGAAACACAAAGCAGCATGTGACTTTATTTCTCAGTTTGAAAATTTTCGGAATAGAGTTTAAAGCAAAACTCATCTTAGGAACCATGTATTTCTAATTCGTTAATTACATTGCGGATGACAAAGTTTGGCTTTAACTAGTTATGCTGAGAATGTTTTATACTTGGTTTCCTATTCCATAGTGAACGCTGTATAGTTTCCAATAAAATTTACAGAAGTAAGATGAAAATGTTCAGGAATAATGTCCAGAATTTGACATAAAAAATTTACTGTAGTGAAGAGTGAAAACTATATATGGCAATTTATTCATTTAAACATAGTACCACATTATGTGGAGGTTGCTAATCTTTTTCTAAATTGTGTGTCTTGCTGATGTATTTACTTGTGGAAATACTGCAATTCATCAATATTCTATAATTTTGTAATATATAATTCAAACGATTTGAATACTTTTAGCATGGTGCAAATATGTTTTGAAGATTTTTAAGAATTTTTGCAGGTCTTTTTTAATCTTTCATCATCTTACATTTTGGAATTTTTGCGTACACCATTTTTAAATCTCTTACCATCCACCATCCTGGACTTTTGACTAGCCCTGCATCAACAATCTTCTATTATTTCTTTAACATCATCACCAGTGACTGTAGGACCGAGAGTATGGCGCCAACTAGCAGCAGAAATTTTAGTTATATGCCAGAAAGGATATAAACATGTTACTGTACTAACGTTATTGGTTGCTGGTGCATACATTTTACTGGAGCTGGCGTACCTATTGTTCATCAGTTGCACAAGTCAGTGTCATTGTAAGGTGCTTGTGAGAATCACTTCATTCTTTTGTATGTAGTTGTGTCATACTACAAATGTGTTACCCCTGGTACCAACTACATTAAGTATAACTAAACACTTTTCTCACTGGGTACTGAATGTTAATACTTTTTTGTTGTTAGTCTGAATGAGTATTAGAAGTGACGTGTGTGGTTTTTAACATTTCATAAAATAGTTTAAAAGGCTCTAAGCACTAGGGGACTTAACATCTGAGGTTATCAGTCTCCTAGACGTAGAACTACTTGAACCTAACTGGCCTAAGGACATCACACACATCCTGAAGCAGGATTCGGACCTGCGACCACAGCAGCAACGCGGTTCCGGACTGTAGCGCCTAGAACCGCAAGGTCACAACGGCCGGCTTAATATTTCAGCTGTGCTTGGCATACTCAGCACTGTAATATAGTTATCCTTTTGCTTGTTGGGTAGTATGTTGGTGTAAGATTTTACCATCGAGTATTGAGCACTGTTTTATTAAAAATTTATGTTTCTAAAATGTGTTGGTAAAAAGAAAATAATTGTAATTTGCTCATTCTTCAGAGGATGTTGTGATTTTTCACGCTTTGACCGGTTTTAAAGTGGTCTGTTTTTCAGATGCGCAAAAATATCCACTAATGTATTGTAAGTGTCCTGGTGTTGTAGAAGTACTTTTATTACTGATGGCCTGTAAGTTGCAGATGAGTATGTCCTACAAAGAAGTGAAGGCAACCATGAACTGTGTTAATGGAAACAGTTTACACAGGCTGTACAATTTATTTATTAATACTTTCTTATGTTACCAAGTTCTTTGATACTTTTTATTCATAAATAGTAATACTGAGATACTAAAGGTTAACGAGTCATTCTGTATTCTACATACTCAGTTGAATGCTCACACTACACACCTGCATAACGTGCTACACATCGCTAGTAATGGAATAAAGTTCATCCTGGAACACTTTTCATTTCAAATTTATATCAAATTAATTATGCAAATTAATTAACTGGTCAACTTATTACCCCCAATACCTGATGATGTCATGTGTTTTCCGTGGTTAGCACTTGCTCCATTCCCCCCACCTCCAATCTGGCAAATGCATTACCCTCCCCTCCTTCCTCCCACCTGTATACCACCCAAAAATATAATGAGTAGAAAGATCGTCGCTAAGTCTGTGTAGAACTGTTAGACTGGGAAGATCTTACAGCAGTAGGCTAATATATCATCAGTCACACTGCATTAGTTTGTGGGATATTGCTTATTTAAACAGTTTGCAGGAAACTAGACGGTGAGGAATAATGTTAATTCAAATAATTTGCAGGAATGGATTTCATATAGTTTATTTGTTTCTAAAGATCACAATGCAGATTGAAATTAACGATGTACCACAAGTGGTTAAAAAATTCACAGTAACAGTCGAAATTACAAGCATGCGCCTCCTGCAGCTGGCACTCGAAATAAATAAGTAAATATTTCTGTAAATTCAAGTAGGACGCTCACCACTTCTCGACTTTTTGCTGCTTATTTCAACACACTGTGAGAGAGAAGAAATTTCTGACTCCTACCGCTGTCGTGATGTTCATAATTTTTCTGAAACGCTGAGCGGGCTTCACTTATATTTGCTGCTGTAGTCAGCGATGTTAAAGCACTTATTTTTTATTTTACTCACATTTCGAAACACTCCTGCGTATAATCACATATAGGAAATCAGAACAATAATATAACAGTTCATGGCACATTGCGGAATCCACAAGCGATCGTGAAGGAAAAGCAATGACACACACCAGATCAGATGTCTAAAAGGTTCTCCTAGATTTCGAAGCACTGACCTACAGACAGGAAAAATAGCTGGAACTTAGGATGAATTTTTTATGTCCTGCATTTGCTGGCATGAAGATGCTGTAAAGCCACATTTGTGGGTGGGGGACAGCATCCCACCTATTTCAATCAGAGGAGGCTCATCTGCCTGTAATTTTCTCTTAAAACTCGAAAAAAATGAAGACATTCGCTGACTCTCTGATGTCACGGAAATTTCCTTAGAAACCTGGTTCTGAAACTTGTATTGTTCGAACAAGCAGATAGAGGATCCTACACCCTCACGAACAATGTCTTGTGACTCCCTGAAGCCATGAAAGTTAGTGAGTAAATGGAGCATTCTGATTTATTCTTACATAATTTACCCGCCAATTTTCTGCTACTGGTGTGGGAGCTCTAACCATCACTTGTTACAAATGGACACATTACAGGAATTTCTGCGGAAAACTGTTTTGTACAGATCGAAAAACGTACAGCAGTTATATTACGCAGAGAGTTAAGCCCTTCAGTGGTGGTCTGCAGATCATGAAATTCGAGAACTATGGCCAAAGACATACTTCGTCAATTACAGTGCTTTGCTACTGTAAACGAAAGTTTGAATTTTCAGCCTGAAACTGATCTCCGACCATGCTATATCACCACAAACGATTGTACGACCATATCATTTGTTGTAATAAATCGTAGCTTGCACCACACGGCATCATCACTTCTGCATCCTACATACAGCTAACTACCACCAGACACTCATACATATGCTGTGAAGAACATAAGTGCCATATGTAGTCGTAACATTGGATATTCCACACGAGGTCGGTCGGTCCTCCACCGTAGCCAATGGTCACGATGCACCTGCAGACGTACACGCACACGTTGGCCTGGTGCGTGATCAGGGAGCCCTCTGCAGACAGCGGCCACTCTCCAAACAGGCGTACAAAGTCTGGGCCGGTTCCCCCAGCACGAAGGGGTCGGAAGATGGTCGTGTCCCCGGCTGACCTGATTGCTGCCGTGGTTTCTGCGACGACTTGGGGCCATCTCCAGACTTCGGGATTACAAGAACTTTTTTCTTTCTGAGCTGGGTCGACGAAAAACGCTTCGTAAATCGTGGATTAATATACCGATATCGAAACCGATATCAACTGCAATCTCCGATTTTAGACGCCAAAAAGGACGTATCTTTGACACTTTTATGCTGAAATCATCGAGTAGCATATAATTATTTCTAGAGTTTCATGTACTGGAAATACCTCCTATTAACTGTGGCTCTGGAATGATCAATTTCCCACAGAAATGCGTATCCTCTGACATAATTTTTCACAAAAAACCTTTCAGAACTCTTACGGCTATCGACACAATGAAATCGCAGCTCTGTACGTCAAATTTCTACCTCTTTTATGAATGCACTTAGCCCCACCCACATTATTTTCTTTGCATATGTTGGAACAATGGCCACATACACATTTCAGACAACCAGTGTGATAATTGTTTATGCCAATATAGCGTCCGAAAACATTATGTTATGTCCACACACACACGCACACACACACACACACACACACACACACACACACACACACACACACACACTGGTTTGGTGTCTCGTTCTCCTCAGTTCTAGGCAATTATTTAACATTTAGTTCTTCCAGCCAACTATGTACAACAACACACTGTAGGTATATTCAATGAGCGATTCCGGATGCTGTTGCATCCTGCTAAACTTCTCTGAAACTAGTGTTGGAAAGCACAGTCATCTGGCACTATGTGATAGACAACAGCTGTCCCATGAGGGATAGAGTTGGGAAAACGTCACCGATATGCGTTGGTGTACTGTAATAAACGTCACAGCCGATAGTGCAGCAAAGAACATGTAAGGATCTGCCGAGGGGAGCCGATGAGAAGATGTTCTGTGCATCCATTGAGTTAGACCCGCTTTGACCACCATTTTTGTACACTATAGCAGATCCAGTTCAACCCATGCATAGTGATATTGAGTAGACGTTTATAAAATGAATCTATCAGTTATTATAATGGGATGTGTACGTCAATGTGTTTCAACACTATTCCCCACATTAAATCAATCCTCCCCTTATTGCTCGACCTATGGAATTTTTTTACAGGAATAGTATCTGATCACTTTCCACATTCTTCTGGTAATATGTTGGAATTCTAAGCAAAGCAACGTTACGTTCCAGCAGAATACCATTCCTGACAGTTTGCGTGATTATCATTTGTAGATATATAGTACCAAAAGGAATGCGGTATGTCCACACCACACCAGCTGGATGTCGTTTTGCATGGCCTGCCATAGCTTTCCCGTAACAAAACACTCCTGCCATGTCATTTTTATCACATATTCGTCGAACAATAAAGCAATTAATTGCAATTAAAAGCCCTCATGTCTTTTATTTATGTTACGTACATTCTAGCACTGTACATGGTGTTTGTTAGAGCAGGAACAACTAATAACCACACCCAAGTCACAGACCACCAGCTAATTCTCTCGAACCCCTTCGTGCTTTTACAGCACAGTCCCGTAGTTAAAAAGGCTGTCTAGTCCTCCACCTGTCACTAACTAGGTAGAGAGCTATTATAACGAGAAAAACTGCCGTTTAACTTACAGGAGGAGATTCACGATCATGCAGACAATAGGCGGACTGCACACAAAATACAGAAGTGTAACATTTACAATTCATCGATATCAAATGAGTCTGTAAATATCCCCCAGTACGTATCCTAATTTCCTCTATCGTATTCTGTGATTACAGTGCTAGAAACACGACAGTGTAATGATGTCAGAGGCTTCATTGACAGTGCAGTGTGTCTATCTCTCTCTATCTCTTTCTCTCTCTCTCCTCGTTATTTTTATAATATCCAACAGAGTAAAGCTACGAACTACAGAACCTTTGCTAACATCACCAAACAGGGAACTCAATTATATTTAATTGCATCTCTCTCTTCTGAGGTATCAGAAACAAATACCATGTGCTTGTCGACAGTGACAATATGTGGTGATCCCTTTAAATACACATATTGAACCACTAGAGAAGGCAGCCAGTGATTGAAGTCACTTCCACTGGCATGTGTAAATTTTCGTCACTCATTCTGGGGGAAGGTCATATCCCACAGAATGTCAATCAGAATCGAAGGTACTTGTGTTGGTGTTTCATAAGCAGTTTGATTTTTTTTTACTGTAACGCATCAAATCAGTGTACGACTACAGCTGTGTACGCAGCCACACATTTTGTTTTTCTATCATGGGTTTGAGGTCTGCATCAGGTGGTAAACCGACTTAACATATTTTGATCCATCGGCTGTCATAGTTGGACACAGGGTAAATGAAATAAAAGACAGAAGCGATATTGCTTATTGACGAAAATGTGGAAGACATCGCAAGACCAGAATAGTTTGCAATATTGTGGAGCTTTTCCAAACTGCTTTCTGAAGGTGATGACCTCTACATTTAACCTGATCTTCCATAGTGACAGGGTTCCATGTGTCTTCGTCTTCCATTTTCGATGAGGTCTAGAGCACTGATTCCTAATATTATTGGTGCATAGTACACCCAAGTGTATGGTCGCTCTTTAAAAGTGCTGGGTTGTAGTCATCCTGACCTCCAAATCTTTGGACACTGCATTTATCATTTTTATGACTTGCAGTGCACAACGACTTTGGAACAAGGGGGTTTTATGCAAGATCCACATTTTCGTCGTAGTTTCATGCATTTAAAGTATTTTCCTGATTTTCTGTAACTTCATAGAATTTTACCCAATTATGTTGTAAATAAACTTTATAAATTGGGTAAGGTTTTGTTACAATTTGTTTTCTACCCCTATGTGGATAGGAGTCACAAAGTATTCTCGCATTTGTATGTAAAAAGTCGGATACCGAAACACTGCACCAACACCTTTGATGGTTACCAATCCACCCCTGCTGCACTCCGTCCACGATTTAGAAACGAGCTGGCTCATGGTCTCCAGATCTCACCATTAGTGCTGCGGCGTATATGATCCCTCTGGATGCATGCGCGCTGCAGATGTTAGCACTCCTTATCGGTATTATAATAGATATTAGCCTGATACATTTGAGTGTGTCTTGCTGATTATAAAGAAGAAGAAACGTAGATTTGATGCATGATGGAGATTCAGACAGAAAGAGTTGCAAACATTTTACGTGAATCACTAGTGTTATATATTCCGTAGCAACGCTGTACTCTTAAGATTCCATACCAAGAAGGAGGGGCTATAATATTAAAACATTATGCTTTCAGATTTATCAGTCACACGGAACCCAGCGCTGTTTATACCCGAATTCTGGAAATGTATTTCCTCCACTTGACATAATTAGCCCTGTAAGTTTTCTATCCCATTTACTATGGTGCGAAAGTCATGAAAAAGGAGCCAAAATAGGTTTTCCACCGGTTTTGTAGTCACACTTAATCTCACATGTGTTAGAGGTCCTCTACTGACTGTGGCATGGAGAGGTTCAGTGTTAACGACTGCAGGCAGATATTGCTCTAAGTTTACACACAGAGAACATGCAGTTGTATACGAGTCGAGCCGGCCGGGGTGGTCTAGCGGTTCTAGGCGCTCAGTCCGGAACCGCGCGCCTGCTACGGTCGCAGGTTCGAATCCTGCCTTGGGCATGGATGCGTGTGATATCCTTAGGTTAGTTAGGTTTAAGTAGTTCTAAGTTATAGGTGATTGATGACCACAGATGTTAAGTCCCATAGTGCTCAGAGCCATTTTATACGAGTCGAATGCAGGCTACACCACACAAGTGATACACCCAAGAGGAAATAGAAAGATATTAAATGTGTAGTAAATTATCCGCCACGACACCTCCCCCCCCCCCCCCCCCCCCCCGTCTGGAATGCATTATCAGTGTATCATTAAATAATACCTCGTTACGACCTCTCTCAGAAGATTACTCCATCTACCTTGTTCTGTAATCCTCTGACGCAGATGCACGGCAATTTAGAAGCATTTGGTTCTGTATTCCTTGAAAGCATGAAAGAAAACGGCCAACCTGTAGGTGGCCCCATTACCTCAACAACATACAGCAGAATGTCATTAAAAACGATATCTGTAAGGTATCTGTTAGCCGACACCACATCGTTGTGATTGGTAGAGAGTACAGAGAGGCACATTGTAAATGCTGTTTGTTAGAGTTTAAAACACTTAAACAGTATTGCACAGGGTCAAACATGCGATCCTTTCTGTAGTTGTATATTGCAGTCCGTAAGCAGGTAATGCTCTCCTCTTGAGTTAACGACACTTTATAAAAATCTAGAAGGTGGATGCCAATAACTTTGCTGTCACGCTAGGGCTTGTGATTCAACATACATAAATTTTATTACTCTACATTCGGTGATAATCGACGTTAAACAGCCGGCCGAAGTGGCCGTGCGGTTAAAGGCGCTGCAGTCTGGAACCGCGAGACCGCTACGGTCGCAGGTTCGAATCCTGCCTCGGGCATGGATGTTTGTGATGTCCTTAGGTTAGTTAGGTTTAACTAGTTCTAAGTTCTAGGGGACTGATGACCTCAGCAGTTGAGTCCCATAGTGCTCAGAGCCATTTGAACCATTTTTGACATTAAACAATGTATTCCAACCGTCTTATCGATGTCTGCGAAAAATTGCAGTTTATCTAGTTCCCGTGTTTCCATAGTGACCTTTTCTCGTTTCCTCTTGCTGTCACATACTTGTTTCGTCTAAAAGAACTTTCCTGCACCAAGCAGACAAGTAAGTACTCTCTCCTTCTGCTTCAGTTTCCCTGCATTTTTGAGTATTTCCCTTCAATTTATACATATTTCCGTCAATGTTCGAAATTTTACCCATTTATGTCACTTCCGCTCATGTGGTCATGACATTACTCTGTGCCACATTTTCTAAAATTGCTTGTAAATGTGATACAGTTGTCAACGCCTAGCACAACTGTGCTATTTTCCTGTATGTGTGTATGCCTGTATTGGTCTCATGTAGGGGGCTTCCCAGACCATACTCCAACCCTATCACAGGTGGATCAACCTTCAGACACTGCCCCAGACATATAGCGAGTGGATTCACCTTCGAACCCTCCCCCAGTCGTAACATGTCTTGGATCCTCCATCAAAATATATTAAGTGGTGGATCCACTTTCAAACACTACCCCAGACGTAATATACAGTACATTCGCCTCCCTACACTGTCCCTCCCCGCCCCCATAACGGATGACAGATCCACTATCAAATCCCATTCCGACCACAACATGTGGTGGATACACCGCCGAACGACCGAGCGAGGTGGCGCAGTGGTTAGACACTGGACTCGCATTCGGGAGGACGACGGTTCAATCCCGCGTCCGGCCATCCTGATTTAGGTTTTCCGTGATTTCCCTAAATCACTCCAGGCAAATGCCGGGATGGTTCCTCTGAAAGGGCACGGCCGACTTCCTTCGCCATCCTTCCCTAATCCGATGAGACCGATGACCACGCTGTCTGGTCTCCTTCCCCAAAACAACCAACCAACCACCGCCGAACCCTATGCCTGATGTAACGCATTGTGGATCCACATATAAGCTCCATTCTCATATTATCCCGAACCTCACCTGAGTCATGGGGGCCTCTCACATGAAACTGGTACAAGCACACATACATACAAAACATACTACTAATAATCAGTATTTGTTTGACTGTCTTTGTAATCTTGCGAGTTGCAAGTATTCTGCGATTTTTATGTGGAAAATTGAGAAGAAAAATACGGTGAGGCCTTACGCTGGACAGTTACCCCCCTTTCACCCCCTACTAAATTTAACAGTTGACTGATCGTTCAGCCATTCTATATGTTTCCTATCATTATTTGTATGATAGAACATCGATTGTGATGTGTTATTTGCATCGATATGGTGAAACACATGTGTAAGAAACATTGCTGGTAATATAGATATGAGAAACACATACCATTATCAAACTAAAATGCTTAGTTGACTTTGTAAAGTTCGAAGATAATCTGAAATCGCTGACATCGGTAATCGTTAAAAAATACTGGCGGGGCTACCAGTATCCTCAATTTTTGAGTTTTCACGTAAATTTTTCACAGACAAGATAAGATTCTAGCTACTGACCGGTTAGCAGCACGTGAAACATAGTGATCTCATTAAAGTTTATTCTTTCTAGAGACGTTATTTGCCCTCTTTATCTTGGGGATTAAAGTGTGCAAGTTATCGGTAGCATACTGTTACGTGGTTGATATCTTGAACAGTCACGTAAATACTCTGCCAAACCATATGCAAATACATGAAATTTTGGAAATATTCATATGCTACTCGATGATTTCAGCATAAAAGTGTCACAAATACGTCCTTTTTGCCGTGTAAAATCGGAGATTGCAGTTGATATCGGTACATTAATTCACAATAGACGAAGCGTTTCTCATCGACCGAGTTCACAAAGAATAATGTTCGTGTAATCCCAAAGTCTGGAGATAGTCCCAAGTCGTTGTCGAAACCACGGCAGCAATCAGGTCAGGTCAGAGACACTACCTTTAGCAGACCCCTTCGTGCTGAGGGAACCAGCCCAGACATTGTACACCTGCTTGGAGAGTGGTCACTGTCTGCAGAGGACGCTCTGATCACGCATCAGACCATTGTGTGTGAGTGTGCGTGTGCAGTTGCGTCATGACCAGTGGCTATGGTGGATGACCGACCGAAATCGTGAGGAATGTCTTGTGCTACAACTATACATGGCACTCGCGTCTTTGAGATCTGTGTGTCTTCGCGGCATACGTATGAGTGTCTGGTGGTATATAGCTATATGCAGGATGCTGAGGTGACGATGTTATATGATTCAGGCTACGAATTGTGCTTGCTACAACGATATGATATGGTCGTACAATCGTCTGTGGTGATATAACTTGGTTGGGGATTAATATAACTCCGAAAATTCAAGCTTTTGTCGACAGCAGCAGAGCAGTGTAATTGATGAAGTATGTCTTTGGCGATAGTTTTCGAATTTCGTGATATGCAGACCACCACTGAAGGGCTTGACTCTCTGCGTAATATGACTGCTGTACGTTTTTCGATCTGTACAAAATAGTTTTCCGCTGAAATTCCTGTAATGTGTCCATTTGTAACAAGTGATGGTCAGAGCTCCCACATCAACAGCAGACAATTGGCGGCTAAGTTATGTAAGAACCAATCAGAATAATCTATTCACAGTAATTTCCATGGCACCAGAGAGTCACGAGACATTGTTTACGGGGACGTAGGAACCTTTAAGAACTTATTCTAACAGTACACTACGACAGTACTGGGCACTAAGCATTGTAAAAATTAACTGAAAGAAAATACTTATATAGTTTATGGTTGTACTTTTCGCCAATTTTTACACCAAATTTAGTTTAGATTGAATAGTTACTTCGTCATGGCAAGAAATTACATACATATGTGTTACACTCAACACTCGGCTTAATTGAGTGGCCCCTGAGATGTGGCTGGTCTCAATGTTTTTCTCCGTTTTTTGTGATAGGGAGCCAGCCCACTTCTGTCGTAAACTCAACTTTCAAGCTCAGATAAAAAAAAAAAATGTATGTGTGTATTGCGGTGAAATTTAAAAATATTGAGTCACTCACGTTGATTTATAATTTGAACAAGTAGTTTATTTGTATTTTTCCACGAATAGTTATCAATATATTGACTAAACATTTAAAATGCAGCTGAGGGGCTTTACGTATGCGCGGCCGTTAATATCTGATGCAACAACATTTCACTATAAAATTCATATGTCGCGATCACGGCACTCGACAGTCTGTTCACAGTTCACAAAATGCGCTGTTGTTTGCTGTCCTAAACCACTAAATTGCGGTCAAACTGATCGTTTTCGAACGTCGCTACATAAATAAATGTGTCCAATCGTGACTACCAACCAATTCTACCCCAGATGGGCAGCACGTCCAGCTCTTAGCGTCGCTCGAACTCCACTGCTTCTAAGATGGCCGCTCTATACACCCTGGAAACGAATTCCTAACAAAAAATGTGTTTGACAAAAAATTACGAATGTTCTAAAACTAAACACGAAATCACATATGAAACATTGAGAAATATGGAAAATTTCTGGGCAACAAAAATTTAAAGTCCAATTTTTTGTATCTGCCACCTTTTTTTCACAAATAACGTTCTTGTTGCACGATTTTGCTTTTTCCAGATTTTTTTGATACTAAACATAATACCTATCCCTTTAAACATTAGAAGGCTGCCGCCTGTTTCATCTCTTTATTTATTACCTAGAACACAGTTTCTCTCAGTCGAATCCCATTTCTGGCCTGTCATTCAAATATGGTACATATTCTCCTAAACTAGCTATGATTGCTCGATGCCCCATCTGTAAACACTTTGTTCATATTAATCGGCCGAAGCATTTCCGAGATATTAGCTTTTGAACTTTAATAAATTTACAATTTTAAGACAGCAATAACTTTTAAACTATTATATATTTTCGTGGCATGTCTACATAAGTTAGTTTTACATTCTATCCTGTCCGTGAGTGCCAACTCGCACCTCTGTGTCACTCTTAGATCTGTTTTTATCAATTTTTCTCTGGTGTATGAATTTCTCCAAGCGCACAAACACGGCCATACGCTCCCCTGCCAAGCTTCCGCTCGGGTTTTTGAAATGTTGCGTAATCGCTAGCTGCTCGCCACAACCCTGTATCAACTGCCAGCAAGGTGCTCTATGGTGGAAAACTACCTCTCCAATCACTCCCCACAGCTTATATGCTCACATATTTACTACATTCACATTCCTGGAGCACATACCTTCTTGTATATCTCCAGCTATAACAACATTTGAACAGGACACTGTGGCCCCCTCGTAATTTACACGTCTTACCACTGGTGAAAGTTCCACTGCATTCAACACATTGTTGTTTCTGCTCTCATTCACACACATACTCTCAACAACACAGCACGCGTTTTCTCCCACAGGTTCCACAGCTGATACATGATCTTTACTTAACATAATTGCCAAGCCAACACTACTTATTTGCATCATTATCCCCCACATTATGATCCCTTAAATTTAACAAATCCCCAAAATTTATTTCTCCCTCCTGATTCCTACATTTCCTATTATTTTTACATCTAAAGGCCTCATCTTATCAGGCTTTGGTGTGGAGAGTATGTGTGTGAATGACAGCAGAAACAACAATGTGTTGAATGCAGTGGAACTTTCACCAGTGGTAAGACGTGTAAACTATGAGGGGGCCCCAGTGCTCTGTTCAAATGTTGTTATAGATGGAGATATACGATAAAGTATCATTCATAGCATTCGAATTTCCTTCTACCTTTCCAAATTTTTCTGATAAATCCCCCAACTGATCATTTAATTCTCTGATCTTTTTTCCCCAAAAGAACTTTCCACATCCCCATATCAGTCAGAATTCCCTACGCAAATGTACCAACCTTTTTAATTTCTCTTGATAAAGTTCTCTCATAGTTTTCCTACTTCCTCTGTAAACTGGTCCATTCAAAAAAAACATTCAGTAATAAGCATTGTTTTTCTTGGCTCCAGTATTTGTTTAGAAATATCTATTCAAATGTACTAAATGATTTACATTGTTCACTACATTAATTGGCCAATGTCAGAGTAGAACTTTCTACAATCTCTTTACCAGTTTAATTTTCCTGTTGTCACTCGTACCATCACTAAAACAATCCTTGCATATTGCCAGAAAATCTACAGCATGGTACTTGCTCTCACCTAAAATGTCTTATCACTGGGTACTTGTACCGTAGGCCACCCCATACTTATATTAGCACAGCATAATTCTGCGTTAAATAATCTACTGTTAATTATGTCAGTTTCTACATTAATCTTTACAGTAACAGCACCCGTATTTCCAATTTGCTTGCTGTCCCTGCAGGTTGACCTAATAATAAAGTTCTGCTTTTATCACAACTAGCCACAATCTCCTGATCCACATCATTCAGAACTTACCTAGTCTCATTATTCCTTGTGTCACACTACTGCCTTCCTGAATGAATTCTACCCCTTAATTCAACAGCAACCGCATCAATCATAGCATTCAAATTTCCTTCTACCTCCTCAAATTTTTCTGATCAATCCCCCCAACTGATCATTTAATTCTCTGATTCTTTTCCCCCAAAGAACTTTACACATTCCCATACCAGTTTTTAGTTTAGTCTTGGAATCCCCCATACCAGTTTTTAATTCAGTTCTGAATTCCCCCATTTGTTTATTAATGATCTAAGCATAGCCACTGAACTACCTTCTGCTTCTTCTACCTGTCTGTGTGGGCTGTGACG
Organism: Schistocerca serialis cubense; assembly: GCF_023864345.2. Taxonomy (NCBI): domain Eukaryota; kingdom Metazoa; phylum Arthropoda; class Insecta; order Orthoptera; family Acrididae; genus Schistocerca; species Schistocerca serialis. Next base: position 659,049,008 of record NC_064639.1, on the reverse strand, counting down.
CTCACTCCCACTCCCTGTAGACTCATCATCCCTAGCTAACTTCTTTATCACCGTCTCGTTAAACTCGGACTCCATAGCTATACTTGCTGTGAGATACAAAACTGAGAAATTAATTCGCGTGCTGCCAGCAGTTGGCTTTGTTGAGACTGCTGCATGACGACTGTTGCCTGATGCTGTCGGCTGCCGTGAGGTGAGGTGTGGCGCGGTGCGGTGTGGGTGGAATGGCTTGCAGGCTGGTGGCAGAAGCGGCCCCAGCCCCGGAGCTGGGGCCGGCTTCATAAAGATCAATTATTACTCACATTCTCTGAACGAATATCTCAAAAACTGCAAAGCCGGTCGAATGTTCACGTTCTACTGAAGTGAACATGTACGGAAAGAGGTAGAAGGACAGTGAAACTATCACTAGGCGCCAAATGGTGGGACGTAAACGACTCTTCACAGAATGTGGGATTCGGTAGCTTGTCTCCTCTGTGAAGAAGGGTAGATGGATTCGTGTGGCTTCTCTACCGAAAGACCACAATGCTAGCTCACGCACAAATGTTTCGGAGCACACCGTTCATCGTACTTTGTTGAACACGGGGCTCTGCAGCAGACCACCTCTACGTGTTCACATGTTGACCAAACAACATCGTCAGCTACGACAGCAGTGCGCACGGGATCACCATTATTCGATCGTCGATCAATGGAAACTCCTTGATTCTTCAGGTCAATCACGTTTTTCCTATACTAAGTCGATATTCGAAATTCTGAGAAAACAGAGGTAAACGAGAGGAAGAGACGGGTAATATACAATATGTACAGGAGTCAACAGAGAATAACAAGAGTGCACGACAAAGAACGAAGTACTCGGATTAAAAAGAATGTAACACAGGGATGTGGTCTTTCCCCCTACTGTTGAATCTGTACATCGAAGAAGCAATGACGGAAGTAAAAGAAACGTTCAGGAGTGGATTTAAATTCAAGTTGAAAGAATGTCAGTGATGCGACTCGCTGAAGAAAGTGCGGCCCTGAATGAAAGTGAAGAAGAGTTATATGATACGCTGAAAGGAATGAACAGTCTAATGAGTACAGAATATGGATTGAGAGCAGATCGAAGGCAGAAGAAAGTAATGAGAAGCGGTAGAATTAGGAACAGTGAGAAAATGAACATCATGACTGAAGGTCATGAAATAGATGAAGTTAAGGAATTCTGCTACCTAGGTAGCAAAATAAGCAATGACAGATGGAGCAATGAGGACATCAGAACAGACTAGAAGTGCCAAAAGGTGCATTCCTGGCCACGAGAAGTCTACTAGTATCAAATATATGTCTTAATTTGAGGAATAAATCTCTGAGAATGTGCATTTCGAGCACTACATTCTATGGGAGTGAAACATTGACTGTGTGAAAACTGGAACAGAGGAGAGTCGAAGTATTGGAATTGTGGCGCTACAGACGAATGTAGAAAATTAAATGGGCTGACAAGGTAAGGAATGAGGAGGTACTGCGCAGAATCAGAGCGGAAAGGAATATGTGGAAAGCACTGACAACAAGAAGGGATAGGATGACAGGACATCTGTTAAGGCATCAGGGAATGACTTCCACGATACTAGAAGCAACTGTACAGGACAAAAGCTGTAGAGGAAGACAAAGACTGGAATTCATCCAGTATATAACTGCAGCTGCTACTCTGAGATGAAGAGATTGGCACAGGAGAGGAATGCGTGGTGGGCCGCATCAAACCAGCCTGAGAACTGACGACTAAAAGAAAAGGAAAAGGTCGATGGTCGCCTCTCGCTGTCATCGAGGTGAACGGCGCTCGAAACGTGCAGCGCACTACTGACCTAGGTTGGTGGGCGCAGTATTACGTAATAGGAGAAGAGCAGTATTACACAGTGGGAGACATTCTTGTGCCCTTTAATGGAACTTATGGTAGTAATCGAAGACACCCTAATAGCTGCGAACCACCTCCATCCCTATTTGCTTCATGCCTTCCCCGACGGCCATGTCATCTTTCAGCATTTTAATTATTCATGTCTTGGAGCCATAACCGTGGTACTGTAGTTTTGGGGGCATTATAGCTAACTCAAGCTGATGTGTCGACGACCAAATTCGCCTCATGTAAGTCATATGTAACCCACATGTTTCGCTATTGGACGCCATCACCGCGTACGCAAATCAGCGGCCCGTTATTTACGCAAATTACGTGACCTGTGCATAGACGTAAAACGTCAAATGCGTCCACAAACCTACCAACAAGCTGTCGGATCCCTGATACGCAGAATCAGACAAACAAGCTATTAGGCTGGTGGTCATAACCTTTTGGCTCATCACTGTGTATCTTTGTACGACACATGATTTCACTAAAATATCGAACCCGTATTAGTCATCACTGGAAAAGAATACTGTGGGGTTAAGAACCACCAGACGCCTAATATGGTAGACAAAGAAAGGAAAGAGGAGGAGACAGACAGACAGAGATGGGAGGAGGTTACGAACAGTGAGAGTGATGAGGAGCACAGGGACAGGGATAGATGGAAGGGAGATGGACGGAAGGGGGATGAGATGAAGGACAATGGGGAAAGGAGCAGAGGGAGGAGGTGCAGATGGACAGAGAGTGGGGACTCTTATAATGACTGAGGGAGCTCTTGACAGCGCAACAGCACATCTTGGACTTTTGCGTCCTCCTGTATTACTACTCATGCAACCGTATTGTGGTGTCATTTTTCATCATGACAATGCTCGCATACATGTGTTTCGTTTGGCTCATCACTGTGTATCTTTGTACGACACATGATTTCACTAAAATATCGAACCCGTATTAGTCATCACTGGAAAAGAATACCGTGGGGTTAAGAACCACCAGACGCCTAATATGGTAGACAGAGAAAGGAAAGAGGAGGAGACAGACAGACAGAGATGGGAGGAGGTTACGAACAGTGAGAGTGATGAGGAGCACAGGGACTGGGAGTGATGGAAGGGAGATGGACGGTAGGGGGATGAGATGAAGGACAATGGGGAAAGAAGCAGAGGGAGGAGGTGCAGATGGACAGAGAGTGGGGACTCTTATAATGACTGAGGGAGCTCTTGACAGCGCAACAGCACATCTTTGACATTTTGCGTCCTCCTGTGTTACTGCTCATGCAACCGTATTGTGGTGTCATTTTTCATCATGACAATGCTCGCATACATGCGTTTCGTTTATCTATGACTTGTCTGCATGATGTTGAAGTTGTCCCTTGGGCAGCAAGATACATAGATCTGTCCCTGGTCAGAGCCAGCACCCAAGACCAGGAGGTAACAACAACTTTGTGACAGCAGCAAGGGAGATGAGCAGCAGCAGTAGGTGAAGATATTCGACGAAGTGCTGGGCTATAGATCGCATGCCACCCATCAGTTTTTACCTCTCAGAGTGGCTGCTGAACGAATCAGACTGTCGAGGGCTGTTCCTGGGATGAAGAGTGGTAGCTCGCTTATACCAGTCGATATAGCGGCTCGTGCGTGTGGAGGATGGAGGAGCCGCTCTCGCTATGAGTACAGAAAGCTAAGGGAGACATGGATAGTATGAAGAAAACTCGTGAGGAAGCATAACAACAAGTGCCTATTGAGACAGGATCAGATAGACAAGAATAAGTGGAAAATTTACATGGAGGCAGCTTAGTGGACCTTGGGATTAAGTTGCATTGATTTGTTATCAACATGAGGCATTAGTTCCTGTTCCGGCAAGCGAACAGTGGCTGACATCTTGTCAATGAGATAAAAGCAAATGGAAGAAAGGAAGGAAGGTTTGAGTAAAATTTCACGCCGATAACATGTCATTGGGCTCGAAGCACAGGTTTGCGCAAAGAAATCATGGGGAAGGAAATCGGCCATGCCTTTTTCAAAGGAACCAGTCTAGCATTCACCTGGATCGATTTAGGGATATTATAGAAATCCTGAATATGGATGGCTGAATGCTAATTTCATCGGTCGTCCTCCCTAATGCTAGTGCAGTGTACTAAGCACACCACAAGCAAAACTTAACCTTAGTGTGTGATGTTGTATGGTGGTGTAAAAGAACATCGCCATACCAGTTCTACTCGGTGGAGACGCTGATGTGTGTCAAGCTTTGTTTCAGCGTAAGCTGTTCTAGTTACTTTGTGGCCATAGCGGTAGGACCACCTCAAGGCCTCTTTTAGTTGGAGAAGATTCCGTGTCCAGATTAAGTTCTAAGAGTACACCGTGTATTACTGTCAGTTCTGCTTCATTATTTTACGTTCTCAGTTTGAGATGACTGTCCTTGGTTGAATTACTGATTCGATTTACTTTATCCTGTAGCTAACATTGTGTAGCTTGGTACAGTGTGCCTTAATTACACCTTCATTAGTTGTTGTGTTTTAGTTTTGGAGCTTGGTCTGTAAGTTCTAGTTCGTTAAATTTTAAATATTGGATACTGAGCTGCAAAACAGTTAGTTAAACCAGTTATTTTATTATTCATTTCACTGCTTACAGTTTTTATAGTTATTAGTGGTATAGCTGTCTATTACTTTGTGCCCCCATTGTTATTGTAAGGCTAAAATTATTCTGAAGAGCAGGAATTATACCGTTTGGAATGTTGTGTTTGATATTAAGTGACCCCATTGTTACTGTACGCTTAAAATTATTGCGAAGAGCATGACTTTTACCATATGGTAAGTTATGTTTGATATTAAGTTAATGTATATTTGCCGATTAAGCACTAGTCATATTCCCTGTGTTTCAATTTCACTCTAATGTTTAGATTTATTGAATTCTATTGTTAGAACATGCATTCAAAAGCTGTTAATTATTGATGCACCCATAACCTGCAACCATTTTCTATTTCTTTCCACTTAACCACATTCCAGATGATTTTCCTCCGTTAACACGAGAGCTTGCCATATACTAAAACCTCTAGATCAGTCTAAATCGTGCTGCGGCTCGCGTTGGTGCTGTTTGTAGGTTTCCATCCTCTGTTGGAGGCCAGGTGCTATCGTTTAGTTGATATAGTTGCGGTTGTTGGTCTTCTTCTCGAGTTGACTGGCGCCACTTGGTCGTTGGGAACTCAGGAGGAGCCAGGTCCGTGCAGTGCGAGAAAACGACATGACTGCTGCCGGCGCGCATGCACTGCCGGATCGAAGGCCTGTGGTCACGAGGGTGGACGACCTTGACGTAAACCGGATCCTGCAAGCTTTGAGTTGAGTGCATTTGGATTCAGCTAGGAAACCCTCCACCATTGTGATATCTAACGAAATCAGAATTAATTTTATACCTCCATGTCCGAAAGAACAGACATCATATCAATATAAGTACGAGTATATTGGGAGATCCTGAATTCTCCAGTGACTGTGGTTCGTGTTGCTGCTCATAGTGTTGCCGAGGTGAAGAGCTGCGTGTGGAGTGCGTGGGGAAGGTGGATCGGATTAACTTCCCCGTCTTCTACTTACTATTTATTGCGTTCAGTTCGTCACTACTTGTTTAGTTCAACCAGTGGTACTTTTGTTTTATTTTATTTTATTGTTGCTTTTTAATCGTGTCCGCTAACGCCCCAGTTGCCTGTCCTGAGGGTTAGTGTATGTAACGCCTCGCCGCTGATGTCGGGTGGGATGTGTAGTTTTGACAGATTTCTCAATTGTAGGTTGGTTGGCGATTCTCCTACACTGGTCGTAGTGATTTCTTTCTCGTTCTGCCGGGGGAATACAGACCGCCGGTTCTGGCTTTGGCGTATTTTTACATCTTTGCATTTGGTTTATTAGGCGTCAGGTAGCCTCAGCAAAATTATCATTAGTCATTCATTAGACTGCCAATAGTTTGAGTTAGCATCTTGTGAAGTGAATGCAACTCTTGGCTGACTATCTCATCGCTCGCGAAATTGTTTTTTCTCGGACATACTCAGAGGTCGATTCCTGGTGCACCGTCTGTGACTGGCTCTTGTGTTTTATTATTGTATTTGTTTTTTGTTGTGTGTTTCTAAAACGTTATATATAACTGCCGTTCTTGTCGTTACAGCAAGGGTAAACGGTTGTGCTACCAAGTTTATCATCATTTTGTCTCACTTGTTTGGTGATCAGTTACCTGTCTTTTTAAATTTACATATCCTATTGCATTGCTGTTTTACTGTGTGTTTGTTACATTTTTTATAATTGCCGTCCTTGGCGTTAAACGCATTCAGCTGTGACTGTGGGTACTTGCATTAAAATTGTAATTGGGATCTCATTGGCTTGTTTCTAAAACATTATTTGCCATGTCTGTATTTTATTTTCATTTGGTAAACTGTAATGCACTGGAAGTACTATTAGTTACACAGTTGCTTATTCTTTCATTAATACCATGTGATGCCTTTATTTATTGCTGAGTCTGGAATCTTCGTTTTAAAGTAATTGTGTGTCATTTCAAAAGGGAACCAATAGTATATGATTACGGCCCCGTCCACAGTCGTAACCGAATCCTGCCTTCCTTGACTACCAGGTTTCAACTGGTGGCAGAGCGTGGTTACGATTGTGATATCGGCATTTCAGTTACTGTTGGTTGATTTGGTAAACTCTTTTACGGTTGTATGATTTCTGCCTTTGGTATTTTGCTCTGTTTTAGGCGATCAACAACTCTCTGATGGCGGTCAGGTAGTGCCCCGGGAATTGAGGAAGGACCACCTCATTAATGGGCTGGCGATAATACGCCAGCCTATTGTAGGTATATGTTCCTGACTTAGCAGCCCGCTTGCGTGCTAGAGTTCCCCAGCCGGTTGACGTCACGTCGGATGTTATGAGTGAGACAAAGGCAGCCATTGAGTTTTTGTTTATAGCTGTAAGTAGTGCGGAGGACAGTATCGGCTTTTTAGAGAGCACTCAACATAGAGTCAGTCAGTTAGACAGGGTGCGCGCACAATTGATACATTTAGCCAACCGGATATTTGACTTAAGGGCTTGAAAATTAGTGGATCATGATAAGGAATCAACCGCTGAATTGTGGTCCTTGGTTAACGAATTGCAGTTTAAGGGCACATGTTTGGAGCTTGATGACAAGAGGACCGGGAAGCAGGATTCGTTACCTTCAAGGCTGTGCACTAGCGAGCACAGGAATAACGCCCTTATGTCCTCCTAGGGGTTAGTCGGGGAGTTTGCTAAATTACCTAATCCCCTGGTGTATCTATTTCGAGACATCACAGAATTAGCTACTAACCTATTCGAGCAAACTGAAAGATTGTTATGGTTGTTGGTTCGCTTTGAGCAACACGCTGATACGTTTGGTGTTTCGCATTAATTTTGTCTCTATTTTATCCTTCAACTAGAGGCGAATCGAGTACCTTGGTATCCAGAGCTATGGCAGAAGAGTTTTAGTAGCAACAGTTATTGCAACAGTTGAGGGAGCTTGTGATCAGCGAAAGATTGACCACGGGAGTTCGTCAACAGCTCGAGTGTCGCTATATGTGGCAGATGCAGCAAGATAGGGAGGAGATGCATCATATGTGGAAAGGGTTAAGACGGACTGTTTGGCCTTGGTAGTCGACTTGCCACAGCGGGAGTTAGTTTCAGTTGTCCTGAGGAGAATGCGAGCATTGGGTAAGTCACATTTTGTTTTTCGTGGTCGTTCCTTCACTTGAGAAGAACTTTATGAAGCCGTTGTTGCGATATCCGCGTTGCCGCTCTCGGACAATATACACCGTGTGGTTTAGGTTCAGCCCGTGGGAGTCACCGATGGGAACTCCGGATTACCAACATCATCTAAGTCTCCTAATGGGGAATCGCGGTGTTGTTTCAGGTGCGGTTGAACAGGGCATTTAGCTCGTACTTGCGCTCAGCCGCGTAGACCCATAGTCTATAAAAGACGCGTGGCTGGACAGCGACCACGGGCTCGAGGCTTTAAACTCTAGTGTGCCCGTGTCGCTGCTCGATCATCACCCCACCGCCTTATATTTGTTCTCGAGTAGGTGGTGAAACTATTTGTGCGCTTTTAGATTCTGGTAGCTGTTTTTCATTTTTCAGCTTGGAATGGTTTCTTGAATTTGGTCATCTTGTGAGACTTAGGCCAGTCCCTTCTTTGATGCAGAGTTGTCGGGTCGCTAACGAGCAGGTGTTGCCTCTGCATGGTTGGGTCCGAGGGAGTATCTCGGTTGGCGATTTCTCGTGGCCATTGTCTTTGGCCTTGGCTAAGGACCTGCAGGTCGATTTGATTTCGGGATTTGATTTTATTGGTAAAACTGGTATTGTCTTGGATTATTCAGGATACACCTTTTTCTTTAAGTTCGCTCCTGGTCAGAAATTTGTGTTCGGCGAGTGTACTAAACGAAAGGTGCATCGAGATGCAGGAATGATGGCGTTTGATGCTAAGGTTAGTGAGTTTGATCTCACCCATCTTTCTTCCCAGCAGGCCTCTGAACTAAGGGGTTTATTGGAGAGATTCCCAGATCCTCTCTATGTCAGACTGGGGGTTACTAATGTTCTTCACTACCATATTCGTCTGTCTGACGAAATTCCCGTCATGCAGTCTCCATATCGTCTCTCACCGCATAAGACACTAATAGAAAAGATCTTCAAAACGCTTGAGCAGAGAGTTATCAGGCCTCCCCTGTATTCCTCGTTCCTGAGAATGAGGGGTGGGACTTTCGACCTGTTGTTGACTACCGTCGCCTAAATAAGAAGATAGTCTTCGAATTGGTTCCATTACCTGATCTTCATAACTCTTTTACTTGGTTTGATGGGACTAAATGGTTTACTGTGCTCGACTTGAATCAAGCCTATTATAAGACCCCCTTAGCTGAAGAATGTAAACACGTTACAGTGTTTTGTGCTAATTGGAAATTGTGTCAGTTTAACAGGGTCCCCTTTGGTTTGGCTACTGGCGTAGCCGTCCTTACTCGTTTGCTGGATAATATTCTTGGGGACTAGAAATTAGTCTGTGTTTACATTTACCTGCACGATTTGGTAATGTATAGTCTTTTGTTTCAAGAGCATTTGGAACATATCCAGCAAGTTTTTGCTAGGTTTGAGGGAGTCAGCTTGACAGTTAAACCCAATAAGGTGACAATAGCCAGGCAGCAGGTATCCTTCTTAGGTCACCCAGTATCAGGCGAGAGTATTCGCATCGATCAGGAGAGGACTAAGGCCTTGAGAGTTCTTCCGACGCCCACTGATAAGCGAGGGAATGCCAAGTTCATAGGGATTATTTTAGGCATTTTGTCTCTAATTTTGCTCAGTTGGCGACTCCTCTAAATGAACGGGGCCGAAAAGGGGTGCACTTTGAGTGGGGACCTGCTCAACAGGCGGCGTTTGAGCACATTAAGTCGGCTGTAGCCAATGCTACCGTTCCCGGAGTGCCTGATTTTAATAAGAAATGTATTGTCCAAACCGACTCGTATAATGCGGGAATTTCGTTAGTCCTCCTCAGGAGTTCGAAGGTCAAAGGCAGCCATTAGCCTACGCGTCTCGTCGGTTAAACAGCACCGAGCTTAAACATTCTGTTTACGAATGAGATTCATTCGCCGTCTTGTTCGTGCTGGATAAGTACCAGTTTTGTCTCGAACATAGAGTATTACAGCTTTAAGCTGGGTGCTAGCCCGACCGTGTAAAAAAGCACATTAGAGACACTGAGAATCCGCTCGCGGACGTCGTCTGCCGTATGTTTACTGAACGAAGGCAATCTTAGTTGTGTCGCGTTAGGCGGTATTCCTCATTTGTGTAGTGACACTGCCAACCATCAGGATCAGGACCCCACTTGGGGACCCGTTAAGAAACAGCTTTCATCCTAGGAGCGTTTGGATGAGTAAATTATCAGGGAAGACATTTAGTGTAAAAGAGTGGGACGTACCAAGGAGATTAAGATCTGTATACCAGGAACCCTAGTACGGCCCGATTTGCATTGTTTTGACAACTCGTTGATTGGCAGGGATTTAGGAAGAAGATTAAGGAGCATCTGACTTGGCCGTCTATTGACCGAGACGTTAGAGAAACTCGTTGATTGGCAGGGATTTAGGAAGAAGATTAAGGAGCATCTGACTTGGCCGTCTATTGACCGAGACGTTAGAGAAATGGTTTCTCGGTGTCAGTTGTGTCGTGTGGCCAAACGGAATAACGCTCTTCAACAGGGGTTCCTTAGTTCTGAGCCTGAAACTTGCCCCATGGACAAACTCAATATTGATTATTTGGGGCCCTAAACTCGCACCAAAAGGAGGCCATCGGTATGTGTTACTTATTATTGACGCGTTTTCGAGGTTTACCTGGCTTCTTCCGAGTCGTAATGTGACTGCAGCCACCACCATTGCCCATTTAACTAAAGTATTTAGTGTTTTTATATCTCCTAAGCAAATCGTTAGTGATAATGCGCCGGCCTTTCTTTCGGCTCCCTTCAGGGCCTTCTGTTCTCAAAGCCGATTTAAGCATGCAACTACCACTCCGTATTATCTGCAGTGGTCCTTTGCAGAGAGGGTCAATCGTAGCCTTAAATCAGAACTGATTATCTTTTATCATAAATCTCCCAGTAAGTGGGATTCTAGTCTCCCTTGGCTTATGTTTGCTTCCAATACAGCCATCCATGTGCTTTGAAGGCTACTCCGGTTTCCTTAATGTTTGCTTATGTTGTTAATTCCCCGCTTTCGATTTTATGGGGGATTCAATACCAAATCCTACGGAGATCACCCCTCAGGTCGTCAAGAAAACTGGAATCGTGCGAGGCGCCATATTCTCAGGGCCCACAACAAACAAGCTGGTCGTAATAACCGTAATCAACCGTAAATAACGAGGAGTAAGTCGTGAGAAGAGGTGTATGTCCGTAATTTTCCCGGGTGGGAAGTGCGTGTTGGCAACCTTGGTATGTTTACTCCACATTTTCTGGGCCCGTGTACGCTTACACGGATTTTAGGCCCAGTTAACCCTCAGGTTAAGGACAGCAGTACCGGTAAGCAATACTGGGTCCACCTTCATCAAACTAAGTTTGGTCAGCCCGCTAAGGGGGTCTCCTTCGGTCTCCTAACCCCTCCCCTTCCCCCATCCCTCGGTTTCTCGTTGAGAGGAGGAGGTTGAGCCGTGCTGCGGCTCGCGTTGGTGCTGTTTGTAGATTTCCGTCGTCTATTGCCGGCCAGACTGTATGGTTTAGTTGATATGGTTGCATTTGTTGGTCTTTCTCCCGTGTTGACTGGCGCCACTTGGTTGCGCAAGCATTGCCTGTCCGCTGGTGGCAGCAGTGGCGGTTATCGATATGTGGTAACTGTGGCGATGTCGTTATTCTTCCAGGTGGTATCAGTCTGCAGTACGTTGGGGACTCCGGAGGAGCCAAGTCAGCGCAGTACGAGAATACGACAGTACTGCTGGCAGCACGCATCGACTGCCGGATCGACGACCTGTGGTCACGATGGTGCACGACCCCGTCGTAAACCGGATCATGCAGGATTTGAGTGCATTTGGATTCAGCTACAAAAACCTCCACTATTGTGAGATCTAGCGATTTTCCAGTGACCTGGGTTCGTGTTCCTGCTTGTAGTGTTGCCGAGGTGAAGAGCAGCGTGTGGAGTACTTGGGGAAGGCGGATATGATTAGCTTTCCTCGACTGCTAATTACTATTTATTTCGTTCAGTTTGTTATTATTTGTTAAGTTCAACCAGCGGTATGTTTTCCTGAATTGTGGCCACTAACGTCCCAGGTACCTGCCCTGGGGGTTAGTGTATGTAACGGCAGTGTACGTTTCCTCGCCTCGCCGCTTCTGTCCGGTGAGGCGTGTAGTTTTGACAGCTTTCTCAGTTGTACGTTGGTTGGCGACTCTTCTACTCTGGTGGTAGTGATTCCTTTCTCGTTCTGGTCGCTCTAAGCACAGTATTCTGCGGGCGGAATCCAGACCGCCGGTTCCGGCTTCGGCGTATTTTTACATCTTTGCATTTGGTTTATTGGGCGTCAGGTAGCCTCAGCAAAATAATCATTAGTCATTCATTAGACTGCCAATAGTTTGAGTTAGCATCTTGTGAAGTGAATGCAACTCTTGGCTGAGTATCTCATCGATCGCGAAATTGTTTTTTGCCGGACATACTCAGAGGTCGATTCCTCGTGCACCGTCTGTGACTGGCCCTTGTGTTTTGTTATTGTAATTGTTTCTTATTGTATGTTTCTAAAATATCTTATATAATTGCCATTCTTGGCGTTAAAGCTGGTTTAAACGGCTGTGCTACCATGTTTACCATCATTTTGTCTCACTTGCTCGGTTATCAATTTCCTGTCTTTTTAAGTTAACCTCTGCTATTGCATTGCTGATTTATTGTGTTTTTGTTACATTTTTTTATAATTGCCGTCCTTGGCGTTAAACGCATTCAGCTGTGACTGTGGGTACTTGCATTAAAATTGTAATTGGGATCACATTGGCTTGTTTTTAAAACATTTTTGCCATGTCTGTTTTTTATGTTCATTTGGTGAACTGTAATGCACTGAAAGCACTATTAATTACACAATTGTTTGTTCTTTCATTAATAACGCGTGATATCTTTATTTATTGCTGAGTCTGGAATTACCGAGTTAAAATAAATGTGTGTAACTGCAAAAGGGAACCAATAGTAACTGATTACGGCCCCGTCCACAATCGTAACCGAATCCTGCCTTCCTTGACTACCAGGTTTCACAGTCATTATACTATAATAAATCACTTGTGTACCTTCTCTCTAGTCACAACTAAGTTAATAACTTTCATTGGAACAGGCTCTTCAGTTGTGATGACTTCTACAAAATATTTAACGCAGCATGTAGCTGTCATTTTATCTTTATTCATTGACCAAAAAATTTAATTATTTAAACTATTATGTGTATGATTCTAGCGCACATATTGTGAGAGAACGTATCTCAAGATTTTCAAGAACTGTAATGATACTTCAGATAACTCTTAATTATTGTTTTGTTTCAGATGCTCATTTTCAATTAGATTACGCGTTTCGACACTCATTATCACCTTCCGACCTAGTACATAGTAAAACTAAATACCTGACATTTAATAGTTTACAGTTCTATACTTATATGTATTTTTCTCTACTCTCTACTTACTGTAAAATATTAAATGTTACATACATAATTTTACTTTGTTTTAGATCTGAAGATGATACTGAGTGACAGAAACATGTAAGCCAATTAAAAATGTGCAGCTGAGATGGAACAACAAATGATGATTATCTTAAATGTTAGGTTTATCACTAAAGTTATTACCGCCACAGTTGCTACTACTACTACTACTTGTATCATTATTTTTATATTATTATTACTATAATAATAACATTTTTACTAATCTTCTATTACTACCAGCTTATATTGTTACCCCAAATGACCTAAACCACTGTGCTGAGAATTATACCACAAGAACTGTTTATGCATTAGATAGGTGCATATCTAGTTCAGTTCTCACAGTCATTATATGTACCATAGCAGAGACGTTGATGGTTTCCAATGACTGCTACAACGTTAGAGTTCTGTAACTGGTATACAAAGTAAATCAGTACAGGTACAACACCTAATTTTTGTCAGTCACGGAGACATTAACATCCAACTCTTTTTACATATTCAATCTCTCATCACAGATAATCACTTCCTGTAAAAAACACCTTAAGAGACTTAGTCTGCAGCCATGGTAGTGGTCTGTTGGCTGTGGCGATTCAAGTCCTTGCGGGGTGTATGTAGTAATGGAATACTGCAGTATAGCACTTGCTAATTCCAGACGGAATTAGCCAAAGAATTGCGCCGAAGACATCTGTCTGTTCGCTGAAGACAAGTCTGCGCGCCAAACACTGCTCGTTGAAGTCCGACTTACCGACCGCCAGGTAGCGGGCTATATCGCCAAGTAGATAACCGTGTAACTTTGTCTGCTGTCATTACGACGTACAGTGCGTTGCCCAGATGACAGACCATTGTCCCCGGAAACCATTCCGTTTGCCCACAGTGAACCTCTGCATATGAGACCCCGACACTGACTGTGAAGTGTGGTCTTCTACTGCCGAATCCGCTGGTGACAGTGTTATACTAGTTTTGGGAGGCCGTACCAGAGGTGCAGTATCCCATGGGCAGTGCACAATGGCGAACTCTTGACTTGCGAACTGGATGCCATTATCCATCTTAGTGACAAGAGGAAGATACTTCACAGCGACCATCTCCTTCAATGCACTGACTAGAATGTCCAAATATTGGTCATGTTGTCGCTCTTCCCAGCAAGGGTTCAGCTTAATATATGTGGAGCCAACTCCAGCTCTACGTCGACTTTGCACAAAGGTAACACGTCTACTTAGGGTATTTTCTGCAGAGCACACGGGCTCATAGCATGGAACCCTCATTCCTTTCTTGTACACATGTTGGTGAGCCATTCGTTTTGGCGTAACAATGCCCCAATGTTATCTATATAACATCTTCAGGAAGCCCACTCGCAGTGCCTGAGGGGTGACAATCCTGCCTTTCCGTGCATAGTGTGGATGATGATAACCTCCTCAGAGTGGCAGTTCTATTTGAAGATTGCCAAAATACTTGAGCTCGGGGTAGGTCAAATACTTCTTTGATGAAGATAAGTGCGTTTTCCCAAAGAGTTTTACGAATAAGAGAAGTTCATGGATTGTACTAGCATATGCTAAGACACCGACGTCTAGTGAGTGCCGGTCATAGCTAGGCTAGAGAAGCGTTGACCCTGAAAAACACTTCTGAACACCCATCAAAATACGCATCGCTGTCCACCGGCAGTAGTGACATAAAGTCAGCGCTAATATGGCCCGTGGATGTCCTGAACGCGGTTTCGTGGTTCGAAAGAAAAAGTGACCAACGATGCAAACTTGCTGTGCCTTAGCGGGAATCAGTGCCTCCAGGCGAAAAACTGTAACCAGGGGCTTTTGGTCTGTTGTAGTAGAAATTTTCACCCGCCAACGTAGTGTTGGAATTTTCTGATCGAGAAAACAGAGGTGAGGCTTCCAGTTCAGTTTGAGAGTAGCCACACTGCCATGTCTAGTATTTTAGATACAAGTGCAGTGGGCTTCTTCACTGCACCCATCCTGTGGGGAAACATTGCCTGGATCCCAATGTCTGCACTGGACTCGCATTCGGGAGGACGACGGTTCAATCCCGCGTCCGGCCATCCTGATTTAGGTTTTCCGTGATTTCCATAAATCACTCCAGGCAAATGCCGGGATGGTTCCCCTGAAAGGGCACGGCCGACTTCCTTCCCCATCCTTCCCAATTCCGATGAGACCGATGACCACGCTGTCTGGTCTCCTTCCCCAAAACAACAAACCAACCAAACCAATGTCTGAAACATTCATGGTCACGTTCAAAGGCAACTATGGGTCGCAATGTATCCTATGGAGTCTAGAAGAGCCCCCTTTCAGTTGCTCGAACGCCCATTGACGTTTCAATGACTATTCCCAAATTTCGACCTTCCTGAGTAATTTTTGAAGAGGTTCCGCATTCATATACGCTGCAGCCATGAACTTACTGTAATATCCGATTTGTCCTTGGATGCGCCGGCCGGTGTGGCCGTGCAGTTCTAGGCGCTTCAGTCTGGAACCGCGTGACCGCTACGGTCGCAGGTTCGAATCCTGCCTCGGGCATGGATGTGTGTGATGTCCTTAGGTTAGTTAGGTTTAAGTAGTTCTAAGTTCTAGGGGACTGATGACCACAGAAGTTAAGTCCCATAGTGCTCAGAGCCATTTGAACCATTTTGTCCTTGGATTTTGCTGGGAGCCAGAAACTGAGCTATGTTCTGGAGGTGTTTAGTTCTAGGATAGAATACGACCCAGATACTCAACCTCGTTCTGGATAAAAGGACACTTGTCCATGTTAACTGCAAGAAATGCGTGATGTAAGTAGTGCGTGAACTGGTCCAAGTTGTGGATGTGCTCATAATGGGGTTTCCTCTGACGATAATGTCGTTGTGGTTCATTCAACCTTATGAAACAATCCTCTAGGTACGGGAAACAATGCTGGGGCTGAATTGATGTCAAAGGAGGACTGTTTGTAATTGTGAAGCACAAGGACTTACAGCATATTACCAACTCTTCATTCTCTTTGAGGGTTAGATCTAGGAGAAGAATCGTCTGTAATCCAAATAAGATATCTCTTCAGGCATCAGAACGAGATGTATCTACTTCGTACTGAGTATTAACTGTCGTCTAGGAATCCCGGCACAGACGAAGATTCTGGTCAGGTTTCTCAACGATAGTCAACAGGGTTGTCCACAGATTGTTCAGAGTCTATGACGTCATCTGCGTCCAGCCGGTGTTGCTCCTGGTTCGCACTGTCCCTCGAAGCTTCAGGAAGCTTACAAAATTTCGAGATACTATCAACAATTGTGGTGTTGCACTCTTCTTGATGGTACCGTGCGAACCTGAAAATTGTTTGCACACATTCCCTTCATCTGTTACCTGGATGTGATTTGCCGAATCCTACATTATGAAAAGAAGCAGTGGAACAGATCCAGCTCCATGATGTTGGCAACTGTACCTAATTGTGTCAGCAGAAACGGAACTTATACGAGCTTATTTTTGTATTTACAAGCACTTGACACCTATAGCAGTTGTCGGGTAACTGTAACTCGTCAATGTTTCGTGACATTTGAACAACTGTGGGGTTCCATTGAAATCATGTTTAGCGTTATTTGTGATATAGGTTTAGAGGAACTTATGACAAGCTGATATTGAAATATGCTTCCACTGAGCTTAACAGCCAGGAACACCGAAGAATCATCAACATTAGAATCGAATACATTCACCATTTTTTCTGTGTCACCCTTGTAAGTAGAATACTTGAGGGCCGGTGTTGTTTCTCCATGTACATTGTTGCTGTGCAACTGAGAATTATGTGGCTGGCAGAGGGTTCATTCAACCACTTTCACATTATTTCTCACCGTTCAACTGTCAAACAACATGCGACAGAAACGACTACCTTAATAGTTCCATATAAGCTCTCATTTGCCCTATTTTATTACGATGATCGTATCTCCCTATGTAGGTTGGTCTTAACAAAATATTTTCGTAAGCAAAGGAGAGAGACGGAGATTGAAATCTTCCTTCATCAAGAACATCTTTGTTTTAATCATTGATATCCTGATTCGTATCATACCCTGACAGTCTCTCCCTGATTTCCCAGGTATACAAAACGAGCCTCTTC
Organism: Schistocerca serialis cubense; assembly: GCF_023864345.2. Taxonomy (NCBI): domain Eukaryota; kingdom Metazoa; phylum Arthropoda; class Insecta; order Orthoptera; family Acrididae; genus Schistocerca; species Schistocerca serialis. The sequence goes on along the minus strand of NC_064639.1, from coordinate 659,031,933 downwards.
TTGGAATGTCTTCATCTACCATTACTCCTATTACTCCCATGCAGTATGGACCCCACACCACGCAGCAATATTCCAGAAGACAACAAACAAGCATAGTGTAGGCAGTTTCTATGTACTTCGCCCATAAAACGAAGTCTTGGGTTCGCCTTCCCCACAACCTGATATCATTTTCCAGTTTAAGTTATTTCTAATTGTTTTCTCGAGGTATTTAGTGGAACTGTCAGTGTAATTTATCGTGTAAACGAAATTTTACAGATTAATTTTAGTTCTTGTGAGGATGACCACAAATTTTCATTATTTAAAATCAGTTTTCGCTTTTTACACTAAACAAATATTTTACCCATCTCATTTTGGAATTGGTTTTTGAGCCACGCCCATGCTGTATCAGGGCTGGTCGCTTACGTCGATAGCAGCCATTCTCGGTGAATGTCTCTGACCAGTCGCTGGATAACGGAAAGACGTCTTTCCGCCAAGTGGCAGGGAGGCAGAGTCCTGCGGCAATATATGGACGTTTGCGGCATATTCTTGTCTTGTCGATGGAATAGTGTATAGCTCGGGGTTCGCGGTTTCTGCGATGGTGTTGAAATGCCTGTAAGTTGAACATCGTGCGAGGTTGGTAGTCTGACTTGGGGTATGTGCTATGGCACTGAAACAAATGCTGTAAGTCAGACCTTCAGCCACTCAATAATTTGTGGGAGGGAAACTTGGCTTGGGAATCCGTCTCATCTCAGGACTGCGGATTTTATGGTGAGCGTCCATTTACAGCTACAGACAGAAATTTTTTATGTTGATGAACAATTGTTATGGCCATGAGCGTCTTTGTTACTCTTATAGTTGGCCAGTTTTTTTTGTGGCTGGCCTGGTACACTGAGCCACGTTTGTTTCTGTACTGTGCTATCTCCAGCAGTTCTGAACACGTTTCGTGACTTTTAGTGCATGTGGGTTAGTCGTTAAACCAACTATTGGCATTTTTTAGACTCCATTATCATACTATTGTGTTGTACGGCTTGTTAGTGCCTTGTTGTCTAGGCAGCCGCAAGCTCGACTAATTGCTGTGAAACTTACTTGGTGATTGTTTATCTTGACCTCTCTAACCTTGCTCCTATCGCTGGTGCTTTTTTTTCCCCTACTGGCACTAGGAGTAATGCTGTTTGGGGGACTAATGACCTCAGCAGTTGAGTCCCATAGTGCTCAGAGCCAGTAATGCTGTTTGTATTTTGCAGGTCAGCTAATGGTCATTTCTTTTTTTTTTTTTGTTCTATTGGCACTAGGATTAATGCTGTTTGTATTTTGCAGTCAGCTAATGGTCATTTCAGACTTATTATGGTACTGAATTCAAGAGGGAGCTCGGAAGCGGGCCTAGGTGTATTGTGCTGTGTATCTTCAAGTGAAACAAAGCTCACAGCTAAAAGAAAAAAATATAATATAAAATACAAAATAAGGTACCAAGATACATCTTGGAGTCTGTTCAGTCCTTAATAAAGAGATATCTTGTATCTTTGTAAAATAGCTGGCCAGCTAATATCATATATGTACTTCACTATAAGTTCTTTAATTTTCTACTTCATTTGAATGTGCTCGCTTCTTTTGCTTCTACTGCGGTGCGCTTTTGTTAGTCTCCCATTGCTGCCCCAGTGGTCTTAAACTAATGAAATGAGTGTCTGTATTGCTGTTTGTACACTGTCATTAACTGTTCTAACTGTTAACTCGTACTGGAGCATTTAATTTAGTTGCCTCAGGGTGGTTCTACATACTAACTTCACTGCAGTGCTGGCAAGTGATGTTCTGCTACAGAATCTAGTATTGATTACTTCTTAACAATCTGAATGACTGGTACTATGCTTAATTAGTATTGGCTAATGATGTCAAGTCCTTTTGCTAAAGCTGTTTGTGATAATCTGTGGTAACGCTGTCGAGAGTTGATTGTCGCTATATTACTGTCTCTGCCGACTCCAGAGTGTTTTAAAATTTAAAATCCGTTTCGCAGTGGCAGTGGACTTCACCTGTATCTACTGTAAGTTCAGTATTCTGTGTATGTTTAACATTTTAAGTGGTCTCGTTCATTAGGATAATTTGTTAAGCCATGGGCCAGAAACTTAATAGTATTAGAATAAATGTTGTAGTCTGACCGGCAGACTTCAATAGATATATTTTTGGTATGCTTTCTCGTATTCTCATGAACTATTCTGTAACAACGTGATTTGGTCTATTCCGCTGATTTTGTGGTCCCAGATCATTGTTGTTATCGCTTCACCTGAAGCTCTTGGATACAGATTGCTAATGTTGTCTTGAGTCGTTTCTGTACTTAATTTTAGGCGCTGCCATACGTGTACAAATGTTCTGCGAACTTTTGAAAATTGCACGTAACTGTTTCTGAGCCAACTGCTTCAAAGTCATTGTATCTTCCACCTCAATTGTTATCGTTCGCTATCAAGAAACACTCCACAACCACCACCCTGGCGCTTGTTTTGATTTTCTCAAGATTTAACTAGACGGTAAACGTCAGCTTCATCTGGAAACAACATAAAATGACTGCACAGATAGTCTCATGAACCTGTTACCTAGATTATGAAGGCCAGACACTCTTCCTTTATATCATGATGGCTCATGTGATAAGATACCAAGAATTGGGTTTGTCTCTGTAAACAAATCTCTACCTTTTAACCTTTTTTCCGACAATATAGGAACTTCATGTGATTGCAGAAGCACTGGGCACAAGATTTGACATTAGATGACTGTCCAGCGGAATCTGATTTTTAACCTATTACGGGATGCGGCACTGTTCCTAGACATCTTGCGAGTTTTACTGTTCTGTGTATTCTTGCGAACATCGCCAGTCCGAAAATCTGTCTCGAAAGCCTATGTTCCTCTGTGTTCAAGCGCTTACTCTGCTTGATTTGCGTGTTATAATGCTTGAATAACCGACTGACATTCGTTCAACATGGTAATATTCAATGCACAGCGTCTGTATTATGAGCCATAGGCACATTCGTGACCGCTGACTGATGGCAAGAAAGAGCACAGTTCTGATTTTCGCACTTGAAACGATAGTCGAGAGTCAGAATTTGCAATACGGCAAACCACTCTTTAAAACACTGTTCAGGGTTCTTATATGTCCGATAAAATTCATGGCGTGTCGCCGCAGCTAGGGTTTTACTCTGTAAATTTTCAGCTAACTTGTCCTCAAAGTTCGAATATCCTAATTGACATTGGCCCTCATCCGAGAAAATATTGAGAACGATCCCATACAAACATGTACAAGCGTGTGACAGTAAGAAATCACCTTTAGTTACAGGGGTGGTCAAAATAATATGAACACCTGACACATACACAGTATTTGCTTATCAACGTGGAGTTAGGCCACAATTGCCTTTGAAAAAAGCAGAAGTTCCTCGCGGAATAGATACGTAGAGTGTCTGAAGAGTCTGTAATGCAATGTTCTCGCTTTCTTGTCCCAAAACATCCGCCAACTGGTTCAACGACGCTGGAGCCGGAAATCTGCTATTGACTCCCTGCCCTTAAACTCATCATAAAGGTTCAGTAGTGTTGAAGCTTGGCGGTTGTACTGACCAGGGAAAATATTATGATTCTCCACAACCGACGTCGGAAAGTTTTTGTCTGCGTGTGGGCTCATTATGATCTCTGAATACGATGTTATTGGCAGCAATTTGCTAATCAGGTAAGCATATAATTGTCGCGGATGTCGAGAAATTCATTCGCGGATATTCGAGCAGTGAGGGTAACGAGAGTATCAGCTGAATAACACGATGTATCCGACGAAATCATAAAGGAACCTCTCTAAGACTTCACTGTAGGAAGCACGTGGGCCGGATTGTAGGCTTCTTTTGAGGTTCTCCATACACAACCCAGCCATTTGTGGAAAAGAATGTCAACGATGTATCATTGGACCGTAGCACATTGTTCCAGTCATAACCTGTGAAGGTTTTATGATCTTGGCATCACTTCTACCACAGCTTTACGCTGAACAAGGTTTGGTTGTAAAGGGTTTTAGCAAATGCAGCCCTTCGTAAAACTCCCGCCGTACTATTTTTGTCGACACAGTATTACTCAAGTGAGTGTTCAGTTCTGCAGTCTCTTTTGCCACGGTTGTTTTATGTTTCTAGTCACAATCTTTTTTAACGCTCGTCTGCCTCTCTCAGTTAACTTCGACTTTCACTATCTATTGCTCTTCGCCAATGACATTTTTCCACGTTTTGTGTATGCCGTCACTATCGGGAACACTGTCCCTCGTGAAACGTTGAACAGTTCAGTCGTTTTTCTCACAGATGCTCCCACTAACGATGCACCAACTAACTACTCTTTTTGTAACTCTGAGATGCCACACATTTCACCGATCTCTTGTGACGACCGTCGCAGATCAAAGCGTATGACTCAGTGAAAGGTAACCACCAAGACATAGAACGTCAACTGCGCACTGCAGCCGCGTCCCAGTGTTTACACGTATGCAGTGGTGGCAACTTGCAGCAATACGTAATGTACTATAGGGAGTGTACATTATTTTCTCCATCCCCTGGGCATCCTGTGTGCGGTAAAGTCTTTCTAGTCTGTCTATGTAGCTGACCCATCGCACCTCTTCCGGATATAATGGGTGAAACGCTGCTCTAGTTCGTCGGATGTCCGCTCGCTGCTGTCTCTGGTCGTCCAACCACTGTAACAAATACGATATTACAATGCCTGTGTTACTCTGATTAGGATGCAAAGCTCCTCTGGACATGCATGCATACATGCACTGTAATTACAATGGAAATAGTGGTAACATGAGATCAGTATGTTGCGTCATCTTATCAGCGTGATCCATTTGATGTCTTCTGAAGCATAACTGCTTCAGTGGCTGCTTGTGAATGGCCTCGCACTTGCCAGATAACTGGATGCGTGTGAATGATACAATGACGCGTGTGTTTGGTAATCCATACGACTGCCCTCCTGAAAGGAGCAACCGGAGTTACTAGTAACACACTATGACGGCAACACTGTTGTCGTGGTCACGCTATGGATCGTACCACCGATGTGGTTGGGTTCCAGAGAACGCGCCAAAGTAGGAGGACTGTAACCGCTACACAAAATAAATCAGTCCAAGTACCACGACACTTATTTTTGGTAATTCACATATAAATTAACATCAAATACCAGTTACACATTTAATCTGCACAGACGGAGAAGCGTAACTGCTCACAGACCGCAAGGGCGTGGGCTGCGCACAGTAACAGGAGTATTCCAATATGATGGTTGCTGACTCCAGAAGAAATCTGTAGAAGGACTGCGTCGAAGCAAGCTAACTGTTGGATGGAGATTGAAGACCACTCACGAAAGACTGCTCTTCGAAGATTGAGTTGCAGACTGCTGGATCACGGATTATACCGCCTCGTGGATCCATATATCAAATCCACGCCATTGGCTACCGCTGCTGGAAATCATGCTTTCCTCGCCCGTTGCCTCTACAAGCGGGATGATGTCATCGTCCCATCTGGCTGTCACCCTTGGTAGACGCAGCAGAGTAGTCCACCAAGTGCAGGCAGACTCTGTGAACCGCCACTGAAATTCACGCCAGTCTTCTGCTCGGTGTGCATTACCACAGCAGTGCATGGGAAGCCTAGCTGGCAAGGGGTAGCGGCGTGGGATGAAACATGTTCAGAGAGTGCTTTTACTTTATCATTACCATTATTACTACTACCAGCTCCGCCCCGTGATTTTACCTACGGTTAAAGAGTTGTTTATAAAAATATGCACCGGTATGTACTTATTCAAATCTTCATTATGTCCATCTCCCCCCTCCATGCCTCTCTGTCCATTCCTCCTTCCACCCCCAACCCCTCTCTGCCAATTTCTTCCTTCCATACCCTTCTCCATTCATGTCCTCCACCCACTCTCTCTTTCTACCTACACTAATCTCCTTTCTAGCGATCTCCTCATCCTCCCTCCCTGTGTCCATATCTTCCTGTCACCTCTTCATCTCCTCATCCCCTGCCGATCACGACCCACCTCCCTTTCTGTGTCCATCACCTTTCTCCTCCCTCTCTCGCTCCTCAAACTTCTCTCTATAAGTTATCATCCCTGCCCCAGAAGGAGTGTGGTGGTTCTTAGCCCTACACTATTTCTTTCCAGATCTTAACTGGTATGTGTTGCAAATTTGTCTGAAATGTTTCCTGGGATTCAGGATGAGCTTTTCACCCATGCCTGCGTACGCACATTACAAATATATTTTGCATGTATTTAATATACAGGGTGGCCAAAAAATTTTATACACTCTTTGAAACAGATTATCTCTTTAATTAAAGGAGATAGAAACATAATTTTTATGGGTAATAATTTAGAAGCCGGTGAAAAACATAACATTTCTTCCTTTTGTTTCAGGATTGTCAGAAAAAATGGCGTTATCGTTTGAACAACGGAAATTGATCTTAAAGTGTTACTGGAGAACAGAAAATTTGAGTACGGTGAGCCGACGTTTGAGAGTTGAATTTGGAACGTCACTACCTACGAGAGTAACAAGTACAAGAATCAGACATAAGTTTGAAGTCGAACGAACGGTGCGCGATATGAAGCAGGGACATAGCGGACGAAAGAGAAGATCAACAGACAATGAGAGTTTTGATGCAGTTATCCAGGCATACACACGATTCCCGAAGAAATATGTGAGGCAATACTCTCGTGAGACTGGGATCTGCAGAATAGAATAGGATTTTGAGGTCTCAGAACCTTAAGCCTTACATTCCAAGACTTCGCCATGCTCTTAACGAGGATGATCCTGTCAGGCGAAGCGAATTTTGTGAGTAGTTCATTAACACATGTGAAGAAAAGCAACGTTTCCAAGATCGAATTCTTTCGTCAGATGAAGCGACGTTTAAACTTGATGGAACAATTAACCGCCATTATTATATGTACTGGGCCAGGGAGAATCCATACGTAACCGAGCAAAGGCATGTTAATCTACCCGAAGCAACAGTCTGGTGTGGTCTGTCTTCTAGAGGGTTAATCGGGCCGTAGTTCTTTGACCACACTGTCACGGGTGACTCGTACTTGGAAATGTTGGAAATGATAACACTTGGTCTTAACGTTGTGTTTGGAAGTGAAGGTTATTACTTTCAACATGATGGAGCGCCACCTCTCTTTCACCTGGATGTGAGGGCATTTCTCAATAGTACGTTTTCTGCCTGTTTGATAGGACGAAGAGGGAGTGTGGAGTATCCCGCTCGGTTTCCAGATTTAACTCCTCTGGACTTCTTTCTGTTTGGTAGTCTCAAGAATTCAGTTTGCGCTTCGTGACCACACACACTCGTGTCCGGCAGTCCTGATTTAGGTTTTCCGTGATTTCCCAAAATCGCTTCAGGCAATTGCCGGGGTGGTTCCTTTGACGAGGCACGGCCGACTTCCTTCCCCATCCTTCCCTAAGCCGATGAGACCGATGACCTCGCTGTTTGGTCCCTTCCCCAAATCCACCCACCCACCCCCACCCCACCACCACACACACTGGATGATCGTAGAGAGCAAAATTGAGCAAGCCTGAGATGCTATTCCGTGGGAAATAACAAAGTTTGGATGTCGCTCAGTTGTAAGTCGATGTCGACGGTGTATTGCGATAGACGGACACCAGTTTGAATATTTACCACCTTAAGTCGGACCATGAGGCACCTAACACCACTAAATTTGTATTTCTAACCACTTTCGTTGAACAGATGATCAGTTTCAAAGAGTGTATAAATTTTTTTGAGTCACCCTGTATATCACACATATTTGTACACGTCTTCACCTGTATCTCCAGCGAAATTCGCCCTTCAGTTTCGTTTTCACTGAACTGAATATTTACGACATCTATCTCGCTAACTATGTCTCGTACAACGATACGATTTTGCCGGTGTCTTCAATGGTATACGTGAATGTTGCTAGAAAAATGTATCACTAACACACTTAGAAGTAAAGAAGTGGTGCTTCATGCCGCAGTTTTCCTGCATGAACATAGAAAATTTATTAAACGCTAAACATTCTTCTGTTCGTCGTCTTATGGGGGTTGTCAAGGAGAAAAAGTTCATGGAGGTTTGATATTATGTGTAAAGTTTGTTGCAATTCGCTATGTGCTCTGATCCTAAGGTACTGAATGGCACGCCACTGGAGTAGTCAAACAAAAATACCACAGATAAGCTAGGATAGGTTAGTCATAAGGTTGTAAATATAAATTGGGAAAAATATAGCACGAAATACTTTTATATTTATTTAGATGTACGCGTGTACAGTTTTGATTTACATTGAATTCCCATATCACCGTGTCGTGTCACGCCACTGGAGAGGTCGAAACAAAATGACATATCTCATTGGTAAAGTGTAGGTGGGCCGTATTCTGTCGTGTTGTCTCTTCTATAGACGTCATATAGTACTGAAGCGCGAGGATTTCTGTGTGTATCCAGGCTACAGACGGGCATCTGCAAGCAAACTAATCGTTAATATCATTTTTTTTTGACTGGACGATTAAAACCATGAATACCCCTCGAATGACGTCCTAGTTTATTAGACCGATAAATTTTGAACTCCGACATTATGGGTGTTTGCAATATCTGTGCATATAGATATATAGTGGAGCTTTCATGTGGGTGTGTGTACACAGGATGTAGTTTTGGCTCTGGTTGTCCGTTGGACCAGAGCTCGAGGTCTGGCCTTCCTGTGAGGCGCGCCAGCGTGCGGTCTAGCCCGCACACAATACGGGCCGGTGCATGCAGCGCTTTATTTGTAGCGAGCTCCGTGGCCGACTTCAAAATGTCGCTCCACTTACAGTCGGGTACAGTGGCCACACAGGTGTGGGCGGGGCTGTGTTGACACCACGTGGCTAATTACATCGTACTGAGTCAACGGTGATCTCTCGCCTAAAAGTCAACGTTGAGTTTAATCCGAGCAGCATATTGGAGAAAAGGTCGCACGACATCGTTATCAGCATGCAAGTCGATATGCGGTGCTGTTTAAATGAGAACGACAGACTGTGAGTGCCGTTTGAGCTGATCGTTTCCAACGTGATAGTGTGCTGTGGCCCGTTCCGTAAAACACAACAAACCGCATAATGAAACAGACGTTTTAAGCATACGCATTTCTTTGCTGCAAATAAACGACATAAAATTTAATAAGGACGTAAGTACATTGTCTCGATGATAACGAAGCAGAGCTGATTGGTTGTAGAGAGGGGGTCACGGTGGGCCCCAGGTTTGCCTATTTCCGGAGTACTCTAAGAAAGTATGATAGGACCGTTACTGTTTATAGTGTGTATGTGATCTAGTAGAAAGCGTCGGGTTTCTTTAACACAGTTCGCAGACGATATGGCTCTGAGAACTATGGGACGTAACTTATGAGGTCATCAGTCACCTACAATTTAGAACTACTTAAACCTAACTAACCTAAGGACATCACACAAATCCATTCGAACCTGCGACCGTAGCGGTCGCGCGGTACCAGACTGAAGCGCCTAGAGCCGCTGGGCCACACCGGCCGGCTGCTGCTTAGTTATATATAACCATATCGTCTGCACTGGCCTGGGTGGCCTAGTGGTTCTAGGCGCTACAGTCTAGAACCACGCTACCGCTACCGTCGCAGGTTCGAATGGATGTGTGTGATGTCCTTAGGTTAGTTAGATTTAAGTAGTTCTAAGTTCTAGGGGACTGATGACCTCAGATGTTAGGTCCCATAGTGCTCAGAGCCATTTTGAACTAAGCAGCAATTCCGGAAGACAATAATTGATTTGCAGAATTACCTGCAGAGAAAGTCGAGACATTAGAACCAATACAGCGGCTTACCGACAATCATTCTTCGCAAGCGCTATTCGTGAGTGGAAGTGGCTAGGAGGATCACTTAGATGTACCAGTTCCCTCCACCATACACCTTTCAGTGACTTGTGGAGTATGATGTAGGGGGGGGGGGGGGGTGAATTTCGAACGTGTCGTTACCGCGAGTCTGTCCTCACTAGGTTGACAGGTGTCTGAGTTGTCGGCCCACGCCTGTTGCAAGAGTCAGGAGCCCCCAAGAGCCCTTCTGGGCCAGGGTGAACGCCCTGCGCAACCTGCAATGAGCCCTCCCCATCATACATCTTTAAATATCTCGATCTGCTATCACGTTACCTGCCAAACGAGTACTTCGAATACTCCGGGTATTATTTTCCCAGACACATACAGTCTGATAATAACTTGGAAGATGGCCAGTTGTAACGAATATAAACGATACGAATTTACTTATGTCAGTGTCCTGCAGTATCGAGATATATGTTTGCAGCACAGAAGTCTGGAGCGAAACGTACACTTCTGCTATTGGCTTTCCTGCTCAGAACTGTCTGGCTGCCGGAGCACCGGCGCGTTTCATGTGATCGTCGACTGGCAGCGAACCTTCACTATTGTTCATAAGTAAGTATGGGATCTATGTGTATAGAAGAGCATAAGCGTTCTTGCCGCGGGTATTTTAATATTAAACGAAAGAAACAACCAACGTACCAGTTCTCATTTGGTGAATTTGAACTAGTATTTATTAAAGTCTATTTAGTTCCAATCGATCGAATTTCTCCACACACAAAACAAGGCAGGGTTTACTCCGGACAGTTGTATAAAAATTTCCCAGGATGCCGCCGAGTTGTATGGTGTCTCTAAGAATCCGCACTATCGCTTGTGTCTGTAACAGCAGTGCATGTGACAGTATAAGTATGTCTAGAGATTCTGCGCAGGATTCCACTGTAGGGACTGTGGAATGTGGTGAGAGCCGATTATTGCGTAATCACATTGTTCCGAGCTCCCTACGATTTGAAAGAAGTCCGTAAGCTTCTGTCTATAGTCATTTATTTCTTGTTGCAGTCAATGTTACCTAGCTTGTATCACTACTGCTCTGTTAGTGTGTTGTACATGAAGACATTTTCTTAATTCCGCTTCCCTTCCTTGTGTTATGTGTACCTGCAGTTAGGAACTTTATTAAGCATGTCAGTGCTAAGACGATTTCTGTTACAACCAACGTGTTAGCGATCTTTACCCGTTTGTAGTCTATATGGGCCCTATGGCTCCGCTACCCGCGACCCACACCTGCCATCGGCCAACTTAACGAGTGCGTGATGAAAAGTAATGCCTTCGTATTTTTTATGTGAAATCTCTTAAGGCTTTTAAATAAAATAAATGTTATTTACATTCTTCACGTCTACATATTTGTTTCTAAACCTATTCGCCCTGGCGACCAACACATTACTCCCAACGAGAGACAACTTTGTTGATACCGTCACTGTCGACAGCCGACTTCGTTGACAGAGCCACGAACTTACACTGCTTTATCACAGTCAAAGTGAACTCTTAGAGATGTTTCTTGTGTGGTCCTGAACACTCGTCTCTTATAGGTTCCCTAAACGGTGCTGCTTTCTCGGATATCTACAGAACCAGTAAAAAAATCACATTAATTTTCTTGACAATAGTTAAATTGGTATTGACAACGAGATTTCCCAAGAGATGCGCGACAGGCAAATAATCAATATCTTTGGCTAAATAGAATGTCCATGCAAATAATGGATATGGATCACAAGCAACAGCTCTACTGGGGTCCGTCTTCTACTGTGTGGCCGAGGCTGGCAGGAGCAGAGTTCATATTCTCTTTGGCTAAACGCCGCTCCTGTCGTGCTGCGGTCCTAGTCAGCGAACTATTATCTGACATCGTCTCACAGCCTTCTCTGTTCTTGCGTTCTTCGTGTTACGCCGGAACATTCCTCCTCCCAAAGCGACGGACCAGCCTCATGTAGAGAGCGCGACCACGGCGGGGGAGGCAGGAGTGTGGGCTCATCACTGGACCGGAAGCTGTGGCTGCAGGGGACGTCAAACCTCCGGTCGTACCCCACCATGCGGCCTTTAATCTGGCGGAAACGTCCCCCGAAAAACGACCAGAAAAGTACGCGTCCACCTCATAATGCCATGAACCAAATGAAGGAGGCGACTGCTGCGGTGTGGGAGGCTCCAGTTCCATCGGCAGGACGAGTGGAGGAGGAGGAGGCTAAGCTCCGTCTCCATGGGGTCATCCTGCGGTGTCGTGATGACACCCTGTGGCGGCTGCTGTGGCCGAACTGTCATCTGGATCCGTGAATCTGGGGAATGAGACACTGAAACATTATCCTACACATGACAGAGGCGAAGTTGACTTTAATGGCGGCGCTACAAGTCATGTTGACCTGCAATAAGATACATGCAAGCGCCAAGTGGATGGACGATCTCGCCTCGCGTCCACCGTCTGCTGCGACCAAAAACTCCGTATAAGACAATATCATGCAGCGCGAAGAGATACTTGCGCCCTTCCTCCGGCGCCGGATGCCGAGGAAGGTGGTGGTGGTGGTTAGTGTTGAACGTCCCGTTGACAACGAGGTCATTAGAGACGGAGCGCAAGCTCGGGTTAGGGAAGGATTGGGAAGGAAATCGGCCGTGCCCTTTCAAAGGAACCATCCCGGCATTTGCCTGAAACGATTTAGGGAAATCACGGAAAACCTAAATCAGGATGGCCAGAGACGGGATTGAACCGCCGTCCTCCCGAATGCGAGTCCAGTGTGCTAACCACTGCGCCATCTCGCTCGGTCGAGGAAGGTGGAACAGTGTCCTATGGCGAAGCAATTCCGCCGGCGATGGTCCATCTCGTGGGTGCGAACGAGAGGAACCTAGAAACAGTTGCAGTGCTTCATCCCTGGTGTGTGCAGAGCGAAGCTTGGCCATCTGCTGCTCGCAAGTTCTGACAAAACATTCCGCTTCGCCGTTTGACAGTGGACGGATCGATGCACTAGTTAGATGCTGTATGCAGTTGCAATCACGGAGCGTTTCAAATTCATGTGACTTGAATTATGTTTTGCTGTCTGACACTATGACTGCAGCTGAACCTTCGAGGCAAAATGTAGAGGACATCACCTGAATTGTGCTACGTGATGTCGTCGAGTTCACTGGTACAGCAAAAGGAAACTTGCTGTACAAGTGAAACACAGTCATCCAGCAAGTGTTCCTAAAAGGTCCCGCAAAGTCTATGTGTACTCTTTCCCTTGGCGATTGTGACTTAGAACAAGCAGACTGATTGTGGCGGGCAGACTGCATTTCCGCACATGCGTGATACTGTGACGTCATTTATTCCATTTGGGTGTGCATACCCTGCGCTAACTGTGCCGTACGAACAATCCCTCAGTGTTCTTTGTGAAGTAACTGCAACACTTCTGTTTGCAAGGCATTAGAGATAAACACATGTGACTTTCCACTGTCATTTTGTACAAGAATCACATCTTTCTGTACAGCGAGGCTATGCCGACGGGCAAAGTATCAGCGCACAAAAGAGTTCTTTATGCTATGCAAGGACGGAGGCCAAGATATTCGAATGATCTTAGCAAAATGTTCAAATCAGAATCAGCTTCCGTGGCCTGTGCAATTTTCCTGTAGTTTAGCGGAAAAGATTGCAGCAATTCAAAATCATGAGCATCAATGTGAAAACAAGCTGCAGCAGAAGCATCGAAGTTTGTTTCAGGGCCAATCGCTAGACGTGAAAGTGCGTCCGCGTTATCATGTTGAGCTGACGGACGATACACAATCTCGTACTGATATTGAGACAACAACAAGGCCCATATTCCCACTTTTTGGGCACTTCGTGTAGGAACCGGTTTCTTCGGATGAAACAAGGACTGCAAAGGCTTGTGATGCGTTACTAAGTAGATTTTTCTGGCATACAAATAGTGGTGTAATTTGGTGACAAAATACACACCAGATAAAGCCTGTTTCTCAGTATTTGAATGGTTACATTGAGCTTTGGACAACAGTTTTGATGCGAAAGCGATAGTTCTGTCTTCGTCAACAAATCTGTGCGAAAGCACTGCACCGATTCTGTAAAAGGAAGTGTCAACTTGCAAGACAACTGGCTTGACTGGATCAAAGTAAACTAAGTATCGGTCACTCAGCAATCCATCTTTAAGTTTTTGAAAATCCACTTGGCACTCATCTGTCCAAACAAAGGGGACATTGCCGGCCGGTGTGGCCGAGCGGTTCTAGGCGCTTCAGTTTGGAACCGCGTGACCACTACGGTCGCAAGTTCCAATACTGCCTCGGGCAGGTTAGTTAGGTTTAAGTAGTTCTAAATTCTAGGGGACTGCTGACATCAGATATTAAGTCACATAATGCTCAGAGCCATTTGAACCAAAGGGGACATTCTTTCCACCCAAGCGATGTAAAGGAGCCGTGATTTGCGTGGCAATCGGTATGAACCGAATACAATAGTTAATTTCCCCTAAAACTGACTGCAGCACTGTGACATTGCGAGGAACTGGCAAATCACGTATGGCTAACAAATTCGACTGAAGAGGATGTACACCTTGATTGTTTATGATATGACCTAGATACTCCAACTCAGGTTTAAAAAAGTCACAAGTGACCATTCTACACTTTAGTGCTACATCAGATAACATACGAAACAAAGCATGCAAATTTGCAATATGATCTACAAGTATAGAACCCGATACAACAATATTGTCCACAGAGATTGAACAGTTCGGTACTTGGGCAGTCGCCTGTACCAAATACCGTTGGAAAATGGTGGGTGCAGAAGCACTGGTAAAAGGTAAACGTAGATATTTAAACAAACCAAAATGAGTATTCACTACATACACTTTTTGAGATTCTTCACCTTGCTGTTTTCGAAAAAACGCGACGCGCAAATCAATTTTTCAAGAGTAGTGTCCAGCGCCTAATCTGTCCATGTAATCCTCTGGGTGTGCCAATGGAGAAATATCAATCACAGTTTGTGGGGTGACTGTAGACTTAAAGTCAACACAGAGGCGAATGTGACATGAAAGATTGATGAGCAAAACCCCTGAACGTGCCCATTGACTAGCTTGTATAGACGCAATAGCTCCGCTGTCTTGCAGTCCTTTAATTTCAGCTGTGACTTTGTCCCATAATGCAACGAGAACAGTTCTGGCTCAGAAATATTTCGGCTGAGCGTTGTCTTTCAGATTAATATGTGCAACTAAACTGTCAGCCTTGCCTAAACCTTCAGAAAAGGGTTCCGGGAATTCTTTTCATTGAAAGAATTTTCCTGAATATTGAAGCTAAACAAGTCAACTTCATCAATATCAAATAAGTTCTATCAGTCGCAGATTGTAGCACCATAAAAGCCACTGTTCGCGTATATGAGCGATACATGGAAGGCAAAGTACATGTTCCGAGAACGGGAATGTCTTGTCCATTATCAGCCGTCAGTTGCGTGCTAGTTTCAGACAGGCGTGGGGAGCCTAACAGTTCGTATGTGTGACGATTGAGCAGTATGATAGAAGCACCGTCTCCGACTGCAATTTCACATGCTTCCTACAAAGAAGTAATTGGACAAAAAGTTTGTTTGACTGGCGTATCACTGAAGAAACTACTTGCGTGCCAGTTTGCGAATGCCTGTTGCAGACTTTGATTATACGGCGTTAATTACAAGGGCCTTGTAACTAGGTTTCTTTGAGTGTTCCGAATTTTTATGTTTGCTCCGTTTCAAACATACATATTGGACTTGTCCTTCCCTACCACAAGCGTAACACTGAGCTTGTCGGGAGGGGCAGTCTTGGCGATTGTGCCGTGCATAACACCGACGGCAAGAGTTAATTCTATTCGCCTCTGTATCCAACTGTTTAGCGAGCTACTTACACGGTGTCGAGTGGTGTTTACTCGGCGTGGGTAGTGCAACCTGACACTGAATGGGCTGATTACATAAAAGGGACTCTACCCGACAAATAGCCGTGTGCTCAAATTTATCGTCTGACAGAGAACCGCAATCGTACTGATTTAAGATTTGCGCTACCTGCTGAAATGGTGGATTGGACAGTTTAAAAGTCTGTTCTCTGTGTTTGACATCAGGTACATTGTACACGATCACATCACGCAACGTACCATCTGAATATAAATCATCGCAAATACATTTCAATTTTCATTTCCTTGTCATACCCTGCAGATCTGTTACGCAATGGCGATAAATTTGTTCTGACCGTTTTTTGCAGTTAAAGAATTCATATCTAGTTGCTACCACATTCACTTGTTGGTCATTATTGTTAGTCAGAGACTGTACCACCTGGTAGAAGCAAGTTGACTCGAAGTGGCATCAGGAAAAAGTTTGTTAATAAGGCGGAATACTGCACTTCCTACTGTTGATAGCAGATATGGAAGTTTGACAGCAGATGGTACGTTGTGAGAGAGGCTGTATGTTTCATATCGGGACAACCAATCGAATCATTCCACTTTTTGTTCACGAAACTGTCGAAAAGGTGGTATAGCGGTAGGTGTTGCTGTGGTGCTTGTTCCGTTGGGCGCGCAGCGTTGGCCAGTAGCGGCTACACCGTGTTGAGCAGCGTAGATATCTGCTGCGTCTGGAACTGAAATACCTGCATTAGCTGTGCAGCATCTAACGCTTGCTGCTGTGACGCCTGAGCAGGGGGCAGGGTAGTCATTTTTTAGGAGACAAATGCAACAAACAGGCAAGGCAAGCAAGCAAAATAAGCACAAAAGCAAAGAAAAGTTCAGCGACGTTCACCTGAAAACACTGAGTAGCAAAAACGAAAAGAGTCTGTTAAAGAAGGTTAACACCCCTGAAATGTAAAGAAAAAAAGGAAATAAGACGCCAGAAAACACAAAACAAAATTACGTGGCCGTCAGGCGAGGGGTTTGTTTGTAACTCCTCGTTGCCAATGTGGGATCCTGCCCACTCGTCTGTTATAGGGTGCCTAAAGGATGCTGCTCTGTCGGGTAGCTATACAAAAATTCTAGCAAATCACATTAATGGTCTTCATTATAATAAAGTTGATTGACAATACTTAACTCTGGATTTGCAACGGGTTGTCACAAGGAATGGGCGACATGCAAGTAATCAGAGTCTTCAGTTATATAGAATGTCCCTGCAAGTAATGGATATGGATCACAAGTGACAGCGCTACTAGCGTCCGTCTTCTACTGGGCGGCCGATGCTGGCAGGAGTGGCACTTATATTCTCTTCGGCTAGAGGCCGCTCCTGTTGTGGTGTGGTCCTAGTCAGGGAACTATTGGCTAGCGTCATCTCACAGCCTTCTCACCTCTTGAGTTCTTCATTTTCATGTTTTCATGTTACGCCGGAGCAATTCTAAGGTTTGGAAACATGAATATCGGATGGGCTAGAGGATGATCGATGACGGTGAACCCAAGGCGTGGGATTGTTGCAGATGTCGCAGCGCATGTGTGGTCTGCTATTGTCATAGTGAAGGATAGGGTGTTCAGTGTGTGGACAGACTCTTAGAACTCGAAACACGGTTACAGCACCCTGTTTCTCACATACCAAAACTGTTATACGCTGCCATGTTACACACTACAGTTCTGGGCCCTCAAGGGATAGAGGGCTGCGAATGTTTGGACATGAATAATAAAGATGTAAAATGTTAATAACGTCTATTTCATTTGAAAATCCCATGAAGTATTCACACAAAAAATTTGGAGCCGTTACTTTCCAGCATATCCTTGGCGTTAACACATTATATTCAGGTTCCTGTTAATGGCATTTATGTTATAATGGTAATAAGACGAACTCAAGGTTCACAATATCATCACTTTTCGGTTATTTTTTCGGGCTTTGGAGATTGTAGGGGTAAAATTGTATATACCAAAACGCTCATGCATTGATCTACGAACAAAAGTGAAGCGTCAATGCCTTTTACATGTATACCTGCTTATCTCAAAGGAAAAACCGTTCCTCCTACGGACAGGTAAATGCACTGTTTGATCTGGTTAACCTATAAGTGCTTTCAAAGAACACAAAAATATACAACAATATAACGAATTTTCAAGTTTTCGGAAGTCAGTGTGGAATTATGACACAAATAACTATAACTACGACTTGAGTTTGAATGACGATATTTATTGCAGAGAGGTTCACCACAGATACGGTGATTTCCTAAATTAGTGATGTTATTACAGTTAGGATTCTTATAAAATACAATCATTTAACGAAAGAGGAAAAAAGTCGGTTAACCACCGAGGAAACATGCCGTTGTGCTGACTACGGCAATTCCTGTTCATGTGGAAGTAACTGAAGAGAGAATATTATTGCTTTAGTGTCGGAGTCCAGGTCCTCCCACACGAGTTATAAGTTTCGCCATATTAAGCCTTCAGCAGTGGGTACTTTTATTCAGGTGCGTAAAACGGAGTCATTTCTTAATTATTAATTATTGTGTAGAAAATTAGGCATGAAACATTTTATGTTCGCTGTACATTTTCTTATTCTCTACAATCTTAGATTCAGTACGACATTATTTACATTATTGTAGCTCTCCCCATCTGATGTTACTTTGGGACTTCAGTTTACCTCCAAACATAATTCTGTAACCTGACTGTGGCATAAGAAGCAAAAGGCTGACTTGGGATCATACACATATTATTTTGAACAACGTGAGAGAAGTACTTCCTATATGATAGCGATATGAAGAGTTGGGATTGTTTGGGGAAGGAGACCAGATAGCAAGGTCATCGGTCACATCGGATTAGAGAAGGATGGGGAAGGAAGTCGGTCGTGCCCTTTCAGAGGAAACATCCGAGTATTTGCCTCGAGTGATTTAGGAAAATCACGGAAACCCTAAATCAGGATGGCCGGACGTGGGATTGAACCGTCGTCCTCCCGAATGCGAGCCCTGCGTCTAACCACTGCGCCACCTCACTCGGTTATGATCGAGTGCCTAAGCTTTTAGTTACTGATCTTACTTTTTTTTCTTTTGGTACACTTTTGGCAACAAATTCGGAATAGGTGCTTTTGTGTTTTTTGTATCATTTATTTTATCAGTGTTAGCGTGAAAGTGTCTTTAATGTTTCTCAGTGCTTGTCGAACGTTTGTCAAGTACCTTGCACTTTGATTACTAGTTACCTTGGTAATGTTGTTAATCTTCAGCAAATCTAGTTTTCTCTATGTGTATACGAAATTTCATGTAATTCCTGTCAGTCAGTATGCATCGAACAGGCATGCAGATACCTTAAAATTCAAAGTTACGAACGCGTAAGAACACTGAGAAGTAACAGCACATTCGCAAAAAATTTAATTGCCTACAACCCTTTCCCAAATGAAATATGAGCACATTCAAAAGTACTTAAATTTAGCCGCTCGCTATAGCAAAAGCGTACCACAGAAAAACATTTGCATCTCCAAAATGATAGAGCATATCGAAAATACATTATATGGCTCTGAGCACTATGGGACTCATCTGCTGAGGTCATAAGTCCCCTAGAACTTAGAACTACTTAAACCTAACCAACCTAAGGACAACACACACATCCATGCCCGAGGCAGGATTCGAACCTGCGACCGTAGCGGTCGCGCGGTTCCAGACTGTAGCGCCAGAACCGCTCGGCCACCAGCGGCCGGCGAAAATACATTATAGACGCCTACACTATACAGTGCAGTGGCACATTGTTTGACATACTAAACTGACTGTACCAATACGACAACAGAAACAAGCAAAAAATTAGAAAGGGAGCACATAAGCACCAGAGAGACAGAGAGTCAAATAGTAAACGAAGTCCAAATAAGGAGCCAGGACGAGCATGAAAACAGATGAACATCAATAGGCACCAAACACATAACAGGAGTTACGTAGTGTGTAAGCTTAGGGACTGATGACCTTAACAGTTAAGTCCCATAAGATTTCACACACATTTGAACATTTGAACGTAACAGGAACATAAATACAGTGCTATGTGAAAATCAAACATTAAATCTGCAAGTGGGGTTCAGTAAAAAATTTCTTCCCTGCCCCTGTGTGTACTTCGAGAACAGGGTACTTCGAGAAAAGGTGATGACACTACGACGAAAATAGCTGTTTATACTTGTATGGATATGGTGTCTCTTCTTTCGAACTTGTCCGAAAGAACAGACACCATTGACGACCTGCAGCAGTCTAGAACGAAATTTGGATTATATATTAATAACTTCAGCTGCTGACGGGTGGTGATATATATCAACAGCGACAGGTGAAAACGTGTGCCTCGACTGCGACTCGAACCCAGGATCTCCTGCTTACATGGCAGACGTCCTATCCATCCGAGTCACCGAGGGCACAGAAGATGGTACGAATGCAGGGACTATCTTGCGCATGTGTCCAGCGAGACCCACATTCTCATCTTACGGGTCCACACACTACTTTTGTAGTGACCCTACCCAACGCACTCATTACTAGTGGAAGACATTCTTACCAAGTCCCGTAAGAGTTCGGGTAATATGTGTGCATCCGCAAGGAAGAGAAAGGTCATGGCCAGTATTGTCAGAGCTATATACTTATATTGACGACCTGTATCAGTCTAGAATGAAATTAGAATTATATGTTAATACCTTCAGCTGTTGACGGGCGGAGATATATATCAACGGGGACAGGTGAAAATGTGGGCTCCGACGTATGTAGTGTGTGGACATATAAGGTGAGAATGTGGGTCTCTCGGGAGGCGTGCATGAGATAGTCCCTACAGTAGCACTGTTCTCTGTGCCCTCAGTGGCTCACATGGATAGAGCGTCTGCTATGTAAGCAGGAAATACCGGGTTCGAGTCCTAGTCGGGGCACACATTTTCACGTGTCCCCGTTGATACATATCTACGCTCGTCAGGAGCTGAAGGTATTAATATATAATTCTTAGTTCATAGTATATTCCATCGATCATTATGCACGATACGTCGTAAGGGTATGAAACAAGGATTTTTTTTTAATTTGTGGTGAGTTTCTATGGGACCAAACTGCTGATGTCAGCCAGACGCTGTGGCCGAGTGGTTCTAGGCGCTTCAGTCTGGAACCGCGCAGCTGTTACGGTCGCAGGGTCGCATCCTGTCTAGGTTCAAAAATGGCTCTGAGCACTATGGGACTTAACTGCTGAGGTCATCAGTCCCCTAGAACTTAGAACTACTAAAACCTAACTAACCTAAGGACATCACACACATCCATGCTCGAGGCAGGATTCGAACCTGCGACCGTAGCGGTCACGCGGTTTCTGACTGAAGCTCCTAGAACCGCATGACCACACCGGTCGGCTCCTGCCTAGGGCATGGATGCGTGTGATGTCCTTTAGGTTAGTTAGGTTTAAGTAGTTTTAAGTCTAGGGGACTGATGACCTCAGATGTTAAGTCACATAGTGCTTGGAGCCATTTGAACCATTTGAATTTGCTGAGGTCATCGATACCTAGGCCTACATACTACTTAATATAACTTAAACTAACTTACGTTAATGGCAAGACACCGTCCCATGCCCGAGGAAGGACTCGAACCTCCGACGGAAGGAGAGCCGCGGGAACCATGGCAAGGCGCCTGAGACCTCACGGCTACCCGGTGAATCAAGGTATTATACAATCACATCGCAAATTAATTTGTACGTACGATTACATTCTGAAGATTTCAAAATTCCTACATGCCAACATTTACACATTACAATAATAAAAAATGGTTCAAATGGCTCTGAGCACCATGGGACTTAACATCTATGGTCATCAGTCCCCTAGATCTTAGAACTACTTAAACCTAACTAACCTAAGGACAGCACACAACACCCAGCCATTCCAATAATAAAATTCTTCTACCGAATAGAAGGAAGTTTCAAGGAGAAATTCTCTCAGTTTGTTATCAATTTACTTTGCTGCCTGTCATCTGTTTTATAACACTGGGTAAATGATGGTTGCTGCACTGTGCACCACATTTGTGCCAAAGACAACCTTAATGTGGAGTTCTGAACGTCATTTTACCTTCTGGAATTGTAATTACCTACTCCATTCTTCCTCTTGAACTGCAGTGGATTATTTACACCAAACTTCATGAGGGAATAAATATACTGTCACACTGTAGTCAAAATCCCCAACAGATGTCCAAAAGATACTCATGGGTGAGCATCACTTATTATTCTCACAGCACGTTTTAGCGCAGTGAAGACTTTCTTTCTTAAAGATGCCTTACCCCAGAACTTCATTCGATACAACATTATTGAATGAAATATACAAAATATGTCAACTTACAGATTTGTCTCTCCTCAAGATTTGCATTGATTGTAAGCGCAAATGTGGCTGAACTAAGTCTTTCGAGGAGTTCCAAAATGTATTTTTTCCATTCCAAATTCCCATAAATATGGACCCCTGAGAATTTTTATGCTAGCACCCTATTTATCATTTCCTCGCTGTGTGTTACAGTTATCATTGATGTAATACCTCTAGAAGTGCAGAACTGAATAAGTTAGGTATTTTTAAAATTGAGGGTGAGAACATTGGCAGAAAACTTTTATTTTTAAGAACTTTGTTTATCATTTCCTTTATTTCTGTATATTTGGTTGGATTGATTACAATGCTAGTGCCATCAGCAAAAAAAGAAGCTAATACTGCTTGCTGTATACTAGACAGAAAATCGTTTACATATGTGAGGAACAGTAGTTGATCGAAGATTGAATCCTGGGAACCCACTATGTGACTTCTTTCCAGTCATAATTAAGTCCCTGGACTATACTGCTTGAATTACTATGTACAACGTTCTGCATTCTTTTGGTTAGATATGACCTTACCTATTGTTTGGCTATGCCATCAATCGTATAAAAGGTTTATTTATCTCTGAGAGTACTGTGATTCACACAGTCAAATGCCTTCGAGATGCCTCATAAAATACCTACCAGTGCTATTTTATTATTTAATGCCTGTAAAATATGGTGAATAAACGTGTAAATGGCACTTTCAGTAGAGCAACCCCTGTGAAATGCCAGCCTTGATTTGCTACGGATGTCACTATTGCTAAGGACAGATGCCTTCCTAGAATACGTCACCTTATTAAAAATTTGGAGAATGACGCCTGCAGTGAAACACGTCTGTAGTTATCGACATTTCTCTTATCAACTTTCTTAGAGAGTGGTTTAACAACGCCATATATCAGTCTCTCTGGAAAAATGCCTTGAGTTAGTGATGCATTACATATTCCATATGAGACTGGGCTAATTACATGGGAACAGAGTTTTAGTACTCTATGGGAAACACCATAAAAATCAGATGAACTTTTATTTTCAGGCGAATGTATGACTTTCTTAATTTCAGAATGTGAATTTAGTGATACGTTAATATAATTGAATTTTATGAAAGATATTTTCAACATACTGATTTGATTTTGCTCTTGAACTGTTTGTCAGTATGCTTACTGCTATATTCAAGAAATGATTATTAGATGCATATGCTACTCGTGACTAATCATTTATAACCCTTCCATTCAGTTCAGCAGTGCTGTTGTGTTGTTCTGTGGTTGGTGATCTTGTCTCTTGCTTCACTACATTCTATTTTGCCTCACGTCTGTTGTCAGAAGTAATGATTTCTCACATTATGTGCTTGTTTTTTGATATTTTATTAACCTTTCTTAATAATTGAGTTATTCTTATAGTGTGCAACTTTGCCAGGTTTCCTACTTGTCCTTGCCCAAAGATAGGTTTCCCTTTCATTTCACAAGGTACTTCAGTCCCTCTTGAGATCCACGGTTTGTACCTGGCTGTTTAGTGTCCATTCTGAGTAGCTTTTGCGGAAAGCTGTTTTCATATAATGTAAGCAGAGTAATAGACTGATCTATCGCGGATACATATATAAGGCGGTTTAGAAATCTTTTAAAGTCTCGATGTAGCGTTTCTGTTGATGGACAACTGGTTTTTGTACCTTTAATCTCCCCAAGTAATTATTCCTTCACGTTAGCGGGAAACTTCTCAATATTTTTCATCAGTTAATTAGTGATTTATACTCACTTTACTCCACTGAGTGTACAATATTTTGCAAGGAGTATGAAAGTATAAAACAGCCTCTCTTTCATCAATTTAAATAGACAATTACTGTGTGCAAGCAGCATTGATCACCGTAATACGATTCTGGGGTGGTATGACAAACAGTTGCCGTGTATTAAATCTCGTTAACACCAGTGACCTGAAACTATCTATATTATTAATAATTACAAAATTGGTGTACTCTGCATGTTAAAATTGGACTAAATAAAGAAACGAATAGTTAAATACTCGCTGCAATATTCTTGTTAATAGCCTATATGCGAAATTAAAAGCAAAATGGGGGTAAATTCTCTTTGTCACAAATCTCTGTAAATCAAAGGATTCGATATGAATGCCGTTGAGATAACCTCGTTACTGGTGGTTCACAAACCGAGATAATGCTAAACGTTGCACAATAGCAACTGTCTGGCTGGTTGTCGCTGTCGCTGTCAGGCAGCCACCCCTCCCACACACACAATGTCAACAGTACACTTGAAACCTAATGTGTTTCATGCATATCGTTTGAAATGGAATTTCTGCGTAACCGGTACATGTGCTTTCCCAGGATACAGTGAAGTCGTCATCAAGTGTTTGGTGACTTCACGTACGTTGATCGGTTTTCATTACGTAATTCCGCGACCTTCAGCTGATGTTAAACATTAGAAAGTCACTGATGAAAGAATTTCTGAGCGTTTTATGTTTCAAAATACCAAGTATGTGTGAGTGGAGTTAACTGAACCTGAATTAATCGTGATGGAGATGAACCCATAAGGCCCAGTGCTGGAATCAATGTACGCACCGTAATGATTAACGCTACGAAAAATCATGGCCCGAGCGGTGCATCTTAAGGTGGGGACTAGACAATGATCAGGCAGGTTATGATTTAAGTGAACTCTTTAGTTTATTACAAAAGGCATGAAAATGAACAATCATTTAAATAAGACATAAAATTACGGAAATTACAAACATAGTATATTAACTGTGCACAGTAGACAAGTGAAGTGTCGGTTAGCAAAGTTATTCGTTGGGGGTCGGAATTAGCTCATAATCATATAACTGAAATGTGAAATGCGACGAAGGATACACTGATTGGCGTGGAAAAGTGAATACGAGCAGGATTGTGGCTCTCTACTTCAAGATGTTTCTCACGTGACGAAGCTCAAAGCTATGCTCAGCAGTATCGTCGGCCCAATATGAGCAGATACTTAGGTGACACGATGTCTGAATGCCATCAAGTATGTCGCTGAAACTACTATGTCAAGATCTTGAACACTGGACCCCGCTCTGATAGAGGAGTCTGCTATTCCAGTTGAGAGTATATTAAAACGGCATCCCATTTGAGCCAATTGATGTTTCAAAGTACTGCACGAAAAGTGTTTGAATGTTGTGCAGGTTTGGTTAAATTTAACGGAGCTAAACCTCTAACTGTTGTTATTTATAGATCCCCAGACTCCGATTTCACAACATTTTTGCTAAAGCTAGACGAGGTTCTTGGTTCACTTTATAGAAAATACAAAAAGTTAGTTGTATGTGGTGACTTCAATATTAATTGTATAAGTGATTGTGCAAGGAAGAGGATGCTGGTAGACCTCTTTAATTTATATAATCTTATGCAAACAGCATTCTTTCCAATGAGAGTGCAAGGGAACAGTAGGACAACCATAGACAACATTTTTGTTCATTCCTCATTATTAGAAGGGCATTCTGTTAGCAAAAAGGTGAATGGCCTTTCAGATCATGATGCACAAATTTTAACGTTAAAATATTTTTGTGCTGCAACACGTGTTAAATATAGTCATCAGCTGTTCAGGAAAGCTGATCCAGTTGCTGTAGAGACCTTTGTAAACCTTATAAAGGAACAAGAGTGGCAAGATGTTTATAGCGCTGATAAAGTAGACGATAAATATAATGCTTTTCTCAAGACTTTTCTCAAGCTCTTTGAAAGCTGCTTTCCGTTAGAACGTTTAAAACAGGGTACTAGCACAAACAGACAGCCTGGGTGGCTGACTAGAGGGATAAGAATATCTTGTAGAACAAAGTGGCAATTATATCAAAACGTTAGAAACAGTCAAAATCTAAATGCAGCAGCCCATTACAAACAGTATTGTAAGGTGCTTAAAAATGTTATTAGGAAGGCAAAAAGTACGTGGTATGCAGATAGAATAGCTAAGTCTCAGGATAAAATTAAAACCATATGGTCAGTCGTAAAGGAAGTTGCTGGTCTGCAGAGACAGGTCGAGGATATAGAATCAGTGCGTAGTGGGAATGTCCGTGTTACTGATAAGTCGCATATATGTACAGTATTTAATAATCACTTTCTGAATATAGCAGGTGAACTAAATAGAAACCTAGTCCCAACAGGGAATCATATAGCGGTCTTAGATAAAAGTGTTCCGAGACTGTTACCTGAAATGCTCCTCCACGATACTGACAAGAGGGATATTGAGTTAATAATTAAATCACTAAAGACCAAGAACTCTCATGGATTTGACGGGGTATCTAGCAGAATACTGAAGTACTGTTCTTTCTATGTTAGCCCAGTTCTCAGCCATATCTGTAACTTTTCCATTAGGAGTGGTCGGTTTCCTGATCGATTTAAGACCTCGGTAGTGAAGCCACTTTATAAAAAGGGAGACATTGATAATGTTGATAATTTTAGACCTATTTCTATGCCATCGGTGTTTGCTAAAGTTATCGATAAGGTTGTATATACAAGGTTACTGGAGCATTTAAATTCACATAATTTGCTCTCAAATGTTCAGTTTGGTTGTAGAAATGGTTTAACAACTGAAAATGCTATATTCTCTTTTCTCTGTGAGGTTTTGGACGGATTAAATAGAAGGTTGTGATCGCTAGGTGTTTTCTTTGATTTAACGAAGGCTTTTGACTGTGTTGACTACGAAATATTACTGCAGAAGTTGGACCATTATGGAGTAAGGGGAGTAGCATACAATTGGTTCGCCTCTTACTTTAAGAACAGAAAGCAGAGGGTAATTGTCCGCAATATTGAGAGTGGTAGTGATGTTCAGTCCCAATGGGGCACTGTTAAGTGGGGCGTTCCCCAAGGGTCGGTGCTGGTGCCACTGCTGTTTCTTATTTATGTAAATGATATGCCTTCTAGTATTACAGGTGATTCAAAAATATTTCTGTTTGCTGATGACACCAGCTTGATAGTGAAGGATCTTGTGCATAATATTGAAACAGTAACAAATA
Source organism: Schistocerca serialis cubense (assembly GCF_023864345.2). Taxonomy (NCBI): domain Eukaryota; kingdom Metazoa; phylum Arthropoda; class Insecta; order Orthoptera; family Acrididae; genus Schistocerca; species Schistocerca serialis. The sequence continues at coordinate 659,004,961 of NC_064639.1, read as the reverse complement.
ATGTAGTTCATGAAATAAGTTCGTGGCTTGTGGAAAATAATTTGATGCTAAATCACAGTAAGACTCAGTATTTACGGTTTCTAACTCACAATTCAACAAGAACCGATATTTTGATCAGACAGAATAGGCATGTTATAAGCGAGACGGAACAGTTCAAGTTCCTAGGCGTTCGGATAGATAGTAAGCTGTTCTGGAAAGCCCATGTCCAGGATCTTGTTCAGAAGCTAAATGCTGCTTTATTTACCATTAGAACAGTATCTGAAATAAGAGACAGTTCAACACGAAAAGTAGTCTACTTCGCATATTTTCATACGCTTATGTCGTATGGTATTATTTTTTGGGGTAACTCTTCTGATTCAAAAAGGGTATTTTTGGCTCAAAAACGGGCTGTTCGAGCTATATGTGGTGTAAGTTCGAGAACCTCTTGTCGACCCCTATTCAAAAATCTGGGAATTCTGACATTGCTCTCACAGTATATATTTTCTTTAATGTCGTTTGTTGTTAGCAATATTAGCCTATTTCCAAGAGTTAGCAGCTTTCACTGAGTTAATACTAGGCAGAAATCAAATCTGCATGTAGAATGCACTTCCTTGACTCTTGTGCAGAAAGGAGTGCAGTATTCTGCTGCATCCATTTTTAATAAGCTACCACCAGAACTCAAAAATCTTAGCAGTAGCCCAAACTCTTTTAAGTCTAAACTGAAGAGTTTCCTCATGGCTCACTCCTTCTATTCTGTCGAGGGGCTCCTGGAAGAGCTCAAAAATTAAGCAAATTCCAGTGCTACATTGTTGATTTTCTTCATTTAAACTTACCACTTGTCACCTGAATATGTTTTTTTATATTTCATTTTATCTGTTCCTAATATCGTTTTATAATTTCACGTATTGACTCGTTCCATGACCATAGAGACTTCTCCTTAATTTGGTCCCAAGGAACATTAAATAAATAAATAAATAAAAATAAAAGAGTGAAGCCAACAGCCACAAGTCCAGAGACAAGGTCGTCAATTTGTAGACACTGGCTATTCACTTATTCTGACCAAGAATCTCGGTAACCAGTCCTCTTAAAGCCATACCAGTCGTTCAACGGCCAATGTTTTCTTGTAACATAATCTTTCGCCAGCAGTGGCGAAACGTTAAAAGACCAGTAATCGGGAATTCCATCTCACGTTTTCTAAAAACTCACTCCACGTCTTATGTCTTCCTGCGGTCACATCAGCTTCACCAAGTTTTGCGCTTTCGATCAGTAGCTAGCCTCGCATCACAGGCCCTGGGAAAACCTAAATAACTGTGCTCACGGCTTTCTATCTGCGATATCGTCAGGACCTGTAACATTTCAGAGCTGTTTTGACACTTTTTTTCACCTCGGCCATCTGAAGAGGATAAGTTAAATAAACTGCACAATAGGCTGGGTGCCACTAAGACGCTAGCTGATCTGAGATTCCCCAAGACAAGGCGAGAGCGGGTTCTACCTGTCGATCTCTCTACCACCTATTCTGCGAAGGACACTTCCCCTTATCCCGCAGGTTCGAATCCTGGCTCTGGCTTGGATGTGTGAGATGTCCTTAAATTAGTTAGGTTTAAGTAGTTCTAGGGGACTGATGAGCCTAGAAATTAAGTCCCATTGTGCTCAGAGCCATTTTAACCTTAGCCCGCAGGAGTTCAGTTTCGGTGTGTCATTCTTGTAACTCCCCTTTCCTATGTCCTCAGCACATCTCATTACAACGCTCACCTGGAAAAGCAATTGAAATAGCCAGCTCCTGGTTAAATTATACAATGTAAAAAAGAGGCAATGAAATCAGGGCACACAACCACTGCAATTGCATCAGCCTATGCAAAAAGATTTAGCATCAACTAGCGTACTGCACTTGCAAAACGTATCACATAATCGTACAGGAGGTACTATAGGTCAAAACCAGTATTAAATAAGCTATAATGATACATGTTGAGATAAGAGCCGTCGAAGATCTAAAGTTCACAGCCTGCATTTCATTTACGCACGTGATGGGAGTCACAAGAGCTGGCGTAGCAAATTACCACAGTACGCACATGTGGGTAGATGCAAATCCTCGAGTAGTCAGGTATGTTAGTTATCAGGACCACATCAATATCAGAAGATGGTCAAGTCCCAGACTCACAGGACCACACGCTTCGCCAAATATTGTATAATGTATTTCTGCTGGGCGATCCACGAGCGTTACTGGAGGACGTCCCCGTTGCAGAAAGACCATTATGGTTTATACACGACAAGGTTACCATCGCATTTTCTACGGATCATGTGACTGCACCCCGGCAGAAGGTTTCATGAGTAGCGCTGGAATGGTCGAGGAGTTCCGGTTGCATTGCCTCACCCTCACCGGACCTGAAGCTATTGGATTTCAGGATATAGGGACATTTAAAGGCATTGGTATGTGCCAAACACATAGACAATGTGCAGACCATACAGGAGCTTGTGAAACATACATTTCCCGAAGTCCGAGTGGAACAAGTAGTTTTTGGAAGACTGCAGAGTCCACTGCGTAGAAGTACTAAAGGGTGTGTATGGTTGCTTGATACCAGCATGCAGCACTACCTCTATAGCACTTACATAATAGACAAATGGGAATTAGAGGACAGATTGGTCCATATCTCAATAGGTATTGGTTTTCGGGCTAATCACTATAGGAAATATTCTTAGAATTTTCACCTGTAGTCACTCTTGTAGTAATATCTGACACTTTTTCTTAAACAATCTGTAAACGCGATTCATAACGTCTACCATTTTATCGCTACGTCTCGTGAAAAAGATGAAAACGTAAAATTCATTATTACATTTCGAAGTTTATTCATTTATTTATCCATCAGTTTGGTTGAATGATAGGAGTCTTAACTACTTGGTCAAGGAACAACTCAGCAAAGTGTTTACAGGTTGGTGTTTGGAAAATTTGTAAACGAAAGAATTATCAAAACACGCAAAAATTGTTATGAAAGTGCTCCATTAAATTACAGACATAGTTCTCCAGCCACTACGAAAAATTCCAGTGCACATTAGAAGGCGCAGTCTATAAGGAAACTTCTGTCTTCGAATTTGAATATTTTGGGTAACAGTTTTGCTACAAGCATGTTGAAAACAAAAGGTAATGAATAGTGCACAACATCCTGTGGGGTGTTTGAGGAAGTGATATCCACATTCTTAACGTCTAGTGTTCATTTAAGGCTACAGGGTCTTATGAATCAGGCAATTCTGTCATTAACAAATCCCTCTTTGGAAAATTGACTTCCTGTCAAACGGAATGAAGTAGCCAAAAGGAGTGGAGGAAGGGAAAATAATCTCCAGAGACTGTGAGGGTATGTGATGCTATTTCAATGATTACAAAATCGAGGTAAATTTAGACAGAACTTGCCGTTATGATTTCACCTATCAAAACGAGTTTGAAACGGCTCTGACCCCAATACATGCACTGATTCCGTTGAGAAGTTTGTCATAAGGTCGTTAGCTGGCGCATTATTCTTGTAATTAGTACTTGATACCGCGCATACTGGCAGTGGGACTGAGTTGATTTCCGAGCTGGTGTTACACATGTTCTGTTGGGACAGTTACGGAAATCCTGCTGGCGACAGGTGTACCTCAACATTCATGGAGACACGTGCCACATGTGGACGAACATTTCTTGTTGAGAAATGGCAGCATGATGCTATGGGCCGAGTGATAATAAATGAGGACGCAGGATGTCAGTGACATACCGCGGTTTCGTCAGAATTCCCTCGGTCACTTCCAGACGTGTCCTGAAGTCACGCTGGACGGTTCCCACACAGTGACACTGCTTCACATCTCCAAAGGATTTGACATATAAGATTTATGCCCACATCACCGCCACCGCCACGGCCATACAGGGTAGTGTAGAACCATGATTCACCGTAGAACACAATACGGCGCCATACATCAGCAGTCCCATAATTCCCGGTCATGGTACCTGTCCAACCCGTCTGGCACGATAATTTCCTAGCTGACTGCTGCTTTTTTTTTCGACCAATGATGCGGGACAACACAGAATCCTGCAGTTAATTCAGTCTTGATCTCAGATGACAGGTGGGGATATGGGGCACTTACGACGCTCTTTCAGATGTTATATCTCGTGTTGGCCAGACGATGTCGACTGGAATCTTGGTGACGTGTACGTCTAGCCTCACATTTCGATTGAAGGCAATATCCAGTTACTACCACATATGAATGGACGACAAATCTGGGTATCGCACAATTCGATCAGTCAGCCACATAGAGACCAACAACTAGGCCCCTTCCAAACTCCGTCAGGAGCTGATGACGCTGCCTAACACGAGTATGCGCTTCACAGCCATCGGTCAGCAACTTACGGCGTCCGTGTCACTTATACATCCTATCAGGCCTGATAACAATACTGAAAACGAAAGACACTAACAAACTTTCGTATCTACAAGTCACTTAAATAATTTACAATGAAACGGAGCAGTCAAGTCCATTTCATAAAATGAAACTCGCAATGAACTGTAATTTCGGAGACCATTACCATAGCTGCATATATACGTGGTGGTAACTGCTCTCTGGAAAGGGAACGACCTGTTGCATACGTCTGCTGTGTTTATGTCTTTCATATATTTACCTCATCCTGTGACCTCCTCACCTCTCATGAATGAAATTTGTATGCTTGATTGTGAGGTTGAATGGTTCTGAATTCTGGGAGTGATAGGAACTTGCAGTATGGCGTAGCACTTTTACCACTTTTTGAGGTGGTGTGGACAGTGAGGGAGAGAGCTTAAGCTACTTTGGCAGGTTAAGCTACATTGACAGAGAAATTTGTTTTTGCCGTCTGCCGAACTGGGGAAACGCATTCTCTGTCCCTTGCCCCACCACGTCCTTTTAAACTGAGATAGTCTTGATCCACCACTCTTTAGTGTATGATGTGTATTTAGGTATCACACCATTTGATCTACCGTAATGAATGACCCTTCTGGTCTTTCAGCGGATGTTAAATGCCTGCGCCTTTAGTACTTGATTCCTTAACATAGTATAGCTTATTCGTAGTATTATTCTTGTTTGAATTGCAGAGCTTTCCCATCGTCCTAATGTCCGCCATTGTAACCACGAGTCGGTCAGACTGTGCACGTGTTCTCATGTCATTAGGTAAATCTGAACCAATATCTTTCGTGAATATTACTTGACTTTACTACTCGAGCGAATACTTACATACATGGGTAACTTTCGCCTGTCTCATTAAAGATCAGTTTAACGAAATTTTGTTATTTCTTGTGTGTGGTTTCCAGGAACAGCGATTCCGAAAGCCTGCTCGAGGGCGTGGAACTCGATGACGGCCCCTGGAGGGCACTGTTACATCTACGAGCGCGACCCGCGCCTCTGCAGTGCTGGCTGCGGAGTGAAGCTCATCTCGCCCGGCAGCTAATGCTCGAGGTCACACTAGAAAGCTAACAGCAAAGCCGCTATTGTGATTTTGCTGCACTGTTGTATTCTCAGCACACATCCCTATTTTGATCTCAGGACTCGCTACCTTTTAAGCATTCACTCAGGGATTACTCGTCTGGAGTTATTGTGCAACGTGGTCCCCGTTTCCCGTCTTCCTCTTGTCCTCCTGCTCACACTCAGTGATTCGCTATTGGTGGCCCTTAGCCAATTGACAAGTTTCTGTGGATTGCTGAGTCGTTCCCTGATTAAAGTCATTATAACTGGTAACGAGGTAGAAGGTTAACAGCTTCTCATACACACGAAACTTCCGCAGCTCTTGGAACATAAAGCGTTCCTCTCTGTATGTTTGGATTTAAACTGTGATATTTTAAATGAAACTTTTCTCCGAAAGTCACAGCAGAATTACAATGTGATAATTAGAAAACTGATTTTAATACAACACCGCGTCACATTTGAGGAACCTCCAACAACGATGAAACTGACCAAAAAGGTTAGATAAATAAATAATAGTAGCTGATAGCATCAGTTGGCTACACACTTCGACGTGTTCTGTTGCGGAGCCCTTTCCATAAAACCAATGAAGCGACAGCCAGAGCCATTCTTCGAAGGTAATTGTCCGGCAAAAATGAGAAAAATTCTTAGGTGAAAATATACGGTAAGAACTGAGAGAAATGATCGCCAAGTCGACTCAGGGAGGTTCTGCATACAACATGAATATTCGAAAAACACGAGCTGTGTTCGGTCACCTATCTCTGCACTTTCCTTACGGAAATTCCCAAAACTCATAAGAACTGTGCTTATTAACATAGGAATTTATCAGGTTCACATTATAAATTCACACATATTCGGTTACAACACCCCCCCCCCCCTACTTAAACGAGAAGGAGAGTGCACGAAAGATGTATGCTTACATCAAGACAGCTAGATAACAATAGGGCGCCTTAATGGGGGGGGGGGGACCAATTGAAATAATTCTTTTCGCGTGTTTTTACAAACATTTGCATACACGTTCGTCGTTTCAGTAACCTTGGATCGTCTGTAAAGTCTCTGGTCAAGTAGAGATTGGGGAAAATAAAAGTCGATGGAGAACAGAGTTTCCGGGAACAAAGATACACACTAAATGGAAGGAAATACAGTACTAATCTGACTACAGCAGTTGTTGAAAGCGATCACCTACTACCTCTTGGCACTTTTGGGCCCAGGTCAGCATCTTGGCGAAAGCGGATCAAAGCTGGACTGCTGGAATTACAGCAGACTTGTCCGAAATTCTCCGCTGCAGTTCTCTAAGACTTCGAGGGTTTTTGTGATACACCTTATAATTTTAGGCTCCCCACACAAAGTAATGGCACACTGCCCTGTTGGATGATCTGGCCATGTGGTCCAGGGTTCGGGCTGCGTATAGGCAGCTTCTCCATCTTGTTGGATCTAACTGTAGGTTTTTTCCTCTTCCGTTAATGTTGCCACAAATGGTTTCAAAATCGTATCCACTCGTCTGGGCCACTTTTATTTGCCCCATTCTGTCAATATATCCTTTTGTTCAAATGGCTCTGAGCACTATGGGACTTAACTTTTGAGGTCATCAGTCCCCTAGAACTTAGTACTACTTAAACTTAACTAACCTAACGACATCACACACAGCCATGCCCGAGGCAGGATTCGAACCTACGGCCGTAGCGGTCGCGCGGTTCCAGACTGTAGCGCCTAGAACCGCTCGGCCACTCTGGCGGCTATATTCTTCAGTTTTAAAGGCATGAAGTATCGCACGCGTATAATGACAAGGAAATTGACATTCATTACCGCATTAACCTACGCCAATCGATATATATTTACGCTGTGATTTATATATTCATGTGATATCCTGAGGGCTGTATAAATATAACTACAGGCTGACACGTGTAATGTTATGAAGAGCAACCGCAAAAGCTACTCGTCCAACAACAAATGAAACATCAGTTACAACAGTGCTTTTAGCAACTGCATCAGCACCAGCCGCAGTAAACTGCTGTGGACTGCTCCGTCAAATTTTAGCTGTATAAGAATCAACTGCAGGATTAGATTACCCACCCATCGAAGGCAGTGCTCAGGTCCCAGACGGATAGCAAACCACCCGCCTTTGCACCTTTTAATGACAAATAGGATTGGGAAACGTATTTAGATTGGCTAAGGCACCACCGCCTTACGGGTCTCTGATTACGCTCCTCCTTTCACGAGCTTTCGAAGGACATACTCTCGCTGAAGAAGTAAGCTACCCTCCCAAATTCAGGCGCTCTCTCATTCGAGGAGATGAGGTCGTTACTTTCGATTTATTGCTCGCAACGATACTGTGTGATCGCATCATGACTCCAGTTTCATCAGTACCACAAGCAACTTGGTCAGTCGTGTCGTTCTTGGGTGACTGATTAGCTAGGATTGAGTCGGCAAAATCAAGACGCACGGTTTCAGGTAGATACTGGACCTACCATTTCCTTGGTGAACCTCCTAAAGTGTACTCATCTGAGTTCCACTGAGTTCGCCCCATCCTTCCATATGCTGGTCGTATATGATGGCCCCTCCGGGAAAATTCACAACCATCCGCATACAAAAAATCGTAAGGTGAATGACGCTGTTGGTTGTCTACAGTCACTCAGCTGCCAAAATTTTCAGTCTGACTGACTTCTCGCTTCTAGTTGTTGGATCCTGCATCACTGATGAGGTTCACGTCGACTCTCCCCTCCAGGAATTCCACGACTTTTTCTCATATATCAGAACCTAGCCTGAGGATTTCCAGGCTCATACGAGGGTTGGAACTTAAATAGTGGCAACTACTTATTCACAACCGATACAAAAGAGTTACAAGTTTTCACCTGTTTCTGTTCGTCAGAGTAGTCACCAGCGTTATGTAGAACCCATTGCCAGCGATGTGGAAGTCGTAGTATACTGTTAGCAGAGCCAGTTCTTTGGATGGTTCGAATGGAGCGGTCTACTGCCTGTTAAATCTCTAGTTTTGAAGCGAATGCCACGAAGTTGTTCCTTCATTTTCGGAATCAAATCTAAGTCACAAGGACTTAAGTCCAGGGAGTATGGTGGTTGGTACAGTACTTCCCAGTCCCATCGACCGAACAAAGCAGCCACAGCTTGCTCTGTATGCGCCCGTACATTGCCGTGCAAAATGATGGGTGGGTTGCGGAGAAAGTGTTGCCGCTTCCTTCGCAAAGCTGGTCGCAGGTGATGCTCCGAAAACGAACAGTAATACGACTTAAGTCTGTGACTTTGATTTGATTCTGAAGATGAAGGAATCACTTAGTGGTGTATCGGTTGCAAATAAATAGATGCCAGTATTTAAGTTCCAACCTTCGTATTTATGTGCGTCCAAATGAAGTAACCGTTTCTGCCAGGCACGACCCATGCCCATTTCTCCAAGGAGGGCCGTTAAGCAGGAACTAGATAGTGTTCACTAGGGTGCGGTAATTGAAATTGTTTAAATCAGTACAAGTAGAGACCAATAAACCCTCCGGCTTTGTGGAGATTAGGCCGACAATCAGTGCTTAGAAACATGTGAAATTACACCGCATACCAAACCCAGAGGGTAGCCTCACAAAGTTAGTAATGGATTACATAGTTATAAGACCTGGCCGAAGCATATTTGATGATCCCAATGGATGAAGTGACAAAGCATCATGGTTATATGTCACTGGTTCCCTGCTGGTGTATAGGAATGAGGACGTTACCAGACAGTTGATTGCCTATGCGTCAAAACGCTGACACCTGTTAAGAAGTGCTTCTTTTACATAGGAAAAGAAGCTCCGTGGATTGTTTTTGCAAGAAAGAAAATCTATATTTACCTATTTGGAATCAGATTGAAACTCATTATGGACCAGCAATCGGTGATAGAACTCTTTAGGGTGCGCTCCCCGCTTCCAAAGTCGACAGCACAATGGCTTCAGCTTTGGACACTTTTCATCGGCTCTTACTATTACACCATTAAGTACTTCCCACAGCACTAAATGAAAACGCTGGGGCTCTATCTCCCCTACCTGCAGGACGAAATGCTGGCTCTGACCAGCGGGAAATCTCGTGTTTGCCCATAGACGTGTCGCAATCCCATGACGCAGAATAGAAACCGAGAGAGCTGAGAGAGATAAGTCGCCTATTCTACCGGGCTCCAGCACAGTGCCCGAAGCTCACAGTTCCCCTCTTTACCTGGCAGTTTTAAGTCTCCGAACACTACTAGCCGGGTCACCAGTTAAACTTCCATAGGATCTCTTAGGCCGCTTCCAGACCTAGCCACACGCCTTAGGGGTGAGGAAACTTTTATCCCGATCCAGCGATTCTGAAAGCCTGCCTGAGGGCATAGAAATCGATGTGGCCGCTATAAAGGCACTGCTGTATCTGCGAGCGAAAGTCCCGCCGCTGCGTCACTGGCAGCAGAGTCACGCCCATCTTGCCGGCTGATTAATGATGGCAGCTACGCTGTAGAGTTAGCGGCGCAGAGGCTGTGTTCTGCTGTGTTTTCGCTGCGCTGTTATATCGTTCTTGCCACTCATCTGAAACGGCAGGAAACGTGGGCGGGGAGTGAAGCGCTGGGTTGTTTGCGACTGAGGGCCAGTTAAGCTCCAATACTTTTATCTTCCAATTTCTTCTCTTATTTTCTTTTTCTTTTCTCTCAAATTTCATCAGCGTGTCTCCTGATGCGACAAAAATTAGGAATGCCTGACATTCTCGGAAAGAGCCAGGTGCCGGACTGGAAACCTGATCCAGCTGGGCTAATACTAACAACACTGTATAACGACATTTAAAATCACAACAAAACATTCAATTGAGCAATGTCGTGAAACTTAATCAGAAATGCATTAAGTAAAACTTCTGGTCTCAGTACATATTAAACGTGACAGCAGCATACACAGTTGTTAACAGACAAAGATTCGCTGTCAGGCACGTACTACACATGCACTGTTAACAATAAGGGTTACTACACATTCGAAGACAGAGTAGCAGCCACACCCAAAGCTACTTAAACTACAGTGCTCAGAATTTCTTAACTAAATGCTGTGCCAGTAGGATCTTATGACAAACTATGACTGAACTAGTCGGAAGTAGTCATAGCTTAAAGTAGGTTTTCAGTTTAAAGCAGGGTGCTAACGCCTTTGTAATCAGTCAGGCACCAGCTTGACTATCAGTAAAACCCATAAAACAGCAGTAGACTTAATAGTAACCAATTATCTAGGCAAATTTATGACTGTAGTCTGATCCGCGAACGTTACTGTTTCGCGCAGTTCGAGACGTCAATTTGGACTACATTTTTGCCAATTCCAAGCGACAATTGCGTTATGCGCATACAAGTTTTTTGCGCTTGGTGAGAGCGTGTATGATGAATTTATGTGTGTCTATTGCTTCTACAGAATTCATAAATCACAGAGCGCAGCAATCAGACTTCCCCTCCCCCCTACTTTTTTGCAAGTTTTATTACGCAAATCCAGATTTCGGCTAGTGCCTAGCCATTATCAAAACAATATTTTCTAGTTTGGATGCATGCCAGTTCCCTGTTGTTCAAATGGTTCAAATGGCTCTGAGCACTATGCGACTTAGCTTCTGAGGTCATCAGTCGCCTAGAACTTATAACTAATTAAACCTAACTAACCTAAGGACATCACACACATCCATGCCCGAGGCAAGATTCGAACCTGCGACCGGAGCGGTCGCTCGGCTCCAGACTGTAGCGCCTAGAACCGCTCGGCCACTCCGGCCGGCCTGTTTTTCACGCGTCAGTCACAGTGCTTTGAATACTACTGAATAAAGACATAATTTCTCTCTTACTACCACAATGGTTTGTGACAGCTCGCAACAAATGGTATAATGATTCACTAAAGAACCCGCGACGATCATGTTTAATACTCATATTGGCTAGGACGTTCACAGCAGAGCTCTGAGAGCATTACTGAAAGATCATAAGCTGTCGGAGAATGCATGACGCAGATCAGCGGAACAACCCTAAACTCGACCTTCATCGTTCGTGACTCCATCTATAAAGGAATTAGCGCAATTTCCGGTGAAAGACTTTTCAGACGAAAGATCAATACCGCCACAGAGGAAAATAGACCACTTTGACAACGAACTTCCACTGTTGGTTACGCATCAGAAGCGCTCAGCTTAATAGATATGGAAGTAACCGCAAAATAATTTACATGGCTACGTATATTAAATTTTCAACCAACAAGCAAATAACGACCTTGTTCCACAGAACCAGCCACAAACAACAGTCCTGAAGCTACACGCTGATCAACAGACAAATAATATCAAATTCACGGCGAGAACACTCAAGACAAAAAATGAAGAACACGAGGTGCGGACACAACTAAGCACTCCACGTATCTCCACAAACCAAATAATCAACATGCCAATTAATAAAACGCAGCCGGTTAAATGTAATATTCTGTCGGACACGGCTATGGCATAATAGATGCTGTAGACTAACACGACAGTGTGTGTAGAGGGGTTTAGGCATACCGTCGTTTGACTTACCTTAATTTTTAGGCAACTGCCCCCCACGTCTGGCGCTCGTCCTGCTTTCACTTCTGGAAGTTGGCCTCCACTGTCATAACACGAGCTGCGCAATGAAGTAGTGCAAGTGTCCAAGGGCATATGACTCCACAAGCTATTTCGCAACAACATCTATGCAAAAAAAAAAAAAGAAAGAAAGAAAATGGCTCCAAGTACTATGGGACTTAACATCTGAGGTCATCAGTCCCATAGACTTAGTTCTAAGTAAACCTACTAACCTAAGGACATCACACTCATCCATACCCGAGGCAGGATTCGATCCTGCGACCGTAGCAGCAGCGCGGTTCCCGTCTGAAGCGCCTAGAACCACTCGGCCACAGCGGCCGGCCAACATCTAAGCTTTGGAGCTAAAAGATTCTTGTGAAACACAACGTCCTCTTTACTCACACGAAGTGTTCAGTGCTATCGACAAGGGATTTGAAATGGATTCCGTATTTCCTGATTTATAGAAGGCTCTTGATACTGTACCACACAAGCGGCTTGTAGTGAAATGGCGTGCTTATTGAATTCGTCTCCGTTATGTGACTGGATTCGTGATTTAGTGTCAGAGAGGTCACAGTTCATAGTAATTGACGGAAAGTCATCCAATAAAACAGGAGTGACTTCTGGCGTTCCCCAAGGTAGTTTAATAGGCCCTTTGATGTTCCTCATCCATACAAACGATCTGAGCAGCCGTCTAAGGTTGCAGATGACGCTGTCGTTTATCGACTAGTAAAGTCATCAGAAGATCAAAACAAATAGCAAAACGATTTAGAAGAGATATCTGTATGATGCGAAAACTGGCAATTGACCATAACTAACGAAAAGTGTGAGGTCATACACGTGAGTGCTAAAAGGAATCGGTTAAACTTCGGTTATACCATGAGTCAGTCAAATCCAAAGGCAGTAAATTCAACTAAATATCTAGGAATTACACTTACGAACAAATTAAAGTTGAAGGAACACACAGAAAATGTTGTCTGGAAGGCTAACCAAAGTATGCGTTTCATTGGCAGGACACTTACAAAATGTAACAGATCTGCTAAGGAGACTGCCTAAACTACGCTTGTCCGCCCTGTTTTAGAATACTGCTGTATGGGTTTCTTACCAGATAGCATTGACGGAGTACATGGAGAAAGCGGGACAGAATGTCAATCCTAAGGGCCTGGGTTCGATTCCCGGCTGGGTCGGAGATCTTCTCCGCTCAGGGACTGGGTGTTGTGTTGTCCTCTTCATCATGATTTCATCCCCATCGACACGCAGCTCGCTTCAGTGGCGTCAAATCGAAAGACTTGCACCAGGCGAACGGCCTACCCGACGGGAGGCCCTAGTCACACGGCGTTATTATTACCATGAGCAGAAGTGTTTAGTAACAGTTTCATGATCTGAGTAGTACCACTTCATCTCCTTGTGTGCGAACTAGTGCTCGCCGGTTGATCTGGTTGTCTGTCAATTACCTCGTTCGGAGCGTGTTTTCCGAACGGTTGGACGTTGTTGTACTTCTGTGTATTAATGAACTTACTTCATTTTGTTAGAGAAACCTATGGATGAAGGTGCTGTGTGAGATTAGTTTTGGACGTGTGTGGCGGCGTTCCAGCTGGCGTATCATTATCATATCCTTTGTTGAACACGCACTCCCGCCGCCCATTGCTCTGCTGATGGCAGAATGTTTGCCACTGTAAGTTGTGTATACTTGTTATAATATGACGAAGGGTCCTCTTTAAGAATCCTCGGTACGTGCGGAAAATCGTTGTTGCCATGTTTATTTGCTAGAAACTATTTGTTCAGCACGAGAAATTTTTGTCTTCAAGATTGTCTGACTAGGTGTTTAGCATTAAGTCCATCACTAACTACTTTACTATTACTGTTAAAAAATTTTGTTATTTCAATTTGTAAGTTTTAGTGGGTTAGTGCTCTTAGTCTAAGCAACTGTTCAAAAGATTTTGCTACCACAAAACGGTGAAGAGGTAACCTTCGAGGTTAAGGCCTTCGTGCAATATTATCTTGGTTAGATGTTACCCTTTAAAACTGGCGTTTTGTATTGGGTAACTTAAGCGAGATAGTACTCTTCCTATGGATCTATGATTGTTTCTTTAAAATGTAGTTCTTTTCAATTGTTAATCTAAGTGGGCTATAGGCATTAGCTAGAGCAGCAAATTCAATATTTTGTGTATACTAAATCAGGCTAGTGTTACCAGCCACAGTGGTCTAATGAGTTGCTAAGGGCTTCGTGTGCTGTTCTGTAGACCTGAGCTTACTGTGTCTAGAACCGTCACTTTTCAGTTTGTTAATTTCAGCGCTCTAGGGTTCTTAATTTGAGAACCTGATGCTTTCTTTTAGCAGCAGCAAACCTTGTTGTTCCTTGTTAAATCACCCTAATTAACTGTAGTAGACTAGGTCCATGACTTTATTGATAAAAACTTACTGCCTTCAAGAATCATTGACTTGGCTATTCACCTGGTTTCTTGTATTACTTGCGTTTTCCTTGCCTCACCTTACTTTTTGGCGTTTTTGGTCCCCCTTTGGGATTTCACCACCATTTCTAAATTTTCTCTCCATAGTGTGAGCCATTTGGGCAAGAACTCCCTCCCTAGCGGCTACGGCGTGGATTCCTCTCCCCCTTTCCTTGATCTCTTCCTTCCTGTCATGCCCCCCCCCCCCCTCAGGTCCTCCAGGTCACCAGCATATGAAGCCAGTCCTTACGGTGGCGCTGTCACGTACCCATCTGACTGACGCCCTTGACATTACACGGATCACACTTCTGACATCGAGCTGTTGCGTCTCCATGTGCACCTAGGAGCGATTGCTTGTCATTCTGGAGCATCGGAACTCCCAGCAATGGGCAGATGGACCTTGCTGTGGCTGGGCAGCGACCAGGAGAGAGCACTTGATCGGATTTTGTGCTGTCAGGGCGGATATTTTGTGTATGAAAGTAACAATTTCCAAAAAACTGGCCAACCATCTATGGATGTCTCCTTGGTAGGTAACGGATCATTGAATGCTGCTTCTTGTGATGCTATAGCCTTCCCTTCCCGGGCAACACCCTGGGAGGAGGGCCAGCCTTGCCGGCTTCCGGTGAAACACCTTCACACCAAGCGGTTATTCTTTGTGGAAAATATCGAAGACAAGTTAGGAGTAATAGAATCTCTCAGCAAGATGCTGTCAGATTCCATGTTGATCAAAACTTCTTCTGCTGCAGCCCCTCATGCTTGTGAGCACCTTGGCGATATCCAGGTGTCTGTTACAACTCATCAGTCAATCAATATGGTTCAAGGAATTTTTCATAGGTACCTCATCCTTCGAACAAATAGAGCCAGTCTGTAACGACACGGCATTCGTTTTGTCTAATGTGTTCAGAATGGTCGTAAGGACAATCGCACCAACACCAGGGCCTTTATTCTGGCATCTGAGGGAGATACTCTCTTGGAGAAGTTCAAGGTTTTGTTTTATCAGTGTGACATGGAGCCATATGATCTCCTACCCATAAGGTGATTTCGGGTACTTGCGTTTCAGGCACATGTCTTTCTGATGAACACCGAGCGAGGTGGCGCAGTGGCTAGCATACTGGACTCACATTCGGAGGATGACGGTTCAATCCCGCATCCGGCCATCCTGATTTCGGTTTTCCATGATTTTCCTAAATCACTCCGAGGAAATGCTGGGATGGTTCCTTTGAAAGGGCACGGCCAACTTCCTTCCCTAATCCGATGAGACCGATGACCTCGCTATCTGGTCTCCTCACCCAAACAACCCAACCCAACCCTGCTGTACAACAGGTCCCTTAGGCAGTGACTGTGGAAACCAACTCTGTGAGGGAAGCCCCTGTGTTCTGCCACCGTTTGTGTTAATTGCCACGACCATCACCCTCCATACTCACAAGATTGCCCAGTGTACAAGAAGGAAAAGAAAATGTGGAAGTCCCTTAGTTGTTTACCTTACACCGAAGCTCATCAAAATTCAGTAGAGTAACCCTCTGTCGAAGACTTGTACCTTTGCCTCTGTCACATCATTTCCCCTCCTCCCTCCTTCTTACACCAGTCCCATCCCACTTTCTTCACCACCTCCCCTGCAGTTCTCATGACCTCCCCTCCTGCTCTCGCTACCTCTCCCTGACCAAAGAAGTGTCGCCCTTCCTCAGTGGCATCCAGTGATATGACTCTCTCCTGGGATCCCTCCCACCCAGCATATCTCAGGCCAGAGGCCTACCATAGTACTGCCACAGGAAGCACACACTGTGAGCCTCAAAGTAACTACCTCTCTTTCCAGTCCGGATCTTGAAAAAGCCTGCACTCCCTGCACGCCCTGCACTCCTCAACGCATGGAAGAGAAGAAAAAAGAAACGCAAGTCACATGACAGGACCACCCTGGTTTATGTTCTGATGGAGGAGGGAGACAAATAGCTGACAAGAATAGGAAACTGTACGTCCTTTCCTTATAGTTGACGAAGAAGTAAGTTCTGGTGGCAGCAGGCCTTGATATAATTGTGGTTAATGCAAGTAAAAGTTTTTGTTAGATTTATAGACTGCAGGCTTGACTAATGTAAAAACATTTTACTATGTCACCGTCGAATATAAATCTGGTTATCAGCAGGTATTCCATATCGTAATTATTTTATTGAAACACATACTTCTACACGAGACATCTCGTAATTTTGCATTTAGGGCCGTTACCTGAGGGAAACGAAAGTTTCACAGTCTTAAACAGGATGTGAGGACATTTACTTTCATTTTCCTCTTGGACAGATTTCCACAGGACGATGAAAGCCCAAACAGACAGCATTTAGCATTTCCGCTGTTTATTTCCACTTGATATTGCGTTTCATGCAAAACCACATTGACTGTTTGCAGAATAGATTGTTAACTATTATTTTTACTTACTTCGAAGTCTTTTACATATCGTTGGGTAGATATACTGCTTTAATTCATTTCCTGTGCCTCGCATGTACGGCTATTTCATGGTGTAACACATGAATCATAATGTTCAGACATAGAATTTTATCCAGGTTGAAACTCACGACGTACAAGTTTTGTTATATTTGACAATAACTTATCATGCCTGTTATTTGCCTGTGGCCAGCGTGTAGCTTTCAATTCCGTAGCTTTATGAACGGCATGACTACAGTAAAGCAGATTTTAAGAAGTATCTTTCTGCATGTGAATAATTTATCATTACACAGTTTTATACGGCGAGGAAAGACATTGCTGCATATACTGCAGAATTTTCCAAATTCACTGACCCGTTCCGTGTAAACACTGAAGACACTGCAGCTAAATTTCTGAATAATTGTTTCCACTCATAACTCGTTAATATCACTTTGAATTTACAATATCGTGGTTTGTCGGCATAGTGACAGGATTCAACTTACACTTTTGAAAACATCAATAGTCGGTTGGTTGATAGGGTGGCATTGGGGTGGGGGTGGGGTGATGAGAGCGACGAGGAGTGAATCAAACAGCGAGATTATCGAGTCCATGAACCATGGACCTTGCCGTTGGTGTGGAGGCTTGCGTGCCTCAGCGATACAGATAGCCGTACCATAGGTGCAACCGCAACGGAGGGGTATCTGTTGAGACGCCAGACAAACGTGTGGTTCCTGAAGAGGGGCAGCAGCCTTTTTAGTAGTTGCAAGGGCAACAGTCTGGGTGATTGACTGATCTGGCCTTGTAACAATAACCAAAACGGCCTTGCTGTGCTGGTACTGCGAACGGCTGAAAGCATGGGGAAACTACAGCCGTAATTTTTCCCGAGGGCATGCAGCTTTACTGTATGGTCAAATGATGATGGCGTCCTCTTGGTAAAATATTCCGGAGGTAAAACAGTCCCCATTCGGATCTCCGGGCGGGGACTACTCAAGAGGATGTCGTTAGCAGGAGAAAGAAAACTGGCGTTCTACGGATCGGAGCGTGGAATGTCAGATCCCTTAATCGGGCAGCTAGGTTGGAAAATTTAAAAAGGGAAATGGATAGGTTGAAGTTAGATATAGTGGGAATTAGTGAAGTTCGGTGGCAGGAGGAACAAGACTTCTGGTCAGGTTACTACTGGGTTATAAACACAAAATCAAATAGGGGTAATACAGGAGTAGGTTTAATAATGAATAGGAAAATAGGAAAGCGGGTAAGCTACTACAAACAGCACAGTGAACGCATTATTGTGGCCAAGATAGATACAAAGCCCACACCTACTACAGTAGTACAAGTTTATATGCCAACTAGCTCTGCAGATGACGAAGAAATTGAAGAAATGTATGATGAAATAAAAGAAATTGTTCAGATAGTGAAGGGAGACGAAAATTTAATAGTCATGGGTGACTGGAATTCGAGTGTAGGAAAAGGGAGAGAAGGGAACATAGTCGGTGAATATGGATTGGGGCTAAGAAATGAAAGAGGAAGCCGCCTGGTAGAATTTTGCACAGAGCACAACATAATCATAGCTAACACTTGGTTTAAGAATCATCAAAGAAGGTTGTATACATGGAAGAACCCTGGAGATACTAAATGGTATCAGATAGGTTATATGATGGTAAGACAGAGATTTAGGAAGCAGGTTTTAAATTGTAAGACATTTCCAGGAGCAGATGTGGACTCAGACCACAATCTATTGGTTACGAACAGTAGATTAAAACTGAAGAAACTGCAAAAAGGTGGGAATTTAAGGAGATGGGACCTGTAAAAACTGATAGAACCAGAGGTTGTACAGAGTTTCAGGGAGAGCATAAGGGAGCAATTGACAGGAATGGGGGAAAGAAATACAGTAGAAGAAGAATGTGTAGCTTTGAGGGATGAAGTAGTGAAGGCAGCAGAGGATCAAGTAGGAAAAAAGACGAGGGTTAGTAGAAATCCTTGGGTAAGAAGAAATATTGAATTTAATTGATGAAAGGAGAAAATATATAAATGCAGTAAATGAAGCAGGCAAAAAGGAATACAAACGTCTCAAAATTGAGATCGAAAGGAAGTGCAAAATGGCTAAGCAGGGATGGCTAGAGGACAAATGTAAGGATGTAGAGGCTTATCTCACTAGGGGTAAGAGAAAATTAAAGAGACCGTTGGAGATAAGTGAGCGACTTGTATGAATATCAAGAGCTCAGATGGAAACCCAGTTCTAAGCAAAGATGGGAAAGCAGAAAGGTGGAAGGAGTATATAGAGGGTCTATACAAGGGCGATGTGCTTGAGGACAATATTATGGAAATGGAAGAGGATGTAGATGAAGATGAAATGGGAGATACGATACTGCGTGAAGAGTTTGACAGAGCACTGAAAGACCTGAGTCGAAACAAGGCCCCCGGAGTAGACAACATTCCATTGGAACTACTGACGGCCTTGGGAGAGCCAGTCCTGACAAAACTCTACCATCTGGTGAGCAAGATGTATGAAACAGGCGAAATACCCTCGGACTTCAAGATGAATATAATAATTCCAATCCCAAAGAAAGCAGGTGTCGGCAGATGTGAAAATTACCGAACTATCAGTTTAATAAGTTACAGCTGCAAAATACTAACACGAATTCTTTACAGACGAATGGAAAAACTAGTAGAAGCCAACCTCGGGGAAGATCAGTTGGGATTCCGTAGAAACACTGGAACACGTGAGCCAATACTGACCTTACGACTTATCTTAGAAGAAAGATTAAGGAAAGGCAAACCTACGTTTCTAGCATTTGTAGACTTAGAGAAAGCTTTTGACAATGTTGACTGGAATTCTCTCTTTCAAATTCTAGAGGTGGCAGGGGTAAAATACAGGGGCGAAAGGCTATTTACAATTTGTACAGAAACCAGATGGCAGTTATAAGAGTCGAGGGGTATGAAAGGGAAGCAGTGGTTGGGAAGGGAGTAAGACAGGGTTGTAGCCTCCCCCCAATGTTGTTCAATCTGTATATTGAGCAAGCAGTAAAGGAAACAAAAGAAAAATTCGGAGTAGGTATTAAAATCCATGGAGAAGAAATAAAAACTTTGAGGTTCGCTGATGACATTGTAATTTTGTCAGAGACAGAAAAGGACTTGGAAGAGCAGTTGAATGGAATGCACAGTGTCTTGAAAGGAGGATATAAGATGAACATCAACAAAAGCAAAACGAAGATAATGGAATGTAGTCGAATTAAGTTGGGTGATGCTGAGGCAATTAGATTAGGAAATGAGACACTTAAAGTACTAAACGAGTTTTGCTATTTGGGGAGAAAAATAACTGATGATGGTCGAAGGAGAGAGGATATAAAATGTAGACTGGCAATGGTAAGGTAAGCTTTTCTGAAGAAGAAAAATTTGTTAACATCGAGTATAGATTTAAGTGTCAGGAAGTCATTTCTGAAAGCATTTGTATGGAGTGTAGCCATGTATGGAAGTGAAGCATGGACGATAAATAGTTTGGACAAGAAGAGAATAGAAGCTTTCAAAATGTGGTGCTACAGAAGTATGCTGAGGATTAGATGGGTAGATCACATAACTAATGAGGAAGTATTGAATAGGATTGGGGAGAAGAGAAGTTTGTGGCACAACTTAACCAGAAGACGGTATCGGTTGGTAGGACATGTTCTGAGGCATCAAGGGATCACCAATTTAGTATTGGAGGGCAGCGTGGAGGGTAAAAATCGTAGAGGGAGACCGAGAGATGACTACATTAAGCTGATTCAGAAGGATGTAGATTGCAGTAGGTACTGGGAGATGCAGAAGCTTGCACAGGATAGAGTAGCATGGAGAGCTGCATCAAACCAGTCTCAGGACTCAAGACCACAACAACAACAACATGAACAAAGGTGTCAGAAATCAAGGCACAATTAACATATACGGCACAGTCCAGTCAAGGAGAAGGGAAAACTCGTAAGCAAAGAGGTAAACGAAACGTCAGGGATACCGGAAGAGGAAAGAACAGGAGGGGTTTTAAGGGAAACAGGAAGAGAACAGATACTCCAGACACCAGCACTGCAACCGACCAGTCCCCACTCCGACATCCCACCATGATCATGACACAACGAGGACAACAAGAGGGAGGAAATACACAATAAAAGTGGAAACGAAACTGCGCAAAAGACTAGACTCAATGTTGGGAAAATGCGTAGAGAACGTGGCTGGTGCAGAGGCAAGGCCAAGGCCACCTTAGCCCACTGACCGGAGGGGGGGGGGGGGGGGGAGGGGGGGGTGCCTTATCATCGGGAGGTGGGAACAAGAAAATCAACGGATAGCGTTCATTATCACAGAGGAAGAAAGTCAGGGATGGTAAGAGATAGGCTGCCAGTTCCAGCGAATGGTGTTAAACGTGTCGAACAACCAGGCTGTTGAGATAATCTGTCTGGCCATCGCGAACAACCCTGCGGCGAGCACTGCGACCACCCGAACACAGCTGAGAACACAATTACATATTTCTTAAAAAAAAGGCGGTTAATTGATATAACGTTATTGTCTTTTTTCCGATAGTCGTTTACATGCAAGCAGCATGTATAACGAATAGTCTGAATATGATAGGTTTTCAATTGATAATTAACTGATAACAGTGATTACAACACACAGCAGAACCATCGAGTAGAATTAAAGCGACACCAGCGGTAATGTTAGGCGACTCACCCCTGTATATGTGAAGTAATAGATTATCACATCAAGGTTCAGGCGGTAATTTTGAGAAGCAGAATCCACATATTGTATATATTAATATATACAGCCTGGCTGCGTACAGGGCTAGTGATACCAAGACTGCACATAAAATTGTATGTCTTCTTCACTTTTTCGAATTCGCTGGTCTGAGACTGAAGCATGCAGATTTACTGCTCTTCATTGGAGGCGATAAGCAGCGATAATGTCAGACAAAGAATATGTCTCGCCTTATTTCTTCCCAGGGAACTTACCATTGTCATGCTATTGATATGCTATTATTTTACGACCGTGGGATTCGTGGTGGATTATGTCAGTGCATACATAGGCATGCAATGGCTAATAACCCGTCAGTTAGTAGTAAAACATCCCTTGCTTCACATTACAACTTTCATGTATGTGTTAACAGTTTATACAGATACGCCATGCAACAGATTCTGCCTGCTTCGGGGGTGAGGTGGGGAGAAGAGGGGGAGAAAGGGGGGATGGGTGGAAGATGGGTTTCGCTGGTTGTTTACGAATTAAAGCCAAATATCTCGTCTGTGGCAGCCAATCATAAGGTAGAATTTGTCTTGCAGATAGACATCCAATATCCTACTAGCTTACATGTTGCGTACAGTGATTCACCGCTGGCTTGTGTCCAGAGCATAGAGTTCCACGGAAAGGTTCTCAACCCAAGCTGATGGCACCTTTAGATGGAAAAACAAGATACGTTATTTACCATACAAACCATCAGTAGTGCATAGAGCTAGAAATGAAACTGGATTAAATCCATCGCGTTGTTAAATTTGGTCAGTACGCTTGGTTCAAGAAATATGTCGATTTAAATATTAAAAAGAGAGCTTCTGCAAACAGTTCATTTGAAAAATATCATTACACATATATGAATAATTCCGTGTTCTGGTAAACGATAGAAAATCTTCGGAAACATCGTGATACTTATTTGGTTAGTAAATTGGATGGACTTCGTGGGGGAAGACAGTTGGTTGCCAAGGCCAAATTTTAAATGGGCTGTTTTCAATAAGGACCATGATGCCCTGGGGAAGGTTTTGGTAGAGTTCGAGAAACCCATCTACACCGGTATGTGTAAATTAGTCCTGTCTGAGCTTCACATATACAGATTCATTACAACTTTGCAAACCTCGTTTTAAACACTCTAAGTTACTTTATGTGCATATCGCATTTCGTTTGTTGGATCAAAGTTTGTGATCCATATGAAGTGATAAGGTGCTGTCTCAACGAATTAGGTACATCTGAGCATGACGCTGATAATGACGTAAATATCGATAAATAATAAGGTTCTCGGTCTCATGAAAGACGAAACGAATGACACGCATATCGAAGAGTTTCTTGTTCTTAGTTCAACAACGTAAAAATACCATACGGGCACAGGTTCAACGTTTAGGCGGGATAAGGATGTAGGTCGTGCAGTCACAAAAAAATATCACGGTCGATGATTACATGAAGTGTCTTAGGACAATGATGATGATGATGATGCTCTTCCGCATAAGTTCCGCCAAGTGAATGCATTTTTATCGCTGCTGGGAATCAGACTGTCGCATTATGACGATAAACCATAGTTTGTGGTGTTGAAGCCGTACCATATTCAACCTGTTCACTGAATGAATGAACACATTTATTGTCTGTATGTGTGGAATAGTATGACCTGTTTTTCATCGTTGTATATACACTGACGGCAACACCAAGAAGGAGTTGTGCTAGATACACGGAAGCTGATGGACGTATCTCTACATCTGAAAAATGATGTCTAATCAAATTCCACGCCAATCGCATAAGAGTGGATCTAGCAGCGCCACTATGACGATGCAAATCAGGTTTGCTTTAATACACGCTGTAACGGTCGCGAGCGTTAGTTACCTTCGAGATAGGACGTGAGAGTTGATGTTGGTCAAGAATGCCTTTAATGCGACAAATACGCCATTATCAGCATCTCACTGTGTTTGACAGAGCTCGTGTAATAGGTCTACGAGAAACTGTATGTGCCTTGTGAGGTATTGCAGAAACATTTGGCAGGAATACATGACTACTAGCAGTGATGGTCAAGAGAATGTTCGGTCCCAAGAAAACCGGGCTCCGGATGGCCACATGGCACTACCGAGATGGAAGACCATTATATTTGGGGAAAGGCTGTGGAGCATCGTAATGTATCTGCAGCAGAATTTTTAGCGGCTATTGGCAGCGCAGTGACCCAACGAACTGTTACAAATTGATGACTTCAACAACAGGTACCAGCCATCTGCGACTTAAATGGGGTCAAGCGAGAGCTCACTGAAGGTCTGGAGATGGAGGTTTGTTGTGGCTTCTGACGAAATGTGGTCTGTCTCGCTGCCAGTGATGGCCTTATTAGAAGGAAGTCAGTTGAGGGAATGCAAGCTACCTGTCTGCATCCTGGACACACAGATCTCTTGGAGTTACGGTATGGAGATCACTCTCGTGGTTATTCCCCGCACCCTTGCTGAAAATCTGTACGTCGATATGGTGATTCGATTTGTTGTGGTGCCATTCATTAACAGCATTCCAGAAACGTTTTCCAACAGGTTAACGCTTGCCCACATACCACCGCTGTAACCCAACATGTTGGGAAGTGTTAACATGTTGCCTTGGCTTGCTCGATCACCAGATCTGTCTCCCATCAAGCAAATACGGGACACCATACGAAAACTCCACCGTCATCCAGCATTAAACGCACCTTAACTGACCAAGTGCCGCAGATGTGGAACTCCTTGCTACATACTGACATCCGGCACCTGTACGACGCAATGCATGCCCGTTTTCGTGCTTGCATACGACGTTCTGACGGTTATAGAGGGCGTTAATGTACCAGCATTTCACATTTGCAATGGCTTATCTCTCGCTAACATTAACCTGTTTTATCTTACAATGTTAATCACTTACATACTTTACTCAGAGAAATATATTCCTGAAATTTCATTATCCTACATTAATTATTTTTTGTTCTTGCGATTTTCTTTCTGTCAGTGTATTCCATGATGCTACTGGTTATTTTTTTAAAAATATTCTCATACTGTCACTGAAATTGCTTCGATAAAAACACATATCGTAGATTGCCTTTGATTTATTCACATATCTTTTCGTACCGAAAACTCGTGTACACCTGATACTTAAGGTATTAGCTAGCTGGAATTTAAGTAGTGGCTGAATACTGATGACGAGCATTGGTGATACCCCGAAATAAATTAAAAAGAACTGTACGTCGTGTGAGGCCTTTAGCTCTCTGTTGCAGGTGGCTATAATAAAACTAAGTATGACTTCTAACGTAGTAAGATTTAGTGTAAATTCTATCATCTACCACATGCAGTTATCTAGATGTACATTCGCATTCATAATTTTTACACACCATTATTACTTTTTCGTGCCCGGAAGCCAGGTCACAATACTTCAGCCCAGTATAGGGCCACGTCCAAGGCTTCTTTCTTGTCCAGCGATAAATCGTCAGGGTTGCACCTATAAGGGCAGTTTGGGCGGGCGTGTAGATGCTCCATATCAAGCACAGCGCCGGAGTCACGCTTATCATCCGTGGTTCCATAAGCCAGCCTAGTCTTACTTGTCTTCACTGGGTCCTCCATGTCTTCCAGTTTGTGCCGAATCCGCTGGGCACTTACTGTGCCGGTGGGTAATCAGCTGGTAGTTTTTCTATCATCGTGGCTAAGAACCTTTTACGGATTTACACTATCTGCCGAAAAGAATATGTCGATCGTCAATAATTTGGATGAGCCTCTGTGAATTCATGTGATTTTCTCCGAGGATTGGGATTCGCAGACCCGGAAGGTCTATATAGTTTCGGTAGGGAAATAGGTTTCATGCACCCCGTTGTTAATCGACATGTTTCGTTAAGACTTATGTCGACCTTCTTTGCTTGGATTGATCTGGACCATACTTGGCAGGCATATTCGGCTGTAGAGAAGCATAAGGCTGCTGCGGTGGCTCTTAATATGGAATTTTAGCACCCAATCTGATGCTAGCTAGCTTCCACAGAATATTATTTCTGGCAGTTACGTTTTGTTGCGTCTTTTCGCAATGGTACCTGTATGTCAGTTATCTGTCGTGCACCACGCCTAGATAAGTTGATTTGTCGGTATGCTCCAGTGTGGTATTATTCCAATAGACGTCACGCTTGCGGTTAGCTTGCCAGGATCGAAGATGGAAGCCCCTGACTCGTGTTTTGGACGGGTTTGGCTAAAGAATGTTGTTTTTAAAATACTCTGACATTTCTCGAAGAGCTTTCTCCAGCTTCTGTTCTAGATCCTCAAAGATCGTCCCCTGTGCTGTAATTGCCAGGTCATCCACATATAGAAAATGTTTTGTATGCTTAGGCATCGGTTGGTCGTTGGTGTACAGATTAAATAGGGAGGGCGCCAAAACGCTTCCTTGGGCCAGACCATTCTTCTGGTTTCTCCATCTGCTCTTTTTCCCATTGAGGACAACACAGAATTGTCTATTTTGTAGTAGGGACTCGACAATCTTAACTCTTCTGGAGCTGCAGTCTGTTGCTAATTGTATCATATGCAGAACTAAGATAGACCCTGACTAGCCCTGTTATCTTTTTATTTTCGTATCCTTCCTCTCTGTTCTGTTAAGCACAGAATTTGGCTAGTACACGATTTTCCAGGTCTAAAACCAGCTTGTTGAGGAATAAGTTTTATCTCAGTAGAGTCTGTCACACGATTTGAAAAATGGCTCTGAGCACTATGGGACTTAACTACTGTGGTCATCAGTCCACTAGAACTTAGAACTACATAAACCTAACTAACCTAAGGACATCACACACATCCATGCCCGAGGCAGGATTCGAACCTGCGACCGTAGCAGTCGCGCGGTTCCGGACTGCGCGCCTAGAACCGCTAGACCACCGCGGCCGGCACACACGATTTGAAGTAAGTCTCTCATACAGTTTGTAAAGATGACGTAGGAGAGATATTGGGCGATAGTTCTTTGGTGTATCAGGTCCCTTCTCGGGTTTCATATACCTGCCACTATCCTTGCCTTCCTCCACATCTTGGGGATCTTATATGTTTCGCGGCATTGATTGAAAAGTCGCAGAATCCAGTTCTTTGTGCCCTGCCCAAAGCGTTTCATCTGCTCCGTGCACATGTCATCCACCCCAGTTGCCTTGCCGCTTTTCGTGTTGCTGAGACCCTTGTTGAAAGGTTGTTAAAAACCCATTAGATTCTAAAGTCCTTTTAATTTTTATTTTCAGTTGTTTTGTATTAGTCTATCCATTCAGGAGCAGTTGGTGAGCCACTTGATTATGTGTTACCGTGGAAGACTGTTTGGGACCATTTGGGTCTCCGTCAAGTTTTTTAATATGATTCCAAGCTATTTTGGTGCTATGTGTCATATCCATCCTCTCCAGCTTCTCCATCCACCTATTTTGCCGAGATTCACTTAACACTTTCTAAACTCCGTACCAAATCCTATTGTTTCTTGATTAAAGGGGTCCTTTTGGTAAAATTCCTCGTATTTGGCTAGGAGAAGCATTGAGTAATGTGAGAGACCTAGGATATACTGCTGTTGGCAGCTTCATGGTATGTCTGGAGATTCACTGTAGCATTCGCACAAATGTTTGGCAGTTATCTAGGGTTGGGCGGAGGTTTGCTATGGCTTTATTCAGTTCCTCTGCGAAAGTTTCCCAATTGGCCTTTTTAAAATTAAATCTTCTGCGAAACGCTACTGTAGTGGTATGACTGTTGTATACACCTGTATCCCTACTGGTCTATAATGTGTTCGAGGTATACCTCGAACACACAATTATTAACAATAACTAACGTTTGCGTTCATTTCGGCTTCATGACATGACCATTTTCTAACAGTATTGCCTTACATTTCCGCCATGAATTCTAATGCTTTGAAAATACAGACTTCGAAATGGTGGTAAGTACAGGCACGATCTAGTCCACTGACCAGTACGAGGAGAGAAAAATCGGACTGTTTATTGTAAGTTCATTCACGGATAGTACGTTGTCAAGGGCGTTCATTTTCCGACAGAATGCCGTTACTACCAACAATTCTAATGATTTAGAACTCTTTTGTTGGTAATGTTGAACAGTTCTTTCATCACCGCCTACCAGCAGTTTGGATGATGGCTTACACTTTCATTGCAGAGAAGGAGCGAAGTTGTGGCTTCGTAGCTCACACCCTACAGCACCGTGATCGGCGGAAGATTATGACCCATATGGAGCTTTATTGCAAGCTTTATGGATCTTTAGGCTCCAGCACTGCCATTTTGGGCTCTGACGGAAAGAAGGAAGATTGACGTTTAACATCCCGTCAACTACTAGGACATCATAGATGGACCTCAAGCTTGGGGTTGTGAGACACGGAGAAGAAATAGTTGCTCATACCTTTCTCAAAGGAATCATTCGGGCATTTGGTATGGGGAATTTGGTGAATCGCTCAGTCTACGTCCCTTATTAAGAAGCACTCGAAACGTTCGTACTGTACACGATGTGTGGAAAAGGAACGGCAAACATTACGGTAAAATTCTTGATGCACGCCAGAAGAAAATGTGTCACATCGACATGAGCCCAGAAACACTCTACCTTAAGGCAGAAGCGTAACGTACACGACACCTTACCGCCCGCCTCCGGGCAACCTAAAATAAAATATGTAACCCATTAGTAACTATCAAAAGTTTAATTACTGCCAGTAGATGTAGCAATTTAATACAATGTGTTGTATAGCCCTTGTAATATGAACAAAGAGATTATTTGTTCACCATATTCAAATCTGTGAACAAAACTGTTAATACCTGTAAATGCTATTAAAAATTATATATATTGTAGTGATTGATACTAAATATCAATACGCTTAGCACAGGCCTTTACTTCTATCTGCTGTTTTATGTACTTACAAAACCTGACTGCACTTAACTTGCTCTCTGGCGCAATTGGTCTATGTGCCATGCTGTGATGCGAAGGTACTGATGATTTCACTGACATCAATGGATCTAGCTCTTTCACTTTTGATACGTGGGTGCTGAGTTCACTAAATCTGTCTTGGGTCATAGAGTACCGTAGATAGTTCGTTATTAGTCTGAGTTTAAAAAAAGGAGCGTTCAGATGAAGAAACAGTAATAGGAATCGGTAAGAACACATAAAATTATGTGCAGGAAATTTTGAATGCTAGCAACAACTGCTGAATTCTCTATTACCAACTGTTTAGTTCAGCCAACTACAGAGGTTAAAGATCCTATTTCTTTTGAAACGCATTACCTGGTCTGGGAATTCACCGGATAAATTCTTCTCTTATTCGTTTTGAGCAATTACTGCTGCATTTTGAATCCCTTCATCGGAAACGGAATTTAGAAATTTTGGGGAAATAATTTTGAAGAAATGGTTAAAACTATTAATACCCACAGATCTGCTTGTTGACCGCGCTACAATAATGCTGTAACAAACATTAAAAACAGTGGCTCTGAAATACATATTTTGATCTGCTCGTCCTGCCAAAATAAACAAATTTTTTTTCAATTTTTTAATTCTTTCATTTTCAAACTGTGGTGAAATGCTCCATTTCTTTGCCAAAGATGTAGCTGACGACACTGCTTCCTCAGAACTGTTTCAATAGCAAGATAAATTGTAAGCTGCACTCTGAATAGCAAAACACGATTTATCAAGCTCTATTTTTATCGACTGCATAATTTTCGAAACTGGATTAGTTGATTCGATATTTAACCGCGTCAGTATCTGAAAAATCAATTCAGATTTCTCTAACTGGTTATTCAAAACAACTGCTTGTTCTCTTTCTTAGATATCAAGATTATTTTTGACAGTGCCTGACATACATGGTCATAGCATAACGAAAGGCTTCAACAGACTCGAGTCTCGAAAACCAACGTGTTGAGAAAGACTTTTTTATATAAAAACTTCCCATCTTTTAAAACTGTGACTGATCCTGAGCTGGCGTTGAACGGTCGTTACAACACCACAACATACTATTGGTTAATTGACATTGTTGTCGAATGAAGAAGTGATAAAACTATAGAAAAATGTGGATACTATAATCTCTAGTACACTACACACCAAGAAAGAAGAATTTTCTCCATAAATGTAATGTTTTGGTATTCATTTTCATGTTTGTCATTTTTTTAACAACTATCATAACGCCGTACCTTGGGACGATCGAGTAACACGCTGCATACCGTGTGTTACGAGTCACGGCAAGAACGACATTGGTAACACACCATTACAACTGTGCTAAACTCATCTCAGCGTTGGCAGAATCTTCGAAATCGTTTTGATCTGACCATATTTCTGTATCTATATTTGTATGCATTTTAATTTCCTGTATTCATTTTCAATCATAATGATAGTAACACTAATATTTTATTTGCTTTTCTGCGGAACTCTTAATTACCGGGCCCGCGTGCATTGCTGGTCCTGCGGGCCGTATGGTTACGCCCCTGCTTTAATGCCAGAAGTCATTTCCTACATCTATTCATATTTTTTAATCTAGATAACACTAAGGAAAGGAATGTATTAGCATACTACTTGAATGTCTTACACAAAAATTTGAAAGCGAATTCCGTTATCACCGATTTAAGCATCGACTCGTTGTCGCATTGAGTGTCAGAAGCACTGATCTATCACACAAGTAATAGTGGATGGCGTATTGTCACGAGAGATTCCGCAGTTGTTCAGTATTTTATGAATATTAGGTTGGTGAGCAAGATGTATGAGACAGGCGAAATACCCTCAGATTTCAAGAATAATATAATAATTCCAATTCCAAAGAAAGCAGGTGTTGACAGATGTGAAAATTACCGAACTGTCAGTTTAATAAGCCATGGTTGCAAAATACTAGCACGAATTCTTTACAGACGAATGGAAAAACTGGTAGAAGCCAACCTCGGGGATGATAAGATTCGATTCCGTAGAAATGTTGGAACACGTGAGGCAATACTGACCTTACGACTTATCTTAGAAGGAAGAATAAGGAAAGGCAAACCTACGTTTCTAACATTTGTAAACTTAGAGAAAGTTTTCGACAATGTTGACTGGCATACACTCTATCAAATTCTAAAGGTGGCAGGGGTAAAATGCAGGGAGCGAATGGCTATTTACAATTTGTACAGAAACCAGATGGCAGTTACAAGAGTCGAGGGGCACGAAAGGGAAGCAGTGGTTGCGAAGGGAGTGAGACATGGTTGTAGCTTCTCCCCGATGTAATTCAATCTGTATATTGAGCAAGCAGTAAAGGAAACAAAAGAAAAATTCGGAGTAGGAATTAAAATCCATGGAGAAGAAATAAAAACTTTGAGGTTCGCCGATGACATTGTAATTCTGTCAGAGACAGCAAAAGACCTGGAAGAGCAGCTGAACGGAATGGACAGCGAAAAAGGAGACTATAAGATGAACATCAACAAAAGCAAAACGAGGATAATTGAATGTAGTCGAATTACGTTGGGTGATGCTGAGGGTATTAGATTAGGAAGTGAAACGCTTAAAGGAGTAAACGCTATTGGGGGAGCAAAATAACTGATGATGGTCGAAGTAGAGAGGATGTAAAATGTAGACTGGCAATGGCAAGGTAAGCTTTTCTGAAGAAGAGAAATTTGTTAACATCGAGTACAGATTTAAGTGTCAGGAAGACTTTCCTGAAAGTATTTGTATGGAATGTAGCCATGTATGGAAGTGAAACGTGGACGATAAATAGTTTACACAAAAAGAGAATAGAAGCTTTCGAAATGTGGTGCTACAGAATGATGCTGAAGATTAGATGGGTAGATCACATTACGAATGAGGAGGTGTTGAACAGAATTGGGAAGAAGAGAAATTTGTGGCATAACTTGACTAGAAGAAGGGATCGGTTGGTAGGACATATTCTGAGGCATCAAGGGATCACAATTTAGAATTCGAGGTCAGCGCGGAGGGTAAAAATCGTAGAGGGAGACTAAGAGATGAATACACTAAACAGATTCAGAAGGATGTAGGTTGCAGTCGGTACTGGGAGATGATGAAGCTTGCACAGGATAGAGTAGCATCTAGAGCTGCATCAAACCAGTCTCTGGACTGAAGACCACAACAACAACAACAACAACAGGTTGGTGCGTAAGTTCGTGGCGTTTCTCCATAACTTTTAATTTGAGGAACTCGTAGAGGCATGTTCGGAGCGCGTGTTCATCTGGAAAGGTAGTTCTTTGAATAACCATGGATAGGGAGCTGTAAACGTGAAAATCTGAGGCGTAAGGCCAAATGAATAAGGTGGGTTCGGAAAGACTTCCTGAGCTACCTTCTTTATAGCGTTTTCTGTCAGTCTAGGAGAATACGGATGGGCGGTATCGTGGAGCAGAATCACCTCACGCTGCCTTTCTGTTTTTTTTGTTTTGTTTTTGGAAGGCGTCAGCTACACAACTGTTGACAATAAATGTCAGCAATGAGGGTTAACCTTGGGGAAGCAATTCGTATTACACCACAACGTCACAGTTCCACCAGATGCGTAACATTATCTTCTATGGATGCGCGCAGGTCTTTGTACGGGGAGTTGCTGCTTTGTTTGGGCTCAACCATTCCTTTCCTTTCCTTACTGTAGAATAAAGAGACAGTTTCTCGTCACCAGTAATGATACAGCATAGAAACAGCCGGTGTTGTTCACGAGCAAATCGGTGACTATCAAGCTGAGATGCACATCAGGGCAGCCGCTGCTTTTTGTGTTTTCGCTTAGAGCAAGCGATACCCATACACCAGATTTTTTAACATTCTCCATTGCATGCAAACGTCGCATAATGGTGGAAAGATCACAGTTCGACATTTGCTAGTTCTTGAGTGGACTGCCATAGATAATTGTGATTTAATGTTCTTAAACGACTCTCATCAAAACCGAAGATCTTAATGAATGTGGAGAGTTACTAATGTCGAAACGATCCTCCTTAAAATAAGAAAACCATACTTCTGCCGTGCTCTGTCCGGTGGCCTTACCCCATACACAGCGCAAACGTTACTGGCTGCCTCCGCCGCAGTCACCTCTTTATTGAACTCAAACAGGAGAATATGTAGGAAATGTTCGGATTTCTCCACTTGGGACTCCATTTTGTAGCTTCCATAATTCCACTCACTATATCTAAATGACAAAACGAAAATATACAAACTTAAAGACACGCGGGGTAGCCGAGCGATCTCGGGCGCCTTGTCAGGGTCCGCGCCGCTCCCCACGTCGGAGGTTCGAGTCCTGCCTCGGGCAGGGGTCTGTGTGTTGTCCTTAGCGTGAGTTAGTTAAGTTAGATTACGTATTGTGTAAGCTTAGGGACCGATGACTTCAACAGGTGAATCCCATAAGACCTTACCGCAAATTTCCAATTTGTAAACTTAGACAGCAACAATGAAATAGAAATAACAAATGACAATAAATAAACCCATATGAACCAGAATACCAAATTGCAAAACATAAACGCTACGAACTGATGCACCAACATAGTGTATTTATAACGGTCCCAGCTGCTAATTCTCACACTTGATAACTAGTTTCTGCCACATTTACTGATTATCTTTGGATATGATTAAGACGTTTGATACCACAGAAAGTTGTTATAAATGTTCAGTTGTGCTGTTCGTTTCACGTGACGGCTTATGACTGCATTTTTTTGTTTTTTCTTTCTTTTTAAGAATTTTGACTTCACAACACTCATGGTTTATCAGACTCTCTTTCTCTTTCTCTCTCTCTCTCTCTCCCTCTCTCTCTCTCTCTCTCTCTCTCACACACACACACACACACACACACACACACACACACACACACACAACGAAAGTAACAATAAAGCAGTCTGATTCATTCTGAACATTTCATATAAGGCAGAGTTTCACGTGATTATGTTAATATGTTCTGTTCCTATTGTTTTTCCCGCGAATGTAAAATACTACCGATAGTTGTTACAAAATGAGTTCTACACCCACGACCATATATAATACGTTTCTTCTTCTGTTTGAGATGAAATTAATGAAGATGCAATGCCACTGAATGAGAATAGTGCAAACGTTTGACATGTGCCAAAGTTGTAGTGTAATAAATATGTTGTGACAAGTGAAAATTTGTGCCAAATAAGGACTCTAACTTTGATTGGCATCCCATCACCTTAAACCGGTTCGTGGTAGGGTAGGCCACGGTACACAAACGACTGTGTTAACTCACTGATGCCATTCCCACCTACGCTGAGGGAGAACCTGTCTTAGTAGTGTTCGGAAATCAAAGCTTCAAA
This sequence comes from Schistocerca serialis cubense, assembly GCF_023864345.2. Lineage (NCBI taxonomy): Eukaryota > Metazoa > Arthropoda > Insecta > Orthoptera > Acrididae > Schistocerca > Schistocerca serialis. Next base: position 658,971,202 of record NC_064639.1, on the reverse strand, counting down.
CGTAACTGTCGATTAAAGTTTGTTTCGGGCTTGCAGGTGTCTCACACAGCCTAACATTACCTGAATGAAAGAAATCAGTATACATTCGTTCGATATAATATTCAGCACATCTGAAACCAACCTTCGTTTTCATGATTGTTTTGGGCAGCAGGTGGAAGTTAAGTCCTTAGCTAACGCTAAATATCAATGATGTTTAGATGCTATTACATGGAAATGTGAAATCACTAGAGGGTGCCCACCACTTCCAAATTTTCTGAGAGAGGGTAGAGGACCTCCGCCACCAAAACGTGTTATTCGCCTGTTGTTTCCAAAATGTCCATGCTGTGGTAGTTTACATCATTGATTCTACTTCCTTTACAGAAGGACTGTTCGTGAAGGATGTAGTTATTCCTGACAAACTGGATAATATTTGTGTTCAAATTGGGTTCTCAATACTACGGATGAACCGACATGTAATCAAAGAACAACGTTACTTTCCCCCCATCCACAAATTTATTTGTTAGACAAGTACATTCTCAATCTCTAACAGGGTCAAAATCCAAAACTGGATGATTTCCTGTTTATTGCTCGTTTTATTTTTAATTTAAATGAGGTAGCTGCAAGAGCAGTCGTACGGTAGTTACCCCGCAACGAAAGATCTAGGCTATAATGGATCGTTTCACTCGGGAGTTTTTACATTGTCATCGAAACACATTCTCTTTTATTCTGTTACTAACTGGCTATAAATTTCCGAATTAATCATAAATACAAGCTTGAGGACGTAGTTAGAAAACGGCAATATTACACGTACCGCAACACCACACTTTTCTACGTCCTGATGTCTGTAACATTGTGAGCAGGTAAATACGATTTTGCTTCCAACAGACTCTTAACTTCTACTGAGTGGGGGTAATTTCCAACATCAGTGGTTTGACGTGCTGGCACCTGCTACCGTCGCCCCCCCTCGAAAAATGTGCTTTAGATTATATATAGTATAGATTATATATAGTACGTCAGCTGTTACAACAACGTACACCATAGACACTGCAGATGTCATGGTGCATTTCGGTAATCTTTAACTTCCACCATTGCGTCATGACGCTTGTAAAATGTTTTCTTCCATTTCTCATCTTTCCTTATTTCTATGTCGGCCGCCACAACTAGCGACAGCCAAATTTTAGCGATAATATAAGTAAAGCTCAGTTTAAATCTGATGGTAGTTTGGGTTCATACGAAATATCTAGGATAGTATCTGTAAATCGACAGAAGGAAATCGTAATAAACCTATCTTGTGAATTAGCCTTAATTCTTCATAGATCGTTCTAGATGAGGTAAATTTTCTCAACATCTGTGTGGCATTTGTACAGGAGGCGAAGACTCGATGCACTCGAGCAATTTATTATAGTGAGCTCGCAGCGTCGTTTCCTCGGGAGTTTTAACAGTACTTGCGAAACAATGGGGCCGCGCACACCACGGCAGTGACGCGGTAAAATGTCCGCGATGGCCCAGCGAGAGAGCTGAGGTCTCCAGCCACTGCTGCATCGCAGCGATGACGCCCACTGCCAGGAAGCAGCAGTCGTTGAAGGTGAACGGGCCAGTGCAGACATGTCCGCCACCATGGGTGCAGCCAGATATGTTCATTCAAAAGGTGAAGAAAGATCCTGATACATCGCATCGTGGTAGGATTAAGAACAGACCCACATGCTTTTAGGTGTGTGAATGAAAGGTTCTGTGAGAGCAGTAGAAAATAAGTGATATCGGTTTCACTGTTAAACAGTATGGGTGTTAAACTATTTTGTGTTTGTATTCTAGAGGTGGCAGTCGAAATAGCTCTAAGCAGCAAATGTTTAGCTCCCTGGTGATAGCGATCTGAGCTGACCGAACAAATCTTCAGTTAATAATAACGGGTTAAAATAAATTCTCTCAGAACTTCAGTGTAGTCACCACTTTATTCTTGCACGTTCGACAGTACACTGATTCATTGTTCACTACGAATGCTGCCAACCGGTTTTTTTACATTTGTAATACCATCGAACTTCATCAGCCTTGTCTACAAAGTATTTAGCGAAAATGTTGCTTCTACTATTTAGTGAACTTCTTCGTTGGGTTAGTGGAATTTCGTTGTCCAGATTACACGGGCTCCATTTACGGCAAAGTTAAAACTATCTCTCGAACGGCAGCAGTAAGGAAGGACACAAAAACATTTGATAATGTTAATACTAATGTCCATCTTAACATTGATAGGTCTGTGGAATATTCTGCATTTATTAATTAGAATTTCAAATGCCCGCTCCACAAATCTCTGGGCACGACTTATACGGCAGATAAAGATCACTTCTTCTAGGAGAGGAAAGTTCTGGTGTACGGTCTCATAACAAAGTGAGTCATATTACATTAGGCGGTACTGGAGACCTCATAGCATAGTCTTTGCTTTTGATGGATGGTTGTAGTTGTACCGGTAGATCATAAAGCTATTATAAACTAATTCGAAAATAATTAAAAAGTTACTTTCAACCACACTTAAATCTATAAATAGTGAACGAACAATATAAGGAAAAGATAAATTGCTACTCGCCATAAACCTAACGCATTAAGTTGCGGACAGGCACAACTATGAGACACTTACAAATAAGCTTTCGGTCACAGCCTTCTTCAGTAAAGGAAACACACACGCATTCATTCACACAAGCAAGCACACCTCACGAACACATGACCGCCATCTCCGGCAGCTCAAACTGTGCCCGTCTGCTACTTAACGTGTCATCGTTACGGTAAGTAGCAACGTATCTTTTCCTTATATTGTTGATATTTCAACCATGAGTTTCCCAACGCTAATTTCAGCAGCACTGAGGTAACTAGATTGTGAGTAAAAAGACTGATGTCGCTTTCCTTAATGTATTCATAAACAGAAAAAGCAAACTCTGACGGCTTTCTTCTTCCTACATCCATACTCGTAGGCTTCTAATCTAGTACCGCTGGGCGATTATCACTGCGATGTCGCCACGTGCGCATTGAAACTATTTCTGACACCGCGATCTCGCTGCGAGTACGTACAGCTGTTACTCGTTCGTGAACAATAGCCCAAAGCAATATTTGTTGAAGCCTGTCAACAAGCAACCTGTTAGTGTTGTTTAGAATCGTGGTTTAGGTGACACAAATCGTTTACTTACCGTAGAATTATGTAAGGAATTATCTTTCTGTGCATCTTCGCCTAAATATCTTGGGAGAAAGATTAGACAGAAATCTTTTCTCCATCCAAGAATTTCATACTAAAAGTATGGAGTCGCAATGGATAACTGTTGACCACACTGTGGTTCCTAGATGTGAGAGTTTAGTCGTGCAGTCAGACATGAGTAAGACTGATGCGAATCGAGCGAAGTGCCACTGTCACATCTCCCATCTTCATTTTCAACTTTAGTCCCAGCGGTAAATTAAGCGTTTTTTTCACTATTTTTATGTTAAGCTTACGTTAAGGGTTCATCGATCTAGCGTCGCAACAATTTGTCGCCAGTTGGTGTGATCAGTCTGTGGATCACCTGCAGTCCACACTGATGGACTGCTAATTGGCTTGTAGTTCCCGAATCATCCGATGAATCGCTGAGTACAATTTTCGCGCCTGTGGCTGAAGGAAGGGACCCTAGGGGTTAACGTAACCTCGATACCAAGATCATCAGAGATGGACAACTAGCTCAGATTATTACAAGGGCAGGGGATGCTATCGGTCGTACCCTTTAAAGGGAACCATCCCGGCGTATAAATGTAAACTCTGTCCACAGGCCCTGGCAGGCCCAATGATACCGACCGTCCACTGTGTCATACTATGCCAATGATGTCATTGGATGGGATATGGAGAACACAATGCTCAGCATACTGCTCTCCAGGCCGTTGTCAGTTTTCATGGTCTGGAGCCACTACTACTCGGTCAAGTTGCCTCTCAACTCGCCTCACGAGGCAAGTGCACCATGTACACGTCCCCCCACTAAAGAAAATTCCTTGGAAATAACAGGAATTGAACCCGGGTCCTATGTACAGCAGTTAGTCGCGCTGAGCGCTCAGCTACGGAGGTGGACGCCCCAAAATTTGCGTGGAGCGACTTAGGGCGATCACAGAAGACTTAAATGCGGATGGCGGGACGCTGGTTTTGAACCCTTGTTCTCCCAAATGCGAGTCAACTTTGCTAACCAGTTCGCCACGTCGCCTCGTAACTGTGATGATCTTTAATGGCTGTATTGCATGGCTGGTTGCTACTAGGTCGTAACTTGAGCATTTTTATGTAGTTTTATTTAGTTTCGTATTGCAGTAACATCTTTGTGCTACAATGTATAGGGATAGGCGGACAGCAGGAACCACTCTGCAACGTAAAGTCAAAGGAGTCGCTTACATTAATAAGGAATGAACAAATAAAATATTACATTTAGCAGCATACTTGTGTCATAAAAGTGGCGATTGATTAAAAGTTGATAGAAATTGTCACAATATACAAGGATACAGTGGTTGATTTTGGGCTCACGAAACAATACATGTTTCATAATACTATCTATCTTCTAAACAGATTGACATAATATTATGCGTAGAGTTTAATAATTTTTAGAGCGTATCTCTTTTAGAACTTTAAGTGAGTCTCTTACGTTTTTGAAGTGATCTAACTCCTCTCGCACAATTTGCACACAAACGATTATGAGAAGTAGCTTTGCTGTTGTTGATAACGTTTTTATAAATACATCGGGATCACAAACTTGTTTTGTAAATCTTAACGGTTACACTAAAATACAAGTAGAAGAGAAAGCAATACAGGTCTTCAACAGATATTTTAGGAATACGGCTGGAAAGGTGATAGTACTCTAAAGACAGTAGCATTAACCTGCACAAGAGGATTAATGCTCCTAACCCATCGAAATAAAATAACGGTATCATGCAAATTAAGTCAATACTCTACTTAGAACGAAGAGACAGGAATCACGACAAGTTTTTATCACACTGTATATTCTATTTCAAATTTTTATTTCAAAGTCGTTAGCAGCATGGAGTATGTGTATTTTCATGAAAAAATAAGTTCTAGCAAAAAGATTAGATTGGGAACATAGTAAGATTTGAGATATGAAAAAGGTAGCCGGAAAATGAGGCTATTTCTTCAAGGGCAAATAATTAAGTGATCAAGTGGCATATAGTTTAGGTCTGAACACATCCCTAACGGACAGTATTCAGTTCCCGAGAAAGGCGTTGCAATACGGACTTTAGTCGACATATGAAAGAAAACTACCACCTCCAGCTGAGCAGAGCAGTTATTTCTGCATAACAGAAATGTATGACATAATGGCTTTCGAAATGGTGGTTGGCATTTGCTTGATCAATTTCTCCCATGCACCGGAGTCGAAAAGATAGACTTATGGCGGAAGATATTGATGCCGCAGCTGCCAGCGATACATCACTCCTAAGTGTACTTCTTTAGTTATGCATCAGAGCACCCTTAATGAAACAGATGCTTAGGCAGAACGACGCCATGGTTGTTAGTTTCAGTAAATATACGTGACCATCCATCTAAAGTTCCTCCAAGAAAAAAATATTACACCTTTTTTACCGCTAACAGCTGAAAGAATATGCATGCAAGCTCATACGAAAATGATCAGTATCCTTGTATCACCTTGTATTAAGGAACAAACTAGAGATACTAACATTGTTTTCAAAACGCACCTACATTTTGTTATAGAATAGCAGTGTCCAACGAGACAAGTGCTTTAACTCTGCACTGAATAAAAAGGAGAAGAAATGCATCGAATATTAAGATTTCATTCGTTGTTGTTGAGGATAGAGTAATATATGTCTCGGAAAATCGTACCATCCCTTCCATAAGATAGTTTGCTATAATATGATTCAATTTAGTGATATCAATACGTATACGATATCTTTTGGAAAGTACGCCATAAGTACGTCATGACATTCGCTGTATTTTATCTTGTTTGATGTATTTCCATTGGTAAGTAATTCACTCTGTGCAAGCCTCTTCAACTCCGAATAATTACTGCAACATATATATATCCATTTAACATGCCTACTGTATTCATTCCTTGGTCTCCTACCACCCTTCTCTCCCACTCCTCATATATTGTACAGAAGTGAAAAATTCTTAAATCGTACGCCGTTATACGGCTACACTGATTCATAAAAATGAAAATTTGCTGGATTTTATATTAACATATTAAAAGCGACCAAAATTCTGTACGAACTGCAGAAGAAAGGCTGAAATGGATTTCTCGTAAACTCTCTTACCTGTTTCTATTCTTTTTTTCCTCATCGTCAATATTGCCAGAAGACTTAATGAAATTCGACTAATTGCGCAGTGGAAACATATTCGAAGTAGGGACGTTACCAGATTAACACATTCAACGGTCTTTGAAGTCACTACAATAAATCACATGTCACCTCTCGCCATACCTAATTTTGATTACCCTACCAACAGCTAAACTCAACGTTAAGTGAATTACTTTCACCTGTTATTCATACTTAGTTCTGTGTGTCTTTACTACAATAAAATAATGAGACTGTATCGTAAGCATTTGTCCTGTGGTTATTATTAATTTAAACAGTATTTCAGTTTCATAAACCTGTAACTTCCTTACTTAAGAAATCGACATGTTATGTGTAATATTTAATTCGACTGCAAGAATCACTGTCACTGATCCAGCCTTCTTTTAGCTACTTGTCTGATGAATGGTGGAAATTCTTCTTTAATGAAACCTTTGTTAGTGCAGCCAATTATGTCTTTGTATTAGGGACCACAAATTAACTGATGTGACCTGGAAAGGAAAGACTCGTTCCAGGTACAAGCCGATCACTGAAATCACTGTAGCCTGTAAGCAAGTACCGTTTCGATGCTTAAACATTTCATGTAATATTTCATAAGAAATTCAGTTTGTATTGTAAGTAATAAACTTGATACACAATGTTTAAGTTCTATTTTACACTTCCGTCACACCTGTGAACTTCAAATATTTGTTAGTGTCTTTAGTTTTACATTGAGCCAACCGTTCCAACATTGGGGCTTTCGTGAATATAAAATAAATGCGTGTAACACAGTATTTTAACACAGAACGGCAGATGTTGATCTGGAATCCGAGACGGCAGGAGCGCTATAAATGTAATGTGACTACTGCGGAAATGGTAAAAGAAGGATTAGTTTCACAGTTCCTATTAATTGCTTGACCAATATTGACACACAAAACGTATTAAGTTTTGATAATAGTTTTGGTACGACAACGTGGCTGTTTCAAATTCCAATGATAATAACATTTTAGCTGCCAGCTCTATGAGTCAAAAGAACCAGTAAGAAAGAGGCATAATCATTTAACAAGGTATCATATTTAAAATATCGTACTATGGTTAGAAAGACCAGTTACCGTTGTCATTCTTGACACTGAATTAGTGTCTAAGGATATCTGAGAGTATGGTATACTGTCCACTTCAGAAGAGCTCTGTTTTAGGTACCGCAAAATTAATTACAAATTTGGCGTGGATGCATTCCTCGTATTTAGAAGAACACAGAGATTTCATTGACTTATAAGAAGCGTACTGTCAAATGGGAGAGAAACTAATTACAACTTGTCCTGCGATACAATTTGCCTCATCTTCTTTCCTTTAATGACATCGAAAGAGTTTTTTCGGTGTGAAGTTGCCTCTTTTTCTAATCTATCTTCCTCTTTCTCTAATCATTATGCTTCGCTTCCACCGGCCGCCCCATATCTTTACTTTCTTTTTTAACCCATTTCCTAGTAAAGAGAGAGACGTGCCTGTCTGTTTATGTTCTACTTACCGGCTCAAAAGCGAGTAGTTGGTAACAGAAGACGGCGTTTTCTGCCTCAAGAGTCTCTTCACAGCACCGTAAAAGGTAACGTAATTACGTAATCCTATTCCTCCCTATTCCACACCGCTACGGTGAACACAAAGCTCCTCATGTCACCTTTGACTATGTTCTCGAAGAACAACCCTGCTACTGGCCTACTATGTGGCTTAAATTAGAGCCATACTGAAAGTAGGATGCTTCTGATTTCATTAGAATCATTATACTGAAATAACTGCATCTGTGGGGAATATGTGCGAAGAACAAATATGCTCCGTAAATAGAACGTTTCGCCGGAAGTGTTTTCATGTGAGTTACGCCAAACTTGATTTCATACACCGCAGTAATCTATTATTAAATATGGCAGGTGATTAAAAATTGTTCTGTGTGCGCTGTGTAAATGAAGAATACAACAAGGGACCCGGTGAGTGATAGGTTTCATGTTCAGTCTTTAGTAAGACACTATTGTAAGTGTTGTGTTAACGTTTACGACAGCACAAAATTTAGTTGCTAATGACTCACGATATGTATCATGGGACGACAGAAAATGAGTGCACGGGAGGTGCAGAGTTTAACCTTCTATGGACGTCGTCGACATTAAAGAAATGTTCAAAACAGAAACTTAACTTGCACTATGAACACCGAAAGAAACATGGTGTGTCTCAGTGATGACGAAGGTTTGCAACATCAAGATCGTTGGTGAGCTCCTTGCGAGACATAAACCGTGAAGGACGTTCAGCTAGGTACCCACTCTTCAAGAATGCATATAGAGGTACATTGGTGTAACGGGGTGATGAGAACTGATAGAATGCGAAGATTATCGTGGAACTGGCTACCCTTTAAGGCGTAGCTCCAGACAGTGCCATAATATGCTTTATAGGCACTGAAGAAACAAGAATCGTAGGTGGCAGAGTACCTACAGTACCACGCTGCATAATAAATAACTTTACAACCAATCTACCATTCCAACAAACAGTCGACATAATTGTATCCAATACGTTAAGGCACTGAGTTTAGTTGACCTTCACACAACTCTCTAGGCACCTCTGATACCCAGATTTTCTTTAATATGCATTTACTCTTCAAGTCCCGATTGGTCGAAATCGAAAGCTAATTTATTAGTGAACTACGGAATAAAATTGCCTGTCTCCGGGCAGATTTTGAAGCTGACGTTTTATTCTAAATTTCGTTATCGTACGTCTTCCAATTCTGCACCATTCTTTAAAGCTATGCAACTATCCATTGCTTCCCATGAAATCACTGCCATCTATGTCGTGCCCAGTTTGATGTGCATAACGTAGTAGGTCGCTATCGTGCGCATCCTGTTAACTGTATCGACCATCCTTGAAATGAGTAAACACCGCTTTTTTTTTAACAAGTGCAAGACGCACTCCGTTCAAAAGCCGTTGTTTTTCTTTTGCATTTTGCTTTCATATTGCTGCGGACTTATTCGAAATCGGTTCATAGTTCTTTCTTTACTGTTCTGCGGATGAACTTCCACGTATTTGTTTTTACAACTCTTTCCTTGAACACTATTGTCCTTTACTTCATTTCACTGGAGACTGGATTTGAGGCTCGTTGTTCGACAAAGATGTTAAACTACATGGCTCGACACATGTGGTAATACCGCTTTCACTTGCTAAGCTCGTATAGTCATCATTGCACCCCTCATGTATATTATCCACACAATCGAGCTATTTGACACCACACATTCCACTCAGTCATCTTGCAGATACCGCCAAATTTTCATCTGCCACTTCTTTCTCTGCAAAATTCCTTGGGTTTCTTTCTGACGGATTGTCAACTTCAGCAACTGTTGTTTTTGTTATAATGCTATGTTTGCCTTCTTTATCGGTGCCGTGGCTCTGCTTCGTATGAATACCACGATAACTGTTCGACTGTCCTGAGTTACTCGCCGACTAAGCAATTCCACTACTCTCCGTAGTCTCATGCAGTGCTCACTGTTGGATACCTCCACTCGCGCCCCCTGTTACCATTAGTAGTCAATAGCGTAGTTGCGTGGTAGAAAATACGGGGGAGTCAATGCCGTAAACATCGTCGGCCTTTTTTGCGACCTCACACTCAAGGGATTCCTTGGAAAGACTAATACTCACAGCAAACTGAGTACATAACCTGAGAAAAAAGTGAAGCACTCGGAAACGCATGTGGAAACAAGAAGAAACTTCACGGATTGAGAGATTATGTAATGTTACATCAGTGTTTACAATAGCGAGTCAGATTTACATAGAATTTGGCAGTATCTGTCCACTTGTTAGAATGACGTTGCACCTGGATACACGACCTGATTTTGATGGGAAGCGTGAGATAAAACGGTCGTATTATCTCCTGGGACATGCTGACCAACAACATTTGTAACTGGTCCTTCAATACCTGCATACTTGACCGTAATAAGGTGCTTACGTCCGAGGTGGTTCTACATATGTTGTATCGCGGGTAGAACTGGGCCTTTTGCTGGCCGCTGGAGCATCTCAGGACCACGCAGATGGTTCACTGAGACACGTGTCTTGTGAGGAAGAGCAGTGTCCTGTTGAAAACAGCCAGCCACCACTGAACAGCTGCATGAGAAGTGACACACGAGAACGAATTATTTCCCTGACGTACCGTTGTGCCGTCAGAGTTCCCTCACTCACTGCCAGCAATGCACTGAACTCCTACGAGATAATTCCCCACACCATGACTTGTGGAGTAAAACCGCCCGGCCTCTACAAAACACTGGAAGGATTGGGTCTTTATCCAGGTCGCCGCCACCATTCGGGATAATGGAGAACCACAGTTCATCACTCAATACAATGCGACGCCATTCACTAGTAGTCCATGCTGTTGTGTTGTGGTGTTAACGGCAGACTACGTATGAGTTGGCATTCCGCTAATACATCTGCTGATAGTCTCTGATGAGCGGTTAGGAATGAGACAGAATGTTTCTGGTAGTCCATTACTTATTCGGTTGGCAAGTGTAGATGTGAAGCTGCAAAGACGTGCTTGGAGGACAGTATGGTGATCGTTCCTTGTGGTGGTCAGAAGTGAACTGGAACTGTGTCAACATCTGTGCCTGCCCTCACGTTCCTGTGGACTCCAACTCCGTGCTACTCCCACATCCGAATGCTACACATCTGGATGCGGCACGATTGGACCAGTTGGATAAATGGAGACACGCAATTAGTCCCGTCTCAAAAGCGGTCAGTTGCTGATAACGCTTCCTCACACGCCTATGTTGTATCCCTGTGTCCTTCGCAATAATCACTCAACATCTGATGCTGTTCATATCCCTTGAATAACCTGCAAGGTGTGGTGACAACACTTAACACAAACATCGCTAATTCAGTTTACTCATGACGTAGTCAACTAATCATTTGCATACCTGCCAATGGTTTGTACGCGTACGAAATTGTAATGGCGTCTTGATGCATCGCTTTTTATTCAGGCAGCAGTGTACATAAAAAGGTGAAAGATGATATATGTTGGGGGCCGAAGACTTCTGGCATTGGAAGTCACCCTCATTCCACCAACTGCTTGTCGAAGATGGGAGAGGAGCGGACAGAGAGTCGTAGCACTCTCTTGCCCTTGGGATGGGAAACTGCTCCTAAAGGAGGAATAATCGGCAATGATCAACGGCATGAGGTCGCAGAAGGCAATGGGAACCACTGCACTAAAGGCGCATAAAGAGTATCCACAGGACATGAGGCCTGTAACTGAAAAACTGTATTGATGATTTCTCCATTGGCTAAAAATACTGGAATAGTCCCCCATTCGGATCTCTGGGAGGGGATTGTCGAGGGGGAGTTGGCCATGAGAAAAAAACAGATTAACCAACGAAAGGATAACGTTCAACGAGTTGGGGCATGGTATGTCAGAAGTTTGAGCGTGGTAGCGGCACTAGAAAATCTGAAAAGGGAAATGCAAAGGCTCAGTCTGGATATAGTGGGAGTCAGTGAAGTGAAATGGAAAGAAGACAAAGATTTCCGGCCAGACAAGTATAGAGTAATATCAACTGCAGCAGAAAATGGTATAATGGCAGGAGGATTTACTATGAATAGGAAGGTAGAGCAGAGAGTGTGTTCCAGTGAACAATTCAGTGCCTGGGTTGTTCTTACCAGAACCGACAGCAAACCAACACAGACAACCATAGTTCTGGTATACATATCGGCGTCGCACGCTGAAGATGAAGTATATGAAGAAATTCAAAGGATAATACAGTAAGTAAAGAAAGGTGTAAATCTAATGATCATAGGGGACTGGAATGAAGTTTTAGGGGAAGGAGTAGGAGGATAGGTTACAGGAGAATATGGGCTTGGGGGAAGGAATGAGAAGGAGAAAGACTTATTAGTCCTGTAATAAATTTCGGCTAGTAATAATGAATAGTCTGTTCCAGAATGATTTGGAAAAGGCGGGTTGACACGAGAAGATTGCAATCAGATTACATCATGGTCAGATAGAGATTCAGAAATGAGATTCTAGATTGTAAGGGGTACCCAGGAACAGATATAGACTCAGATCACAATTAAGTAGTGATTAGGACTAAACTGAAGTTTAAGAGATTAGTGAGAAAGTATCAATACGCAAAGAAATGGGTTAAGGAAGTACTAGGGAATGACGACATACGCTTGATATTCTCTAAGGTTGTAGTTACAGCAATAAAGAATAATCCAGTACGCAGTACAGCTGAAGAGGGATGGACATCTCTACAAAAGTCAATCACAGAAACTGTAAAGAAAAGCATAGGTACAGAGAAAGTAACTGCACAGACACAGTGAGTAAGAGAAGATATTCTTCAGCTCATCGATGAAACAATGAAGTACAATAATGTTCAGGGAAATTCAGGAGTACAGAAATACAAGTCTCTGGGGAATGAAATAAACAGGAAGTGCAGGGATGCTAAGACGGAATGGCTGCACGAAAAATGTGAAAAAATCGATAAAGAAAGATAGTAGGAAGGACTGACTCTGCATATATTAAAGTCAAAACAACTCTTCGGTGAAAATAAAAGCAATGGTGGTAACAGTAAGAGCGCAACCGGAATTACATTGTTAAATGCAGAGGAGAGTGCGGATAGGTGGAAAGAATACATTGAAGACCTCCATGAGGGGACAGATTTGTCTGCCGCGAAAAGGCAGGACTCGATTTAGAAGGCATAGGCGATCCAGTATTAGAATCAGAATTTAAGAGAGCTTTGGAGGACTTAAGATCACACCACGCTGAAGGAATCAATAACATTCCGTCAGAATTACCTAAATCATTAGAGGAAGTGGTCACAAAACGACTATTCACGTTGATGTGTAGAATGAATGAATCTGGCAGTAAACCTTCTAACTTTCGGAAAAATATGATCTACATAATTACTAAGACTGCAAGAGCCGACAAGTGCGAGTATTATAGAACAATCCGCTTAAGAGTTCATGCATGCTGAGAAGAATACTATAAAGGAAACTGGAGAAGAAAATTGAGAATATGTTTGATGACGATCAGTTTGGCCTTAGGTAAGGTAATGGCACCAGAGAGGCAGTTCTGACATTGCGGTTGAGTTTAGACAAAAAGAGAATAGAAGCTTTCGAAATGTGGTGCTACAGAAAAATGCTGAAGACTAGATGGGTAGATCACATAACTAATGAGGAGGTATTGAATAGAATTGGGGAGAAGAGGAATTTGTGGCACAACTTGACTAGAAGAAGGGATCGGTTGGTAGGACATGTTCTGAGGCATCAAGGGATCACCAATTTAGTATTGGAGGGCAGCGTGGAGGGTAAAAATCGTAGAGGGAGACCAGGAGATGAATACACCAAGCAGATTCAGAAGGATGTAGGCTGCAGTAGATACTGGGAGATGTAGAAGCTTGCACAGGATAGAGTAGCATGGAGAGCTGCATCAAACCAGTCTCAGGACCGAAGACCACAACAACAACAACAACAATGGAAGCAAGACTAAAGAAAACTGAAGACACCTTAATTGAATTTGTCGAACTAGTAATGGCGTTTGACAATGTAAATTTCTGCAAGGTGTTCGAAATTCTTAGAATAATAGGAGTAAGCTATAGGAAGAGGCGAGTAATATACAGTATGTACAAGAACCAAGAGAGAATAATAAGAGTGTACGCCCTCAGATTAAGAAGGGTGTAAGACAGGGATAAAGTCTTTCGCCCCTACTGTCCAATATGTACATCTGGGAACCAATTATGGAAATAAATGAAAGGTTCAGAAGTGGAATTTAAATTCAAGGTGAAAGGTTATCAGTGATACGATTCGCTGATGACGTTGCTATCATGAGTGAAAGTGAAGAAGAATCACAGGATTTTCTGAATGGAATGAACAGTTTAATGTGTACAAAATATGGTTTGAGAGTAAATCGAAGAGAGACGGAAATCATGCGAAGCAGCAGAAATGAGAACAACGACGAATTTAACATCAGGATTGAGGGTCACGAAGCAGATAAAGTTAAGGAATTCAGGTGCCTATGCAGAAAAATCTCCAATGACGGACGGAGCAAAGAGGACCTCAAAAGCAGAGTAGCACAGGCAAGAAGGGCATTCCTGACCAAGTATCAAACATAGGACTTAATTTGAGGAGGAAATTTCTGAGAAAGCACGTTTGCGGCACAGCATTGTATGGTAGTGAAACATGGATTGTGGGAAAACAGAAACATAAGAGAATCGAAGCAATTTAGATGTTGTGCTACAGACGAATGTAGAAAATTAAAATTAAGTGGGCTGATAGGGTAAGGAATGAGGAGGTTCTGCGCAGAATCGGAGAGGCAATGAATATGTGGAAAACACTGATAAGGGGAAGTAACAGGTTGAGAGGACACCAGGGAATGACTTCCATGGTACTAGAGGGAGCTATAGAGGGCAAAAACTGTAGAGGAAGATAGAGACTGGAATACATCCAGAAAAAAATTGAGGACGTAGGTTGCAAGTGCTACTCTGAGATGTAGAGGATGACACAGTAAAGAAATTCGTGCTGGGCTGCATCAAACCAGTCAGATTACTGGTGACTCAAAGAAAAAAAAAAGGAAAAAAGAAACCGTTACCTCGTAGGATGTCCGTAATATAGGAAAATGTCCAGCTGCATCAGTAAAAGTGGGATCGAAAGCTCATTACTTGAAATAGTATAGCAGGTGTTAGCGTGAGAACCGCATATGCAACGGTCCCAGAAACTGTCAGCATTCCTGTAGCTGTAAAGATACAGGGCACACTGGTAGTGGTTTTTTTATAATAAACCTTCATGATTAAGTCATAAAATGAGAGTAAAATAAAGCTACTTGATCAACAGTGATAAAATGAGAGGAAATACCATTACCACCTTTGCAGCTCCCGGAAGCTAAATCGCTTGTTTCAATAACGGCATCCAGGTAGTGGGAAATGGTGTGTGAGTTGCGGTAGGCATGGAAGCTAACGCAGCACGGGCAATGATCAAGCGCCGACGTCTGCAAGCAAAGCATATTTACACCATGGAAGCCGAGAGTTGCCGTCACACTAGTAACAAAACTGACTGTCGTAAGGAGGCCTAGGAGCAAAGCAGCAATAAGCATTCAGATGCACGTCAGCAGAAAAGAGCCTCTGAAAAATGAAGGAACGAAAGTCGAAATTCACTAGGAGAGCTAACAGAGATGAAAAGCCGTGACACGTTGTCATTGTCATCCCCACTGCAGCAGAGCACACGGGAAGCGCCAACGAAAACACCCCAGCTTTCTTATCAGACCTCTGATTATTTGTAAACTGAAGTGGGTGGGGGGAGAAAGGAACGAAAAGGAAAGAGATAACTGATGTCCGCTGCATCAGAGTATTACGCAGAATCAGCGGTGACAGGTGAAAACTTGTACGGGACGAGGATTCAAACCTGGTATCTCCTGGTTACTACGGAGGTACGTTAAGCACTGCGCCCTCCGGGAAACAGTGTTTATCGTTACTACGTGGACTTTCGGCTCGCCTGACGGCCGATAAACAATCCAACTGAGTGCCACCTGTCCGCAGTCCCCGTCCATTTCCTACATGCTCGCTGCTTGGAGACACCCGCAGGAGGTTAGACATACTTGTGAGTCCTCACCGAAGGAGGTGGAACTGTTGTCCATCTAGGTGAATCAATTACACGCTGAAGAGCCAAAGAAACTGGTACATCTGCCAAATATCATGTAGGGCCCACACGAGCACGCAGAAGTGCCGCAATACGACGTGGTATGGACTCGACTAATGAAACAAGTAGTGCTGGAGAAAACTGACAACATGAATCCCGCAGGGCTGTCTATAAATCCGTAAGAGTACGAGGGGGTAGAGATCTCTTCTGAACATCACGTTGCAAGGCATGCCAGATATGCTCAGTAATGTTCATGTCTAGGGAGTTTGACGTTTGATGGCCAGCGGAAGTGTTCAAACTCAGAAGAGTGTTCTTGGAGCCACTTTGTAGCCACTGTCCAGTCGCACTGTCCTGTTGGAATTGCCCACGCTCGTCGAAATGCACAATCAACACGAATGGATGCAGGTGATCAGCCAGGATGCTTACGTACGTATCACTCCAACTGCACACGTCCCACACCATTACAGTGCCTCCACCAGCTTGAACGTCCCCTGCTGACGGGCAGGGTCCGTGGATTCGTGAGGTTGTCTCCATACCCATACAAGTTCGTCACCTCGATACAATTTGAAATGAGACTCGTCCAACCAGGCAACTTGTTTCCCGTCATCAACAGCCAAATGTCAGTGTTGACGGGCCCACAGTCGAATGTAAAGCTTTATGTCATGCAGACATAAAGCGTACACGAGTGGGCCTTTGCCTCCGAAAGCCCAAATCGCTGATGTTTCGTTGAATGGTTCGGACGGTGATACTTGTTGATGGCCCAGCATTCAAATCTGCAAAATTTTGCGGAAGGGTTGCACTCCTGTGACACTGGACGATTTTCTTTAGTCATCGTTGGTCACATTCTTGCAGGATCTTTCTCCAGCGGCAGCGATGTCGGAGATTTGATGTTTTATCGGATTCCTGATACTCACGACACACTAATGAAATGGTCGTACAAGAAAATCCCCACGTCGGAGGCGCTGTAGTGCGCCGATTATAACACCACGTTGAAACTCAGTTAAATCTTGCTAACCTGCCATTTTAGCAGCAGTAACCGATCTAACAAATGCGTCAGACACTTGTTTTATATAGGCGCAGCCGACGGCAGCGCCTTATTCTGCCTGTTTACATACCTTTGTATTTGAATACGAGTGCCTGTACTAGTTTCTTTGGCGGTCCAGTGTATGAATGCGGGGTGTCTATTCTTTCAGACATATCCGAAAGGACATATAAATGTGTGATTGCTGGATGTGGATTCCTGCCTACCCAGTGTGTAGTCTCAACTCTTGTGTCAGTTGCCGCTACCCAGTGCTATTTTAGTCGAGGCTATTTTAGTCGACTCTCGCCACGATCACCTGTGGAGCGACGAGTTTGGCTCCTGCTGCCAGCTACACAATTGACTTTCGAGGCAAAGCTGATGGGACGCAGCGACTGCTACGGCTCTGCAGGCCTGCTGAAGGCTTGACTTGCGTGACCGGAGTGCACTCCGCCTGCGAGAGAGAGGGCCTCTGCGCTGTTCAACCAGTTCCAGTGGCCAACACCAATGCTGCCGGCTCCTGTCTCTTAAACGGGGGCTGAGCTCACTCCTGCGAGTAAGCGAGTACTTTAGATGGACTCAGGTGGCCGGAAAATTTGGAAATTTGTGGTAAGAGCCTATGTGACCAAACTGCTGAGCTCATCGGTCCCTAAGCTTACACACGACTTAATATAACTTAAACTAGCTTACGCTAAGGACAACACACACACGCATGACTGAGGGAGGACTCGAACTATCGACGGGGGCAACCGCACGAACTGTGACACGGCGCCTCAGACCGCACGGCTACCCCCTGTGGTTCAGGTGGCGTCACTCGTGAGTGCAGATCTTCGACGATAGCACTTTGGTGATCAATACATAGAGCTGGAGGTCGCCGGTGACCAAGGAAAACAGCTGCCCCATGACATAACTGCCAACACCTGACGCATTGCTGCGATGGCAGAACCGCAAGTCGAGCACAAACCAGGAAGAATAACTAAGTTCTTATCACTAAATACCACCCAGCTCTTGCCTGTGTCCAGATTTCAGTCTCATGTGTCATCACATGGTTGGCAGTGGTAGAGACGTCTATGCCTTGTGCCACTCACAGACTACAGCAGCCAACCTTCTGCGCAGCTCCAACGTGAGGTCAGCGGCTATGAGTTGAGGTTCGTCGTACTGTGGTAACTGATATTAGTTTGCTTTCTTTTTGTTTTCTCTTATGGCCATGTTGACCCACAGGAGCCTTCACAAGTGTCGCTTGTAAGACCGCAGGCACCTGCAGACTTCTCTCAGTTCCGTGGGAGCAGTAGCAAACTTATTTACCGACAGTGAGTTGCGAGTACCGTAATTTATCTGGTCACGACTTACGATGTGTTCAAACTGTGTCAGATACGTGTGGAATGGTTGGTTACGAACGGAACCAGCACAGACACTGTCGTTGGGCTGTGATACGGCGTAAAGATAAATGTAGTTTAATTCTTATTTTGACTGTTGTTGCAGTTTCCTTTTATCTTTTACAAGAGCAGATGGAATTCAGAAAAATGCCAGAGACACAAGCAGCTGCTCTGAATGAAAGTGCTTCAGATTTCGGCTCACAGCCCACGTCAGCCCGAATATTATGAATGTATGGAGG
Source organism: Schistocerca serialis cubense (assembly GCF_023864345.2). Classification (NCBI taxonomy): domain Eukaryota; kingdom Metazoa; phylum Arthropoda; class Insecta; order Orthoptera; family Acrididae; genus Schistocerca; species Schistocerca serialis. The sequence goes on along the minus strand of NC_064639.1, from coordinate 658,952,675 downwards.
TGGTACCCATGAAGCCCTTGATTGTGGGAAGAATGCACGAAACAAGAAAGGTCTTAACAATCGGTCACTAGACGCGTACGGGGGGGTGCCCCTTCCGTCGGACAGAATTTCCAGCAGAACACCAGACTGCATAAAGGTATGCAGAGATGGACTGCTGTTTTCTAAGCAAGGTAAATGACGGGTATCATAAATTTATGGTGGAAACAGTGGCCCACACGTCAGCAGTGAGTCTGGATCTCTTGGATAGAAACGGACTGAGGTGGTGTACGCCACATGGAGTAGGTGATAATCACATGAAGTGATGAAATCATTTGGGACAACACTGTTCAGTTTTAACGCGGGGAATAAGTGTTTTCGAGAGCATGTATTTCAGCGTGTTATTGAGCCGTGTTGTGCGATCCTGGGACTCGACTTTCATGCTTAACACCAAGAAAAAATTGACATTTTGCAGTGTACAACTGAACTTACTGGCACAGTGTTTGTGTGAGGTGTAAGTGTTACAATGCCGCATGTTTCACCCTTCGTGAACATGATACCCAGTAAACTGTGGACACAGGCACTAAAAATCAGTTCGTACAGGGAAGTCGATATGGATGAGCATAGGTACTGACCTACTTATGGATGCATTGAATTTTGTAGGGCCACTGGAAACTATAGAAAACTAGGATAAATTGTACTGTTTTGTGTTTTGTGTGCAGCAGTATAGGACGTATGGTTGTGGTCAGTCTTGATAATTTTGGCAGGGACGGAGTCAGTCTGCCAATGGCCTTACTAATTGCTACTTTGGATATTTCGGAGGAATATGAGATGGGTACGTTACGTGAGGAGCACTGTAACAAGCAAACTGTCAACATAGTTGCATTATGTGAGAAAGTGAAACATCTACAGGGAAATAATAGAGAATCAATGGAAGCTTTGTTACTGCAGTACATGGATTTGTTTAATTCGAGTGACCCATTACCAGCAACACCACTCATGCAACACAGATTACCAACTTGGAATAATGCTCCTGTGTATGAGAACCCATATCGAGGTCTGAAGTGTATGCAACTGGTAATGGAAGAATTTATTGACTAGCAGCTAGCCGAAGGTATTACTGAGTATAGCTAAGTGGAAGAACTTATCGACTAGCAGCTAGCTGAAGGTATTACTGAGGAAAGTGATAGTTCCTGGTGAGCATTCGTAATTTTGGTTCCAAAGCTGTCACTGCATGTCACTAAAAGATACAAACCTTGCTTTCACCTATACCTCAATTCACGAACGATCACCCATGCACGTACGGTACCAAACATAACAGTGACTCTCGACAACTTGGGTCAGTGTATCTATTGCTCCCTAATGGATTTAAGGAGCAGATGTTATCAACTAGAGGTAGCGAAAGAGTATCGACCAAAGACAGCTTTTCCATTCTGGGGGAATCATTTCCTACATCGTCAAATGCCATTCGAACTTAAGAATCCACGCATAACATTTAAGCGTTTATTGGATGGTGTTCTGTGGGGACTGAAACCAAAACAACGTGTGATATGATATTATATTGTTTGCAAAGGACAAGGAAGAGTGTTTATGACAGTAAGAAAAGGTCTTCTAAAAACTGAGAAGAGCAAGCCTAACGCTAAGCATCAATAAATGTCATTCTGCAGCAAGACAAATAAATTATTTTGGGCATGTAATCCACAAGGAATATGTGAGAACTGATCTATGTTTGGTCTCAGCAGTTCAGAAATTTTCGCCGTCGAAGACAGTTAAACAGTTTCAGAGTTTCATCACTCTCTGTAAATAATTATCATTGATTCGTGAGAAACTTTGCTGACATTACTTGGCCTTTGAACCATTTGTTACGAAAAGGAGCAAAATTTCAATCATCTACTGAATATCAGGCAGCTTTCAACACATTAATTCGAGCACAGACAATGCATCCAGTTTTGATACTCAGCAATTTTGAAAAAGAATTTAGTCCATTTTTTGATGTAAGTAAAGTGGCTCTTGGGTTTGTCGTACAGTAGAATATACTTTATAAAAATTATCCTGTAGCACTCACACTCTGACAGTTGAACAAAGCAGAGTATAACTTCTCCTTGAATGATGTTAGCAGTAATCTATGGTACCATGTACTTTTGTATGTTATTCATATGGCCAAAACTTAAAACAGTGACGGATCGTATTGTTCTCAAATGATGATTAAGACTGAACGGATCTTGCAGCAGATTAACATGTTGGGCAGTCCATTTGAGTCAATTTTATTATGAAGTGAAGCACAAGCCAGGAAAATGCCGTGCTAATGCCAACAGTTTGAGTAGAAAAATTGTAGTTCTAAAACCAGTGGGCAGGAGCATTGCTGAATGGAGAAAGGCCCATGTTGCTGATACTGACTGCCAACAATTCAAGTCACAACCTCAGTTTGTGTTGCATAATGGCTTAATGTGCAGAACAATGAACTGTACCTGCAGCTCTCGGGAATGAAGGGTTGGCACAGGCACATGACTACATATTATCAGGCCATGGTGGGTGAAGACCAAGTGATAGACAAATTGCCAAAAAAATCTGGTGGAGGACTAGAAAACGCGATGTCGAGCAATGTGTCAGGAACTGTGTGTCTAGTGTGCAACAAGCTGATCTAAGCCACCAACCTTCCATTAGGATGTTTATTGGAACCATCAAAACTGTTTAGGATGGATATTTTAGGCCCATTTAATAACACGCCAGCAGGAAATAAAGGCATATTGGCTATAATTAGCCACGCGGAATTAGCCGACCGGTCCGAGGCGCTGCAGTCATAGACTGTGCGGCTGGTCACGACGGAGGTTCGAGTCCTCCCTCGGGCATGGGTGTGTGTGTGTGTTCGTCCTTATGATAATTTACGTTAAGAAGTGTGTAAGCTTAGGGACTGATGATCTTAGGAGTTAAGTCCCATAAGATTTCACACACATTTGAACATTTTTGACTATAATTGATCGTTTCTCGTGTTATACAGTAGTTTTTGCGATCCCTGGGTAAAACGCAATTACAGTTGTTTAAGTGTTTGTGAATAACTGGTTGCTCACATATGGTATTCCAGACATGTTAAATGACCGACCATGGTATCAATTTACCCTGATCATATGAATCAGTTGTGTCGATTGCTCCAAATTCGAAAGCTGTGAACAAGTCAATTCTGCCCTCAAGCCAATGGGAGAAGAGAGAAAGTTCACTGCACGACTTCAGGGTTGCTGAGCAATTAAATTAGCAGTAATCTTGAAAATTGGTATGTTCGTTTAAATTTTTTTACCAATGCATACAATGCTAAAGGCAAGATGGCTACAAAGTTTCGTCACACAAGACAATACAAGGAAGACCCTAAACCCTAGATGACTGGCCTGGTCAGATCAGTCCCAATATCAGTTGGTAAGAACTGACGGTGTGCTTCAAGTGTGATGCAGACCTCACAAAGCAATGGACCCAAGTTGTCAACAAGGCACTGTGCAATCTGGTGATGGCTCCATAAAGATGTGTGCTGAGTTTACATGAAATGACGAATCGTACTGGTATTCCGTCAGGTCCAGTGGCTTACATTCTGGCGAGTGAATTCAGTTTCTTTTCTGTCTCATGGTCACTTATTTCCATATAAGAGAGTTCGTCGATTACGCGACGACTTAAGAGGGGGCACTAGAGTGCGATCTTTCGAAAAATGTGTTTATCACTTCGGCCTTTTCTTTGTCGTCCTCTGTTTTGCTGCAGTTATGGTCACAGAGTGGACAAATGCCTTCGATTCATCGGCTATTTAAACAGAAGACCAAAAACATCTCAGGATTTTCTGTCACAATTTTAAATTCTAATTCGTTGATTTATGACTCTCCTTAACGCTTTGGCTTCATTTAACTTTTGTATGTCAGTGAGGCTTTGACTAGTTTAAAATGAAGTGAAGCTCTCTTTGCTATCGTAGCAGTTTTCTGATGTGGCTAGTGAACCATGGCGGATACCTTTCATTCGTCACAACTTTGCTTTTCTAAAGCATATTTTACAGTATTCCTGAACTTTGACCATTGATAATCAGTTAGTGCCGGAGATGACATTTTCGTTCTGCCGTTTAAGTCATCTGATTTCTAAATCTTGTCGCTGTTGCTAAGCAGATAGAGCCTCCTTGTCTCTGTATTCCTATTTCCAGCGGTATTCAGTGATGCTGTAACGCCTTTGCGATAGCTAATTCGTTTCCCACGCAAGTCGGAAATTGAGGGTTTATTTGTCATAAACAGGTCTAAGATGTTATCTTCACTACTCGGTTCTCTGATTAACTGTTGCAGGTAACTTTCGAATCCTCTGTCCCTACCACCCGTCCTAATCACTTGAGTCTTCTAGTCTATAGCCTGTAAGGTGAAATCTCCATCTAAATCTGTAGCATGACTAGGAAATTTAGGTGAAATTCTCTCCAGGTTTTCCCTCAACCATTCCGACACTACTGCTGTTGACGCAAGCGGTTTGTTGAAGTATCCGCCTTTACCTAAATTATTTCGCATTCAGAATCTGTGCTATGTCACTAGACGATACCGTACTTTTTTACGATTATAAGCTATTCTCCAACACCAGCGTTCGACTTATCTTTATGAGATCCATTCCACTCGTAATTTAAAATTTCGTTGATATTTACTTCCGATTGTAATCAGCTCTCTGTCCCCAGCAGATAATACTATAACATTTTCTTTCTTCGATCTGTTATGACGAATGCCGCTCCGTATGGACTCAGAAGGCATCTTATAGGGTCTGTGGAGGGATGTGTGTATCTTAAAAGACTTACATGTGCATGCCATACGGCCTCCGCTACCCTAGTATTCACTTCCGGCGCTTAGTGCACACTTAATCTGTTTAGGGGACCTGTACAATTACCCACCCAGTAGCGGAAATAATTTTTGCAAGTTAACGTGTGTGAGGACTTGGATAGAGCTCCAACATTTGAACTCAACTTATCGATTTACTCGGTGACAATTATTGAACTAAATAAAATAAAATAGTAATAATTTATGAACGTTTTGCATTAGAACGTTGAAACTGTACTGTTGGTCGCGGGGCCTGATAAGAGTTAATATGCGCATGCTTGGTTTGGTTTAGCGACGAAGCGCACATTCATTTGAAGCGGTTCGTTAATAAGCAAAATCGACTCATTTGGGAGACTGAGAACCCGCAGTTTGCGATCGGGAAGTTCTTCACCCTCAACAGGTGATAGTGTGGTGTGCAATGTCCAGTCACGGAATAATCAGTGCGAAATTCCTTGATGGCACCGTGACTACCGAACGGTACGTGATGATTTCATCCCCATTGTTCAAACTGACCCTGATTTCGAGAAGATGTGGTTCATACTGGACGGAACTCGACTCCTCAGAAGTAGGAGACTGTTTCATGTCCTGGAGGAAAACTTCGGGGACCGCATTCTGGCTCTGGGGTACACAGAGGCCCCTAGCATTAGCCTGGATTGGTAGCCATATTCTCCGAATCTGAACACATGCGACTCCTTTTTGTGGGACTATACTAAAGCCGGCCGCGGTGGTCTAGCGGTTCTAGGCGCGCAGTCCGGAACCGCGCGACTGCTACGGTCGCAGGTTCGAATCCTGCCTCGGGCATGGATGTATGTGATGTCCTTAGGTTAGTTAGGTTTAAGTAGTTCTAAGTTCTAGGGGACTGATGGCCACAGTAGTTAAGTCACATAGTGCTCAGAGCCATTTGAACCATTTTTGAACTATACTAAAAACGAGGTGTACAGCAACAACCTTACACCACTGCTGAGCTGAAAACTGCCATTCAGCCGGTCATCGACAGCATCAGTGTTCCGACACTTCAGCGGCTGACACAGAATTCAGCTATTCGTCCGCCCCAAATCATCGCCGATGATGGCAGGCATATCGAACATGTCATAACCTAAATCTGAATACCTGTAGTGACATTTACATGTTGAATAAAGTGTGTGCATGCCGTACTTTGTAACTAATTTTCGGTTTTTTCATGTAGTTCAATAATTGTCACCCTGTATTTAAATATAGGTAGACTTCAAATGTGGTTTGCCCTGGCCTAACTGCTTACTTGTAAATTAGTTTTATTCTGTCAGTGAGTAGAGTAACAAACTTAAAAGAATAAATGAACTTTATTTAATTAAAATACAAACCGTTTGATATGTGAATATAATTTAATGTTACCACTACTCGTAACTCTACCTGCAATTTACTTCAAGTGCGTCGTGAGTACCATAATTTATTGGATGATAACTGGGTGTGTAGTTGTCCTCTATACACTTAAATGTAGCCAGGTAACTTGAAGAAAATGAATCAGACAGCTGATACCATAACTTAACAAAACTTTGTATAATATATACACAAAAGAAATAGAGGCAAGTACCTTGACACGGTTCGTCTTCGTCGCTGATAAACAGTGGACACCAAAATACATACATCAGTTGCACTGGACCAACCAACTCGCACGATGCCAGAATATAACGGTTGAAGGTAGGCAAGTAACTTACAGTTGCCCAGGCCATATCTCCAAAGTGCATTATCTGGCTAATTCAATAAATCGTAATCGGACACCAGTCCAGGCAGACCAGCAACACAACGTGTCTGCAGACACCCCGGATAGCGGTGGGATACAAGCCTGACTGTCGCCCACCATAGAGCTCGACAACCGGGAGTGATGATGAGGGCTGTCATTTCTTTTCAGAGTAGAACCTCTTTGGTTGCCATCCGCGGAATCCCTACGCTCCGTTTTCTTGCTCTGTGTGCCACGGCATCCTGAGCTGGCATGTCATCAGTATAATGCCCGCCAGCACACGGCAAGAATTGCTACTGATTGTCTTCGAGCTTTCCAACCCCTACCTCGGTAAGCTAGATCACCATATCTCTTCAGTTGAGAAGGTTTGGAGCATTATGGGCAGAGCAATCCTACCAGCCTGCGACTCTGACGATCTAACGCGCCAACTGGAGAGTTGGCCCGATATCCTTCATGAGGACATCCAACAAATCTATGAATCAATGCCAAGTATGATAGTTGTTTGCATAAGAGTCAGAGGTGGGCCGACGGGTTACTGACTTTCCCAATTTTTCAAGCTATTTCTCTTGACAAATCCGGCAGTTAATCTCAAATTAAAAACAATTGATTTTTCTGTACATGTATACCATGTCTTCCGATCTCCGTCCCATTCGAATGATTCCTTTCCTGATGGTTTTTTTTCGGAGAAGTTACTTCATGTGCAGTGTGACGAGAGATCGTCTTTTATAATTTGTTTATATCCTACTTTTTACACAGAATAAAGAAGCGAACTGTTAAAATAATGTTCCTAGCCTTCGATTTTTCGTTTTCAGCGAGTACATTAACAGTTATTGTTGTTTGTCTTTGATGCAAAACTTGGTTTAGTGCTGCCTTCGCAGTGTTCCACACAGTTCGCTTACCAAGGTTATAACTGATGTTATATCGGCCCCGTTCATGACGAAATAAGTCAACAGTCGATGGTACACGACACATTTCCTTTTGGGCGAGAAGAAGAGAGCATATAATTCCTGATATCAATAGATATAGGTGCCACTTTGCACTAATCTGTTGCACTTCCTGCCAAGTCTCGTCTACCAAAATCTCTCTTGAAACGCACAGTGCGCCTTATAAAGTTCCAAAATTCAACGACTTCCCTTTTTGCAGAGTTTGTACATGGTTGTGGGGTGGTTCCTTTGAAAGGGCACGGCCGACTTCCTTCCCCGTACTTCCCTAATCCGATGAGACCGATGACCCCGCTCTCTAGTCTCCTTCCCCAAACAACCCAACCCCATGAAAGTGGCGTTCGTCTTTTATACCCCATACGTGTGTCTTCTTTCCTGTTCCACTGCCAAATAATGCTACAGTGATTCAGCTGCCGTTACCAGTGTCCTGTTATGTAATCCGGAATTTTATAGGCGAGTTTCGTAAACCACGCGTGAGATTTTCATACTTTCTCGCTACCTACGCGCAGCCTAACACTCCTACAGAAAAGGTGAGATGGCCCTTTTTGTAGGAAATTTAATGTCGTTAAATTTTTAAATGTGGAACGTTTTCGCCTGGGGCACGGGCTTAGAAATACTCAAGTGTAAAAAGGTGGCCTTCAAACGCACCTTAACCCCACACTAATGCTTCACCAGTCAGAATTTCTAGCATGTTGTTCGTGGCACTCCCTCCTATCACTGTACAAAAATTTCCGACTACACGAACTGTTCCCGATATTCGTCACTTTCTTGTTTCTACGCAACCAGCATATTCGGCTCCTTCGATAACACTAATAACTAAACCGAACTTGTGAGGGTAGTGAAGGAAGAACGAATTTTGTAAATGTTACACTAAAACTAGTTATGCTGACAGTTTCGATGCAAACCTATCTCTTACAACGCTCAGTGGCCTCGTAGTCAGAAGCCTTGACAACCGCGCTGCTGCTGCGGTCGCAGGTTCGAATCCTGCCTCGGGCATGGATGTTTATGATGTCCTTGGAGTAGTTAGGTTAAAGTAGTTCTGAATCTAGGGGACTGATGTCCTCAGATGCTAAGTCCCATAGTGTTTAGTGCCATTTGAACCATCAAAAGCCTTGACGAATACGACGATGTAATTATTTTATGGTACTAAAATTCACAAAATTATTAGATAAGATCCACGAAGCGTGAATTTTACAATTTGTAAGCGCTCGATTAAGCTGGTAGCGTAGTAAGGTCGTTATATGAAGAGCAAAAATGGTCGAATGTGGGAAGTAATTCGTGCCGTGGCAAATATTTTTACAGTGGTAGGAGGGAGCGCCATAAAAAACGTACTAGAAATCCTGACCCGTCGCACCCCCCTCAGATTTACTTATAAGTTGGCACAGTGGATAGGCCTTGAAAAACTGAACACAGATCAATCGAGAAGACAGGAAGGTGTGGAACTATGAAAAAATAAGCAAAATATACAAACTGAGTAGTCCATGTGCAAGATAGGCAACATCAAGGAAAATGTGAACTAAGGAGCTCCGTGGTCCCGTGGTTAGCGTGAGCAGCTGCGGAACGAGAGGTCCTTGGTTCAAGTTTTCCCTCGAGTGAAAAGTTCACTTTCTTTATTTTCGCAAAGTTATGATCTGTCCTTCCGTTCATTGACGTCTCTGTTCACTGTAATAGGTTTAGTGTCTGTGTATTGCGACCGCACCGCAAAACCGTGCGGTTAGTTGACGAAAGGACGTGCCTCTCCAATGGGAACCGAATGCATTTGATCGCAAGGTCATAGGTCAACCGATTCCTCCACAGCAAAACAAGTCTGATATATTCTATACGACACTGATGATGGCATGTACGTCACATGACAGGAATGTGTTGTCGACCCACCAAACTTGTACACTTGGCGAATGGGTAAAAAGATTCTTCTACCTTGCCGGATTTAGGTTTTCTTGTGGATGTGATAATCACTCCCAAAAAAGTGAAGAAAACATAAGAGTTTGTCAGATAAACTGAAAATAAAAAATTAAACTTCTCACTCGGGGGAAGACTTGAACCAAGGACTTCTCGCTCCGCAGCTGCTCACGCTAACCACGAGAACACGGCGCTCCTGAGTTCACACTTTCCTAGATGTTACTTATCTTTCACATGGACTACTCAGTTTGTATGTTTTGCTTATTTTTTCATAGTTCCGCACATCTTCTTCCTGTTATCTCGATTCATCTGTGTTCAGTTTTTCAAGGCCTATCCACTTTGTCAACTTATAACTAAATCTGAGGGGGTGCGATGGGGAGGTTCCCTTGTGAGTGTGGCAGATGGGGGTTCGTTTCAAGATCAGTTTTGCACATTTTTCTTGAATAACACTAAAAGTACGGGCTCTAGCGAAAACGTATCCCAGCGTGAAATTTAACTACATTAAATTTCCTGCAAAAAGATCTGTTTCATGTTTTATGTCTGCACACGAGCCCAAATTCCACATGTCGTACCCCTCATGGCTCTTACGCGAAATATAGGTTGTCGACAGTAGACTCGTTCTGCAATCACCTTGAAATGTCATTTCTCTAAATTTTTTCCATATTTTTTCGCGAAAGGAACGTTGTCTTCCTTCCATGGATTGCCATTGGAGTGCACTTAGCAGCTCCTCAATAGTCGCCTTTTGATCGAACCTACCGGTAATAATACCAGCAGTCCGTCTCTGAATTGTACATATCATTTTACTAAATAAAGTACTTTCGCGCATAACTCGGTCGATACAGGAGTTAAGGAAGGCTGAATAAAATCATAGGCCCCTCTGCGTACTATCATTTACCGAAAACTTGTTGCTGACATCTTGAACCATTCTAGAAATGGGTAGTTAGGGAAATAGGACAACAGTTATGTCTTACTCGAATCATCATACAGAAAAGTTTTACGTGAAGCTTAGCGAGCGACCTGCTTTAAACTAGTATTGTATCAAGACCTCTTGTCGTCACACGGCTGCAGTAGCGTCACATAACAGGAGCTGCAAACGCGATCTTGCCTGTCGCCCCTCGTGCTATGTCACTCTCGACTGGCGTAGGTAGGTGATGATGAGCACGGCTTAATTACAGTTGCTTTGTCGTGTATCCGCTGCTCCTGTTCCGACAGCTTGAAAGCCTTCGGCGTAACGAACACACGGATACACATACATGCTAGGTAGACGTACAGAGAGCAGGAGGGAGACCGGGTAGATGAGGGGGTCCGGCTTTAATCCGATATCTGGTCGGCGCGTGCGGGCGTAACGCGATTTGCAGCCCCTGTGTCGTCTCCGGCGTAATTGCGCGGCTAGCCGTCGGTGCCGTTTAAATCGCAGCAGCCAGCAGCAGCTGCTGCTGCGGAATCCTGGCGGACGACCAGGATTCCGCTTCAGAGGGGTGCTATTGGACGAGGCCTCTAAGCAGAAACCTGTACCTGCTGCAACGCAGGCGATGCGCGCTGCATTTCCGACCTGGAGAGATTGTGTAACAACTTGCAGGCTAAATGTTTGTAAGCCGACGTCTGCCATATCTGAAGACTTCGATTTGGGTTCCAGTGAGTACAGAGAACTTTCAGCGGTAATGCAGAAAGGAATTGGTTGAACATCTGTTAATCTCACTGTAATATGTCGGTCGACGGGACCAGCCAGTAACAGAAGAGTACACTTGCGAGGGATAATTGACGAATTCCTAACAACGAAATCATTGAATACCACTTCCATGAATGAGCTCTATAAAAAGGAAATTGCAGAATTTTGGAACGTTATGCTGTGCACTGTACGTCTTAATAGAGAGATTTTACTGCCGGTACTTTGTGGGAACTGCAACAGAGTTATGCAAAGTGGCGCAAATAAATTATAATATCGGTAAGTACATGCTCTCTTCCTGTATATCAAACTGTGATGAAAGGACACGTGTAGCGTATCATTGACGTTTGACTTACTTCCTCACAAACGTGGCGGATATAGCCTCAGTTACAGCCTTGATACGCGAGCTGTGTGCGCCACGGTAAGGGCTACATTAACTCAAGTTATGCTGCACAGACAACCCACCGTTACTGTTCCTGTAGTCACTAGAAACGAAGAATTATAAGCTAAGAAGATTATTTAACGAACCCCTTCGTTCTTCCATCTGAAAAATAGGAACACAACAAATTAGAAAGGACGATCTCTCGTCATGCTGCACATGAAGCAGCTCGATAATATACTCTAATACACAAAAAATACCCATGACGAAGGAATTCTCCGAATGGGACGGAACTCAGTACATGTGATATACACGTACAGACAAAAAAATTATAGTTTCAGAAAAGTTGGAAGATTCTTTCAAGAGAAAGAGCTTCATAAATTGAGCAACTCAATAGACCATTGATCCTGCTGCAAGCGCTTATCCGGCTTGTTTATCACTGACAAATGAAATCCATGTCAAGGTATCTGGCCCTCAATCTGCTGTAAATAAATAAGTAATCTTCTATGTGTGGTCGATTTTTACAGTAATTTGGCTACATTTAAGTATCCAGAGAACAGCTGTGCACTCATCATATCACCCAATTAATCATTGTACTCAAAACACAGTTTAATTAAATGCAGGTAGCATAGTGAGCAGTGATAACTTTAAATAATGCACGCATATCTGAGGATTTTCATTTTAAGTTAATAATGTTTACCAGTATTAAGTCCTGCAGTCTCTTACTTTATTCACGGACAGAATAAAATACTTTCCCACATACTCACCAAACCAGAGGAAGCCACACTAGATGCCATCTATATGTAAACACGTCGACAGGCTGGATTCAAATGCTGACGTTCTAACCTAGCTCGCTCCGGAAAATTAAGAATACCGACTTAACTCACAAAATTACAAAAGAAGCTGTAGTAAACCTGAACATCACAAGATCAGAACTTCAAGTGACATGCTGTAATTTACAAGTTCAGCACTTGTTCTTCCAAAAATAATTAATGCTCTTTAGCTACCAAATGAGAAAAACCCTTTTAGTTCAGCGCTTATGCTCAAAAAACTGGTCAGGCTTTGACTAGACAACGCGTAATTTACGTTGATTCTCAACAAATGTTTCAAGTCCAATATCAGTAGTCTCAACTGTGGTCAGAATTGTCCTAAGTCCAACGCTTTTACGAAGCAACAGACACGTCGTGCTTTTTGGCGTACACTAGTCATGTTCAGTATCAGATTATAGTGTCCCGAGCCACGATGGTGGGAGGCTTCTAGCAAGATTCCGTTTTGTAGCGACAAAATTTCAAAATCACATTTCCATTTGATAATCACACGTACAATACATGCAGGTTCCCACAGCCTCGCCCGTGGGGTGGAAGCAGAGTTATCGTTTTGTAGTATCACTCCTAGAACCGATAGTGCTCCTCTAATATAGAGCAGAGTGGAAGGTCTAAACTAGAGGCAGAGACGATTCTGCGACGGAGTCGGATGCAAATTTTTTGACATTTGCTGTCGGGTGCCGAATTGTATGGTTTATCCTTCATAGATGAGGCGTGCACTACACACATAAAGCGGCTACTAGGGTAGCATGGTACATGTGGCGTGCACTTGTGTATTTTTTAGGACAGAGAAATCCCTCCAAAGGCCCTGCAAGAGTGGTAACATTTCAGGTATGTCATTTATTGTAATAAATGTGAGCTTACAAGCCCTAAGGACAGTCTTATCTGTGATAAGGTGTTCCCTGATATTTGTGGCATCGTGGTATTACTTTACATCTTGAGTTATTGCGATACAGAGCAGTGTTTTCTAGTGGTGATTTGTTGGAACCATTTTCAATAGTCAAACGACTGTACCAAGGAGCGATTAGAGGACCTGCTAGATATCTGCGTTATGTGGGTTGCATGCGAATTAGGTGAAATGCAATTCAGGTCGTTCGGATACTTTTGAGCACGACTGTATCTACTGGAAAGCCATCTGGTATGCATGTGATATATGTGTTATAAAAGAGGAAACGTTAGAAAATTGTAAATGTTGGTGTGTTCCAAATCGGTAATCTCGGAAATTTCTAGACCGATTGCTTTAAAATTTAGACACATCGTTGCATTCTAATACGAACGTGTTTTTACGTATCCAATTCTTTATATATGTGTATTTTTAATACACGTAATATATAAATTGCCTCGAATGAAAATAATAATACACTCCTGGAAATGGAAAAAAGAACACATTGACACCGGTGTGTCAGACCCACCATACTTGCTCCGGACACTGCGAGAGGGCTGTACAAGCAATGATCACACGCACGGCACAGCGGACACACCAGGAACCGCGGTGTTGGCCGTCGAATGGCGCTAGCTGCGCAGCATTTGTGCACCGCCGCCGTCAGTGTCAGCCAGTTTGCCGTGGCATACGGAGCTCCATCGCAGTCTTTAACACTGGTAGCATGCCGCGACAGCGTGGACGTGAACCGTATGTGCAGTTGACGGACTTTGAGCGAGGGCGTATAGTGGGCATGCGGGAGCCGGGTGGACGTACCGCCGTATTGCTCAACCCGTGGGGCGTGAGGTCTCCACAGTACATCGATGTTGTCGCCAGTGGTCGGCGGAAGGTGCACGTGCCCGTCGACCTGGGACCGGACCGCAGCGACGCACGGATGCACGCCAAGACCGTAGGATCCTACGCAGTGCCGTAGGGGACCGCACCGCCACTTCCCAGCAAATTAGGGACACTGTTGCTCCTGGGGTATCGGCGAGGACCATTCGCAACCATCTCCATGTAGCTGGGCTACGGTCCCGCACACCGTTAGGCCGTCTTCCGCTCACGCCCCAACATCGTGCAGCCCGCCTCCAGTGGTGTCGCGACAGGCGTGAATGGAGGGACGAATGGAGACGTGTCGTCTTCAGCGATGAGAGTCGCTTCTGCCTTGGTGCCAATGATGGTCGTATGCGTGTTTGGCGCCGTGCAGGTGAGCGCCACAATCAGGACTGCATACGACCGAGGCACACAGGGCCAACACCCGGCATCATGGTGTGGGGAGCGATCTCCTACACTGGCCGTACACCACTGGTGATCGTCGAGGGGACACTGAATAGTGTACGGTACATCCAAACCGTCATCGAACCCATCGTTCTACCATTCCTAGACCGGCAAGAGAACTTGCTGTTCCCGCAGGACAATGCACGTCCGCATGTATCCCGTGCCACCCAACGTGCTCTAGAAGGTGTAAGTCAACTACCCTGGCCAGCAAGAGCTCCGGATCTGTCCCCCATTGAGCAAGTTTGGGACTGGATGAAGCGTCGTCTCACTCGGTCTGCACGTCCAGCACGAACGCAGGTCCAACTGAGGCGCCAGGTGGAAATGGCATGGCAAGCCGTTCCACAGGACTACATCCAGCATCTCTACGATCGTCTCCATGGGAGAATAGCAGCCTGCATTGCTGCGAAAGGTGGATATACACTGTACTAGTGCCGACATTGTGCATGCTCTGTTGCCTGTGTCTATGTGCCTGTGGTTCTGTCAGTGTGATCATGTGATGTATCTGACCCCAGGAATGTGTCAATAAAGTTTCCCCTTCCTGGGACAATGAATTCACGGTGTTCTTATTTCAATTTCCAGGAGTGTATATAAATACATACACAACGATCTGCAAGAACATTATGACCACCGACCTACTATCGATATAAACCGTCCAGGTGAAAGTAACGTCCCTTGGCGAGGAATGACAGCTAGCCAAACACTCGCACGGTGCATGTAGTATCAGCGAGCTTCCTGCCCATGTATAAATTGGGAAACGCCTAATCTATTTGAGTTTAACCGTGGGCAGATTGTGATTGCTTTGAGGCTCGGCACGAGCTTTTCGAAAAATGCTCTCCTTTTTAGGTGTTCGAGATGTGTTGTGGTTCAACACGTGGCGAAACCAAGATGAAACCACGTCCAGACGTCGTGGGGTTAGGCGGCCACCCCTCATTATGGATGTCGGGTGTCGTAGCCAGAGCAGACTAGTAAAACTGGAGAGGCAATCAACTGTGGCGGAAATAACATCAGAATTCTTTGCTAAGCAGAGCAAGAGTGTGTCTGAACACAAAGTGCACCGAACACTAGTAACGGTGGGCCCCCACAGCCGACGACTCATTCATGGACCAACGTTAACACCACGACATCGAATGAAACTCCTCGTGCAAAGCTAGACCCCTGGTATGACTTCTTCATTTCTCACCATTTCAATGTATATTTGTTAAGAAGATAATCACAATCGAAAAAGGGCTAACTTGTACCTAAGAATTCGTTGTTGTGTTGTTGTGGTCTTCAGTCCTGAGACTGGTTTGATGCAGCTCTCCATGCTACTCTATCCTGTGCAAGCTTTTTCATCTCTCAGTACCTACTGCAACCTACATCCTTCTGAATCTGCTTAGTGTATTCATCTCTTGGTCTCCCTCTACGATTTTTACCCTCCACGCTGCCCTCCAATACGAAATTGGTGATCCCTTGATGCCTCAGTACATGTCCCACCAACCGATCCCTTCTTCTGGTCAAGTTGTGCCACAAACTTCTCTTCTCCCCAATCCTACTCAATACTTCCTCATTAGTTATGTGATCTACCCATCTAATCTTCAGCACTCTTCTGTAGCACCACATTTCGAAAGCTTCTATTCTCTTCTTGTCCAAACTATTTATCGTCCATGTTTCAATTCCATACATGGCTACACTCCATACAAATACTTTCAGAAACGACTTGCTGACACTTAAATCTATACTCGATGTTAACAAATTTCTCTTCTTCAGAAACGCTTTCCTTGCGATTGCCAGTCTACATTTTATATCCCCTCTACTTCGACCATCATCAGTTATTTTGCTCCCCAAATAGCAAAACTCCTTTACTACTTTAAGTGTCTCATTTCCTAATCTAATTCCATCAGCATCACCCGATTTAATTTGACTACATTCGATTATCCTTGTTTTGCTTTTGTTGATGTTCATCTTATATCCTCCTTTCAAGACACTGTCCATTCCATTCAACTGATCTTCCAAGTCCTTTGCTGTCTCTGACAGAATTACAATGTCATCGGCGAACCTCAAAGTTTTTATTTTTTCTCTATGAATTTTAATACCTACTCCGAATTTTTCTTTTGTTTCCTTTACTGCTTGCTCAATATACAGATTGAATAACATTTGGGAGAGGCTACAACCCTGTCTTACTCCCTTCCCAACCACTGCTTCCCTTTCATGTCCCTCGACTCTTATAACTGCCATCTGGTTTCTGTACAAATTGTAAATAGCCTTTCGCTCCCTGTATTTTACCCCTGCCACCTTCAGAATTTGAAAGAGAGTATTCCAGTTAACATTGTCAAAAGTTTTCTCTAAGTCTACAAATGCTAGAAACGTCGGTTTGCCTTTTCTTAATCTTTCTACTAAGATAAGTCGCAAGGTCAGTATTGCCTCACGTGTTCCAGTGTTTCTACGGAATCCAAACTGATCTTCCCCGAGGTCTGCTTCTACTAGTTTTTCCATTCGTCTGTAAAGAATTCGTGTTAGTATTTTGCAGCTGTGATTTATTAAACTGATAGTTCGGTAATTTTCACATCTGTCAACACCTGCTTTCTTTGGCATTGGAATTATTATATTCTTCTTGAAGTCTGAGGGTATTTCGCCTGTTTCATACATCTTGCTCACCAGATGGTAGAGTTCTGTCAGGACTGGCTCTTCCAAGGCCGTCAGTAGTTCCAATGGAATTTTGTCTACTCCGGGGGCCTTGTTTCGTCTCAGGCCTTTCAGTGCTCTGTCAAACTCTTCACGCAGTATCATATCTCCCATTTCATCTTCATCTACATCCTCTTCCATTTCCATAATATTGTCCTCAAGTACATCGCCCTTGTATAGACCCTCTATATATTCCTTCCACCATTTTGCTTTCGCTTCTTTGCTTAGAACTGGGTTTCCATCTGGGCCCTTGATATTCATACAAGTCGTTCTCTTATCTCCAAAGGTCTCTTTAATTATCCCGTAGGCAGTATCTATCTTACCCCTAGTGAGATAAGCCTCTAAATCCTTACATTTGTCCTCTAGCCATCCCTGCTTAGCCATTTTGCACTTCCTGTCGATCTCATTTTTGAGACGTTTGTATTCCTTTTTGCCTGCTTCATTTACTGCATTTTTATATTTTCTCCATTCACCAATTAAATTCAATATTTCTTCTGTTACCCAAGGATTTCTACTAGCCCTCGTCTTTTTACCTACTTGATCCTCTGCTGCCTTTGCTACTTCATCCCTCAAAGCTGCCCATTCTTCTTCTACTGTATGTCTTTCCCCCATTCCTGTCAATTGTTCCCTTATGCTCTCCCTGAAACTCTGTACAACCTCTGGTTCTTTCAGTTTATCCAGGTCCCATCTCCTTAAATTCCCACCTTTTTGCAGTTTCTTCAGTTTTAATCTACAGGTCATATCCAATAAATTGTGGTCAGAGTCCACATCTGCCCCTGGAAATGTCTTACAATTTAAAACCTGGTTCCTAAATCTCTGTCTTACCATTATATAATCTATCTGATACCTTTTAGTATCTCCAGGGTTCTTCCATGTACACAACCTTCTTTCATGATTCTTAAGCCAAGTGTTAGCTATGATTATGTTGTGCTCTGTGCAAAATTCTACCAGGCGGCTTCCTCTTTCATTTCTTAGCCCCAATCCATATTCACCTACTATGTTTCCTTCTCTCTCTTTTCCTACACTCGAATTCCAGTCACCCATTACTATTAAATTTTCGTCTCCCTTCACAATCTGAATAATTTCTTTTATTTCATCATACATTTCTTCAATTTCTTCGTCATCTGCAGAGCTAGTTGGCATATAAACTTGTACTACTGTAGTAGGTGTGGGCTTCGTATCTATCTTGGCCACAATAATGCGTTCACTATGCTGTTTGCAGTAGCTTACCCGCTTTCCTATTTTCCTATTCATTATTAAACCTACTCCTGCATTACCCCTATTTGATTTTGTGTTTATAACCCTCTAGTCACCTGACCAGAAGTCTTGTTCCTCCTGCCAACGAACTTCACTAATTCCCACTATATCTAACTTCAACCTATCCATTTCCCTTTTTAAATTCTCTAACCTACCTGCCCGATTAAGGGATCTGACATTCCACGCTCCGATCCGTAGAACGCCAGTTTTCTTTCTCCTGATAATGTCATCCTCTTGAGTAGTCCCTGCCCGGAGATCCGAATGGGGGACTATTTTACCTCCGGAATATTTTACCCAAGAGGACGCCATCATCATTTAATCATACAGTAAAGCTGCATGCCCTCGGGAAAATTTACGGCTATAGTTTCCCTTTGCTTTCAGCCGTTCGCAGTACCAGCACAGCAAGGCCGTTTCGGTTATTGTTACAAGGCCAGATCAGTCAATCATCCAGACTGTTGCCCTTGCAACTACTGAAAAGGCTGCTGCCCCTCTTCAGGAACCACACGTTTGTCTGGCCTCTCAACAGATACCCCTCCGTTGTGGTTGCATCTACGGTACGGCTATCTGTATCGCTGAGGCACGCAAGCCTCCCCACTAACGGCAAGGTCCATGGTTCATGGGAGGCAATTCGAACAATTGTAAAATAGTTAGTGACACAAAAAGATCAAATATTCTGCTTCAGAACCATAATTTTTAAAATCTTAGTTTAGGCAATGCTGAATGAAAATTACAACAACTACAGAATTGGCGTAAGGTGCTGCGCAAATACTCAGTATTGACTAACTTGTGATTTTAACAGAACCAAACAGGTATGAAAAAGTTACAATTGTAATTAAAGCAATATAAAGTTAACTGTGGGCCCCGAAACAATTTCAGAATAACAGTCTTTAAGAAATGTCCCTCCTAAGAGAATGAATTAATCAGAAAAATGCTACTGAATCACAAGTGTCTGAGTCAAGTTTCATAGGATAGTCCTTAGTATCATAGGATAGCAACGGCACTAATCATCATGGGGCTAGCCGGAATCTCAATATGGAAGGCACTGAGGGACAAACGCTGAAGGTAAGAAAATTGAACTGAGGGAGCTGACGAAGCGGCGCGATAGGTGCCCGAAGAGGTAAGCAACGGTGTCAGACCTCGCGCTGCCCGACACAAAGCACGCCGGAGTCCGGCCGCGCCGAGCAGACGCACGCGGCAATAAACAGCCGCGCCAGTTCGGGTCACCCCATGCCCCGTAACCAAAGCGAGAAGCGCTGCCTGATAGAAACAGCGCAGCGGATGAATCGCCTAAGCAAGACAGGTCCTAATCAGACAGTAATACAGGCACAATAGTTCTTCACCAATGAAAGCGTAAGATGAATAGACAACCAAGCTCGTTCACTTATGTGCAATTAAATGACAAATTTTTAAAAACAAACTGAATCAACTTACTGCCCACTACGTTAAGTATCCATTAAATTAAATATTAAATAAGCTCATTCAATAAATGCTGTATACCATACAAACCAAATTTAGTATAATTTTCAACACCAGCTAATTAAATGGAAAATACACTACAGGCCATTAAAATTGCTACACCAAGCAGAAATGCAGATGATAAACGGGTATTCATTGGACAAATATATTATGCTAGAACTGACATGTGATTACATTTTCACGCAATTTGGGTGCATAGATCCTGAGAAACCAATACCCAGAACAACCAGCTCTGGCCGTAATAACGGCCTTGATACGCCTGGCCATTGAGTGAAACAGAGCTTGGATGGCCTGTACAGGTACAGCTGCCCATGCAGCTTCAACTCGATACCACAGTTCATCAAGAGTAGTGACTGGCGTATTGTATGAGCCAGTTACTCGGCCAACATTGACCAGACATTTTCGGTTGGTCAGAGATCTGGAGAGTGTGCTGGCCAGGGTAGCAGTCGAACATTTTCTGTATCCAGAAAGTCCCGTACAGGACCTGCAACATGCGGTCGTGGATTATCCTGCTGAAATGTAGGGTTTCGCAGCGATCGAATGATGGGTTGAGCCACGGGTCGTAACATATCTGAAATGTAACGTCCACTGTTCAAAGTGCCGTCACTGCGAATAAGAGGTGACCGAGACGTGTAACCAATGGCACACCATACCATCACGCCGGGTTATACGCCAGTATGGCTATGACGAATACACGCTTCTAATGTGCGTTCAACGCGATGACGCCAAGCACGGATGCGACCATCATGATGCTGTAAACAGAACCTGGATTCATCCGAAAAAATGACGTTTTGCCATTCGTGCACCCAGGCTCGTCGTCGAATACACCATCGCTGGCTCTCCTGTCTGTGATGCAGCGTCAAGGGTAACCGCAGCCATGGTCTCCGAGCTTATAATCCATGCTGCTGCGAACGTCGTCGAACTTTTCGTGCAGATGGTTGTTGTCCTTCAAATGTCCCCATCTGTTGACTCAGGGATCGAGACGTGCCTGCACGATCCGTTACAGCCATGCGGATAAGATGCCTGTCATCTCAACTGCTAGTGATACGAGGCCTTTGGGATCCAGCACGGCGTTCGGTATTACCCTTCTGAACCCACCGATTCCCTATTCTGCTAACAGTCATTGGATCTCGAACAACGCTAGCAGCAATGTCGCGATACGATAAACCGCAATCGCGATAGACTACAATCCGACCTTTATGAAAGTCGGAAACGTGATGGTACGCATTTCTCCTCCTTACACGAGGCATCACAACAACGTTTCACCAGGTATCGCCGGTCAGCTGCTGTTTGTGTATGAGAAATCGGTTGGAAACTTTCCTCAAGTCAGCACGTTGTAGGTGTCGCCACCGGCGCCAACCTTGTGAGAATGCTCTGAAAAGCTAATCATTTGCATATCACAGCATCTTCTTTCTGTCGGTTAAATTTCGCGTCTGTAGCACGTCATCTTGTGGTGTAGCAATTTTAATGGCCAGTAGTGTAATTGCAATTACTTTTCCTGAGGGATAGCAAGAAAGGTCAAATAACATCCCCTAAATTTTGAGACCTTAAGGCATGAACGCAAGGCCAGAGACGGATGCAGTCACCTATGAAAAGCTAAATAAGACCTTATCCCCGAATCAGACAGCCTAATGACGAGCAACTAATCAATATCCCAAAATTATTGACCTCAATAAACACCTTTATTACCTGACGAGTCCACGCATCTGTAACGTAACCGAAACCTATACATGTTAAAAAATGTATAAACATTAAATGAATAACCAATGATTAAACACAGAATATCTGAAACGTGTATGAGTCTAGCACCCCGGAAGGGGAGAATATTAAACAACAGTGACGGGCCCCGACCTTTAGTGCCGTACAGTAACCTAAAAAAGACACTATCAGGTCACTATGAACGGCACTGATCTCGTCTTGCAGAGGAATTTCTTCAAATTATTTGGTTATAGTGATAAGGACAGTAATAAGGGAATAATTACAAATGAAAAAACGTAAGGCTGTACTGAACAAACACACTCACAGTAACATTAATAAAATAACGTAGAGTAATGCGTAATAAGAGGAAGATAGGTGCGGCCCGACCCAAAAGAATCATAAGGCTGTACTGAACAAACACACTCACACTCACACTACGTGACTGAGCGTCTCTCCAAATGTACCAGGAAGCCTTAGATTCTTGCAGGAGGGCCTCGGCGTGCAAGTTAGTGCATCATAAACCGTCAGGAATGCGGTGCGTTGATCCACTTATCCCACGAATGGAATACACCAGAAAGCCACTTTTCCAAACAAGGAGTTTAACTCGTTCTCCATAAAACAACCTTCCACCATGACGATTCCTGCATACAAGGATACAAGGCAACACCACAGCGCGGCGCTCCAGAAAGGAAAAGTCACGCCAGCAGGGCACGAAGCAGATATCGATAATAGCCAGCATGGCTTAATTGGCAACGATGAATGAAATGGGCACGTAACAATCGGCACTGGACGTTGGCGCAATGGCAGCGCATTGCATGGTTTGATGAATCCCGATAAATACTTCATCATGAATATGAGAGGGCACGATTCTGTCGTCTTCCTGGAGAACAGTTCCTTGACACCTGTGTTGTGGAAAAGAATTAATCCGGCGGTGGATCCATTATGCTCCGAGAACATCCATGTGGACATCCGTGGGTCCAGCAGAGTTCGTGAAAGGAACCATGACAGTTAAGGATTACCGATAGCTGTTTACAGATTACGTGGCGACATGACGATCATGTGTCCCAACGACAGTGGCATTTTTCTACAGGACAATGCGTCATATCACACGGCCGGGACTGTGATGGAGTAGTTCGAGGAACACAGTGGCGAGTTCCAGTTGATGTGCTGGCTTCCCAACTCGTGAGATCTGAACCTGGTCGAACATATCTGAGACGTGATTGAACGTGAGGTCATCGCCACCGTCTCCGGAATTTACGGGAATCAGGTTACTTACATGTGCAGATGACGTGCCGGCTACCTTCAGCGAGTGCCAAGCCCTGTTATCTGTGCCGAAAGTGGACATACCATCTATTAGACAGGTAGTCATAAATGTTCTGACTGGCCTGTGTATGTAATACGTAAAGGGAAAACACTGTTATCAAAAACCTCAAAACGTACTATCCCGATTTACTTAAGATTTGTAGGAGTTAATGTAATGAACGTTTAGACACATTGCATTAACGGGAGCCGGCCGGATTGGCCGAGCGGTTCTAGGCGCTACAGTCTGGAAATGCGCGACCGCCACTGTCGCAGGTTCGAATCCTGTCTCGAGCATGGATGTGTGTGATGTACTTAGATTACTTAGGTTTAAGTAGTTCCTAGTTCTAGGGGACTGATGACCTCAGCAGTTAAGTCCCATAGTGTTCAGTGCCATTTGAACCATTTGAACCATTAACGGGCTTTTGAGGCCTACACCAGAATAAGGAATAAGAAACATTACAAACACAAAACCGCAATAAAAGGAATGTCTTTCAATCACAAGAGAGGAGGTATTTTCTGCAGACAGCATTCAATCTATTTCGGTCTCTATCATCATGCTCCACAGCCGCCGGCTCCCCTTTTTGAAGGATCGTCGTCACTCGATCCTTCCATCGCGCTCCTGGGCGTCCTCTCATGCGTTTCCCCGTGAGTTGAGAGTGGAGGACTCTCAGGAAGGGATCCGTCCGCTCGTAAGATGTGGCCAAACCAATGTAGTCATCTCTGTTCCAATATTCGTCCAATGTGTGGCTATACAAACCTCTGATACCGATCTTTTTTCTTTCTTCTTTCCCATTTACCTCCCATGTTATTGTAGACGAGTCCATAGAGCTTCCGAAGAACCTTTCTTTCAAACGCACATATTAAATCTTCTGTCGTTGCTGGTGTGCCCAAGTTTCACAACCGTATTAAAGTACTGGCCTCACCAGTACCGTGTACAGGTGGACTTTGTTCTTCTGAGATATCAGACGAGATTTAAAATGATTATGCAGACTAAAGAACACTCGATTAGCATTCGTTATGCGTTGATGTACTTCTTTCGTCACTTCACTTTTATTGGTTAATATTGAGCCCGGGTGCTTGAACTCTTCAACTCGTTCGAAGGTATGCTCGTCTACAACAACAGAAGGAGGGATAACACGACGACGTGATACTCCAAGATATTTAGTTTTGTCCTCGATCACTTCCATCACAATGTCCTTTACATTTTGGAGGAATCGGGAAGTATCAGCACACATTTGCTCTAGAGTCACCAAGGATCACAACATCGTCAGCAAATGCCAGAATTGTGTCTGCTCCTACCATCTCCATTTCTCTGGTTCGGCAAGTGTCAAGGCTTACTTTTTCCAAGACCAAATGGAATAATATTGGCGCCAATGGATGTCCTTGTCTCAATCCATTTTGGATAGTGAGAGGTTGTGATAGGTGGTTGACAAACCGTACTATATACAGGAAAATTGTAATTATGACTTATGGGCTTATGATTAGAATATACAGAATCGGAATTTGCAATAACAATATACAAGGTTCAAGGTCAGACAGAGGGGAAAGCGGAGATGGACAGAGGAGTGGGAAAAAATGCAACTCGTAAACGGGAAGACGAGATGTACAAAGAGAGAAGGTAGGAGGAGATGAAGAGTAAGGGGGAAAGGGATGAAGGGGGTGGAGGAGGTGATGAACCGAGATAGAGGGACATAGAGAGGGCAGAAGGAGAAATAGTGGGGATGAGAAGACGGGGTGGAGGTGATAGATAGGGGGGGGGGGGGGGCAGGAGGGCCGCGCGGGATTTGGCGAGCGCTCTAAGGCGCTGCAGTCACGGATTCTGCGGCTGGTCCCGGCGGAGGTTCGAGTCCTCCCTCAGGCATGGGTGTGTGTGTTTGTCCTTAGGATAATTTAGGTTAAGTAGTGTGTGAGCTTAGGGACTGACGACCTTAGCAGTTAAGTCCCATAAGATTTCACACACATTTGAACATTTTTGGGGAAGGAGGAGGAGATGGGCCAGGGAAGGGGAGAGGATGCCGGGCAGAGACAGGGGGGAAAAGGGGATTTTGGCGTATATACAATTCTCATTCGTGTTATAAAGGTGTGCATTCTCTTTTCCGTCGAAGCAGACCGAGCTACAGCTAAGCGTGGCTATGTGCAGCTAGTGATGTAATAGTTGTTCCAGGTTCCTGTTTCCTTGCTCCCCGCAGCTACATGTTATTTGTTATCACGGATTACCATTTACAATTCGGCATCTTATAAAAATTTTTTTATGTACGTACGTACGTATGTTCAACATCTCCTCCTAAACTACCACATTGATTTCAAATGCACACGGTACGCGTATCTTACATTCTGGGAACAAACTCTGGGGGAGGGGGTTAAGAATCACTTATCTCTGAGTGGCTGATGCTGGGATTGGGAAAGCAATTCAATGCAACGCTTGAAAATACCCGTGCTATATTCATCTATTACCAAAATTTCAACTTCGATCTTAGCAACTTGCAACAAACTTTACACAATCCTTTACAAAACTTTCTCTCGCTGACACCCGGCATATGAAGATGAAATAGAAAGTTTATCGGTTATTGCATTTCCACATTCATGAAGTAAAACTGCAGCTTCAGTGGATGACATACAGGGTGTTTCAAAAATGACCGGTATATTTGAAACGGCAATAAAAACTAAACGAGCAGCGATAGAAATGCACCGTTTGTTGCAATATGCTTGGGACAACAGTAGATTTTCAGGTGGACAAACTTTCGGAATTACAGTAGTTACAATTTTCAACAACAGATGGCGCTGCAAGTGATGTGAAAGATATAGAAGACAACGCAGTCTGTGGGTGCGCCATTCTGTACGTCGTCTTTCTGCTGTAAGCGTGTGCTGTTCACAACGTGCAAGTGTGCTGTAGACAACATGGTTTATTCCTTAGAACAGAGGATTTTTCTGGTGTTGGAATTCCACCGCCTAGAACACAGTGTTGTTGCAACAAGACGAAGTTTTCAACGGAGGTTTAATGTAACCAAAGGACCGAAAAACGATACAATAAAGGATCTGTTTGAAAAATTTCAACGGACTGGGAACGTGACGAATGAACGTGCTGGAAAGGTAGGGCGACCGCATACGGCAACCACAAAGGGCAGCGCGCAGCTAGTGCAGCAGGTGATCCAACAGCGGCCTCGGGTTTCCATTCGCCGTGTTGCAGCTGCGGTCCAAATGACGCCAGCGTCCACGTATCGTCTCATGCGCCAGAGTTTACACCTCTATCCATACAAAATTCAAACGCGGCAACCCCTCAGCGCCGCTACCATTGCTGCACGAGAGACATTCGCTAACGATATACTGCTCAGGATTGATGACGGCGATATGCATGTGGGCAGCATTTGGTTTACTGACGAAGCTTATTTTTACCTGGACGGCTTCGTCAATAAACAGAACTGGCGCATATGGGGAACCGAAAAGCCCCATGTTGCAGTCCCATCGTCCCTGTATCCTCAAAAAGTACTGGTCTGGGCCGCCATTTCTTCCATAGGAATCATTGGCCCATTTTTCAGATCCGAAACGATTACTGCATCACGCTATCTGGACATTCTTCGTGAATTTGTGGCGGTACAAACAGCCTTAGACGACACTGCGAACACATCGTGGTTTATGCAAGATGGCGCCCGGCCACATCGCACGGCCGACGTCTTTAATTTCCTGAATGAATATTTCGATGATCGTGTGATTGCTTTGGGCTATCCGAAACATACAGGAGGCGGCGTGGATTGGCCTCGCTATTCGCCAGACATGAACCCCTGTGACTTCTTTCTGTGGGGACACTTGAAAGACCAGGTGTACCGCCAGAATCCAGAAACAATTGAACAGCTGAAGCAGTACATCTCATCTGCATGTGAAGACATTCCGCCAGACACGTTGTCAAAGGTTTCGGGTAATTTCATTCAGAGACTACGCCATGTTATTGCTACGCATGGTGGATATGTGGAAAATATCGTACTATAGAGTTTCCCAGATCGCAGCGCCATCTGTTGTTGAAAATTGTAACTACTGTAATTTCGAAAGTTTGTCTGCCTGAAAATGTACTGTTGTCCCAAGCATATTGCAACAAACGGTGTATTTCAATCGCTGCTCGTTTAGTTTTTATTGCCGTTTCAAATATACCGGTCATTTTTGAAACACCCTGTATTAATTAGTAATGTCTTCACTGCTAACCCTATTCTCAACGTATTTTGCAGACAGTATCCCCATATATCGTTAAATGATCCTGCAAAAGTTAACACGGCAGGTCGAGTTCGCGATGCCGACGAGCGAGGACGATGCGCGCGCGGCCGGGGCAGCCGCCTCGGACGCGCTGGAGTCGGCTGCTGGTCGGTCGGTTGGGCCTGGACCGCCGGACGCTCCAGCGGCCGCTCCACACAGGACGGATCCCAGGATGACGACCCAGGCTACGGCACCGGTTCATGGCAGGATAGAACGACGATCGACAGGCGCTATTCGACAGCAGAAAACTACACACCACACGACGAAACCGTATTCGGACGTCGGCCATACATCACATCACGACGGACGCAGCAATGAAGACGACCGCCAGGACTACGCCAGAAGGCTCGATATAAGTCGGGAGGAGGACAAAGAAACGCTGAAGGACATACAACGCCTTATCCGCTATTCACGGGAAACGCAAGAGCAGGATACCGACACCTGTCTGGCATCTCCATCTGTGGACTCAGATGTCGAATCACAGCACTCCCACCAAACGGTCGACGACGCGGAGATGGCAGCGGCCTTTCCAGCAGACAACGACAACGACTCCCTACACGCAGAGGGGGACTTTACGCTCGTTCACAACAAACGGCGCAGAAGCAACGCATTAGCCAAGGACTTAGCCAACCCGGCTAAGAGACGAACGGAGACCATCCCGACAACGAACCGATTCGCCCCACTGACACCTCAAGCTGCGCCTCCATCAACCACCAACAAGCCGCAGGCACAAACTTCTAATGCCGCAGAAGCCGTGGACAGAGACAAGAATGTGCTTCGCAAAGTGCCCCCAGTCACAATTTATTACACAAAGGATTACGTTCACCTCAATGAAACGCTCAACGGACTTCTAGAGGGCAACCTTAAAGCTATATACCAAAAGGACCGCATCAAATACCACTTTGAGCCCTTCGAGGACCAAAGGCGTGCAATAAAATTCTTCACGAACCACAACTTCTCCTATTTTACACATCAAGCACCAGACGACAGGGAACTGAAAGTAGTTGTCAAACGCCTTCCGGCGGAAGTTACCGAAGAACAACTTTACTATGCCCTCAAGGAAAAAGGCTTCAAAGTGCTACAAGTCTACCAATTTAAGGAACGCGACGAGAAGACGAAACAATTGATACCGCAACCTGTGTACCGAGTCACCCTCCCATCCGGGAAAGACAGTGACAAGATATATGATGTAAAATACCTGCTCTACACACGAGTGATAATCGAAACCTATAATAGTAAAGAAGGACCAGTCCAGTGCCGACATTTCCAACGTTTCGAGCATACAGCGAACTACTGCAGCATGCCAGCACGCTGCGTCCGCTGCGGTGGATCCCATAAATGATCGAATTGTACCCATCCTAGGACGGCGCCCCCAAAGTGCGCCAATTGTGAACAAGAACATCCAGCGACATTCCGTGGCTGCCCCAAATTTCAAGAACTCCTACGGAAATATACTAGAAGTACACCAAAGAAGTCGACCCCACAACGGCCTATAATTTTTACGAACTCGGCCATGGCAGCGATTCCGGCCACCCAACAACAAGCGGCACCTCTCCCTGTGGAAACAATCGCCTCTCGACCACAACCGGCACCCAGAGTGACTCTACGACAGACAAGACAACAGCGCTCGTACTCCGAAGCACTACATGCCCATCCACCGACTCCAACACCAGCGGAGACGTCATCTGCCTGGTCGACCACCTTTACACCAGCGTTAACAGATATTCTTCAACTACTCACCGCCCTTCAGCAGAAGCTGACGTCTATCCTCTCGCTTGTAGAAAGCGTACTGACAGCTTTTCAAACACCCTAAATGGATAGACGGCATCACGTGAGGAATCTTAACTTCTGCATTTGGAATGCCAACGGCCTGAAACTGAAGAAAATAGAATTCACGGACTTCTTACATCGCCACAAGATAGACGTAGCATTTGTCTCCGAAACACATCTCCGCGAGTCAACCGACCTCCACTTGAGGAACATGCACATCTACCGGACGGACAGACGGGACCAACGGGGTGGAGGGACCGCAGTTCTGATCAAAAAATGTATTCGTCACCACCAAGAACGTTTACCCCAACTCCAGACTTTAGAGGCCACAGCAGTAACAATCCACACGACGCTCGGAAACATTACATGTATTGCGGCTTACCTTAGCCCAAAGAAGCCTCTCCATCCAGAAGATCTTTACTCCGTTACAGAGGGTTACGATAAGATCCTCCTTGGACGGGATCTTAATAGTAAGCATGTTGCCTGGAATTCCCGTAAGACTAACCCAAAAGGACATATGTTGTTTGCACTGGCTGAGAATTTACATGTTTCCGTCCATGGACCACGGGAACCGACGAGGATACCTTACGTCCAGACACAAGACGCTGATGTTGTAGACATCGCCATAATCAAGAACATCAACCCGAATCACCATCTGCGGACGCTGGATGATCTTTCGTCGGACCACAGACCGGTGTTAGGACTCATAGAGAGGGCTACTTTGCAACTCCCACTGCCGACGACAAGAACTTACGACTGGCAGCAGTTCCAAGCGTACCTCAACAACAATGTGCGACCAACCAAGGTTGTTACTACCAGAGAAGCGATTGATGTGGCAGTCGCAGTACTCACGAAGAAGATTACCAGTGCGAAACAACGAGCACTCACGGAGCACCTGCAACCAGAAGTCAATTATGACGAGTTTCCACCACCATTGCAGGAGCTTAAGACAAGGCGCAATCGCTGTCGGAAACGATGGGTCCGTTACCGCCATCCGGACGATAGACGGGAAACTCACAGACTAACCCGAGAACTCCGGCGGAAGGTTCAGGACTGGAAGCAACACACGTGGGAACTCAAAATTGACAACTTTCTATTACGCACCAAAGATGAATGGCGAATAGTTAAAAGTCTCAGACAGCAACAGCCTCCCAAAAGGGCAATTCGAGGCCCCCATGGCCTCTTGTACGACTCACTGGCGCAGGCGGAGCTGTATGCGGATACATACCAACAACAGATGACTACGCCCCCCACGGAGGATGGAGATGATGCACTCCACCGTGCAGAGGAGGCCACAGCGGCGGAATGGGAAGCTATTCGGGACGCCCCGACTAACACTATGCCCCGGCTGACAACGCCGGAGGAAATTCGGAGGATTATCAAGTATAGCAAGCACACCTCACCTGGAGCAGATAGAATCAGCAATACGGAATTGAAACACCTCCCGCGAAAGGCTTTTGTGCTTCTCACCCGGATAGTGAACGGCTGCCTCAGGACTGGATACTTCCCAGAGGCATGGAAGATTGCCAGAATAGTGCCAATACCAAAACCGGGCAAGGATCTCTCACGCCCTGACAGCTACAGACCCATAAATTTACTGTCGACGCTGGGAAAGGTACTGGAACGTGTCCTACTGAAAGGCATGCTGGACATCCTTGTGGCACACAACATCATCCGACCGGAGCAGTTTGGCTTCCAGGCGAAGCTATCGGCTGAGTTACAACTACTGCACATCACGGAATCTATCCAAGACAATTTCAACAAGAAACGCCATACTATTGGAGTCTTTCTCGATATAGAGAAGGCTTAAGATAAAGTATGGCGACGCAACTTGATCGTCAAGCTCCGACGTACCACTCCCCTACCAGACTGCTATTTAAAACTTCTCGACAATTTTCTTCAGGATCGCAGATTATATGTTCGCATTGATGACAAGAATTCAATGGCCTGTCCTTGAAGGACTTCCACAAGGATCGGTCATCTCTCCACTGCTGTTTAATTTATATATTAACGACCTCCCGACGGTGCCACATGTTACTGCCAGTTTCTATGCCGACGACACAGCGCTCCTGGCTGCAGGCACCAGAATGGACCACCTCGTCACACGGATGCAGCGCCAACTAGATTTAGTGGACCACTGGACCCACATGAACAAAATAACGGTCAATGCGGAAAAAACCAAAGTTATTGTCTTCACACGTCGGAGACCCATCGTCAATGACCGCCTGCGGGTATCAGACCAGCCACTCCCCTGGGCAACAACTGTAAAATACCTGGGAGTGCATCTAGACGCCAAACTGTTGTATAGTCATCACATTATGGAGAAGAAGATGTCTGGCCTCAAAATGCTGGGAGTTCTCCTCCCCTTTCTGAAGAGCTCATACCTCAGCCAACGCACGAAACTCCAGTTGTACCATGCCACAGTCGAACCATCTATTTTGTATGGATCGACCTCTTGGGGTACTACGTGTGCCTCTAACTACAAGAAGTTACAGGTTGTACAAAGCAGATGCTTACGATGGATCACAGGAGCCCAATGGTGGATCCGAAATCATGACATTCATCGAGCCTTAAGCGAATCTTACCTCTCAGACAAGGTCAAGGAGAAGGCACGAACTTTATTTCGGAAGTTGGACATGATACGTGACAGTACACCACAACTCACCACAGTAGGTACGGTAGAACCCTTACGCAACCACAAATATAAAGTACCGAAGGCGATAGTATTTGAGCCTCCGTAAATGATATCCCTACGTAATTCTCCATAATTTAAGGACATATCGTCCTTTAGCACTTCTACACACATGTTTTCAAACACATACCAAAAGCAGCGAGTTAAAGGACCCTTCTGTGTGCCCAAACTAAAGCTGAAAGAAGAATAAATAAATAAAGAGAAAATTTTTACCCCTTCCATTCCCTACAGAAGTAAAAATCAACGAAGTTGATCAGACTTCAGCACCACCACAAAAAAAAAAGCAAAAGTTAAGGACACATAGTTAATGACGTCAGAAGCATTGAGATGCATAAAAATCTGCTGCATCCGACATCACGTTTTCATTTATTACTTCTTCACTACATACTCTATGTGCAAAACATTTTGCAAGCAGTACGCACATTGACCACTGAATGCGCTGCCACATTACATCACATTTTAAGTGGCGTAGTTCATAAACACTGAAATGCGTGAAACCTGTAGCATCGGGCATGACGGTTTCGTTTAGTACCTCTTACTACCAACTTTATTCGCAACACATTTTGCAGAAGTATCTTCATATACCACAGAATGTACCTGTAAAATTATATCATTGTACGACGTATAGTTCAACAGATATGACGTCATAAACAAGGAGATGCGCGAAAAGAAAGGTTTTCTTAAAACGGAGTGCAGGTTTCCGAAACTATACTCCAGGATTCCATAACCAAAGCACTCAGCGACTTCCAAAGAAGTTGAAACATAAAGTGAAAACTACTATAAACTATTTTCTCGAATGCATGCTTAACGTCAAATATTTAAAATATTAACTCATTCGTAAAGCACCCAGAGTTTGAAGCTGTTTATCCACAGGAATTCGATTCTGTATGGAATCGGGGGTTTATTCGTTACTTACTATCTGGAAAGAACCACCGTGGAGTGAAGAACCACCTATGTACTATGAAAGGGGGTGATAAACTGAACACAAGAACACCTTTAGTGATTTCAAACAAATTTCTTAGGTAAACGACTTATTTTTATAAAAATACCGTTGGACAGAGGTTCTCCGATATCAACAGGGATGGCGGTGTAGACGAGAAGACGTAACGTGAAGAAAGTCTGAAAAAGAGTTATTGGCATATGCTTCCGTTATTTAGTTGGCGTGCAATACTTTCAAAACTATGCAGTGCTACTTGTCTCCCATTTTTGCTGTTCACTGTGTCAAACAGGTCGCGAGAATGAGGACTGATCGATATAACAATTTTGTCGACATGTCTCGGAGCATAAGATAAATTTAACATCGTGTCGGGAACTGTATGGATTAAAATAGCAGAGAATCAGACACACATTTTTATAATATATGTTACATAACTTTGTCCAACATCTCTTCCTAAGCCCTCGGATACTTCAGTCAAACGTAGTTCACGTATTAGTTACGATGTGTGAGTACAAAGCATCAACCCCCACTGGAGTGCCGGAGATTACGGGATGATGGAAATAGGAGGTCGACAGGAAGAGGAGGGATGAGAAGATGGACAGACAGATGGGGCGGATGGCTGGAGACAGTACATTAAACAGTATATTAACAGCTTGTAACATTGACGGAAAGCAAGCTGGCCTACTAAGCATACCACTTTCGCACCAATACTCGGTTTAGCCGCAATACGTAATTTGAAACTGCACTTTACTTTCGGGTGACATCGCGAAAGTGTACTATAAATGACGACACACAGGTTTCAAGTGACACCACGCGGCATCAACACCACATACGAACAGCTCCCCCGCTGTCCCACAAGACTCGCTAGTACTTTCATTCAGCCGGTCCACGTACGGTGCTTTGTAGCCTCATAGCTCGCTGGCCGGTGTGGCCGAGCGGTTCTAGGCGCTACAGTCTGGAACCGCGCGACCGCTACGATCGCAGGTTCGAATCCTGCCTCGGGCATGGATGTGTGTGATGTCCTTAGGTTAGTTAGGTTTAAGTAGTTCTAAGTTCTAGGGGACTGATGACCTCAGCAGTTAACTCTCATAGGCCTCAGAGCCATTTGAACCATTTTTGAACCTCATAGCTCGACTCCGCTGCCGCCTAGCGAGACGTCGACTTAGCGTTGCCTAGAGGCGCCGCTCTGGTATCTTCGGATACCGTTAGCGGAGCAGTTTGTAAACCTTCACGGCCAACTTTGGAAATTGTATTACCGGAAACTTGTCTGCCATTGATGTCCATCAAACAATGACACAAAGAATGACCCTTTCAAGGGTCGGGTTGACCATCCTGCTATAACAATAGAGAATTTCTTGCGAATTCTGCCGTAAATTGTTTTTCCTGATTATTGAACCATGCCTTTTGTGATGACATTCCTGCCATCTTAACTGAGGACAATGATTTCAACTTCTCATAGCGCACCATACACACGCTCACAATGTACTGTTTAATGTACTGTCTCCAGCCCAGATAGTGGTACAAAATTCGATTTGAGCAAATGGGCTTCAGAAATACTTGGGCGAAACCAGTTGGCCCTCACTCCTACGTGACAGAGAGATTACATTTGTGGGGATTATGTCGTTGAAACATTTTGGCACATAGCTTACCCCTATTGCAAAAGATGACATAATAAGGCTCCCCTCGTTGTAGCTGTGCTTCGAGAGCAGTAACACTACAATGTAGGTTCCAAAGCGGCTGGTACATCAATAACCACATTCTCACTAGGCTCCAGATTTTGATGGAGATTTTACCGCGGACATTACACATGCATAGCGCTACAATATTTTAAGGTGGTTTATTTAATTGAGATATCCTACTCCAATTATTGTTTGTAAACGGATAAATTTAGGATACTACTTAGAGCGAAAGAGGATCTTTCGAGTTTCCTGTTAAGGAAGTGTAAACCCTCCAAATAATCGGCTCGCAGAGTCCCGTGCATAACGTACATTCATCAGTACTATATGGAAGTCATCTACATAGAGGACCACTTCACGAGAATCGACGTGCCCTTTATATGACATGATTATGAATTAGTGTCCACAACACTCTGCGCTTTTTCGAAGCCTCAATAAAGAGCTGGATGCAAATCTGGAATAATATGTAACATTTAACATTGTCCTGAAACTAGCGTGACATGTACCATATAATCGCAGACACTATTAAAACCAAGGAGCAATCCCATTTTATTCGTGTGACCTAGTCAACAGTTAATCATAAATAACACGCAGCTGCAGTAATGCTGTAAAAGATTTAATCGTCGTCATTGGTCACACTCTAAGGCAACAAACAATAATGATTATTTATGATAAATTCTATGTGCAGATTACTTGTTTGTAATTTGTTTAGTTACTGATGTGGACAGACATCCAAGATAAGTTTTCTTGCAAACACAAAAAAAAAAATTATTGGCTGTGAGACGATGCTCAACTCAATTGTGTTTGGTGAGAACCTGACGGACGAAAGAAAGTTTTCTTCGAAAGTGTTTGACCAGCAATCAGCCTCTCTCATGGCTCACTATACGACAACGAAACCACTACATTACATCACGGACGCGTTCAGCATAGCTACCTAAACGCAACAGCAGTGCACCTCACACACTAGAAACTGTTTGCAGCAGGCCAAAGATCCGCACATCTCACTTTATGCTCGCTTACCTCAAAATTATCTACATAACATACTCTACGCCTGTCGAGCTAGAACAAGGTTAATGTGAAACGTGCCAGCAACTTATGCAGCCCTTTATCCCGTCTAGTCCGTTACGCCGTGTTTTTCATAATAGCGTCAAAATCTTTCTCTAACGTCTCCCAACTTAGGTCGCTGAGCACACTGGTGCGAGGAAGGCTTCCTCTGGCATAGCTTCCACTTCAGCACCCCTTAAATACTTGGTGCCGGATCATGATGGCCGCTTAGGTTCAGCCTGCCATCCACAAGCAATATTTCTACTCCATAAAGTTGTTGCGGCAGCCACCGTATTACCGCCAACGGACATTACCGATCACAGCGGACGCGTAAGATGGCTGCAAGCAGAGACCCTGTCCCACGTCTTACATCAGATCATCACTGATGTTAAGCTGAAGTCGTAACATTAATCTTCAAGATGTGCGAACAGAACGCAGCATATTGCAGAGATTCATTTAAACACACGTGCTTGGATATATATATATATATATACATTTGTGTGTGTGTGTGTGTGTGTGTGTGTGTGTGTGTGTTTGTGTGTGTGTGTGTGCACGCATGCGCGTGCACGCATTCGCGTGTTTTTGGAAAGCAAAACGATCGCGGAACTGTGTTTCTGAACGGCTTGGTCAGGTGACCGACCGCTAGACTTGCAATATTCTGTATAGTGTTAGTCTTTGTGTGAGCTCGGTTTAGATTTTTGAGAGGACTCTTGTTTTCGTGGAACTTGTGCATCATCGCCAATCATATTTTTATTTAGTTTCGTGGGACTTACGCGATATAGTCAATGATATTTTTATCTAGCGACAGAGCAGATATTATTTTTGAAACAGTTAGGACTTGTTACGTAGCACATTGTGATGACACTGCTGGACTTACAATTATTAAAATTTGTTGTCGAGTATATGAATGCCTTTAGCTCTGACAAGCCCTGTGGAACTTCACTGTCAACTCGAAATTAACATTTTTTTCCTGTTGTACAAGAACTTTAAGGGATTTGGAGAATCAATTGATCAGTATCATTATTATGGAAATCTTAAGTGTGTATAGATGACTGAACATGTAAAGTGATTCATGTAACCACGTACTTTGTAAAGCCTTGACTAACGACGAGAATTAGTTCGTAGTAAAGATATAAAACTTGGGTTGCACTGCCTTACATCAGTTAGTCTAAACGAACACTGTTATTATTAGAATTTGCAACATCCGTTAGTCCTAATTCTACTTACTTTGTACCGGGACACCAAATAGTAGTGCACGTTTCGCCTTGTCCATATTGGGACGAGCCATTGCTTACTCAGAATAGCGCATTATTCCTGCAGCATTCAGCAGCGTCGCAGTTTGACGCCGACAAACTCATAGATAAACCATATTTGGAGGACGAGCTTATCATCCGGCTGTATCTCGTTGTCTGAAGGTGGTAACATTGCACTAGATGTGTTGCTGACGAGAGGTGTAAACTCGTACAAGTGGCGAAGTTACAACTCTTTTAGGCATCATACTGATTTAGCCTCTTTATACGAGCGGCCTAATTTGCTATTTGTCTTTTTCCCTTTGTGAGGACCAGAGCAAGAGGAAATAGTTACACGAACAGTTTATATAAGATCGAGATTGAAGAGGCATTGGGCCTTATCCACTCACAGAATATTCTTTATGTTCGCCTTATGTAACTTAGAGTAAAAGTCAGGCAGATAATGATCACTCACATTACCTCATTATCTACCAATTTGTTTCTTCAGTCTACTTTTATTTCTATGTTGTCTGATTAACAGAGAGACTGGGAAATGGAATTTAATTTAAAAAAAATAAAATTATCTTGAAATAAACGCTTCATTTCAGTTGGTCCCCAGATGGGTATCATGGAACATTCCAGTCTAATTTTACATTTTCTTTTATAATTTGTGCCAGACCACAAAGCATTAACTACGGAGTACCACATTGCACGCAGAACAGTGATTCCTAGAACTTTCCTTTCAAATTCCAAAATTTATTTCTTTTCCCAATGTCTTGCGTTCAATCACGTGTCCTGCCCGAGAAGTCCTGATTACAACCGGAACACGTGAAGTGGTTGTCTTCGAGTATGATGGATGTCCTGTCCTTGGATCAGGGGCGTGCTCAATATGGACTTGCCATCATCCTTCTGGATTGAAGCAGTGGAATGTTTTTCATTCGTGAGACAGAAGATGGCTCAAATGGTTCAAATGGCTCTGAGCACTGTGGGACTTAACATCTGTGGTCATCAGTCCCCTAGAACTTAGAACCACTTAAACCTAACTAACCTAAGGACATAACACACATCCATGCCCGAGGCAGGATTCGAACCTGCGACCGTAGCAGTCGCGCGGTTCCGGACTGAGCGCCTAGAACCGCGAGACCACCGCGGCCGGCTGACAGAAGATGATGGGAATAGTAGATGGCCTACTGTTTTAATCCGAATGTCACTGGTTAACCGTGAATGAGTTGTTTTAGGTAATGGTGTCTGTAATACCGAACAATTCGCTCGTCAAAACTTAGTATGTCATAAAAAAACTAGAAATTCTTATTCTGCAAGACCATCAAGGCAAGAATTTAGAAAAATGTATTCCTTTCGTCAGCTGAGATTCTGTTCACATGCATGTTGTTATTGAAGTAAAGGTGACATTTGATATCCAGATATCTGTTGTGGCTCACATGCACCTTACACCAAAATCTTAGGTTTCATTCCAAAGTAACTGCTCCTGTGGGAGAACGTGACATCCAGCGAAGAACTTTGTATGCTTTCATAGCATATTGGATAGTTGTACTGACAGTCAAGTTCATTGCTTGTCCATCAAGAGATTCCTCAAAGAATTCAGCTCCAGACTTACTGTTTAGTGTCGCTAACAAATTGCATTGGCGCTGTTAGATTTCTGCTCGATAGGGGTAGAATTTAATGTAATTTCCATCTTCAGTTGTCCAGTTTGAAGCGATATTAGCTTTCATTTTCTTCATGCGATGGCTTGCAATACACTTTTCCTCCCATTCTTCATTAGTGTGAACTTCCTAGATACCTGAGACATCATCTGAAAGAGTATCTACCAATACATTTTGATGGATATAATCAGTCAGAGATCTCACATACGGTGTCTGGAGTAAGCTCGACGCTGCCACAAGTCT
Organism: Schistocerca serialis cubense; assembly: GCF_023864345.2. Classification (NCBI taxonomy): domain Eukaryota; kingdom Metazoa; phylum Arthropoda; class Insecta; order Orthoptera; family Acrididae; genus Schistocerca; species Schistocerca serialis. The sequence continues at coordinate 658,914,374 of NC_064639.1, read as the reverse complement.
CACTCACTTCATCACCAGAAGAAACCATTATATTTGGGGTCATTTGTAATGTCTTCGTTTTCCCTCATAGAAGTGCTTTATAGCAACTCATTGTTCCTGAAGAGAAAAGAAAAACAAAGTATTGTTTTAGACGGAACCTGCCATGTGAGACAAATGGTGATCTAAATTCAGAGAGCCTTCTTGGGAGAATAAAATAAGGCTTGGAAATAAACAAAGGACAAAAAAAACCTTCTAAAACGGAACATACCAGTACACAAGTGCTCGAAAATATTTACATAATATTATAAATTACCCTGTTTTGTAAATGTTCAACCTTTGTAACTAACAGAAATTTCACACAAATAATATTGAACTGTTCACTTGTTTAATAACAAGTGACTAGCAGTCATTACACAAGCTTAATAAAGCTCTACACAACAATACGAAATACAATGGCTGCAAACATAATTAAATATAAAGACATTTACTTACAAAGACAACTCCCCAAATGAAAATCGTGCCAATTAATGTGTTAAACAGCAGATAAACTCGGTATTCAACGAAACATATCTCGTGCAAGCTCTGATCATCTCTAAGTGGGTTATTAAAGAGCTATATTCGATGACATGCTGATAACAGTGAGAATCACAATTGAAGCATTTCGTATTACGAGCCGAATGTGTGTGTCTGTGTGTATATGTGTTTGTGTGTGTGTGTGTGTGTGTGTGTGTGTGTGTGTGTGTTTTAGCCACATAGCAATGACAAACACGAAGTTCGCTGCTGTAAGCAGACTGTGTCCCCAGGCATGATAAATGAGGGGTTCACGTACGCAGAGTTAACGGCCGAGTGATGCAGTGCATGCCGGGAAAGGCTGTTTAACACACTAGCCGAGGAGACAGCGTGAATATCACGTTACCCTGCATCGTTTATGGGCCGTTAACGGCCTACGTGCTAGACGTGGTCATCCACGAAAATCACGCGTCTACAACTAGATTCAGAACACAGCGTCGTGAATTTACGACATTTCCACACCGTCCATGAAATTATAAAGAGCGTGAAAGTGCAGTTCTTAGTAACCCCCCTAACATAATAACAAAGTAAATAGTTCCGCGAAATAAGAGAAAAAAGAAGAAACCAAAAGGATAAAAACAATCGAAAGCAATTAAACAGTTTTCCACTTCCAGAATGAAATTTACACTCTGCAGCAGGGTGTGTGCTGATATGAAACTTCCTGGCAGTTTAAGACTGAGTGCCGGACCGAGACTCTAACTCAGAAGCTTAGCCAGAAAGTTTCAGTTATTTATTTCTCCGTTTTTATATTATTTTATGTATATTTGATCTCGTGATATCCGGTAATAGTTAATGACGCAACCAGAAACAAATTCTTTTTAAAATGTTGTATTTCAGTACCGTAGCCGGTTTCACGCTACCATCCCCATGTTCAAATGGCAAATACTTTCACTTAAGTAGATGTTTTAACAAACAGCATGTCGTCTGCTCTGCACGGCCCAAAAATGCAGTTTTTGAATATTTAGTGCCACTTCATAAGTTATTTCATTAATACACACACAATAAAGTACTTGCATTCATTTGAATATAATACGAAATAGATGTATTCGCTTATATAAGTTCCTGTAGTTGGCAGTTTGTTTTATTGCGTTCTATGTGCTTTTCGGCGTCGATGTATGTGTTGTTGATTGCTAACAGCATACATATTGTAAATTAACTACTGTGGCATATTTCATAACATTCTTAATGTCAGTGTTGAGGGTCACACATGTGATATACACTTTATGTTATCGTTTACAATACAAATATTCTCTATCAAGCAAGGATACAAACATATAATTCTTTTCCTACTGAGTGAGGATGTAAACAGAGCAAAGACGATATGTCGGACAAGCAAAATGCAACATCTTAATAAAAAAAATGTTTGCACTGTGAGAGTTGTTTTATTATTAAAGGATTGTAGGACTGGTAGTTTTTGTCAATTTCTTTAACGTTTGTGTGTAACTGCCAGTCGAAAATTTGATATAGTACTTGAAAGCACCTTATAAATTGACATATATGTACATACATTTCTTTGTGTAGACAAATGGTTATCATTACAATCTATAAATTAGTTGAGGTAGGAACAGAACTGAAAAGGAGGTAGGTATGATGAGAGCAACACTTTTGTTCATCCCGTTAATTTATATTAATACAATTTTATACTCATGTCATAGACGGGTTTTACTTTTTCCGCAGAGTTATGACTATTAGAAGTTCAAGTTATGGATAATTTCTATGGGCAGCGTAAAGAAATTATTTAACTACTTTATTGAATTTATTGAACTCAGATGCTCTCTCTTTTTTCTTATTCACTACAATTACGATGAAGAAGGAGACGAAGAAAGAAGGTTTTATGCCCTTTTTAGACTTCCTGATGTGATGTAGGAGCGCTGAGATTCTTGGAAATTCGGTTTTTCGAAAATCCGCTCAAACAGTCATGTATTTATAGGCTATTAGTTGTCAACATCTGACACAAACAATGGGCGTTGTAATTATGCTTGATACTCGAGTCCATGCCAGCTCAGATGCTGACAAACTGGAAGCAGAATCGGAACAACCCCAACCGGTGTTCCTGCACAATGCTTTTTCTTCTTAGAAAGTGAAAACGGCAGGACAACGATGAGAACGATATTTTCAAAATAACCTCTTACGTGCTGTGTGTTGTAAATGTATTCGCAAAAATAGAAAAAAATATTAAGAAAAATGGGTTAAAGTTATGTTTCACTCTCCATCAAAAATATCTATACTTCCGGGATATGTCACATAGGACTTCGACCTGCATTAGGCCGTTGTATATCGGATTCCGCGAAAGCGCGGCATATCTTACGTACGGTAAACTGTCCGCACATTTCAGAAGCGCATCGTGTATCACGAGAGGCATATTCACCTACCCCAAACCAGCAAACTCCTCATTAAAATTTTTTTTTTTTATAGATGAAACTTTGGGCCTCCTGCTTTTCGAAAATTTATTGTAGTTGTGTTCTAAAACATGTTCCTTCAGCCATTTTAAAAATTAAGATTGTGTGATATATTCAATCGATAGGTAAGCTCGGAATTTGCGCTGTAATGTTTGGGCAACTAAATAAAGCTATATGTGTTCGAGTGTAACTGACTGTCGTTCATTTTTGGCCCCTTTCCACAATTCCAACTACCTGTTCTGTCCTGCGGATTTAACCAGGCGTTTCACTCATATTGATGTGTTGGTCAGCATATGTGCCTGATCTGTGCCCATTGGAACACTTATTGGGAGCTACTGCGTTCCCGCAAACCACCATACCGTAATTTACGGTAATTGCTTGATCTCTGTGTAGATGTCTGGTGCCATATACTTCTGGACTCCTGTCGGGGACTTGTAGAATCCGTGTCAAGCAGAATCTCAGTTTTACTGTCTTTGACATATCGAACAACGTGCTATTAAACAGATCGTCACAATGTTTCGGCTTATCGGTGTATTAGCCACCACGAATAAGTCACGGATATGATCCACAAACTAGTCGGAGACGCTAAGTGAGAGATGCAGGGCACCTTATCGACTTTCTTTCAAACTACTAGGAGAAATATCTCAAGACGGAATTGTAAGTGAGTCAAAGCCCCATAGACAAGTTCTTAGGCTGAAACTTTCTCATGAAGCCTAATGTAAAAGAATGTAATACAAAAAACACCAGTATGGCTAAACTATGGCATATATCCGCCGCTTTTTGGGCCTTCCCATATACAAAAAGAAGAAACATACCTTGTAACTAAAATAATTTTGAAAAGACATAGTGAAAATACAAATCAAAATTATATAATTGCCACATTTACGTGATGTGTATAACAGGTCTTGATTAAATGTGAAAATTTAATGTAACGTAATTTTACTTTCTTTACGTTTTTCCATCTTAGTGAACTGAAATCTTTAGATGAATCTTGTCACTAAGTATGACTTCTGTATTCATATGCTCCTAGTGGCAGTTGGTTGCTATTGATTTTAATGACTTTTCATAAATACGACGTACGTAACGTGGCTCACGAAAAAGAACGGTAATTTTAATTTCTTTTCTATGATAATTTGAAAGATATTTGTAATCAGTTGTTAATATTACAAACGTGTTCAAGCCCGTAAAAGTAGCGACACTTTGTCATGTTTATGACGTCAGCAGCGGAAAATTAGTGGTGTTCTTAACTGTCCTCTGGTTTGAATACGAAAATTCCGTGCAATCTGAAATATCATACCAGCACGAGTAAACGTAAATATATATGTATCCCAAATATATATGTTGTAATTGAATATGTATGTCATAAATAAATATGTATGTCGTAAATAAATATGTATTGTACGCTAATAGTTATAGTTATAAGACGAAGCATGTCACCATATGCGAATGCTATGTTTAATTGACGCTAACGTAGGTTACTTTTAATGGCATTAATATCCTGTTGAAATACATGATGTGTATGTATTAGTGCTCGTAAAAGCAGCAGTTGTAGTTTCAATATATAATTTTACTACGTCTTTTCCGAATTATATTATTGACCGGGTATCTTTTTTTTTAAGTGAATGCTCTCAAAAGCGGTGGATATTTGCCTCATTAGGTTTTATTAAGTAGTTTCAGCCAAAGTGCATTCCACTAAGGGCGCTGAGTCATCCAACAAATAATTATACGTCTTGCTGTTTAATCTCAGAATGTAACTTACCAAAGGGTTTACGTTAACTGTACACAACCGACTTACTCCATTTCACATATAACGGCGGTGCTATAAGCAGCCCAATATTTGTAACGTGTGGCCCTCCACTACGTAATGTCAATTATCACGTTGTTAACTGACACAGTGAGTTTATTTTATGTTGTGGCGGTGTTAATACATTGTATGTCCACAGTTCTGAAAACGCTCGTGTTAGTCGAGTGAAACCTATCAAATAAGGGAAAAAACGTTCCATACATATTTTGACTGATCTGCAAAATTTAATTTCTAACGGTCGCTGTACCCCTGCGGGCAATGCTAAACTGCATTATTTGCTTTCCTCTTTGTATAGTAGCGTCCATTACGAATACAGATGTAATAACGGCAGCTTTAAATTCTTCACGAAATTTCAAACACTGGAATATATGGCTCTGAGCACTATGGGACTCAACTGCTGTGGTCATAAGTCCCCTAGAACTTAGAACTACTTAAACCTAACTAACCTAAGGACAGCACACAACACCCAGCCATCACGAGGCAGAGAAAATCCCTGACCCCGCCGGGAATCGAACCCGGGAACCCGGGCGTGGGAAGCGAGAACGCTACCGCACGACCACGAGATGCGGGCACTGGAATATAGACTGCAAGCTTCGTAAGGTTATATTACTTACATGGAATAAAATGTAACGTTGATGCCATAGCTGAATTGAAACTAAATCACAGATTACAAAATTCAGATTACACAAATCCCGCAAAACATAGATGCAGTGTCTGACAAAAGAAATGAATCTCCCAGAAGACATGCGCAGATGTCAGTCTCACTTCGTACACATATACTATCAGTGAATTTGTGAATTATTACAGGCGCAATTCTCTGTCACAGACAGAACGACCACCAGAGAGTATTACGGTATCCCATCTTTATTGTAGTTATCGGGAGTGGTGGGGAAAATATATATATTTCGAATGCGTACAACTTACATATGTAATACATTATAGAATATTTTTTTCTCTATAAAATTTACAATATTACAATGATAATTGATATAATAAAAGACATGGAACATTACTTACAGTGTAATAAAATATTATGCAGTATATGCTTCATATCTCATTCTTCCAGAAGTCCACATATGCCCTCGCTATTTCGATGCATCCCGTCAGGTCTTGAGCCGCGCACGCTCTTTGTTGGTTTACTAGCGGACATTGAAGCAGGTGGTTCATGGTCCGGATGGACACAAAGTACTTTCACAAATTCCACACTTGCGCAGATTTTTGTTACATCAGCCCATTCGTGAACGCAGCCTGTTCAGGTTTTCCCATCTCTCCCACTCAAGCTCCACACCTGGTGGCAGCGCTTCCTCAGAATCGTAGGCAGACTCTTATTGTTCCTGCCACAGTCTTTTTCTAGAGGTTTATGGTGAATCTGTCAGTGGTTCGGTTGAGTGGAGAAAACTACTTCTTGATTTAAGGCGTTTTGGTATCGTTTGGTACCCATGTAGCTGATGATGTAGATCATGAATCTGTTTTGTTCGTTCAGTTCTGCTCTGTATCGAAAGTCGGACATTTGGCGGAGCAATTCCTGGTAAGGAGTATAGGTATTCTACTCCTGTTGGCTTAAGAAATCCAGTAATATGTCTACAAGTCTGGTTCAGGACGGTATCTAGTTTGTTTGTGTGGCATGACCGCTCCCAGACAGGACCTGCAAACTCAGCAGCAGAGTAACAGAGTGCCATTGCGGTGATTCGTATAACTTTTGGATTGGCTCCCAATTTTTATGCTGTTAGCTTCCCAAGTAAGTTATTGCGTGATTGGATTTTTGCTCTGCTCTTCTCAGTGTGCAGCTTGAATGACAGTGTCCTATCAAAAGTAACTCCCAAGTACACTGGGAATGGGCAGTGTGTTAATCTTGTGTCATTCCACCAAACATTCAGTTCTCGCTTCGCCTCTCTGTTGTTAAAATGGAATAGGCGAGTCTGCGTCTTACTTGGACTGGGTTCCAGCAGTTTTTTATTGAAATAGTTTTTGAGATTTTTCAGGTTCTCAGCTATTATTTCCTCAGTATCCTTGTAGTTTGATGCCTGAACTGCTATTGCCCTATCATCAGCATAAACGAAAGATGTTGACCGGGGACTAATAGGCTGGTCATTTGTATAAATATTGAAGATCATGGGGACAAGAACACTGCACTGGGGAGGCCCATTTTTTTTGTGGTCGCCATCTGCTCATGCTACCCTGGAACTCAACAAAATATCTTCTGTTAAATAGAACTAATTTGAGTACAGCAATGAGTTGGGGGCTTTTGGTTGTGTTTTGCACTTTAGGCTGATGGTGTCGTATGCTATCGTCAGATCTAAGACGTGAACAGCGAGAGATGTTGAGTGGTCACTGTGAAGGACGTGGAGATGCCGCGTACTGTGTGAGGCAGCGTTATCAGCACCTGAGGGAGAATAAACAAGATTTCATTTTGGGCGTCTGTTAGAGCGGGTGCTAGAATCACACAGTATCCAGATTTTTGTGGCATTCTGGTGTGACACTGGCAGTATGCTGGACTGCTTGGAAACGTGAGGGCAGGCGTACTCGTCGTGAGCGTTCCGGTCGTCCACGTCTGAGCATCACAAGGAAGGACGCCGTATTGTGCACCACGCAGCGCTTGGTATTCTTCCTTTTCTTGTCGCCAGTAGGCATCTTTCCTTCGTAAAGTATGAGAACTGTATACGTAAGTATATTTGTTAAGCATAGGTGACTGGGAAGTGTGTGTGTGTGTGTGTGTGTATGTGTGTGTGTGCGTGTGTGTATGTGTGTGTGTGTGTGTGTGTGTGTGTGTAGTATAATGCCTTTTTTCGTATTGCGGTTGATGACAGAACGGAGAGGGTGAAACCCAGTCTCAGCACATTGCCCGCTTCTTCCGGATACAACCAAGGGGGCCGCTGAGTTTAACGGCCGCATCTGACGGACAGATAATCATCAGCAGTGTGGCAACTCCTCACATCAGGACACGATGTGGAGAGGTTTGGAACTGAATGCACACCACCACGCTTCCTGTCCCCTCCACCGTAAAGGCAATGGGGAAAATGTCAACTGCGCGCGGCGTACCTGGACGGTTACTGATCCAAATTGCGGCTTCGCCCGACCGTGCAAAACTTAGGTCCGAAGGGAGAATGGTTCAAATGGCTCTGAGCACTATGGGACTTGTCTCCTCAGGTCATCAGTCCCCTAGAACTTACAACTACTTAAACCAAACTAACCTAAGGACATCACACACATCCATGCCCGAGGCAGGATTCGAAACTGCGACCGTAGCGGTCGCGCGGTTCCAGACTGTAGCGCCTAGAACCGCTCGGCCACTCCGGCCAGCCCGAAGGGAGACAATGTATCTAATTCGGCACAATCCTTGACACCATTTGAGACTAGCGGCAGCTGCATTAGGAAATTACGTCCCACACTTCTGTTAACATCACAACACAAACGGTGGCGTTTCGAATCAACAGGATTCATGGACTGGAAATGAATAGAGTCACATAGTGTTCAGAGATGAATCGTTGTTTGCAATAACCCGGGTGACCATTGTCGGCAAAAATGGCAGCGACTTGGGGAATTGTCCCTTTCTTCCAGTGTCCTGCAGAGAAATAGCGATTTCCAACGTCACGGTACGAGGAGCCATCCTACATGATTTCAGGTCACGGTTGGTCAAAGTTCGAAGAATCTCTGACGTGAAAAACGTACGTCACGGGTGTCATGTGTCCACATGTTTTACCTTCCATGCGGGAGTACTGTGGTTTCATTTCTTAGTAGGACAGTTCTCCTCTGCACTTGGCGAGTAACTCTATGAAATATCTGCGTGAAAGAGATCTCGAGCTCTAGCTCTCATACAACATGGGAGGGAGAACCTCGAACGGTAACTCTGTCCAGGGCAGTATTCATGGTACGAAGAATCAGTTACACCAGCTGGAGTCATTTGGGTTCAAGGGCAGACACAACGGCTTTGTGGTTCCCTTCCCTCCCGAATCAATGCATGCATACAGCCCAAATACAGTCTAAGATCATACTCATAAGACGGACCACACCCGAAAATTCTTTGCATATTTGATCCTATTTTGTAGTCACAAAAACAATATTACATGTCCTCAGTCTGCGAAGTTTCTTTTCCTTTCCTCCTATACTTCTGATGGGTTCACTTTCTTCGTCGGACAGTGTAGATATTAATTCGACCTTTCGTTTACAGATACACTAGCACGATTTTAGAATAGATTAGGTGCTGTTATGAAGAAGACTTATCCCAGCCACACTGATGTAGAAATCCTAACAACATTCCATATCACTTAATCCTGCTCCACTAACGAAAACAGGGTTAAAAATGTAGCTCTTTTTTCAGGTATGTGACCTTGCTGCTATAATTACAGATTTTCAGGTAATTCGTCAACGAAATAGTTTGCATATTTCAAAACTAATTCCACTCTGTCTCTATTTGCATAGTTCTTTAACACGCAACCCATCAGTTCCGTGTAAAAGCGTAGCGAACCAGTGACGGAATTGATGTCGATAATAAATTCTTCTGCCGGCGAATAGCTGATGATATATAACCTGTCACTGTACGTATTGAAATATGTTGCACGCCTCTAATGGGAGGGAATTAACGCTACGCTCCAACGATATGGGACAGGAAAGGCGCCCAGCGTATTAGCGCAGTCTGCCTGCGCAGAAACAAAGTTAAAACAGCAAACACACTCCATCACCCAATCTTAGAACTTGTGTTAGCTTGTCAAGACACTGTCAGATACTAAATTTCGTGTTAAGAGTAGAATTTCGAACTTGTTAGCGCAGCTCGCATGGATGAAACGTCGCCAATTTCACAAATAATATCGTCTTGAAACGAACAACACGCTGTCTCCAACATCTTGCAAAATTACATTACATTCCCTATATTTTGCAACTTGTCCTACTGACATTTTTTCGAAGGTGAATAGATGCCGTACCTTACTCTTCATTTGTTTTACCACCTCATTCGGTGATAGCTACAGACATTTAAAACTGCATCAGATTCGCAGCAATAGAAGAAAAAAATGAAATAAAATAAGAGTATGGCGTTGATGGTCGGAGGCCCCCACCTTGGGAAGTGTGGCCACCAAGTTGCAATTCTTTTCAGCTGACACCAGTGAGGGGAGAAAATCGCGGGCCCGGCTGGGAATCAAACCCAGGCTCGCTGCATGGCTGTCAGACGTGCTGACCGCTCTTCTTTAATCTTTATTGTACTGAAATAGAATGTAGTTCCATGCAGTACAAAAACTGACACACTCAGTCAATATCAGTCCATTATTGAAACTGTTACATGAATGAAAGAATTAATTTTTTAAAGTAATATAAAAAACAACCAAACAGGGGGCAATATCGGTCAATGCTCACATACATCCAGACTCACATCCACAGCATGAAATGACCTTAACTTTTTCTCGCAGAACATATTCGCTAATGTATGTGGCTGTGTCGCTTGAACTACTTTTACATGTATACTAAGGAACATAATTTTAAAGAATGCAAAAGGACTTGTCAATAACATTTTTTTAAGGTTGCTGTTGTTGTCTTATGCCCATTGTTTCAAAAACAGTTTTAGGCATGTCTCCATAATTCTTATTGATGTCTATATACTCGATAATTTTATGTAATTTGAACTTCATATATGTACAGAATTCAAACATGGAAGTGGACGGATGTAATAGAATATAAGCTTACAGGACAAAATATTAAATGATCACACTGCTCGCTCTGTAGATCTGCAGGTGGTGTGAAAATGTTTCTTATGCTTTTCTATCCGAGCAAATGAATATGCTGTTGATCTGTGTATTCCACTTTATATCTTTTCATAATATCAATGATGTGAATAGTTCAATGAACTAGGAATAGTTATAAGTATACTCACAGTTGTGAGTAACACTGTAGCAGGCTTTAATTGCACAGGTAATATTAATCACTATAGTTTACTTACACTGTCTGCATTTTTATATAAATGATGTAAATAAGTTTTCTATTACTGCCTATGAAGGAGCTAACTTCCACCAGTCTAATATCAAGGAACAGTGTCTCGTGCACTATTTCCTTCACAGCAGAGAGCTCTTTCGTCATATCATTAATTTATTTAGTTGTATTGTTACGCAACGTGGGGAGTTCTCCACCTACCGTAGTTTGATTTTGACACAACTTAGATCGAATTAGTTCTCCTGAAGCATCTTGTTCTGATGAGGCTCCAGCACTAGATAGTTCTACAGCAAATTTTAAATGAAAATCTATCTCTTCATTACGCGTCTATCTCAGACAGCCAAAGCATAAATTCATGGGCAAAGTTCTTGTAGCTCTGTTCGTCGAAGTATTACTTTTATTTTACCTCCCATACAGCGGCAAAGTTATTTACTCTTTTTTTAGCTGCTGAACAATTTGTTTTAGACCGGATTGTATCATTTCTATTCAGTTCACTTCATATGTTAATAACTTAATAACATTAGTTGTAGTTTTCAATTTGGACTGAACAGCATACAGTTTGGATTTAAAGACCTCCTTTTTAGATTAAAAGGCGTCCTGTTTTAATGACAACCGATCGAAATTTGTATTCGTTTTCTTTTGAATGCGTGCAATCGAAATTTTTGTTCGTCTTATATACAACTCCACAAACCACTCCACAGTGTGGCTGTCTGCGGAATTACGAGTAATCCCTCGCCTTCAGCTTGCAATATCATTTCATCGTCTAAATCGCCTACATTATAAAAGGGCAAATCAGCAAATTTGCTGCCACTGTCCTATGATTCATGATCACTCTTTTCTATTCTATTGATATTTATAATTTTACCTATACTTAACAAAAGCGCTATTCATTATTTTTAATTCTGTGTACAAAGTTCGCCATCTTGTTGATGCTAAGTTCATGAATAACAGAATTAATTATCAAATTATAATACTAGATTTGTGATAGAATATGAACTGTGAACTCCCTACTCGATTGACAAAATCTTACAACACACATGGGCTGAGGAATAAACAAGGATATCACCGTGAATAATATTCATATCGGAATATTTTATATTAACGATTTTATGAGTTTTCTCTTGGTTTCTAGATTTTTTTTATTATTTGCTGCTTATTTACTTTGTTTCTCCACATCAGACCAACTCATCACATGCTTGTGTGAACATGTAAAAGAACACAATTTCTCTTTACATTACAACGAAATGGGCAAATACAGGTAACTCAACAAAATTACATTTAAGTCCTGAGAATTTTCGTCGCTTGAATTGACTCCTTTCGGATATGCTAATTAAGTTTCCTCTTCATGTATATCATAAAGTCTCAAGAAAAGGGATCCAGTTCAATCACGGTAAAAAAAAGGTATAGGTACAACTTGCCTCATTTGGAATTGAAACTGTTGGAAAAAAATTATTATTTTTCCTATTAAATCAGTGAAGAAACTGTCTTGATCGCTCTGGCTATTTGATTAAAATTGTCTATTTCTGCCTAGGCTTAGGCCATCTTCAGGCAGCACCATCAGCTGAAGCTGACGATATGTCGAACAGTCAGTTGACCTCATTCACTAAAACAGTTATCTAAAATTACCTTTCAGTTTGGATAAAATCAGTTCGTTGACCTTATATCTTGAACGAAAACTGTATTCGGGTGAAAATTTTCATTGTTAATTAATAATGCACGTCATAGCGAATAACTGTGTGCATATTTACTGCTGACACACAATAAATTATTTTATAAAATGCTAATTGTGCTTAGAATTGAGATACAAGCTCGACTTCTAAAAATAAAGTAACTAATGGTAGAGTATCTTGCTGGCCATGGGAGTACCTCAGCATCCCACAGATAGTTCCTAGAGACCTGTGCATATTGTGAACGAGCATTGTCCTCTTAAAAAATGCCACCACAGTAAGGTCGCATGAAAGGTAACATATGATTATGCAGGATATCCGTCACATATGTTTATGGTGTTAGGTTCCTCTCAGTCTTTACTAGGCGAGACCTGAAGTTTTACTAAGTGGCTTGTCGTAGAATTACGCTTAGGCTACCATCGCCGTGTCTCCCCCAAAGATTACAACAATAGGTCCTCTGCCTATGTTGCCGCTTTATCCGCCTACGATGGTCACTTGAGATAATAAATAACAGAATTCCAACGCTGAACACTACGAGAAGCTATTTAGCAGCAGTACACGCTCCTGGTCATGGCACCACGCCAAACGCATCATTTGTGTTGGGGTGTCAGTGGCATCCTACGTATGAATCGGTAGTGCGATAGTATGGCTACTGTTAGCACCAGACCGGTGATGTCGTATGACACAATGTTGCAAAGAATCCACTACTTGTCAAAACTGCTTGTCATTCACTCATCCGCTTTTCATTTCCATACAAGACCACATTGGAGATACCTTCCGAAAAGACTTCCTGACATTTAAATTTGTAAGAGGTAACCAATTCCTGTTTCTCAGAATGGGTTTCGTCTACATCCAGACTGTATATTCTATACTCGGTCTAGTTCAGACACAATTCGTCAACGCAGTCTCATTTCTGGGTGCCTGATGTTTTCCCACCTCTTGATGTGTGAACGCGTATTTAGCACGGTCGACCATGATCTTGGTGGTGGTCCAGCTGTTATTGTGCGGGGAGGCAAAATGTTACGTAGGCGTACTGACCTCCCAATCTTTGAACACACTACACCCACAGGTCAGCATTACTGTGAGACGGTGTTCTTTTCACGTGTGCGTCGTTTCAGGGTCTCCGCGGTGAATTAGGCCCTTACTTCTGTTAAGGATCATAAGGATGACAATTCGCAACCGCATTAAACAGCGCAGGTGGAGAAGTTGTTGGAACGAGAGGATATTCGAAAAATGTATGGCCCGATCGTTCACTCTATACAAATCCCATCGAGCACGGGTGGGAAGCGTCGGGGCAACGTAATGCTGCACGTTCAGACACACCGAAGACCATCCAGAAGTTGTCAACCTTGCTACTGGAAGAGTGGAAAGCCCAGCCACCTTACCGATCTTGTGTCCAGCAGGAGAGCACATTGCAGAAGATGCAGTGCCGTCCGTTGTATCAACACCCGATTAAGAACCATGTTACACCTTTTGTAAGGGGTAAGGGGACCATCTTGAATAGCAGTGATTCTAGTCTGAACAATAGTGTCATCTCTGCTCATCACTTCCAGTATTTCTTTCAGTTACCTTCTGTACTATACTGTAGCGGTTCTTTCTATGTATGGACCCAGTTTTACAGAACTATCTTATTCGGTAGTGACATATCATGTGAAAGTTGCTTTCGTTACTACGTTTCGTTACTAAGTGTCTGCTGTACCTTGATCATCTATTCAAAAATTTACTTGTCAGTGTGCACAACACTATATGCCCTGACAATTCCCAGAGGCTCGTTAGACACAGATTAATTACAGCTTTTCCGTAAGGCGGCTACAGAGAACAGCCCGTCAGTTGCCCCTCCCATGCTGTCTCCTCCCACGCCTATGGTTATCAGAGGACAACGGACGCCGAAGCGACGCACGGACACCCGCGGCCGGCCCAGCCCTGTAGAGAACATGCGACATGACGTGCCTCTGATTTATGGGCTCTTAGCGCGTTCCGGGAAGAAAAATTGCCGGCTGACGCGGAACAGCTACTTCACTGCTACGTGCCGTCCTCTAATAATATACGGGCCGCGCGGATCCACCTGCTACAGCCCGGGACGCTGCAAGCCGTTACGTATATCCTGTCTTTTAGAAGATACACAGACTGTGAGCACAATAAATATCTCAATATCTATCGCTGCACGACGGGCGTCAACGGTTTATTCTGTACAGCTAAAGTTATAGATCTATTCGTGAAATTTCCATTGAATCCCTGGCAAAATAATTGACTACAAAAATTGCTTACACCTTGAATGCTAAATATTATCAGAGTCTCGCACCTTAAACGCGCAGAAACGTTGCAGGTACTCCTCATCTCTTATAAATTTATTCATAAGATGATGACGACTAATGATGCTTTCTTTCAATGAGAATGCACGCCTTATGGATCTGCAAGTAAGGGGTTCACCGATATGAGGCGCTACATCAGTAGTGTGTAAAAGGATGTGCTCGGATGCCCAAGCCGATTAAGGCTACAGCTCACGTGAATCAGGAAGTTTGTGTTCGAGGCCCTGTTCGCCACAAATTTTCGTCTGTTATCATTCTTCCATTTCAGTGCCCTAATACGGATAACGTCAACGAAACCTTTGAACACTTTTATAAACATGGCTGCCTCAAGCAATTATTCAACATGTGCGAGAAATGTCACAATACTTCCCCTTAGTATACTCTGAAAGAAATGATACGTTGCTAATTTTGGAATTTTTTCAGCAAGTGGCAAGTGTGTCCCGAACTGCAAGCAGAAATTTGATCCGTATCTTTCGCTGACAGTTCACTTACATTAACAACATGCAAACCGCTGTGAAATACATGTCAGAGCGCACTGCCCATTGTGCCACGTTCTACGGTTCCTTGCTGTTTTATCGTGGGAAGATTGACTGTTTACAGAGTGAATGTGGCGTTCTCTGGAACAAAGACTTAATAGTAAAATATGGAAATCGAGATACAAAGCATCAGATACTTGAGGTCGTGTTTTCATTCGTTTCAATTCCTCGTACATGGACGAAATTTCAGTCAAATGTGTTTTGGTTTCCGAATAAATGATGCGATGATATACTGTGTATGACTTGCAAATTGATAATAAAATACCACCTTAGGCTATTTTTCCATAGATCGTTCTATAACATGAACTATAAAACAACATTAACCATTTTTTACCGTAAAATAATCCTCAAATCTAAAACTAGCGTACTCAGACCGTAAAGTAACAAAATACATTTTCATTCGGAAAATACAATTAATTTTAAAAGTAAAAGTACGCCGTAAAGGTGTTTCTGAGGGAATTATATATACCAACGAACATAACACATAATAATTCACTCTAAAAACTAGTATTAACATACCACAACGCGAAAGAAATGCATTTATTCAATTACATTCATACATAGGACACAACACAGTCCTCAACAATTAATATGCGACGGTATATGCGTGGTTACTACCGATCACTTGTCCTTTTCGCATACTGGGCAGCCATTGGCTGTCGCAGATACATGGCCGTCGACAATGATCTTCAGTATTTCTGTACTGTCGTCTCGAAGTAACTTGCTTAGTGCGGAGATATATTCCTTCTTTGCATCCGTAATCGAACGGAGAGACGTCTTCGCCATCATCGTGTCCGTCTTCCGCAGTGTGCATCCTCGTTTCTTCATTCGGTGAGGACTGAATGTTCCTGCATAAGTGAACGAGACAGAAAATTCGCTTCCGTTGTAAAACAGAATGACATATTTCTGTGTCCCAAATAGTGTCTTTCCTATGGGTTTTGTGGCGTAGCACGGTGGGCTCAAGATGTCAAGTCCTCAATAATGTACATTGCTTTCACCATCTCAAAGGGTTCTCGAATCCTTCTGCAGCTATGAAATATATTAGCTCACATTCTCAATGTTTTCAATATTCCTTAGCATTTTTCCATGTAGGCCGAAATTGACTGTATGAGTTTCCCCGAATTGGAAATGCGTGTCGTGTGGTTACGTCGTTTCATTATGAAAGCCAAGAAAAAAATCGTACCACGATTATATTTTTATGTTTCCCTCCACGCGAACCCTATAGAGGTATAATAAATATCGTTTGGCTGCAGGAGTTCCCTACTTACGAAGTCATATGAAAAGTAACAAACTGAATTTGAATCTCTTAATACTGAACCTTCGAGAAATCTATAAGATGTACTTGATTGGTCATTGTGACAGTGAACATTTTAAATACACAGAGTAACAGTATCCTCCTTAGAGCTGCACTTTAATGCTCAGTTTAGGTACACTCAGATTCTGTGCGTAATCAAATTCGACCACTGCGGTATCTGTGACGTCAAGTTCGTCCAATCTCCAATACTTGTTCTTGAGTTGATTGTACTCCAAAACCATTATTCTGTGTTCTTCACATACGTCTTTACAAGGATCATTTGCATTGACACTCAGTATAAGAGGGTTGGCACTTTAATAGTGGCAACTATTTATTTACAGCTCGTACAAAATACATACGCGTTTAAAGTTTTTACTGACCTTCGACGTTGTCACCAGCATTGTGTATAACCTGTTGCCTGCGGTGTGGAAGTCGTAGGATACTCTTAGCAGTCAGTGCTAGTTGTGTTGACCGTTCAGGCGCCACGGTCTATTGCCCGACGAATTTGTAGCAGTTCTGAAGCGAATGGCGTGAAGTGTGTCCTTCAGTTTAGAAATGGAGTTGAACTTACGAGGGCTTAAGTCAGATGAGTGCAGTAGGTGGTATAGCACTTAGCAGCACCATTAGTCAAATAATTCAATAACGGCTTGCACTGTACGTGCTTGAGCATTGTCCTGAAAAGTGATGGTCAGGTCCTGCAGAAAGTGTCATCATTTCAGTGAGGTCAAGCGAGAGCTCGTTTGGTGGCGGAGTTGTGCTTTCTGATGACAGGTAGATCTGATTCACTGCCAGTGACAGCCGTGTGTTGGTTATAATGACGCCGGGTGAGGACCTGCAACCAACCTATCTGCGTGTTAGACACACAGGACCTAACCTCGGCTAAGGACTAGGGTGCGATTTCGCAAGACAACAGGTTATCCCACGCATCCTGACTGCAAATTCGTGCGTCAGGCTGGTGATTCGATCTCTTGTGCTACCATTCGTGAACAGTGTTACAGGGGGTATTTTAGAGCAGGACAACTCTCTCACACAATACGGTGTCGTAACCCAACACGCTCTACAGAGAGTCCACATGTTGCCTTAACTTGCTGATCACCAGATATGTCTCCAATAGAACACGTATAGGCTATCATCGGATGACAATTCCATCCAGTGTCATCCACAAACGGTATTAACCGTCCATGTATTGATTGACCAAGAGAAACTGGCATGGAATTCCATTTCACAAACTGACATCCGACATCTGTAAGACAGGTTACATACACGTTTGCATGCTGGCATTCAATACTCTGGCGCTTACACTGGCTATTAATCGTGCAGATGCTCAACGCTTGGAATTCACGATATCCAATTTTATGGCGCTATACGAGAAGTTCGTTGATTTGAAAAAAAGCATATAGGGCCTGAAGATGGCAAAATGAATTGCCGAAACTGGTTGCTTCCAGAGTAAAATGAATATCGTAGAGTGTACGTCTGTTGGTAAAGTTTATTGACACTGAAAAGTATGTACCAGTTGATGTCCCCTGCTCGTAATGGAACAACTGAAATAGAAATCTTTTTAGATTTCTTCATCTCATGCACCTGTTTCCTCTTAGCTTCCCTGTACGTCCTATTTTCTTCATTTCTCATTGACTTGTATTTCTGCATTCTCGAATTTTCCTGAACATTTTTGTACTTCCTTCTTTTATCGATCAGCCAAAGTATTTCTTCTGTTATCCCTGCTTTCTTTGCAGTTTCCTTCATGGTCCTATGTTTTTTTCCAGTAGACTACAAAGGAAAGTTAATATTGATATCTGGTGACTGTGGTAGTCATAGGATGCACGACAATTCATCTTCGGCTTGCAAAACCAGTCCTGGACGATACGAGCTGTGTGAAATGGGGCCCAGCCGTCTTGGAACACAGCATCACCAATGAGGAACAACCATTGTAGAATGGCATAGACCTGATGAGCTGAAATGTTCAATAATCGTTGAAAGTAATGTGACTTCGAAGAGCACCCACGTGGGTCATGGAATACCACTAAATGAGAGCCCATATCATCACCGAACCCCCGTTGTGTTCCACTCCTCACTCCTGAGATATCAACTCAGCCTGAAGTTGGGAACTGTGTAATAAATTTGTAGGTTGTATCAATGCTATCAAAAGATTTAAAAAAATTCATGTAGAACCGAACCGCCTAATTCTGATATTCTGCAGTAACTTGAACTTGATCTATATCGATATAAGATCTCCACAAGTATAGTAAGCGAACAGATAGGAACAACACGACAATGGTTCTATAAAATTTTCGATGATGTAATGAATACGTAACCATTGGCCTGTTTCAGTGTTAAATAAGTCTCACCCGACCGAATGATTTCATTCGGTTGACGGTAGTCCAGGTTTTTATAACTTTGGCATCACATTTTCCTGTTGCGGGTATTTGCATCATCAGCGATTTGTTTCGCAATTTCAGCACGCTCTGCAGTTCCCTGCTTATGGAGTTCACTTCGTGTTGTGTTCGCGAGGGCGATATTTACTTATGTAGTAACTTGTGTAGCTCATGTCTCCGCTTTCCCTGCACGCGGTATAAATTTTCGATACGATGCCTCTTAAAGTACGAAACACCGACTACCTTGATTACGATAGCACCCACCTTAGAGAACCAACAATTTGCCCAAGCTCAAATTCACTTAGCTCCGACAGAAAGCAATGACAACTAGAAATAACAATTTTTTCACCATGACTCACACTTTCAAGATATTGTGGACACTGAACAGTTGCCGTTAGTGGTCAAGTACACAGCGCAACTTGCAGTCTCGATCAACAAAGGCATTTATATTCAAAGATGCATTTCTCACGGTGTTTCCGTATCCAGTGTACCCCCATACACAGTGAACCACCTTAAATGTGCAACGCAAATATTACGGAAATGAAATGTGCAATTGATGTGTGGTTTTCAAAGGATATATTGGTAGTCAGAGGCTCATACTGTTAGATAATAAACAGATTTCTGTAAAACTTTAAAAGTGTATTTTTGTGCAAACATGCACTTTTCTTTATAAGGGATAATGCATATTGGCATCAACAGACTGAAAGTAGGGTAAATTAGAATGTCAGTGGTGTTAGTTGCAGGATTCTAGGGCGATTAGTTTACGAGATTCCGTATTTCTAAAAGCTCCACATCGACACTTCTTTGTGCCATTCAACCTGCGTAGTTGCTAGGTAGGCTGTTCTTGCGTATATTTACAGTGTGCTCCTGTGTTCCCTGAGTGTATTGCTACTTGCTAGTCAGTTGGTGTGTGACTGTCCAAGGAGTAGGCCGTGAGTGTGCAACGTTTCTTTCGCGTTCTCGTCAATACGGTACCAGAACGTTTAAGTTCTACCACGGTAAAGACGGAAGATCTGCGATTCGGAATATCAGAACTGTGCAGTAAGTAGCGGGAGGAAAACCACCACAAAATCATGCAGCACTAACACTACAAACCATCGACTCTCTGAGAGAGATTTTAACCGTGTTCAACCCAATAATAAAGTATCGATCTATTTTTCTCCGAATCATACTGTTTGGGGGCAAAGCAGTGAGAATAATTACTTTTGGAAACCTTTTATCAGACAAAGCCTGTTATAACAATTAACTGTTTCCTTTAATAAAACGGCCGGCAGCCCAAATCGGGCACAGTGTCTACCCAAAAAGTTGAAGTCAATTTTTGACACTGAATAAATAACTACTTACTTTTACTACGGTCACTTGTCTATAAGTACTATTAATCCCTCTTTCTGTTACTTATGGAATTTATCACTATACTTCAGTAATTATTTAAAGAAGACACACATATGTTCCAACAAGGATACATAAAAAATATTAAACTTATAACTATCATTCATATGGCCAAAGCTATTATTTAACACAACTAAATTTCATTTCTTTAGGACTGTTATTTGTTAACGTTTTACTAACATCAATATTTCTCCGGCTTTCGTTGACATGGAGAAGCAACACGAACAATTACTGTTATGATTGCTGCATTTAAACAATTATGTTACTTTACCTTAAACTGATATGTGCGAACTTTAGTATTTAATAATGATTTTCAGAATTTACTACCAAAACAGTACTTGTGCCAGTAATTTACTGTTATTCAAGCTTCAACAAACATCAGGATACTCGGAATAAATTCGTGTAGGTAAGGACCCTACTGAGGTAAATGACGTGGGAAAATCACGGCTAAACACAAAGGTACATTTAACACGTATATTCCACTAATTGAAGATGGATGGTTCACACTGTGATACACTTCTAAATAAAGAACTTTGCCTGTTACTGATGTCGAAAGTGGCGTGAGGCGGTGCTGCATTGCGCAGGTACGGCTCTTGATGTACATAGCTCTGTCTTCCTCTTGGCGGCGACGATAAAATTGTAGACATTTGAGCTATTAATTTATTGCCGTACTGCGCCAATCATGTAGAGCACTTCCGAGGCCAAAAACCCAATGTGGGTTCACCACTTGCAGGACAGCTATCGACTACATGCTACTCGCTCACTAATTCTAACTCGCGCGCCACACCACCTTTTCCATTCCACTACAGAGCAGAGTTCCGTTCTACCTATGATCCCTACACCTTTTCAGTTTACAGTTCTGCTTACAAAAACCCTAAGTATGAACCATCTACAACTGCATGGCAGCATATACATACAAAATTGTCATAATTAATAATAGTGGTACTTGAAATATTACATAATTATTTACAAAATAGGTTTTAATGCGTCTATTCCACCTACGTCAAAGAGGTTATTTTAAATAGATAAACTACACTTAACAAAAGCTTACTCTCGTTATAGTATTTTCTTAATTTTTCAAAATTATTATGGCACAAAAAAAAACACTTTTAATGCAGATTAATGGCAGTATTATATTTATAGTAGCATTACAAGTGGACGATAGGATTTCCAATGCAGAAAAAGCCGACATGCTCCTCATGCATGGAGAGTGTAGAAAGAAGGCAGTTCGTTCCTGTACGGTGTATGCGGCAAAATATCCCAATAGTTCTCAACCATCCCGTCAATTATTGATGCCCGTCTTCATCCAGTTACGTGAAAGAGACAGAATAACAACTGGACAAAGTGATAGAAGGAGGCAAGTGACGACATAAGAGTGGGAAACTGATGTTCTTGCCGCTGTCGCAGTCGATCCGCACGTCAGCTGCCGCACAATCACACGCGAAAGCGACATGAGTTAGTTGAGCGTACAACGGGTTCTCCATCGACATAGTTTCCAGCCCTGCGGCTTCTATTTCCATCAATAGCTGTATAGAACGTTATGAGTATTGTGGTAACTTCTGTACACGGGTACTAAGACAGGAAACTCCAAATGTATCACGTACCTGCGTTTAGTGATGCAGCCACTTTTACCAATTATGGCCTGGTAAACCGCCGCAACATGCGATACTGGTCTCTTGAAAATCCCAGTTGGCCTCGTCAGATGGAACGCCAGCGTTCATGAAGTGCAAATGTGTGGTGTGGGATAATGAACCATCAGCTGTACACAATTTTTTCCTTGACGGAAGGCTGAGCGTACTCAAGTATTGCAGCCTTTTAACAGACCAGCTTCACGCATACTAGAATACTAGGAGGGACCAGTGGTACCCACATTATGCTTGTCGAGCCCGAAGTACACGAAGCAATATTACGAATTTTTTCTAGATCACTGGATTGAGCACAGAGGAAGTATACTTGGCCAACCCATACCCCGGGTTTGACGCCTGTAGACTTTTCTTTGTGGGGAAAGCTAAAACACGCTGTCTCCAAGGACAAAACAACTACACAGAATTATATGCAATGACGTAATACTGAAGCCTGCTAGGACATTTCCGCACAAATGTTAGCACGAGTGTAGCAGTTGTTGCAGAGCGGACTGGAAGCGTATATTGCCGCTGCCAGTGGTCTTTTTGAACACAACATGTGATGGTCAGCTGTCTCGTTACTACTCAGAATCGACGTACTTTTTAGTGTGTGCTACCACAGGTATTGTACAAGTGTCGGTGTGAAAATATTTAAAACACGATATCCCGTAAATGACTCTCACTAGAATCCTGAAACTAACACCACCGACATTCCACACTAAAGAATCAAAGAAACGCACACCTGCGTAACATGGTGAAGGGTCCCCGAGAGCACGCAGAAGTGCCCCCACGTGACGTGGCATGGACTCAACTAATGTCCGACGTAGTGCTGGAGGGAACTGACACCATGAATCACGGCGGGCTGTCCTTAATTCCGTAAGAGTACGAGAGGGTGAACATCTCTACTGAACAGCACGTTTCAAGGCATCGTGGGTATGCTTAATAATGTTCACGTCTGGGGAGTTTGGTGGCTAGCGAAAGTATTTAAACCCAGACGAGTGTTCCTGGAGCCACTCGTAGCAATTCTGTACGTGTGGGGTGTGACAATGTCCTCCTGGAGTTGCCCAAGTCCGTCGGACTGCACACTTAACGTGAATGGATGCTGGTGATCAGACAGGACGCTTACGTACGTGTTACCTGTAACAGTGGTATCTAGACGTATCAAGGGTTCCGTATCACTCCAACTACACGCGTCCCACACCATTACAGAGCCTCCACGAACTTGAACAATCCCCTGGTGACATGAAGTGTTCATAGATTCATGAGGTAGTCACCATACCCGATGCAATTTGAAACGAGGCTCGTCCGACCAGGCAACATGTTTCCAGTCATCAACAACCCAATGTCGGTGTTGGAGGGCCCAGGTGAGGCGTACACGAGTGGGCCTTCGGCTCCAAAAAAAAAAAAAAAAATGGCTCTGAGCACTATGGGACTTAACATCTGAGGTCATCAGTCTCCTAGAACTTAGAACTACTTAAACCTAACTAACCTAAGGACGCCACATACATCCATGCCCGAGGCAGGATCCGAACTTGCGACCATATCGATGACGTTTCCTTCAGTGGTTCGCACCCCGACACTTGTCGACGGCCAAGTATTGAAATTTGCTGAAATTTGCGAAAGAGTTGCACTTCTGACACGTTGAACTATTTCCTTCAGTCGTCGTTGTTCAGTTATTGCATGGTCTTTTTCCGCCCTCAGCAATGTCGGAGATTTGATATTTAATACCGTATTCACGCTACACTTGTGAAATGGTCGTACGGGAATATCCCCACTTCCTCGCTACCTCGGAGATGCTGTGTCCCATCGCCCGTGCGCCAACTATAACACGACATTCAAACTCACTTAAGTCTCGATCACCTGCCATTGTAGCGAAAGTAACCGATCTAACAACTGTTCCAGATAGTTGTTGTCTTATATAGGCGTTGCCAACAGCAGTGGCATATTCTGCCTGTTTAAATATCTCTGTATTTGAATGCGCATGCCTATATCAGTTTGTTTGGCTCTTCAGTGTAATTTACCCCAATTTTAGTTTCTTAATGTCAATAGTCATTGTTCCACCTAAAAAATTATGTTTACACAAAAAATACTCTTTCTATGTATTCTTACAGTGTATTGACTAGTAATACGAGCCCCATATTACCAATACATTGAGTGAAAACCACATATCAATAGCACCTTCCATTTACACAATATTTGCGGTGTAAGTTTTAGACCATTCACGCTAGATAACAACCAGAGAAACGGATGATCGATATGAAAGGAAATGACCACACAGCTTCGGGAGCAGAGTGGGAAAGCGGCGTACCCGCGGCGGACTGTGCCCGGTAGCTCTCTGGTCACGTAGTGGGGCTGGCAGAAGTGCAAGCAGCCGCGGCACGGCCCCCGGCGTCGCGCCACCATATCCCTCAGCCGGACTGCGCGGCGCAATCTCGCGTTGTGGGCGACGGCGCTCTGCGTTATTGCAGTCCCACTGTGGACTCTCGCAGGGACGCGGGTACTCCAGACAACAGTTTCTCCGTCCAGATATAACTTTCTGGGCTATCCTTAAAGTACAGTCTTCACTAAAATCTTACTGACGGAGTTGCAATTACTTTTCTCTGTCGGCCGCATTTCCAGCGACGTAGCGTTGTAGAGAGAGAGAGTTACCCACATTACCCACCGTAAGTTCCAACACTTGCTCACTGGCGACCTCCCTACCATCTGGTTTTACTACCGGTTACCAATTAACCTTCTCTCTGGTAGTGACGTTCTAGTTGGGATACTGCAACATCTCTCTATCCTTCGTCGGCAGACATGCCTTTCTTGTACCGCTAGACCGCCAGTTCTACTGTAGATTCCGCTACAGAAAAAGGAAATCTACAGCTTAATATGGAATCCGAACAAACTTGCTTATGGCTAATGTCCACATTATTTGGAGGCAAATGCTAGGTTAAAAACCAAAATTGATAATGCGCGGTGCGATTGGTATTGCATCCCGCGTCCTTTCGAATTCCAGGAAAGTTCTTTACCGTTCGACACTAAGTCCAGCTGGAATTTTGCTCAAGCTTCACTGCTCCGGTGTTGGAGCAGCCTTACCTCCAGACCCCAATGCCATCGCTTTAACAGTCGCGGTGGACTTTATTTCATCACAGCTCAGTCATTTTCCATGACGTATTTATAGATTTTATACACGGACATTCTTCGTGAATGATTCTCTGTATTACTCAAAATCAAATCTAAATCCCTACATTAGATCCTGGATTAACCAAAACATTAAGACAGTAGCGAGCAGTAGGCTTCAGTTTGGGTTTGTAGAGGTCGTTGTCATCTTTTTGAAAAGTCCTTAATCTCTTTCCCGCCACTGTAGACTTGTTTATCAGTTTTATGAATATATGGCAACCGTCTACACAACTAATAGCTGGACACGTTAAGCCACATGCACACCGAAACTGCTGCACCGAGGACGTTCGGTCTGTACACGAAAGGACGGTTAGCGTCACGCAGAGCTGTGGGTGCAAGTCCTGCCATTCACCGCTAGATGGAAAAGGCACAGCGGCAGTTGACAACATTTTTATAGTCTTACTAATTTTTTTGGGAATTCTGTAAAATATACACACCAACCGTCTTCATAAATCACTGCACCTTTAAAGGGCAATCAAAATGTTTCCGTTCAAAGGCCACACTAACCCCTTGCCTACATGTTGGTGCTTATATACCCCCATCAGAGTCTTGCTGGTTTGCATATACGCTACAGCTGCACCCGCAAAACGAAACTATTTCATCGCCGCTTATGTGATTAAAAGCCGTATGAAAATCTCTAAATTAGGTCCTGAGATTAGTCCGAATATACGAAAAGATACAGCAGGTGACTCCAGTTCAGACTGAGGTGACAAAACTCATGGGATAGCGAGACGCACGTGTACAGATGGCAATAGGAGCGTATACGCAAGGTATAAAAGGTACTTGCACTCACGTGATGTCGTGAAAGTGTTTCCAAAGCGTTATCGCCGCAAGGAGGAAATTAGCAGACTATGAACTCGAAATGTTAGCCGAAGCTAGACACATGGGACATTACATTTCAAAAACCGTTAGGGAAGCTGATATTCAGAGACATGCAGTGGCAAGAGTGAGCGAGTATACCACATTTCAGGCATTACCTCTCACGACGGTGAAGGCAGAGGCCGACGGCCTTCACTTAACGACTGAGGGCAGCAGCGTTTAGGTAGAGTTGTCAACGCTAACTGACATCCCTGATTGAAATAAAGCAGAAATGAATGAGGGACGTCTGACGAACGTATTCGATAGGACAGTCCTGCGAAATTTGACTTCAGTGGGCTATGGCATTAGACGACCGACGCGAGTGTCTTTATTACCAGTACGACATCGCTTGCGGCACCTCTCCTGGGCCCGTGACCATATCGATTGGACTGGAAAATCGAGGCCTGGTCAGGTAAGTCCGATTTCACTTGGCAGGAGCTGATATTATAGTCCGAGTGTGACGGCAGAAAGCCATGTACCCAAGTTTTCATCATGGTACTGCTGAAACTAGTGGTGGCTCCCTAATGGTTGGGCAGTGTTTACAAGTAAAGGAATGGGGTCCTTGGTCCAACTGTACCAATCACTGACTGTAAATGGTTATTTTCGGCTACGTAGACACCATTTGTAGTCATTCGTGGACTTCATGTTCGCAAAGAACGATGCATTGTCACCTGACAACAGTTGCTCGCAGCTGAATCTGCTGGATACTTCGAATGATTTGCCAGGCATGGGACATAATTGAGACGTCAGTTCATATAGAAAATCCGGCACCGGTAACACTTTTGTAATTTTGGATGGCTATAGAGGCAACATGCCTTAATGTTTCTGCTGGAGACTACCCAATGATTTGTTCTGTCCGTTTCACTTCGAGTTACTGCACTACGCTAGGTAAAAGAAGGTCCGACACGATAACAGGAGGCCTCCCTTGACTTTTGTCACCCCAGTGTATCTATGAGAGGAATAGAAGCTATATGCAAACCTCCCGCGTGTCTCCCATTGAATCATTTCTCTGGCACTAATATATCTCGGTAGGGGTCTCATTCCGACAAATAATAGATCAAAAATTTGATGGAGCTGTGATTACACTGTCTGTTTCGACGGTGAATTGCACTTCCTTCTGGTTCCCTCAGTAAGTTTCAGTTTTACGTCTCCATTCGTCTCCCTTCCACAAGATCACTTTATGTAGTAACTCAAGCGCTATGTACGCTGCTGTTTGAGTCCAGTAAATCCAGCAGTCAAAGGATATGTGGTCATATAAATCTACAGATTTTCTGCTGCTAAAAACATCTGGGTGAATAGGGCCCTCAGTTTTCCTCTTCCACTTCTCCGACACTTGAAAATGTCGTTCTCCCTCCTGAGGTTTTCTTGTGAGCCTTCTGTAGGCCGTTGGTGGCTGACTACTGTCCACATTCATAATGGAGATTTTTTTTTCTTGGGGTCATCAGTCTTCTGACTGGGTTCATGCGGCCCGCCACGAATTCCTCTCCTGTCCTAACCTCTTCATCTCAGATTAGCATTTGCAACCTACGTCCCCAATTATTTGCTGGATGTATTCCAATATCGGTCTTGCTCTACAGTTTTTTCCCCCCAACAGCTCCCTGCAGTTCCATGCAAATCATTCCCTGATGTCATAACGGATGTCCTATCATCCAGTCCCTTCTCCGTATCAGTGTTTTCCACATTTTCCTTTCCTCTCCGATTCTGTGCAGAACCTCCTCATTCCTTACCTAAACAGTCCACCTCATTTTCAACATTCGTCTGTAGCACTACATCTCAAATGCTCCGATTCTCTTCTGTTCCGATTTTCCCACTGTCCATGTTCCACTGCCATACAGTGCTGTATTCCAGACGTACGTTTTCAGAAATTTCTTCCTCAAATTAAGGCCGATATTTGATATTAGTAGACTTCTCTTGGCCAGGAATGCCTTTTTAGCCATTGCTAGTCTGCTTTTGATGTCGTCCTTGCTCCGTCTGTCATTCGTTATTTTACTGCCTAGGTAG
Organism: Schistocerca serialis cubense; assembly: GCF_023864345.2. NCBI lineage: Eukaryota > Metazoa > Arthropoda > Insecta > Orthoptera > Acrididae > Schistocerca > Schistocerca serialis. Next base: position 658,886,496 of record NC_064639.1, on the reverse strand, counting down.
CAGAATTCCTTAACTTCATCTACCTCGTGACCACCATTCCTGATGTTAAGTTTCTTGCTGTTCTCATTTCTACAACTTCTCATTACCTTCGTCTTTCTTCGATTTGATCTCAATCCATCCTCTGTACTCATTAGACTATTCATTCCGTTCAGCAGATCATGTAATTCATTTTTACTTTGACTCAGGACACCAATCTCATTAGAGAAATCGTATCATTAATATCCTTTCACCTTGAATTTTAATTCCACTCCTGAGCCTTTCTTTTGTCTCCATCATTGCTTCCTCGATGTACAGATTGAACAGTAGGAGCGAAAGGTTGCATTCTTGTCTTACACACTTTTTAATACGAGCATTTCGTTCTTGGTCGTCCATTCTTGTTATTTCTTCTTGGCTGTTGTACACACTGTATATGACCCGTCGTTACCTGTAGCTTACCCGTACTTTTTGCAGAATTTCTAACAAAATGGTTCAAATGGCTCTGAGCACTATGGGACTTAACATCTATGGTCATCAGTCCCCTAGAACTTAAAACTACTTAAACCTAACTAACCTAAGGACAGCACACAACACCCAGCCATCACAAGGCAGAGAAAATCCCTGACCCCGCCGGGAATCGAACCCGGGAACCCGGGCGTGGGAAGCGAGAACGCTACCGCACGACCACGAGATACGGGCTATTTCTAACATCTTGCCCGATTTTACATTATCGAATCCTTTTTCCAGGTCGACAAATCCTATGAAAGTGTCTTGATTTTTATTTATTCTTGCTTCCATTATTAACCGCAAAGTGAGAATTGCCTCTCTGGTGCCTTTACCTTTCCTAAAGTCAAACTGATCTTCATCTAGCGCATCCTCAATTTTCTTTTCCATTCTTCTTTATATTATTCTTGTAAGCAACTTGGATGCATGAGCTGTTAAGCTGATTGTGCGATAATTCTCGCACTTGTCAGCTCTAGCCGTCTTCGGAACTGTGCGGATCATGCTTTTCCGAAAGTCAGATGGTATGTTGCGAGACTCATACATGCCACAAACCAATGTGAATAGTCGTTTTGTTGCCACTTCCCTCTGTCATTTTAGCAATTCTGATGGAATGTTATCTATCCCTTCTGAATTATTTGATCTTAAGGATACAGGGTATTTTTGCGGCTCAATATTATGTACAAATCAACACCTGCTTCTTTCAGGCACTGTTTATAAAGTATATGTTTCACAGATTTTTTGTTAATATCAGGTAATGCAGCTCATTTTCTAAACAAATTAGAAGTATTTTGAATATTTTTGAACGTGCTAAGGATTATTTAAAAATTTACAAAGAAATAGATGAAATTTTTTTCAAAGCGCTTTCTCAAATTGAGGTACAATTCAATCCAATATTATACATTAGTAGGAGACCACATTTTTACCAGATATTCATGACACCATGACTGAGGTACTAGACCTTTTTAATTCTACGTATTTTCTATATTACAATGATAAAACAATATCACATCTTACATTTTAATTTTTATAACTTTTTCCTAATACAAATGTTATTCTTTCTATGATTTAGTTGATGTTGCAGTGAAGCTTAGCCTACCATATAATTATGGACTGTTGCAAGTCACATAAAAATGCTTCATACAGCTTAGGAAATATTTGTACCTGAATTCTGAAAAACACAACTTCCGGGAAGTTGCAAGTAAAGATATGAGTCCAATTAAACTGTGCCTCACAACATTCCTGAAGCATAGTCTTCATCCTGCAGCATATCTTCATCTTCAAACTTCCTCTTGGCATTCATTTTAGCACTTCTTGCTTATTTGGGAACTTGAAGAGCGAATCTTTAGGCTTCATGCACCCGTTGTCCGTCACATGCAAGCAATTGATCTTCCACATTAGAGCCACATTTTATGGCTAAATTTCTCAGGACTTCCCACCTTCCTATCACTCCATCACTGAAATATATCATTGTATCAAGTACACCAACGGTTAATGTATTTAGTTCTACAAAAACATTCCTGGGAAATCTTTCCCATATGGAATGGTTAAAACTTTCATTTGTATTCCGAGTGCCCCCACGAAGACCTTTACTAAGCAAAACAGGGTCACTCAGGTTTCTAAAAATTGGTTTTATTACATTCATAACAGGTTAAGGAAGGTAATGGTTATTATGGTATATTTGACCACTTTCTTTTGCTTTATGTTAACCATACCAAGAAACTGCTCCTTTAGGGCAAAGTCCGTGAAAAGGATGGTCATCCGTGGACAACTTATGAAAGTAGGTGGCGCACACAGCTTTTCTCATTGCTGTATCATCATTCAGAGGTACAGTTCGTCTAATGGCCAGTCCATAATAACTCTGAAGAAGGTCTATTTCAGTTTCTGTCAATGTGCCTCGGCCAGACAGAGATTTTCCATCAGATAGCAACTTTCCTTTCATTTCTCTTCGTAGTTTCCTCAATCTAGCACCAATCCTCTTTTGCACATTCTAGTTTTATTACCAATGTATCACCATAAACACTGAACTCATTAATGTTATTGAAAGCTTCAGATTACCCATCACCTAGGTACTTCGTATAGCTAACGTTATAAACGGGCACCTACCTACGAAATATTTTTAGATGTCCATCACACTCCATACCTCCACTGTAACCATCATAATTCTTAGAACACTAATGTTTAATATGTCCTTCAGTTTTACCATGGTAGGTGTGGTAGCATTTAGTAAGCATTCAACAACAACAACTCTTCCATTTTCCAGAGAAGCAGCACTTACAACACTATTCAAGGAACGATGTCCTTGACGTTGTCGTGTCCCATCAAGTGCAACGGCAATGTCCCTGGTTCCACTGATATTTACAATTTCTTCTACTGCATGTTTCATAGATGCTTTGGACACAACCGTCAAGGCACCTACAAGTATTTTTATGTACTGGCGGAACCTGCTGGGAGGAGGAGGAAGGCCCATCAAACCACAAAACGTTTGAGCAGGGTTTTTCCCTTTTCCTATTGCACGCATTGCATACACTAACTTCAAAGCCACACCATATGAATTACGCACAATGTTCGAGGTCATTTTCGAGGTAATTTATTGCAGGAGCTACACAGAACAACTAATTTTGACGCTAAACCCTTCCTGCTACTCTACACTACAAACAGCGTCATTGTTTACACAAAGATTTGAATGACCAGGAGGCGTGTCATGTGGGAGTTTCTTACCTGAGCTACTGATACATAGGTTAATTTCAGCTGTGTGGCTTACTTTGTTTGTGAAATGGTTACCACCGAATTTCCTTTTATTGAATTTCTTGATGCGTGGCATAGTTCGTATTTATTGCACACTAAAGATATGTACTTCCAAAAATTTATGTACCACTTGGGCAACAAACATGCAACAACACGTGAACAAACTGCTTGAGCGAAACAAATGTAAATACAAGCAAAAATAATAACTTACAGGCACCAGGAACCTGCGCTGTTACCAACATACGCAATGTATCATACGTATAATCGCAGGGAACAGAAACTTCACAGTTGTTTTCGAAATAATACTGGTTTCTGTAACAGAAATAAAGGAAGCATGGAGGCATACATGACCGTAACTCTAAAATTTGGTATATATAGGACATTTTTCATTTCAAATCCTATAAGCACATATCAATGTAATCCGGAAAGAATATAGAATTTAATAAAGTTATAAAAAAATTTCGATTTTTCCATCATTTATAAGTACCCTGTGTCCTTGAATTCTGATTCTAATACTGGATCCCCTGTCTCATCTAAATCGACTCCTGTTTCTTCTTCTATAACATCAGACAAATCTTCCCCCTCATGGAGGCTTTCAATGTATTCTTTCCACCTATCCGTTATCTCCTCTGCATTTAACAGTGGATTCCGGTTGCACTTTTAATGTTATTACCCTTGCTTTTAATGTCAGCGAAGGTTGTTTTGACTTTCCTGTAAGCTGAGTCTGTCCTCCTGACAATCATTTTTTTCGATGTCTTCACATTTTTCCTACAGCCGTTTCGTCTTACCTTTCCTGCGCTTCCTATTTATTTCATTCCTTAGCCACTTGTATTTCTGTATTCCTGAGTTTCTCGGAACATTTTTGTAATTCCTCCATTCATCGATCAATTGAAGTATTTCTTCTGTTCCTTCCAAACTTCTGTGATGACCCTTTTTAGAGATGTCCATGCCCTCTTCATCTGTACTGCCTACTGAGCTATTCCTTACTGCTGTGTCTATAGCCTAAGAGAACTTCAAACATATCTCGTCATTTCTTAGTGCTTTGGTATCCCACTTCTTTACTTATTGAGTCTTCCTGACTAATGTCTTAAACTTCAGCCTAGTTTTCATCACTGCTATATTGTGATATGGTAAAACTTAACACATTTTTCCGTCAGTGCAAAATTAATTTATTTCCAATCTATACGGGACGGTCATGAACACCTGCTTACACCAGGAGTTTTTGAGATGTAGTGTAGCTGTAGCAGCGTGTATCTAACCGAAAATGGAAGCAGAGCAAAGAATATTTAGAGCGTCAGTAGCCCATGCGGTTAAATGGACATGTGAAATCTGCAGCATCAGAACATCAGGAGAACTGCAGACAAAATGTAAATGTCAGCAACATGCGAGAAGTGACTGAAATATCTAGAAACGAAAGTAATTGCAATAGATTAATAGGCTTCCAGCTTCGTTGCCTCCCACCACAAGGAAATAAATACCTCCGAAGAATACATGAAACCACCTCTGCGGCATGGCAATGATATTTTGGTACGCATACCCCTTCTCTTTCTCTGCCTGTTACTGCTACCTATACACTGCCGATGGCCCACCAATAGTAACGATGTAAACGTTACCCATTAACAGCACTTCTACAGAAATAGAGCGGTAAAAATCAATTCAAAAAGTGACGCGGTTGGGAATGGCGTTCGAAACATCAATATGTGAGGAAGCAATCTGATACAGGACGTGACGCGACATAATGCTATAAATATACTGCTTCCAGTTTCTCTTTCATACACCTTACTACTGCAACACGACATCTCAGAAACTCCCGCTGTTCACAGATGTTCATGTGCAACCGAAATCGATTGGAAATAAATTAATTTTGTGTTGACTGAAAAATGTCTTCATAACACTTTTAATTAAGAATTTGTTTGTGGGCCCAGTACATCTATATCTACATCTACATTTACATTATTACTCTGCAATTCACATTTAAGTGCTTGGCAGAGGGTTCATCGAACAGCGCGCGGGAAAAACGAATACCTAAACCTTTCTGTTCCAGCTCTGATTTCTCTTGTTTTATTTTGATGATCTTTCCTACCTATGTAGGTTGGGCTCAACAAAATATTTGCGCATTCGGAAGAGAAAGTTGGTGACTGAAATTTCGTAAACAGATCTCGCCGCGACGAAAAACGTCTTTACTCTAATGACTTCCATTCCAACTCGCGTATCACACTCTCTCCCCTATTACGTGATATTACAAAACGAGCTGCCCTTTTTAGCACCCTTTCGATGTCCTCCGCCAATCCCACCTGGTAAAGATCCCATACCGCGCAGCAATATTCTAACTGTGGACGAATGAGTGTAGTGTGAGCTGTCTCTTTAGTGGACTTGTTGCATCTTCTAAGAGTGCTGCCAATGAAACGCAACCTTTGGTTCGCGTTCCCCACAATATTATCTATGTGGTCTTTCCAACCGAAATTGTTCGTAATTTTAACACCCAGGTACTTAGTTGAATTGACAGCCTTGAGAATTGTACTATTTATCGAGTAATCGAATTCCAACGGACTTCTTTTGGTACTCATGTGGATCACCTCACACTTTTCATTATTTAGCGTCAACTGCCACCTGCCACACCATACAGCAATCTTTTCTAAATCGCTTCGCAACTGATACTGGTCTTCGGAAGACTTTACTAGACGGTAAATTACAGCATCATCTGCGAACAACCTAAGATAACTGCTCAGATTGTCACCCAGGTCATTTATATAGATCAGGAACAGCAGAGGTCCCGGACGCTTCCCTGGGGAACACCTGACATCACTTAAATTTTACTCGATGATTTGCCGTCTATTACTACGAACTGCGACCTTCCTGACAGGAAATGACGAATCCAGTAGCACAACTGAGACGACACCCCATAGGCCCGCAGCTTGAGTAGAAGTCGCTTCTTAAGAACGGTGTCAAAAGCTTCCCGGAAATCTAGAAATACGGAATCAACTTGAGATCCCCTGTCGATAGCGGCCATTACTTCGTGCGAATAAAGAGCTTGCTGCGTTGCACAAGAACGATGTTTTCTGAAACCATGCAGATTACGTATCAGTAGATCGTTCCCTTCGAGGTGATTCATAATGTTTGAATGCAATATATGCTCCAAAACCCTACTGCAAACCGCCGTCAATGATATAGGTCTGTAGTTCGATGGATTACTCCTACTACCCTTCTTAAACACTGGTGCGACCTGCGCAATTTTCCAATCTGTAGGTACAGATCTATAGGTGAGCGAGCGGTTGTAAATGATTGCTAACTAGGGAGCTATTGTATCAGAGTAATCTGAAAGGAATTTAATCGGTATACAATCTGGACCTGAAGACTTGCCCGTATCAAGCGATTTGAGTTGCTTCGCAACCCCTAAGGTATCTACTTCTGAGAAACTCATGCTAGCAGCTGCTCGTGTTTCAAATTCTCGAGTATTCCATTCGTCTTCCCTGGTGAAGGAATTTTGGAAAACTGCTTTCAATAGCTCCGCTTTAGCGGCACAGTCGTCGGTAACAGTACCATCGGCACTGCGCAGCGAAGGTATTGACTGCGTCTTGCCGCTTGTGTACTTCACATACGACCAGAATTTCTTCGGATTTTGTACAAAATTTCGAGACAATGTTTCGCATTGAAGTCCGTGCCAAATTTCGCGCGTCTGTAAATTTTAGCCCATCTTCGGGATATCGCGTTCTTCTGAACTTCGCATGCGTTTTCCGTTGCCTCTGCAACAGCTTTCGGACCTGTTTTGTGTACCATGGTGGATCAGTTCTATCTCTTACCAATTTATGAGGTATGAATCTCTCAATTGCTGTTGCTACTGTATCTTTGAACTTGAGCCACATCTCGTCTACATTTGCGTAGTCAGTTCGGAAGGAATGGAGATTATCTCTTAGGAAGGCTTCTAGTGACACTTTATCCGTTTTTTTAAATAAAATTATTTTGCGTTTGTTTCTGGTGGATTTGGAAGAAACGGTATTGAGCCTACCTACAGCGACCTTGTGATCACGAATCCCTGTATCAGTCTGATGCTCTCTATTAGCTCTGAATTGTTTGTGGCTAAGAGGTCAAGTGTGTTTTCGCAACCATTTACAATTCGCGTGGGTTCGTGGACTAACAGCTCGAAATAATTTTCGGAGAAAGGATTTAGGACAATCTCGGAAGATGTTTTCTGCCTACCACCAGTTTTGAACAAGTATTTTTGCCAACATATTGAGGGAAGGTTGAAGTCCGCACCAAGTATAACCGTATGAGTGGGGTATTTATTTGTTACGAGACTCAAATTTTCTCTGAATTGTTCAGCAACTGTATCATTGGAGTCTGGGGGTCGGTAGAAGGAGCCAATTATTAAATTAGTTCGGCTGTTAAGTATAACCTCCACTCATACCAGTTCGCACGGAGTATCTACTTCGATTTAACTACAAGATAAACCACTACTGACAGACACAAACACTCCACCACCAATTCTGCCTAATCTATCTTTCCTGAACACCGTCTGAGACTTCGTAAAAATTTCTGCATGACTTATTTCAGGCTTTATCCAGCTTTCTGTACGTATAACGATTTCAGCTTCTGTGCTTTCTATTAGCACTTGAAGCTCAGGGACTTTCCCAGAACAACTACAACAATTTACAGCTACAATTCCGACTGTTCCTTGATCCAAGCACGTCCTGTATTTGCCATGCACCCTTTGAGATTGCAGCCGACCCCGTACTTTCCCGAGGCCTTCTAACCTAAAAAACCGCCCAGTTCACGCCACACAGCCTCCGCTACCCGTGTAGCCGCCAGCTGAGTGTAGTGAACTCCTGACCTATTCAGCGGAACCCGAAACCCCATCTCCCTATGACACAAGTCAAGGAATCGGCAGCCAACACGGTCGCAAAACCGTCTGAGCCTCTGATTCAGACCCTCCACCCGGCTCTGCACCGAAGGTCCGCAGTCGGTTCTGTCAACGATGCTGCAGATGGTAAGCTCTGCCTTCATCTTGTAAGCACGACCGGCAGCCTTCACCAAACCAGATAGTCGCTGGAATCCAGAGAGAATATCCTCAGATCCAAAGCGACACATGTCATTAGTGGCGACATGTGCCATCACCTGGAGCTGGCTGCACCCTGTGCTCTTCATGTCATCCGGAAGGACCCTTTCCACATCAGAAATGACTCCACCCGGAATGCACACGGAGTGCGCACTGGATTTCTTCCCCTCATTAGCCGCCATTCCCTAAGGGGCCCCATAATGCGCCTAACATTGGAGCTCCCAACTACCAATAAGCCCACCCTCTGCAATTGCCTGGGCCTTGAAGGCTGAGAATCATCTTCTGAAGCAGGGCAGGCAGCTGCATCTGGCTCAACCAGAGACAGTAACCTGTTTGTCAGACGCACCGGGGAGGTTTTCTGATCAGCCTCCAGGGACGTCTTTCGCTGCATGCCACGCCTTGGAACGATCTCCAAATCAACCACAGGCGAGGGCTCAGCCCCACTGCAGGCAGCAACCGGAGCAACCACAGCGGCAGACCGATCTGGGGACAGACGGGACGAGGTTGACATCCTCGTGACACCGAAGTCTGGCTCCCCGCAGTGGTGCCCATTGGCAACAGCCTCAAGCTGCGTGACTGAAGTCAGCGCCGCCTGCAGCTGTGAGCGAAGAGACGCCAGCTCAGCCCTCATCCGAACACAGCAATCACAGTCCCTGTCGAACAACAGTTACTGAAACATGAGTCTGTGCCTAGATAATGCAAGGGAAACACACAAAGTATGTACGAACTAACCTGTACAAATGCCTAACAACTGCACTACAATCCGCCTGAATTTACGATTACAGTAACTAAAACTCAAAATTACACCTCTTATACGAAACACACACGCAATTTAAGTAAGAATCTACGAAGTAAACACAGAAAAGAAGCTATATACGTATTTTTCTGCGCTGTGGATGTGCATCAACTGGGAGCTCAGGCCAGGAATGTCCACATGAACAGCATTCTACGGACATATCCTATGAACACCACACTTTTTAGTCAGTATAGAATAAAATACTCTTTACAATATAAAACGAGCGTGTCTGATCACCATACTGCGGGAGACGGCAGAAGAAGATGGTTCCAACACAAACTTCGATTCGTGAAATAGGATCCTGAAGAGTAACGTGGTGTGACCAAACAACCTCACGAATCTTGCCTTTCATGGCCACGGTCAAAAAAGGTTGAGGATTTAACCGTTCACAACGTTCAACCAACTTTAAACATTAGAGCTCCACTGAAGAGGGTCGTAGGAAAGTGGTTGGAACGTTGAGCTGTGGACGTTACAGAAGAGAAAAGTAAGCTGGTCCGACCACACAGAGGGTTTAACATTCCCTGTCTGGTAATTTCATTCCCTTACTAGTTTTACATCGCATCTAATACGCGAAACAGTGTAGAAACTGTTGAGTCATTAGGAGCTTTCCTGCACTCAGAACTGAATTTTCCTGTAAAAGCTGCATCACAGCAATCACATATCTACAAATTTGTGCACTTTCGTCCAAGTTAGACGTCGTTGCTAGCCGTACATAAGCATAATAAATGAGCGCTCGTCTTGTCTCTGCGTTTAATGTACAGTAAAAATAGTGTTTCAATAATTGCCGTAATGTAGCAGTTAGTTCCTTTTCCATAAAAGAATGACATTTTGTAACTCCATTCAGATGCAATCACTGTGATGGTACAGATGTAACTTCCGCATATTAACTGCGTTTTAAGTTGCATACCTTATTATTTTCTGTCTGATCGTTAGTCTTATAGTGTACTATCAAATCAATAGTCTCTACCACAAAGGATATTCTCAAGTAAACTTACTCACTTCTGACATCGTCATCGTGGGGGCGGTCAGTAGTATTACGGACTTTCCTACATACGTTACTGAATGGAATATGAAAAATGTACCGTCTGCGAATCATTTTCTGGTTGTCTGGGGGTGTAGGTTTACTTGTATTCTATATACAAACAGCACTATGTAATGCTGAATTGACCAGTAGACGTCGGGACAGACGGGTCCACCAGTGTAAATGGCGGGGAGTACTGCGTTGTCAATAGAGCAGCAGAAACAGTGGAATGGGTTGGTGAGGAGAGCTCAGTGACTACAAATGGGAACTAAACACTAGGCATCATCTGAGTGGAAAATACACCACGGACATTTCAACCCTGATACAGCTTCCCAACTGACTGTTGGTAATGTGATTGACAAGTGGAAATGCAAAGGAACATCTGCACACTCTGCAGACCTCAGACGAGAATCGAGGAGCATTGCAGAGGTTGGTTGTAAAAAAATATCTCAAACAAGCGGCAACCAGATAGTATAATGACTGTTCCTAGGGGTTAAGAGTAATGGGTTCCAGCAGCCCATCTGCTCTTCATAAGCCACACAATTCAGTGGTCAGTGACAAGCGACGCATCAGGTGGTCTGAAGAGTGTCGCCACTGGACAGTGGATAACTGGAAATGAGTATTTCGGAGTCACGTATCACGCTATACACTGAGGTAACCCGATGAAGGGCTGGGGATTGGCCAGTGCTTGTAGAAAGTTACGTGCCATCATGTGTAGTGCCAAAACTGTAGTATGGAACAGGTGGTGTTACGTAATGGCGTTAGGGTATGGTACATGTATAATGCTTAAGGTGGGACGTTGATGAAATTGACCAAAAATATCAATTTTCGATTTATTTTTTATTTGGTAGTACAACTCTTGGACAATAAGTTCCCAAAGTTTCAATCTTGAAATCGCATCCGAAGTGCCTGAAAAGTAATTAAAAGTGTGACGCGGCCTCCCTTCCACGCCCACGTTTTGAACAACGATTCTGTGTATTACTTTCAATCAAACGCGTGCGGGATACATCTAGAAGGCCGTGATACATAGTCTTTGACACTGTTCCTTATCTTATAAACTGATATGGAAACGATGCCCTAAAAATACATTTGCATCTCCTACAGTTGTCAGAATTGCAACTTATGATGCAGTTATTGTATTTAATGATGGGAACGTCGGGATAATGAAGGTATTACAAAGAATGGGCTTCATGATACGAAATTTTACTCAAGACATCCTGAGAAAAACAGATTTACAGCGCGTCTCTGCAACTGAAAAGTCAGTTGAAGACCTGGTAAACGAAAGAAGTCAGACAACAAGAAACCAGAAGACAGGCATTGAAGGGAAACACGACCCAGAGTACATATGTGGTAACTTCTGAAGAAGTGACATAAGGAAAAAAGTTAGGTTGGACTTTAAATAACATTTCCTGAAAAGTTTGGTTTTTGAAGTTTATGTACCTTTTCCTCAGATTCTATGAATTGCAGAATTATGAAAGTTTGTACACATACTTCTGTGAACCTAATAAACGTTGCCTCAAAAACATGTTTTGAAATTCTGATTGCAAACTGAGATATGAGGCCAAGTGCTTGGATTTCTGCATGAGTGTATAATTGTACTTGTGGAATTATACTTAAAAAAATATGAAAATTTTCCTATTTGACCTATTCCAAAAACCTCATGAGAGAAGCTTACGACATACAAAAAGATGGTCTCCCCTTAAGAAAGATATAAAACACATTTTACTGGATACGGTAGACGAACAGTTCGAAGATGATGTGTGTATCACCATGTCAATGAACCTTGCCATGGAGCAGCATCTATAAAGCAATGGTATGATGACAAAAATCTTTCTGAAATAGAGTGGCCTGCCCAGAGTTCATACTTGAATCCAATGAAGTACCTTTTGGAAGAGTTATAACATCGATTTTCCTTCTGACAGGCTTCGGCCTTTGAGAAAGAATGGGCTGCCATTCCTGGACAGACATTCATACTCTTCGTTGAAAGTGTCCCCAGCAGCGTTCAACGCGTATTAAAAGCGAAGGATGGACGCATCCCATATCCACGTCGACTAATAGGTGTCTGGGTACTTTTGACGAGATAGTGTAAAATTACTGCAGCTAAACAGTTTTCGGTCACACATAATAATAACAATTATGTCATTATTCCACACAGTAAACTGTTAACAATCAAGTGCTTTGGAAGACGAAATGTCCGCAAAATTTTAGAGGCAACGGCGAACTCGCTTGCCGTTTTCTTCAACGATACACGTTTTTTTTTTTTTTTTTTTGGTCATCAGTCTACTGACTGGTTTGATACGCCCCGCCACGAATTCCTTTCCTGTGTGACCTCTTCATCTCAGAGTAGCAATTGCAACCTACGTTCTCAATTATTTGCTTGACGTATTCCAATCTCTGTCTTCCTCTACAGTTTTTGCCCTCTACAGCTCCCTCTAGTGCCATGGAAGTCATTCCCTCATGTCTTAGCAGATGTCCTATCATCCTGTCCCTTCTCCATATCAGTGTTTTCCACATATTTCTTTCCTCTCCGATTCTGCATAGGACCTCCTCATTCCTTACCTTATCAGTCCACCTAATTTTCAACATTCGTCTATAGCACCACATCTCAAATGCTTCGATTCTCTTCTTTTCCGGTTTTCCCACAGTCCATGTTTCACTACCATACAATGCTGTACTCCCGACGTACATCCTCAGAAATTTCTTCCTCAAATTAAGGCCGGTATTTGATATTAGTTGGCTTCTCTTGGCCAGAAATGCCTTTTTTGCCATAGCGAGTCTGCTTTTGATGTCCTCCTTGCTCCGTCCGTCATTCGTTATTTCACTGCCTAGGTAGCAGAATTCCTTAGCTTCTTTGACTTCGTGACCATCAATCTCGCTGTTCTCATTTCTACTTCTTCTCATTACCTTCGTATTTCTCCGATTTACTCTCAAACCGCACTGTGCACTCATTGGACGGTTCATTCCGTTCAGCAGATCATTTAATTCTTCTTCACTTTCACTCAGGATAGCAATGTCATCAGCGAATCATATCATTGATATCCTTTCACCTTGTATTTTAATTCCACTCCTGAACCTTTCTTTTATTTCCATCATTGCTTCCTCGATGTACAGATTGAAGAGTAGGGGCGAAAGACTACAGTCTTGTCTTACACCCTTCTTAATACGAGCACTTCGTTCTTGATCGTCCAGTCTTATTATTCCCTCTTGGTTGTTGTAAATATTGTATATGACCCGTCTCTCCTTATAGGTTACCCCTACTTTTTTCAGAATCTCGAACAGCTTGCACCATTTTATATTGTCGAACGCTTTTTCCAGGTCGACAAATCCTATGAAAGTGTCTTGATTTTTCTTTAGCCTTGCTTCCATTATTAGCCGTAACGTCAGAATTGCCTCTCTCGTCCCTTTACTTTTCCTAAAGCCAAACTGATCGTCACCTAGCGCATTCTCAATTTTCTTTTCCATTCTTCTGTATATTATTCTTGTAAGCAGCTTCGATGGATGAGCTGTTAAGCTGATTGTACGATAATTCTCGCACTTGTCAGCTGTTGCCGTCTTCAGAATTGTGTGGATGATGCTTTTCCGAAAGTCAGATGGTATATCGCCAGACTCATATATTCTACACACCAACGTAAATAGTCGTTTTGTTGCCACTTCCCCCAATGATTTTAGAAATTCTGATGTAATGTTATCTATCCCTTCAGCCTTATTTCAGCGTAAGTCCTCCAAAGCTCTTTTAAATTCCGATTCTAATACTGGATCTCCTATCTCTTCTAAGTCGACTCCTGCTTCTTCTTCTATCACATCAGACAAATCTTGACCCTCATAGAGGCTTTCAATGTATTCTTTCCACCTATCTGCTCTCTCCTCTGCATTTAACAGTGGAATTCCCGTTGCACTCTTAATGTTATCACCGTTGCTTTTAATGTCACCAAAGGTTGTTTTGACTTTCCTGTATGCTGAGTCTGTCCTCCCGACAATCATACCTATTTCGATGTCTTCACATTTTTCCTGCAGCCATTTCGTCTTAGCTTCCCTGCACTTCCTATTTATTTCATTCCTCAGCGACTCGTATTTCTGTTTTCCTGATTTTCCTGGAACCTGTTTGTGCTTTCCCCTTTCATCAATCAACTGAAGTATGTCTTCTGTTACCCATGGTTTCTTCGCAGCTACCTTCTTTGTACCTATGTTTTCCTTCCCAACTTCTTTGATGGCCCTTTTTAGAGATTTCCATTCCTCTTCAACTGTACTGCCTACTGCGCTATTCCTTATTGCTGTATCTGTAGCGTTAGAGAACTTCAAACTTATCTCGTCATTCCTTAGTACTTCCGTATCCCACTTCTTTGCGTATTGATTCTTCCTGAGTAATGGCTTAAACTTCAGCCTACTCTTCATCACCATTATATTGTGATCTGAGTCTATATCTGCTCCTGGGTACGCCTTACAGTCCAGTATCTGATTCCGGAATCTCTGTCTGACCATGATGTAATCTAATTGAAATCTTCGCGTATCTCCCGGCCTTTTCCAAGTATACCTCCTCCTCTTGTGATTCTTGAACAAGGTATTCGCTATTACTAGCTGAAACTTGTTGCAGAATCAATTAGTCTTTCTCCTCTTTCATTCCTTGTCCCAAGCCCATATTCTCCTGTAACCTTTTCTTCTACTCCTTCCCCTACAACTGCATTGGTTCAAATGGTTCAAATGGTTCTGAGCACTATGGGACTTAACATCTCAGGTCATCAGTCCCCTAGAACTTAGAACTAATTGAACCTAACTAACCTAAGGACATCACACACATCCATGCCCGAGGCAGGATTCGAACCTGCGACCGTAGCAGTTGCGCAGTTCCGGACTGAGCGCCTAGAACCGCGAGATCACCGCGGCCGGCTACAACTGCATTCCAGTCGCCCATGACTATTAGATTTTCGTCCCCCTTTACATACTGCATTACCCTTTCAATATCCTCATTCACTTTCTCTATCTGTTCATCTTCAGCTTGCGACGTCGGCATGTATACCTGAACTATCGTTGTCGGTGTTGGTCTGCTGTTGATTCTGATTAGAACATCCCGGTCAGTGAACTGTTCACAGTAACACACCCTCTGCTCTACCTTCCTGTTCATAACGAATCGTACACCTGTTATACCATTTTCGGCTGCTGTTGATATTACCCGATACTCATCTGCCCAGAAATCCTTGTCTTCCTTCCACTTCACTTCACTGACCCCTACTATATCTAGATTGAGCCTTTGCAGTTCCCTTTTCAGATTTTGTAGTTTCCCTACCACGTTCAAGCTTCTGACATTCCACGCCCCGACTCGTAGAACGTTATCCTTTCGTTGATTATTCAATCTTTTTCTCATGGTAACCTCCCCCTTGGCAGTCCCCTCCCGGAGATCCGAATGGGGGACTATTCCGGAATCTTTTGCCAATGGAGAGATCATCATGACACTTCTTCAATTACGGACCACATGTCCTGTGGATACACGTTACGTGTCTTTAATGCAGTGGTTTCCATTGCCTTCTGCATCTTCATGTCGTTGATCATTGCTGATTCTCCCGCTTTTAGGGGCAATATCCCACCCCTAGGACAAGAGAGTGCCCTGAACCTCTATCCGCTCCTCCGCTCTCTTTGACAAGGCCGTTGGCAGAATGAGGCTGACTTCTTATGCCGGAAGTCTTCGGCCGCCAATGCTGATTATTTATCAAAATTTAGGCAGTGGCGGGGATTTTTTTTTTTTTTTACGTTCTTGTTATATCCACGTGCTATAACAGGCGTCTGCTCTTCATTGAGGAGCTGCAACCGGACTGAGTTGCACCTACTCTTCAGCATGGTCAAAACGGCAGGGCTCGTCCGGGATTTGAACCCGGGACCTCCTGCACCCAAAGCAGGAATCATACCCCCTTTTTTTTCTTCCATCTTTTTTTATTTATTTTTTCCCTTTTTTGTTTTTTGTGTGTTTTTTCTTTTTTTTTCTTTTTTGTAAACATTTTCTTTTCTTTTGAAAACCCGTTAATAAAATGGAACTAAAAAAAAGTGCCACCGCCACTTTTCATCCTATAACAAAAAATCTAGGCCACTTCAGGCGTTGGCTCCTGACTAAACCTACCCCTGAGAGCTGCCTATATACCAGGGGAAATATGGGAAATCAAGGTTAGGGCTATCCTTACAAACAAAACAAAATCTTCCTTTTCCTGAATTTTTTTTTTTTTTTTGGTAAGTGATCAGAGGCCTTCTGCGCCCCGCTGGTAATATGTTGACTCACGTCTTCTCGAAATTGATGTGTGTCCGTTCAATTGTTCAGAAATGTTCATTGGTTCAAACAGGAAACCTTCTTCTCTCTTGGCTTACCACATTCCAGCTGCGAGGCGGCTCGTGGAAAGCACTCCCAAGGAAGTTCGAGAAAAATTGTCTGTATTTTGGGTAACGGACAACGACATAATGACGGTCATTGAGGTATGTCCAAAAATCGAGTACAGAGTCTACAGTTTGTCCAAATATGTAGTGAATGGCATGTCCGCGAATCCAATTCACAGCATTGGTCCTTGTCCGAGGAAAATAGTCACGCTCCGGAAATACTAATGAAAGGGGAGTAATCCGATCCGGAATGTCCCGCGTTAGAAAAGCCGCAATACGTCGAACCAAGTGCCAAACCTCCGCCGCCGGTCCGCAAACAAACCGATGTTCATCATTGTCTGGCACTCCACACATGGAGCATAGAGGTGATTTGGCGACGTGGATACGATGAAGGCGAAATTGGTTGATTTGCTTACCATTGACAGTTAGGTACCAGACAGATTGTACATGCGTGTCAAGGTAACAGGCGAACACCATGCGCCATACATGACGCCAGTCAACCTGGGGGAACTTTTGTTCAATCGGGTTAGGTGGACGACCTAATTGGAGGACATTGTATACTGCCTTTGTCTTGAGTAAACGCTGTCTTGGTAAGGTGAGGCGTAGATAACTGAGTTCCAGAAAGAAGTACCGTATATAATGGAACTGGGCCGGAACGTCCGAGATCATCACTGGGGCTGACAGTGAGACCGGCGAGTATGCCGACAGGAGGAGACCAGTGAGGCTCGTTGGGCAACGGGTCCATACCGTCATCTGGGAGCTGACAAATAGGGCGCGAGCTCTATCCGGCACGTGAAACAGACCTATCCCTCCTCGTTCACGGGGAAGAGTAAGGGTTGCATAGTTAACCTTGAACAACATCCCAGAGCTGACGAAAGATGCCATCGCTGCCAACATGCGACGTGCCACAGTAAGCGGGAAAGGTAGAACTTGTGCCACATGGGGAATACGCGATGTGATATATGTATTGACATATCGAGCTCGTTGGAGAATATCTAGGTATCGAAGGCGATGGTCCATAAGACCTGCTCTGATCATTAAAAGGAGGCGTCGGCAGTTGATGGTGGCTGAACGCCGGAGATCAGATGAAAAATCTATTCCCAAACAGCGAATGGTACAACGGTGGTGAGAGGTGTAACGCACTCCACGGGAAGTCCCGTGCCAATGAACGTAACTTGTGACTTACGTACGTTTAAAGAGCTACCCGATGCCTCACCGTAAGTCGCTACCCACGTCAAAACAGCTCGAACCTCGTCGGCATTACGTAAACAGATGACTACATCGTCAGCATAGGCCGTGCAACAGAATCGGTAGCGATCTATGGACAACCTTACCAAACGTTGTCTTAGTCCACATAGCAAGGATTCCAAGGAAAAGGCGTACAAAATTGCTGATAGAGGGCAACCTTGACGTACGGATCGACCTATTATTATCGGTGGAGTGAGTCTGCCATTGTACATAATCCTGGATGAGGCACCCCGCAGAAGGCGCATCACTACCGTGATAACGGCGACTGGGAAACCCATATGGTGGAGAACGGCCGTAAGGAACGAATGGTCAACCCTATCAAAAGCTTGACTAAAGTCCAAAGACGCAAGTGCCCCAGAGTGGCAGGGTAACGGCGATCATATCCCTGTAGCGGCATAAAGCCGTGCGAATATTATTATTTCCTCCAAAAGATGCTTGGTCTGGCGACACAACGTATCGGGCAACGTTTTTAAGTCGTGCTGCCAAAAGGCGAGTGAAGATTTTCATATCACTGTTAAGGAGGGTGAGGGGCCGATAATCACTGATATTGTTGCCACCGTGCGGTTTATGTACAGGAATAATAATTCCTTCCACGAAAGCGTCCGGCACAGGTACTTCCGGAGACATCAGTTCCCGACAGATGGAGGTGAAGGTGGACTCTAACAAATCACGGAAGCTGCAATAAAATTCGAGGGGAAGACTGTCGGGTCCTGGGGAGCGATTGATGGTTCCTGCCCGGATCGCATCGCGGACTTTCTCATCAGTCACTTCTGACATCAAGTCAATCGCCGCATCTCCTGGGATACCACCGAAGTTGAGCTGTGAGACTTCCTCGATCAACTCTGGGGAATGTGGAATTGCGGCGTAGAGCTGCCGGTGGTGGGCGTGAAGCACATTCCCTATTGCAGATTGGGTTACGTAGCGACGCCCTTCTTGATCCGTTAGGACGTGAATCAATTTTCGGCGTCGATTTTGTCGTTCTTGGATGATATGGTACATCGACGGATGATCATGAGGCATGCGATCAGCAGTACGAGATCGTACTATCGCTCCTTCCAAATGCCGTCGCATGAGATTGGAGATTTGGGCCTTAGCTTGGTTCATCCTTGTATGGCACTCAGGGGAGGCTGGCATCGTGGAGCATTCTCGTAGGATCCTGTAGTAAAAGTCCATAGTGCTCTTCCTCCAAGCGACAACATCTTTGCCATACCGGATTAAAGTTTTTCGAAGAGCAGGTTTTGCACACTGGATCCACCAGGATATGGTAGATGGATACGTGGGTCGGCGTCTATTACATGTGATCCAAGTGTCTTCTATTAGAAGTCGAAAGTCAGGTGAATTAAGAAGTGCCGTGTTCAGTTTCCATAAACCACGTCCGTGCCATACTGCCTGTCTTGTGAGAACAACATCACAGAAGTAAGCCTCATGGTCTGAGAAAGCAACAGGCCAGATTTCAGCCTGTCGAGTGTGTTGAATTAGGGATCGTGAGATGTAGATGCGATCCAGTCGGCTAGAGGAGTGCTCAGTGTAGTACGTAAAGCCCAAAAGATCACCGTGAACATGTCTCCACGTGTCGACAAATTGTAGCCGCGTGACGACTGTTTCCAGAGCTGCGCATGGTGAGTGACGCGGAAATTGATCCTGAGGTCGCTGGGTGCAGTTGAAGTCTCCACCCATGACCCAGTCATCGTGTGGTCCCATAAAAAGGGGTGTAACTTCATTCACGAAGATGGCATTGCGTTCACGACGGTAGCTGGAGCCCGACGGCGCATAAATGTTGACGATGCGTACACCAAAGAGAGTAAGGGCCATACCTCTGCCGCTGGGGAGGTATAGGACATCTTCGGCAGGAAGACCTTCGCGTAAGATGATGGCAACACCACTACCGGTGTCCGAAGCGGGAGAAAGATGCACCGTTAAGCCATGTGGTGGTGAAAAATGGGCGACATGCACTTCCTGAAAAAGCGCAATTTCTATGTCCGCATCACAAATCATATCGCGGAGCAGCGCCAGTTTGTGGGGCGCACGAATGGTCGCGAGGTTAATCGTTGCGACACGATAATGCTGGTGTTGGAGTCCCACAGGCACAGGTGGGGCTTCTTCTTCAGGAGCGAGAGGTCGTCGATCTTGCCGGTCCGCTGAAGAGGTTGCTATTGTGGAGAGTTTGCGGGCGCGGGCGCAACCGATGGGGGTGCCCCATCATCAGCAGCGTCCACCTCAGTCCCTTCGATCTCCACGTCGTCCGCCCAGGAGACTGATACTGCAGTAGGGCATCGGCTGTGCACATCATCCACGTGGAGAGGAGACGTAGTTTTCGTCTCATTGGATAGGCTCTCTTCAACGTCGACCCGTGGGGGCGAGAGCACCAGTAAGGAGGGGTGTTCGTTGCCAGTGGTCACCTGTGGCGGGTCTTTCGCATCAGACTTTTGGTCATCAAAGAGCGGTTTGTCGTCCATCTTCGGGTCTGCATCCCTGGTATCCATCCGTAGAATGGATTCATCAGGGGGTGTACGGCTACGTTTCTTTCTCTTTCGTGTCGACCCTTGTTTTCGAACAGGTCGTTCAGAGTCCGATTGCGGGTGGCTTTCGTCTGACTCCGGACCAGTCTGAAGGAAAGCAGAAGTAGGTACCACTCCCGGATCAACATCCATCTCAGTAGCATTTTCAGTCACAGTGCTGCGATGATTCGGCAGGTCAGGGTCTGGCGTCTGGGGCACCTCAGAAGGAATCTTAGGAGCGGTTGCATCTACCTCATGAGACGTCGTCAACGGAGCAGGAAGACTCTGTGTAGACGTGCTACCTTCCTGGACAACCTTGGCGTATGTGACAGGGATCTGAGTCATCACTGCTGGGGACGCTTCCTCGCCGACCGGCGTCTGGGTCAGGCGGCGTCGCATGCAGGCGGATCTGACGTGGCCTTCTTGTCCACAACCCGTACATGTTCGGGATTGGCCGTCGTACATGACAATGGCTCGCACCCCGCCTATGGTCAGGTATGATGGTATATGTTTTGTCAGTTCAAGTTTGGCCTGACGCACACCATTAAGGACATGGTAGGTCGTGAAGGTTTGCCATTTTTCCTCTACATAACCGATGACGTTACCGTATGGTTGTAACGCAGAGACAACTTCGTCCTTCGGCACTTCAAAAGGTAGTTCAAACACCCTAATCGTGCGTTGACCGTACTCTGTGAGTTCAAGTGTTACAGTTCCGACGTGACCATCAGAGTATTTGAACTTAAGTCCATTGGCATGGCGGCGAATAACATCTTCACACACCTCGGTGTTTGTCATTTTAATATGAAAGACACTACTCGTGATCGAAAAATGGATTCCGATAATGTGGTTAGGATCTAAACGAACTTCTTCACGTATGAACGTTTCAACTTCATGTGCACGAGGTCGCGCATGTTCAGCTGGGAAGGAAACTTTAAGGGTCGCACGGCGGTAAGCGCTCGACATGTTGTTCACGGTGGACGGACACAAGCCTGAAAGCTACGACGCGGAAGTAAACAACGCCTGCAGCGGAGCACTGGCCGGCGCGCGGGGCCGTCCGCACGCTGCCACGGCTGAGAGCCGACTTTGGGATCGAACCCGGGACCGAAGACGTTTTGATTATGAATGAAAGACGCTACCTCTAGACCACGGATTCACTTATTTCTATGAAAACGTGGGAAAAAAATTTCTTAACTTTGGCTACCACTGGGTTCGGGACGGGGGGACATTTGCCCTCTTACTCATGTAATATACAATTTTACACTATAACTGAATTACATAAACACGAATAGGAATCATCTTTTGCATCCGCAACCAAAAACATAGATAGCAGGCAAGGTGAATAATCAATCATAAACAATCGTTGTTGTTTAACCATATCTCAAAAGGCTAGTAACACTACAAACTTCCATTCCAAAGTTACACAGCCACATAATACCACAACTTCATTCAAAAAAATAAAAAAAGATATTAAAGCTTAATAAAATTGAACTGCTCACATAAAGGTCCAAAGTGAAACATGCTTGTACTAAAAATGCAAAGTGGGCCAACCAAAGTCGCAATACTGGCACACAGGAAAAATAACAAATTGCACATTAATAAAAGATACACAAATGATTAACGTAAGTGTTGAATAAGAATGGCTAGTAATAGCCAGTAATATAACTTACAGAAACGCTAATATTAAGAAAGTGGCCTCACTTATCTTTAGAGAACAGCATTAACGCCCCCAGCAGTATTTGGAAGCAATAATGCTACGGACGACAGGCGGTATATATTTATATACAGTCCGACTGGGCTCACAATGCGCGGTCCTGACAAGAATCCATAATCGCACCGACGGCAGGAAACGAGCAGACTTAACAAATGGCCTGCGGCCAAAGAGATTGCAAAGAAAACAAGGTCAAATCACATCCACACTGGAATATGTAATAAACATGCCCCCAAATTCTTATGGAGCAACACTCTAACATTACCCGTCTCCCAGTAAATTAGAAGGAAACATCACTTGCAGTTGCCTTAAGGCACTTTTCAACATTAAATAGACATACCATATCCTACCAGGACAAACGATTAAACCATTAACTCTATGAATGCCGGGTGCATACAGTCCCCAAGCAGTCAATATATCCTAAAACAAGTTCAAACTTGCATAAAAACCACTTAAAACACACACTTCACAAATAATGAGCAACGAAATGAGGAACATCGGCCTCCTTAAAATAGCCACTGTTGAACCAAGTTCAGAACCATCTCCGGCAGCTACCCATGCCACAATAAGTTTCAAAAATCTTCTTAGTTAAACACAGAATAGCTCAGAGCTTACAAATTACGAGCTGGGAAGCTGTTCAGCGTGAAACTACGAACCCACCACAATTTTGCACGTGAAGGCAGCCAATGATCGGCACCGTACATCTGCCGCACAGAAGACAAGAACGGCGAGCACGGTGAGGCACATGCGCAACGGTTAGGGACGCCGGCTGTTTACAACACAAGTTGGCCTGATGAACGCCGACTGGAGACTCAACGTCACATGTTCCCCGGAAAATCCGCCGGGGGGGGGGGGGGAGGGGACCTTAACCCTCTGTTCTGATCTTTGGTCGTCGTTTGTGACTCGAGGGTGAGGTGGCGCCCTCTGGCGGAGAGAATAGGAATTCCTGGACGGAGATGAGGGCAGAACGAGCCTAGCAAGTATGTCGTGACGTTGCCGTCGATTTGGCTGACGTCAGCAGTAATTGCTGTGTGCTGCGGACTTATCCAGGGAACATAGGCGCTTGGTGGCCGATGACGGCTGCTCCTATGTGGATCTGGTTCACTTATCTGACGACTGAAATATTTATGCTGTCAGATATGGACTGCTGGAATTGTTTTAAGGTGATTCTCCTGTGTTTATACCTTTTTGTTTGAACATATCATATGGCCTCTATGTCTGCATGCATGTTTACCTTTAAGTCGTTTTAAGTGCAGTTTCCTGTTTGCCCCCGAATTATGAATTCATAACCTTAGCTACTGTATGAGTCGGTGTTGCGATCTGTTAAGTAGTGTGTGGTGCTCGGTAGTAATTCGAGTTATCTGCTCCATGGTCTGAGTCGTTTCGTTGACAGTTACCTTCAAAATCGGTAATCATTGTGGGTATTTGTTGTTTTGCCATCTCTCAGTAGTGGCATTTAGTTTGTCCCAGGCAGTACTGTGTACTGTCGAGCAGAGATCATATTCGACGGCTTTGTTATTTCTTCAGATATTTTCTGGTGAGTTAGGGCTGTTGCCTTAGTGCCGGATAAACAATACCTGTAAGGCAGATTTATAACCACATATTTGATGAGCTAGCATTTTGGCAATTTTGATGTGGTTTCGACCGGGGTGTTTTAAGGTTTCAATTCCTTGTTCACTTCATTTGTCTGTAGGCCCCTATGTGTTCGTAATTTATATTTTGTACACTTCGATGAAACTGTGTTACCGGATAGGGGTTTGTTGGAGTGTTCAGGGCTTAGTAGTTTTATGTGATCGGAGGCTTTCCCGGCGTATGTGTTGTTTCCAGGGCTCTCGGGTGTCCAGCCGGATGCGATCGTTGAAGTTAATTTGATTTGCTGTCCACGCAGTAATTTAATATTTACTAATGTATGTGCCGTACTCCAGGTTTCTACGCTAAACTTGATTGCTGGTGGACCGGGTACTGCTATCAGCGTGCGTGAGTGTTCGAGGCTGGTTGGGGCTTGTGACTCCGGTTTCGCACGCCAGTAGCTTGACGACACACTTGTTTGTCCGTCTGGCGGCTGTCGAGTGGTCGGGCTAGCGAGGCATTAACTGCGTTTACCGCTGTGTGCGTCAGTGTCATCGGAGCCCACTCCGTGGGCGGAATTCATATATAAGATAGGTTTTGTTCGGTTTGTTCTACCCCTCTAGGTCTTTGTCACAATTTTGCAGTCTTCACATTAATATCCAATGCTCTCCAAGCGGACACTAAATTCCATGTTAAATAAAAGGGTTTAATTTTGTATATTACCATACATCCGGGTTTTGTATTGAGAGGTTGGTATATTTTCTTTACTGTTGTTGTATTTACGTATTTCTAAAAATATATATGTCGAAGATTCCCAAAAATGTTGGTGGGCACGAAGAATTTCACCCGTGGTGTTCATTAAGTACGCAAGTCTATCTTGTTCCCGCTAGTAACGATTTTCATGCATTGTACAAAATTATTGTAATAAGCGGGGTTTGTGATCGCTATATTTTCCTGTATCGAGTTCTTGAACTATATTGCCAACATTTTCTTTTTTAGAGAGGCAGATTATTATTAGAAAGGCTGCTGCACTTGGAGCTTTTTATCTACTGTAAATAAGTTTTGGGAATTGTCTGAATTTTCAAATACCTTTTGACTCACTTTTAATTGCTAGAATTGTTGTTAATCGGTTCATGTGCAATGAAGTGTTACTTACTAATCTCTTACACACTAAGGGGTTGTTGTTAAAGCCACTCAAACCAATTTTGAAGTTCCTTTAAACTAAATTATTGTTTTTCCATCCGAAAGTTTTATGTTGTCGAATTATTATTTTAAAGTTGAAAACTTTTTTGACGTTAGAGAACATATTTTCAAATACAGTTCAGGGTTTGTTTTAATTTTTAAACTTTTCATGAATAAATCATTTCGTGTGCAAATATGGTGAATGACGATGTAAAAGTCTGGAGTCCAGTCCTTCCACTAAAATCTTTACTGGCGATTTTGGGTTGCCGAGGTTTCCCCAGTACATTAACTACGGTGGTGAATTTAGAAGTTGTCTCCGTCTTTCAAGGGAGATATTCATCTTCTTTCTAAACGCTAAGACTGAAGGATATAGAAATCGAATGACTTTAGATACCTTTTCTTCTTTGCAGGAATACATGAACTAAACTTCGTGATATTCAATAGTTAATTCTTCTCCAGTGCCAATGTGTTTCTGGTAAAAAAATACGCTTAATGTGTACACGTAACGAAATAAAGTTACATCGCAGGCGTGCGCCAATAAGTGAGCTATCTGACTTCTGTCACACTGATCCATTCATTTCTTTCGTGAGTACGGCGGGGTTGTTTGCTAGGATAGGGGAATGACACCTTGGAACAGTCCTGAAGTCTTCGATGATTGGCACCGAGCGAAGTGCCGCAAGTGGTTAGCTCACTGGACTCGCTTTCCGGAAGACAACAGTTGAAACCCTTGTCCGGCCATCCAGATTTATGTTTTCCGTGATTTCCCGGAATCGCTGAAGGAAAATGCGGGGATGGGTTCTTTAAATGGCGCGCCGATTTCCTTCGCTACCCTTCACACAATCCGAGTTTTTGCTCCGTCTCTAGTGACCTCAGTTTCGATGGGACATTAAACCCAATCTTCCTTCCTTCCATCTTCGATGACTTGGCTCAACACGAACTACACGCGCAGGGAATCTGTTTGGCTTCGAGTACAGGCACGCCACTTAAGTGAACGTTCTATGTGCTTGTTATGGAAGTAGTTTTCGTGAGCGTCCAGTAGTTTCTGTCACAATATTTAGTTTTTTGTTTCCAAGATATTCACTATCCCGTCCAAGCAAATTGGTAACTGGACTGAGGTTGCCGTTATAATGTGGGAATGGAATGAAGAGTAATCTTTTCGTTGAACTATATCTACATCAGGCGACAAATCCAAAAAGCTTAACAGATTAGTGTTGTTTCTCTTGTAAATTCATACGTTGTCTCTTTAAAATCGTCTCATCCACCACAGTGACAATACGGAAGTCATTTAACTCTGGAACCAATTCGTATATTGGAAATCTCGTTAAGACCTTTTTTCGTTTGTTACCAAAGAACATTAATGTATTTATTGCATGTCGTAATTTTACGCCTAACTCGGGTATAACACGTCGCTTCATTGGGAGAATAGTTCCGAATTTGATTGACCGATACCAGAGAGAACCAATAGGAGGTATTACATATGCACAAAGACGGGCAGAATTGTTACTTATCTGCTTAAATAACGGGAAAGCGTCTAAGAAGTACTACTAAAATTGAATTGGAAGATACTTGAAGATACATACCTACTATCCTTCGAAAAAGCCTGCTTACAAATGTTCAAGTATCAGTATCAAGTAAGGTTGTAGGAATACTCTGCAGCCCTCTACGATGAAATATAAGCAGATCAAAGTTCTACATTTCATTCAGTCTTCAATTCAATGACTAATCATAGATTACAAGCCCTAACCGCTGTGAGATGGCGAAAACACAAATGGGGCTCAGGGCATCGATGTTCGAAATGAAGTGGAACCGACGCTGGTGTTCCGGAAAAAGGTTGCTTGCGTATCACTGGCAGCGGCGTAAACGTTCGTGGCAGCGCTTTCATACCGCGGTGACGACTATAGGGGCCGGCCCGAGTGGCCGAGCGGTTCTAGGCGCTTCAGTCTGGAACCGCGCGACCGTACGGTCGCAGGTTCGAATCCTGCCTCGGACATGTATGTGTGTGATGTCCTTAGGTTTGTTACGTTTAAGTAGTTCTAAGTTCTAGGAGACTGATGACCTCAGATGGTAAGTCCCATAGTCCTCAGAGCCGTTTGAACCATTTTTGGACTATAGGGAACTTGCAGCGTGCATGGCGGGGAACGTATTTTAAAGTACGGATATCGCAGATTGTGACGAAACGTAAGAGGACTCAGCTGCAAAAATCGCTAACTGAATGTCACACTCATGAACCCTGCCAACACCAAAACAACACGAATGGAGCCACAAAGAAAGGAATTTCAGGGTGAGCTGGAATGCCAAATCCACTCAGCAGTGATGAAGAGACCCGTAAGAAGAAAACTAGGTGCTGAAGCCATGAAACGTGGAATACGGAGCAATGGTAAAGAAGTCTTCTGATAAGATGAGTCTTGTTGCACACTGGTTCTAAATTCTGACCTAGTTCATGTCCCAGTAGTGAAACGTGATGGCTCGGTGATAGTTTGGGTAGCCGTATCGTGGTAACCAATGGGTCCTACGGTTTCCCTGCGAGGATACAAAACGCCCAAGGATTATGTGGCCATTTTGCCTGACCAGCTCCATCTCGTCATATAATGTTCGTTCCCCAATGGTGATGCAGGGTTCCAAGACGACACGGCCCCTTTTCACACAGCTCGCATTCTCCAGAACTGCTTTTCTGAACGCTGGAATGATGTTACATCTTCCCCGGCCACCAGTCGCCAGATATTGAGCCCTTGTAGCCCATGAAAAACGCATGGAAATAACATAACTTTTGTCAAGAAAAGCTCTTCTGAGGAAAGAGACTGAACTGTCCCAAGCATACTTTCACTCACACATTGATTCCCCACATATAAGTTTCATCAAGTGTGTGAGAGACCTACAGAGTCTCACAGAGATGTTAACTGTAAACATTGACTGTGAACAGACAATACAAGCAGTTAGGCCGATAAAGGCAAATTTTATTTCGCTTCTGCTGCTTCTAAGGAAGCTAGGTACATTGTAGACATAAACTGATTTGTTTATCCCCCTCAGGAAATCTATAAGAATATAGGCATATAAAATAAACTGAATATTCTCGTAGCAGTATACAAATATAATGGAGAGAGAGTGTAACGTGGTGTTAATTTTTGTACATGTGGTGAAAATGCCACACGCAGTAACTGCTAGGGTAGTTTTCAAAATAGTTTCGTTGTTTGTCAAAATCTACTTTCACAGTCATTTTCTTCTTATCTTTCACTTGTACCTCAACATTCCGTTTGCGTGGAAAGGCACTGGCTGTATCTAAATGTAAATGGTGAGACAGTAGAAGGGAAAAAATTACCGAGAGGAAATAATACAGGAAGGATTATTTAATTAAAATTTCACGGTAAATTTGTCGTATTCCAGTAGAATCTGATTTCAGAGGTTGTGTTAGTAAAAAGCGTTGCATACAAGACTGACTGACTTGACGGTAGTGTACCGATGCCGATACGACCTCAGTCAATGGAGTGGGTATTGCTATCTCATTAAAAGAAGCCCTCCAATTGCCCTAGCCTAATGTATCAACCCTTATGTAAACAAACTACTTGGGCAATGCTATGCACAGTTAGGATGCAATTAACGGGCAATAATTGTCATTATAGTTGTAATTAATGGTCCCTAACTGTCGTAACAGTGACTATAATTTACAGGCAGGATAGGAACGCAGCCACAGACTTGCATTCATGTTAACCCAGTTATCATTATAAAGATGAAAATGTATGACACAAAAAATGGCGACTCCTCTTCCCCAATGGAGCAGTGTGGTCCTATTGCTTCTTCATCCAGCCACCACATTCGCAATGTGCCCCTACGTGGTCCGGCCCCACCACCTAGTTCTTAGTGACCCAGCATCATGAGAGAGAACTTGCCATTCTTAGTCTGTAGCCTGTTGGAGCAGCACGGTGAAACATCTGCAGTTCCCAACATGGTAATGTACGCCAATGCTATTTGTCAATCGTTTTGAAGAATACAGATGTAGATATGAAACCTAACGCCACATTGCACCGGAATATACTCTTGCTACTCTAACGTTATAGTAAATAACGTTCCTGTACAAGAATATAGTACGTAGCAGCAAACGTCACAATGCGTAATCTGCAGCCATGTATAAAAATGTTTACAGACTGCACCAAAAAAAAAAAAAAAACTTCGCTCTTCCTATTCCAATATTATGGTAAATAACATTCGTGCAGAGAAACATTGGACCTAGCAACTAACTTCACAGTGCACAACCTGCTACCACACGTAAAAATGTTTAACTAATGTCCCTCAGTACCAAAAAAAATGCTCGTACTACTTTAACACTACAATATTATGGTAAATAGAAAAGGGACAGTTTAGCTATGCATTTTATTGTAATGTTCCATACGCCGGCATTTCACTAGGCAGGGACGATGGTTGGTGGGGGACTGCTCCACTCTGGGTTGATGGTGGCTGCTGGCCGGAGGCGCGACGACGCAGGCGGTGGTCACTCTTCGTACCCCCTCCTCGTCGTAAGGTTCTTGAGTAAACGCATGGACACACGGCTCGCTGTCTCGTAGCAGTTACCTCTCTCTGCTGCATCACTTGCATCTAACTAAAACTCATTTAGCACAGTCACTATGTTACCATCTGGTTGACCTAAATCAGTCGCACAGTTTATGTGGAAAAAAGATGTTTTAAAAAGCTAGTTATTTTATTTTATCACATTTTTACAACATCCACAGCGCGGTTTAATAGGAGGTGGTCCCTCAGCTTCACAATGACCATTCAGCTGGAAATGCTTTTCGTAATAGTCATACTTGGAAGCAGAATCAGCACTTTCATAACTTCAGCGGTACTTTTACGAAATAGGTGTGTAATGTTACACAACACAAGAATCTGTTCTTAACTTTTTTATAAATTTCAGTCATCATTATATTTGAGCTGGTTCAAATAGCTCTGACCACTATGGGACTTGACATACGAGGTCATCAGTCCCCTAGAACTTAGAACTACTTAAACCTAACTACCCTAAGTACATTACACACACCCATGCCCGAGGCAGGATTCAAACCTGCGACCGTAGCGGTAGCGCGCTTCCAGACTGTAGCGCATAGAACAACTCGGCCACTCCGGCTGGCAGATTTAAGCCATTCCAATATTTAACAGGTGTCAACACTCTTTGTCTTCTGCAATACATAGTCTTCTAATTGCACCATCATCACGTATTCTGGTGTAATTTCCTCCGGAATATTGGGAAGGAACGAATATTAGATTTAACGTCCCATCAACATACAGGTCATTAAAGACAGAGCACAAGCTCGGATTGTGTCAACGATAGGGAAGGAAATAGACCATGACGTTTCAAAGGAAACATGTTAACATTTGCCGGCTTCGATTTAGGAAAATCACAGGAAACATAAATCTGAATGGGCAGACGCGGGTTTGAACCGTCGTCCCACAGAATGCGGGTTCAGTGTGCTAACCACTGCGCCACCTCACTCGTTCAGAATATTTGGATTGGCCGGACTTAGCTGATTCCCTGAAAATACCAATTTCCTGCAATCGCCTTTCTCCAATATACATACGTAAAGCACGCCAGTGGCAAGACGCAATCAACCCCCTTCACTGCCCGATAACAACGGTGAAGTCACTGACGACAGTGCCACTAAGGCAGAGTTATTAGACACGGTTTTCCGAAACTCCTTCACCAAAGAAGACGAAGTAAATATTCCTGAATTCCAATCAAGAACAACTGCCAAGATGAGAAACATAGTAGATATTCTCGCTGTAACGAAGCAGTTTAAATCACTTAATAAAGGCAAGGCCTCCGGTCGAGATTGTATACCAGTCAGGTTCCTCTCAGAGTTCAAAAAAGTTCAAATGGCTCTGATCACTATGGGACTTAACGCCTGAGGTCATCAGTCCCCTATAACTTAGAACTACTTAAACCTAACTAACCTAAGGACATCGCACACATCCATGCCCGGGGCAGGATTCGAACCTGCGACCGTAGCGGGCGCGCGGTTCCAGACTCTAGGGCCTAAAACCGCTAGGCCACTCCGGCCGGCCCTCTCAGAGTATGCTGATAAAATAGCTCGATATTTAGCAATTATATACAACCACTCACTCACAGAAAGATCTGTACCTAAAGACTGGAAAATTGTTGAAATCACACCAATACCCAAAAAGGGACGTAGGAGTAATCCGCTGAATTACAGGCCTATATCACTAACGTCGATTTGCAGTAGGGTTTTAAAACATATATTGTATTCGAACATTATGAAGTACCTCGAAGAAAACGATTTATTGACACATAGTCAGCACGGTTTCAGAAAATATCTTTCTAGTGAAACTCAACTAGCTCTTTATACTCATGAGGTAATAAGTGCTATCGACAGGGGATGTCAAATTGATTGCATATTTTTAGATTTCCTGAAGTATTTCGACACCGTTCCTCACAAGTCCCTTCTAACCAAACTGCGTGCTTACGGAGTATCGCATCAGTTGTGCTACTGGATTCGTGATTATGCACTGTTCGTAGTAATAGACGGAAAGTTATCAAGTAAAACAGAAGTAAGATCCAGCGTTCCCCAGTGTAGTGTTATAGGCCCTCTATTGTTCCTGATCTATATTAAGTACAAAGGAGACAATCTGAGTATCTGTCTTAGATTGTTTGCAGATGATGCTGTTATTTAACATTTTGTAAAGTCATCAGATGATCAAATGACTTGAAAAATGATTTAGATAAGGCATCTGTATGGTGCGAAAAGTGGCAATTGACCTTGAGTAAGGAAAAGTGTGAACTTATTCACACGAGTACTAAAAGAAATCAGCTAAATTTCGGTTGCACGATTAAGTCACACAAATCTGAAGGCTGTAAATTCAACTAAATACTTGAGGATTACAATTACTAATAACCTAAATTGGAACGATCACATAGATAATATTGTTGGTAGAGGAAACCAAAGACTGCGATTCATCGGCAAAACACATAGGAGGTGCAACAGGTCTACTAAAGAGACTGCTTACACCGCGCTTGCCCGCCTTATTCTGGAGTATTGCTGTGCGGTGTGGGATCCGCATCATGGTGGGACTGACGAATGACACCGAAAAAGTACAGAGAAGGGCAGGTCGTTTTGTATTACCGCGAAATAGAGGAGATAGTGTCTCAGACATGATACGTGAATTGGAGTGGCAATCATTAAAACAAAGGCGTCTTTCGTTGCTACGGGATCTTCTCATGAAATTTCAATTATCAGTTTCCTCCTCCGATTGCGAAAACATTCTGTTGGCAGCGACCTAAATGGGGAGAAATGATCACCACGATAAAATAAGAGACATTAGGGCTCGCACAGAAATATTTAAGTACTCGTTTTTCCCGCGTGTCGTTCGAGAGTGGAATGGTAGAGAGACAGCTTGACGGTGGTTCATTGAACCCTCTGCCAGGCACTTCATTGTGAAAAGCAGAGTAATCGAGTAGATGTAGATGAAGGTCGTCTTTCTGTTGGTAGTTATCTTTATCTGTATTAACTTTTACCACATTCGTCTTAAATTTATAGCTTTAAGTACTTCTGTTTTGATTACTTACACTGCTATCAAGTTGGTCTTCCCGTGGAATTTTGTTAGTGTGAGGTACAAGTACACTTTACTCGTTATAGCTTAATTGGGTCCGTTCCCTGTTTAGTAACACTTGATTTTTCCGTAGAATTTGTTGTTAGTTTTGTTCATCTCATAAAAAGTGTGATTCAGCGTCTGCAGTGTGGCAAGATGTGGACACACGTCGTGGTATAACGTCACGTCACCCCACCGGCAATTGTTCCAGTGTGCCTCATTTCAGCGATACCGAGTATGCTATCTTTCTGTACTCGAAGCTACAACAACAGTGCAACGGAATTTTCGTACCGCATGTGGTAGAGATTTTCCCATTAAGTCTACCATATACGAGTGGCCTAGGTGTTCCATACACCCCGTAACTCCTACTGGCCTCCCAAGTGTCAGATGATGCCGTGCAACAAGCACAACAAATATGTTAAGAGACTTTAAAATGAATTAGGATGATTTTTAACTTGGCGTTCTACGTCCAACAACAGCGGATGCACTGAAAAATCTTTTCCGCCTTAAAACTCACTGACTTTCGACGGTACAAGAACAAATTCTGAATGAAGTTAGTGACTGAAAATTTACAGCTCAGTGGAAAAGTCTCATGGCGCCTACATTAGCCTAACCTGACACATATTTCTTCTTCTATGGATATATCTAAAATAAGGAAGTTTTTAAACTTCTCCGACCCGCGACATCTGATATACTGAGCAGGGTTTGGCAAGGAAACAAATTGAGAAGGGTTTGGCTAGAAAACAAACTTGCCACTTATTAATTATTTTCAAAGACCAATGGTTTCATCTTTACACATAATATGGTAATGAAATTACAGCGCATGCTACATATCAATTACTTTAGTCTTTGACTGATAATGGACAGTGCT
This sequence comes from Schistocerca serialis cubense, assembly GCF_023864345.2. NCBI lineage: Eukaryota > Metazoa > Arthropoda > Insecta > Orthoptera > Acrididae > Schistocerca > Schistocerca serialis. The sequence continues at coordinate 658,853,381 of NC_064639.1, read as the reverse complement.
TTAGGTGGCAAATATTTTCCGGGGGTAGTCATCTCACTTCATACTTTTGCATATAGTGTCATGCTGAACATTATTGACTGGTAGATACACTATGTGATCAAAAGCATCCGGACACCCCCAAAAACATACGCTCCTCATATTAGGTGCATTATGCTGCCCACCTACTGCGGTACTCAATATCAGCGAACTCAGTAGTCATTAGGCACTGTGAGAGAGCAGAATGGGACACTCCGCGGAACTCACGGACTTCCAACGTGGTCAGGTGATAGGGTGTCACTTGTGTCATACGTCTGGACACGAGATTCCCACACTCCTAAACATCCCCAGATCGACTGTTTCCGATGTGATAGTTAAGTGGAAACGTGAAGGTACACTTACAGCACTCTGTTGACTGACAGAGACCGCCGACAGTTGAAGAGGGTCTTAATGTGTAATAGGCAGACATCTATCCAGATCATCACACAGGAATTACAAACTACACATCATCCACTGCAAGTAGTATGACAGTTACGCGGGAGGTGAGGAAACTTGGATTTCATGGTTGCGCGGCTGCTCATAAGCCACACATCATGCCGGTAAATGCCAAATGACGCCTCGCTTGATGTAAGGAGCGTAAACATTATACGATTGAACAGTGGAAAAATGTTGTGTGGAGTGACGAATCATGGTCCACAATGTGGCGATCCGATAGCAGGGTGTGGGTATGGCGAAGGTGAACGTCATCTGCCAGCGTGTGTAGTGCCAACAGTAAGATTTGGAGGTGGTGGTGTTCTGGTGTGGTCGTGTTTTTCTTGGAGGGGGCTTCCACCCCTTGTTGTTTTACGTGGCACTATCACAACACAGTCCTACATTAATGTTTTAAGCACCTTCTTGCTTCCCACTGTTGAAGAGCAATTCTGGGATGGCTATTGCATCTTTCAACACGATCGAGCACCTGTTCATTATGCAAGGCCTGTGGCGGAGTGGTTACAAGACAATAACATCCATGTAATGGATTGGCCTGCACAGAGTCCTGACCTAAATCCAATAGACCATCTCTGGGATGTTTTGGAACGCCGACTTCGTATCAGGCCTCACCGAACGACATCGATACCTCTCCTCAGTGCAGCACTCCGTGAAGAATGGGCTGCCATTCTCCAAGAAACATTCCAGCACCTGGTTGTACGTAAGCCTGCGAGAGTGGAATCTGTCATCAAGGCTAAGTGTGGACCAACAAAATCCTGAATTCTAGCATTACCGATGGAGGGTCCCACGAACTTGTAAGTCATTTTCAGACAGGTGTCAAGATACTTTTGATCACGTAGTGTATTTCCTTCATGCCGTTCTTCCTGCTGCCCTCTTTCCTTCTTATAGCCATGGCCCTACTTATGTATTAGAATCAGAAGTGTCAAGATGTGTTCCCATACAGTTTATAAAATCAAGATTACTTGCACATAGCACATGAACACTGGTTCTTTCCTCTGTTAACACTTAATTTTATCGCACTAAATGACTTTCCGCAGTCAGAGGTGGAAAGTGGATCTGTAAGCACAACTTGCATTAATGGTTTCAAATCAGGTTGTGTCACGTTTGTCTCTGTATATTCCATAAATCAAAATATGCATTTCCTCTTGTCAAGTAACTGAAAAACATTACTCAGACTTCTTATGATTCTAACACCTTTAGTGATGTATATTTCATGAATCCAATGAAATGTGGTCACAGTTTTCAAGTCTTTAAATAGTGCTTCCAATTGTTCGTCAGGTTTCGCTTCTAAAGCAGTAAGGTATTAAGCTTCACTTGCATCCTACTGGGTTTCCTTTAAGGTAAGTTGCATTTAGATAATGTGAATCCAACTTCTTTATCAGAGCTTCTTTCACCGAAAATGTTGTCGTGGCATTGGGTTCTACAAATCCTAAACAAAATGTTTGCACCGGATTGTTAATGCTAATGGCACATCTGAAACCAATTATCAGGACAGATTTATCCCTAAGGGGAGCAGACTCATCAGTTAGTGTACTAAGTTTAATATCACTATCCAGAAGATGTTGCGCTATTTTCTTTCTCATTTCTGCTGATATCTGATCAATAACGTTCACACAGCTAGACTTAGAATGCAGAACTCTGCCCCCCCCCCCCCCCCCCCCATATTCAAACCCTTAATTTCTTGAAGCTGGATGTCCACAGGAAGATATGTATAAGGTCTACTCAATGAAATCTCTTTGCAGGCTGTTCTCAACCCTCTGTTAGTCGTTTCTAGCCTGTGCGTGTTGATGTTTTCAACACCACCTTCCATTTACTTTTTCTGTGAACTATCCAATATTGACTTAAATTTCGAATGTGTTACAGTTTAGTTATATTTTTATTTTTTTGTTTACTTTATTTTTGTGCCTTATTAGTGCCCATTTCTTCGACAGGGGGCACTGGATGTCAACTCGTCTACGATGACGTTATAACCCCACCCCCATGGCTCCTGCGCTTTTCTAGCCATTCAGCGTATATATTGGCGAGCCATTGCAGCAACGCGTCAGTAAGCACCTGAAAATAACGAGCTGTTGTCCCGTCGAAGTATTGTGCAGCTTCTACAACATCATCTGATGCTATGCCCGTGAACCAATGGAACTATATGGATTTTTGCTAGACGTGGAATTTTATTCTGATACTAGAAACAGAGATGGCTCAGTCCGGAACCGCGGGACTGCTACGGTCGCAGGTTCGAATCCTGCCTCGGGCATAGATGTGTGTGATGTCCTTAGGTTAGTTAGGTTTAATTAGTTCTAAGTTCTAGGCGAGTGATGACCTCAGAAGTTAAGTCGCATAGTGCTCAGAGCCATTTTTTGAAACAGAGATGTAATCAGTAATCATGTACATTTGTAAATTTTTCGTTTATTATTGTTAAAGACCATGACAAGGATGTGTATGGAAGAAGCCAACATGTAGTCGCTAGCTGCTATCATTGAATATAGTGTGATAAGATTATTGCTCTGAGTTCTGTTCGCTTTGTTCGTTTTCTACTGATCTGATGTTTGTACATAATAAAATAGCGAATTGCTATATTTAGCTCTCTCATTCGTTTAGATTTGATTTATTCTGAAGTAGAGTAAATGTGTCCACATGTTACCATTTACAGAAACGTAACTCCCATTTGTAACGTTCTTGAGGTTTCAGCATTTTCAAAACAAACGAAGTGGCGGAACCTAGAGCGTCTAGTTAGTTATATTAGCATTCCACAGGAGTACTGAGATCTGACTGTCACGAATATTTTTCTACAAATGTTGTAGAACTGACATAAGTAAGAAGTCCAGTATCGATAACAGCTTCGCTCAACGCATAGGGTAAAATAATTAATTCTCAATTTATGCTGCTGTAAAAATAAGAGATTTTGAACCGTACCAATGTTAATAACTTATGGGGAATATTTTCCACCTCTGAAATTGTGTTTTTGAGATGTCCAATTCATACTTCATGCGTCCGCAGTAAAGGTGCTTAACGCAGCGAGATTGTTTCTCATGCATAGACAGACAATTATTTTCACTAGTACCTAAATACTTTCAAAGACTTAAGACAAAAGAGGATACGCAATATGTTTCTGGCCTACGTGCAGTGCAAACGGGAACTAACAAGAATCCACGCAATTACTTTCGCTTTTGTTGACTGCAGGCTTCCAAAAGTTGTACTGGTGGCCCTCAACTACGTACCCTCATACTCAAGAGTTGAAATATTGAAAGTTTTGGCTGGATTCGTTGTCGAGAGGCTGGGATACGCAGTTGCCGCATTACAAGCCAAATACTGCTGAGTCTACAGTATACAATATGAATATACACATAAATCGAATGGTCGACGATTCCTATCAGTAGTTGCGAATTTTGAATCTAAAAGAGTAATTTACAAGTGAAAGACTGAAATACAATAAAATCTAACGGCACTATTTTAACGATTTTAAATGATGAGCCCGATATCAGAAGTACCTTTAAGAATGCCGTTTATTACTGCAAAACACTTACTGGTGTCAATGGTTCAGCATTTAAATCAAATATAAGTTAATAACAGGGAAGCAATAGATTCCTACTTCTCGTAACTAGTTATGAACAACAACATACCTCGCGAGATATTCACTTCAGAAGGCGTAGTATGCATACTACGCCTTCACTGCTGAAGCCACGGAAATCTCACTGCGACCACACGTTAACTGCTCAACACTCTCCAAGTATTTCCTGCTACCGTCCATCGGACCTTCTCGTCCAGCACTCCCCCTTGTCCTGTGCGACCGGATATTCCTTCCCCACCTCCACACAGTCTCTCCACTGACTTCGGTAGTCGCTTACCGTAGTAACGAGCGCTGTGATTGGCTCCCGCCATGTCTCCAAAAGAAAGCACACTCACAAACATATGGAAACATGTACGAAATTCATACAGTTGGACTATAAACACACTATACCACACATTATGAAACACATAAACAAATCAAATAAATATATATCAAACAAATAGAAACAAAAGTAGATCAATAGCCTAATGTCTTTGTGCTTCCTAAAACACAGTAAATATTTCACCAATTTCTCCATGAATAGAATATATCGGATATAAACAAAGATACAGACGAATAAATATATTTATAAGCATGCGGTTACCGTTTTTTCCTGTAACTGTGGAGTACTTATGGCCTCACCTGATCGATAGTAATCGGCCACTTTGACCTCCAATAACCCATGTACTATTCAAGTTACATGCCTGTAATTTGTTACAATTCAGGTTTACAGTAATAGCTTTCTAAAGACACGTCGATCCACAAAATCGGATGAATCATTTGCATTTGGGAAATTCGTTGCTGTGTGTTACTTGTATAATTTATAGTCAGATACTAAACTTTAAACTGATAAAGATATTGAAAATCTGATTACACCATCAGCGTCGTCATGCAAATAATGGTAATGTACATGTCTCTTTTTAAGTTATCACGAATCCTATGTCTATTATTAATTTTGACACAAACTGTGAAATCTCTGCTATTATGGTTTCATAATGTCAGCCATCTTTGGCTCTCCCGGCGTACAAATCTCCTTCATCGACACAAATCCCATTCCTCGACACAACATTAGCGTGGTATTCGCAGACACCTGCTATGCCTGGACCACGTGCTGGGCCTACCCCTCTTCCACCGGCTAATGATCGTCACCACGGGGTTGCTGACGATCCCTGGCTTACCGAGCGGGCTGTGCGGCCATGCCAACTCCGAAGGGAGAATATTTTCAGGGCGCCACAACTCGCCCTTTACCTCACACATCTCAACTCTTTAACATTCTGGCCTGCCAGAATGTTCAGAAGTAGCACCCTTCAGTTCATACAAGTACATGTAAAACAAATTAAAAAGAACAGAATTAAATGATTAAAACGCCAGGGCAGTACTGTTTCCAAAATTTTTGTAGTGGTGTGGGAGCAGCATGAATTTCCAAATAAACATAAACTAACACAAATTATGAACAAACGACGTATTAAATAAATGGCTGCATTTCTGTTATGCATAAACAATTTTTGCACAAGAAATTTTTTTTTAAAATGCGCTTTCACTTAAATGTGATTTTGTAAGCACTCTTTGTGCCACTCACTCGGTGATAAGGCGCCTTCTTGCACTAATTTTTCCGTCGCACAACACACACTCTCATGGAATTTAGCATGAAGTATTCATCAGCTCACATCAGTCTTTTGATCAAGTGCCTCTCACAAATCGTGTCCGCCTCTGAATTCCGAGTTCCACCGTTTATTGTGACAAATTTGTCTACAACGAAAACCAAAGTTGGAAACCTGTCAACAAAACATTTCCAAAACCCTGCCAGGATCCTTGCTAAAGATTACCTCCATCTGAAAACGACACTTTAGGAACCATGTCACAAGGCAGACGACTGAATAACAGTAAGCTCAAATTCCCACAAGTTCTATTTAATTGACTTTAATAAATCCTTCCTACCTCCACGCCAAACAAATGTGTGCACATACAATTACAATTTTAGTACCCTTCAAACTGAAAATTAAACTCTTTGCCACAGTCTTATACAAAGCATAAATGAATACATATTTTACTTAAATCCATGAGGTCAATGACCTCCTTCCACCCTCAGTGCCTAAACTTCCCCGTCTTGCGCACGTACAATGCCACAATAAATTAACTAATTACTAATGAATCCCGAAGTAAAACATATAAAATTACCCCTCCAAAATTACTACCACCAATTAAAAATTAGAACAGATTTTCATTTCTCCCCTTTCTCTATATAGAGCCTCAACTCGCTCACGTTTCTTAGACCAAAAGGTTTTCCTGAAACAGGGTGTTTTAAACGGTATGCATTTGGGTGAGGGCACTCTGCCACAACAAATGGTCCATAGTATAACTCCAATAATTTCTTAATCTCCCTGTCCTTCGGTGGAACGCTCTTTTCTGCGTACAAGCACTTTGTCTCCCACTTTGTACTTCATCGGTTTGTATCGCCCATCGTGTCGCCTTTTCCTTTCAGCGGTTAACTTTTTTATGCGGGCCGTTACTGCCTGCTCTGTTTCAGCAGCCAATTCATCTTTTCGGGGAGGGAATTCTACCGTTTCTGTGAGTAGGAGCTTCGGTTTCCGGTCATGAGTTCCTAAGTTAAGTACCCCACAGCCTTACTTTTTATCCTCAAACTCGCTCACACACTCCACCCACTTGAAATGACGATTGCTGGTATACGTCTTGCGTAAACGTCCTACTTCCCGCATATATCGTTCACACGAGTTTCTCGCTGGGTGGTAGACGAATATACGAACATGTGGCGCAACCTGGTCGTTCCTGAACGTGTTCCAATCGTTCGAAGTAAAGTGTGATCCGTTGTCAGCAACAGCCTTACTGGTTTCACAATATAATTGAAGAAATCCTTCTCCAGTTTGACGATCAGAGTTTTAGCATTCGCTATCCGTATCGGATATAGTTTAATGAACTTAGAGTTCACGTCCACCACAACGAAGATTTACTTCATGCCGTCGCGTCCTGTTGGCAGTGTGCCAAAGTTGTCCACAGCCGCCGGCTGGAGTGACCGTGCGGTTCTAGGCGCTACAGTCTGGAACCGCGAGACCGCTACGGTCGCAGGTTCGAATCCTGCCTCGGGCATGGATGTGTGTGATGTCCTTAGGTTAGTTAGGTTAAAGTCGTTCTAAGTTCTAGGGGACTGATGATCTCAGAAGTTGAGTCCCATAGTACTCAGAGTCATTTTAACCATTGTCCACAGCCAGCAACTCACCCATTTTAGTAGGTATAATGCTTTGCATGTACCCCTGTTACGCGGTCGTGTTGTATTTGACCCGTTGGCAACGGTCGCACGAGGCCAGCTGCGCGCGGAGGCGTATTCCTCGATGATTTCGGTGCGCTTTTCGGCCCCGTAAATTATTAGCTGTTCCACATATCTGTTGGGAAAACACAGTCTCCATTTGTCCGTCCCTTCATCTTTCCTCCGGCATGACACTCCCTTGTGTGTCTTAAAATATTTGGATACTTTCTCGTATCCTTTGCTGTCGAAATTCACCTTAATGTGTTTCAGTTCAGGATCGTTTTCTACTCGCTGCATATCTTTGCACACCGCACGAATTTCTTTCTACCCCGCTTCCCCCGTCATATACAATAACTTAAATTCATTCGGCTCCTCCCTTCCATCGTCTTCCGCCCCCACTGGAAATCTGGACAGAGCATCGGCAACACAATTTTCTGTGCCCTTGATGTAGCAGATTTCGTATTCGAATTGCTGTATGAACATTGCCCAACGCATTAAGCGGTCGTTCAGTATCCTGCAGTCTTGCAGATAACTCAGCGCCCTGTGGTCCGACAACAATGTCACTTGTCTACCCTCTAAATACATGCGGAATTTCTTAAATCCTTGTAAGATCGCGAGCATCTCATCCTCCGATATGCTGCATTCCTGTTCGAGCTTATTTAGCATGCGGGAGGTGGATGCCATACTAAGGTGTTCAATTTTTCCATAGACTAGTTTTTGCTGAAATAGCTCCCTTCCTGTTTAGTATCGGACAGTTAGGAATATGGAATAGGTTGTGAGCTCATCATCATCATCATCATTTAAGACTGATTATACCTTTCAGCGTAATCAGTCTTAAATGATGATGATGATAATGATGATGAGCTCACAACCTATTCCATAGTCCGAACTGTCCGATACTAAACTGGAAGGGAGATTCACATACAGGTAGTACAACATCTTACTAATGCACAATTTATCCTTTACACCCTGCAATGCCGTTTCACATTCCTCGGTCCACCTCCAAGCTCCATTTGTCTTCTACAATTTGCCTAAATTCGGAATATTCATTCCTCCTTCCCCCAAGAATTTTCTGTAGAAACCGCACATGCCCAAGTATGACTTCAGTTGTTTCATACTTTTGGTTCTACTTCGTTTGGCTATCGACTTAAATTTGTCAGAACTAAGTAAAATTCCTTCCGAAGTAAGGATATGTCCCAGGAATTGAATTTCTGCTCGAACAAACTCACATTTAGCGAGCTTTAAAAGTCATCACACCTCGTCTCAGAGCCATGAGTATCTCCTCCAAAACTCAACAATGCTCATTCCACGTTTGTGTAGCGATCAGTATATCATCTACGTATATCACGGGTTTGCCCATTAGACTCTCCCCCAGGACATGACTCAACGCTCTTACAAAAACCGCCACATAAATTGTAAATCCGAATGGTGATACCCTAAACCGGTAGCATCGCCCTTAAAGATGGAAATAAGTGTACCGTCTGCTTTCCTCTGCCAACGGGATCTGCCAAAATCACGACGTCAGATCAGCACTGGATATTAAATTGATATTATTAAAATTCTGCATCAGTTCCTCCATATAGCAAGGCTGGTCTAATTCCCTTACAATTAGTTTATTTATTTTTCTCGCATCTGATACAATTCTGACCGAGTTATCACGTTTTTTTAACAGTAACGATAGGACTGTAGTCATAGCTCCTACATTGTTCGACTATATCCCAGTTCAACATTTGTTTACATCCAAATCAGACGGCATCCCGATCAGCTATAGGTATTACATACGGTTTGCACTTTGTTGGTTCGTGAGGTTTCACTTTTATACAGTACTCGAAATCGGCAACTTTACCAGGTCGATCCCTGAATACGTCCTCGTAGCGGTACAATAACACACACAAATCTTTCTTTTCCCATTCGCCGGCCGCAGTGGCCGAGCGGTTCTAGGCGTCACAGTCTGGAACCACGCGACCACTACCGTCGCTGGTTCGAATCCTGCCTCGGGCATGGATGTGTGTGGTGTCCTTGGGTTAGTTAGGTTTAAGTAGTTCTACGTTCTACGGGACTAATGACCTCAGAAGTTAAGTCCCATAGTGCTCAGTGCCATTCGAACCATTTTTTCACCGTCCTGATATACCTTCGACTGCATCAATCACTTCCTTAATTCTGTTCTGCATATCTACTTCCTCACACCAACCCTCAGTAACTATGGTATGACCAATCTGATTTTCACCTACTAATCGGAGCGATGATTTGATGTTGCTGAAGTTACTATACAACCTCCACTGTAGGGAAAACGTTGTAAAATTCAATTACTATACGCCTATCTGCTTTATGACTTGATTATACCATCGTACAAAGATGGTTAAGCTATTGTCTTAGGTATCTTAAATGTGCTAATATCTTTGTTGGAACAAGAATTTTTGGAAGTAAGTAAGGGGGTATTTGGAGCAGCAGCATTATTAATCATGAATGGGGCTCTCAAACTAAACATTTCACAAATTCAGTAATGTATAACGTGTCGCTTGGGCATTGCATTATAAAGAAGGTAGAATTGTGTTGCTACAATTCCTGTTACTGAAATATTTTTCAATAAGTGCAGTGTAAACTGTTGTTCTAAGAGCTCCCAAATCACCTGGTTAGACACAGCAGACACCTTACATTTTCCTTAGTTGAAAGATTTTCCCGTAGGAGAACACGTATTTTTATATCTGAAAATGGTTAAAATGTTTCGTAAAACTTTAAAATGAGATTGAGTTCGCTTTGATCCTCAGAGACCTTATTGCTTTAGTAGACTGTTACCGACTTTGTCACTTACATGCATTATCCGCTTTAGCCAAATTCTTGGAAATAAATTGACTCTTTCTTATTACAGTTGATTGATGGAAAAGTCAACTTAACCATGTTAAAGGCCGTTTGCATTTTCTTCGCTCTCACAATTACTACAGAATTACCCCTAATGCATAATAAGAAAGAGAAATGTGAATAGCGATTTCAACTGCTGTGATGTAAATAATTGCTGTGTTAAATCTTACCCTCTGAAGCTTTCATTAATATTTCTCCTAAGCTCATTACTCTGAGATTTTAATTCCTCTACTCGATGTCATTTACCTTCTCTTTAATTCTATCACCTGTTTTGCTTCCAGCAGAATAAACGTCTTAGTCTAGTGAAATTTCAGTTGGCTGATGCTGTAATTAATTTCCTACCATACCATCCGCACAAGTCTGATAACTGCTGTTAATTATTTTCTTGACATCAAGTGACTGTTTACCTCCCCGTGTGATTAATTGATTACTGTGTCACTCCTTCTTTCCACTGTGAAGAATTTTTTAATTGTACATCTATTCCCCGTGTGCTAAACTAAACATACCCTTTTATATCCTTGGCTCGGAGGAAATATTTCTTCAATGCTTCATCCCCTGTTTCAAATAACAGCAGTTTCTTTTCCTCAATTCCGTAGCGCTATCTAGCAATGGTGAAGATTTCCCCTGACGATAAAATTCATCTGCTACTCTGGAACATCCTAAATGCTTTACCACCTCCTTCAGCTACAATTCACACACTTATTCTTGACCAACGTAGAGATGGATCGAACAGGACTTGTGCAGGACGACTAAGTCTGAACTTTCGCGAGCCGGACAGCCTTAACGTAAGTGAAACAAGCTTTCACATTCTTACAAAACATTCACGAAGATCAAATTGATGCTATAGGTTAACTAAAATTTGAATTTTTCGCGTAATAGAAAGTTGAAACCGCTTCATAATAAAAATTTGAGCAGTAGTAGAGTAGGTGTATATTAATCAATAGATTCAAATAGTCTAGGAGGAAATAACGTCCTCCTTCAAGATAATTTTATACACGGTTAAAATCAGTAAAAAAGACAAACTGCAGTGACGACTTTCTGACTGGAAACTGTGTAGAACATGTGACATGTGTGCGGAAATGCATCGTTGTCACTGTAACTGATGCTGACGAATGGTATTTCCTCTTACCAGATGCCGTGCTTTCCTTGCCTGTTGCAGGCTGTGTGATTGATGCAGTCGAATGGTCCGGTATTCATATCAAGAACAGGCCGAGATGGTGTCTGTGTACGACCAAGAAGATGGAAACGATCGAGAAGCAGCACGGCTACAACAAATCAAGTAACCTCACGGAGACCAACCACATTACACAACATTGCAAGTCCTTTTTGGGCGTTCTTGTGATCATGGCTCCTTTCGGACAGACGAAAGCATGGAGGCGGCAGACTGCCCCTATATCACATTTGGAGGACCGGGTTGTACAGTATATTGAGACGAAACCTAGTACAAGCTCCAGGGAAGTGGCCCGCCAACATGGTGTACGCCAAAGTAGGATTATGTGTATCCAGCACGTCAACCGCTAATGTCCCTGTCACCTACAATACCACGAAGGCCACTCTCAACAACAGGTGAGTGCGATGCGACTCTGTTCTGTGTCCAGGGACGATTTTTTATCGTTGCACGCACTCTGTCCATTTTCGGAGAAATGTCCATTGAACCTTTTTTCTTCCATTTTCAATCAGGAATCCGTCCCGTACAATTTTATTACGTGTATAAAATTTACTGTTTTACACTGATGTTTGATCACAATGATTGGCACTTTTCTATGATTCCATCGAATTACCTTAGTAGAATTTTGGGATGTTTTTTTTTTAAACAAGGTGAGCGCCTTACTAACACTTCCTCATGTGAGACATTGTCATGTCATTACTGACAATAGTGACTCCAGAATATCAAATTTGGCGTTCTATTTGCTTCAACTCTACTATACTCTATGCTCTCGTACACCTTGGTCCTGGAACAGTTAATCACTTTCACTGTCAGTTTCGGTCTTTTCCACTTGTCTATATCGTTATCTACTTGAATGTTCACAAGGTCAACGTGTCAATGCACTAAGTAAATTATTCTTCAAGACTTCTGATAGAAAACCAGCTTATTTGGTTTGTCTGGACACGAATATTCGCTTTATACTAAAACTAATCGACCTCATTTCCCTAGCGCTTGCAAGGGTATCGGTCATTGCAAATTTCCTTGATAATGTCAGCCATATTTGACTACTTATTCTTGAAGTACTATCCGGAGTAACACTGTGGTCGATACCATATTATTTACGTATTAGTTTTGTTCTGTAGTCTTGGAAGCGATCTCTTACAATTTTTTCTAGCATTACTTTTATTATTTAAGCACGTGTTATTCGGTTTCTGCTTGTGTAACTGAATTCTTTTTTGTAAAACCTAATTTCTCTCGTCTGTAATGTTGTTATTGTGTCTTTCCTTCCTGCCTTTACCGCAGTGATAAGAGAATAGATATGCTTTTCTAAATGATGATAATGATCATCCGGCCGGCCGAAGTGGCCGCGCGGTTCTGGCGCTGCAGTCTGGACCCGCGAGACCACTACGGTCGCAGGTTCGAATCCTGCCTCGGGCATGGATGTGTGTGATGTCCTTAGGTTAGTTAGATTTAACTAGTTCTAAGTTCTAGGGGACTAATGACCTCAGCAGTTGAGTCCCATAGTGCTCAGAGCCATTTGAACCATTTTTGATCATCCTTCTTGCTTTTTTACTTTAAATTTGTGGGAAACTTGCTACTAATGCATTTATCCTATAATTAGAGTTCTCGGCATCCGGGATTGATAAGATGAATTGTAGGAAGTTGAATATCCTTGAAATTTCTTTTTATTTAGTGTTACCTTACTTCTAAAATCTAATTATCGTCTAAATGCAACTGCTGTAGTTTTGTCTGCTGAAGTATTAATACTGTGTTCCGTTGCTTTAAAATGCAGTTAATTAGTGGCTAATAGAAAGGATTACACTGAGTAAGTAATGGAGGCAAGTGATGAGCAGAGTGTTAGTAAACCGGAAGATGTTGTACGCAGGATATACATCCACGTCACTCAAAGACTGACTGATGAAACCAGTATGTTACAACTCTCACGATCTGCATCACATCGCAAAACATACAAATCAGGTTCAACACACTGCAGATAACAAGGACATTCGTCGAAAGATTTTGGGAATGAAAAAATTTCAGCAGTTTCTGTATCAAGCTCTATCACGAAGAAAATTCGTAACAAGTCCGGAAAAGAAAGTGAAACATTGTAACACTTTCGGAGTGTATGATCCAGATGACATATTATGACTAACAACCCTACAGTAAAGGAGGAAAGAATAGCAGAAATATTTTTCCGTTACAAATAATAATAATAATAGGGTTGATAATTTGCTGGGCTATAATAATAAGAATTATACAAAGAAGCACCGATGAAACGTATGTAAAGAAAATCACGTAGTGTTTGTGTATCAAAGATTTGGCCCCTTGGAAAAGAAAAATATGTGCTGTACAGGTAGACAGGGTTTGGATGATCGATTTTTTTAAAGCAAATTTATATTAATCATTTGATGTAACAAAGTTTTCTCATCTTTGACTGAACCTGGCTGGCTGACACTGGATACCAACAGGATGCTAACAGTAAAGCACGATCTGTTCATCTTCTGATTCGCGAACTCCACTCTTACGATCGGCAGTGCTCACATGATAACACTTTCAGAGCAGAATCGGTGGAGGTAGCACACCAATCAAGAGGGAGGAAATGGTCACGTGACGGCCAAGTGCTGACTGGGGAGCGCGGTGGAGCAAAGACCTTTGCCTCTTTTGCCTTTCATTCTCAACCCAAGCAAACGTAGCTTTCCTACTCTCTTGGACACCCATTCAGTCTGTCGGTGGCCTCCCCAGGCAATGATGTATCCAGGCGGTGTTTTCCTTGGCAATGAAGGTGAAGAAACATGCAGCGTTCTTAGCATGAATATTTTCCTGATAATTACAACCACCTTCTTGGTCTGTAGCCCACAGAATTCGTCTTTCCGACAGCCAACTGCACAATGCAGAAACAACACTTTTGTTACGTTCAAAGAAAAAACATTCCTGCTGAGGAAGCCAGTTCGTCACGCATTACGAAGAAGAGGCCCAAACCCAAAAATAAGATGAGTTTTGTGTCTTGGAAAGTCTTAAAGAGCAACAAAACAAATACCTCAAACCGATTTTTGCAAGAGGGGTGCAAGTCTCCGCTAATACTAAAATGTTGACTTTCACGGCCGGAAATATCATGTCCATTATAATTATCCGGGCTGTTATGCCGTGGTTGGTTGATGAATTCTGTGTCGATTCCCAACGTTTCGTCTCCGACTGCGGGAGACATCTTCAAGGGGGTCCGTAGCTCGATGGAAGGACCAACACACCCACTGGCTCGCTACTGACTGCCGCTAAATTCCGTGTCCGCGCGCTCCCACGCTGCGGCGTGACGTCACGTGTTTTGAAAACGTCAGTGCAATTGGCCGCTGTCCGTCGCCGTCGATCGCCATTGCCATCACCCAGTAGTGGACGGGTGGTACACATCTTCTTTAACACCGGCATCCATATACTGTTCAATTTCACGCCCTCCTCCTTTCGATTGAAATTATTTGGGTGTTTAGCGATTTCGATTGCCTCCCTGTAGAGCCTTTCGTAATATCCGCTTGTGGCCGCTAGTACTTGCGTCTCCTCGAAACAAATATTGTTGTTCCCTGGCTGGAAAGCATGCTCCGCTATAGCTGATCTTTCCGTTTCTCCTCTTCTACAATTTCCCTTGTGCTCTTCCAAACGTTTAGAAACCGTTCTTTTAGTGGTACCCACATAAACATCACAACAGCTGCATGGGATCCTATACACTCCAGCTTTCTCCAATGGTTTACGAGCGTCCTTGGCAGGCTTAAGGTATTCTTGTATCTTCCTGGTGGGCTTGTAAATTACGGTAATATTCCGCTTCGTCAAGATCCTCCCTACTCTTTACGTTACATTTTTAACAAACGGCAGGAAAACCTTAGATTTTGCAGTAGCTTGTACGTCAGTATGATTTCTGCGTGGCTGCCTCAACGCACGTTTTATTTCGGCGGACGAATATCCGTTCTTCATTAGTGGATTGTGGAGATGTCCCATCTCAGCGTCGAGCAACTCAGGTTCACAAATATTTCCAGCTCTGTGCGCTAGCGTCTTGATAACACCCCGCTTCTGTTGTGGGTGGTGGTTCGAATCCCGGTGCAAATAACGGTCCGTGTGCGTGGGTTTGCGGTATACTGAGTGGCCGAAACTACCATTTTCGTTTCTAAAAACAAGCACATCGAGGACATGTAATTTGCCGTCTACCTCCTCCTCCATTGTAAACTGAATTCTCGTGTTTATACTGTTCAGATGTTCGTGGAACCGGCTTAGTTCCTCCCTACCATGTCTCCACAGCACAAACGAGTTATCCACGTATCGGAACCATACATTTGGTTTTTTGCTGCCAGTATGAGCAAACGGATGGCGTGGCTATGGGAACACCCCTAAGTCCCGTAATTGCAAACTTCTTTATGGAGAAATTCGAAGAACAGGCCTTAGGTACTGCCAGCAAAAATTCTTAAGACAAAGATAGAATAATGAAAATCGCACAGCTGTGTCATAATGACTCAGGAAGATTAAAAGTAGTTTGACATGACCTCATCACGACAAAGTGCTTCCCATATTTTCGTAAAACACAGTAATCATGCAGCTCGTATACAAGATGTTTCAAAGACCTCGCATCAGGCGTATAGGGGTGATAGATTACTTCATGGGGAACAACAACCATGAGAGACAAATTTTAATTGACGCTTCCTTGCGAGGTATCCTTTAGTATTCATTTACCCACGGACGATGAGATTTCGGAGAAATAGTAGCTTCTACTAACCTCGTGTGCTACACCGACCCCTGTACATTGATATAGTGATTTTCAGCAAGAAAATATTAATAAAAGTGTGCCTCTAAGCCGGGACAGACAGTTCAGCAGCGGATCTCTCATTCTCATATTAAGCAAATGACTGGATTATAGGCAACAAACAAGACATACAAAACCACAGAATGCTTCTCACTGACACTTCTAAGTGGCATAAGTGACACAAAAGAACACCTAACCTAACAGGGAAGGGTCAGCGAAACTTTTGTTTTTATGAAAAGATGTTCCTTATGATATGATCTATCACCCCAACGTGTCTGACGTAAAATCTTCGAAACACCCAATGAATGAACGCAAATTGGAAACAGTGTTTGTAGTATAGATACTTTTAGACAGCAAAGTTGGGCTGTAACTTCCCTATGGCACCAGATGTCCTTTTACAGCAGTTATATCCTTCAGAGGTGTTAGCACGTACGTCTCTGCCGCATGTGTTTGTCTTGTGGGTTGCCTACAATGCAGTCATTTCCTCCGTATGAAATCTGGTCGGCCCAATAGAATCTAAGTTATTCATTCCCTGCTAAAACCCACACACACACACACACACACACACACACTTATATACGAGGGCTATCCACAAAGTACATTGCGTTTTGGAATTAAAAACAAATAAAGTATTGAAAAAATTTGTTATTATATACATATGAAAGCCACACTTAAATACTACTTTTCTACATAGTTACCATTTAAATTAAGGCACTTATCGTAGCGATGGACGAGCTTGGAATTTCCTTCGTCGTAAAATTCGGCCGCCTGCTCTTTCAACCACGTGGTTACCTCTTCTTGAAGCTGTGCGTCGTCATCAAAACGCTGCATAGCCAACCACTTCTTCATTGCTGGAAATAAGTGGAAGTCGCTCGGTGCCAGGTCGGGACTGTACGGCGGATGAGGAAACAACTCCCACTTAAGAAATTCGAGAACTTCACGAGTGGCATTTGCCTTGTGGGCCCGGGCGTTGTCGTGAATCAGTAAGATCTTTCAGCCCAACTTTCCCCTGCGCTTGTTTTGTATTGCTCTTCTGAGGTTGTGCAGAGTTTGGCAATATCTTTGAGAGTTTATTGTAGTTCCTCTCTCTAGGAAATCCACAAAAATCACACCTTTTCTGTCCCAAAAGAGGTAACCACGTGGTTGAAGGCGCAGGCGACCGAATTTTACGACGAAGGAATTTCCAAGCTCGTCCATCGCTACGATAAGTGCCTTAATTTAAATGGCAACTATGTAGAAAAGTAGTATTCAAGTGTGGGTTTCATCTGTATATAATAAAAAAAATTCCCAATACTTTATTTATTTTTAATTCCAAAACGTAATGTACTTTGTGGATAGCCCTCTTACATATACACACATCAAAAAAAGTTTTGCATCACCTCGGTTCCGAAAGTTCCGGAAACTGTACGGAAAATTGGAACAGAGATCAACATATACATCTTTTCCGCCCTTTTTATTGCTCACGAAAACAACACATTTCTTGTTGTACCACCATACAGCGAGACCTTCAGAGGTGGTGGTCCAGATTACTGTACACAACGGTACCTCTGATTCCCAGTAGCACGTCCTCTTGCATTGATGCATGCCTGTATTCGGCGTGGCATACTATCCTCAAGTTGAAACGATAATTACTTCAAGACCCTACGCTGCCGACAGGCGTTGTTATACAGCAACGGGGACAGTTTAAAATGTGTGCCCCAACCAAGACTCGAAACCGGGATCTCCTGCTTACATGACAGACACTCTGTCCATCTGAGCCACAGAGGGAACAGAGGATAGTGCGACTGCAGGGACTTAACCCTTGCACGCTCCCCGTGAGACCCACATACCCATGTCCACACACTACATTAGTAGTACTCCTGCCCATTAGACTCTTTACTCGCGGCAGACAATCTTACTGAGTACCGTAAGAGTTCGGGCAATACTTGTGCATCTACACAGAAGAAGAAGGTCAATGGCCAGTCAGCCTTGACGTATTGCCCGAACTCTTACGGGACACCGTAAGATGGTCTGCCACGAGTAATGAGTGTAATGGGCAGGGGCACTACGAATGTAGTGTGTGGACATTAAGTTGGGAATGTGGGTCTCACGGGGAGCGTGCAAGGGGTAAGAACCTGCAGTCGCACTATCCTCTGTGCCGTCGGTGGCTCAGATGGATAGAGCACCTACCATGTAAGCATGAGACCCTGGGTTCGAGTCACGGTCGGGGCATACATTTTCAACTGTCCCCACTGATGTATATCAACGCCTGTTGGCTGCGTAGGGTCTTGAATTAATTATCACTTCATTCTAGAGCGCTGTATGGTCATCGATGGTATCTATTCTTTCGGACGTGTCAGAAAGAACAGATACCATTTTCATATATCCTCAAGTTCATCAAGGAACTATTTGGTCCAAATTGTCCCACTCCTCAACAGCAATTCGGCGTAGATCTCTCAGAGTGGTTGATGGGTTACGCCGTCCTTAAATCGCCCTTTTCAGTCTATCCCAGGCATGTTTAATAGGGCTCATGTCTGGAGAACATGTTGGCCTCTCTAGTCGAGCGATTTCGTTATCCTGAAGGAAGTCATTCACAAGATGTGCATGATGGGGGCGCGAATTGTCATCCATGAAGACGATGCTGCCGATATGGTTGGACTCTCGGTCGGAAGATGGCTGCCTTCTGTGGCCACCAGCGGCGTAAGTCGGCCCCACACAATGCCATCCCAAAACAGCAGGGTATCGCCACCTGGCCGCACTCGCTGGACAGTGTGTCTAAGGCGTTCATCCAGATTGGGTTGCCTCCAAACACGTCTTCGATGAGAGCATATGCGACACCCATCGGTGAAGAGAACGTAATGTCAATCCTGAGCATGTTGTTGGGCCCATCTGTACCACTCTGCATGGTATCGTGGTTGCAAAGATGGACTTCGCCATTGATGTCGGAAGTGGTTGCGCATCATGGAGGTCAACGTCTGTCTTCAGGAGTTCTGGGAACTGGGGTGATGAAAAACTATTTTTGGTGTGTGGATGTGTGTGTGTGTGTGTGTGTGTGTGTGTGTGTGTGTGTGTGTCTACGCTCTCCTCTCAAATTGCTAGATCGATGTCAAGCAGGTATGACAAACAGTGCACTTCACATCAGCACTGTGGGGCTTATAATCTCCTAGGTGTAAGTGAAGATATGGGCAAAACGTGTTTTTTGTTCCTGCCATATAGGCTGCAATGTTTCACAAGTATGTTGTGTAGGAATAGTATCGGCCTGCCATATCAAACTGCATTGAAGAAATGTTTTCCAACCCACAACATGTGGGCTGCCCAGCATGACAAGTGTGTTTTTATTTTCGTGGTATAGTCCTCTATATCATGGAAAAAACAGTTATCAAGCCTGTTGGAAGTAACCTGACCCGGATGATATGTGCCAACCTGCTATATGAATGTTTTTTTCAGGGGCTAAACATCCCAATTATCACAGCTGGGGGATACTTGAGATGGATTGAGGAAGGGATATGATAGAAAGCAGTCTGCAGGAGGGAATGGTAGGAAAGAAAGAGAGGAGGGAGGAGGAGTTGAATAGAGAGATGGGGCAGGAGGAAATGGATAGAAGGAGGGATGAGGAAGAGATGGGAAGAGAGATGGTGAGCAGGAGGTGGGCAGAGAAGGAAGAGAGTAGGAGATGGCCTGAGAGAGCGGTGAGGACCATCTGGTCAAAGGGAGAAGTATGTGGACAAGGAGACGAGGAGGAGGAGGATAAGCAGGACGAAGAGGAGGAGGAGATAAACAGAGTAGGGAGTTGGAGACAGAAAATACAAGTTGGCTTTGGGGGAGCTGGGAGTGGTCTAGGGAAGTTAGAGAGGGAGTGGGAGCAGGAGGAGATGACTAGGGAGAATGGGCCTAGGGGAGTAGGAAAGGGAGATGGTGCAGGAGGAGACACAGACTTGGGAGGAGGAGATGGGCAGGAGGTGGATGCAGAGAAATGCGGGAGGACTAGTTGTACAAAGAGCAGAGGAGGAGAGAGAGTGAGATGGGAGAGGAAGAGATGGAAAGGGAGGAGAGTGCAGTAGACGAAGAGGAAGGGGAAAGAAGGAGATGGACAGGTATAGGGAAAAGGAAATTGGTGAGGTGAGGCCGACAGGAGGATATGGAAGGGGGAGGGGAAAAGATTGGGTTGATAGGAAGCGCTGCAGAGGAGGAGATGTGCAGGGAGGGAGAGCAGCAGGAAAGACAGACTGGGGCAGGAGGTGATGGAAAGAAGAGAGAAAGGATGTATAGAGTGTGGGGTGCAGATGGAGATGGGAAGAGAGATGGGAAGGAGCAGATGGACAGAGAGAGGTGGGGAGAAGTAGGTGGGCAGTGAGAGGGTGCAGGAGAAGACTCTTAGAGGAGTGTGGAGTAGATGAACAGAGAAAGGGAGAGGTAGTTTGGAACAGGAAACAGAGATAAGGAGGAAGAGGGGAGAGGAGGGGAATGTGAACTAAGATACAGGAGGAAATGATATGTGCACTGTAAGCAACATACATATATACATACACACACAGACCCACACACACACACACACATATATATATATATATAATGTGTGTGCTACTGACATGACTCGTGCATATGATGTAATTTATATTTTATAGATATTTGACGATACTGGTGCTGATTTTGCATTTAACATTTGATGATGCCACTACAGCTGCAGTACATTAGGACTTTGTTTTTATAAAACAGATCTGACGATGGTCATTATAGACCGAAACCGGTAATCTGTTGATAAAAAATTTGTGACCATAGACGTAAATTGAAGGAAACTTATTAAAACGTGTGTGTGTGTGTCTGTGCATGTGTGTGTGTGTGTGTGGGTGTGTGTGTGTGTGTGTGTGTGTGTGTGTGTGTGTGTGTGTGTGTGTGTGTGTGTGTGTGAAGGAGAACTCATTGCTTCATTGCTTTCATCTACAGAGTAAACATATGACACTGGCGTAGAGTTGCAAGTTTAAATTCAAGAATGAAATTTATAAAATGCAAGCATATCTCAAAACCGTCCCACATATCACAACAGAGCTAGAGAGCTAGCTTATTCTGTAATATTGGCTTAACTGTAACATTTAGACTTCCATCGTACAACACCTGTGCAGTTCATATCGATGACAGGACGGAATAACTGCACCCTACAAAATGTGTAAAATATAATTACCATCAACTAATTATGTCCTGGAGGTTCAAAGACATTATTTAACAATGATCTACAAAAATGGGAATCAAAGTAATACAAGAGAAAAACACCACAGTGCTTCTCTAACTGTATATACTACAGCCAATACCCAGTGCCATAGACAGGATGCCAAGTTCTGGGTACTGATGGTAGCAGTCAACTACCTCGCTCGGAGAGCACCCCCAGCAGAAGTAAGTGCTCCCACGCTATCCCTACACCTAGGACAATGACAACTTTTGGGAAGCTTTGCGCCAGCCAGAGATTTTATTGACATCAAGAAGCGTGGCAGAGGCTCATCTGCTGTATGGTCGGCATAAGATCGGTGTTTTAAGGCCCCAGAAAATCACCAGCAGGGCCGGGCTATAATATAACTGAAATCGAGAATTGCCAGGATCAAGGAAATGACACTGATGACAAGGCCCCTTTAACTAACATCATTTATACTTGAGCAACAACAATTATTCTTATATATTTTTATTAACAGATGCCCTTTGGAAATCAGTTAAGAAAATTAAAGTAGATTTGACACTATAAAGGCGATGGCGTTCAAAATAGTGGACAAGGCAGCCGTTGAATGACAATAACAATAATATCAAACCAATTCAAGAAAAAATATCTTAACAATATGTCTTCTTAAAATTTTAAAATCAAACAATTTCAAACAAACGAGCAGATGAAAATATTTTCTAGACAAATCTCTTGAGAATATTAGGTGGAGCCGCGAAAGGTTAATTAAGAGATGTACAATGAACTTAGAACAACATTAGAATATGTAAAAACATTACGGTGAGAACTTCTTGTGTGAAGCCAGTTAATCAAAAGTCTCTTGACCGACAGGGAAATTTCACTTACAATGCAAGGTAGATAAGATACTCAGCTTGAACCCAGACAACCAGAACGCACGTCTACAAACAGCACGCCGCGCTAGGAAATGCTCGAGAGCCGTGCACACAGCCGCAAGCAAGGCAGGCCCACGCGGCGAGCAACCACCGATATGAAACACTCTCCCAGCAACTTAGTAAGTGCTGTTAACAACAAGAAAGAGATTATACTACAGTTAAGGTTATGGTTTAACCACGATTTCGCCTATAGAACGTTTCCAATAAGTTCATAGATCTTAGGAAAGAAGCCTCGCCAATAGAACTACAGAAAGGAAGGAATATAATAGCTAACTCGTTCGTGTCTCACCATTGACGGGACCTCACAGCACGCTTAAAAGGGTTGTAAAATAGTCATACCAGAGCCCAACAGCTTCAGGCATCACGAAAACCAATGTTAAGCCTTGACAGCTGGTTTTCTTGCATAACAATTTTGAAAGCAATTTTTTATCTAGTTCAGGCGCAAGCCCCTAATATAGCTATGCGCGTGACAACCGGGCATATCACATAAACAAAGCAACTGTAACCACAGCAAATTTTTTGGGAGAGAATGCTTGCCAGCAGATTAAAACAAGTTACTTCAATATCCTCAGAGCAGACAGGGCAATATACTATTCCTAAAATCACAGACCTAAGAAAGAAACAGAAAAAAACACAAGTAAGTGTGCATGTGTGCATGACGACTCAATTGACATACACAGGAACATCTGTTCAAAATCCTTGCGAAGGAGGAAATCGGTGCCCAGAGCTGAACAACAAGCTGCCCACAACGTAACTGAACCAGATCTTTGCCTTCCGCCCAGTCCTGGCGAAGAAGAGTTGACGGCGACCCGGAAAAGACGCCGTGCCGAATCGCACTGAGTGTCCGTTTCTCCTAGCACTCCTGCTGCCTCCGGCTCCACACTGTGCGAAAACTACCCGTCAACTACCTGCGCCGCTCTCTTCCGAGGCCTGTCTCTGTATACGTGACTCTAGTGGTCGCTTTCGAAGACTAGACCAGGCAGCGACAACCGCACGAGGAAGTCATCCGCACACCCAGGTGACACCAGCTATAAGTTATCGATAGTGAAATAAGTGGCCACGGCCTAACGCCGCCCTCCGTGTGTGTCAGTCACCGCCACGAGATCGACAACTTTGTACCTACATATATGGGCTGTGCTGCGCCACACGGCGCTGTACTTCCGACGCAGCAACCACCGCCATCACCACTACTGGTCCACGAACTACCGACTGCTGCCTGACTACATGCACCCCCATTCACAAAGGGTTCCAGCTCAGATACCTATTCGGATCTCTTTATCTCTGGGAGGGGACTGCAAAGGGGACGGTAACAATGAGAAAAAGATGGAATAACCAACGAACAGTTGACATTCTACGAGTCGGAGCATGAAATCTTGCAAGTTTTAACGTAGCAACGGAGGTAGAAAGTCAGAAAAGTGAAACGCAAAACTCAGTCTAGATGTACGGGGGTCAGTGAAGTGGAATGGACAAGGATTTATGGCCAGACGAATATAGGGATAACATTCAATATGGTTCAAATGGCTCTGAGCACTATGGGACTAAACAGCTGAGGTCATCAGTCCACTAGAACTTAGAACCACTTAAACCTAACTAACCTAAGGACATCACACACATCCACGCCCGAGGCAGGATTCGAGCCTGCGACCGTAGGGTCGCGCGGTTCCAGACTGAAGCGCCTAGAACCGCTAGGCCACCCCGGCCAGCCATTCGTTATGAATAGGAAGGTAGGGAAGAGACTGAGCTACTGCGAACAGTTAAGTGATACAGCTGGGCTCATCAGATGCGACAACGACGTTGTGGCATATATGCTAACGTCGCAAGCAGAAGGTGGGGGAGAGACAGAGAAAGTATACCAGCATATTGAACGGGTAATTCAATATGTAGGGAGAGATGGAAATGCTATAACCATAGGCATTGCAAGGAGTTTTCAGGAGAAGGAGCAGGGGAAAGGATTATGGGGAATATAAATTTGGCAGCCTGAATGAGCGGTGGTAATAGCAAATACTCTGTTCACGAATCACGAGAAGAGGAGGCATGTATGGAAAATACCTGGAGACACGGGTAGATTCCAGATGGATTACATCATCGTCAGACAGAGATTCCGAAATCAGATACTGGATTGTAAGGCGTTCCCAGAAGAAGAAATAAATTCAGATCACAATTTAATAAAAAACAGAAGTGTAAGAGAATCGCAAGGAGGAATCGGAGTGTGGAAGGAAGGGGGATACCGAAGTAGAGAGAAATGGCAAGACGAAGTATCCACATTCTTGCTAACTTCAAACGCAAATAAGGAAGTACAAAAATGTTCTGAGAAAGATCCGAACAGAGCAATATAAGTCCCCTCTAAATGGAACAAATAGCGAATTCAGGACAGAAAAGGTGAAATGGCTGCAGAAAAGATGTGAAGAATCGAAAAAGAAATGGTCGTCGGAAGACTAATTCCAACATACAGGAAAGTCGAAAGCTAAGGTGATAACATTAAGAATGCAATGGGAATCCTACTGTTAAACGTAGATCAAAGAGAGAACTAGTGGAAAGAGAACAATGAAGGTGTCTATAAGGGGGAGCACTGTTAAATGAAGAAGAGAGAGAGAGCAGATGGGTGGAAAGACTACACTGAAGGCAAGCGGATTATCAAAGGCGAAGAGCGCAATCATGGCCAAGAGAAGGCTACAGGTTCAAACACAGGAGGAAGAAATTTCTGAGAATGTATCATACCTTGGACCACAACATTTTATGGAGTGATACAAGGACAGTGGTAAATAAAGAACGGTATGGAATTGAGGCTTTTGAGATGTGGTGATACAGGAGAATGTTGAAAATTGGATGTCGTCGGCAGCTAGGGAATGAGAAAGTTGTCCATAGAATCGGTAAAGGAAGGAGCATATGTACGGAAAACACTGACAAGCACAAGGGATAGGGTGTTGAGACATTTGTTAATTCAGCAGGGAATAACCTTCTTAGTACTAGAAGGAACTTTAGAAGGTGAAAACTATAGGGGAAGACAGAGAATTGGATACAACCATCAAATATTTGAGGACGCAGGGTGCAAGTGAAAAAAAAAGCCATTCTGGCCGTAAACAAGGGTCTGACGGGAATAAAAGCATCTGTTGTAGTGACGTTGAGAGAGAGAGTGAAAGAAATGGTTCAAATGGCTCTGAGCACTATGGGACTTAACTTCTGTGGTCATCAGTCCCCTAGAACTTAGAACTACTTAAACCTAACTAACCTAAGGACATCACACACATCCATGCCCGAGGCAGGATTCGAACCTGCCACCGTAGCAGTCGCACGGTTCCGGACTGAGCGCCTTAACCGCGAGACCACCGCGGCCGGCGGAGTGAAAGAAAGAGAGACCATGTGTTACACATACACCGATTACGTACTTCAAGGAACAATACCAAACGTTTGCCAGATACTGAAGGTCATCACACTGAAAAAGGGAGAGGACAAGTATGTGACAATTTTTAAGTTGTACCGACAACTTAACGTAACGGGAAAATTCAAGACAAAGTTTTGTGCAGGCAATTACATGCTCACGTTATTCTTGCAGACGTAGACCCCAATGTGTATGAGTGAAGATTGGGAAAACTAACGGACCAGGTAAACTGGTGAATTTTGGTTGGCAGTAGGAAGGCGACTGATAACCTATCGTGAACCGCCTTATTCTCGTGATTGATGGAAATACGGTGTTCAAGAGCCGTCTATATTTGCCTAAGAGAATACTGCTGTGGTAGAAGTCAACTGCAGTCATGTGCTACAAAAGCTGCAATAATGGCGATCACAGATTAACTTCAAATGACCGCACAGAAGAGAGTATACTTAGTGCTTGGAGAGATTCTTTAAAGAAGCAGCTGTCTCACAACAAAAAGAAATGAGAAATAGCTTAAACGGCAGGGGCCACATGATATCTAAGGTTTCTGACAGATGAGGGAAAAATTCCTTTGCCTACATCAGACATGTCAAAAAGAAAGGACTTAAAATAAAGAAAGAACCAACGAATACAGGACGGAAGTGACTTCCGTTGCAGTGTATCAAAATATATTCCAATCTGACAATTATTCCCGGTTACTGAGTCAGCGTCTGAGCTCACAGGCTGCGACTGGTAAATCGAGCACAGACCTTGTTACATATGCAATGAAGCATTAGTCAGCACTTTACACTGACTGATGCCCTCCTACGTATTTTGGGAATCTGGCAAATTGAACTAAAATTTAGTAATGAGGGTGCAGAGTACTGTATGGAAACGTCGACAGGACGACGACTACCTACATTCAATCTAAAACAGTTACTTAAGATGGCTCTTGCAAAAATAGTAGCGCTCCTGGTACCAGAAAAATGTAAATGTATTTAGAGCGCTCTCTCAAAAATGAGCAATGGCACGGGAAGAGGAAATGAAACCCATAAAAAGGCGCATTCCATTTTTCACACACACGTGCACACAATGTTGTCCGAGTTTATGGACAGACTGTTACAGACAAAAATTATAAATATGCAGTTCCAACCAAGTTTTATAGGAAATTTCCCTTGGTTCTAACCCAAGTACCGTAACTGGCAGTACATTTCCATTTATCGTAATTGGGAACCCCTGCCGTCCCTTCTCATTTATTCCGGGCGGGAAGTATATAGACACCTATCAGGTCATCTGCGGCTTAGCTCAAAGGAATGACGTCCTGTGATGGGCCAAATCTCGTTCTACTCCTTCGAAGTAAAAAGAAAGTAGGTAAAAGAGCTGAGCAACTGATGTAGCATTAGAGCTGCAACACGAAGAGGACGCTGACTGACGAGCTACAATGGCATCATTCTTCTGACTGGCTGCAATTAAGATCTCTAACTGAATGTCAAGGAACTGTCGTTCTATTGATCCTAACCAGACCCAGGTAATAATATGAGACATGTCATTGGTTGCTACATGCAGAACATTAAGGAAGAGCAGAAGTCACTTGCCATAAACGTGTGAGTTGAGGGACATCAGTCGATCTGCGCATGGCTTTTTCTCGTAGATTTTACTTTCAATATGTCATTATTCATCCAAACTAGTCTGGTTGGGGGCAAATGTGAAAGAAAGGGACCAAATGTTAATATTTCTACAATGAAACATGGGAAAGGTGGTGATCGTCTTGTACCAACAGTATGAAGTATATTATACAAATTAATTAACCACTTCAGTTTTTATTGACTTAAGTATTCGTACAATAATTGTCTCTAACCTTCATTACTTTTATATTTTGTCCATATGAATTATAAATATCTCACACACTGAGTTTAAATCGTATTGAAGCTCTTTGGTCTCAAGATTGCTCCTTAAGGAGAGTTCTCGGTAATGTGACATAGGTAAGAAGTAATATAATAAGTGGTAAGCTTTGTTGACAAATTTGATACGTAATAACGAACTTTAGATCGGTAGTGGAGCCTATTCCATGCTGTATCAACACACCACTGTGTCATGTTGACATTATTACTGAAATAATGGGTCATAGAAATGACATATGATTGTGAGCATACATTATTACATGATCATCAGACATGTATAGCGAATGATATATCCTGAGACACAAGTGAATTTCCACATCAACCAAAAATTCTTGCCAGAACAGGACTGCGTTAGAGGACCTGGGTATCATCGAGTGGACACAGTGCTAAGTTTAAATAAGATGTGGCGATGTAACTATGTGGCACAACGAGGGGCAGTTGCATGACTGGTACAGGATCAGACATCTTCTGGGAGCTAGCGCCGAATCGCCGCTGTTTGCAGCAGACAAGACATTACTGCGTCGCCATGGCCCAGTTATGACATGCCCTCCGACATTGTTTTGCCTCAGCATGGATGGCTGGGATGTGCCAGAGTCTGAACAATAATGGCTGACAAAGGACCATTGACTTCTGGTGGTCGTGAGGCAGTGCATTAGAGCGGGTTGGCTTTGGAAGTATGAAACTGGAAGAGCAATTATAGCACGGAGGCAGCTGCGGGCGGTAGGCAGCGGCTAATAGGTCTTCGGAGCACTGGACGAACTTGTTTACATTGGCACAACGGTCCCACGGTTTTACTGCGGTAAACGCAATTTGGTGTAGGCGAAAAGAGAAAAAACCTCTAAGGCAGCTTAACAATGCCACCCAGAGACTAAGGCAGCAAGGCATTGGAACTGCGGACCGTTAACAAGGATTATGTCCTGTTCTTAACAAGAGGCACCGTTTCCCTGGATCAGCAGACGGTGTTTGTCTCCATATGTTCAGACGATACCGCAGCTGCAAGCCAGGAAGATTTCCGTTACGACGAATGGAAAACCTGTGTGTAAGGGATGGTTGGGCCACCTTGTTGTGCTGAACTTTGAGCCTGGGATTCCATTAGTATGTTGTCAAGATTTTGATTGTGAAAGGGCCGGGCTTCCACTGAGCCTGTAACTGAAGGAGAAGTGCCTTGTATAAATGTATTGGGTTTTGATGAAACACAGTGGGGCCTTGTACGGACTGAATATTGTAAAGCACTGAATTATCTGAAGAACTGTATTTCAGTGATAGCCTTGTAGTGATTCAAGTTATCATTCTCTGTGTGTTGTTCACTGATGCGCATTTGGAACT
The DNA here is from genome assembly GCF_023864345.2 of Schistocerca serialis cubense. Taxonomy (NCBI): domain Eukaryota; kingdom Metazoa; phylum Arthropoda; class Insecta; order Orthoptera; family Acrididae; genus Schistocerca; species Schistocerca serialis. Next base: position 658,824,676 of record NC_064639.1, on the reverse strand, counting down.
TGTGTAACTGTTGCTTGCATTTGTTGTTCTTATCGTCGGTCCACGTTCTTTCAGGGTGGTGGTCATACTGGGGTGTCTGCTATCGCGTTGATTAATATGTGTCGTGAGCTAAACTGAGCAACCATTTTATTAAATTAATATCACCAGGATAACGCATTTATATTCAATGACTTACAGGGCGTTTCGCAGTTCGTTTTACAAACTTATAGAGGTTGTAATGAGGACTTAGTAGATCAAGTTTTACATAGGAACCTATGCCCGGAAACGTTATCCAGCGACGGTACAGAGCGTCAAATTACAGGCGCCGGTGCCTGTAAATGTATGTCTGTACATCGGGATTCCGTGATTATGTTACTTTCTAGGATGCGGGAGAAAGGTAAATACATCAATTTGAGGTAAGAGTCTCTGGACCGGAAACGAACAAGTCGAAAGTTATAGTACAAAACCGATGCGCTAACTCTGACAGTTGAATACATGGACGGGTACTGTTGTTGTTAAGATTGTAGAGTAAGTAACTTTCTGAGGCAGTAGTATGGACTAGAACCAGGTAAAGCTACATAGTAAACATGGGCTCTAAAACGCATACCTGAGGAGTTATGACCACTTGTTCATATTCGATACTGTGAAACACGTCTTTATTGAACAAGTGCTCATAGCTCATAAGGTATGCATTTTAGAGTCCATATTTATTAGACATTTTTTGGTTTGTTCATACTATCACATATGAATGTTGCCTACCCTACAATCTCAGTACCAACAGTACCCGTACATGTAATCCACTGTTAGAAGTATCAAGTATCATGAATGTTTTCGTTTATAACATTCGACTCGTTTGTTTCCGGTACAGGGACCCTTACCTCAAGTTGATACATTTATCCTTCCCCGTCATCCTAGGAGGTTTGTAACACCCTGTATATATATGCAGTTACAGGCTCAGGCCCCTGCATGGTGTCGTGGATGCAAAGGTGGACCTCGCCATGGACGTCGGGCGTGATGTTGCGGAACACGCAGCGACTGCGCACAGTTTGAGTCGTCACACGACGTCCTGTGGCTGCACGAAAGGCATTATTGAACATGTTGGCGTTTCTGTCATGGTTTCTGCGAGCCATAATCCGTAGGTAGCGGTCATACACTGCAGTAGTAGCCCTTGGGCGCCCTGAAGCGAGGCATGTCATCCCAGTCGCTGTCTTTCCGTATCTTCTCTGTGTCCGAACAACATTTCTTAGGTTCCCTCCGAGACGCCTGGACACATCCTTTGTAGAAAGACCTTACTGTCACAAGTAACAATGCGGAGGCGACTGAAGCGCGGTATTGACCGTCTAGGCATGGTTGAACTAGAGACAACATGAGCCGTGTACTGCTTTCCTGGTGGAATGACTGGAAATGATCGTCTGTCGGACCCCTTCCGTCTAATAGGCGCTGCCCATGCATGGTTGTTTACATCTTTGGGCGGGTTTAGTGACATCTCTGATCAGTGAAAGGCACTGTGTCTATGACAAAGTATCCACAGTGAACGTCTATCTTCTGGAGTTCTTGGAAATGGGGCGATGGAAAACTTTTTTTGATGTGTATAATTTCATAATTGAAAAGAAACGTCTTTTACACAGATATGTTGATTGAAATATTGTAGCACTCATTATGTAGATGCGGAAACTACGTCTGAGGAAAGCAATGCAGAGGTCCTGGATCGATTTAAATTAAAAGGATTTGTTTTTAATATGGAAAATGTGTTGCAGATTAACCAGTTACATTTGCACACGCACAGGGGCGCTTTAAACTGAAATGGCAGACGGTTCCGGAAGCCCATAATAAACATATAAGGTTGACAGTGTTCACAAAACGTTCGTGGAGTCATCGTTGTAATTCTTTACCAAGGCCACAATGAATTCTTAAAACCTCGTGTTTTCTTGAGCACGAATGAACTAAGGCAACAGGGCTGTGTCTGAATTCGTCCTTCTTTTTAAATGCAACCAAATTAAATCAGAAGAAAGGTGTTTCTCAACATGCATTGTGTTATGTGAGAAGTGCGCCGTCAAGTCCACATAAAATTCGAAGTCTCAAATCTGTTTAGGAAGTTCTAATTCTTGTTTCTGCACTTCTTTTTCCGTCATAAAATCAACAATAGCGAGTTCTAAATCAAAAGGTCGCTCCCGTGTTGCCCCTTGACTTAATAAATGTATTTTGTCGTAATGTATAAAGTCTGCATACTCTTGGTTCAGTTTCATCGAAAACAGTTGCACCTGACAGTGGAATAAAGCGTGCGGCTTCAGTAATATTATTATTCATAACACCGATTTATGATGGGTCCTTCGGAGAAGAACCGAGCAAAGCCGTGATCGGCCGAGTCCTGGTCCGTACAGATTCTACATAACTAGCACGCGTGAAGTTTGGCGCACTGTTGCCTTCTGTGCTGTCTCTCGACCACAGAGTATATAAACGAAAATGGCAGCTAGTAGTATGGCATCGCAGGGAGAGCTTTTGCCACAGCCACTCTATGCATATTCCGTCTCTTTGGTAGTTGAATTACCGTTTATTTTTTGTAGTGCTTTTTGACAGTTGCGTGTTGCAGCTGTTTTCAGTATAGTGAAATTGTTTTCATAGAGACAGAGGTATTTGGTGTAAAAATCCTAATAAATCTGTAATTATTACTATGGGGCAAGCCACTACGGACCACGGGTATTTTATAAAAAGAATAGAAAATATCGCTGACCAACTTCTGAATTTCTATCGATGCAGTTCGGTTCGTCCTGTACAACCATTTCCGCTTGTATCTGCGAGACCTGAACAGACTTCAAGTTTCTGATTCCCATTATCTCACGAGGAGAACATGCGAACTGCCATAACGCGATTTTCCAGAAACTTCTCTCAGTGGAACACGAGTCAAATAAGCGAAAATGTATCTCGGGTTATCTGTAAATATTCGACCATTTCTGAGAAAACGACGGTCAAAATTTTGGGTAGTCTATCTGCCTTTCAGCGTGCGCTAGTTTTAGCGAAGCACTGGCGCAGGGGCTAGCGTATCGGCTTCACACCTTTGCAATCCTTTTTATTTTCCTTTTTCATTTTTCTTCCCATGTCCGTAGAAGATTACTACACGAATGTTTTCCAATTAATATTCATACTGAAATGAATTGTCCTTATCCGTCTACTAATGGTATGTCTGGTGAATTAAAAATAACAATAAATGAATAGGAAAATTATTTGAAATTTTTTTCGGTGAAATTCCTGCAGTGTATCTTAGTTCATTATTAACTGCAAGAACCGGGTTTTCGTAAAAGTGATCCGTTATGCGCGGTCTTACGCGAAATTACTACTAACACGTGAAATCTTCAGCACTGTTAGCGACGTGTCTTTCCCGAGTGAGATTCATTCAAGGAAATGTCGCTGTGTGAAACATGCCGTCGCATGATACTCGTGGTGTTCGGAATTTCTGTTTCGAATGTACCTACAATCATCATCTTCCCTGGAAATACACCAGATCTGCCTGAAGAACGAACATAAGAATAAAACATGGAAATTAAGGTCTGAGATGAGGATGAAATATAAGGATATGAGAATTAAAAAAAAAAAGCTATAACTCCTGAAAACACTGTACACATATACCACGTTATGTAGCAAATGTACGTCTCTATTCGTGAAACTCAATTGTAACATTACAAATAATATGACGCCCTTGTATATTCTAGCTCCGTAAGAAACATTCGTGTAGTAATCTTCTACAGACAGGGGTAGATAAATGAAAAAATTAAATCAGATAAGATAAATGAAAAGAATAATAGAATTTCGAATACCAGATGAAAAACTGAGAGGCCGCGACGTCTACCACTTAACTATCATTTTTTTAGGACTGCACCATCTTTGTTTTCTCTTCTATTTTTTAAACGATTGGCCCTAGGGAGAGGGGGGCCAGGGTGGGCAGGGGTTGCCTCTCGAGGACTGGCCTTGGTGTCGCCTTGTTACCCAAGGGAAAGAGGAGGAGGCAGGGATAAAGGAACAAATTGAACGTTATCCAGAAGCTGGATTTTTTTGCATTTTTTCAGTCTATATATTCGGCGTCACCTTGTTTCATGAAAAATAAGAGAAATGAAAGGTCCGTCCTCCGGATCTTCACTTTGCCAGATCATCCTAGCGTATCATCTCGCATCTTTATTTGAGTCACGGTCGTTCGTTCTAAGGCCGTCTGCATTACATGTTCATCATCTCTCGCCATGGATGATCCAACTGTGTGGTGTGTTGTGTAACGAACTCCAGAGGTAGTTCGAAGAATATTATCTATATTTGGCTTTATTATCGGGCAAAGGTTGGGCTAAGCTTGTCGTCCGCAAAAAGGCATTTACCTTACCCCGAACGCTTTAACGACGTTTTCTCAGAAATAGTCGTGTGTCTACGGATAAGCAGAGACACATGTTCGCTTATGTAAGTTCCTCTGCCACTGAGAGAAGTTTCTGGGAAACTTGAGTTACGCCACTTGCCGTGTTCTCCTCGTCTGTGATTCCCTACAAGGCAATTTATATGGAATCGCGAGACCAGTTGAACGGCTCGTTGAACAAAGGACAATGGAGAGGCGGCTGCTCGCTGCTTCCCGCAACCGCAGCGTAGGCGGCGCTCCCCTGTACTGTTCGCTATTGTCGGCGCGGTGCCTCTCTGCTCCTCCCTCGCCACTCCCGCTTCTGACGTCACTGCTAAGACGTCCTCCGCTTTTTGCCCTGACTGACATTCAACATCTGTCTTGTGCAGTAACAAAGAATTCAACGTAAGCCCTTTAATCCGTCGGATACTTGTCACCTACTCGCCTTCATTCTTCAGGCGAATAGAATACACGCTATTAATTAACTTACCACAATAGAGATTCACAGTCATGTGAAATTTCTTGAAAGAAATCATGTTTACGCCAGTGACTGTTAAACTTTTTATTTCCATTATTGGAATTTCGGCCTTAGGCCATTGTCAAGTGCAGATGTTTTGGCTTTTTGCCATGTCTACGATGTATGGACATGTGTGCTCGCACTACTTACCAGCGTTACGAATGTATATAATAGCAAACGACAATGACATATAATTGTGTCAAATTGTATACAGTAGACATAGCTTAAAGCCAAAACATCTGAACTTGATAATGGCCTAAGGCTGAAATTTCAAGAGTGGAAATAAAACGTTTAACAGTCACTGGCGTAAACATGATGACTTTGAAGCATACATACAGTTATTTCCTATTTCCTTCTCCCTTCCTCGTTGTTGGGGGCAAAATCTAGAGGTACGCTGCTGCAATGTACTTTATTATATTCCTGAGACTTGATGTTACTGATGATGATTATTCAGAAAAAAACGAAATCAATTCCAGAATACACATTCTGCCATTAGCTGTACGTGGGAAGCTGTACGTGGGAAACTAATCGTATCTCTATTAATTCAATGAAATACATCGATGTATGAGTAACCAATAACGACTGCTGTTCTACCACATAAGTAAATCCACTTAGAGTTATGGGGAATTTTTTAATTTATTTATCTTTTTTTTAACTCATATGAAACCAGGTCAACTACGCTCCACGATCTAATTCGATCATAGGGCGGTGAAGACCTTGCTGTTCAGCGTTATAACGCACAAATCATTATTACAATTCAAACATGTGTCTTTTGCACGTAACTGCAATTAATTAAGTGGCACTTGACCAGGTCAGTAATCTTTTCCGTAGTAAAATATTTTCGTTTATTTCCAAAGTCCAGTAAATACTGTTTGGAACTAATCGATCAAGAGATTACGACGTAGACAGAGAGAAAAGCAAACATAAATGTCCCTAGGAAACGATTCATTTCCACAGCGACCAACAACCACCTATCTGTGACCATACACTGACACTCTAGGTAACGAAGATGGATTGTAGTAGTTTTTATTTTATTTGTTTTAGGTTACGTTGAGAAGTTTTTGATGTGACAGCTATATTTTTAATTTCTGGGAACATATTTTTCAATTTCGATTTCGAATATACCCAGAGTGGATCGGGGTCCTTTGGTTTGGAGCCGAGTAGAGGGTCTCAACCAGAGGCTTCGTCGACTCTGTGACGGTCTTGGCTGCAGATTTCTAGACTTGCGCTATTGGGTGGGGAATTGTAGGACACCCCTTTATAGGTCAGGGGTGCACTACACAAAGGAAGCGGCTACTCGGGTAGCAGAGTACTTGTGGCGTGCACATGGGGGTTTCTTAGGCTAGGCAGTAGTGCGAGGTGTCCTGATGAACACTCACCAGTCGACGTGCAGGCAGGGAAATCAGGACGCGCTCAGTGTAAAGACACTTCAGCTATCAAGATATTAGCAGTAAATTTTCAGAGTGGTTGGAATAAAGTTCCTGAATTTTCTGCCCTCCACGAAGCGTGTGGCGCGAAAATTATTCTCGGGACTGAGACCTGCCTGAACCCTGAGATAGGAAGTTCTGAAATATTTAGTGAGGGTTGGAACGTGTATCGGAAAGACTGATTAGACACTGTAGTAGGTGTCTTCATTGCAGTTGACGAAAATATTGTGTCCACTGAGGTCGAAGTAGAGTGTGATTGTGAAGTTATCTGGACACGTTTAACAGGGCTAGGGGAAATAAAATTAATTGTTGGGTGTTATTACCGGCCAACAGGTTCCACCGTGACAGTTCTAGAATCATTCAAAGGGAGTCTAAATTCTGTATCGCAGAAGTACCTGGATCATGCTATATTAGTAGGAGGCGACTTCAGCCTACCTAGTATAGACTGGGATGTCTATGGATTCATTACAGATGGTACAGGCAAGCCGTCGTGTGAACTACTTTTGAACACATTATCCGAAAACTGTCTTGAGCAGCTAAATCGACAGCCGACGCGTAATGGAAATATTTTAGATCTGGTAGCCACGAAGAGACCAGACCTCATCGACGGTTTCAGTGTTGAGACAGGGATTAGTGATCATGATGTTGTCATCACGACTATGGTTACGAAAGTTAAAAAGTCAGTCAAGAAGACTATGAGCGTATTCTTACTAGAAAGAGCAGAAAAGCAGTTGTTAGCATCCCACTTAGTAAATGAATCGACTTCATTTACTTCCGGTACGATAGACGTGGAAGAATTATGGGCACATTTTAAACACATTGTAAATCACGCATTGGACAAGTATGTGCCGAAAAAGTGGGTTACGGACGGAAAAGCCCCACCGTGGTTTAACAGCGCCATTCGTAGAATGGTCAGGAAGAAAAGGCAGTTGCACTCGCGGTACAAGAAAGATCGGGAGAATGAGGACAGGCAAAAGTTAGTAGAGATTCGTGCTGCTATAAAAAGAGAGATGCGCGAAGCATTCAACCACAACCACCATCATACCTTATCAAAAGTTCTTGCTGAAAACCCAAGGATATTCTGGTCTTACGTAAAATCGGTAAGCGGGTCGAAAGCTTCAATCCAGTCACTCACTGACCAGTCTGGCCTGGCAACGGAAGACAGCAAAACGAAAGCTGAAATTTTAAATTTAGTATTTGAGAAACCTTTCACGCAGGAGGATCGTACAAACATACCGCCGTTTTAGTCTCGTACAGATTCCCCTATGGAGGACATAGTGATAGACATCCCTGGGGTTGTGAAATAGCTCAATGGGTTGAATATAAATACACTCCTGGAAATTGAAATAAGAACACCGTGAATTCATTGTCCCAGGAAGGGGAAACTTTATTGACACATTCCTGGGGTCAGATACATCACATGATCACACTGACAGAACCACAGGCACATAGACACAGGCAACAGAGCATGCACAATGTCGGCACTAGTACAGTGTATATCCACCTTTCGCAGCAATGCAGGCTCCTATTCTCCCATGGAGACGATCGTAGAGATTCTGGATGTAGTCCTGTGGAACGGCTTGCCATGCCATTTCCACCTGGCGCCTCAGTTGGACCAGCGTTCGTGCTGGACGTGCAGACCGCGTGAGACGACGCTTCATCCAGTCCCAAACATGCTCAATGGGGGACAGATCCGGAGATCTTGCTGGCCAGGGTAGTTGACTTACACCTTCTAGAGGACGTTGGGTCGCACGGGATACATGCGGACGTGCATTGTCCTGTTGGAACAGCAAGTTCCCTTGCCGGTCTAGGAATGGTAGAACGATGGGTTCGATGACGGTTTGGATGTACCGTGCACTATTCAGTGTCCCCTCGACGATCACCAGTGGTGTACGGCCAGTGTAGGAGATCGCTCCCCACACCATGATGCCGGGTGTTGGCCCTGTGTGCCTCGGTCGTATGCAGTCCTGATTGTGGCGCTCACCTGCACGGCGCCAAACACGCATACGACCATCTTTGGCACCAAGGCAGAAGCGACTCTCATCGCTGAAGACGACACGTCTCCATTCGTCCCTCCATTCACGCCTGTCGCGACACCACTGGAGGCGGGCTGCACGATGTTGGGGCGTGAGCGGAAGACGGCCTAACGGTGTGCGGGACCGTAGCCCAGCTTCATGGAGACGGTTGCGAATGGTCCTCGCCGATACCCCAGGAGCAACAGTGTCCCTAATTTGCTGGGAAGTGGCGGTGCGGTCCCCTACGGCACTGCGTAGGATCCTACGGTCTTGGCGTGCATCCGTGCGTCGCTGCGGTCCGGTCCCAGGTCGACGGGCACGTGCACCTTCCGCCGACCACTGGCGACAACATCGATGTACTGTGGAGACCTCACGCCCCACGTGTTGAGCAATTCGGCGGTACGTCCACCCGGCCTCCCGCATGCCCACTATACGCCCTCGCTCAAAGTCCGTCAACTGCACATGCGGTTCACGTCCACGCTGTCGCGGCATGCTACCAGTGTTAAAGACTGCGATGGAGCTCCGTATGCCACGGCAAACTGGCTGACACTGACGGCGGCGGTGCACAAATGCTGCGCAGCTAGCGCCATTCGACGGCCAACACCGCGGTTCCTGGTGTGTCCGCTGTGCCGTGCGTGTGATCATTGCTTGTACAGCCCTCTCGCAGTGTCCGGAGCAAGTATGGTGGGTCTGACACACCGGTGTCAGTGAGTTCTTTTTTCCATTTCCAGGAGTGTAAATCGCCAGGTCCTGATGGGATTCCAATGCGGTTTTACAGAGAGTACTCTACCGCATTGGCTCCTTACTTAGCTGGCATTTATCGCGAATCTCTTGCCCAAGGTAAAGTCCCGAGCGACTGGAAAAAAGCGCAGGTGACGCCTGTATCTAAGAAAGGCAGAAGAACGGACCCTCAAAATTACAGACCAATATCCTTAACATCGGTTTCTTGCAGGATTCTCGAACATATTCTCAGTTTGAATATAATGAATTTCCTTGAAACAGAGAAGTTGCTGTCCATGCAGCAGCACGGCTTTAGAAAGCATCACTCCTGCGAAACGCAACTCGGCCCTTTTTCACATGATATCTTGGGAATCATGGATGAAGGGTATCAGACGGATGCCATATTCCTTGACTTCCAGAATGCGTTTGACTTGGTGCCCCACTGCAGACTCCTAACTGAGGAACGACCATATGGGATTGATTCCCAAATATGTGAGTGGCTCGAAGACTTCTGAGGTAGTACACTCCTGATAATGGAGAAAAGAACACATTGACACCGGTGTGTCAGACCCACCATACTTGATCCGGACACTGCGAGAGGGCTGTACAAGCAATGATCACACGCACGGCACAGCAGACACACCAGGAACCGCGGTGTTGGCCGTCGAATGGCGCTAGCTGCGCAGCATTTGTGCACCGCCGCCGTCAGTGTCAGCCAGTTTGCCGTGGCATACGAAGCTCCATCGCAGTCTTTAACACTGGTAGCATGCCGCGACAGCGTGGACGTGAACCGTATGTGCAGTTGACGGACCTTGAGCGAGGGTGTATAGTGGGCATGCGGGAGGCCGGGTGGACGTACCGCCGAATTGCTCAACACGTGGGGCGTGAGGTCTCCACAGTACATCGATGTTGTCGCCAGTGGTCGGCGGAAGGTGCACGTGCCCGTCGACCTGGGACCGGACCGCAGCGACGCACGGATGCACGCCAAGACCGTAGGATCCTACGCAGTGCCGTAGGGGACCGCACCGCCACTTCCCAGCAAATTAGGGACACTGTTGCTCCTGGGGTATCGGCAAGGACCATTCGCAACCGTCTCCATGAAGCTGGGCTACGGTCCCGCACACCGTTAGGCCGTCTTCCGCTCACGCCCCAACATCGTGCAGCCCGCCTCCAGTGGTGTCGCGACAGGCGTGAATGGAGGGACGAATGGAGACGTGTCGTCTTCAGCGATGAGAGTCGCTTCTGCCTTGTTGCCAATAATGGTCGTATGCGTGTTTGGCGCAGGTGAGCGGCACAATCAGGACTGCATACGACCGAGGCACACAGGGCCAACACCCGGCATCATGGTGTGGGGAGCGATCTCCTACACTGGCTGTACACCACTGGTGATCGTCGAGGGGACACTGAATAGTGCACGGTACATCCAAACCGTCATCGAACCCATCGTTCTACCATTCCTAGACCGGCAAGGGAACTTGCTGTTCCAACAGGACAATGCACGTCCGCATGTATCCCGTGCCACCCAACGTCCTCTAGAAGGTGTAAGTCAACTACCCTGGCCAGCAAGATCTCCGGATCTGTCCCCCATTGAGCATGTTTGGGACTGGATGAAGTGTCGTCTCTCGCGGTCTGCACGTCCAGCACGAACGCTGGTCCAACTGAGGCGCCAGGTGGAAATGGCATGGCAAGCCGTTCCACAGGACTACATCCAGAATCTCTACGATCGTCTCCAAGGCAGAATAGCAGCCTGCATTGCTGCGAAAGGTGGATATACACTGTACTAGTGCCGACATTGTGCATGCTCTGTTGCCTATGTCTATGTGCCTGTGGTTCTGTCAGTGTGATCATGTGATGTATCTGACCCCAGGAATGTGTCAATAAAGTTTCCCCTTCCTGGGACAATGAATTCACGGTGTTCTAATTTCAATTTCCAGGAGTGTAGAACCCAGTACGTTGTCCTCGATGGTGAGTGTCAATCGGAGGTGAGGGTATCACCTGGAGTGCCCCAGGGAAATGTGGTAAGTCCGCTGTTGTTTTCTACCTACATAAATGATCTTTTGGATAGATCGGATAGCAATGTGCGTGTACGGGAAGGTGTCGTCGTTGAGTGACTGTAGGAGGATACAAGATGACTGGGACAGGATTTGTGATTGGTGTACAGAATGGCACCTAATTCTAAATATAGGTAAATGTAAATTAATGCAGATGAATAGGAAAAAGAATCCCGTAATGTTTGAATACTCCATTAGTAATGTAACGGTTGACACAATCACCTCGATTAAATATTTGGACGTACCATTGCAGAGCGATATGAAGTGGGACAAGCATGTAATGGCAGTTGTGGGGAAGGTGGAAAGTCGTCTTCGGTTCATTGGTAGAATTTTGGGAAGATGCGGTTCATCTGTAAAGGAGACCGCTTATAAAACACTAATACGACCTATTGTTGAGTACTGCTCGAGCGTTTGGGATCCCTATCAGGTCGGATTGAGGGAGGACATGGAAGGAATTCAGAGGCGGGCTGCTAGATTTGTTACTGATAGGTTTGATCATCATGCGAGTTTTACGGAAATGCTTCAGGAACTCGGGTGGGAGTCTCTAGAGGAAAGGAGGCGTTCTTTTCGTGAATCGCTACTGAGGAAATTTAGACAACCAGCATTTGAGGCTGGCTGCAGTACAATTTTACTGTCGTCAACTTATATTTTGTGGAAAGACCACAAAGATAAGATAAGAGAGATTAGGGCTCGTACAGAGACATACAGGCAGTCATGTTTGCCTCGTTCTGTTTGGGAGTGGTACAGGGAGAGAAGATGCTAGTTGTGGTACGAGGTACCCTCCGCCTCGCACCGTATGGTGGATTGCGGAGTATGTATTAGATGTAGATGTAGATGATATTATATGACTCTAGTCAGAATTGTTGTGTGGACTTCCGGGATGTTTCGAAATGTACTGAAAAGTTTAAGATTCCCTTTTGTGAATGTTGTAAGAACTTCAGAAACGTTCTTCAATATTCTCAGTAATTTGTAACTTTTAGTAAAATTTTCAAATGTTCTGTACATTTTTGTAACTTTCTCTGATGTTCTGAATTCTGAAAAGTGATATTTTCGGAAAGATTTTAAATATTCCTCAATGACCTATAATATTCTGGAACTGGAAGTATTCACTACAATGTTGTAGGAGTTAAGGTCTCTGAGAACATTTAAGGGTAATTCAGCTCGATTGCGTTGGAATGCAACAATGAAACAAACATATAATAAGTCTCGAGCGAAATTACAACATGACACAAATAAATGAAACAGAGAAAAAATGAACTAGAGAAAGTACAATACAGGCGAATTCCTTCACTACTGAAATACAGCCAGCGAATGGTAGCAAGTAAAATTTTTATAAAGCGCGCATATATTCATATAGTTGCGTTTTCTCCGCGACTGACAACCTACGTGTGACAAAAGTTAAGGAAATTATTTTCTATTTAGAAACCAAAAAGGGTGTGTGTTGATAAATGGCTCCACTGCTTAAAGAAAAGCTGACTCAGCGAAGCGGAGACTCACCAGTTGGCTTCATATAAGATATAAACCGTAAAATGGAGACAAGCATCCAAATTTTTACAAAAAAAGTCACAAAAATTCTTACACAAGTTACTGGAAGTTGTCAGTGCCTTACACATTTCGAGATCTAATGGTGCGGGACACAATGTCTTCTGTACCGATCCGCTAATGGAACAGTCATCGATTCGTTGCAGGCAGCAATTTAGAAAAAATTGACAATACGTTGCCTCCTTAGGGGAGGTGATACTAGCCAACAGTAATCCTTACGATTTGTTTGTCATAAACAATTCCCTCCAAAATCGATAGTACTGAATATATACTTTGAAGATTGTAAAAGGTTGAAATGCCAAAGAGGGTGGAATTATGAACTCAAATTCTTCAATCCTTTTCTTCCTTCTAGCAATGAGCCACATTTCTTTCTGTCTAGCGTTGTAATTAGACACAGTAAACGGAAACGTGCTTGACACAGTCATCGTGTTATCTGAGAACTAGTCTGTGCTTTACATAACACAGTGTAGACGACGAGATCAGTGGATACGGGGCGCTCTCTTCAAAAGAACCACCCCAGCAAATGAAATCTTGAAAACCCTACAATTGGATAGCTGGGAATTTTAACTGCGGTGTCCTCAACTACGAATAAAGTATCTTCCCTCTGCACCACCACTCTACGTCCAATACAAATGTGAAAATAGAACAGAGATACAGTCAGTAATTCACTTATTATGACAGTATATCAAGCCTCAACTACAAGGAATGTAGCTGGAAGTAATTTTGCAACTTAACATAGCTGAATACCAGACAGTTTCTCGACAGTTTTCAAAAACTCACAGTGCTCACATCCCTACCCCCATCCCCTTCAATGTTTTTGAGTTGGGCTACATCTAGGGCATTGTATAGAGCAAGCAAATTATGCACTTGACAAGCTTACGATATATCGTTAATAACTGTGCAGATCGTTCGTAACATGTTGAGAGAATCGAAAGTTTGAAATTAATCGATTATTACCATAGAGACATTTATTAAAAACAACAATTATATACTGAAGGTAAAATTTTCTGGATTGTTAGGTACCGTCATTTTCTTTTATTTAAGACGAAAAAATAAGCCAAATAATAATATACAACTTCATCAAATCCCTGTTAACTGGATACCACACTCTTGAATGGTGTACTTCAGTGGTTACTTTTGAGCATTACTGTATTAATTTTGTTTGTAGTACTTCATACTTTACTAAACAGTCTCATGTTAAAATAAACAATACTGTAGAATAGATATATTTGCATTAGTATAGGGTAGATTAAACAGGTGTTGCTATGTAATTTTCTAAGTGAACATCTATTCTTGTTTATTCATTGTCATCAAGATTTGTTACACTTATTACAACCTTTTATGTGTGAACTATGTGATTCATGAGCATACAGTGCTTTAGTAAAGTGATAAAGTATTTTCAACATACTTTATGTGAAGCATGTGTAATCTTCTAAGTCGAGAGTTTTCATTGCTTGTGTTAGTGCTTTTGCCGTGTGAAGAGGGGAGGAATGTTGAGTGGTAAATTCGAGGGCGAATTTCTCCGAAGGGTGGACGAATGTTGAGTGGTACGTAAGTAAATAAATTAGTGAAATCAAAGTGAACTAGAAATTAGAATATAAATGATAAACTTGGTTTAGTTTAGAGAGTTACATACTGGCATTCAGCGGGCAGAACAGCAGAACAGAAGAGACAATGACCGTGAAGTCAGCAAGTTCCACATAAGCAGGCGCTGTCGATTCAGCCGTCAGGGCATCGCCCGACCGGCTCACATGTTTCTCAGTTGTCGCATGTGAGCAAAGGCCTTCTCCTACATCCAAAGAGCCAATAACCGACGTTAAGAAGATTCTTCAAGAAACTTTTCAACGTGACAGAAGAGGCAATGACCGTCTCACATGTTTCTCAGTTGTCACATGTGAGCAAAGGCCCTCGCCTACATCCCAATAGCCAATGACCGACGTTAAGAAGATTCTTCGAGAAGCTTTTCAACGTGACAGAAGAGGCAATGGCCGTGAATTCGTTCACCTCCAGTGAACTGAAGTGAATAAATACGCGAGATGCAGTGGGCCCGACAGATGGAGACGGAGACGAAGACGAGGACGGAGACGGAGACGAAGATCAGGACGGAGACGGAGACGAGAGACGAAGAAGACGAAGAAGTGAAGAAGCGTAGCAGTTGTTTTCAGTCAGTTTCGCTGCTGAAGACCGTCATGCAAGAAGACACTGCATCATGCACAGACGTACCAAGTCCGCCGCTGTAATGGAATAGCAAGCAGCAGCCGCGGCGCCAGAAGACAGAAGTTAAAAGGTATTTGAAGTCTAGTTTTTACATACCCGGGTGACTCGTGAGGACGGGAAGGAGACGGCCTCACATCAGCAGTCACCTGTGAGCTGGGATGAAGATCTGACAGCCGAAGACTGGCAAGCGGGAGTCCGTTGTTCGAGTCCGGGACACTGGCCTTCCCCCGCCGCGCCGCTCCGCTGGTCGACGCACAACACACGCGGCCGCTTAGAGAAGAGAAACACTGGGACGCCACACCCAAGGTATCATCCGATGCACGACTTCGCTCGCAATAATTAAACCGGCCACCTCGCGCTGCGCGTCTCCAGTCAGCTGGGCGAGACGGCGACACAGATACACACCGCTACGCGTAATCAGACGCTGCCGCCGCCGCCGCTGCCGCAGCAGAAGACTTCACAAACGACACAGCTGCCGCTCTCCGAAACAAAACATTCCGTAAGATACAGTTGTACAAATCTTCAATAGAAGTTATCTTATGCAAAAATGATGTTTCATTCTACCTCATACCCGAGCCAAGGAAGAACCCACCCTGCCCACATGTTGTTAACAGAGAAAAGTTAATTTATTTAACATCTTCACCCTGACAGAATGTTTTAGAATGCTCATCCTGACAATTGACAGCATCAAAAGAGAAAACCCAGTTACATTTAGTAACACAACTGTTACAAATATGACGTTTGGCTGTGGCTAAGTGAACGTGGACGAAACGCGGAGGACTGTTGCAGAATGTATTTGGAAATAGGAAATTTGTGGTAACGTCTTATGGGACAAAGCTGCTGAGGTCTTCGGTTCCTAAGCTTACACACTACTTAATCTAACTTAAACTAACTTATGCTAGGGACGACACACACACCCATGCCGTAGGAGAACTCGAACCTCCGACGGGGAGAGCCATGCGGACCGTGACAAAAGGCCCCTATCCGCGCGGCTAACCCGCGCACAGAACGTATTAATGGTGATTTCGATAAGGTACGTTTTATGGCTAAGGAAATCAGCATTTATAGAGAAAAGTGACTGAGAAGCGACTGAGATTTCTTACAAAGCATGTAATTTCAATACAAACGACGGCTACAGGTTTCCGGCTTTATGGCTCCCACCAGCAAGAAGTGAATTTACGGCCGCGATGCGCTGAGCAATGCAAAAAATTTACAGGGAACCATTTCTGTGGACAACAACACTTTTGATAGACATTCACTTACTCTTTTCCTGTTCGTTTCGTTTCTATCTAATAACGACGGCTCACAAACAGCAGCAGCAATGATTTTAACCAATAGCTTTTCTCCAGCGTAAGTACGGAAGAAAATCCCTTTCTATCAGAGGCTGAAAATACCGCTACAGGTGTAAGTTCTTTTATTATCTCACGACCGGTTTCGGGCTATTATATGCCCATCTTAAGGTGTCGTAACTTGGTGCTGTGACCCCCGAGCGCCGCAGTGGACGTCCACGGGGCGCGGTGTGCTACCTACGAGCGCGTATCCATCAAATGACGATGGGTCACCAATGGTAGTCACTGGAATTTTAGCCAACAACCACAACACTTCAGCTTCTGCGCAGAAACACTTCATTTACCATCCAATGACTAAAGCCCACTATGGTAGTCACAGGAATTTTATGCAATGATTCCACTTCTCCACCACAAGGGAGGGAAATTTCCCACTTTAAAAGAAAACCGACACTTGTCTGACAATGTTCAGTCAACCGGGGACACCACAATTTCTTAAAAAAGATCACAGCAGAGGGGCTGAAACATCGAAGAAATATGAAGCAGCCAACCAACACAGGAGATTATACCTTCAGTGACAACGGCCACGAAAGAAGACGGACTTACAGAAACAGTAAACACTGAAAGCATTTTGCTATAATGTCTGGCATGGATAAACAAGTACTTCCTTATCATTACATTAAACTACCCATATGTTACATGTACGGAATGATTTACAGACTGAATTTATTAACTTAGGTCACCAAAAGTAGTTGCTCTCACTGCTAGGGCGTCGTAGGCACATGAACAAAGCTGTAAGCGTGACCGTAACTTGGGACAGTGTGTTGTTTGTTGTTCTTGTTGTTGTGGTCTTCAGTCCTGAGACTGGTTGGATGCAGCACTCCGTGCTACTCTATCCTGTACAAGTTTCTTCATCTCCAAGTACCCACTGCAAACTACATCCTTCTAAATTTGCTTAGTGTATTCATCTCTTGGTCTCCCTCTACGATTTTTACCCACCACGATGCCCTCCAATACTAAATTGGTGCCCCATTGATGCCTAAGAACAAGTCCTATCTTGTTCTAGTCAAGTTGTGTCACAAACTCCTCTTCTCCCCCTATTCTATTCAATACCTCCTCATTAGTTATGTGATCTACCCATCTAATCTTCAGCATTCTTCTGTCGCACCACATTCCGAAAGCTTCTATTCTCTTCTTGTCCAAACTCTTTATCGTCCATGTTTCACTGCCATACATGGATACACTTCATACAAATACTTTCAGAAATGACTTCCTGACACTTAAATCTATACTCGACGTTAACAAATTTCTCTTCTTCAGAAACGCTTTTATTGCCATTGCCAGTCTACATTTTATATTCTCTCTACTTCGACCATCATCAGTTATTTTGCTCCCCAAATAGCATAACTCTTCTACTACTTTGTGTCTCATTTCCTAATCTACTTCCCTCAGCATCACCCGACTTAATTCGACTACATTCCACTATCCTCGTTTTGCTTTTGTTGACATTAATCTTATAGCCTCCTTTCAAGACACTGTCCATTCCTTTCAACTTCTCTCCCAAGTCCTTTGCTGTCTCTGACAGAATTACAATGTCATCGGCGAGCCTCAAAGTTTTTATTTCTTCTCCATGGATTTTAATACCTACTCCGAATTTTTCTTTTATTTCCTTAACTGCTTGCTCAATATACAGGTGGAATAACATCGGGGAGAGGCTACAACCCTGTCTCCCTCCCTTCCCAACCACTGCTTCCCCTTCATGTCCCTCGACTCTTCTAACTGCCATCTGGTTTCTGTAAAAATTGCAAATAGCCTTTCCCTCCCTGTATTTTACCCATGTCATTATTCTCAAACAATTCTCTAAGTCTACAAATGCTAGAAACGTAGGTTTGCCTTTCTTTAATTTACCTAGGTTCAAAAAGAAATGGTTGAAATGGTTCAATGGCTAGAACTTAGAACTACTTAAACCTAACTAACCTAAGGACATCACACATACCTAAGCCCGAGATAGGATTCGAACCTGCGACTGTAGCAGTCCTGCGGTTCCGGACTGCAGCGCCTAGAACTGCACGACCACCGCGGCCGGCTCGTAGGGTCAGTATTGCCTCACGTGTTCCAGCATTTCTACGGAATCCAAACTGATCTTCCACAAGGTCGGCTTCTACCAGTTTTTCCATTCCTCTATAAATAATTCGCGTTAGTATTTTGCAGCTGTGACTTATTAAACTGACAGTTTGGTAATTTTCACATCTGTCAACACCTGCTTTCTTTGGGATTGAAATTATTATGTTCTTCTTGAAGTCTGAGGGTATTTCGCCTGTCTCATACATCTTGCTCACCAGATGGTAGAGTTTTGTCAGGGCTGGCTCTCCCAAGGCTGTCAGTAGTTGTAATTGAATGTTGTCTACTCCCGGGGCCTTGTTTCGACTTAGGTCTTTCAGTGCTCTGTCAAACTCTTCACGTAGTATCATATCTCATATTTCATCTTCATCTACATCCTCTTCGATTTCCATAACATTGTCCTCAAGTACATCGCCCTTGTATAGACCCTGTATATACTCCTTTCACCTTTCTGCTTTCCCTTCTTTGCTTAGAACTGGATTTCCATCTGAGCTGTTGATATTCATACTAGGTGTTCTCTTTTCTCCAAAGGTCTCTTTAATTTTCCTGTAGGCAGTATCTATCTTAACCCTAGTGAGATAAGCCTCCACATTACAATTGTCCTCTAGCCATCCCTGCTCGGCCATTTTACACTTCCTGTCGATCTCAATTGTGAGTCGTTTGTATTCCTTTTTACCTGCTTCATTTATTGCATTTTTGTGTTTTCTCCTTTCATCAATTAAATTCAATATTTCAAAGATTTCTACTAGTCCTCGTCTTTGTACCTACGTGACCTCTGTTGCCTTCACTACCTCATCCCTCAAAGCTACCCATTCCTCTTCTACAATGTGTAACGTAGCAAATTATTGCTGGTCGTCATCTTTCATTGAAAGTGCAGCTTGTCATGGAGCCGTGAGGAGAGCAGATTTCGTTCCTCACGGTCGCACAGATCGCCCTGGGCAGTGGGCTGTGCGAGGGGTGAACTTAATTAATGCTGCGTGCAATACGTTACATATACTCTCATGACTCTGAAGAAGTACTATTAACTATTCCGAGGCCATTTTGATACTTAGTGTACCAAATACTTTGGATAGCAGTACCAAAAAAAAAAGAAAAAAATGGTGCAAACGGCTGTAAGCACTGCGGGACTTAACATATGAGGTGATCAGTCCCCTAGACTTAGAACTACTTAAACCTAGCTAACCTAAGGACATCACACGCATTTGTGTCCGCAGCAGGATTCGAACCTGCGACCGTAGCAGGAGCGCGCTTCCGAACTGAAGCACCTAGAAGCGCTCGACCACAGCGACCGGCGATAACAGAACCATACTGTTAAAATTTCAAATCAATAACTTCAATACTTTTTGAGTAATAAATTTTTCCTTAAAAAATTAATAATCGCGTTGGCATTGTGAGACGGAGTAGGGACTGTAATGTATTCACCTATAGTATCAACTGAAACTACATCCAAGAGGATAGGTTCATATAATGTACTTTTCTGGAAGTTTCCGACGTAATTGAAAGTACTTTGGAAAGTTATTATTTCATTGTGTTTTGGTTGCGAGAGTGTCTTGAAGATACAGGGAGAGTGAGTGAAGGACATACGTAAAGTGGGAATATGATATTTTACTAAAACTATGTAAATGTAAGAGTGTGAAAATTGTTGTTTAAAAGGGGAATTTATGCCGTACGTCCGAGTGTGCTTGAGTTTGTAAAGGGCAGCCAGAAGGGGCTTTGAGTATAAAATATTTTAGTAATCTATTTCGTGGAAAGGAATCGCATTTTCGGTTTCATTAGATTTTATTTAATTTCGGAATTACGAAATTTCTGGTCCCAAATTACTTTTAATCTGATTGGCTAACATTAGAAATAACGGAAGTATAGAACTGCTCGAAACGATCTGATTGGCTGCTGACATACTAGCCAATAGGAACACAGTATTTCCCGCACGTTTGAGAAGGCCTTGATGCCTCAGATCTGTGAGTCGATATAGTCCCGCTAGAGGTGTCTTCTAGTAAACACGCATGTTAAAATGCGCTGATCAAATTTGTACCAACATGAAGAAATCTGCGCGTTTGATTGTTTCTCTTGTAGATGATAAAAAGCAACTACAGTGTTGAGAATTTTGACAAAGTTTGAGCTTTATGAGCGATTTATTTTAGGAGATTTCACGTGTGAATATTTCAAGTCGTACATAAACTCAGCGTGGCGATTTTCGTGCTAATTACGAGACATTATGCGGTGCTCTTCTGTATAAGGAGACTGTGTTAACTCGCAAGTAGTCGTGGGTGAGAGACTACTTAGGACGTTTAAAATATTGGGTCGGTCTAAATGTCTTCCGGTTGCTTTTGTGTGTGAACTTGTTGCTGAGACAGTCAGTAACATAGCATAATTATTTGAAACACGGACTTGATAGCCATTTTTGTTGTTTCACAGACAAAAAACGAATTAAAAAGAAATTTTAAACATGTTTTCAAACTAATCATGCAAGAAACCCGAACACTCGACAGCTTAACTTACTTTCAGCTGCTACCCATGAACTGGAGTAATGTGACCTTTGCGTCGTAGATATTTAGTCGACTTTTTGCAACGTTGCTTTTGTCGGCTAAACCAGTATCTACTGTTGTAGAGGGAAGAGGCAGATAATCTGGTAGGTGGACTGATTGATAAAAGAATAGTGACAGAGCAACCCGTCCCGCCGCAAGTGTATCACGAATATCGCGTTAACAGAAACCATAGAACTGAATAGTAGAGGCAGGTAACTTAAATAGCTCACCCGGTAATTCTTTGTGTATTCAAACTATTAACAGCTGTGTTTAGTCTTACAGGATCAAAAAAATCAAGGTTGAGAGGAGACGTTTTTCCTACTCTGCTTACCACGTTTTCCCACTTATTTCAGCTACTCACTTGCTTCAGGTCACCACGTCATAGAGGCGCCGAATTTAAATAATGAACTGTGCACTTGAAAATTTATCAAATGGCGCAGTGACGTTCAAAATGGTTGAATATTCCATTACTACTAATTCAGTGCTGCATAATAATAGAGCTCTCATGTCGTATCACTTACAGACATCTGACCCTATCTGCGAAAATGATTAATCGTATGTCGCAGATATATCATTAGCTCGGAATGTACAAGATAGAAGCACCTAAATTTGTTCCCTGGAAACATTTCGCAGCGTTGATGAAGTCCTGCTTAATGAAGATTATCATAAAAAATGTCATTCAGTAAGATTATCAATCACATTCGAATGAAAGTCATATTTTTCCTAAGTTTCATGTTTCAGTCTAAAATAACAAGTTTCGGAAGAGACGAATATAATGATACACCAACTTCTTATTGCCACACGAAATCACGATGCAAAACTGCAATTACAGTTACGATGTTTTATTATTCTCAAACCAGGTAAGCCTACGGGCCACGAGGAAATTCACGTTATTCTGAAAGGAAATATGTTTCACGAAAACAAGGTTCTAAATTAAGTTTATCTTTTAAGATCGTAGAAGGATTTAAACCTTTTTGTCTAAGAGTAAGGTTTCTAAATTCTGTTATTGTCGTAACACCAAAACCAGCCATCCATCAGAGAGAAAAAGTGAGATTAATGTTTCTAGCTTTCATAACATTTCAACTAATGGTCAGACATCCATCGCGTATTCGATGACATGTACCAAATAATATTTAATTAATTTGAACCTGGAGCCAAACACTTCATTTAGGTTACCAAATTTTCATTCAGCCCATTTATATAGGATGAAACATGGGTCGTAGCAATTACACTATGAACTATTCTCAGGCCTCCTGACGAAGACGAATCGATCGAGACACGTAAGAGGAAACCTTATGTGACACTGGAAATATGGCGTTATTTAAATAACAGTTAAATGAGTATTATTTTGAACAATATTGTTTTGACTACGGCACATTCATAACTTTGCTAACACATTTTATCACTAACAGAGATTTTCTTTTTATCTTTATTCTTCCGTAAACTGATTTTGATACTAGCAGACAGAAGAGATGAGAAATTAAGAGGTACGAACGAGAATTGGTGGCGAAAGATGTCCATGGAAAATCTTTGTTAGAAGGAGTGAGAGGTTAGTGAGGCATCTACCACAACAATGAAAAGCTTACTTGTCGTTGGAAGGAACCGTAGCACTAGAAAGTAAAATATGCCATCTAGAATGTTGATGATGGTGGATGACGTAATTTCATATTACTGGATTTAGGGCGCCGATCCGCATAGTCATCAGCATCCTTACTAGATAACAAAATACACATCTCGTCGTTCTCGAAGCAAAGTGCTTGCGACACCTTTTCAGGAGCACAAATCAGCTAATTTGTTCTGAATGTCTGTGCCGACACGAATACGCGTATTATACACCACTGGAAAATGAAAAAAAAAAAGAATATCAAGAACTTGTCGACCCAGCAGAGGGAAATTCTGTTGACACGCTCTTGAGGACATAAACTACAAAAGAGCACGTTGGATGGCTTGGTACATGTGTACTATCATATCGGAACGCCTCGTTGGTGCTCAATTGACAGCATGAGGGGATGAATGATGTTTCGGATGTGTCCCTGTCGTTCTGTGTGCCCCTGTTGTATGCAGACCAGACGCTGGCCATTATTGGCACCAAGGAAGCAGCCAGTCTCATTCGTTTTTCCATTAGCTCCGGTCGCAACTCCATTGGAGTCGGACTGCATAATGTTGAGGCTTGAACGGAAGATGGCATAATTGCACGCTGGATCGTAGCTCTTCTTCACGGAGATGGTTGCGGAAGGTCCTTGCTGATACCCTCGTAGCAACAGCGTCTACAATTTGTTCTGAAATCGCAGTGTGGTCCCATTCGGCTCGTCGTAGGATGCGACGGTCCTGGCGTGCATCTGTGTGTCGCCGCTGTGCAGACCCAGGCTCACGGACATGTGCACATTCTCCACAGACGACAACGTCGATGCACTTTGGAGACCTCTCGCTCCACGTGTAGCGCACTTCTGCCGTACGACCACCCAGCCTCCGGCAGATGTATTATACGCCCCCGCCCAAATACGTCAGTGGCAGATACGGTGCACATCCACGCTGTCACGACGTGCTAACAATATTGCAGACACAGACGGAGCTCCGTATGACACGGTAAACTGGCTGCTACTGGATCTCAAGGTCATCAACTGCTGTGAAGCATGTAGCATTCCACGGCTGATAACGTGTTTCCTCGATTGTCCGCAGCACTGCACGTTTGGTCATAGACTTACCTGCTCTTCCATAGTGCCTCGTGCAGGTATTGCATGCCTTAGACACTTCAGTTACGTGTGTCTTTTTCTTTCTTCTCCAGCAGCGTATACCTGCTACATGTCGCCACCATCTCGTACGTTACTGATAGAGCAAATCTGCAACCAAGTTCTGTGATGAGGCGTGGGCGTCCAGCCCTTTGTCGCCTACTTTGGTAGTGGTTTCTCATTCGTTCGGCCACTACATGCCGATAGTTGCACATAAACAGCCGACTCGCTTTGCCGTTTCCGGGACTCTCGTTCCCAAGCACCTGGCCGTAACTATCTCAACTTTGTCAAAGTTGCTAATCTCAGGGGGTTTCTTCATTTGCAGCCTACATCGTTGCTTAGTGCGTAGTGTGTTCACAACGCCACCAGGCCACATTCAGTGTCATGGCTGCCAGTGGTCATAATGTCTTTGCACATAAATGCAAAAAGCACGTTGCGTCTCTATGTAACGTGGTGATGCTTCATTTCAGGCTGAAATCGGTTGGCTATACAAGATTAATTCGCCTGAAGAGCTGAGTGATACTACCATGATATACAAAACTTTTTATACGAGGGGCGTTCTGTAAGTAACGCAGTACATTTATTTTCCCTGCCATTTGCTGACAAAAAAGTACGGAATTCGTTGTGGAATGTTCCCGCTTTAGCCTCTATAGTTTGATGAAGTTCCGATTGGTTGCGGCGCTATACGTAGCCTTAAAAAAGACGTTTGTAACGGAGGTGCATTCCGAGCAAAGAACTATCACTGAGTTTCTTTTGGCGGAAAACCAGAGCACCACAGATCCACGTAGGCGCTTGCTGAGTATCTTCGGAGATATGGTAGTGATCAAAAGCAGATTGAGTCGTTGGCCAAAGCTTCTGTCATCATGATAACAAAATTGTGCGAACCTCGTGCTGCCACTATCAACTCTGAAGTGTATTCTGTCACGCTCAGGAAATAGCATAAACGACTTCAGCGTGTTTGTTGACAAAAAAAGTTAACGAATTTCTTCTTCTCCACGAAAACGCCAGGCCTCATTAAAGTATGCGCACCCGAGAGGAGCTCAGAAAGCTCCTCTGACTGTCCTTCCTCAGCCAGAAACTCGCACCTTCCATCTCTTTGGTCCAACGGAGGATGCACTCCTCGGGAACTAGTACGTGGATGATGGCAAGACTTTTGATGATGCAAGACGTTGGCTCCCGTATCGACCAGTAGAGTGGTACCATGCGGACATACAGGCCCTCTCAGCAAGGTGGCGTAAAGCCCTCTCGGTAAAGTAGTGTTGAAAAATAGGGTTTTCTTGCCAAAAAAGTGAGGAAAAATATTCTTCTAATAATTTCCGGGTATGCAGCCGGATCCCGTCGACATTCTGCCACGATATTTGGGCCGAAATATCGTGGCAGAATGTCGACGGGATCCGGCTTCATACCCGGAAATTATTAGAAGAAGAAATACGCAGGGAAAATTTCAGAAGTCACAGGAAAAATATTGTGTATTGGAATCCTGAATAAAAACAATCTGCTCTCGGAGAAATTAAGAAATGTGTTGCATTACCTGCTGAACGCCCCTCGTAGCCGAATGTCTCCTAAACGTCGTTGTAAACCTTTTTAGACAAAGAGATGTTCTGCGGACCACCTCCTGCTACTATCGTGCTGTGTACGACGACATCTATGACAAACAGGGGCGCTTGGAAACGTTTATGATCTTTCGTCGACATTCGTTCGTTCAGCTACAGCCTTTACAAGTTCTACTGTAAACAGAGCATCAGTTACGCGCTCGAACGAGCTATAATATACTATTTCTGCTGAAAATCGCTACATCCAGAAGAACTAGTCTAATTACTCCAAAATCGGAAGATGTGTAGAGCAGTGAAACCATAATAAATTATTAAAACTGCACGTAGGCGGAGCATAATCCGATTTTATGTGAGCGGACAGGTCTGTGTTATGTCACGTTAAGTTAGTACAGCGCAGACAAAAGAAGTGGAAACGTACAAGCAACCGCCGATATGCTTTGTCGACGTCAGAGGGATGATGAGTGAGTGACTTGTAACGGAGCACAATATCACCCGGGAAAAGAGGTTTTTCGTTCCGTGAGGGCACGCTGTGACTGCAGTGATCTATGTGTGGAAGCAGTGGACGGAAGAGAGCTGCAAACAGTAATGAACACAAAGTGTCCATAGCATGGGATGATTACCATTTTTTCCGCTTGGCCGTAACCGTCGGAACAACTTCTTTCACGGTATTGGAACGGCATTGGTGTACAGTAACGGATGTGGACATGCTTACGTCGCCGATACGATGCTGTCTACTGATGTCTGCATACGTGGCATGGGTCCTATTGCTTCGGTTTCCATTGACCAGAAACCACCATCTCCTCAGACTGAAGTTCGAGCGTGAACGCCGTCAGTGGCGTTTTAAGTGACAAAATTTAGTCTTTCCGAACGAGTTCCTCTTAAACTCTTCCTGAATATGTGGCTGCATACGCTACTGCGGCAAACGCAATCGCACAGGCTGAAATGGTGAGCGCTATAATAGACGGATGCCAAGTGTGATGGTTTTGGTTGTCACTGACTATAACATGCGGTCTCCCCTACACCAGTTCATCAAGGACGCCTTCGAGCCAGAGGCACTGCCTTCCTTCGAGCAGCTTGTCTTGTTACATGTCGGCCCGACACTGCCTGGCTATAAAAACCATGTTCTTATTCGAAGAACGACGGATGCTATTGATTTCCATGCTTGCACGTTCACATGACATGTCGGCCATTGAACGTGTCTGGCTTGGTGGTCGGGCGTATGATCTGAGTAGCAGTGTGTTCCCTATGAGCACATCTAGGCCCTCTTCAAGCCTATGTCGAGACGCCTAGAGCCTTTGATTGATCACTTCCCATCTTACTGAATTCTTACGGTCAATTTGCATGTACAGTTTTGCGACTCTAGCCATTTGGTGGCTGCCATTCTTCTAATCTGTGTAATAATTTCCATTTTAATCACGTCTCCCCTTCTTGGTGCTACAGTTTCCACGAGCAGCAGTGTAGAAGCGTCGTGCCCTACCTATCAGTCACGCAGTGTTATGTAAATATAAGCTTGGACAGAGGCATAACAACAGCCATTCGTCCCACGCTTCACCTATGACCTCTGAGTGCGAACGGAGTACTATACAACGTGTTATCAGGAGGACGGGTACAGGTATTGTGATCATTGGTACCTTAAAGTATACCCACTTCGGTGCGTAAGCTGTTTTCTCTCTTCGTCTAAGAGTCTTCCCGCAAATGCGTCACATAATTTTCTACCTGACGTTTCCTGCACGGTCGTAACTGAGCCACTAAGTAGACTACGCCTGTCAGTATCAACCATGCATTTTGCATCTAAGCTATCTGACACTGACAAGAGAATGGCACGTAACTTGGAGACACACAAATTTTTATAGACTTGTTGAAGGCTTTTGACAGTGTACAGTTTTATATGATGTAGGCAGCAATGAAATACTAGAACTTTCATACATGTTATGTACCAGCTATTAGGAAGTTGTAATCAGACAATACATTTAGTGTTATTGTTGGTAAGTTACCAAACACTGCTCTTGCAGGTCAACGACCAACACAGAAACTTAAGGCTAGCAAAACACTGAGACAAGGATGCTGCTTAGCGCCTATCCTCTTTTAATACTTTTCAACGAAGCAGTGAAAAATTTGAGAAGGAAGTACAAAATGGTGGGAATTACAGTAGGTCATAACATCCTGCTCTACATAAATTTCGCCTGCATTAGGTCATCTTCACCGAGGAAGAAGAGGATGTGTCTCACATGTTAAGAAAGCTTAAAGGAGAGCACGAGTAGTAGGGCATGAAAGTTAACTTTACAAAGACCGAGTACTTGGTTGTCGGAGGTATAGGAATATATCGTGCTACGGATGATGGATTTATAGTAAAGTGTAGTTGATCATATAGGTATTTAGGGACTATAATTTCGGGTAAATGTGGAGGCAGCTGTGAAATAAAACACAGAATAGGAGAGGAAAATTTGGTAATTAAGCAGTTACACTCCATTATTTGAAATAAAATGACGCCAAAATATTTGGGAAGTGGAATACACAAAATTAAGGTTCTGAAATGCAGGACGTTTCCAGGGTCAATGAGAAGAAATTAAAGGCAATTGAAACTGAGGTTAAGACACGAAGTTGTGTGGTAACATGAAGAGATAAAATAAATGAACTGCTACGAGAACAGATTAGCATTATAAAAGATATTGTAGACAGACCGGGAAATAAGCGGCTAGCACGGTGAGGACATCTTAGAAGAATGCCAGAGGACAGATGGCCTTCTAAAATTTGGCAGAGTGTATGGAGTGAGGCGTGCGATGCACGACACGGTCATGTAAGAAGAGGACTGGCAGGATGGATTGATATGGAAACTTGGATGCAAGACACACGACATGGTGTAGAAAACTCGTGAAAAGAAGAAGAAGAAGCATCCACACTTCAATACCTGACCTGCTGCCCAGGGAAAAATAAACAACATTAATGGCTTTGTCTTGCCACACCTACTTGGAGATACTAGAGAACCGAAAAACATTCCAATCCTAGTTGCTATAAGTATAGCCTGCTAATGACATCAATACTGATGTGCTGTTCTTCAGTACACTATTTCCAGTCACCAAAATAAATATATTTGCACCTATATCCCTAGCACCTCGCATAAAGTACCATCTACCTCGAACTTGGTAGACTCGTGCAGCGTAGATACGGATGAGAATTCATGTATCAGAGAACACCCCGATCGCATCTTTACCTTCAGCGGACTGCATGTTCTGCTAGCAGCATGCAGGCGTAGCCGGCGCGAGCCGCCCTCCGTCCTCTCAAATTGAATCAGGCGAGCAGTTTGCGACCGGCGGGACTGCCGCTCTATGTAACCAGCCAGTGCGGCCCTGCCAACTCTGCCACCGAATAGAGACGAGTTTGGCGCCTGCGGACTTGGACGATGCAGACCGGTGGTAACTCTGCTCGTGTACGCCGCTGGCGATGTCAGCCGCGGGTCGTTGACCTGCAAGAGCGGCATTTTATGGAAAGCGCCGCGTTACTTACGCCCACCTGGACGAGTTGCGGCTCCGTGTCCCAGCTCGTTATGTCTGTAGAACACACCATTAGCGTAAAAAGCTAGGTTCTGCGCTATACTGCGCCGTTAGGACTCTTTACGCCGTGTCGTCGCATGCGTAACGTGACGCTTAGGATCGACTTTAAATTTTACCAGGCGCCGCTTTGTACTAAAGAGACCAGCATTTACCCCAGCAGGTGGATAACGAAGCGGTTTTTTGTTATGGAGCAAAGCTGTTTGTACAGTTATAAATTTACAATAAAACAGACCACATATTTATTCGCATTGATGCATTACCCCGTTGCTCTGTGGTTGCGATACTTCATACTTTTGCACATTGATTGTATAGATTGCAATTTTCTGTTCATGTGTTTGTGCACTCTTGGTCAGCTTTACATTTACATTTCATTCTTTTTATATTAGTGAGAAACCACCACAGCTCTATTGAGACACGTTATTACGTAACGACCGGTTTCGTTCAGAAAAACATCATCAGGCTACACCGCCAACAGTCATCGTAACAAATCCCTGCAGCTTTGCGCCAGTATCATGACCTGTGAAATCTAGTTTTGTTACGTACCGTTAGAGGAAAGTTCTATAACATGACGAGTACAATCGGTGCTCGCCGTTCCTTTGCTAGGCGACCGATGCGGTGTTTCTATGTCATCGTGCTCCAGAAACCACCTATAACGTTATGTAACATAACTAGACTTCTTAGGGCTATAATTGCCACATCTCTACCAGTATTTGTTACGAAGACTGTTGGCAATGTAACCTAATGATGTTCTTACGAAAAAGTAGTCCTAACATAAGAAAGGTGTCTGAATGTAGCTGTGGTGGTTCTTTATTAATATTAATATTGTCTTGTGTAGTATCAGTACAGCATTTAAATAATAACTTTGTATCCGTCCATACCTAACTTCAATAAGGCATTAAAAAATTAATAGAACAATCGTAGATATGCGAATTTCTTCTTATAAACACGACACATCACAGTAGAGGTAACCAGAAATGTGAAGCATTCATTTACGACGGACTCCACTTACACTTTGCACTGTGCATTGAATGTGTGTGTTTACAGTGTGTAGTGTTGCCAACTGTTGTTGTGTGCTCCCCCTTCGTCTTTCCCTTTGTGTTGAGATGTCTTTGTCTAGTTCATTTGTTCATGTTTTGTAGGTGCAACAATTTTAGCGTTCTTATCCACATTCTTTCGTGTTAAAATGGGTCACTACGCTAATAACCTCGTCGTTGAGGGCCCATGATGTCAAAACACACACACACACACACACACACACATACACACACACACACACTTTCAAAAATGGTTCGAATGGCTCTGAGCACTATGGGACTTAACTTAGAACTACTTAAACCTAATTAACCTAAGGACATCACACACATCCATGCCCGAGGCGGGATGCGAACCTGCGACCGTAGCAGCAGCGCGGTTCCAGACTGAAGCGCCTAGAACCGCTCGGCCACTGCGGCCGGCCACACTCTTTCACTCATTTGTTATATGTATAGATGTGTTGTTTTTCTTTGTGTGTGTGTGTGTGTGTGTGTGTGTGTGTGTGTGTGTGTGTGTGTGTCGCTATGTGTGTGAATGTGTTATTCTTTGTGTGAGGTGTTTGGACATATTTTGCGTGCGTGTGTGTGTACGAGACTGAGTGCGGAAGGTGGGGTTAATTTATTATTTAGTCTCCTTATGTTTTGCATTTCTGTTTCTTTATTGGTTTAGTGGCTAACATGATTAGTGATTTATTGTTTACATTGAATTGGTCACTAATTACTTTGTTGTTCACTGAAAAGTCTATTTGTATATGAATGTTTTCTTGTGATTCCATGAGGTTTTTGTTATAGTTGTTCAAACTAATACCTTTTCTGTCCTGTTCTATGTTAGATGGTTCATGCCCATGTTTCATCAGGTATTAGGCAAAGGTGGAACGACGATTTTCATACTTCGTAAAATTTTGTCTCGTCATTGCCTTTCCATGTTTTATTTCTACAGTAATTTTGTGGTTGTCTGACTATTCAAGTACGGGACCTTTACATAGAGAACACGCTTCGTCAAGAAATAAACCTTAACATGCGTCCAACGTGAAAAAGTGTCTCTTATACTTCTCATATGGTAAAGTTATTCAGTTAAAGAATCTAAAGTGTCACTTTTAACTAATAACTGCAAATGAAATTACTTTATTCTCCCTTTAGTATGCAATACACTTCCTTATTGTAATTCTGTCAGAGACAGCAAAGGACTTGGAAGAGCAGTTGAATGGAATGGACAGTGTCTTGAAAGGAGGATATAAGATGAACATTAACAAAAGCAAAACAAGGATAATGAAATGTAGTCTAATTAAGTCGGGTGATGCTGAGGGAATTAGATTAGGAAATGAGGCACTGGGGAGAAGAGAAGTTTGTGGCACAACTTGACCAGAAGAAGGGATCGGTTGGTAGGACATGTTCTGAGGCATCAAGGGATCACAAATTTAGTATTGGAGGGCAGCGTGGAGGGTAAAAATCGTAGAGGGAGACCAAGAGATGAATACACTAAGCAGATTCAGAAGGATGTAGGTTGCTGTAGGTACTGGGAGATGAAAAAGCTTGCACAGGATAGAGTAGCATGGAGAGCTGCATCAAACCAGTCTCAGGACTGAAGACCACAACAACAACAACACTTCCTTAACAATGTCTAAGCTCATCGAGTCTCCTATTAACAGTTACGTTTTTTTCACATTCATACTTAACTAATCGTTGTTCTGTTCCCTTTCCACATTAACTAAATAGCTACATAACGAGCACAGGAGCCTTTTCATTTAATTTCCCTACGACAGTTACTAGTCCACTAACACGACAATGTTTCAGCTTTAAATCTCATAGCTAAACCCGTGCGCCTTTCCCCGAAATAACTGAATTACCCAAACGCTTTTCTTCTACGGCGCGACATTACACTTTTAACTCCTAGTTCTCTCTCTACCAAACTATTCATGCTATCTATCCACGATGCAGATGCGCACGACCGCTCTGTACGGGAGCTCAGCAACGACTCTCGGCTCTCCTACCATACACGCGTCACCATTAGCGCTGCGTCATACTTACCATTATACACGACGACAGTGCTCCCTCATACAAAAGCTGCTCTCCTTACAGCCCGTTTTATGAGAAGTAATGAAACCACCAACGACAAATCTGTGTGTCCCTTCGTTAGTAATGACAAAAAAACGAAAGCCAGATTTAAAGCTAAAGTCAATACACAGGGGTCATTGATTAAAAGTAATTCCTAATGCGAACTGTCTGCACCTATCCATAACCGCCTTCAAATGAGGAAGCCAACTGACTTCGTGTGAGAAAAACATTTTGTCTCCGTAGTTCTCTAACTGTGGCCACCACTCCTGCAAATTCTCCTGTAATGCGTCACACAGAACAGTCCTGTAAGTGTACAGTAACATAAAATTTAGAAGTTACTTGACCCAACGTGCCTAAAACAGTGTCAACTGCATCTTATTCTTGAAGAATTCATCGCATATTTTGATTTTATTCCGAGACTGTAGTATATGTAGACCACTCACAAGAGACGTCGCTCCACTCGAACAGAAACTTGTGTTTAAACGTTTGTACACCGACCTATATCACAAATATAACCACGACTGCGACGGCGTGTAATTTGTTTCTTTTGGTTAAATCACAATAATACTTAAAGTCACAAAGGACGGGGGGGGGGGGGGGGGGGGGGAGGGCAGTCAATAGTTAACTTCAGCAAGTAGTTGATTAGTTGACGTTTTAGTGTACGTGTGTGTTGTGCTACGTATACAGCAAAAATGAACGAAACCATTAATGTTTGGAACTTTTTAAATATTGTGTTAACCAAGTTAAGATGGCATTATCCAGCGGAAGGACGAGTATGACAGGATGATGGAACTTCCGCAATGTTTTTGGTGTATCTGGTTATTCAGAAACTTGAATATTCATTTGACTGCACAACTGACGTTACTTTGGATCGGATACTGAATAAAGGAAACGATATCACAGGCGATAACGCGATTAACAGTGTTCAAGATTCTAGTGCTGGTGGCAGTGGCAGAAAAGGTACTCCTCAAAGAGGAACTAATAGTACTAGTGACTATGATTTTTCACCAGAAAAAATGCAATACGCTAGTATTTTGACAAAATTTTCGGAATAACGTGTTCAACATATTTATGATAACTGTCGTACACTTCCCCGTAAAGTAGCAACCTACACCTCGTTACTGAAGAGATATCCATCCATAACAATCACAACCAACATCAAGTTACATTTGATGATTAAAAGGGGAAAAAAGACGTGATGACCATAATGCGAGGTAACAAGGCAGTCAAATAATTGGAGATAAAACAAAACATTTTATCCCAATCTGACATACCAAGCAGCGAAGAAAAGTGTGTCCAAATGTGCACCTGAAATTTTGACAACGCAAAAAGCGAGAGAAATTGGGCAGACAAAATTTAAATGTTCTGCAACCTCCGTAGCAGTTCTCCATAAAGAACGCAGAATGTACCGTTGTATTGTATTCTATTTTTACTACTGGCTGATAATGAATTAGAGCTTTTGAATTGGAAATGACTCTTAACTGTTAAGTCATCAATGGAAGTTAATGAATTGCTTTTACGGCCGGCTGCCGAACAGAAGCCATCAAACATATCTGAAATAAACTTTCTAGGAATGTTAATATTAAATGTTCTTAATTGTATTTTTCTCTCAGTGGGAAACTTTAACTCTTCTTTCGTCTTGAATAGAGCCGTCGTAGAAATTGCTAACTGCTGAACGTGTCGCTTTATTAAAGAAACTTATATTTCGAGGGACACTCTACCTCTTCTCTTGCCTTGAATAGAGCGGTCGTAGAAGCTGCCAGTTGTTGACCGTGTCCGATTATGAAAGAAACTCATATTTCGCTGCTTGCCAAATAAATAGACACACAATATCTTACTTGACGTTATTTATCTGAACCAAGAATCCAGTGGTATTGACAAAACTGTTACAATAGGAGGGGCAATGAAATGTTCGCATCCTCTCTTCATTAGAACAAACCACAGCCTCTGCACTTTCTGCCGGCTTGAAACGAAGTTACAGCCACATCTCTCTCACCTAACAGCATTTCTCCTGCTGCTCATCGCTTCCTTTTTTTAACTTATTTGCGTATCTAGCACGTACTATTACATCTTCCCCCTACTGCGGGCTTCGGATTCATTTTCTTTTCTTTTTAATATCCACAAATCTAAACATTTTATGTTTCCTACCAGAGAGGCAAAGACATCTGCTTTCTTGGTCGAAGGGTTAGGAACCTTTATTTTTGCTGTTCAACTATTGGCATATTTGTCTATTATTCTTTAATATACTATAC
This sequence comes from Schistocerca serialis cubense, assembly GCF_023864345.2. Lineage (NCBI taxonomy): Eukaryota > Metazoa > Arthropoda > Insecta > Orthoptera > Acrididae > Schistocerca > Schistocerca serialis. Next base: position 658,790,736 of record NC_064639.1, on the reverse strand, counting down.
AGACATAAGGCAAATATTACAAATTTTGTTTCATATCATGTAGTCCTCTTTCACATTAAATTAAATATTTATCTTTTTTATTTACATTTATTACAATTGCATGACTCTAATTCACCATAAAAATTTGTTTCATTTGTGTCCTTTGTGTTTCTGTTGTCTTTGAGTCATGGGTGTGAGCTGACTTCAGTGTTTGAAGTTCCTCACAGCCACTGTTTTCCGCACCATGTAGAGCATTACTCGCCCATGTGATGGAATGTGAATAGTTCGCAGTGTCCACTCAGAGTTACTACTTACACTGCCTATAGATCCCATAAGCCATGTCGGACTTCATTCTATCATGAGGCTGAAGGACCCTCCTGGACCAGCTATGTCTGGATGGAATCTTCTTCGACATATAGACGAGTGTTCACCTTTCCATTAGGACACACGTCCCACTGTTCCCCTTATTCAGCTACTCACTGTAGAGTCTTTAAACTTTCTGCATTGCAGATAATGAACCTTAGCGATTGCGAAGTTTAAACGTAGCAGAGCAAAATTATTTTTACCAGTAGGTCACAATTCCACGTATTTGAGGTACGTTGCAGAGCTTTGTAGCACTCTTTCACACGGATTTACACTTTCTAATACTGTGGTGTCGCGTCAGACTGGTTTTCACAGGTTTACAAAATATACCTGAACCTGAGTCTGCCGTACTAGAGGATCTTGTCCGGTATTTATGCTCAGACGGCGCTGGGTGCTCTCTCTGCCGTCCGCACCCTCCTGGCGCTGTCTGTAATGTGTTTTCTCTTCCCCGGTGCTCCCTCGGACGTCCGCGCCCGACTTGGTCGCCATCTGTGGCAGCAGCCTGAGGCCCATCCTGTGTCGGGCGTTCCGTTCGCGGTCCGCGCCCGCCTCGTGCTGCTCCTGAGGTCTTGGCCCTTCGCTGGTGCTCCCACGGACGTCCGCGCCCGCCTCGTCCACCATCTGCGATTGTGGCTGCTGTCTGAGGCCCGTCTCGCATCGGGTGCTCCGTTCGCGGCCCGTGCCCGCCTGGCGCTGCTCCTGAGGTGTTGGCACTTTCCTGGTGCTCTGACGGTCGTCCGCGCTTGGCTCGTCCATCATCTGCGGTCGTGGCGGCTGTCAGAGGTCCGTCCTGTGTGGGGAGTTGCGTTCGCGGTACGCGCCTGCCTGGCGCTGCTCCTGCTGCGGTGTTACTACTTCTTGAGGAGTTTCTTGGTTCCTTTCGTTGGGCGCTGATAAGCTCCAGAGCCGGACTCCACTCCGAGCAGAGCTGGTAACCGCTGTCTCGGTTTATTAGGTTGTCTGTGACCTTGATCTCGATGGCCTCCTTTATAACACTGTCCCAAAATCTTGGAGTCTGTGTCACAATTTTGGTGTTGTTGTGGTCCATTGAGTGACCGAGCTCAAGACAGCGCTCCGCTATGGCAGATTTGGTTGCCTGTCCGAGTCTGGTGTGCCTCTGGTGTTCTTTGTATCTGACGTCCACCGTCCTGGTTGTCTGACCAATGTATGATTTTACACACTGGCATGGGATGTTGTAAATGCCTGGTTTACGTAGACCCAGGTCGTCCTTCACACTCCCTAGCAATGTCCCAATTTTTGAAGGTGGACAGAAGATACTCTTTATAATGTATTTTGAGAGAATTCTGCTGATATTTGCAGAAATAGGTCCATCATATGGCAGGTATGCCATCTTCTTCGCCTTCTCTGGCTCCTCTTCTGTACCCTGTGGTTGGCTGGTAGCACGAAGTGCCCCTTGGATGTCTGTGGAGGAGTATCCATTTTTGCTGAACATCAGCTGTAGATGTTCTATCTCTGTGGCCAGACTTTCCGTATCTGACAGAGCCCGAGCCCTGTGAACTAATGTTTTCAAGACTCCATTCTTCTGTGCCGGATGGTGGCAGCTACTGGCTTGGAGGTATAAGTCAGTGTGGGTGGGCTTACGATACACACTGTGCCCCACAGTGCCATTTGCCTTCCTCTTGACCTGAAGAAGGCAACGAGTTACGTGGCCGAAATATTGTGCCAGAGCGACACAAACATCCGGCAGTAGACCCGATTATTCCACATGTCAAGACCTCTCTGGGAAAGCCTGATGAGCTATACCTGAACCTGTTGACAAAAACATGAAACAAATAGGAGTCATAAAATCACAGGTACTAGAAAATCTTATGTATATTCTGATTCAACCTTCCTCGTAATAAATTTTTGCTGAAACATTTATTTTTAGCTTTAAGAAAATTTTCGCATTTTTATTACTTTCAATGAGTGAAGAGATTACTTCTCAAAATGTTCACATTGCCCGTAACAACCTGAAAACTGATATTGTCATGAGCACAATCAAGAGCAATTTGACCACTACGCGAGGAGAGGGAAAGAACAGGAATTTCTCGAAGCAACTTCTGATTAAGATGAACATCGTGCATCTTTTTATACGAGTGGCATTTCTACAAGCACATTGGAATACTGGTTTTAAATCCAAGTTCTGCTCGCAGCGTAATGTTTCTTATAATCCTATCTACAGTTCGAAATACTTTATTTATATATTTCACTCAGCTAATCACTGTTGACATCGTCTTTGTACGCTACGAATCCATATATATATATATATATATATATATATATATATACACATTTTATGCACAGATTCATGGTAACTCTGTGTTTGAATAGTGTTAAAGTGTTTCTACAAAACTAGTTTTGTATTACTCTTTGTATAACATGAACACAAGTGGTAATATACCCTCTGATGTGGTTTCCATAACCACGTATATTTCATTGGACATAGCACTCAAACGTTTACGTAATGGCGTAACATGCAGGATAGGTTAAGTTAGATCCAATGTACTCGTTGTTACTCTTCATCTGACGGAATTACGCCTGTGTTAACTGTTTCAACGTACTGAATACTTATCCTCCTTTTCCTAAATTCGCCCCCAAATTACAGATATCTTATAAACTAATACGATGGGAGAACCTTTTTATTTGGTACCTTCCACCTCCTAGTCCACCCTTTCACCAAGCAGGACACGCTGCATTGCATCATTCCCTACGAAATTCTTACCACTAAATAACTTTTTAATTCTGAAGAACTTCCCGTAGGTCAGTCAGCGTGTTCATTCACACATATGCACACGTAAAGTATAACTCTGTACGTTTGTAGCTAATAACGTTCCGTCTTACTATCTCTCAGAGTATACGTTCATCAATAATTCATACCCTATTATGCGCTCGTTGATAGTGATTTGCCTTCTGTACTGTGTTTGTGTAAATAACGCTTACTTGCCGTAATAACCCTTAACTTCCCTTGAGGCTTGTAGTTCCTAGCTACACAAAGTTTTTGCCATTTTAATCGCATCATTTTTAGCTGCAACAGGCGGAAGTGCTTTGTTGGTGCTGCACATTTTAGGGATTTTGACAGAGGTAAACTCACGCTGCTGTGTTCTTCTTCGGCACCGCAGTGTAGAAATGTGTACAGAGTCAGCTAAGTGAAAAACCCGTGCAATGTGCTCGTTTATATACATAGAAAAGCAGACTTTGTAATTTTCCTTCGTGTGGGACAGCGTGTACAAGATTCGAAATCATAGATTCACATATCTTTCTGTTAGCGTCGCTGCTGCATAATCTTTCATTGATTGTATCAATACCGGTTTGTATTGTGATATATTGTGAAATTTTGAACATTCGCGAATACTGTTATTGTCAATTAATTACAGGCTTAAACTGACTTGGGTACTTTTAAAATTATTGAGAACATTAGGCCTATTCTCGTTCAAAACACTCATTCCCTAATTTCATTGTGCAGAGAGAAATAAGTTTTTTTTTTATTCTCACACGCTTATAACACCATATTTTCTTAAGCTACCGATATGGGTGTTTTTGATACTAATTTATTTCGTAGCATATCAGCACCTGTGGTTCACAGTTATGTCAAAGAATACAGCATCCCTAAATTTCATTGTATATCTATGCAAATGACTGTGTATTTTCTAGAATTTTCGGAAATTACCGTTGTCCTTTTAATAATCTGCAAGCAATTTGTAGTAAATCGGCGTTTGTGATTTGGTCACTGTACCAGATGTTCTAACTAGGGAACCCCCCCCCCCCCCCTCCCATCGCACCCCCATCAGATTTAGTTATAAGTTCGCACAGTGGATAGGCCTTGAAATACTGAGCACACATCAATGGAGAAAACTATGGAACTATGAAAAGAATAAGCAAAATGTACAAACTGAGTAGTCCATGTTGAACATAAGCAACATCAAGGATTATATGCGCTCAGGAGTGCCGTGGTGCTGCGGTTAGCGTGAGCAGCTGTGGAAGGAGAGGTCCTTGGTTCAAGTCTTCACTCGAGGGTAAATTATACTTTCTTTATTTTCCCAAATGTATGATCTGTCGTTCGTTCATTGACGTCTCTGTTAACTGTAATTAGTATAGTGTCCGTATTTTGCGACCGCACCGCAAAACCGTGCGATTAGTAAGCGAAAAGACGTGCCTCTCCACTGGGAACCGAAAACATTTGATCGCAAGGTCATAGGTCAACCGATTCCTCCACAGGAAAACACGTCTGATATATTTTATACGACACTGGTGACGGCATGTGTGTCACATGACAGGAATATGTTGTCGTCCCACCTAACTTGTACACTTGGCGAATGGGTAAAAAGATTCTTCTACCTTGCCCAATTTAGGTTTTCTCGTGGATGTGATAATCACTCCCAAAAAGTGATGAAAACATAAGCGTTTGTCACATAAACTGCAACAAATGAATGCAACAGTTTCACAGTCGCACAGTTTTCTCTGTGCTCTGTCAAAACATGTTCTTAACGTTTGCAAATTTTTCCGTGCGTAGACCGTCAAATCCTGCATATGTCCAAGCAAATCTGAGCATGTCCTGGAATTCTGGAGAGCAAAGTTGATTATGTGTGAGTGCTTGAACTTTGATAATTGTCTGAAAATTAAAAAAAATTAACTTTTCACTCGAGAGAAGACTTGAACCAAGGACTTCTCGTTCCGCAGTTGCTCACCCCAACCAGGGGACCACGGCGCTCCTCAGCTCACGTTAACTTTGATGTTGCCTATCTTGCCCATGGACAACTCAGTTTGTATATTTTGCTTATTTTTTCATAGTTCCACACAACTTCTTCCTGTTTTCTCAATTGTTGTGTGTTCAGTTTTTCAAGGCCTATCCACTGTGCCAACTTATAACTAAATCTGAGGGGGATGCGATATGGAGGTTCCCTTGTAAGTAATCTATTGTGTTAAATTTAGTTTTCTCTCAAAGAGGAGTTGCACCATATATTATCTGCATTTATCGTTAGTTAACTTTGTTTTCGAGTTTGCTAACAACTATAGTTAACCTCAAAACGTTTTAGAAAATTGATAATTTTTACCACAGGTTTGTGTGCTACCTTATTTCTTACAGGGAAATAGAAACATTTTAGTTTAACAGATTAAAAGATAATCAGTAGGCTTAACTGAAAGTTATTTCATCAGTGCGTTGCTCCAGCCAAAATGCAGCCCCACCGTGTATGCTGGTCTTGAACACGGAATGAGTTGGTTGACGTTCGTAAGCAGTAGGAAATCGTCCGGACTACTGTGAAAAGATTGGCAGCTGCTGCCAGTCGGTGTGGTGGAAGAGCCCCCGAGAGTGATGTTCCTGTGTTACTGCTACCAGACTTACCTCAAACACTACCCTCCACTGTGCATTTTGTCTCCTCTGCAGAAAGTACGGGGACTGTCACTATTCATCCACTTGACTGTGAGTACCATGTCAGCGGCAGATCTAGGTGTCCTGTACGTGGTGAACACGGACCTGGGTGGACTCACTGTGTTGTACTGATCCTCCGAACCACCACTGAAACTGAGCCACACTTGACCTGTTTAGGTGAAATCTATTTTATCTAGTGTCAAGAGGAAGCAAATGCAAAAGGGTAGGGCGCCCTGCGTATGTATTTCTGGGGGGCCTCATTCAACATGTTGAAGAGCCTATTCCAGCAGCCATTGGAGGAAGAAGGTGCAACCAACTGCAACCTGTGGTGCACGTCGGAAAAAAATGGACGCCTGTAGTCTGGGCTCCGAGGTCACAACTGGGTCATTCCAGCAACTGGCGGAGAAGGCTGAGAAAAGCAACTTGCACATGGAGTTTCAGCGAAGCTCACAGTTTGCTGCATTGTTCCCAAAACTGATCGTGGCCCTTTGATTCCGATTCCATTGGCAGGATTAAACCAGAGATTTCCAACATTCTGTGACAAGCTAGGCTGAGACTTTCTGGATTCGGGCCAAAGGATTGAGAACTGAATGGTCTCACTAAATGGACCAGGTGTGCACTACACATTAGAGGTTGCCCCTCAGTCTGCAAGATCCGGGGAGTCGCAGAGGGTGGGCTTACTGGTAGTTGGGAGCTCCAACGTCAGGCGCGTAATGGGGCCCCTTAGGGAAATGGCAGCAAGAGAGGGGAAGAAAACCAATGTGCACTCCGTGTGCATACCGGGGGGAGTCATTCCAGATGTGGAAAGGGTCCTTCCGGATGCCATGAAGGGTACAGGGTGCACCCATCTGCAGGTGGTCGCTCATGTCGGCACCAAAGATGTGTGTCGCTATGGATCAGAGGAAATCCTCTCTGGCTTCCGGCGGCTATATGATTTGGTGGAGACTGCCAGTCTCGCTAGCGGGATGAAAGCAGAGCTCACTATCTGCAGCATCGTCGACAGGACTGACTGCGGACCTTTGGTACAGAGCCGAGTGGAGGGTCTGAATCAGAGGCTGAGACGGTTCTGCGACCGTGTGGGCTGCAGATTCCTCGACTTGCGCCGTAGGGTGGTGGGGTTTCGGGTTCCGCTGGATAGGTCAGGAGTCCACTACACGCAACAAGCGGCTACACGGGTAGCAGGGGTTGTGTGGCGTGGGCTGGGCGGTTTTTTAGGTTAGATGGCCCTGGGCAAGTACAGAAAGGGCAACAGCCTCAACGGGTGCGGGGCAAAGTCAGGACATGCGGGGACCAAGCAGCAATCGGTATTGTAACTGTCAACTGTCGAAGCTGCGTTGGTAAAGTACCAGAACTTCAAGCGCTGATAGAAAGCACCGAAGCTGAAATCGTTATAGGTACAGAAAGCTGGCTTAAGCCAGAGATAAATTCTGCCGAAATTTTTACAAAGGTACAGACGGTGTTTAGAAAGGATAGATTGCATGCAACCGGTGGTGGAGTGTTCGTCGCTGTTAGTAGTAGTTTATCATGTAGTGAAGTAGAAGTGGATAGTTCCTGTGAATTATTATGGGTGGAGGTTACACTCAACAACCGAACTAGGTTAATAATTGGCTCCTTTTACCGACCTCCCGACTCAGCAGCATTAGTGGCAGAACAACTGAGAGAAAATTTGGAATACATTTCACATAAATTTTCTCAGCATGTTATAGTCTTAGGTGGAGATTTCAATTTACCAGATATAGACTGGGACACTCAGATGTTTAGGACGGGTGGTAGGGACAGAGCATCGAGTGACATTATACTGAGTGCACTATCCGAAAATTACCTTGAGCAATTAAACAGAGAACCGACTCGTGGAGATAACATCTTGGACCCACTGATAACAAACAGACCCGAACTTTTCGACTCTGTCTGCACAGAACAGGGAATCAGTGATCATAAGGCCGTTGCAGCATCCCTGAATATGGAAGTTAATAGGAATATAAAAAAAGGGAGGAAGGTTTATCTGTTTAGCAAGAGTAATAGAAGGCTGATTTCAGACTACCTAACAGATCAAAACGAAAATTTCTGTTCCGACACTGACAATGTTGAGTGTTTATGGAAAAAGTTCAAGGCAATCGTAAAATGCCGTTTAGACAGGTACGTGCCGAGTAAAACTGTGAGGGACGGGAAAAACCCACCGTGGTACAACAACAAAGTTAGGAAACTACTGCGAAAGCAAAGAGAGCTCCACTCCAAGTTTAAACGCAGCCAAAACCTCTCAGACAGACAGAAGCTAAACGATGTCAAAGTTAGCTTAAGGAGGGCTATGCGTGAAGCGTTCAGTGAATTCGAAAGTAAAATTCTATGTACCGACTTGACAGAAAATCCTAGGAAGTTCTGGTCTTACGTTAAATCAGTAAGTGGCTCGAAACAGCATATCCAGACACTACGGGATGATGATGGCATTGAAACAGAGGATGACACGCGTAAAGCTGAAATACTAAACACCTTTTTCCAAAGCTGTTTCACAGAGGAAGACCGCACTGCAGTTCCTTCTCTAAATCCTCGCACAAACGAAAAAATGGGTGACATCGAAATAAGTGTCCAAGGAATAGATAAGCAACTGGAATCACTCAATAGAGGAAAGTCCACTGGACCTGACGGGATACCAATTCGATTCTACACAGAGTACGCGAAAGAACTTGCCCCCCTTCTAACAGCCGTGTACCGCAAGTCTCTAGAGGAACGGAGGGTTCCAAATGATTGGAAAAGAGCACAGATAGTCCCAGTCTTCAAGAAGGGTCATCGAGCAGATGCGCAAAACTATAGACCTATATCTCTGACGTAAATCTGTGTAGAATTTTAGAACATGTTTTTTGCTCGAGTATCGTGTCGTTTTAGGAAACCCAGAATCTACTATGTAGGAATCAACATGGATTCCGGAAACAGCGATCGTGTGAGACACAACTCGCTTTATTTGTTCATGAGACCCAGAAAATATTAGATACAGTCTCCCAGGTAGATGCTATTTTTCTTGACTTCCGGAAGGCGTTCGATGCAGTTCTGCACTGTCGCCTGATAAACAAAGTAAGAGCCTACGGAATATCAGACCTGCTGTGTGGCTGGATTGAAGAGTTTTTAGCAAACAGAACACAGCATGTTGTTATCAATGGAGAGACGTCTACAGACGTTAAAGTAACCTCTGGCGTGCCACAGGGGAGTGTTACGGGACCATTGTTTTTCACAATATATATAAATGACCTAGTAGATAGTATCGGAAGTTCCATGCGGCTTTTCGCGGATGATGCTGTAGTATACAGAGAAGTTGCAGCATTAGAAAATTATAGCGAAATGCAGGAAGATCTGCAGCGGATAGGCACTTGGTGCAGGGAGTGGCATCTGACCCTTAACATAGAGAAATATAATGTATTGCGAATACATAGAAAGAAGGATCCTTTATTATATGATTATATGATAGCGGAACAAACACTGGTAGCAGTTACTTCTGTAAAATATCTGGGAGTATGCGTGCGGAACGATTTGAAGTGGAATGATCATATAAAATTAATTGTTGGTAAGGCGGGTACCAGGTTGAGATTCGTTGGGAGAGTGCTTAGAAAATGTAGTCCATCAACAAAGGAGGTGGCTTACAAAACACTCGTTCGACCTATACTTGAGTATTGCTCATCAGTGTGGGATCCGTACCAGATCGGTCTGACGGAGGAGATAGAGAAGATCCAAAGAAGTGCGGCGCGTTTCGTCACAGGGTTATTCGGTAACCGTGATAGCGTTACGGAGATGTTTCATAAACTCAAGTGGCAGACTCTGCAAGAGAGGCGCTCTGCATCGCGGTGTAGCTTGCTCGCCAGGTTTCGAGAGGGTGCGTTTCTGGATGAGGTATCGAATATATTGCTTCCCCCTACTTATACCTCCCGAGGAGATCACGAATGTAAAATTAGAGAGATTAGAGCGCGCACGGAGGCTTTCAGACAGTCGTTCTTCCCGCGAACCATACGCGACTGGAACAGGAAAGGGAGGTAATGACAGTGGCACGTAAAGTGCCCTCCGCCACACACCGTTGGGTGGCTTTCGGAGTATAAATGTAGATGTAGATGTAGATGTAGAGGCTACTACTTAGATACATGGCTGTGTGTCGAGTGCACACAAGCGACATTAAGATTAGCCGACTCTCCATCCAATTCAGATAAAGATAGCTGTAGAAAACCCACAAGTATAGGCGGAAAATCGAAAGAAATGCGTCCCATAGGTGACAGCAGTGGTAAACTGCCGAGGCATTCGCAAAAAGGTGCCAGAGTTTGAAACGTTCATGAAAAACTATTCATCTCGTACAGCTAGTTACAGAAAACTTGTGGAAACCTGAAACTGACAGCAGTGAGATTTTTGGGAAAAAAGGAAAGGATAGGCAAATGAGAAATGGAGGTGGTGCATTTGTCACAGTAGACAAGCAAATAAAATTCACTGAGAGAGAAATTGTAACTGCAAGTGCCGGCCGTTGTGGTCGAGGGGCTCTAGGCGCTTCAGTCAAGAAACGAGCTGCGGCTACGCTGGCAGGTTCGAATCCTACCTCGGTCATGGATGTGTACGCTGTCGTTAGCTTAGTTAGGTTTAAGTGGTTCTAGGTCTAGGGGACTGATGACCTCAGATGTTAAATCCCATAGTGCTCAGAGCCATTTGAACCATTTGAACATGCATGTGAAATTGTTCGGACAAGACTAAGGATCAGACGAGGCCATAAATGATAACTGGATCCTTCTGTCACCCACCTCCTTACGTAATCGAAAACATTAGAGAAAGCCTCATTTTACTAGGCACTGGAGAGATACGCACCCAGTACCAAGGTTCATAAGGGAACGAAACCTGCATGGTATACAGTCACTAGAAAAACCCCTAAAGAAACAGCGATTACTGTAAAATAGGTGTAAAACAAAACGTAGGGAGATAGATAGAGAGACGCTGAATGAAACACTTTTGGCCTTCAATGACTACTATCGAAAAATATTGTCACATGATCTTTCACAGGACTCAAAGAATTTCTGGTCTTATGTAAAGGCTGTTAGTGGCACCCAAGTTAGTGTCCATTCCTTAGCGAATGCGACAGGAATGGAAACTGAGGGTAGCAAAGCAAAAGTTGAAATCCAGGACTCCGTTTTCTAGTGCTCCTCTACCAAGGAAAACACAGGAGAATTGTCCCTATTTAATCCTCGTACCACTGAAAAGATGAGTGAAGAAATTGTTAGTGTCAGTGGTGTGGTGAATCAGTTGAAATCGTTAAAACTGAATTTGTGGTTCAGTTAGTCCCTCTTCTAACTATAATCTGTCGTAGATACCTCGAACAAAAAGCCGTGTCCAGTTTTTGCATAAAAGCACAGATCACATCCGTCTATAAAATGGGTCATAGAAGTTATTCTCAAAACTTCCGTCCAGTGTTCTTGACATCGATTTGTTGTAGAATCTTACAACATATTCTGAGGTCAGACATAATAAGGAATCTTGAACAGAATGACCTTAATGCCAACGATCATGGATTCTGGAAACACTCACATGACGTACTGAAAGCTTTGGATGTGGGCAGTCAGGTAGTCGTAGTATTCCTTCAATTCCAAACAGCACTTGACTCAGTACCACGCCTACCCTAATTGTGAAAAGTACCATCATACTGGATGTTGTTGTTGTTGTTGTGGTCTTCAGTCCTGAGACTAGTTTGATGCAGCTCTCCATGCTACTCTATCCTGTGCAAGCTTTTTCATCTCCCAGTACCTACTGCAACCTACATCCTTCTGAATCTGCTTAGTGTATTCATCTCTTGGTCTCCCTCTACGATTTTTACCCTCCACGCTGCCCTCCAATACTAAATTGGTGATCCCTTGATGCCTCAGAACATGTCCTACCAACCGATCCCTTCTTCTGGTCAAGTTGTGCCACAAACTTCTCTTCTCCCCAATCCTATTCAATACTTCCTCATTAGTTATGTGGTCTACCCATCTAATCTTCAGCATTCTTCTTTAGCACCACATTTCAAAAGCTTCTATTCTCTTCTTGTCCAAACTATTTATCGTCCATGTTTTACTTCCATACATGGCTACACTCCACACAAATACTTTCAGAAATGACTTCCTGACACTTAAATCTATACTCGATGTTAACAAATTTCTCTTATTCAGAAAAGCTTTCCTTGCCATTGCCAGTCTACATTTTATATCCTCTCTACTTCGACCATCATCAGTTATTTTGCTCCCCAAATAGCAAAACTCCTTTACTACTTTAAGTGTCTCATTTCCTAATCTAATTCCCTCAGCATCACCCAAATTAATTCGACTACATTCCATTATCCTCGTTTTGCTTTTGTTGATGTTCATCTTATATCCTCCTTTCAAGACACTGTCCATTCGATTGAACTGCTCTTCCAAGTCCTTTGCTGTCTCTTACGGAATTACAATGCCATCGGCGAACACCAAAGTTTTTATTTCTTCTCCATGGATTTTAATACCTACTCCGAATTTTTCTTTTGTTTCATACTGGATGTCAAGTGAAATTTGTGACAAGTTTGAGGACGTTTAGGTAGGGAGGATGTAGCATGTTATCTTGGATGGAAAGTCATCGTGAGATGTAGAAGTAACCTCGGGTGTGCCCCATGGAAGTGTGTTGGGACCCTTGCTGTTCATGGTATATATTCATGACCTTGCGGGCAATATTAATAGTAATATCAGGCTTTCAGAAGATGATGCAGTTATCTGTAGTATAGTGTAACCTCCCCACAAAAAATAATATGAATAATATTCACATTTAGTGTAACATCCCGATGGCAAAAGTTCCGAAACCTCCCAACAGTAAAAAATATAATTATATACTTCACATTCAGTGTAACTGCCCAACAGATAAATTGCGTAACCTATCAATAATAAAATGTGACTAACCTCTCAATAAAAAATTGTGGCTCACTTATAACCTTTCAATAACTGACTGTGAATTTTAACTGGTAAATTTTGGACGTCAGGAGCGCTACGTCGTGGCCCTCAAACATCATTCTGAATAAAAAAAATGAAGGTTCTTACCTCAATAAGGTCGCCGGATAACGCATATATATCTGCACCTATAAGAAATTTTTCTGGCACAGCCGAGTGCAATGCTGGCCGATTGATTCGTCACGTATAAAAGGAAACAGCTGATTTTTCTTTTCAATAATTGGGATGACCAAGGATTGGAGAAATTAGTAAATTCTTTAAATTGAAATGAATTATTGTCAAAAGTTACTTCTTATGAGAAAGATTATTATTAAGAGATTTTTTTAACATTTACATGGGAGTTGATATAACAATACTACATATGCGCGAGGCTGCTTTTACCGTATACTACAGCGCTCAGGCTCCACCATCGCTCCAACACGACCGGCCCAGCCAACACGATACACCAGACTGCTCGCTAGCAACTACTCCTACTGCTACACAGTTCGTACTGCAGTCAACACTGCTCTTTGGTCTGAGATTCTCTTATAGCTTACATATCGCAGGCAGCGCGTGAGCAATCCATCGAAATTACATCTGCTCGAGTGCTCTAGCAACAAATTCCTTAATCATGGACCCCTTACATAACCCTCCACTTTGGGGGGGGGGGCAATTGGACATGCCATGAGCAACAATTTTTTTTTTATAATCTATTTAGTTACTAATTGTACAGTCACAGAAGTGTATACATTATTGATAAGTGCAGAACGTATTAAGAAAAGACAAAATGTATACGCATTGAGTACAAAATATTAACAAATATCATGAATTAGACGTATGAAGGAGTGAAATAAAGTGCACACGCACTGTAGAAGTCTTTAGCATATTTACATGAACTGAATACATTAATAAATGAAGTAAAGTGCACACGCACTGTAAATATCTTTAGCATATTTAGGACAACTGCTCATATTAACAAATGAAATTAAGCCCACGCGCACTGTCTAAGTCTTTAGCCTTTTTTTACAAGAACTGAAAGCATTAACAAATGAAATAAAGTGCACACGCGCTGTAAAAGTCTTTAGCATTTTACAAGTACTGGATACATTAAGATAAGAAATAAAGTGCACATGCACTGTAAAAGTCTTTAGCATATTTAGGACAACTGATCATATTAACAAATGAAATGAAGTGCACACACACTGTAGAAGTATTTAGCATTTTTTTTACAAAAACTGAAAACATTAACAAAAGAAATAAAGTCCATACGCACTGTAAAAGTCTTTAGCATTTTACAAGAACTGAATACATCAAGAAAAGAAATAAAGTCCACACGCACTGTATATGTCTTTATCATTTTACAAGAATTTAAACGCACTGTATAAGTCTTTACCATTTTACAAGAACTAGGAAAGGAATGGGAAGGATTGCATCATGGTTGTAGCACAGTAGGTTGCACATAGCTGCACTGAAAGGCCATATCTTTCTACAGAAGCATAACACCAAGTGAGACAATCTGAATTTCTCTTCCCTGAAGTATTTATCAGTGTAGCCAAGACACTGAAATGTTGTATCAATATTCAATTTTATCATTTTGGTAGTACATTAGGTACACCAAACAGTAGGACCATAATAACATCTCCATCGTTCAAGGTGGTGGACAGCTTGATATGTAAACACCACATTCTTGTAGAATCCATACTCTTACAGCAACGTAGAATTAGTGGAAAAACCAAATATAGTGCTCCATGATCATGAGGATGAACAGGACAAACGGATATTGCAGTAATTGCTGGTAACTAGGTCAGAAGGTGAAGGACACATTAAGTCTTATGCTAGTCATCATTCAGAATTACACTAGTGTATCAACTGATCTGAATAATTATTGGCATTCATTGGCTATTTACACAGCATTTAAGTAGTATATATATGGAGTTTTACAGAACATTATTCATAAGTCATCTCATTACAGTAATCATTGGCATTCATTGGCTAGTTACTAAACATGTAGTAAGTATTGAGTATTACTAAATACTATTCATAACTCATCTCATTGCAGTAATTATTGGCATTCATTTATGGAGTATAACAAAATATTATTAAGAAGTCATATCATTGCAGTAATTATTGGCACTCAATAGCCAGTTACAAAGTATTCATACAGTTTTACAAAACATTATTCAGTATTATTCACAAGTCATCATTCAAAACAAGAGTTATTGCATGTAGCAACAAGCTGCTAGTGACTATATATGATATCATGTAAGTGACACAAGACATACTTAAAATGTAAGACAGTGTAACTATTAGTCAAGGTCTGTAGTCCAATAATACGTAGATATAATGCATTCAATACAACAGAGAAATTTGTATTATATTTAGGACTAGAAATATATCTTAAACTGGTAGCATTATTTAGTTGTGTACTCGTAATGGTTGGGAGTGGTCATTTTGTCTTTTTGTGCTAGCAATGCATTGTGTTGGGATCGATAGTTAATAGCTGGGGCATGAAAATATTTGCTTTTGACTTATTGCTGGAAATAACGATTAATAACGTCATTCGTCATGAGTCAGCTGTACCAAGGTTATCAAAGAAGTAGAGTATATGTGATGACATTCATGAATGATACACAACTGGATAAAGAAAATGAAAGTACTAGAACAGGTTTAATAACTAAATGCTGATAGCATATTAATATCATGAGAAGCTTCTGCTGGAAAAAATACAAAATGTATTATTGACCCGAAAGAAAAAAATGTATATTTTGCTGAAAAGTAGTAAACTTCGAATTAACATGTAATGAAACGTGTACTTAATGTGTATGTACTCTAGCTGTCTTTACCAAAACATTCAATCATTATACTATGCAACATAAGACATACTGTCAAAAGGAACTGCAACAAATACGTAAATAACTACATAGCATCTCATAACTAATACAAAATATATAAACCTCATCATTATCATCATCTGCAAAGAAAAACTTCATTATTCATATTACCATATACTTCATATAACTATTCATCATCATTTATTATCATCTGCAAAAAATAGACACTTCATTATTCATATTCATATTACCATTTACTTCATACAACTATTCATAGTATAGAGTTTCTTACTTCTAGCATATTTCATCACTAAAATTAAAATGTGTAGTTCTGTCTGACAGCCTGCGTCAATCGCCTCGTATTCTGAGAAAAAAATAATTAGTTAAGACTGCTATTATACAGTATGTATAGTATATTCATGTTAATGCTTGTTAATTCTGATCCATTTACTCTTCATGACGCGGTATTCCATTTTCTTTCTTTCATTCTGATGGTAAAATTTCCAGTTCATAGTAGACCACTGTGGTTGTATAATTTATTTCTTTTAAACGGTATTGCTTTCTGAAAATGATGAATAAGGATTAATATCTTGCATTTAATTCATATACTCATTAAAAGAATTGTTTATGGTGATATACCTAGGCATACAGCATAGCAAGACAGAAAACTTATTAGGTCAAAAAGATAGACAGTTTTCAAGTGCAAAAAATGTACACACAGTATCATATTGTAGTAGCAAAAAATGTTGAATAGTCAAGATATTGGGATGTCATAAGGCAAAATGTCAAAATCAACTGGTGTGTCCTACATCTTAAAAGATTTCATAGTGCATACAGAAAAAATTCTGCTTTCGATAGGAAAACAATCATACATACACAAAAAATGGAAACTGTGGACGGTCTGATGTCTAACAACAAGAAAAGCGACTTGCTAACCTTACCTTGTCGGGCACTTGCCAAGACAAAATACAATCATCATCGGTAAGTGGTCATATAAATATCTGGAAATGGCATTACAGTGTGATAAATCATAAAGTACGTTCATTCAATAAAGGGTTTAGTATTGGAGACATGGTGATTGCCCTTGCTTTTCTGGTTCTCTAAGTTTCGACGAGCACTACATTAGGGTGAGGAATGCTTCGTATTCTATATGGACCTGCGTATAGAAGATCAAATTTACTGCATCTACTCCTTCCTCTGTTGGATAAATAGTGTGTGCGTACACATATCTTCTGTCCTATGTGAAAGTCACGGCGTGTACAAACCTGTTTTTGCTGTCTTCTCCGTCGCTCTGCAGCACGTTCGATGTTGTTGAGTGCAATGTCAATTATTTCATGGTGGCGTAGTCGACGAGATGTAGGAAAGGATACTGATTCTTTAATTTTGTTAGATGGTTCAACATTTTTCAATATAACAGTCGGAGATAGCAGAGTAGATTCATTTGGTATGGAGTTAATTACATCCTGGAATGAGAGTATGTGTATATCCCAATCAATATGTCTTTTATGGCTGTATATTCTACATAGTTTACCGATTTCTTTCATTAGTCGTTCAGAAGGATTCGAAGAAGCGTGGTACCTGGATATATAGACCGGAGGTATGTTTCTTGCTTGTAACATACGTCTCCATATAGCAGATCGAAATTGTGGTCCATTGTCGGAAATTACTTTCAATACATGCCCTACATGAAATAAAAAATCTTTTACAAATGCATTAGAAATAGATTTAGCAGTAGGTTTGTGTAACGAAGTGAAGGTAACAAATTTCGAAGTGAGTGCAACAGCGACAAAGACGTAACAAAAACCTCTACTAGATCTGGGAATCGGACCAAAAGTGTCTACAGCGGCCATATGTCTCAATTTAATCGGTACAATAGGAAGTAACGGAGGAATATGTGAAGTCGTGTCTGATTTAGCTTTCTGGAAGATTTTACATGACACTTGTTTTTGTGTTTTACGTGTGGTTTTGTTCAATTTCTTAACGTCTGCTTTGATGGCATCAGGATCCTGTATTAATTCTAATTGTTGAAGTCTGTTGGTCACTGTCTGAAAGGCTACTGTGTGTGTGTCTGGTTTTTTTTTTTTTTTTTTTTTTTTTTTTAAGATCGGAGATTTCATCATGCAATTCGGTGTTCAGCTGTTTGATTTCGTCTGAAACTGTAGCAATATTGTTGTCTACGTATGTTTTTGTCTTCGTAAACATTTTACGCTTATCCTCCTGTCTCTGTGCAGTAATTGTTTCCATGACTTGTTTCTTTACTTTGTTCTGTTCCTGTATGTATTTACGGTAACGCGTTTCACTGTTTTGTAGGTGGTGATTAAAACGTTCGTCATTTAGGCTGTTTTGTTGTTCAAATTTCTTGTCAACTTTCGCGTCCAGCGTGTGTGAAATTTCTGCTGACATTATTTTAAACTCGTCGCGTAAGTGTGTTGCGTTTTCAGAACATTGTTTAGCGACTGCACTAATTTCATCTCTAAGTAATTTCGTTGTGGCTGCGTGTGTATTGCTTATCTCTTCACTATTATTCATGGCACAGGCCTTAATTTCCTCACGTAATCGTTTCTTAGTTTCACAACATTGCTCTGCAACGGCTGTAATCTGTTCAGTAAGCTGTTCAATAGAGGTGTCAAGTTTTTCATTAATTTGTTTGAACGACTTTCATTAAGTTGTTTGAAATTGTTGTCTTGTTTTTCATTCGACTGTTTGAGATTTTCATTAAATTGTTGTTTGAGATTTTCAGTAAGTTGTAGCAATAATGCCATAACATGATCCATGCCAAAATTAGCTGCTGTATTCTCTGCGCTGTGTGATGGTGTATCTGCATGTGTCTCGTTTTTTGTACCGGTAACCATTTGGTCATTGTCTGATTCACAAAAAGGTTTAAATCGGATGTTCACTGTTGATCACTACATCGAAATCAAATAAATTTGACGTGTTTTGTGTATATTGTTCTGCTTCGTTAGAAATATTTGTGTGTTCACTGTGTAAATTTTGCAAATCAGGTGTGTTAAACTGGGCAGCGTTCATTGTAACGGAAAGTGCCGCGTCATCAATTGTCGTTAAATTTACAGTGGACGCAATTGAATTTTTTTACTTATCATTTAGATTGGAATCATTACTAGTGATCGCCACGCACTGATTATATGTAATTAGAGGATTATCACTATTACACTGAGTGTCGCTAATATTATCGGTCAAATTATTCGAGTCGGCTTTTTCACACAT
Organism: Schistocerca serialis cubense; assembly: GCF_023864345.2. NCBI lineage: Eukaryota > Metazoa > Arthropoda > Insecta > Orthoptera > Acrididae > Schistocerca > Schistocerca serialis. The sequence goes on along the minus strand of NC_064639.1, from coordinate 658,772,029 downwards.
TCCACATCGCGATGTACTGTTCGCAGTTTCTCGCGGCATTTTCACAAATCAAAGTTAAGCACAAAATCAGACAAAAACAAAGCAAAATTGGAACAAATACAATTACAACAAAGAGCAATAAATTGCCGATGATCTGTGAAAGAAAGAGTGACAAGTTAGTAAATGCGTTGCGCCGGATGCAAACTACCTTTAACAATAGTGTAAATTAGAGCAGATAAATGACTACTTCTCAGAAATTCAGAAAGAAATTACGATCCTGGCCGGTTGTCGACAAGTATAACCTCCCAACAGAAAAGTTCAGTAACCTCCCAACAGTAAAAAAATAATTATTTATAGCATTCAGCGTAACCTACCACAGATAAATTCCGTAAACTACCAATAATACAATGTGACTAAACTCTCAATTAAATTGCAACTCACTTAAATAACCTTTCAATAACTGTCTGTGAATTGTAACTGGTAAATTTTGGACGTCAGCAGTGCTACGTCGTGGCCCTCAAATATCATTCTGAATAAAAAAATTAAAATTCTTACCTCAATAAGGTCGCCGGATAACGCATATATATCTGCTCCTATAAGATATTTTTCTGGCACAGCCAAGTGCAATGCTGGCCGATAGATGCGTCAAGTATAAAAGGAAACAACTGATTTTTCTTTTCAATAATCGGGATGACCAAGAATTGGAGAAATTAGTAAATTCCTTAAATTGAAATGAATGATTGTCAAAAGTTACTTTTTATGAGAAAGACTATTACTAAGAGATTTTTTTTAACATTTACATGGGACTTGATAAAAGAATACTACATATGCGCGGGGCTGCTTTTACCTTATACTACAGCGCTCAGGCTCCGCCATCGCTCCACCACGACCGGCCCAGCCAACACGATACACCAGACCAGACTGCTCGCTAGCGACTACTTACTGCTATTGCTACACAGTTCGTACTGCAGTCAACACTGCTCTTTGGTCTGAGATTCTCTTATAGCTTACATATCGCAGGCAGCGCGTGAACAATCCATCGAAATTACATCTGCTCGAGTGCTCTAGCAACAAATTCCTTAATCTTGGACCTCTTACAATAGTACTAACGGAAAGAAGCTGCATAAATATTCAGTCAGATCTTGATAAGATTTCAAAGTGGTTCAGAGATTGGCAACTTGGTTTTAACGTCCAGAAACGTAAAACTGTGTGCTTTAATAAACGAGAAAACTTGTATCAGAAGACTATAATATCAGTGAGTCGCTGTTGGAATTGACCAACTCATAGAAATACCTGGGTGTAAGAGTTTTTAGGGATATGAATAATGATATATGCTCAGTCATGTGTAAGGCAGGAGGAGGGCTTCGGTTTATTGGTAGAATACTGGGGAAGTGCAATGAGTCCACAAAGGAGATTGCTCACAATACACTCATGCGACGAGTTCTAGGTTAATGCTCAAGTGTGTGTTACCCGTACCAAACAGGACTAATAGGGGATTCTTAACATATACAAAGAAGGACAGCACAAATGGCCACAGGTCTGTTTCATCCGTGGGAGAGTATCACGGAAATACTGAAGGAACTGAACTGGAAGAAACTTGAAGACGTAAATTATCCTGAGAGAGTCCATTAACAAAGGTTCAAAAACCGGCTTTAAACGATGGCTCTATGAATATACTACCATCACCTATGTATGGCCCACATAAGGACTGTGAGGATAAGATTGGAATAATTGCTGGGCACACAGATACATTCAGACTGTCATACTTCCTGCGTTCCATAAGTGAATGGAATGGGAAGAAAAGCCGGCCGGGGTGGCCGAGCGGTTCTAGGCGCTACAGTCTGGAACCGCGCTACCGCTACGGTCGCAGATTCGAATCTTGCCTCTGGCATGGATGTATGTGATGTCCTTAGCTTAGTTAGGTTTAAGTAGTTCTAAGTTCTAGGGGACTGATGACCTCAGATGTTAAGTCCCATAGTGCTCAGAGCCATTTCATTTTTGGGAAGAAACCACAGTAACTGGTACAATGGGACATGCCATCTGCCATGCGTTTCACGGTGGTTTACCGAGCGTAGATGTAGACATACATCTAATTTCATTTTCTTTTTAGTATTTTCTGTATTCCTCCCAATACAATACATTAGTTTTCGTATTCACAGCAGTATAGAGGTAGTTTATAGTAGGATAGTGTAAGGTATTCTATAATCGTCATAGCTTAAACGGTTCCAGTTTTATACAAATAGCTTAGCTCTTTGTTTTTGTTAGTAGCTGCAGATAGTATAATATAAATAATACTTCATTTTAATACTGACACTATATTCATTAGCGTGTTCCTCTTCGTAGCCTAGTCGTTAACATTTGTTTCTTTTAGTATAATAGTTATTTTCTGTAAATAGCACTTTCCTCCCGCACGACCATAGCTCACTCCATGTAAATAATTTCTTTGCATATAGCGTCTTACTCTGATCTAACTTTCTTCTTGTACATGGTCGTACGTCTATGTACTGTCGCATGTATAGCTTTGGTTCTGAACGTCGTCACATAATGACATAACAAAATGGACGTGTCGTTAGATACAATATTTCATACTAGCAAAATATGTCTGGAAAATGCAAACTATGCGGTACTAATACTCGCTATATATGTTTCATGTTATGTTAAAAGCTAGTGATGCAAGTTGTCAAATTTAATCTTTGTTCCTATTACTAGTTGTACACGTTTCATGGAAAAATTGCTGCTGGACTTGATCGAACTTCCTGTAATTTGGTCTTACGTACGTGTCATCGTTTACTTAATGCATTTTATTTGTAGTATTTCCTTTGGGCGGACAAGTCATTTTCACCAGCCAGTGTTTGAACAATGCGCTGTGTCTCTTACATTAAGTTATTTGTTTGTTAAGTGGGGCACTAGCGCGTTGGGTATAGCCTGCATGCTTGAATATAGTCACTGCAGACTACATCGAAATTGGGAAGAGGAGACGGGGGAAATGTGTACCACTCTCAACTCAGCTGACTCTTCAGTTCATGCTCCGCCAAGTGAAGGTTGCCAGATTGTGTTGTTGTCGTGTTTCCAAAAGTGTATGTAACATGAGGTTTGTACATTGTCATTTCGCTGTGAACAGAATAACGAAATTTTGGTAAAAGGTTTCAGAGAATTTTCGTACTTATCTTGGATTATGCATAGTCTAAAATTCATTATGAGGCTCTCCAGTTTGTTTCAAAAGTAATATGTATATTTTGCTTGTAGTTAGGCGAAATCAGTATATTGTGCCGCATTATAGAAATATTTTCATTTTTACTATCATATATACTCTGCAAATTGTGTAAGGATTACAGATTGTATTTTCTATGAGGGCTGTAGGTGCTGAAGTGGCTGAGGTGCTTTAACCTCTTTTGTTTAGTGTATAAATTCTTTGATATCTTTAGGTGAATATAATCGACGCATTTTCGCCGTTTTTGGATTGCACAAGAAATAGCATCCTCAGTGTGGCATTCTGTGTATAATGTACAGTCGTATGTACAGTTTGTTCCTATGCAATAGCATCTCCTGTCCAATGTGAAAAGTAGTTGTGGACCTTCTATTTCATCATACTGTTATTTTCCTAGCTTGTGCCTTTGCTCCCATCATTAATTCATTGTTGTGAAACCTGTTGATTGAGTGTGGCAAATTATTTACTATTTGATGAAAAGGCTTCCCGTATACAATCCACATGTGGTGTATACCTTCTGACAAACCTGTTAAACTCACAAAATGCCCGTGCTACTGGCTGGCCTTGGGATGAAATTTGGGTACATAAATATGTTTTAAGTTAAGTGACTTGACAAATTATTTCCACTTCACAGTTCTGAAGTTAGTTGCATTATCAGTCAGAATAGCTCTTAGTTTATCCACTCTCATAAAGTATTCTCTCATGATATTTACTTGATCACAGGGTCTGCCGTTAGAGGTTTGGAGGCATGCATAGGCACATATTGAGAAAACAGATCGTAAAAGGCTATTATGTATTTCACTCATCCACTTGCTATCAGAAAAGGTACCGCAGCATCGACTAATGCGAGGTGAAGGGATTTTACTGATGTAATAGGATGTAATTCATTGAATCGTGATCTGTTTAAGTGTTTGGACTTTGATAGATTTAATATTTCTTGATTACCTGTTTTACTCTAAATCAGATGTTAGGAAATCACACTATAACAACCATTTCTGAGCACTCTTTGCTACACTACAGTGACTGCACAAGTTTCAGGGAAACAAACACACCAGTTACCAGCTTGAGGCGTCAGACGATACAACAAAACTGCGTTATGTAACTCGTAATGTGCTCTGAAGTCTGCATCGTCAGTACTTGGTAGTTGTTGCCTTAACTTGTTCCATCGAATATCTTCCCCTTAGGGCTGACTCCTATTTTCAGAAAATTTCGCGTAATAGGGCCTATACACTATGTGATCAAATGTATCCGGACACCCCCAAAATTATACGTTTTACATATTAAGCGCATTGTGCTGCCAGCTACTCCGTATCAGCGATCTCAGTAGTCACTAGACATCCTGAGAGAGCAGAATGGGGCGCCCTGCGGAACTCACGCACTTAGAACGTGGTCAAGTTATCGGATGTCACTTGTGTCATACGTCTGTAAGCGATATTTCTGCATTTCTAAGCACTCCTAGGTTCACTGTTTCCGGTGTGATAGTGAAGTGGAAACGTGAAGTGACACGTACAGCACAAAAGCGTACAGGCCGACCTCGTCTGTTGACTGACAGAGACCGCCGACAGTCGGTTGGTTGGTTGGTTTGTGAGATTAAAGGGACCAGACTGCTATGGTCATCTGTCCCTCCGACAGTTGAAGAGGGTCGTAATGTGTAATAGGCAGACATCTATCCAGACCAACACACAGAAATTCTAAACTGCATCAGCATCAAATGCAAGTACTATGACAGTGAGGCGGAAAGTGAAAAAACTTGGATGTCATGGTGAAGCGGCTGCTCATAAGCCACGCATCACGACGGTAAATTTCAAACGACGCTTCGCTTAGTGTAGAGAGCGTAAACATTATGCGATTGACCAGTGGAAAAACGTTGTATGGAGTGACGAATCACGGTACACAATGTGGCGATCCGACGGCGGGGTGTGGGTATGGCGAATGCCCTTTGAACGTCATCTGCCAGCGTGTGTAGTGGCAACAGTAAAGTTTGAAGACGGTGGTGTTATGGTGTGGTAATGTTTTTTATGGAGGAGGCTTGCACCCCTTTTTGTTTTGCGTGCCACAATAACAGCACAGACCTACACTGGCGTTTTAAGCGCCTTCTTGCTTCCCACTGTTGTGGAGCAATTCGGGGATGGCGATTGCATCTTTCAACACGATCGAGTACCTGCTCATAATGCACGGACTGTGGCTGAGTGGCTACACGACAATTACATCCCAGTAATGGACTGGCCTACACAGAGTCCTGACATAAATACTAGAGACCATCTATGGGATGTTTTGGAACGCCGACATCGTACCAGGGCTCACCGAACGAAATCGATACCTTTTCTCAGTGCAGCACTCCGTGAAGAATGAGCTGCCATTCCACAACAAATCTTCTAGCACGTGTCTGAATGTATGCCTGCGGGAGTCGAAGCTGCCATCAAGGCTATGGGTGGGACCATATTGAATTCCAGGATTACCTATGGAGAGCGCCTAGAACTTTAAGTAATTTTGGGCCAGGTGTCCGGATACTTTTTGATCAGATAGTGTGCTTGCCAAAGTACATGCATAGAATCCTTAAGTTGGATGTTTTCTCTGTTAAATTGTATATTCATTTAAACCTTGTGTAAGTCTAGACAGGGCGTCTGCCAAAACGTTCTGATGCCCTTTGATATAAATTACCCCAAAATCGAGCTCTTGTACAATAACTCATCATCTGGTTAATCTTTCGTGCAATAGTTCACATTTCAGTAAGAATGAGGGTGATCCTTGACCAGAGTAGACCTGATTTGGCGTGATATCCCCATCGGAAGTACCGGAATTTGCGGAATGTCCGTACTACTGCGATCACTTCAAGCTCGGTTACGGAAAAAGCTCTTTCACATTGCGTCGGAATGCGGCTAGCAAAGGTGATAACCTATATATTTTGATTTTAGTTATCATGATTAATCTGAAACAATACTGTCTCCAGACAGTAGGAAGGATGCACTGATAATGAGGCAAAATTCTTGTGTCATATGAGGATGCAGTGATATGTCAGACTTTAACGAATCTGGTTTTATGGCGTCAAGTCTTACTGAAAATTTTCTGTCCACAGCCATGAGCAGTTTTTCCTCAAAAGATTCAACAGTGCACCACTATTAAGTGGCTGGTGAGGCAAATAAAGTAATGTAATAACATAATCTCTTTTCTGAATTCTGATTTCTTTAACTGTGACTTCATAAGTGGAAAATTTGTCTAACACTTCTTCATATGCGCAAAAGCTCATTTGACTCAGCTGTACCAATAAGTAAATCATTCACATAGTCTGTAACCTGACTAAATAATTTAGAGTTAACACCTTCTTATCTACAGCTGCAATAAATACTCGTCCATTTACAGTTAATCGAAATGGTAAAATGCGAAGTTGATAACTTCTGCCATTACAGACAAATGCCGCATACTGTTGGCTATATGGAAGGAACATGATTTTCCCGTATAATGCCTTAGGCCTACTGCCGTAAGAAATGTACTCCGTGCATTTTTAGTAACTGCTCCTCTAGGTTTACTGGTTTGGTTCTTTCAGATACTATGATTTTGTTAATTATCCTTGCATCAAAAACAAGTCGTACATTTCCATTTGGTTTGGCTACTGCTAAGATGGGGCTGTAATGTGGCTACTGAGATGATTCAGCAGCATTCGAGTTAATCATACGTTTGACCTGCTTTCTTAGTGATTCTTTCTTGGTCCAAGAAATGGCATATGATGAACGAAAGAAAGTTTCATGACGATACTGTATCATATGATAGACATATCCCTTAATTACTCCTGGTTTCTGCTTAGAAACATACGAATATTTCGACAACGATGTACGTAGTTCTTTTTTCTGTACAGTTGATAAACTAAATAAAGTGTAAAGATGACGTCTACTCTGTGATCAGTTCATTACATTGCTCATTCACATGAAACATTTCTGTATACATTAGATGGATATTCACTTTATCTGCTAACTGGTTATTCACGCAAGACTTTGTTTTCATGATATCTACTGAAATTACGTTATCGCTTGAGTAAAGGCAGCGTTTTCCATTGCTTACGACGACTTTCACTTGATATTCCCCGAAAAAATTCAATCCTAGGTGACAGCTATTAGATTTTCCTCCACTAGGAATGAACTAGTAATTGTGATTCGAGAGAAAGTTATTGGAATATAGGTTTGTATCTTGATACCTTTTATTCCCTATAGCTATTAAAATATGGCAATTCTCGGTATGTAAACTAGGTAGGTTTCGTATACCTTTCGTTTCACTGAACAGGCTGTACAAAACAAGATTCGTATCCACTGCTATGTCTAGTATCGCATGTACATCTGTTGTTCCTATTTGGCATTAACCAACACCTATACTTCATCGTTTATCCCTTTTATATCATTTGTGTTATATGTGTTCAACTAATCTTGCATAACGATTTCTTAGTCACCTTAAGAAATAATTATTTATGAGAGTCATGCCCCCACTCGCGTTTTCGGTCTGTGGCGGGGGTCAAAGCCGACCGAGCGTCGTATACCGCCTGGTGAGGCGGGGTGCTGCCGCTCCCATGAGACACTTCTACAATGTTTACAACGTGGTCGGTATTTTGCCGTTTTCTGTTCTGCGGATTATTGGGGGTGGCGTTTCCCTGATTTTGGTCTATGCCGCTCCGATAGCCGTTCTTTTCATAATTATTATTTCCGCGTGGGTGTTCATTCCCCTTCCTGACCCTTGTTGTCTGTTATCGTCTGGACTGTACCGATTATTCCAACAATTACCATTAGTTCTTGATGGTGAGCCACGGCATCCTGAATTGTAATTTTTACTATTTCTCTTTTGAAAACCATTACTTTGACGATTTGCGAATCCTTCATTACCATACATCCCCGCGGCGGCGCATATGGATGCCAAACGCTGTGCTCGGTGCCGTACTGATTTCTGCTTCTATTGTCGTCGTCGTCGTTGTTATTGTTGTTGCCATTAACACCATTATTAAATCGTTAACTTTCGCTGGACCCGACTGGTTTCTGTTACACTCTTTTGAGTTTTCACTGCTCTCATTGATGAGGTCAGTTGACTACACGACCATGAGAAACTATTCTAGGTCATAAGACGGCGCCGTTAGCAGTTTCTCACCAATGTTATTCGGCAAATGACTCTTAAGTATTCTCAGAACATCGACGAGTTGTGTCGTATTGCTCCAGTATCTTGTCTTTTCCAGTCCGCCTTGTTTTACGTTAAATGGCTGTGGGTCAGAAAGTTCCATTCTTAGCCTTTCCTGAATTCGCTGCGACCAGTATTTCTCGAGGAAGACCTGTTCAAATTGCTCATACGTTCAACAGGATCTGCCTGTTCAACTGAACTGCCCACTACCGCGCATAACCTTATATGAAACCAACAGCGAACTGTATTTTGTATTTCGGACAAATACTGAGGTAAAACATATCTAAAGCTTCTCACAAAGACAGCCGGTTGTGTTTTCTTCGATTCTTGTGAGAATACTGGGAATTGTCAATGTTTCATTAGACCCTCGTCCATTATGGCTGACGACAAGCCAGTCATTGCGCATTACGTCATGATATTGCGACGCCATTCTACGCAATGCAGAATTCCTGCGTATGGTGACAGTGAAACACACATCTGATTGTCTGCAAACTCTTCTCCTGTGACTTTGTCAGAATCTGACTTTGGTGAAACAAAGTTCGGGTGACAACTGTCTAATACTGCTTTTCTGTTTTGATTGCTTGCGGAAGGCCGTTCGTTCGAACTATCTCTTTCACTGAAAAGTTCAGAATGAATCTTACCTTCTATTGCTTTCATATCGTTATTCCTTAAGCGAGAATTTTATGTTCTCTTTCGTTTAACATATTTTCAACAGCACCAACAGAAGTTATTTTGTTCTCGGGCGCACATTTCAGCTAGAAGAGTTTCGCTGTCAAAGGCGGACTCAGATCTCTCATTCGATCTCTTTGCATCATTATTCATAGGTTCGCATTTGGTTTTCAAGAAATTTTGTCCTTAAATCAGAAACCGCACGCCGTGAGCGAGTTTCTTGTGCATCATCCGGTAAGTTTTCGCTCGCAGATTTCATTTCAGGTGAGTGTGTATGGAGCGTTGTCCCCACTTGAGCTAAGCCGTGCGCCGTTGCAATGTCCTCAGCTTGACGTACAGCTTGACGTTGAGCTTAATTCATACTAGAAAGTTGTTTATCTAGCTGACTGTACATATTAGCAAATTTTGTATCAAATTTATTAGCTGCACCTGTCGACTATGTGTTGTAATTAAAACGCAAATTTTCCAAGTCGTTCGAAAGTGGATTGACTGTATGGTCATAGGTACTAACACTTTGATCTAACTACCGAGTCCAGTGGACGCATTTGTGATTTTTGTACCCAAGTGTGCACGTAACTCACTATTCATATGTATTAATTTCTGTAAGTAATGTCCTATGGCAGATACCTGCGAATGATGATAGTCCAATGTGCGTTTAGCCTAAGTATGTTTGTCCATTCCATTCACCCAGTACCGAGCTCGGAAAAATTCATGCGTCTGTTGCTTTGTTTCAGTCCAAATTATTTAAAAATTTATTTAATAATAACCATTAACTTCATCGACTTTTGGTCAAACATTCTGCAATTCATTGCAGGTGCGTTATGTTGTATATTGTTTTCGACGGAGACATTACCATCCTGTTGCAATGCACTGTCATTTTCAGTATCGAATACATGTTCGCTTTTAGTATTATTAGTGTTAATTATGTCGTTGATATCTGATTAAGTTTTTATTGACAATACAAAATACACACTGTAACTGAATTCTTGAGATACAATAGAAACTCAATAGTTATGGAAAATTTCACTCGTGATATATGCTCATTACAAGATTGCGTCTCGCTATCGTCACTGTTACATATATGAAGATCGTTTACTACTACAATGATAAATCATCTCTACCACAAGAATTGTTGCTTCCAAAAAGGTTTTAAGCGGGTTTAAGGATCAGGATATTGTGGCGAAATTGCTTTTGCGTACTTGGTCAATGGCCTAATCTTGATCCTATCTTTTGTTGACCTTCCGTCCAAAAATGGTTCAAATGGCTCTGAGCACTATGGGACTCAACTGCTGAGGTCATTAGTCCCCTAGAACTTAGAACTACTGAAACCTAACTAACCTAAGGACATCACAAACATCCATGCCCGAGGCAGGATTCGAACCTGCGACCGTAGCGGTCTGGCGGTTCCAGACTGCAGCGCCTTTAACCGCACGGCCACTTCGGCCGGCGTTCCGTTCACATTCCGTAAAGTTCAGTTACCTCTAGAGGAAATTTTTTTCAGTTCCAATAAATTTATTCCTTTTTTACTGGTAACATTCTTCTGTCCTCATTGTCATATATGTGGAAAAAAGACAGAATACAGTTAGTATTTCAACAATCACTGTTACAATTACATTTTTTTGTCTTACGTCTTGTCTTTTGGAAACATCTAGCAAGTGCCATTACAACGTAGACACATCACTGGTTTCATAGCACAGAAAGACAAGATGTTCCCCGGTCTGTGGCTCACTCTGTCGAAGAGGTTAACCAGTAAACTACAGGTTTTCAGTTACAGCCACACTGCATTTGGCACACTGGTCAAGTAGATTTAATTATGAACTTACTTTGTAAGTAGGCTGTTTATGTTTTCTTATTGGCAACGTTACGTAACGCTCACTATGAAAATCACTGGCTGTGCTGTGTGCAGTCTGTGGCTGCTTTGCATTGTTGTAATACTCGCCATTGTAGTGTTAGGCAGCTGGCTGTGAACAGCGCGTAGCTTTGCGCAGTTGGAGGTGAGCCGCCAGCAGTGGTGGATGTGGGGAGAGAGATGGCGGAGATTTGTAATTTGTCATGAACTGCTATATTTATGTGTGATGATATTAAGGTAAATACATTGTTTGTTCTCTATTAATATCTTTCATTTGCTAACTACCCCTATCAGTAGTTAGTGCCTTCAGTAGTTTGAATCTTTTATTTAGCTGGCAGTAGTGGCGCTCGCTGTATTGCAGTAGCTTGAGCAGCGAAGATTTTTGTGAGGTAAGTGATTTGTGAAAGGTATAGTTTAATGTTAGTCAGGGCCATTCTTTTGTAGGGAATTTTGAAAGTCAGATTGCGTTGCGCTAACAAATTATTGTGTGATAGGTTAAGGTCAGTCGTGTATAAATTGTTCTAAGGGGAAGTTTCATATGTCGACCCTTAGCCTAGGATACCTCACTGGAATCTTCTGATTTTTCTTGTAGTTTGTGTAATTAGTGTAGATTTTGTTTATTGCTAGCGCGTAATTATAGAGAGAATTTCCTTTGTAGTTGCAATCTTTCATTGTTGTACTGTAAAACAGTTGTGGCATGCATGTAGATTTGCACCAAGTATTTCGCAGCTGCGCTGGTAATTAACTAGATATTATTTTCAGTGCTATGTTAATGTATTCCCCTATCTTTGCTCTTCAAATTGTGCTTTTCTGTGTTATCGTGTGAAATATTGTGACAATAATGGCGTGTGAAAAACGTAACACTCGGCTCCAAAGTGAACTGAGAAATGACAGTGAAGACGAAAGCAGTGTGTTGGCCCCACCATGTAATGAATTAACTAATATTCAAAGTAGTAATTTGGTAACTGTGCACAGGGAAATGGAGCGGGCGTCAAACAATGGCGTGGACAGTGAAACAATTAGTGAAGAGGGAAGCATTATCGATCGATCGGTCGGCAATAGCTCGCCTCAGGAAGCCGAAATGACAGAACACAATATTCCAAATACTGCAGACTCAGGTTTTGGGTTCTCACCGTTTTCTCAAATGAGTCAAGACACATTTTCCGCTTTTCAAAATGTGAATGTTGCCGGTGCACTTCACTGCCGAAAAGCACTGAGGAACATGTTTCAGACACCAGTGCATTGTTATTACAATTAATGCAACAAATGGGACAAAAGCTTGAAAAGTTAGACACAATGGAACAACACCAGAGACAAACACAGCAACAGTTAGACACAGTGGAACAAAATCTCAAAAAGTTAGGCACTATGGAACAAAATCTTAAAAAGTTAGACTCATTGGAGCAAACTCTTGAACGAACACGTGAGGATTTAACTGCTGAGTTACATCACATTGAATCGAAATGTCAAAAAGTCAGTAATGACGTAAAAACACAAATTTGTGAGCATTTCCAACCTATTTTTTCGCGTCATGAAAATGCATTACAGAATCACGAAGCAGCCATAAAAGAACTGCAAACTATTGTTCATGAAAATCATGAGACCTTGCAAGCAAAATTTGACTCAGTTGCATCTACCGATACGGTTATGCAACTTGCACAAACTCAGGAAATCTTAAAGGTCACAGTAGACACGATTGCAACACAAATGGACACTCTGAAACTTGGTTCAGAAAAACATAGAGAGGAAATGATTTCACTATCGGATAAAGTAACCGAACTTTCAGATCAGTTCACTAACTTATCTACAAAGGTAGATGATGATCTGAATGACACAACACCTGTAGCCTTCATGGACACTGAAGAGTATGAACAAATTAGAAAATTCAAACAAAATCAAAATCAAATCAATACACAGTACAAAAGAGAAATCTGGGAAGTGTAAGATCAGTTGGCACAAGTAGTACAAGAATTACGTATTTCAGAGGACACTCGCGCCCCAATACGGGAAGAGGGACATACAAATACGGAACAGACACAAAATAACAACACAGGGCACTTCGGAAATTGTGAAAGAAGTTGGCAAGGTACGCCGAATTTTGAGATGGAACCGCCGAAACGACGTAACAATGACCGACATGCGACTTGCCGACATAATGATTTTGACTATAAGCTGTTCATTACTACACGTAAATTCAAAACATTTAAGAATTCTGGCAACGACATTCATCCACAAGCATGGCTCCATCAATTCTCTCATTGTTTTCCTCCCAACTGGTCATTAGAACACAGATTAGAATTCATGTGTGGCTATTTAGAGAATGAACCAGCTGTAAGAATGCGATCGGTCATTCACGATTGCCACAGTGAAGGAGAATTTTACCATGCCTTCCTCTCAGCATATTGGTCTCAAGCTACACAAGACTGTGTAAAACATAACATCATAATGATGAAACACTTCGAACAATCTGAATTTTCCAGTCTTGTGAAATATTTTGAAGACATGTTGCACAAGAATCAATACCTGTCAAACCCATACAGCCCCTCAGAACTCATCCGCATTTGCTTAATCAAACTGCCTAAACATTTACGACATATTATTTTAGCAGGACTTTGCAAAGACGACATTGAAACATTTCAGGGACTTTTACAAGAATTAGAAATTGACACTGACAATCGCGGAACGCGAAAGCAGGAACACAACAATTGCAGGTCACATCCGTCGCAATTCCGCGATGAAAGAAGTAATAACTTGACACGACAAGCCTATTCTTACAACGTAAATCGTGGCCAAAACAGACACCACCCGTATGACAACCACTGGCAGAGTAATAATAGTTACAGAGAAAGATCGCATTTCCGTAGTAATGACTATCACAGAGACAATCAGAGAAATAGACAATATGGGAACCGAAATAAATATTATCAGGGGAGACAGAATAACTTTAGACGCAACGGTCCAGCGCGCAGTTTCGATTCAGGGAGAAATTCTCCACCACGTGACCGACAAGAAAGAAACTATGGCATCTACCGACATGACGACAGACGATATGATCGTAACGATAGACCTGAACTGCATCAGAACTGGCGGGATTCAAACAGAGCAGGGCCCTCTCGTCACGGTGAATTTGTAGAAGTTAGGTCTCCAAATCCCAATAACGACGCGCGCCAACAAAGAGACAATAGGCAATGACTCACACCGATGGCAGCCACAAAACGTTCTTATGACACTAACGACGCAGCTGCCGTAGCTAGTAATTACGTAAAAATGGAAGACATTAGGGACATCTTACTCCAGGAACACGACATAAAACATAACAATATTGCATATCCTGTGATTCACATTACAGTAAATGACGTAAAATTTACGGCAGTACTTGACTCTGGCAGTCCCATCTCAGTAATTAGTGAAACAGCCTTTAGCAAATGTAACAAATCGAACGATTGCCCTACACTTCCGTTACGTAAGATTAAATTACAAGGTGCAATCTTTGGAGAAAGTGTAGATGTACGCCAGCAAACCAATTTAGAATTCTTTTGTCAAAGCCACAGCTTCTCTATAAACTTTCTTATTGTTCCATTATTGTCGACGGAAATGATATTGGGAGTAGACTTTTTGAATGAATACAAAGCAATCTTAAGCTTTCACGATGCTGAAATAAGTTTAGAGAAATAAGGTAAGTCAATAGCTTTGAAATTTGAAGACTGGCTCTCAAACCATGACGAGGAAATTAATCGGCTTTACCTTCTGTTAGACAACAGTTCGGAATTTTCTACGGAACTAGACACTAACAATCACTCTGCAAGTACTGACAGGGATGATATCGACGGCGCATTTGACATTAATAAGTTAATTCAGAATAAAATTCAAACAATTGAGAATTGTAATGACACTGATAGGCAGGACCTTTTTGAGATTTTACAAGCACATTCCACAGTTTTTACTCATAAAACAGGAACAATCAAGGGATTTCAATACCAATTTCGTGTTCGTGAGCATACTAAATTTTGTGTTAGACCATATGTAATTCCAGCACATTATAGGGACCGTGTTAGAACAGAAATACAATCTATGCTTGACGAGGGCATTATTGAGCCTGCAGTAAGCTTATACAACAATCCATTACATGTTGTTGAAAAGAAAAATGGATCGATGAGACTTGTCTTAGATTCGAGACAAATCAATACTATCATTATTGCTGAAACAGACAGGCCGCAGACGATGGAAGAACTTCTTCAAAATTTTAATGGTGTAAAAGTGTTGTCTTCCATTGATCTCAGATCCAGCTTTTATCAGATCGAACTTCATCCAGAATGCAGAAAATACACAGCTTTCCTTTGTTTCGGCGTTTGTTATCAGTTTCGGAAACTTCCCTTTGGTTTGAACATTTCTTCAGCAGCATTTATTCGCGGGCTAAATTCCATATTACCTGAGTTCTTAAAACGTCACATCACCTTATATGTGGACGATATTCTAATAGCGGAAGCTTCATGGGAACAACATAATCGCATCCTCAACAGTCTGTTACGTATTTTTGCAGAATCTGGAATTACAGTTAACTTGGAAAAGTCTGAATTCGGTAGGTCAAAGGTGAGGTTTTTGGGACATATTATTTCTTCTGAAGGCATTCAGCCGGATCCTGAAAAGTTAGAAGCAATCAGAGCCATTCCAGTTCCATCCACAAAAAGACAAGTCCGCAGTTTTCTAGGTCTCGTAAATTTGTACCGTCGTTTTCTGAATATGCAAATTCTAGTTACACCAAAACTTTGTTCTCTCACTGGAAAAAATACTATTTGGAACTGGGACGAACAAGCGCAGTTGGAATTCAATTCTTTGAAAGAAGCGTTACTTCACGCGCCAATACTAGCTCATCCTGATCTGTCACAAGATTTCTGCCTTAGCACGGATTCTTCTAAAGTCGGTCTTGGTGCCCATTTATTTCAAGAAGCTATAGAAAATGACACTACCGTTCAGAAAACCATTGCTTTTGCTAGCCGAGTGCTAACAAAATCTGAAAAAAATTATTCCGTTACTGAATTAGAAGCTTTAGCTATCGTTTGGGCATTTAACAAATTCCGTTCCTTTCTTTCCGGTAAGCACGTAAAAGTATACAGTGATCATCGTGCATTACAATTTCTTATGTCTTCAAAATTAAATAATGACAGGTTAAAACGTTGGGCATTGTTTCTGCAAGAATTCCGCTTCACAATAGTCTACATTCCCGGCAAGGAGAACATTGTTGCGGACGCACTGTCACGCGCACCGGCTGGGCTTGAGAAAAGTACCACAGAAGGCAACCTCGAGAAAAATTTCAATATTCTTTACATTCAGAAAGTCGCCTTTGAAAACTTCATCACCACATCTTTAAAGGACATTGCTCATGAACAAGATAAAGATACGATTTGGAAAGACATCAAGAGCAAATGGCATGAAAAGACACACACACAGATTCGGCATTATTATCTGGTTAGAAACAACATACTGTTCAAACGCTGCACTGTTGATGACAAGCTATGGGTACTTTGCATTCCTGACGATTTTGTTAATAAGCTCATTTGGTACATTCATTTCAGCTATGCACATTTTGGCCCAAGAAAATGTTATCATATTCTTCGAACGACTTGTAATTTTAACAATATGGAAAAGCGAATTCGAAGAGTCTTGTCTATTTGTAAACTTTGTCAAAAGGCGAAACCATCTACTGTCTCACATCGTGCTCCGTTGTTTCCTATTATTCCTGCTAAATTAAAAGAATTTGCTGCTGTTGATCTCTTGGGACCGCTTGTCAGAACATCCAATGGATTTTCGTACGTTCTAGTCGCTGTTGAACTTACTTCAAAATTTGTTTCTTTCACTCCGTTACGTAAAGCCACTGGACGGTCTGTATCCAACGCCTTTGTTAAAAATTTCTTACGTGAAGTTGTAAGTAGGCTGTTTATGTTTTCTTATTGGCAACGTTACGTAGCGCTCAATATGAAAATCACTGGCTGTGCTGTGTGCAGTCTGTGGCTAGTTTGCATTGTTGTCTGCCATTGTAGTGTTGGGCAGCGGTAGCTGGATGTGAACAGCGCGTAGCGTTGCGCAGTTGGAGGTGAGCCGCCAACAGTGGTGGATGTGGGGAGAGAGATGGCGGAGGTTTGTAATTTGTCATGAACTGATATATATATTATGACTTGTGATGATATTAAGGTAAATACATTGTTTGCTCTCTATTAATATCTTTCATTTGCTAACTATCCCTATCAGTAGTTAGTGCCTTCCATAGTTTGAATTTTTTATTTAGCTGGCAGTAGTGGCACTCGCTGTATTGCAGTAGCTTGAGCAGCGAAGATTTTTGTGAGGTAAGTGATTTGTGAAAGGTATAGTTTAATGTTAGTCAGGGCCATTCTTTTGTAGAGATTTTTGAAAGTCAGATTGCGTTGCGCTAACAAAATATTGTGTGTCAGGTTAAGCACAGTCCTGTACAATTGTTCAAAGGGGACGTTTCATATGTCGACCCTTAGCCGAGGATACCTCACTGGAATCTTCTGATTTTTTCTTGTAGTTTGTGTAATTGGTGTAGCTATTGTTTATTGTTAGCGCGTAATCATAGAGAGAATTTCCTTTGTAGTTGTAGTTTTTCATTGTTGTACAGTAAAACAGTTGTGGTATGCATGTAGATTTGCACCAAGTATTTCGCAGCTGCGCTTGCAATTAACTAGATATTATTTTCAGTGCTATGTTAATGTGTTCTCTTATTTTTGATCTTCAAATTGTGTTTTTCTGTGTTGTCGTGTGAAATACTGTGACAATAATGGCGTGTGAAAAACGTAATACTAGGCTCCAAAGTAAACTGAGAAATGACAGTGAAAATGAAAGCAGTGTGTTAGCGCCACCGAGTAATGAATTAACTGATGTTCAAAGTAGTAATTTGGTAACTGTTAGTAGGGAAATGGAGCAGGCGGCAAACAATGGCGTGGACAGTGAAACAATTAGTGAAGAGGGACGCATTATCGATCGATCGGTCGGCAACAGCTTGCCTCAGGAATCGGGAATGACAGGATACAATTTTGCGAATACTGTAGACTCAGGTTTTGGGTTCTCGCCGTTTTCTCAAATAAGTCAAGACACATTTTCTGCATGTCAAAATGTCAATGTTGCCGGTGCAAATTCACTGCCGAAAAGCACTGAGGAACATGTTTCAGACACCAGTGCATTGTTATTACAGTTAATGCAACAAATGGGACAAAAGCTACAAAAGTTAGACACAACACTTGAACAAAATCAGAAACAAATGGGACAAAATCTTAAAAAGTTAGATACAGTGGAACAAAATCTTAAAAAGTTAGACACAATGGAACAAAATCAGAGACAAACACAGCAACAGCTTCAAAAGTTAGACTCATTGGAACAAACTCTTGAACAAACGCGTGAAGATTTAACTACTGAGTTACATAACATTGAATCGAAATGTCAAAAAGTCTGTAATGACGTAAAAACACAAATTTGTGAGCATTTTCAACCTATTTTTTCGCGGCATGAAAATGCATTACAGAATCACGAAGCAGCCATAAAAGAGCTGCAAACCATTGTTCATGAAAATCATGAGACCTTGTGGGCTAAATTTGACTCAGTTGCATCTACCGATTCGGTTACGCAACTTGCAAAAGCTCAGGAAAACTTAAAGGACAAAGTAGATACTCTGAAACTTGGTTCAGAAAAACACGCTGAGGAAATAAGTACACTATCGGAGAAAGTAGCCGAACTTTCGGATCACTTCACTAACTTATCTACAAAGGTAGATGATGATCTGAATGACACAAGACCCGTAGCCTTCACTGACACAGAAGAGTATGAACAAATTAGAAAATTCAAACAAAATCAGAATCAAATTAATACACAACACCAAAGAGAAATCCGGGAAGTACAAGATCAGCTGACACAGGTAATACAAGAATTACGTATTTCAGAGGACACTCGCGCCCCAATACGGGAAGAGGGACATACAAATACGGAACAGACACAAAATAACAACACAGGGCACTTCGGAAATTGTGAAAGAAGTTGGCAAGGTACGCCGAATTTTGAGATGGAACCGCCGAAACGACGTAACAATGACCGACATGCGACTCGCCGACATGATGATTTTGACTATAAGCTGTTCATTACTACACGTAAATTCAAAACATTTAAGAATTCTGGCAACGACATTCATCCACAAGCATGGCTCCATCAATTCTCTCATTGTTTTCCTCCCAACTGGTCATTAGAGCACAGATTAGAATTTATGTGTGGCTACTTAGAGAATGAACCAGCTGTAAGAATGCGATCGGTCATTCACGATTGCCACAGTGAAGGAGAGTTTTACCATGCCTTCCTCTCAGCATATTGGTCTCAAGCCACACAAGATCGAATAAAACATGGTATCATAATGATGAAACATTTCGAACAATCTGAATTCTCCAGTCTTGTGAAATATTTTGAAGACATGTTGCATAAGAATCAATATCTTTCAAACCCATACAGCCCCTCAGAACTCATCCGCATTTGCTTAATCAAATTACCTGAACATTTACGACACATTATTTTGGCAGGGCGTTGCAAAGACGACATTGAAGCATTTCAGGGACTGTTACAAGAAGTAGAAATTGACACTGACAATCGCGGAACGCGAAACCAGGAACACAACAATTACAGGTCACATCCGTCGCAATTCCGCGATGAAAGAAGTAATAACTTGACACGACAAGGCTATTCTCACAACACAAATCGTGACCAAAACAGACACCACCCGTATGACAACCGTTGGCAGAGTAGTAATAACTACAGGGAAAGATCACCTCTCCGTGGTAATGACTATCACAGAGACAATAAGAGAAACAGACAATATGGGAACCAAAATAAATACTATCAAGGGAGACAGAATAACTTTAGACGCTACGGACCAGCGCGCAGTTACGATTCAGGGAGAAATTCTCCACCACATGACCGACACGAAAGAAACTGTGTAAACTACCGACAAAACGACAGACCTGAATTCCATCAGAACTGGCGAGCTTTAAACAGAGCTGGGCCCTCTCGGCAAGGTGAATTTGTGGAAGTTAGGCCTCCTAATCCCAGTAACGACGCGCGGCAACAAAGAGACAGACAATGACTCGCACCGCAGGCACCCACGTGCGCCAGGTGGCTCAGAGAAAAATAACATTGACGCTAACCTTGAGCAAAATTCCAGTATTCTTTACGGACGAATACCGCATGATAATTGCGTTGAAGTTGAAACGCTGCGCACTAGAAAGAGTAAAGGTTTACACCACATTTCACATGTAAAACCATTTATTGAGAGATAATCTGCTTTTTAACTTAGTCTTTGCCATAAAACTTTTCGCTTCACATTACTAATATGCTTTGTCAGACTTAGAATCTGTTAACATACAACAATGTTTGAAGTTAAATATCCAATCAAGAACCAAGAGAACTTATTTAAACAGAAATGACGAATGCATTGTTATAGTAAACAGACGTCACAGTGTTATTGTGTGTGTACATTCTTGCTTGTTTGTTGCACGATTACGTAACGACTATAAGGCTCACATACTTAGAACATTTACCAGTACTGCTAATGAGATTTTAATGCAACATTTTGGTTTACTTGAAAATACATTCCGGATTTAAAGTACTATCTGTGAGATACCAGATGAGACAATAGTTAGTTTATGTGACAGTTACAAGATTTTATCACGACGCTACTAATGAGTGACAATTTACAATGTTGCTTTTGTAGTGTTTCTGTTTTATATCTGCACAGTTTTTCTGTATTATTCTGGAAAGAAAAACATGTTTTAGTAGTAACTTTTGTGGTATAGCAACAATGAGACAGCCTTTTTTCGTGGCACAACAATACGTTACTGTACAGTACTTTCTTCATCACGCCAATAACCATAATAACTAAGTTATCTATACGCAAAGCATTTTACTTTTGTTTATCATGAGGTAAGTACATTGGCTTCTGCAGAACTTAGCTTTTGGAGGACGATAACTACGACACTTCCACAGAGATTAGCTTACAGCAAGACGCACATTTAGCGCTACAGGACACGTATTTGAGTGATTAATTTTGTACTAAAAATATTTATTTTTAAAGATATTTGGAGTACAATGATACAAAGGTTTTCAGTGATACATTTCATTTCATTGCTGTAATCTGTAACACCTGGGAGTATAATTACATTAATCCTCAGGGGGGTACACGCTTACTTTGTGTACCATGTGTGTGGCAACCACAAGGAACCCTAGCTAATATGGTATTTGCTTATACAACTTTACACATCAGTACCATATTTCTCTAAGACAGAATTACACAGCTATCTGATCATTTAACTGAGAGAGACAAACATTTTTTTTTACTACGTCAGTGACAGATGTTTACGCAATCCACAGTTGGGTAACTTCTCACTTATGAAACTGTATTTTGTCTGTACTTTGTAAACTGTTCATATGTTTTGGAACCATTGTGATACTAAGAGAGCTTTGAATGATGTATTTGGTATGGATTCATGATTTTTAAAGTACGTTTGAGGCAGATGACACTTTTGACATGAGCAGAGAAGTTTTTTAATTATTGGAGGAAGCTACGACGATTTTGAGATTTGACTGGGGTGTTACGATGTTATTTTTACGACGACGATGTGTATTATGCTGCTGAGGTATGTTTACGATTAATAGGCTGAGGCTATATGAGTTATTTGATTATGCTTCATATTTATAATGACGAAATATTGACGAGTGTCGATGGATACGTATATATGTAATAAGGTAAGGAGTAATGAATAGTGGGTAGGGACACTTGATTTGTGAAAAAGGATGTTGGAAACCAAGAATCGTACTTTAAGAGTTATGACATTTGTGAATCATGTGTGAATGTATCACAATGCCACTGAACATTTTTTGGACACTGTTATATTCATAGGATTTTGTTTCTACAGATTTGCAACGCTAATTCTTGACCTGTGAAATATTTTTATGTGAGACTGTCATAGTAGCGGTAAATATTTCCGTAAGAAAGTTAAGTGACCACCTGCACGTAATGCGTCGCGGGCACCCAGCTGTGTCAGACGCCTGGAGAAAAAGCCATTATTGCGAGCCCTTTTCAGCGGCACAGGTAGTGCGTTGTGGGCACACAGCTGTGTCAAACACCTGGAGAACAAGCCATTAGGGTGTGCCTTTCATCGCTAATGCGACACCCTCGTTACTTGAAAACATATGATTACTCGCACTTTGTGCTAATTACTGAAATGCCTAATAAAATGACAAGAAATATTTTTACATCTGCACACCTGATTACGACAAGCGTTTTTCTACGAGAGTTGAGAGAATTTCTACTAACTTATGAAATGTCACATGACTATTGAATGATAATTTTATGCTTTGGTTTGCGTAATTGCTTATTTCATTTGATACCTGTTTTTCAGCTGTGTTGCAGCATTGCTTTTATAAAATGAAATGCATTTGCTAATGTGAACACTTTCTGTCAACAGATCTATTAAATAATTATTTTATGATCCACATTCTTTAAAAAAGGAGCACTTGGAAAGGAAAGAACAATAAGAAGGAACTAGTAACTGCATTCATAATTTTCTTTTCAAGTACATGGTAATATTTTTTTTACAATAAGTTGTTGTGGTGCACCACTTTAATTACATAGATATTAAGATGTGAATATACATTTCCCTTATCTACATTGTTGTTTTTACTGTAATATTTTTTCTGCTTGAGCTATGTCATGTTTAGGTATAAGTTACTGCTGTTTGCCAGGCGTAGTGTTACTGAATTTGACTTTGTGTTACTCTGCTAAGCCAATTTTACTACTCAGTTATTTTTCATGTTGCTGCACATTGGCTCATATTAGTTGTAATTTTGCATTTTATCTGTTAATTTAGATTTGCTGCTGCTTGCTTTGCAAATTGGCATTTTTTTTGTCATTGCTGTTTGTGATAATTTGTTATGTGATGCTGCATTGCCTCGTCCCTTAGTTTAGCATCTGAGCTCAGTAGATTTAAGTTAGCTTAAGAGGGGGTAGCCTCTAAGAGAATGAGTTGCGATGAATTGGAAGAAATGCATTGAGAAAACAGGTTTAGGTAGGATTTTCTTGGAAATAAATGTTGAGGTACGAAATGTGTGAACATATAAATACAGAAAGCATGCTTAGATAGAATTTTTTTGGTGGAAACAACGGATGAAATAAGAGGAAAGATATATGAAGTTTTAGGTTGGACTGCAGTACCACATGTTACACTGAAAACGAACCCTGTCCTTTCCTATTGGTGTTATCCCACTATGAGTTTGTGTACCCTTGTGTATTTGTTTTCTTCCTGTCTCTGTGTAGTTTCATAGAACTTTTTCTTCTTTTAATATTAAGCTACATTCACTATGATGAGGAATACTGTTATCCTCAAATATAATTGGCATTAATAATATGTTATTTACTTTGTAAAGATATTAGACATTATTCATTCTGTTTAAATGCTCATGTGTGAAGTTGATGTTTCGCAAGTTATTCTGATCTTCTATGTATGTACTCATGTCATAATTCCTGTAACACTGATGTATATGTCTATTTCTATTCTTTTGTAAAGCCTGTACTACAAATGTTATCTATATTGTTATGTTTTTAATGATGTATTTTGTACCTTTGTTATTGTATTTTTATGTTACCAAATTGTAATTGTCACCAGTTCATGATATTATTAACTTGTTAGTTACATTTCACTGCACACGTTTCTGTTGGTCATAGTATATGGATAATATGTGAGAAGTTGGGACTGTGAGTGTTTGCACGTGTGTTAATAATTCAGCAAGGGACTGGATAACAGCATTGCTGGTTCTAAGGACAATTCCAAAAACTTTGTGAGTGCACAAGTGGTGGTTTATGGACTTGCTATATTCTCCGCAAGACTCTTCGATGGTGAATGTGCACCTGCAAAATCGCAACAGATGGCTGCTGGTCATCTCTACAAGGACTACAGTGGGTCTGCACCTCTGGTGGCCCACCAATACCATTATCTCTACAAGGACTACAGTGGGTCTGCACCTCTGGTGGCCCACCAATACCACAATCTCTACCAGGACTCCAGTGGGTCTGCTCTGTGATGACCTACCTACCAATACTCTTCCAAACTACGACTGACTCTGCTGTGGGTTTGCTCTGTTGTGGCCCATTATCTGTCAGCATGTCAAGAGTCAGCACTGTCTTTCCGTTGGAAGGACAACGCTACTTCTTCAAGACTGCATGGAAATCCACTACTTCCGTGTGCATTTTCTTTTACTGCTCAGACTTTGAGACAAACACTGCAATGTGATGAATGATCAGGACTGTCTTTATGGACTGTGAGAAAATTTTAGCTTTTGACCAACGTTGTATCAATAAGTGTGTGCATTTGATTTCTTTGTTATTGTAATTATGAAAAATTTTATCAAATCATTATTGGCCAGTGCCCAACACCATTTGTAAAAATTTTTTGTGGGGAGCATGGGGGCTATGTAAGTAGGCTGTTTATGTTTTCTTATTGGCAACGTTACGTAGCGCTCAATATGAAAATCACTGGCTGTGCTGTGTGCAGTCTGTGGCTAGTTTGCATTGTTGTCTGCCATTGTAGTGTTGGGCAGCGGCAGCTGGATGTGAACAGCGCGTAGCGTTGCGCAGTTGGAGGTGAGCCACCAGCAGTGGTGGATGTGGGGAGAGAGATGGCGGAGGTTTGTAATTTGTCATGAACTGATATATATATTATGACTTGTGATGATATTAAGGTAAATACATTGTTTGCTCTGTTACGTAGCGCTCAATATGAAAATCACTGGCTGTGCTGTGTGCAGTCTGTGGCTAGTTTGCATTGTTGTCTGCCATTGTAGTGTTGGGCAGCGGCAGCTGGATGTGAACAGCGCGTAGCGTTGCACAGTTGGAGGTGAGCCGCCAGCAGTGGTGGATGTGGGGAGAGAGATGGCGGAGGTTTGTAATTTGTCATGAACTGATATATATATTATGACTTGTGATGATATTAAGGTAAATACATTGTTTGCTCTCTATTAATATCTTTCATTTGCTAACTATCCCTATCAGTAGTTAGTGCCTTCCATAGTTTGAATTTTTTATTTAGCTGGCAGTAGTGGCACTCGCTGTATTGCAGTAGCTTGAGCAGCGAAGATTTTTGTGAGGTAAGTGATTTGTGAAAGGTATAGTTTAATGTTAGTCAGGGCCATTCTTTTGTAGAGATTTTTGAAAGTCAGATTGCGTTGCGCTAACAAAATATTGTGTGTCAGGTTAAGCACAGTCCTGTACAATTGTTCAAAGGGGACGTTTCAAAGTTGGACATGTTAGTAAAGTCATTTCAGATAACGGACCGCAATTCAGATCTGCTGTTTGGTCACGCATGCTTCGCAACCATAAAATCAAACCTGTTTTTATTTCATTGTACTCACCACATTGCAACCTGTCTGAACGGATTATGAAAGAAATCAATATGCTTTGCAGACTTTATTGTCACAGAAAGCATCAGCATTGGGACAGATATTTACACTTATTTCAAAACGTGCTGAATGAAATGCCTCACGACTCCACTGCTTTACCACCTACTCTTGTACTGAAGAATGAAGAACCACCGAACAGAATCAGAGAGCTTGTACCTTTCCCGAATACACGTAAACTTCGACACAAAGACATAATTGATTTGGCTCTTAAAAATATAAAATCTGCAGCAGACAAAATGAGAAAACTACACGGTAAAGCAAATGCAAAGAAGTTGTATATTGGTCAGAAAGTTCTCATTAAAGCTCATTCATTGTCACATAAGAAGAAACACTTGAGTCACAAATTCTTTCTAGTTTACAATGGACCTTACAGAATCCGACGTATACCACATGATAATTGCGTTGAAGTTGAAACTCTGCGTACTAGGAAGAGTAAAGGTTTACACCACATTTCTCATGTAAAACCATTTATTGACAGATAATCTGCCTTTTAACTTTGTCTTTGCCATAAAACGTTTCACTTCACGTTACTAGTATGCTTTAGAAACTGTTACCATGCAACAATGTTGAGAGTTGAGAGCTACTAACTTATGAAATGTCACATGACTACTGAATGATATTTTTATGCTTTGCTTTTCATAGTTGCTTATTTCATTTGATATCTGTTTTCCAGCTGTGTTACAGCATTAGTTTTATAAAATAAACTTAGATGCATTTGCTAATGTGAACACTTTCTGTCAACAGATCTATTAAATAATTATTTTATGATCCACATTCTTTAAAAAAGGAGCACTTGGAAAGGAAAGAACAATAAGAAGGAACTAGTAACAGTAACACATAATTTTCTTTTCAAGTACATGGTAATATTTCTTTTTACAATCAGTTGTTGTGGTGCACCACTTTAATTACATAGATATTAAGATGTGAATATACATTTCCCTTATCTGTGTTGTTGTCTTTAGTGTACTATTTTTTCTGCTTGTGCTTTTGTCATGTTTAGATATAAGTTATTACATTTACTGCTGCTGGCTTTGCCATTTTGCATTCTTTTCATTGCTGTTTGTATTAATTGTTTTGTGCTGCTGCATTGCCTCGTCCCTTAGTTTAGCATCTGAGCTCAGTAGATTTAAATTAGCTTAAGAGGGGGTAGTCTATAGAAGAGAATGAGTTGCGATGAATTGGAAGAAATGCATTGAGAATCTATACGAAAAACGTACAGAAAGCAGGTATAGGTAGGATTTTCTTGGAAATAAATAATGAGGTAAGAAATATGTGAAATAAATACAGAAAGCATGCTTGGATAGGATTTTTTTGGTGGAAACAAAGGATGAAATAAGAGGAAAGATATATAAAGTTTTAGGTTGGACTGCAGTACCACATGTTACACTGAAAACGAACCCTGTCCTTTCCTATTGGTGTTATCCCACTATGTGTTTGTGTACCCTTGTGTATTTGTTTTCTTCCTGTCTCTGTGTAGTTTCATAGAATTTTTTCTTCTATTAATATTAAGCTACATTCACTATGATGAGGAATACTGTTATCCTCAAATATAATTGGCATTCATAATATGTTATTTACCTTATAAATATGCTTACACATTATTTATTCTGTTTAATGCTCATGTGTGAAGTTGATGTTTCAAAAGTTATTGTGATCTTTTATGTATGTACTCATGTCATAATTCCACTGATGTATATGTTAGTTCGATTCTTTTGTCAAGCCTGTACTACAGATGTTATCTGTATTGTTATGTTCTTTAATGATGTATTTTGTACCTTTGTAATTGTATTCTCATGTTACTAAATTGTAATTGTTACCAGTTCTTCAAATTAAGTTACATTTCACTGCACACGTTTCTGTTGGTCATAGTATATGGACAATATGTGAGAAGTTGGGACTGTTCGTGTTTGCACGTGTGTTACTAATTCAGCAAAGGACTGGATAACAGCATTGCTGGTTCTGAGGACAATTCCAAAAACTTTGTGAGTGCACAAGTGATGGTTTATGGACTTGCTATATTCTCCGCAAGACTCTTCGATGGTGAATGGGCACCTGCACAATCGCAACAAATGGCTGCTGGCCATCTCTACAAGGACTGCAGTGGGTCTGCACCTCTGGTGGCCCACCAATATCGTAATCTCTACCAGGACTACGGTGGGTCTGCTCTGTGATAACCTACCTACCAATATTCATCAAAACTTCGACTGACTCTGCAGTGGGTTTGCTCCATTGTGGCCCATTACCTGTCAGCATGTCAAGAGTCAGCACTGTCTTTCCGTTGGAAGGACAACACTACTTCTTCAAGACTGTATGGAAATCCACTACTTCTATGTGCAATTTCTTTTACTAATGAGAAAGTGTAATTACTATTATGATGAATGATCAGGACTATCTTTATGGACTGTGAAAAAATTTTAGCTTTTGACCAACATTGTTTCAATAAGTGTGTGCATTCTATATCTTTGTTACTGTAATTGTGAAAAATTTTTGTCAAATCTGTATTGGCCAGTGCCCAACACCATTTGTAAAAATTTTTTGTGGGGAGCATGGGGGCTATGTAAGTAGGCTGTTTATGTTTTCTCTATGTAAGTAGGCTGTTTATGTTTTCTCTATGTAAGTAGGCTGTTTATGTTATCTTATTGGCAATGTTACGTAGCGCTCAATATGAAGATCACTGGCTGTGCTGTGTGCAGTCTGTGGCTGCTTTGCATTGTTGTAATACTCGCCATTGTAGTGTTAGGCAGCTGGCTGTGAACAGCGCGTAGCATTGCGCAGTTGGAGGTGAGCCGCCAGCAGTGGTGGATGTGGGGAGAGAGATGGCGGAGATTTGTAATTTGTCATGAACTGCTATATTTATATGTGATGATATTAAGGTAAATACATTGTTTGTTCTCTATTAATATCTTTCATTTGCTAACTACCCCTATCAGTAGTTAGTGCCTTCAGTAGTTTGAATCTTTTATTTAGCTGGCAGTAGTGGCGCTCGCTGTATTGCAGTAGCTTGAGCAGCGAAGATTTTTGTGAGGTAAGTGATTTGTGAAAGGTATAGTTTAATGTTAGTCAGGGCCATTCTTTTGTAGGGAATTTTGAAAGTCAGATTGCGTTGCGCTAACAAAATATTGTGAGTCAGGTTAAGCACAGTCTTGTAAGAATTGTTCAAAGGGGACGTTTCAACTTCTGCTGCGACATTATCTAAAAAAGGGGGAAAAATCAACAATTGTCTATGTCCAGTCTGCGCACAGTACAGCTTATAGTTTACCGTTGATGTTGGACTTCCAATGAGCGGACGTCTACCAAAGAAACTGTATATTTGTCTACAGGAAAAAAATTTCCAGCTAAAAGGCTGTTAAAGACAATCATCCATCAAACATACATTTGGAGGCTAGTAAAAGTGGGAAATTGTCAGGAGATCATTTAAAATCCTTTTTCGAGAATGTTGCAATTGACAATGTCTCAAATAACCGGAAGTTAGTACTACTTTGTGACACTTCGTGTGCTCACAAGGACACAACAGTAGTAAATGATTCGTCTGTGGGAAACGGCACTCAATGTGTGATCAGTCCGCCAAACACAACCATATACATACAGCCTTTTGGTATATATCTCTTCCAGCGATATACGGAGTGAAGCGAAATTCGCGCACTCGGGCTTCGCAGCGCGACTCCTCACATGCCAGCGACAAAAAAATGTCTCGCCCCCCCAAAAATTTCGACTGGCAATTACATCCGCCAGAAAAAGGACGTTAAAGAGTGGCAATCTGGCAACACTGCAAAAACACATGTAACTATCACTGACAGGACATTTTCGTTTCGCTGCAGAGTTTTAGGCTACGACGTAGGAGGTCGAGGGTTCTATCCTGGGTTTGGGTGCATCTTTGTTATTTGCTACTTTCATTCTTACGTTTCATACTGTAATATACACCGTTTGGTATGTCACATGTACCCTAAATTTACAACGTTTTGTAACGCTGAACACAACAAATACGTGGGTAGACAAATAAGAGATATACAGTTGAAACAATTAATGGGAGCATGATGATAACACATACAAACGGTAACCGAGTTTGGACATAATACGCAAAGCAGTCCTCCTGGTAACACAAGGCCCTAACGAAATGTAATGGATCTGAACGAGGCAAGAATAATAGGTGGTACTAATCTGTGTTATCGTTAGAGGAGGGTACAAAAAAAACAGGTTTCGCTTCTAGTACAGGAAGGGTGCGAATAAATTCGAGCTCATTCCGTGGAAAGGGCATCTTTCACAGCTGACCAATGTTCCATTTCTAGGATTGTCGTTTGTAAGTGCAGATGTGTTCCAGAAGACCCGCTGCAATCGCTGTTGACGATTAAGATTCCAGACAGTACAACTTGGACTACAGTTACCAAATAAAAAACATATGTTTAAACGCAGGATCGAACCCAGGACCTCCTGCATGCTAACCCAAAACTCTATCTACTGCACCAACCGCACTGCATGACTGAAACGTCTAGACAGAGGTAGTTATTATACATGTGGTTACAGTGTTGCCAGATTGCCACTCTTTAAAGTGCTTTTTCTGCCGAATGTACTCGCCGGACGAAATTTCGTGACAGACTTTTTTTTTATCACTGGTATGTGAGGAGTCGCACTGCGAAGCCCGAGTGCGCGAAATTCGCTTCACCCAGTATATCCAACATAGGGAGTGTCCCAAGTAAAGGCTATAAGCTTCAGGGACATATTCCTTACAGCAAAACAAGAAAAAAAATCTAGCAAACATGGGCTCTACAATGCATACCTTGAGAGCTGTGAACATTCGTTCAGTAGTAGAGAAGTGTTTCCCACAAGCAAAGATGAAGTATTCACAGCTCTTAAGGTATGCATTGTAGAGCCCATGTTCACTCTGCAGTGGCTTCGACGATAAATTAGGAAACACAATTTTCATTATGAAAATGCATTCTATACTTCATAACCAGCTGTCTGTTACAGTGCATCAGCCTAAGTTTCAATTATGCTGACAAGCGGCTGGGTACAATACTCCAGGTCGTGATGCTGGACTCAAGAATGTGAGTCAAATGAAATTTGATTTTCCAGCTCAAGAAGACAATTTTGAGGATTTTCCAGATACTGCTTTCGCTAAATATGCCCGTTGTGATTCTATTTATTTATTTCAGGCATTTCGTTAGGAAACCTCATGTACTTATTTGAAGTCCGATAATGGACAAACTAAGAGTATCACAATCGAATGCTTTCAGCTTGCTAATAACAGTGGAACGTAAAGCTCCCAAATGCAGTTTGAAAACCGAATTCAAATTCGAGCCTAGGAATTTCCTCTGTCGGCCGCATCTACCCACTATTGACTCCCTCCAGTGACCAAACCAATGTAAGGAGCTTCAATAAATCCCCATTTTATACCGTAAGTAGCTGAAGTGTTACACGCTGTTAACGCGTTGTAGATAAAATTGCTTATTTCAAGTGATTTGTGCTTTCTCGCTTCGGATTTCAAAAAAGCCTGATATCTCCTGGGTACCTGTCCAAGTTTTAATCAAGCAGAAGATTAGACTTGACTACTAAAAAATCATAATACCGACGTAGAAGCGTTAGATAAAGAATGTAACGGAACGAAAAACCACTTGAGCACAGGTAGGAGACGCATACCCACATAATAACTATGCATAAATGCAGAAATGCAGTCATTCCAAGATGTGCATGAACGTTTTTATTTGTTGACAGACATATGGTAAACGCTGATTGGCAATCTTTGGTTCTTAAGCTCAACGACCCGGGAAGAAAGCAGTAATGTTCCATTTTTTCCTTACTAATTATTACGGTTGTGAAATACCCATTCATTCAACATTTCACCACATTACCGCTAAAGCATTGGCAATGTACTCAGAACTCATTTCCTAGTAACAGATTGTAAGACTAAAGCTAACGACCACTTAATGCAGGTCATTAAGTACGTAATATGTAGATGAGTAGATCGTGTTTCCTCTTCTCGTAGTTGGGCATATCATAATTATTTCTAATTGCTCCGTAGTTTCCGCTCTTTGAGATATTTTTTTAGTGAACGCGAAATGCAGACCCCACTTTGTTGTGATTTAGTCACCTTTGCCAAAATACATTTTGACAACCACACATAGCACTCAGAGGAAGGATTTAAGGAACGAAATTTATGTGTGCGCCAATCTAAGATCGAAATGGTACTAAAAGCTCGTCCAGAGAGTATGAAATAGCTTGCTAAGCATGCCCATGCCCAAAACCAACTTAAAGTTATAGAAAACATCTAAAGTTCCTTCACTGACACTTCCTTCAATGACACTATCACTTAGTCTTTCTTGAGAGCGGCTTTATGAAAGAGTAGCTAAACCTTCTTGTCACAACAGTGGACTTCAGTACACTTCCCAAACAATTTCATAACCTACTTTCATTGTAAGAAATATGATGCAGAAAAAATATAAGTGGGTGAAATGGGCACACACACACTGACAGAGTTTCGTTGCTTCAAGTAACCTTAATTATCACAAACAGCTTGCAGCACACTCAGTCTACTGACACAGCTAATTGAAGATTAAAAGTTTTCATCAATGCCATATTCTATCCCAAGATAGATCTCAATTTTTTCCTGATTGACAACTTCAGAAACACATTTTAGTCATATCTCACTCTGACATAAAATTAAAACTTTGGAGCTGCAGAACTACTCTCAGTACCATCTTATATCAGGTGAGTCCAAAACCGAGGGCTCTGGTTACTAAACAGACCAAGCACAGGTCACTTACAGTAACAGTGAAGCACTTGTATGATGTGTTTGCTTTACGGCTAGCGGAGGAGCAAAGTGAGGATAAAACCCATTGTTGTTGTGGGATGGGCTTGTATTTGGCTATCTGCCAGGTCGTTAACGATAATCCACAGTCCAAGGAGGCTTGTAAGATTTAATATTCAGCGAGACACAAGTACGTCGTTTACATATTTATGAAGGTGAGGGAAAACTGAGCATTTTTGTAAAGTATTTGCTGCAAGAAATTTTGGAACTTACGTGCTCTTTTTAGCTTGAGAAAAGAGAACGTTGTGCAGCGAGTGTTTCAGTTGCAAGAACTTACTGAACTGGAAAAACAAAGACTGTGGAGTTAGGATAAAGTTTAAGAAAACATCGTAGCTGAAGTTTGCTGAAGGAATGGGTAGAGAAGTGAATTCACAATATACCTACTGAGGGACACTTTCCTGCTATGATGATGCGAGGCCTTTTAAGTTCAGCTCGAAGATAGCTTAACAGTGAACGTAGGCAACACGTATGAGTCATTGTTGGTAGTTGCATGGCCGAGATTCCAGTCACCGACATACATGTAACAACCACAAGATACTAATCCTACCTATTCTGGGACACATAGTTGAGGACAGTCAATGGCTGACGACACCATCTGAGAGCACTGTCAGGTAACGAAGAGCACCACAGCGGCTGCCGGAAATTCGGGCTCTCCACGCTCCAGTGGGCTCAAAATAATATATAGCCCCCAGGGAAATGTCACTGCGACAATTATTAATACTAGTGTAGCATGAGCATCAGGTGATACTTCGCAGCCAGGAAAGTGATTTGTCGGCCAGCCACTGCACTTCTGCAGCTGGGTGCTTAATGGTGCTGTCGCAGCAGTGTTACATCCTGCAATCAGTGGCTGACTGTATTGCTATCTGGTGGAGCAAGAAATGCCGTTTCCACGGCACACTTTGTGACTGGAGCCTACCTCCGCAGGCTCCGCACACAGAGTACAAAAGCTCCCACCTCAGCCAGTAGCAACATTAGTTCGTCGTCGTGCGTGCAGTTGTCACGCCCTGTTTGTGGAAGTAACCGTTTTAAATGATTGTTCTACAGTAGTGTAACCTTACAGTAATGGGTCTTCCTGTCTTCGCATACGCAATGCGTTACGCTTTAATTATATTGGAGGTTAATTGCCACTCACAAGCGTAGACCCTCAACTAGTCTTCCTACATTTCGCTACAGTTTCCAACCGTTGTGACTTCCTTACCTGCAGCAGCATCATCCGCGAAAAGCCTCGTGGAACTTCAGACTTAATCTGCTATGTCATATACAGGGTGGTTCATTGATAGTGACCGTGCCAAAAATCTCACTAAATAAGCATCAAACGAAAAAAACTACAAAGAATGAAACTCGTCTAGCCTGAAGGGGTTGGCCCGCTGCCATAGGTAAAACGAATATCAACTGCGTTTTACTTAAATAGGAACCCCCATTTTTATTACATATTCGTGTAGTATGTAAAGAAATATGAGTGTTTTAGTTGGACCACCTTTTTCGATTTGTGACAGATGGCGCTGCAATAGTCACAAACGTATAAGTACGTGGTATCACGTAACATTCCGCCAGTACGGACGGTATTCGCTTCCTGATACATTACCCGTGTTAAAATGGACCGTTTACGAAATGCGGAAAAGGTCGATATCGTGTTGATATATGGCTATTGTGATCAAAATGCCCAACGGGCGTGTGCTATGTATGTTGCTCGGTATCCTGGACGACATCTTCAAAGTGTCCGGACCGTTCGCCGGATAGTTACGTTATTTAAGGACTCAGGAAGTGTTCAGCCACATGTGAAACGTCAACCACCACCTGCAACAAATGATGATGCCCAAGTAGGCGTTTTAACTGCTGTCGAGGCTAATACGCACATCAGTAGCTGACAAACTGCACGAGAATCGGGAATCCCAAAAACGTCGGTGTTGAGAATGCTACATCAACATCGATTGCGCCCGTATCATATTTCTGTGCACTAGGAATAGCATGGCGACGACTTTGACCGTAGTGTATAGTTCTGCCCCAGGGCACAAGAGAAATTACGGGACGATGACAGATTTTTTGGACGCGTTCTATTTAGCGACGCAGCGTCATTCACCAACAGCGGTAACGTAAACCGGCATACTATGCACTATTGGCCAACGGAAAATCCACGATCGTTGCGACAAGTGGAACATCAGCGACATTGTCGGGTTAATGTATGGTGCGGCATTGTGGGAGGAAGGATAATTGGCCCCCATTTTATCGATGGCAATCTAAATGGTGCAATGTATGCTGATTTCCTACGTAATGTTCTACCGATGTTACTACAAGATGTTTCACTGCATGACAGAATGGCGATGTACTTCCAACATGAAGGATATCCGGCACATAGCTCGCGTGCGGTTGAAGCGGTATTGAATAGCATATTTCATGAAATGTGGATTGTTCGTCGAAGCACCATACCATGGCCCGCACGTTCACCGGATCTGACGTCCCCGGATTTCTTTCTGTGGGGAAAGTTGAAGGATATTTGCTATCGTGATCCACTGACAAAGCCTGACAACATGCGTCAGCGCATTGTCAGTGCATGTCGGAACATTACGGAAAGCGGATTACTCGCTGTTGACAGGAATGTCGTTACACGTATTGCCAAATGCATTGAGGTTGACGGACATCATTTTGAGCATTTATTGCATTAATGTGGTATTTACAGGTAAACACGCTGTTACAGATGAGGTCTCATAAATGATAAGTTCACGAAGGTTCAGGTATCGCATTGGAACAACCAAAATAAAATGTTCAAACACACCTAAGTTCTGTATTTTAATTTAAAAAACCTACCTGTTACCAACTGTTGGTCTAAAATTGTGAGCCATATGTTTGTGACTATTACAGCGCCATCTATCGCAAAGCCTAAAATGTGGTCCAACTAAAACATTCATATTTCTTTACGTACCACACGAACATGTAATAAAAAATGGGGGTTCCTATTTTAAAAAACGTTTTTGATTTTCGTTTGACCTATGGCAGCGCCATCTAACGGGCCAACCATAGCGCCATTTTGTTTCCCCTTCAAACTACACAAGTTTCGTTCTTTGTAGTTTTATCGTTTCACGCTTGTTTGGTGAGATATTTGGCCCGGTCACGATCAATGGACCACCCTGTATATAAACTGCGAAAAGTAATGCGCCCACAACACTGTCTTGGGGTGCGGCCTCCGTTACTTTTACGTCAGAAAACTTGTCTTCGCTGAGAATGACATGCTTTGGCCTAATTGATAGAAATTCCTCAGTCCAGCTACTCTGATATTCCGTACACTTTTATTTTGTTGATTTGGCGGCAGTGAGGAGCTGCATCGAACGCCTTTTAGAAGTCAAGTAACACCGCATTAACATGGGCGCCGGTATCTTCTGATTTCTGGGGGTCGTAGAGAATAGAGCAAGCTGGGCTTCACCAAAGTTGTTGTTTTCTGAATCCATGTTCGTTCTTGCAGTCAAGATCTTCTGTCTCAAAAAAATCATAATACCTGAGCATAAAACATGTTTCAAAATTCTGCAAGAGATCAATGTCAGAGGTGTGGGCTTACAGTTTCTTGAAACAGATATGACGTATGTTGTTTTACAATCACTCGGAACGCTTCACTCCTGTAGAGACCTGCAGTGTACTTCTCCCTGAAGAGAGGAAAGGTGTTTCCCACTCTCTGTGTACAATCGATTTGGTATCCCATCAGATCTAGTGCCGTTTCCTCTGTTGAGTGATATCAGTTGCTTTTCCATTCCTTGACCACTTTCTTCGAAATCTGTAATTTCATCAGTAATGATACGATTTAATACATGAACCACAGCGTCGCCTTCCTCTGCGGAATAGTTTTAGTACAAGAGCTTTAGTAATTAGGCCTTTTCTGTATCATCCTCTGTTTGTAAACTATACTCGCGCGTTTGAACGTCCATGCAAGTTTCTCAGTCCAGTGGCGATTCCGCAGGAAGTGGTGTAGGTGACGTAAAGTACACTCATCAAGCTGTACTGCGCTGGTTAAGATGACCCTATCTGGGATTACCTTAGTGAATCAAAACGTAAGGTTTCCTCCTACCTGTACTCTGTGAAGCTCTCGTAGATGACGTCCACGACAGTAGATCTGGTATCGCACTTGATTCTTCAGAAGATGTAAGTAGGTAATCTGTGATTCCAATTAGTGGTGCAGGTAATTACTTTATATGACAAGTCCCGGGATGTCATTATGATGGGTCTATTTGCAAACACCGTAAAATTATGAGAGTTTAGTATTATGAAACGATTTCTTACACTATTTTAGTAAGTTCCGGGAGGACAGTACAGCAGTATAACTGATCAGTATCTGAATATATTGTATCTTCAACTGTCACTTATGAAAGAGCTCAAATTACGTCCTACCGCCGACTGGTGATCTTGACCGGCAGCCGAAATCACTTTCTTACATTGTAACACTTCGTAGCGATTCGTAATGTTTGGAAAGCTAACAATATGCATTTGTTTATTCAGTTTACTTGTTTACTGCGCCACGTTTTTGTTATAGAGAAGCCCGTATTACCAGTAGGCTCCTCTCATTACCGGTTATGTTAAACGATTACTTTAATCATTAATACTTAATAAAGTACAATCGGCACTTTCCGCAACAACATTGATTGTTTCGCTGCACCTTGTTGTGTAAGATCCTTCGGAAAAATTAAAAACAAGGGCGGTAACGTTAAGAGTGAAATGGGAATTCCACTGCTAAAAGCGGAAGAGAGAGCGGACAGGTTGAAAGAGCAAGTTGAAGGCCTCTACGTGGGGGACGACTTGTCTGATGACACGACAGAAGATCATAATTAGAACCAGAATTTGAGAGAGCTTCAAATGACTTATGAGCAGTAAAGCATAAGTTATAGGTAACATAAAAATTTCTAACATCATTCTGGGAAGTGAGAACAAACCGACCATTCACGTTGGTGTGTAGAATGTATGAGACTGGCAGTATACCGTAAGATTTACGGAGAAGCATCATCCACACAATTCCGAAGACTGCAAGAGCTGACAAGTGCGAGAATTAGCGCACAATCAGCTTATGCATCCAAGTTAGTAACAAGAAAAATATGCAAAAGCATGGTAAAAAATTGAGGATGACTTAGATGACGAACAGTTTGGCTTTAGAAAAGGTAAAGGCACCAGACAGGTCATTCTCACGTTGCGGTTGATAATGGAAGCAAGACTAAAGAAAACTCGAGTCGCCTTTATTAGATTTGTCGACCCGCAAAAAGTGTTCGACAGTGTCGAATACTGAATGTGTTCGAAATTATGAGAAGAATAGAAGTAAGCTGTAGGGAAAGACGTGTAATACACAATATGTACATGAGCCAAAAAGGATCAATAAAAATTTAAGACTAAGAACGAAGTGCTCATATTTAAAAGTTTGTAAGACACGATTATAGTCTTTTACCACTGTTGTTCAATCTACACGTTGAAGAAATAATGAAGGAAATAAACGCATGGTTCAAGAGTGGGATTAAAAGTCAAGGTGAAACGTTGCCAGTCACTGATGGCATTGTTAAAAAAAAATGTTCAAATTTGTGTGAAATCTTATGGGACTTAACTGCGAAGGTCATCAGCCCCTAAGCTTACATACTACTTAACCTAAATTATCCTAAGGGTAAACACTCGCACCCATGCCCGAGGGAAGACCCGAACCTCTGGCGGGATCAGCCGCACAGTCCATGACTGCAGCGCATTTGGCATTGTTATTAACAGTGAAAGTGAAGAATTACAGAATCTGTTGAATGGAATGAGCATTCTAATGAGTACAGAATATGGATTAAGACTGAAGTGAAGGGAGGCGAAAATAATGAGAAGTATCAGAAACGAGAACAGCGAGACGCTTAACATCACAATCGGGCATCACGAAGAAGACGATGTTAAGAAATTGTAACAAAATAATCCATGACGGACGGAGCAAGGATATAAAGAGCAGCGTAGTACTGGCAAAGAGGGTATTCCTATTCTCGAGAGGCCTACTAGTACCAAATAATGGCCTTAATCTGAGGAAGAAACTGCTGACTATGTACGTTTGGAGCACAGAATTGTTTGGTAGTGAAACATGACTGTGGTGAAACCGGAACAGTAGAGAATCAAAGCATTTGAGACGTGGTACTGCATGAGAATGTCAAAAAGTTGATGGACTGAAATGACAGGGAATGAAGAGGAGAGGAATATATGGATAACACTGACAAGAAGGAACAGAATGATAGGACATCCGTGAAGATCAGGGAAGGAAAAGACGGCACATGGGAACAATTCTTGGCAGGCCGCATCAAACGACATAAAAGTGATGACTAAGGAGAAAGGGAGGGTGTGGGGATCCTTTTCATAGGTCACGTGCCTCTCTCCCTGAGTCATTTTTGTAGTGTCACTGCCAGACACCACACTTGCTAGGTGGTAGCCTTTAAATCGTCCGCGGTCCGTTAGTATACGTCGGACCCGCGTGTCGCCACTATTAGTGATTGCAGACCGAGCGCCGCCACACGGCAGGTCTAGTCTAGAGAGACTTCCTAGCACTCGCCCAGTTGTACAGCCAACTTTGCTAGCGAAGGTTAACTGTCTACATACGCTCTCATTTGCCGAGACGACAGCTTAGCACAGCCTTCAGCTACGTCTTTTGCTACGACCTAGCAAGGCGCCATATTCAGTTACTATTCTGAACAGATAATATTGTACCGTCAAGAGCGACGTTCATCATTAATGGGTTTAAGTTAAGCATCAAAGTAATTACGTCTGCTTTCTGAATTCTAATTCCTTGTCATGTTCCAGACCTCACCTCAGTATATTCCTTCCCCCCTGACGCCAGCCTGCGAGAGCTAAAACGTGTGCATTTCGGCCTCCTCACGTAACACGATGTTGGCTCTTCTGCCAACACAACAATTTTCGTGGCAAGTGGAATGATTGGAAGCACTGTTTCCTTGAGAACCGGCTTCCTGCTCCATGTCGGCTTATTCTGCAGCACTGCTTTATGCAGAAAACTGACTGCGGCTATCCGTGGTCTTTCAATAACCGTGGAATTTGGAAAAGTAAATAACCGTAATAACAATGGATACCAGATGTGTGTCATTGCCCGGCTGGTTCCCGCTGAGGTTCGAGTCCTCCCTCGGGCATGGGTGTGTGTTTGTCCTTAGGATAATTTAGGTTAAGTAGTGTGTAAGTTTAGGGACTGATGACCTTAGCAGTTAAGTCTCTTAAGATTTCACACACATTTGATTTTTTTTTTTTTTTTTTTTGGGTCATTGCCATTAAGGTCACACAGCGTCTGGACACAAGGCTTGCTACGGTTAACTGATTTTAACGTAAGACCAAAATTTCTTAGGTTTTCCGTCAAATCCGTAGACAGAAATTTACTTTCGAACTGATTCGATACACTTCATACATAGCTCTCATTACGCTTGTCTGTGTGTAACTACGTAATACTGGTACATTTCACGTTAACCGGCGTTCCGCACGGAGGCCGGTGGTAATTTCGGCCGGGTGGCTGCAGACAGGTGCTGGTGTGCCGCGCCCCCCCAGCCGCCCTGGGCACCGTCCTGTCGGCGTTTGGCGTGATGTAGAGGGCCGCATTACCAGCCACACGTGCCGGCCCGGCGCGCCGGCTGAGTTGCGTGCTCGGGGGCCGGCCTATTACGGCCACTGCTCCTGCAGGGCGCGCCGTTAACGCAAAAATATCGACGCCGCAGTGCGCTGCTCCGAGCGTGTCCTAATTAGTACCCACCCTGGCGAATTAATGCCCTGCGAGTTGTATCTCACTCACTGAAAAAAGGGCGCGACACCCCTTTTCAACGACTTATAACACCGAGTGGCCACAATTCATGGGGAAAAAGTCATTACGCTACACGATATGAGCACTTTAAAATGTTTTGCGTCATACTGTGGAATAGCCGTTGTCCACAACTACACTCGCGTATCATTATTTTTGTTGTGATGAGTGATGGTGACTAAGAGAGCTGCTGTATGTGCAATAATATGAGCTGCCCTCACAGTTGTGCCTGTTCAGGTAAGGGTGGCTCGAGATGTGCGCCCCGCTTTTCCGCATCGCAAGGTAACCCAACGCACAGTGTGACGGGATGCACAGTGTCGCTCCTCAGCAGTGGTTACAGAGCAATAGCATGAAGCATTGACTTCTGCATTATGCGAAAAATAATGTGGAAGTATGGATTAAAGCCACTGCAGACTGGATAAGGATTGGATTCATTCTTTTGAATCATATCACGTAGCACATGTCAACTGGTAAAAGCGTTTTCACAAACATGATAAAACTCGGAAATCAAAGAGTAAATAGCTTTTACAGAAAGCCAATTTTTTGTCCTAGTGGGTATGATGTTCCACAAATCAATAACTGTTTTGTGATGCACACTATGTAGAGGTCACAACAATATCCAACAAAAGTAGTAGGAATAATCCACTAAATTACGTGCCCATATCATAAACCTCGGTATGCAGTAGGGTTTAGAACATGTATTCGAACATTACGAATTATCTCGAAGAGAAGGGTCTGTTGACACATAGTCACCACAGATTTAGAAAAAATTGTTGTTTGTTTGATGTGGTCTTCAGTCCTGAGACTGGTTTGATGCAGCTCTCCATGCTACTCTATCCTGTGCAAGCTTTTTCATCTCGCAGTACCTACTGCAACCTACATCCTTCTGAATCTGCTTAGTGTATTCATCTCTTGGTCTCCCTCTACGATTTTTACCCTCCACGCTGCCCTCCAATACTAAATTGGTGATCCCTCGATGCCTCAGAACATGTCCTACCAACCGATCCCTTCTTCTGGTCAAGTTGTGCCACAAACTTCTCTTCTCCCCAATCCTATTCAATACTTCCTCATTAGTTATGTGATCTACCCATCTAATCTTCAGCATTCTCCTGTAGCACCACATTTCGAAAGCTTCTATTCTCTTCTTGTCCAAACTATTTATCGTCCATGTTTCACTTCCATACATGGCTACACTCCATACGAATACTTTCAGAAATGACTTCCTGACACTTAAATCAATACTGGATGTTAACAAATTTCTCTTCTTCAGAAATGCTTTCCTTGCCATTGCCAGCCTACATTTTATATCCTCTCTACTTCGACCATCATCAGTTATTTTGCTCCCCAAATAGCAAAACTCCTTTACTACTTTAAGTGCCTCATTTCCTAATCTAATTCCCTCAGCATCACCCGACTTAATTAGACTACATTCCATTATCCTTGTTTTGCTTTTGTTGATGTTCACCTTATATCCTCCTTTCAAGACACTGTCCATTCCATTGAACTGCTCTTCCAAGTCCTTTGCTGTCTCTGACAGAATTACAATGTCATCGGCGAACCTCAAAGTTTTTATTTCTTCTCCATGAATTTTAATACCTACTCCGAATTTTTCTTTTGTTTCCTTTACTGCTTGCTCAATATACAGATTGAATAACATCGGGGAGAGGCTACAACCCTGTCTCACTCCTGTCCCAACCACTGCTTCCCTTTATGCCCCTCGACTCTTATAACTGCCATCTGGTTTCTGTACAAATTGTAAATAGCCTTTCACTCCCTGTATTTTACCCCTGCCACCTTTCGAATTTGAAAGAGCGTATTCCAGTCAACATTGTCAAAAGCTTTCTCTAAGTCTACAAATGCTAGAAACGTAGGTTTGCCTTTCCTTAATCTTTCTTCTAAGATAAGTTGTAAGGTCAGTATTGCCTCACGTGTTCCAGTGTTTCTACGGAATCCAGACTGATCTTCCCCAAGGTTGGCCTCTACTAGATTTTCCATTCGTCTGTAAAGAATTCGTGTTAGTATTTTGAGCTGTGACTTATTAAACTGATAGTTCGGTAATTTTCACATCTGTCAACACCTTCTTTCTTCGGGATTGGAATTATTATATTCTTCTTGAAGTCTGAGGGTATTTCGCCTGTTTCATACATCTTGCTCACCAGATGGTAGAGTTTTGTCAGGACTGGCTCTCCCACAGCCGTCAGTAGTTCCAATGGAATATTGTCTACTCCGGGGGCCTTGTTTCGACTCAGGTCTTTGAGTGCTCTGTCAAACTCTTCACGCAGTATCATATCTCCCATTTCATCTCCATCTACATCCTCTTCCATTTCCATAATATTGTCCTCAAGTACATCGCCCTTGTATAGACCCTCTATATACTCCTTCCAACTTTCTGCTTTCCCTTTTTTGCTTAGAACAGGGTTTCCATCTGAGCTCTTGATATTCATACAAGTCGTTCTCTTATCTCCAAAGGTCTCTTTAATATTCCTGTAGGCGGTATCTATCTTACCCCTAGTGAGATAGGGCTCTACATCCTTACATTTGTCCTCTAGCCATCCCTGCTTAGCCATTTTGCACTTCCTGTCGATCTCATTTTTGAGACGTTTGTATTCTTTTTTGCCTGCTTCACTTACTGCATTTTTATATTTTCTCCTTTCATCAATTAAATTCAATATTTCTTCTGTTACCCAAGGATTTCTACTAGCCCTCGTCTTTTTACCTACTTGATCCTCTGCTGCCTTCGCTACTTCATCCCTCAAAGCTACCCATTCTTCTTCTACTGTATTTATTCCCCCCATTCCTGTCAATTGCTCCCTTATGTTATCCCTGAATCTCTGTACAACCTCTGGTTCTTTTAGTTTATCCAGGTCCCATCTCCTTAAATTCCCACCTTTTTGCAGTTTCTTCAGTTTTAATCTACAGGTCATAACCAATATATTGTGGTCAGAGTCCACATCTGCCCCTGGAAATGTCTTACAATTTAAGACCTGTTTCCTAAATCTCTGTCTTACCATTATATAATCTACCTGATACCTTTTAGTATCTCCCGGGTTCTTCCATGTATACAACTTTCTTTCATGATTCTTAAACCAAGTGTTAGTTATGATTATGTTGTGCTCTGTGCAAAATTCTACCAGGCGGCTTCCTCTTTCATGTCTTAGCCCCAATCCATATTCACCTACTATGTTTCCTTCTCTCCCTTTCCCTACACTCGAATTCCAGTCACC
This sequence comes from Schistocerca serialis cubense, assembly GCF_023864345.2. Taxonomy (NCBI): domain Eukaryota; kingdom Metazoa; phylum Arthropoda; class Insecta; order Orthoptera; family Acrididae; genus Schistocerca; species Schistocerca serialis. The sequence continues at coordinate 658,728,874 of NC_064639.1, read as the reverse complement.
CATGACTATTAAATTTTCGTCTCTCTTCACAATCTGAATAATTTCTTTTATTTCATCATACATTTCTTCAATTTCTTCGTCATCTGCAGAGCTAGTTGGCATTAAAACTTGTACTACTGTAGTAGGTGTGGGCTTCGTATCTATCTTGTCCACAATAATGCGTTCACTATGCTGTTTGTAGTAGCTTACCCGCATTCCTATTTTCCTATTCATTATTAAACATACTCCTGCATTACCCCTATTTGATTTTGTGTTTATAACCCTGTAGTCACCTGACCAGAAGTCTTGTTCCTCCTGCCACCAAACTTCACTAATTCCCACTATATCTAACTTCAACCTATCCATTTCCCTTTTTAAAATTTTCTAACCCACTGCCCGATTAAGGGATCTGACATTCCACGCTCCGATCCGTAGAACGCCAGTTTTCTTTCTCCTGATAACGACATCCTCTTGAGTAGTCCCCGCCCGGAGATCCGAATGGGGGACTATTTTACCTCCGGAATATTTTACCCAAGAGGACGCCATCATCATGTAATCATACAGTAAAGCTGCATGCCCTCGGGAAAAATTACGACTGTAGTTTCTCCTTGTTTTCAGCCGTTCGCAGTACAAGCAAAGCAAGGCCGTTTTGGTTAATGTTACAAGGCCAGCTCAGTCAATCATCCAGACTGTTGCCCTTGCAACTACTGAAAAGGCTGCTGCCCCTCTTCAGGAACCACACGTTTGTCTGGCCTCTCAAAAGGTACCCCTCCGTTGTGGTTGCACCTACGGTACGGCTATCTGTATCGCTGAGGCACGCAAGCCTCCCCACCAACGGCAAGGTCCATGGTTCATGGGGGGGTAGAAAACGTTATTCTTGTGAAACACAACTAGCTTTTTACTTACACGAAATATCGAGTGCTATCGACAACAAATTGATTCCGTACTTCAGGATTTTCCATACTTTTAGATTTCCATAAGGCCTTTGACACTGTACGACACAAAAGGCTTGTAGTGAAATGGCTTGCTTGTGGAATATATGTGACTCGATCCGTGATTTCCTGTCAGAGACGCCACAGCTAGTAGTAACTAATAGAAAGACATTCAATAAAGCAGAAGTGATTTCTGGTGTTCCCCAAGGTAGTGTTACAGACACTCTGCTGTTCCATATCTATACAAACGATTTGGGAGACAATCTGAGCAGCCGTCATAGTTTATTTTCAGATGATGCTGCCGTTTATTGTCTACTAAGGTCATCACAACATCAAAACGACTCACAAAACGATTTAGAAAAGATATCTGTATCGTGTGAAAATTGGAAATTGACCCTAAGTAATAAACGTGTGAGGTCATCCACAAGAGCACTAAGAGGAATCCGTTGAACTGCGGCTACACGATAAGTCAGTCAAATCTAAAGGCAGTGATACCTAGGCTTTGCATCTGGAACCGCACGACCGCTACGGTCGCAGGGTCGATACCTGCCTCGGGCATGGATGTGTGTGTTGTCCTTAGTTAGGTTTAAGTAGTTCTAAGTTCTAGGGGACTTATGGCCACAGCAGTTGAGTCCCATAGTGCTCAGAGCCATTTGAACCTAGGCATTGCAGTTACGAAGAACTTAAACTGGAAATAACCTAGAGAAAATGATGTGGGGAAGGCTAACCAAACACTGAATTTTTTTGGCAGAACACTTAGGCAGTGTAACAGATGTACTCAAGAGACTGCCTGCACTACGCTTTCCGTTCTCTTTTGGAGTACTACTGTGCGGTCTGGGATGCTTAACAGAGTACATCGAAAAAGTTGAAGGAAGAGCAGCACGTTTTGTATTATCGTGAAACAGGAGAGAAAGTGTCACTGATATGATACAGGATTTTGCGTGGACATAATTAAAACTGTGGCGTTTCTCGTTGCGGCGGAATCTTTTCACGAAATTTCAATCACCACCTTTCTCCACTGAATGCGAAAATACTTTAATGACGCCGACCTGCATAGGGAGAAACGATCATCATAATAAAATAAGGGAAATCAGAGCTCACACGGAAAGATACACACGTTCGTTTTTTCGTGCGCAGTTCGAGATTCGAATAATAGAGAATTATTGTGAAGGTGGTTCCATTAACCGTCTGCCAGGCACTTAAGTGTCATTTGCAGAGTATCCATCTAGATGTAGATGTAGATGTAGCCTTTGTTCTTCCTCATACTTCAGATTATCTCTATACCAAATTTCATAGAAATTCATTTTGTTGGTTGGTCGTGAAATCGTAAAAGACAGAGCTACTTTCGCATGTATAATGATTGTGAGGACAAAAGGTTTCAGTTTCTTATTTTCTTCATCCATTTATAGCGAAATAAAGCAAATACAAGCCGCAAACTGTACCGAAGGTACCTGTGGAAACCCCATGAAGGACATTAACATGTTCGAACAGACGAACAGGCAGATACGACGGTTTTCTATATGACTTTGTAGCAGGCTACCTTATTTTCTGTGGTCGAATTTGGATTAAATACAGCCTATACGGTGCTCCAAGCTATGCTCAAGCTAACTGTGAGAACGCGATGAAACTTCCTCTAGTAGTATTGGAGATTAGCGTGTTCAAACGGAGAAACAGGCAGATACGTCATTTTTACACTTTTATTATTAATGTAGATAAAAGGGTGTGCCTGACTTCCAGAACGCAAATCATTGTTTGAGAACATAGCAGTCACTTACCTTAGGAACCAAGATCTCTGAGTGTGGTTGTATTGGAATCTGAGACTGCCAGTCAGAATACCAGTTAAATGAGTACAATAGTCGGTTTGCAGCAGTGTAGATGGTGTACGAGTGGGACCAGTCAGACTGTCAAACACTGACATAAGTCATGGCAGTGGAAGTGTTACGCATATCAACAGTCTGTTGTACAGAATCAGCGCAGTAAGTTGGGTGAATCTGGAAACGGAACAGAATGGTAGACAGGAAGTGCCGAGTTTGGACGTACTATTTCTGACTTTATTGCAAATGAAATTTCCGATTTGTTGGTGCATAAACCTTGTCTACAACGAATGGTGTGCTCCTCGCAGCCAAGTAGCGCAGTGCAAGAGTAATCGTCGTATAAAAATTTCGAAGTGACAGTGTTAGAGTATGAGTGTCACCCCTCCTGTATGACATTTGCTATAAATCCAGACAGTACCTACTGCTGCCAGTGAATAGAGGTAGATAGCAACCAGTTTTTTTGGAGCAAACATTGCGAACGAAAGTGCAAGCAATGTATATCTGAAGTCACATTCGTCACAGAAGGCAACTGCTCACAGTTGCACAAAAAGTTATACATCTGAATGGGCCAAACAACTACTTCACCTCACAGTAGCTAAATAGAGGGGTGTGGTTCGATACGACTAATCGCCGTATCGTCTCATTTCAAATGGTGCAACCCATCGAGTGTACTGGCGTACGAATGTAGTGTTTAACCCACAGTATGTGCAGACTGAGTTCGGGCCTGAGGTGATTGTACGATATTTAGCGTAGCATGAGCTGGACAAAGGACTTGTGATTATCGTTAATATGAGCCGGGAATTTTCTTTCAGGCATCTCCTTCTCCAAATATTGCACCATTTTCTACAGGAAGGTAACATAAATTATTGGGTACCTTCTAATATCGTTTCGAACTTCTTTTGTCACGCACGCGAAGTGGCTTGCAGTCAGCAAGTCGTTGGAAGTCTCTGCTGCCTCTATAGCAGTCCATAACTGCAAAAGTGTTACCGTTGAGCGAATTGATCTCTCGATTATGTCCCATAAATGTTCGATAGGATTCTTTTCGGGCGACCTCGGTGGCCAAATCATTAGCACGTAGTTCCCAGAATGCTCTTGAAAGCAATTGCGAACAGTTCTGGCTCGGTCACATAGCATACTGTCATTTATAAAAAATTCATCGTTGTTTGCTGAAAATGGTCTCCAAGTAGCCGAAAATAAATATTTCCAGAAAAAAAAGCCATTCAACAGCCAACATCGAATGAAATATTTCTTTATTTAAGACAACCGGTTTCAATAAATTTTGCTGTCAGCTTCAGGTCCTAAAATGTTTCTCTTGTAAATCATATTCATTTTACGCTGAACCTCACGCACCAGATCTCAAATAGATAAAAATCAGCACTTTGTAAGAGGTTTATCATCGCTGAAATATTTAAAAATATAAAGCACCTTGAGAGAAATACCATGTCCATATAGCCGGCCGGGGTGGCCGAGCGGTTCTAGGCACTACAGTGTGGAACCGCGCGACCGCTATGCTCACAGAATCGAATCCTGCCTTGGGCATGGATGTGTGCGATGTCTTTAGGTTAGTTAGGTTTAAGTGGTTCTAAGTTCTAGGGGACTGACGACCACAGCAGTTAAATCCCATAGTTCTCAGAGCCATTTGAACCATTTGAAACATGTCGATATACGTATTGCCTGCAGGTGCTTGTTACATCAAACAAACATGATACAGAGTAGCACATGTGTTTACATATTCCAAACAGTGCGAATACACTTTTCAATTTTCAGTAGATTCGTTCTGTTTAGGATATGTCTAGTATACGTAAAAAGACGTGCTCTTGTGTACAAAGTTTGTATGATGTAACAAACATCTGTGAGCAATGTGTAGAAGAACATTGCCTTTCGCACAAGGTGCTTCATGTTTTTAAATATTTTAGCGATGACAAATCTTTTACAATGTGCTGATTTCTACCGACTTGACATTTTGTGCGTGAGTTGTAAGTAAAATGAACGTAATTTGCAACAAAAAGATTTTAAGACCTGAAGATGACAGCCAACTCTGTTGAAACCCGTTGTCTGGAATAAAGAAAATCATGTAGGTTGGAGTCATAACTCACATGCACCAAAATAATGAAAATTTAGCTGCCAACATATTCACATATAGCTTTATACATAGAACATAATTCACGAAACAGTTATTCACATTTGGCACAAGATCCTTGAGAAAACCGGTGTTAAACTTCATGGTTAGTTTCAAAAGTCTCATGATCCACGCGATCTTGTGAGTTTTGTCCCGTACCTTATCTTGACCAATCAGCGTTTAGCTCACTCTTCGCCATTTTCTTGTGTAGTAGTAAATATTGATGCCAGTGGAGTGTCTTATCTGTTCTGTTCAGTTGTTTTGGGGAATATAATTCAATGTAATGGTTGGAATAAAACTTGTTTGAGACACAATGGAAGAAAACGTTTCACCCGTTGGAGAAAGAAGAAGGCCAAGTCAGGAAGCCAAACGAAAGAGGTTAGAATATCCTGTTTCCTTCATTGTTTTCAAATTAAATTGAGTCTTGTTATTGGCTTGATTTGTTCCTCCACTTAAGAATGTATAGGACTCTTTCTTTGGAAGTTAACAGTGAGGAATCGCAAGTTCAATATTTTAAGTCCATTTTTGAAAAATAAACAGAATCTCACAGTGTAGTTTGTTCTATCATTATAGGCACAAACCTTCAGTGCTGCCCCTAGTATCCGACATATCATCACTGTGGAGGAGCATTTAATGTCTGTTCACTTTCACGCCTGAGCCTCAAGACGTAGGCTAGCAGCGCAAGTCGGGTGTTTCAAGCGTCAACTTCGCGTCTCAACATCTCGGGATGTAATGGAAATATTGCGATGCAATCAACGCCATTGTGTATATGCTTTGTCATGCTATGGATTTCTGAAGAAAAAATATAGGAAGTCCGTTTAAAAAAACATAAGTTTGTGTTAAAAAACACATATGCTTTCGTTTTAGAATGTTTCCAAATATGTACATTCATGGGCCCCAGCCCTACATTGATACCGGTGAAAGTCGTTTTCCAATAGCTGTTATTTTTCCAGACATATTTTGGGTGGACAAGATAGCTGGGACACCCCGTACGTACACTGTAGAAGAGAAAAGTGGCTTGTAATCGGAACCAAAAAGTGTTATACAGTATATCGAGTCGCAACACAATAGTTCCCGCCCAACCCACATCGTCCAAACAGCTTAGTATCAAAACTCACATGATCCAAAATGGGGATTGTCAAATCTTACATGTTCCATAGCTCATTAACAAAACTCACATGATCCATAACATAACCTTAAATAATAGTAATTTCTCAATAAGCAAACATAATCCGAAATATACATAATGATTTATAGTCATTGTTCTTGCACATACTGATGCCAATATATGGGACATGCGCACCACGCATGTAATACACGTTTTTAGTCATTTGTGAAAATTTATGTTTTTGTAGCATGTGAGTTATGCTTCTATGTTCTGTGTGATCTTGGTTGTTGAACGGTTTTTTACAATTAAAACAGATCGCTCTACAATACATCCAAAATGACAAAATTCAATAATTTTCAGTTGGACCGGGAGGACCCAGCCTATTCCATGTAAACACAGTCAGCGCCATTATGGAGCCACCACCAGCTACCACAGTGCCTTGCTGACAACCGGGGTCCATGGCTTCATGGGCTCTTCGGCTCACTCGATCCCTACCATCAGTCATTACCAAGTGAAATTGGGACTCCTCTGATCAAGCCACTGTTTTTCTTTCATCTGGGGACCAACCGATACAGTCACGAGCCGAGAAGAGGCGCCACAGGCGATGTAGTGCTGCTAGCAAAGGCAAAGTATACATCCGTCATACGTCCCACATTGATTTTTGCGGTTATTTCACGTAGTGTTATTTGTCTGTTAGCACTGAAAACTCTGCGATAACGAGGCTGCTTTCGGTCGTTAAGTGAATGCCTTCAGCCACAACGTTGTCCTTGGGGAGATGCAATGCCTGAAATTTGGTATTCTGGGCACCCTCTTGACACTGTCGATAATGGAAAATTGAATTCCTTAACGATTTCCGAAAGGGGAATTTCCCATGCTTCTAGCTCCAACTACAGAGCCTGTGAATTCCTCTTGTGCGACTATAATTACATTGGAAACCGTTTTGCATGAGTACAAATGGCAGCTCCACTAATGCACTGACCTTTTATACCTTGTGTACACGATACTACCGCCATGTGTACCTGTGCGTATCACTCTCCCCTGACATTTGTTACCTCAGCGTACATCTTTGTGATTATTATTTTTCCACATTCTCGCCTGCCGTGATGAGTAGAACCGTGTTCACGGGGATATTCGCATGCTCCATGGTTTGACGAACACACGGGCACATTATCGCACCTCGGCTGGCCCGCTAAAATTCCCGATAGTAATTTCATAGAATAAGTCTGGGACTGTTTGGTAGCAGTCGGCGTCCCTGAAGTTTGGTATCTGTAGGAGGGCTAATCACCCATGAATGACTTCACAGTGTTATTTGTCTGTTAGCACTGAAAACTCTGCGATAACGAGGCTGCTTTCGGTCGTTAAGTGAATGCCTTCAGCCACAACGGACTGGTCTAGCGGTTCAGGCGCTCAGTCCGGAACCGCGCGACTGCTACGTTCGCAGGTTCGAATCCTGCCTCGGGCATGGATGTGTGTGATGTCCTTAGGTTAGTTCGGTTTAAGTAGTTCTAAGTTCTAGGGGACTGATGACCACAGATGTTAAGTCCCATAGTGCTCAGAGCCATTTTTGAATGACTTCACATGCATTTGGTTTGCCTGTGAACGCTTACTGTCGAGGAACTGCGGCCATTACCAAAGCTGGCTTCGGTGCTGCACGGCATCAGTGTGTAATGTCTCCTGCGACTGATAAACTTACTGTCCGGTAATCTAACTACACATAAAATGAATCAATCATACTACTGTATTCGCAAACGGTGTCATCTACATTCAAAAAAATGCAATTCTGAAAAACGTCACGAGCTAATCTTATCAATGGAGCCTTTTCAGGAATAGATAACTGTGTCGGATGTTGGGGATGCTTGTGATTCGTCGACTTATTAGGATCCTCTAGAATCTGAGGAACTTCAAGAAGTATACAAATGCCAAAGTAAGGGTCTTCAGCAGATAACGTAAATCAGTCAACAACAGCTCACACCCACAGCTTCATATGTCAGACAGTGCGATCTGTAGCAAAGGTTCTATATCGATAGAATATCAACCAAAACTCCGACACAATTCGTGCTACATGTTGTCGTCCAGGAGAACGTCCTTATTGGCAAACATACGTAAGACATGAGTAACGGAGCACGGGCAAACTGTCTGAGTCTGTCGTGTAGAGCTTCCTTGGGGAAGTTGGTAAGGCGCTAAATGGGACAGCATTTCCTGAAATGTGAAAAGGCTGTTCTGAGTTTATAACAATGTTCCAGTACCAGTCAGTTTTCGCTTCGTGTATTTGAAAGTAGCAAACCTATACAGACCATTTGTAGTTTCTAGAATAAACCAAACAATCAGAACAGAACAATAAAAAACAATTGCGTCACACATTCGGAAGTATTAATGGTAATAATAACAATAATAATAATAATAACAATAAGAATTAGAATAATTGACTCCTAGATGGCATCATTGCCGTATATTTACAAACTCAGAATAATTCGTTTACACGTCAGGAACATGGTGTACCATATAACAATTCCACACGTGCTACAGCACGAAAACTGACAGGCCCAGGGCTCATATCGGAACCCTTGGTTTACCGAAGCAAAGCTCTATCTCCTATCCCACGGGAACTACACGCGAAAGACGCTTTCATTTTGCTTCTCCTGTGCTCCAAGGGCCATATGGTATTTATTACTTAAGGTTTACGCAAGTTCTTCTGGACAGCAATGCATAGCGAAAACTATATTTGGGTTTTTTCATTGTTAACCTATCGACATTTACGTTTGGTACCGATATGACTGTCTTAAATGTGGAGGTTTGGGGGTCAGCCACAAAGTTCCGCAACCAGATTGGTGTGCGCTGACGGGTGTAGCTTTACAATGTGCGCATTTCAGGCGTGTACAGCTCTTACTGTTAGCGTAGCATGCACAGTAGAAATCATTTCAAAACTGTTTTGTACAATCCAATAGACAGAGTTTGACCTTTATGCTAAACTTCCCTTCCGATCGTGCCGTTCCAATAGACAAAAGTAGTCAACAAACAATGATTCTCGTTTTCCTTGTAAAGGGAATCGGTAGGCTCTGAGTCGTCAGCATAAAATTACGATTTTTTCGAGACATTTTAACGATATGATATTTTGAGTACATTGAAGCAAAACAGAAGTATTTTTACAAGTGTCTGAGAGATAAGTGCGATTTTATAATTACGATATGTAATTTTTGTAAAAAGTTTCAAAATTAATCCAAAAAACTTGAAATGATTTAAAATTTTTCTGCACTCCAGTTTCAGTAGATGTGCGGAACTCTGCCGAATGACTTTCGGAAACTTGAACATTGTTTTTTTCGTGTATTATGAGAGAAATATACAGAAGTTCAAAAATATAGTTCATGTAAAATTCAGTTGTTTATTGTTGTTAAAGTTACATTTTATCTCCTTCCACAATAAAAATCAGCCTCTTCTGTAATGTGATAATCTTTAAGTTCTTCGTACTGACTAAGAAGCTTCCTTGTCCTAGAATAATCTATTTTCCTGCTGATCATTTTGGAAGCATAGCCTATTTCGGTTAGTCTGACCTACAACTGCAGACCTCTCACAGTACTTGCACCAGTATCTCTACCAAAGGAATTTCAGTATACTAATCCCTACCAGTCCACCACCATTGAATCCAACAGTAGCTTTCCCTCCATTCAATGTCTTCACATCAACGAACACGCTTTTCTTTCATGTTTAATTCAAAATCAGATTGCTGAATGATTTACTAGCCTTCATTATTCCACTACGTGGGTACTTATTGAGGAGCTCTATCTTAGGTAATCACGATAAACATGTTTGATTGAACCAATAAAATACAATGGGATTTCTATGTTTTCACCACGTTTATGGTTCATGGTTCTGTTGGACAAAAATTGTGCGATTGGTTGTCAACCGTTGACTGACTGTTAAAGAGTGCTCCCCAGAGAGCCTTTCTCGTGTCTTGCAGAAGTGCGATATTATTCCTCATTCTTATTGCGATGTATCTTTGATATCCATCTGCAACAGTACAGATCTGAGAGCGGACCTCCACCCATCAAACAAATTGCCGATTTTCATTGTTTCTGGCAATTTCCTGTCCTGAACTTGAACAACACATTCAGTTCGGCGTGTTTTATGTTCCCCATAAGTATTACAACTATAACAGACCTCTGAGCTTTACTATACCCGCTAGAAAATCTGTGGATATCACCCCTCTCTCTTTTCAAGATATATTAAAACGTTTTAGAGCAACGACAGCCACCATGTTCACACATACTGTAGGAAGATGTGTTTCTTTTTTTACATAATCAACTATGTTAGTGTTATGCAGGTAATAATATACAATGTGTTTCCCTAAATGTGTTTGCCTCTGTAAGTTACGAAGTAATAGGCAACGGAAATATATATTGTGGTAGGTTACCATAAGAAACGTTACACTGTCTGCGGTGCTATGAACATAGTTTACAGTGTTATTATCCGAAGAGTTACAGCAAAAAGATACAATTTTTTAAATGGAACAATAGTTGTTGTAATCAATAACACCAGCTGTGTATACATCAATTTAAATTACATTCCTATCAGTTTTAGTTAGGGAGCTACAACCCTTCAATGTTTCAGGGGAAGATACCATACGCTGTACATAATACTCGGCTGTGTGGTAGCTGATGGATGTTCTGGCGGTGGGGAGTTGATTTAAATGAGATATTCAAATGAGTGTCCGTGTTGCTGAATGCACAAGACAATGCGCCTTCTAAAGGATCTGCGGACGAAATGTAACATCGCCGGTGTCACGGAGCAACATGCGTCCTCGATGCCCCGTTTTATATCATCTGGGGATGTGGGCTCAGTGACATAAACACGATCCTTTAGATATCCCGACAAAATGAAATCTAATGGTGTTAAGTCGGGTGACCTTGCGGGCCATGAATGAGGACCATTTCGCACCAACCACCTTCCTGCACACCTGTTATTTAGTTCTTCCACTTCAGCACGCGCGCTGGGAGACGATCGTGCTGCATCCACATATGGACTCTCGTGTGTAGACACACATGTTCAAGGAGACCACCCAAACTGATGACTATAAACGCGATATAACTCACCTGTCAGTGTACCTGTGGACCGATGATTTCATCGCCAAGGATTCTACACCATACATTAATAGACCACCTACGTTGACGGTCGACAGATAGTACCCACCGAGGATTTGTCTGCGGCCCTGTAATGAACGTTATAGCGATTCACTACACCATAATTTGTGAACGTGGGCTCATCAGAGAACATGACACCTTGTAATGACTCCAGCGTGAAATTACGCATGCCCATTCACAGAATGTAACTCTTGCACGGAAATCGTTCCCATGCAGCTCCTAGGTCAGTGACAGGCGGCTCAAAAATGGTTCAAATGGCTCTGAGCACTATGGGACTCAACAGTTGAGGACATCAGTCCCCTAGAACTTAGAACTACTTAGACGTAACTAACCTAAGGACATCACACACATTCACGCCCGAGGCAGGATTCGAACCTGCGGCCGTAGCGGTCGCGCGGTTCCAGACTGTAGCGCCTAGAACCACTCGGCCACACCGGCCGGCTGACAGGCGGTACTGGTGAAACCTGTGGCCTTGTACTATATGCCACAAAGATGTGAGACTGACACCAGCGACTGCAGCAACGGCTCGTAAGCTGACATGAGTATCGTGGTGTAATTGCAGCTAAAACAAACACGTCCGTCTCCTCGTTTCTTGCAGTTCTTTTTCTGTTACTGTGGCGCTTTAGCATGCTGCCTGTTTCCCGAAGTCGTGGTTCGGCACGTAAGAAGGTAATGGCTGCCGGAGCTCTTCGCATAGGACATTTCACGCCGTACGCCATGGCCGCTTCAGTGGCATCGTGTCGGCACTGGCGGAGCATCAGCAACATGTCAACGTACTCGTTATTCGTGTATTCCATCTTCATCCGATGTCAGTAACAGTGGTATATTGAGCTCCCTTTGTTTGTGTGGTTCGAATTGTCGGGTATACGGCCGTGCGCGGCGACAGTCGGCAATCTAACAGCGCTTCGAGGAAGCTTCTCGCTCCACCGACGTTACAACTCGGCCGCACTACATTTAGAAGGCGCATTCCGTTATGCGCAGCGTGTGTGGTATCTGCCCCTGAAACTTTGAAGGGTTGCAGCTCCTAAACTAAAAGAGACAGGAATGTAATTTAAATTGATGTATGAACAGCTGGTGCTATTGATTCCAGTGCATGACAGAAACAACTATTGTTCCATTTAAAAATTGTATCTTTTTGCTGTAGCTCTTTGGATGATAACACTATAAACTATGTGCATAGCTCCGCAGACTGTGTAACGTTTCTTATGGTGACTTACCGCAATAAATGTTTCCGTGGCCTATTGCTTCGTAACATACAGAGGCAAACACATTTAGTGAAACACTGTGTATATCAGTTACAGTATCGATGCTTGTGACTGTGCCAACAGCAATTTTCCAGGTATGCTCTCTCCTCTTTGTACTGCTATCAAAAGTGACGGAATATTGATATCGTTTTCATTTTGTCGTACCTCTTCTTTCGCAGTAGCTTTCATTGAAGATATTGCAAGCTTTTCAACTGATTCAGCTATAAGCATCGTTTCGTAGGATGTTGTAGAATGACTCCTTTCTTAATGGTTTCCATTGCATATAAAAAGTCTGACAAATATCTAGCCCACCTTCATTTCTCATGCAAATACTGGAGGCAAAAACGGATTTGCTATTATAAACTGTACATACGATACTGCATCTCCACTTGACAATACCTTCATTTGCTTTTGATGGACCAAAATGTAAACCACAAGGGATTAATTCTGCAAGAACGACATTAAAATGGATAAATCATACAGTAAGAAAGTGAACCAAGGCCAACATTTTTTGTTGTTCACGAAACTGTATTTGTATAGTACGGTTCTAAAGGCATCAGTAGGTGAGCTGTATTCGAGTACTGTCATTGTGACAGTCAATTCAGTCGAAACTGTTAATTTTCTGCACCTTCAGATGTAAGCTGCCGCGCGTGGTTGATACCTCGCGCCCGGTGAGTTGTACACTGTCTTTGCTCGTGAGAGTCTCTTTGGTTGGTGCACTCTGGGCAGCAGAGACAGGTTCCGGAGGGGGAGGCGGCACGGCAAGAAGTAGAGGCTGAGTGGTCGGCGTGAGCAGACGTGCAAGAGCCAATGCACTTGTTTCTTCGGAAGCGCGTGGCCAGTAAGATTGGCGCAATCATTGTTCTAATGGCGTGCGGTGAGCGGGCATAGTGAGCCTTGCCGGAGTGGGTGTTGACGCGTCGTGCTTGCCGGTGCTAGAGCTGTCCCAGGCTGCGTCACACCTGCGTTTTACCTGGGTTCCCTTCTCGGGAATGCAGCCCCGAGATTGCCGCTACTTAATCCACGGCAAGCATCGTTTGTGACAATTCTCGAAAAATCCTTCTCTGTCGTTGGTAGCTTGTGGTGTTGGAGCAGCATGGTACCTGCCTCCCCGCGTGGTTTGAAATTGGTAGTCATCCGGCAGCAGGGTGATGGAGTGGTTCTTGCACTAAACGAACCACCAACACGTGCTCAGCTTTCTCCCGTAGAGCAACTGGTGGCCTATTGGAGTTTGTTCCGCTTACGAAAACTGTGGGCCTCCTGTTTTATGTTAGGATTTAATGACTGTCACCTTTATTTTGATTTTAAGCCCTAGCGGGCTGGACTCTGCAGGAAGGGAATCCTACATTATAACTCTGTTGGATTTAAGAAGAACGTCCGCTCTGCCTTGTGGCGACCCCCCCCCCCCCCCCCCAAGTTGTACTTAACAGCATAACATGATTTTTAAAGTGCTCAGCCACATTGTAGAACTGTAGCATATTCTGTCTCTTAAGATACCGCAACCACCTTGTGAACAGTCAGTAGTGGATTCTGTTTAATGCTTAACCCTTAACATCTGCTACGTAGCTGGTTGAATTGTTCAAACAGCTATTCTTTGAAGATAACTGAAGTACCGAAAATTGGTCTAGACTACGTGATTAGCCAAGAACGTTCACATAGCGACGGTTAAGTTGCTTGGCGGCTTGTGGACGTTATTTTCTTAAACCAACTTTTACGTTTGTTAACGTGGTTTTAGTATTTTCTATGTTTAGCGCTTTAATAATTTCCGAATTCGACTGTGCCCGTATTTGTATTTGCCTTAAGTGTGGTATGTTTGAGGTGGATTAAAAGTTTATGGCTATGTCCTTACAGCTTGTGGAATTATTTTCTGAGGTCTACCTTTACGTTTGTTAAGGGGGTTTTAGTACTTCCCGTGTTAAGTGCTTTAATATTCTTTTAATTTTGAGGTGCCTCATTTGTATTTCCATTGATTGTTGAGGCGCGGCGAACGTTTGTGGATTGTCTTTGCATAGTCGAAGAAAGTTTTGCTACGTGTGTTGTAGTTACAGCAATTCTTTCTTTGTCTCGCGGGGGCCGAGGACTGGTGCCAGAGCTCTCAGTCTACCGTGCCGCCTGCGGCCTTGCATCACAATCCGACATCGACCTGACCAATTTTAGTTTATACATGTTTGATATACTTTGTTATGTGACACGAAAATCTTGAAACTCGGTTATAGGTTAAAGTGAGCCTCGAGTAAAATTGTACTTCTTAAAGCTAGACGGATCTAATGAAAATACATCTATACTTCGGGTACTTTATTGTTATTATTATTCTAAAGAAAACACGTCTATGCTTGGACCTTGTACCATGTTAATAAAAAGGTTTGAAGTTCAGTAAATTGGTTATAATGACTGGTAAGTAACAAGCGATGTTCAACTAATGTCCCAGTCCATCCTCTAGAGCCTGACTATTGGTGTCCTTTATCGTGGTATGTGACCTTGGTTACCGTATGAAGAGGGTTACTAACCGAAAACACACACTCAAACTACGAAATTACAGCAAAATTTAGTATGTCAAGTGGACGTTCTTGATAAGGATGTGTGCAGAACCAATACCATTTCTTGCAGACATCATATACTTCGTAAATAGCGTAGCTTTCTATATGAAACGAGTAGAACAGTATTTACGGAGCATGCCGTGTTTGTTCACCGTATTTTTGCCAGGTAGTCAAAAACAGGTTTATGAGTATTTCTTTTGAATTTGTCTGTAACAATACCTACGATAACCACACCAATTATGTCGTGCCTTTACCACAAATCGGCATCCTAAAGGTGTTCAAAGAGTGAATCTGTTCATAACACAATAAATGTGTAATAATAAAACGGAGGTGGTATTTAGTACTCATTAGTATCAATGTCAGCTGTGACCTCACAATAATCAAGTGACCTTTTACACACAAGTTTCTGCAGAGATGTTGTCACCAGCGCTAGTTACTGTTTCAGTATGTTTGTCTAACAGAATGTGGCGAGAGACGGAAACGAATCCTGAAACAAAATATTTCACTGATATAGTAATATTTTGTGGCAGCACCGACGCATTAAGTTTCAAAAGATCATCTATGATGACTTACAGAAAGCTGTATTTATTGAGTCTATATCGAAGTACATACATTTATGCGTGGAACTGCACTGAACACACTTTATGCTAGACCAAGCTTTCACTTTTGTGTTACGATTGCAAATGGCAATTCTGTTCCAGTTTAAAAATCTGTGTTATGTTTGCAAGTCTTTATGGATTATAATCGAAACCTACATTAAAGTAATTTTGGAGCATGCATCGTGGTCTAAAAGAATATAATTTGGTTTAGTTTTTGTCAGTAACCACCAATCGCACTTAGTTTTATACTTATGTACATCAGAGATGTAAGTCACTCTCTTGTATTTACTAATAGATTTATAGCACCTGCAGCACGCTCCTGAAAATTTTGGTACGTTCCCTCAAAGTGATATCAGAGAATTCCAAAGCATTTCAGCAACTAACGATACTATAGTTTTAGAACGAGCAATATCGTAGATGCGAAACAACTTACTGCAGCAGAGACTTCCGACCAATCAAGCACTGACCATTTTATGGATTCATTATTTTTATTGTCAATGCACCGCTCGCACGACACCTACAAACATTTTACGAGTATTTCACTGGCACTGTATAGCTACATATAAAAGGCATCTCAATTAACTGCTGCTTCTCTGCATAGGCACATATCTGTTCCCAGAATGTACATCTATTTATTATAGTAAGTTAAACGTGAATCTTTAGTACATAATACCAATTTCACGGTGAACAGCGAGAAGGGAACTGCACATTAAACGTCGTGGATCGTTCGTAAACGTGAGCGATCGCGTCGCGCTTCCTCCTGGGACTGGAGACAACTCCTGCTGCGGGACGTGCCATTAACGCGAAAATATTGACGCAGCGGGGCGCCGGATACACCACGCCGTAATTACTTCTCCCACGACCCGGATAGCACGCTCTTCCTGGATATGATCGATATACTCGTAAATTTTTAACGGTATTTAGCGAGTAGCGGCTATAATGCTGAAGGATAAATAGTCTTAATCCTGCGTAAGTTACAAAATTTATGTGACAGAAGCTCTCCTACTAATCGTAAGATAAGGCGACTGGTCATGTTGCTGATGAATAAATGAAGTCATAAGGGAGCATTATTACTCTACACCCGAAGCTAAGCGAACATTTTAAGTACATTGCACTATATTTGGTACAGACCACAAGTCATGTTTCTCTAGTGGCGTTCATAGTACTAATTGCTGTAATGTCGATTTTCGTTGAATTCTGACTCTGTATTAATGTAGCTGATTTAAAAAAAAATGGTTCAAATGGCTCTGAGCACTATGGGACTTAACATCTACGGTCATCAGTCCCCTAGAACTTCGAACTACTTAAACCTAACTAACCTAAGGTCATCACACACATCCATGCCCGAGGCAAGATTCGAACCTGCGACCGTAGCGATCGCGCGGTTGCAGACTGTAGCGCCAGGAACCACTCGGCCACCGTGGCCGGCTTTGTTTTTCACATTTGTGGTGGTAGAATGACTATCTTCGGCAAACTACACCATAAAATTTTATGTAACATGTCAAATACCTTTGTTAAACTTCTGTCATTCGTATTGTTACACTATTCCTATATCTCTATATTTTCGTATTAACCAACAAGGACCAATTAACATCAGTTCGTCCCACATTTTCTTCAATGTTGTCATTTCCTTCCTTTTGCCCATATTGTTGCCGATTTCTTTTATATTTTGCTTTTAAGGCCTTTCTAAATTCAGTATTGTGTTTTTAACAAGGGTTGTTTTTGTTATTTCCGATTCTTTGATGTTGTTTCTTTCTAATTCTTTTCATATTTCTATAATCAATGCTATCCTCAAGTCGTTCTTCCAGAAATGCAGAAATGTTTGTTTCATGTTATCTGGTTCTTCCGTGGATTCTTGGTAGAACAACATAATAATACATGAAAAGCACTATATTGCTTATGTTCAACCGGACATCACACAACACCCAGTCATAACGAGGCAGAGAAAATCCCTGACCCCACCGGGAATCGAACCCGGGAACCCGTGTGCGGGAAGCGAGAACGCTACCGCACGACCACGAGCTGCGGACGAAGCTGACTCAGTCACTATTTTAAAATACTTAGTGCCGTGGACACTGATGTTTTGGCTTGAATTCCGCAACAGAATTTTGTACTTCTTTTAGTTTGTCATAGCAATGGCCCGTTATGGGTTGTAGTGGACGTTATTTAGACATGAATTGTTCATCAAAAATCACTATTAATTTTTGAGTACATCTTTACTTTTGAAGCAAGTAAAAAAAAAAAAAAAGATAAAATTACACCACATTTTCCATAGCACCAGAGCACTCATCCCTGAACTTCGCCGAAATCACGTTGGACTACGTATATGTTTCCCTTCCACCAACGCTACTTCAGTAAACTTCTAGCAATTATCTATCGATGGGACAAAAGAGAGCAAAGGCTATTATTGCTTCCCAAAACATCTAAGGGCAAAGAGCTTTTGGATGAGTTCGAGGGACAGACCGACGTGATGCGTCGTTAAGACACTGACGCAGATTTCGGAAAGAGATAATTAATATCACCATTTGACCATAAACATTTTTGCCTCCATGTCTTCCTTAAATCGTTGGAGACACATACCACAATAGTCACTTAAATGAACTACGATCAGTTCCGTCTTATACCACCAGCTGAGCTTTGCTCTAAGGATGTGGCTTTCAAAAACTGTTAAACTCAGTCTTTGCCCATTCTCTTCTTCCTTATGTAGTGATAGGTAAGATAACTTTCAGTTAAGCTGATAGACGAAACTTTAATTAGCAAGATATCTAGTTTGAAAATTGCCAGTTACGACGACAAGCCACTTTCAACCTTTCAATTGTATTTCGCGTATCTCGCGAGCCATTCATTGCAGATACTTTGCAGGGATGTTCCTGTAACCTACTACAGACAACGCAGTCTTTGAGGCTGTGTGAAATCTGGTGGAAGCACTGGTTTTGCATTTCCCAACGTTTTGACCACTCAGTGCTTAGGTGGTATCCGAGCACGCCAGGTAGCAGCTATATGAGAACTCACTGGTCCTGCTACATCGATGTGTGCAGACGGCTGACTGGTGTTACGAGCGGTTGCCCTGAGAATGCAGTTCTGGTGACATTGTTATATTTATGTAATTACTCAAGTTACTGTATAGATATGCGAGGTCCTTTCATAAAATTATTCGTGAGGTGTATGCATCTCTCCCGTAAATTCCTCGCCAATACATGCTGCTAAATTTGTTGGGAATGGTGCATGTAGATATCAATTCAGCATGTTGTTGCTAATGGTTTGCCTCTTTGTGAAGTAAATACGAACCTGGATACAGAATAGAACTTTTATCAGTTAATGCGAAGCGTTATGCAGTCAGTCCACTTACTGCTTCGTTCAGTTTAGTTTAGTCTATGATTTACCTTGTTGTGTATGGAACTGAGTTAGTGTGGCACTGGTATGTCCGACATATGTTTCACTTGCCTTTGTAATGTCAAGTGGTCGTGGGTTATTTGTTCATTTGATTTTGATCAAGTTATATTATTTAAATTGAAATATTATTTCTTATTAAACTTTTATGATCTTCTACTCGTTATTTAACTACAAGGTAGTACAACCTTTCGTTAGCCACTATTTCGTAATTGCATGTCACAATACTTTACCTATATGTGAGCTAATCGATGCATTTGATAAATTTCTTGTAGCATTTCGCGTCAGAGGTGGCATCCCCTACTTTTAGAAGTTCCTATTCCTGTGCGACAGCATGAACTTTCGGCAAAAGTGGATAGTCTTGAGTATTAACATTGGTGGGACACTCCGTATTACCCAGTAAAAAAGTATTGTTTCTCTATTACAACCCACGTCGAATATGGTATTATCTAGAGATGTTTATCACATTTGGAAAACCACGGACATACAAATCTTTCAAACGGCAACATAATTCAACCAATCTTACGTCATACTGCTGGCAAATATTTTATGTTTCATATTTGACTGCTATGAGTTCAATATCAGGTCTACATCTCCACTTCAAAATGATCAACTCTTAGTTTTTCAATACAACACTTGATTGACTGAATCTTGTAACTGACGTTCTCGATCACTGCTGTTAAATTGTGTATTCTGTGCGTGATATTATTCCGTTGCGCGATTAATGTAGGCGTGTGCGGCTCACGTGAATTCATTTTCTCATGCAGATGTCACACATCGTTTAACAATTACTTGGGGTGTCACTGGGACTGTTTCAAGTCATAGTTTCTTCTTTCCAGTACACGTCTGGTTTACTTGGCACAAGATATAAGGTTTTCTAAGACAGCGCATCACTTAGAAATTTGAGATTTGTTTAATGTTTATATTGGCCTATGGTTACTTCATATAACACCTGCAAAAACAATTACAGAGACAAAAAATGTAGGAGAAATGAAAATAACGATCCTATGCATAGAAGATAACTATTTTATTAGGAGCCAATGATCAGTGATAACATTCTCATTACCATAAAATGTTTCTCCACTATGTACAACGTGTCACTGAAAGTCGCTTCTCTCCGCTACAACGTCGCTATTTTTACAAAGTGATGAGCTAGTGTGGTGAACCGATTATATCTGATGTTCCTAACCGTAATATATATATATATATATATATATATATATATATATATATATGTGATATGAAGGAAGCCGTGGCTTGATAAAACTGGTTGTGTTAATGTAATTTTATTTTACAATTATTATCAGGAAATAAATTTTACTAGATTACTCACTACCAGGTTGTCTCAAAGCACTACGCCTATACTTTAGAGAATGATTGAGACCTAGTGTTGTAATGTACTTATTTATCTTTCCTAAGTCTCTTTTATTAATATCATATGAATATGTATGATTAATCTTACAGTATTTCAATGACACAATAATGAGGTTATTATAATGCGTAGATTCATAAAAGATTGACTCCTAAGGAAATGAATCTTCCAGATCCACTGAGAAATGCTAACATTAAACACACTAAGTATATTTCTTTAAATCGAGTTTAAGCTTCGTACTGTATTACTATGATAAACTAGGCAGGTAACCGCTATAAGCCACATTGCATGTGGAAACTAAAATCGACGCTAAGTCGATAGCCGATAATGCTGTAGAGAGCAAATGTTAACATCACAAGGAAATTTATCCTGTACCAGTAACGATTAACTAAAGGTGCAATCGCCTCACAAAGCAAAACGCACTCCAACAGAGTTCTAAGATTGTTTTACAGGACCAGAATTAGAAGTAATTGCTGTAGTTGAGCGTCTGCATAACTATGGATTCAAGAACGAGAATATAAATGTTCGATTTGCCCACTGTGCAGACCATTCTTTTAAAGTGGATGGCTGTCGACCAGTCCCGCGTGACGTGTTTGGCGCCGGCCTTGTATCTGAGACTACCGAACACATAACTTTGAGGTCGTACTAATAATATTACCCAACACTCCCTGAATGCGTCTCTAGAAAGCTGTAGTGGCAATAGTTCGTCTGTCTAGAGAGAGCTGTGTTACTTTTAAAACTAAATTGTATACAGAAGGACCATTCGGAGGGATTTGCTGTCGAGCCAGGCCAGCTATAAAGATAAGCCTTCCAGACATAAACGAGTAGACTATTAACTACCCTAAACACCGTTCTTGATGAAAAGCCGATCATAGCGCACTTGCCTTCATCCTGTACTCTTAAACAGTTATTTTAGTAATCTTTAATAATTTGTGCATATGAGTGTTTGAAGCTGTGTATGTATGTATGTGTGTGTGTGTGTGTGTGTGTGTGTGTGTGTGTGTGTTAGTGAGAAACATTTCACACCTGATCTAATATTTGTGTTAGCACTTGTGTGCAGTGGATTATGCAAAACAGGAGAAATTTTGCTGAAAATATGACACATCCATTAATATTGTTGTATTAATGACTGGTTACCAAGGTAAACATCTTTCAAGAAGCGCCAGCGTTTAACAAAGCGGCCATCCCTCCATCTCCACGCTGCCTTCTTTTGCCTTTTCCGTAATTTTCCACGTTTTTGTTAGGTTGGTTCCTTGCCTGTCAGTCTGTTTGGTATATATTTTGCAAACTGATTTTATATGATTTTTTCAGTTAGATAGAGACTTTAAAACTAAACATAGCTCAGAATAGGAGGACAACGTAATATTAACTCGTTTTCTCGTCTTTGTGTTTGGTAGGGTGTGAGTGGGTGTGAAAAAGTTTGGTATCGCCTGACATTTCGGCAGTCCTGCAAGACCAACAAGTTGTGCAGGTAGTGTCAGGATGCACTACAGGCAGTATTCGAGTTGACAGGCATGGCTTCTAACAACAACGACGCTGTACTATTGTACATATAAGTAATTTTTTTTCCATCTGCTTTTTCGATAAACTAGCGTAATTGATTTTCTGATTCCATTTCTTTTTTATTTCATGTCATTGTGTTAAGAAAACTGTAAACAAGTTTCAATGTGAATATTAATGTTTATGTCAAATGTCAAGCAAGATTGTAATAGAATTTAAATGTAACAAATGTTGAGACTGTTGTAAGATGTTTAAAATGGTAACTGTGCGCCTGGTCCATACGTAGGCAATGTGCTAAGATATGTAGAATGCAAAACCTCGGGTGAATACCCTGTCTGTAAGGGAGCGGTAAAAGGTGGATGGCAGGCGAGCGCGGGAAAATGCGCACGGGCACTGCACGGCACAACGGGCTCAGCAGTAGTAGTTGGAGTTTGGCATTGGTCTGAGCAACATCTTCTGGAGCGAGGAGGCTCTCCTGGAAGACGTAGTTTCACTAAGCCTCGGGTATGCTGTTCCAACGCCCACACAGCATGGCAAAATTCAATAGGCACTAAATGGAAAAGTATTGCGACGCTAAGAAGAATTAAAGTGCCGATACGTCAAGAGCCATAGCTGTGGTTGTATGTGTGCTCTGTGCCTCGCCATCTCGCCGCTCGCCAACCGCCGCATCGATACAAGCCGGTTGAAACTTTTAGTACTGTATTCGTATGGACCATAGAGTGAACTGTTCAATAATAACCTAAATTTTACAAGAACTTTCCTCTCATTTCATTATCCTCACAACTAACCTAGACAGGGTCCTTTCCAAATGTTGTGCAATCCGAGTATCCCGAAATGAAAAATTAAATTATATGTTAATAATAATTACTTGCAGACCTAGTTATGACAGAATGGCGTTTAAAGAACTGTTTTGTTAATGAACCAGTAAATGAATAACGAAGGTCTAACGAAGTTGAAAGATATTGATATAGTAATGAAGTTTAATTATTTTGAGACAGATTATTTAAATGAGCAGTAAATAAGATGAAAAGAGTAGTATCTTATATACTGGAAATCTTGAACGCATGATAAATTCAGTAATCAATTTTTTTAATACAGTGATCATAACAGTTTCAGAGTCCCCCCCCCTCCCCCCCTTTTATTCATTTGAATTCCGAAGTGTTCTAAATTGGTTTGACCAACAAAAGTTAAAGTCAATATAAAAGCCAAAATTTATCAGTGATTTATCTCTATCAAAATTGATATTTTGTGTGTGGCTCGAAAGTGGTATTTCTAGGGTAACCTATGACCGATTTTAATCAGATTAATAGACAGTATAAAGTGTTGTAGTAAACATTATAGTGTGGTGTTACGTATTTATGGTTTTTCCATATCACTACAGAACGTGAAACTATCAGTTCAATAGATTTTCTGGTTCTAAAATTCTACTATATCATGCAGTGTTACAACTTGTTGTTTTGCATGAATATATACCAACTTGTACAGGGAAGAAACTCAGTTAATGCCTAATTAGGCTGGCGACCGTATTATTAACAAATTGGTAGCATCTGCTGTGTTGCTTTTTGTCCGTCCTGACGTGTAGTTGTACTTCGGATTTATTTGACGTATCATTGTTATTACAGAGTGGGTGTAAGTCTGATTTGCCACCATTCAGGTACACGCGGTCGATATCCGTAAGAAAATCCTTTCTCATAAGGTGAACCCCGCTCAATTACCATAGCACAGGCTTTAATGAGTATTGTGTGCCCCACGCGCACGTTAGAGGCTGAGTACAGAGAGGGAGGAAGAGGCGATGGCTGTCGATTTTCGGTCTGTCTGTTCAGCACAAATTTTACAATTCACTTTAAACTAACTTCCCAACTAGCTAGATTCATGAAACTATCAGCATAGCTTAGTACTGGATGACATGGGAATATAAATTGCTTTCTTGTCTGGTGGGTGTCGGAGGCCACTTTGTGTACCACTGCCATTTCATCGACTTCCTGCTCCAGTTGTGAAATATTCGCAGAAAGAAAAATTGCTACGAGGCCCTCGGAAAACTGAAAGCACGATGTCGAAGAGTTCATCCACACATGAACATCCTCTTTTTAGCATGACAATGCCAGACCACCAACGAGCGCTGCGACATCTGCAACGGTCCTACGTCTTGGGTTCACTGTCATCGATCACATTCCACAGTTCCGACTTGGCCTCATTGAAGTTTCATCTGTTTGCAAAACTTGAACACTCTGGATCAGTTCATTTCGATAATGATGAAACGGTCCTAGCAGAGGTGAGGTTTTGGCTCCTTCAGAAGGCAAATTTTCTACAACGGCGAAGAGTTTTCACATAAAAAATTCGGAGTCATTGTATTCCAACACTGCGTCCTATTACGTTCTGCATGTGCCCCACGTTTCCCGTTTTAAATCTTACAGGTAGTATCACTGCTGTTAAAAATCCACAATCAGTTGCTTTCAAGAATATCTATATGGTGTTAGGAATCAGATTATGGTTAGGAGAAATGTTCCTACTTCTTAGTCCTACCAACGAGTTTGGTAAATTAAAAATATATTTTTATGAAAATAATTATGCTTATATGAAAGTCCAGCTTGTTTGCGTCCGTCAGTCTTATCTTTACTTTAAGCAATTATTTCTGTTATAAATTGTAATTATTAATATCTGACTTTATTCCTATTTTATGATATTTCGAACGAGGTTTGACGCCTCATCTTTGCTAGGTACCGCCGGGAAGACAGTCAGGTGTCTCTGTTCCTTAGGGAAGTACACATGCACCAATTTTATGGCACTCTGAGAGGTCACTTCTGAGGATCTGTGGTATCTTTGATCTGCAAAGCTGTTTAGTTCGCCCTGCCCTGAACAGAAATCCTTAGCAGCTCTAATTTATTTCTAATAGGGTGGTTATGTCGGTAGATAGTGTGAATTTGGTGAAATTAATAACAAGGAAAACACTTTAGAAATAATAGGGGACCGCAGTCTGTCGTCGTTTTCTTTCTAGATTTATTAAAGCAGATTCAGACTTCGGCTAGTGAGTAACTATTAGCAATGCAGTATTTGATAGATATTTGTACTCACTTGTTCACTAGCCGAAATCTTACTTCACTTCAATGAAGCTAGAAAGGAACGGTGACTGATTGCTTCTGCCCGTCATTTTGAAAGTCATTAGAGTCGTTGCGAGCATTCCTATTTCCTAATGGAAGGTAATTTGAACAAAAATACTTTTTCCACTGCTCGAAAGCAAACAAAAGATACATGAGAGTCGTTTCATTACAACGTATTTGCAGTGGTGTAGTAATACATGACTGGTTTTCAACGTAGAACGGTGTTATTACACTTATATATTTGATCAAAAACCGACCGACAACCTGGAATTCAGTGAGTCTACTACAAACATGTTCTCGTTCTTTATTGTCGTGTTCTATGTACGAGGTCTTGATTTACATGTGTGCCACGGAAACTGCCCTACTGTGTTTGTTGAACGTTATACAGGGTGTGTCAGGAGGAGAAGTACATGCTTCAGGGGCGATAGTATTAGTGATCCTGAACAGGAAACTTCAAATGGCGGTATGCCCTTTTCTTAACTGTATCCGACATACAGCTCTTCGAAAACCACGGCCGCGCGGAGTGGCCGCTCGATTAGAGGCCCCATGTCACTAACTGCGCTGCTCCTCCCGCCGGAGGTTGGAGTCCCCCCTCGGGCATGTATGTGTGTGTTGTTCGCAGCATAAGTTAAAGTAGTGTGTAAGTCTAGGGGCCGATGACCTAACCAGTTTGTCCAATAGGAATTCACACACATTTGAACATTTGAAATCCATGGGTGTCAGTCGCTTGTTCTTCTTCAACAGCACTCACATGCGAATACACCCTGATCGACTTTAGGCTACGTAGTGTTTGCTGTCTTTACTGAGCATTTTCATTCAATATTGTTGATGACCAGCTTATCCGTCCAGTTGTTTTAGATAATCATCTTAACGGAGCAGGTTATACCAATTTCCTCCAAAATGTGTTACCAGAATACTTTGAACATATACCTTTGGCAGCACAACGTCATATTTACTTGCAGCACGACGGAGCTCCTGCACATTCCGTATGGCCAGTGACGCAATACCTCTTCGAAACGTGTCTTGTGCTTTGGCTCTGTCGACGTGGAGTCATTTCGTGGCCACGGAGGTCACCCGATATTACCCGATGTTTGTGGGGTTGGCTTAAGAGGAAAGTCTAAACGTGCTGGCAGAACTCAAAGGAGGAACTTCTTGCCCGTATTTTACATGCCTGTGATCAAAGAAAGGACCGTATTAATGAGCCCAGATCAGCAAAGTAGAACGTGTCTACAAGAGCCGCAACAGGCATCGCAGTTGACGTTGGATTCTGGACATCTACACAATTATGCAAAACATTATATAACAATGTTCCATTTACTATCGTCTGCATTTATCCTGTTCGCCATTGTTTCCTTCAGCTTCCTCGCAAGCAGTTAACATCTACATCTACATCTACATCCATACTCCGCAAGCCACCTGACGGAGTGTGGCGGAGGGTACCTTGAGTACCTCTATCGGTTCTCCCTTCTATTCCAGTCTCGTATTGTTCGTGGAAAGAAGGACTGTCGGTATGCCTCTGTGTGGGCTCTAATCTCTCTGATTTTATCCTCATGGTCTCTTCGCGAGATATACGTAGGAGGGAGCAATATACTGCTTGACTCTTCGGTGAAGGTATGTTCTCGAAACTTTGACAAAAGCCCGTACCGAGCTACTGAGCGTCTCTCCTGCAGAGTCTTCCACTGGAGTTTATCTATCATCTCCGTAACGCTTTCGCGATTACTAAATGATCCTGTAACGAAGCGCGCTGCTCTCCGTTGGATCTTCTCTACATCTTCTATCAACCCTATCTGGTACGGATCCCACACTGCTGATCAGTATTCAAGCAGTGGGCGAACAAGCGTACTGTAATCTACTTCCTTTGTTTTCGGATTGCATTTCCATAGGATTCTTCCAATGAATCTCAGTCTGGCATCTGCTTTACCGACGATCAACATTATATGATCATTCCATTTTAAATCACTTCTAATGCGTACTCCCAGATAATTTGTGGTATTAACTGCTTCCAGTTGCTGACCTGCTATTTTGTAGCTAAATGATAAAGGATCTATCTTTCTGTGTATTCGCAGCACATTACACTTGTCTACATTGAGATTCAATTGCCATTCCCTGCACCATGCGTCAATTCGCTGCAGATCCTCCCGCATTTCAGTACAATTTTCTATTGTTTCAACCTCTCGATACACCACAGCATCATCTGCAAAAAGCCTCAGCAGGACATATGCTCATGCGACGTTTCTTTGTTCGGAATCATTGATACTACTCCTCCTCAAGGTATGTGCCTTCCCTCCTGACTGAACCTGTCTTTTATACCAGTATCACTTTCCGTCTTTCTATTCATTTTCAAGATAATATGCAAGACGAAGTCTCGCTATTACCCTGTATATTTCCCAAATTCCATAATATACTCACTACGCGAGATTTAAGTGGAAGCAGTGAAATTTGGGCTCTTGAAAATCTTGAAGTGAACCTCTATCCACTACTGGGCGATTTTTCTACCGTCTTACTTTGATGATTGTTCAGGACATTACAGCGATTTAACGAATCAGTGACGAACCACGCAACTCTTCTTCAATTCTCCTCAGTTTGTTTCGTTAATCTTACTTGATAGTGTTTCATACGGCAGAGCGTTTCAAGGTTTGCTTTTGCATCAGCGGTATCTGAACGACTCCTTCGAGGATTACTTACTCTTCGTTAATATTACTCCGATTTGTGTAGTCGTTTGTCTTTAAATAGCTCTACGCATACACTTCTAGATACGCGAAGATTGCAAATACAGTGAGCGAATGTCAGAAGCGTTGTTGATTAGTATCAAGTTTTTTCCGTCTTTTTCTTCCAAAGCGTTGTCTTCATTTATGCTGAGGATCAGCCAACAATGTTTGTACCAACCGATCATATTCAAATGTTCATAGAGTTCGCAACAAATCTCTAAAGATCTGAACTCCTAGTAATCATACACACTCCGCAAGCCACCGTACGCTTGGTGGCGGAGGTTACCCTGTTTCACTCGGAAAGTGGCAGAGGGAAAAATGAATATCGATATACCTCCATATGAGTCCAAGTATTTCGTATTTTATTTCGCGGTCCTTACGCGAAATATATGTCTGCGGCTGCAGCATCGCTCTGCAGCCAGCTTCAAATGAAGGTTCTCAAAATTTTCTCAATACTGTTGTGCGAAAATAACGGCGCCTTCCGTCCAGGCGTTCCCATATGAGTTCCCGAAGCATCTCCGTAGCCCTTTGCACTATCCAAAATTTTTCGGCGTTTTTAGTATCCGTTGATAACTTGTACTGTACTTCTGATTCTGAATATCTAAGCTCTGTTACAGAAACTATAGTTAAAATGTAATGGATGTAATACTGCATTTATTTCTGACAGTATATAATTGATTGTAATTAAGAGGTAAATATTGTAAATTGCTGAATGAGAACCAGGGGAACTTTATTTTAATGCACCGATAGCAACGATGAGATGGCAGTATCTGTGTCGTTGTTTATCTTTGCTTATGGAGAGTCTGTCGTTCTGAGAGCTGAGAGGAAGCAGAGCTGTCCCACAACTATCCGTGGCTCTGGAGACTACTCGGGGTTCTCAACCAGCAGCAGCAACAACAGCGGCAACTCAGTAATGTCGTGGGCTACATTCTTCGTCGTCCGCACAGCTACAATATCGTAAGACTACTAAGTGAAAAAATACCTTGTAGATGCATTACCCAGTGAGATTTCCTTCACAAAGTACGACTAACTTATAATAACCAGCAATAGCTAGTAGGGCACCTGTGTTATCATTGTCCTCAGTCCTTATGACTACGCAGGATCCCTTTCCTTTACAAGCAGCCACTGAATGTCATAAAAATATGAATACTGATTTACTATTTACTGCCAGTTTTGTTTGTCTGCTAATGACCCACTACAGTCTAAATACTCTGCCTCACTAACTGTTCACTCTTGTGTTTGATTACGGTGGCTTAACTAATTTGGAATTTTGAGTGTTAACTTCATTCACTTACAACAACGTAAAATTTCACTCGCAAAACTAATAACTAAAGAGGCATATCTAATTAAGAGAGCGCAATTCCATTTATTCTGTATTTGGCTTATTGGGTGACTTCCATTGGCCTGGTATGTTTTTTATTATTGTTATCTTAAAAGTAAAATCAGTTGCTGATTTACTTAAAGTAAATTCATTTCAGTCTTTCAATAATCAAAAGTTCTTGCTTCTTTCTAAATTTTGCGTTACGTTACCCGGAGGTTACTAAAAGGCATTTTTTGTATAGCAAGGTTTTAGTTGCACTTACTTAACGAGTAAGTACAAATGGCTCTGAGCACTATGGGACTCAACTGCTGAGGTCATAAGTCCCCGGGTACGTACAATTAACTTCATTTTCAAAACTTTGTATTTCGGAATAAGTAACTGAAACTCAGTTCTGTCTGATTAGTCTATTTTCTCGTGAACAGTTGTGTTCTGGAAAATTGTGACAACCTTCTGTTGACATGCAAGTGATTATTTGCTTAAATTTCTTTGCCATTGCCTTTCTTAATGCTCTGGAGATTCATTGATCCAGTGTGCTGCGACCGTTACATAATTTCCTTAGCTAATCAATGTTTTTTGTATTATCAGCATTTTTTATTAATTATTACGTGGTACCCTTTTTCCCCATGTGTGGTTAGTGAGCGACTATACTCAACCAATTTCAAAATTATCATGAGTGCTTAGATTAGATTTAGAATGCGTTCTTCCTTCAGAAGGGTCTGTTGTACACTTTCCTCCTACTAACCGCTGTTGTTTTCCTTTGGCAGCAATAGTCTTAACTCACTGTAAAATTTTATTTGGCATACGCGATCACGGTCAGTTACATTGAAATCCATTAGACACGTTAGGAAGGAGAAGGTCACAACTTGCGTATTGTTCGAACATACCGATCACAAATGTAACAGCCTACCCCTGAGTTTCTCCGATGTCTTCCTGTAACCCGACCTGGTCCGGATCCCAGAAACTCAAGCAGTACTCAAGAATATGACACACTAGCGCCCTATATGCGGTCTTCTTTATAAATGGACCACACTTACTAAAGTTCTCCCAATAAACCGAAGTCGACCATTTGGCTTCCCCACCACAGGCCTCAAATACTCATTCCTCTTCGTATCGCTTTGAAACGTTACGCGCAGATATTTAAACAATATGAGTGAGTCAAGCGGGACACTACTAATGCTGTATCCGAACATTTCTGGTTTCTTTCTCCTACTCATCTGCATTATCTTACATTTTTCTATATTTAGACTTAGCTGCTATTCATCACACCAGCTAGAATTTCGTGTGAATCATCTTAAATCCTTCTACAATTATAAACTTTGGCACCTTCCCAAACAAAACAGTATCATCAGCAAACGACCGCAGATTACTGCTCACCCTGTCCGACAGGTCATTTATCAATACAGGGAATAACAGCGGTCCTATCAGACTCCCCTGTGGCAATCTTGACGGTTCCCTTGTCTCCGATGAACTGTCGCCGTCCAGAACAACATACTGGGTTCTATTATTTAAAATGTCTTCGAGCCACTCATATATCGGGAAACATATTCCGTAGTATAATAAAAGCCTTCGTTAACAGTCTGCAGTGGGGCACCGTATCAAATGCTTTTCGGAAGTCCTGACACGTGGGATCTGCCGGTTGCCCTTCATCCATATTTCGCAGTACATTTTGTGAGGAAAGGGGAAGTTGAATTCAGCACGAATGATGATTTCCTAAACTGTGTTGATTCGTGAAGATAAGCTTTCGGAGCTCAAGGAAATTTATTGCTGTTAAAATCAGAATATGTTTAAGAATTCTACAGCAAGCCAATTAGAAGGATATTGATCTGTGTTCTTGCCCTTCTTATACGCAAGAGTCAGTTGCGCTTTTTCAGTTGCTTCGGGCTTCGTTCTGTGCAAGATATTCACGATACATCAAGCTGAGAAAGGGGCCAACGCTGTGTACTACTGTTTGTAAAACCAAGGTGGGAATTATCATGACCTGGTGACCTACTTGCTATGAAGTCATTCTGTTGCTTATCTACTCCAGAGATGTTTCTCACTATGTTCTCCGTAAGGGAGTCTGTGCCGTGATCAATCGTCGGTGTGTTTGTACAATTGTTCTGTTTCATAAGCGCCAAATTTAAAACGTCGAAATTCCCTTTACTATTTCTACAATCACACAAGAGTGATCAACAAGTGACTGGGTAGAAATGTTAGAAGCGTTTAGCGATTTTGCATAATACCAGAGTTTTTTCGAATTCGCGGAAAGGTCTTTTGTTAAGGTATGACGGTGGCAGTTGTTGTATGCTTCGCGCATCGATCTCTCCACAGACGCACGAATCTCTACTAACCTATGCCTCTCGTCATTTACGCGTTCTCTTTTGAACCGAAAGTGCAACAGCCTTTGTGTACTCGATAGTTTCCTAATTTCGTTGTTAAATCACGGTGGGACTTCTCCGTCCTTAATCCACTTACTAGGCACTTATTGTCCAGAGCATGATTTACAATCAAAAACTGTTTCAAATGGCCCTGAGCACTATGGGACTTTACATATGAGGTCATCAGTCCCCTAGAACTTAGAACTACTTAAGCCTAACTAACCTAACATCACACACATGCATGCCCGAGGCAGGATACGAACTCGCGACGGTACCGGTCGCGCGGTTAAAGACTGATGCGCCTAGAACAACTCGGACACTGCGGCCGGCGATTTACAATCTGCCTAAACTTTTCCCATAATTTTTCTGTGTACATCTTACTGGAACTAAATGTCAGTTCATTGTCTAAGATGCTAACGACTGCTTATCTGGTATTTCTAGCAGAGACAATCTCCTAGCCTTCTTGACTAACTTATTAACTTTCGTAATCTTAGACGTTATGATGACATCATGACAATACTCTTCGTCTCTTTACTGAAGGCGTAGATGAGGTACGGCCTTTTTGTCTACAATATTTCCATTGAGAGTTGAGTACCGAAGTAGCTCCTCAACACAGTCCTAGGGAAATGTATTTAAAAGAGCTTCATAAGAGTATATGTATCCCCTGGAATGAAAATGTAGACGTCTCAATCTATAATCGGTGTTTAGAGTCGCCACTAACTACTACTGTATGATCTGGGCATTTGCTGACTACTGATTGTCTCCTGAATGACTCTGGAATCGTCGCAGCGGTGGCCGGTAAAAACATCCAACGGTTGGCTTGGTTTCACCTGGATCTCTACATGCGACCAGATAACATCACTGTCGCACTCAATTTCGACCTCAATGGAGACAATATGTTTGTCAACTGCGAAGAACATTTCCTCTTCTATGACATTTAATCTTTCTTCCTGATATACGTTTCATGACTCGCTAAATCCTTAACTAGGAGCTTTGTACCTCGGGTTTTAGTCAGCTCTCGTTTCCTAGAATAATTTTAGCACGAGAACTTTGTTACGAATACTTCGATAATTTACTAATAAAAATTTGACACTCTATGTGCCTTCACCCTGAACGTGATCTGATTTCGCTACCTACGTATCGACTGGTGAGTGTTCATCAACATACTTCAAACTGCCGCCTGGCCTAAGAAATCCAGATTTGCGCTCCACAAATACTCTGCTAACCGAGTAACTCCTTCCTTTGTGAGTGCACTCCTGACGTATCTAGTAGAGTCATACAGTTCCCCACAGGATAACGCAGGTCCTGAAATCTGCAGTCCATCACAGAGTCGAGGAAGTGTTTTGCTGAGACCCTGCACTCGGCTCCAAACCAAACGACCCCGATGAACTCTGGAAACAATGCTACAGATTGCGATCGCTGCTTGCACTCCATGCGCGAGGCCAGCAGCCTTCACCACCTCCGACAGTCGCCTATATGAATTGAGAATGTCCTCCGAACCCATGCGACTGGCTTCGTTGGTGACGATGTGAACCACTACTTGCAGATGACTTACTCCGCACGCTAGTTAGTCGCAGCGAGGGCAACCTCCATATCTCGGATGAGGCCCGCCGGCAGACCGTGTGCCCTTTGACTTCCTTTCCAGCAGTGAACGCTAGCCTCCTGTTCTCTCACGGGGCAATTACCACCACCCTGCTGTAAGTGCAGTCCCACCGTTTCAGGTACCTTAGGTGGTGCTTCGGCAGGAGAGCACATGGGCGAAACAAGCGAAACGTTAGATTCTCCGCCGCCGCTACATTCCTAGGCAGAAGTCTGAAGGCAGGTGGCCGTATCCAAAAGCGCCTTCATCTTCTCGCGAACTGCCGCCACCTCTTTCTGTGTTCTCACACAGCATGCACATACTACCCATCCTAGAAAGACTAACTGAACAAGTTAACTATAAAGCAGACAGAAGCCTAGATATGCAGTGAAACCTGGTAGTCAAGGGAAGGCAGGATTCGGTTACGACTGTGGATGGGGCCATAATCATTTACTATTGGTTGCCTTTTACAGGTACACACAATTTATTTTAAACCAGTAATTCCAGACTCAACAATAAAGAAAAATACCACACGTTATTAATGAAGGAATAAACAAATGTGTAAATAATAGAGTTTTCAGTGAGATACGATTTATCAAATCACCATTAAACACAGATACTGCAGATAATGTTTTAAAAGCAAGCCACTGTGATCTGGGCAGAAAGCCTTACACGCCAGGAACGGCAATAAATTAAGAATATTTTAAAACTCGCTGCAACTTACAAATTACAGGTATTGAAATATTAAAGGCAAGTCGCCACAAACACAGCAGACGGCATCAGTCGCCAGTAATGGCAGTAGATAAGGTTTTAAGGGCTTATTGCGTAAATACAAATACCAAATTAGAATTTTAAGGCAAGCGACCACAATCAAGACTGGAGGCCTTACGCGCCAAGAATGGCAATAAATTAAGAATTGTTTAAGAACTCGCTCCAATTTAAAACTTACAGGTCTTTAAATATTAAGGTACGCCGCCACAAACACAGCAGAAGGCATCAGACGCAAGGAATGGCAGTAAATAAGGTTTTAAGGCTTACTTCTGAAGTACAAATACTAAATTAGAATTTTAAGGCAAATGGCCACAATCACAGCTGAAGACCTTACATGCCAGGAACGGCAGTAATACAAAAAATTTAGAAACCTGCTGTAAAACAGCAAATACAATAGCAAAGGTTATTTAAAAAAAAGAAAGAAACAGGCAACTGTCACCAAACGGGTGAAATAAGATAATGGTTAACTTTGTAACACAACCCTCAACATCCACTGAACACTACACTGCTACATTTATCCCAGAAGGCGACCACAACTATTAACTAGACATATATAACCCTTCATGTAGGCATTACAGGGTATTGTAATAAATAATAGAGTAATAAAAGGCAAGGGCCAGTACATAGGTTTCCTGAAGGGTACTGAGGCAGGTTATACCCGCAGAAGGCGTGGACTGAAGGAGCGTTACACTGAACTACTTGCCATTAGACCTCCTTTTAGAACATACATGTCTCACAAGAACCAAGGGACCACAGACGGTGTTCCAGGAATCGATCTCTGAGAAGGTCCGGCAGCAAACACTTTCGCGAGCGATGAGATAGACAGCCAAGAGTTGCATTCACTTCACAAGATGGTAACAGACTAGTGGCAGTCTAACGAATTACTAATGATAATCATCTTGCTGAAGCTACTTGCCGTCCGACAAACCAAGTGCAACGATGGAACAATACGCCAAAGCCGGAACCGGCGGTCTGCACAACGTCCCCAGAATACTGTGTTTAGAGAGACCAGAAGTAGAAGGGAATCACTACCACCAGAGTAGAAGAATCGCCAATTGGCCCCAGGAGTGCCGCCAGCGGTCCCGGCTTGTTCTTGCACTAGCTCCTCCTGAGTTACCAACCGAACAGGCCCACTCACCCGACCCGGATAAACAACGACGTCGCTCCAAAGATAGGGCCACAATTTCTACATATCGATAACCGCCGCTGCTGCCACTAGCGGACAGGCAACGCTTGAGAAACCGAGTGGCGTCAGTAAACACGAGAAGAAGACAAACAACCACAACCATGCCAACTAAAAAATACCATCTAGCCTCCAATAGAGGGCAGAAACCTACAAATCGTACCAACACGAGCCGCAGCACGGCTCATGCAACTTGCTACTTTCCTGACGCTTCATCAATGCACGTTGATGCCCTGATGAGCCGCGTAGCTGGCTGTTCGGAAAAAAATGCGGACTGATGTAAAGACTGCCTCACTTTTCAGGGTGTAAGATGGTAGTCCACGAAACTCTTCTGTTCCTAATTTCCGTTCGGAACTGCGCTGAACAGCT
Source organism: Schistocerca serialis cubense (assembly GCF_023864345.2). Taxonomy (NCBI): domain Eukaryota; kingdom Metazoa; phylum Arthropoda; class Insecta; order Orthoptera; family Acrididae; genus Schistocerca; species Schistocerca serialis. Next base: position 658,693,759 of record NC_064639.1, on the reverse strand, counting down.
TCAGAAGCGTTGCTCATTCGTTAAATCTTGCTGACTGACAGGTCAGACGTCTGAGGGAGACATGTATTCTGTTGAAAAAGGGGCTTGGCTGAAGTTTCTCGTGATAATCAAAGATGATCCTCGTCAAATATAAAATTTAACTATCGTTTGTCGTCTTGTCAAGGATATAAGAGCTGTTTAGCGATTCTGCAGAGATACTGTACATATGTCGCTTAGTTTCATGGTCTCTTCTTTCTTATTAAAATTATCCCTATGTTTACAAATTTCAATAGCTTCTCTACACAGCGATGGATAATAGCTCGTCCTCGTAGATAAAATTATTGTTTCAGGAAACGTTACTTCGTGACGTTCTCGTTGAAGATCATACCATCCATATCCGATTTGTCTATGTACCCTAGTCAGCAGAGACTTTCGTACTTTAGCTGTTTATTCCCGTTTCTCTTGGTTGTTACAATACAATCTTTACCACACCTACATGGAGTTTTATATACGTCACTCGCTGACAGAGGAGAGCGTTTATCCTTCACTGATCGGAGTGCTTGACGTATTTTATTTGTTGGTCTAATAGTCGGTCTAATGTCATGTTTCTGTAAAATCTTTCCGATCTGATCCGTTACATTATCTATAAAAGATAGTGCAACTATTCTTCCATTGTTGTTTTTCATGCTTGTGCTTCAGCCTTCCGTTATTTGGTCGTAGAATTCCGTTTACTTCCTTCCACGAGTAGCCATTTTTCTCGAAGCCTGATTTAGATGTTTTAGTTCAGCGTCCAAATTATGATACTTGTAACGGATATTTTCTTCAAACGTTGCCTTATTTCCGGTCAGTTGCAATGGGATGATGAACATTATGAACAACATGATGATGTAGCAGTGGGTAACCCATTAGGTCCTATTATAACTAATTTCTATATGGACAAATTCAGTCATCTTTAGAAAAAGCAAATAAGAAACCATCTCGCTCTCATCGGTTTGTGATTGACACATTTGTTGTCTGGCCACATGGTAAGGAAGTTTCGGACGAATTCTTTGGTTTTCTAAAAAATACAAATCCAAAAATCCAGTTCACCATGTCAGTAGAAGATGATAACAAAAGACATTTCTTGGGTGCTTTAATTATGAGACAGACCGATGGATGTTTAGAACACAAGATTTTTCAAAAAGTAACGCAAACGGATATATATTTACATAAGAACCCTGATAAACGATGATAACAAAACAGAGGTGTCATTAAAAGTCTTACCATACAGCCAAACGGATTTGCACGCCGGAATACCGGTGCTTTTCTCTGGAATTCCAAAATTTGAAAGATATGTGAAGTGGACTGACAAGGCAGCCAGTCTACAGTGACGGGTAGCCGATAGAAAGGCACGCGTACACACTCACGCCGACGGGCGTCAATTCTGGAACAGGATAACTATAGAATGGTAGCAAGAAAAGTACGTAGCTGCTTTATACTTAACTTTATTATTTGATGACTACAGCATTCTTCTTGAGACATTTATACTATAACTCTCAAAGTAGGTAAGGCTAATGGCGCCTTGCTAGGTCGTAGCCATGGACTTAGCAGAAGGCTATTCTAACTGGCTCTCGGCAAATGAGAGGAAGGCTTCGTCCGTATGGTCGCTAGCAATCTCCTCGTACAACTGGGGCGAGTGCTATATCGTCTCTCGAGACCTGCCTTGTGGTGGCGCTAGGTCTGCGATCACACAGTGGCGACACGCGGGTCCGACATGTACTAAATGGACCGCGGCCGATTTAAGCTACCACCTAGCAAGTGTGGTGTCTGGCGGTGACACCACAATATGAGAAGCGATATTGTTGAATACAGTTGCACGAGGTAAAAACCTAACGCTTTATTTCTGTACTTGTATTATCAGAAATACGTCGAAGTGGTTCAGTATTAATGTCTAAATAATAACTTTAATTTCAGAGGCCATAGGCGTTTGAAAATATAAGCTGATTGATACAAAGAAGAAGACAGCAACCTTCTACTGTTAATAATGCGTACGTACAAAAACACTTTCTGGATGCTTCCACAAGTAAACGGTTTCGAAACACAGGGTCATCTTCAGACGGCTATTCACATTTATATTGCATTTGCCAATGTTTACTTTATTTGTGAAAATAATAGGTAACACCTGATGTAAACAACAGCAAATGCCGAGCGGTGTGGCCGAGCGGTTCTAGGCGCTACAATCTGGAACCACGCGATGGCTACGGTCGCAGGTTCGAATCCTGCCTCGGGCATGGATGTGTGTGATGTCCTTAGGTTACTTAGGTTTAAGTAGTTCTAAGTTCTAGGAGATTGATGACCTCAGAAGTTAAGTCCCATAATGCGCAGAGCCATTTGAACCATTTGAACAGCAGCAAACATTATGTAAATGTGAAGATTTGTCTAAAGATGAACATGTCGATTCTAAGCCGGTAGTCGCGATATTTGTGAAAAAAAGCGTTATTAACAGTCTGGTTACTATTTACTTCTGTACAAGAATCATTTTGTGAGGAATTTCTTCTTTATGGTTGGAACTAGTGTTTCTGTACCATTGCACCTGAAACTTTCTTAATAGACTATTTGTTGTCTAATTTGTCTAACACTTTTTTACGGTGATGCGATGAGGAGCATAATTCTGTGGTATCAGGATACCTTCTCAATTTATTTACACATTTCAGTTACTTACAGACAGAGATACATTGCTTTTTTTATTTCTCCTAATTAATGTTAAATTTGGTCCTTGAACGTTTTTCATTTCCACTCTTCGTCTGCACGTTACCAGCCAGAAAATTACGACCACCGACCTACTATCGATATAAACTCGTCCAGGTGATAGCAGCGTCACCTGGCAAGGACTGACTGCTAGTCAGACACGCGCACGGTGCTTGTTGTATCAGTTAGGGTACTGACCGTGTGTAGAACGGGCAAGGCGCGCGATCTATCCGAGTATGGCCGAGGTCAGATCGTGATTACCTGGAGGCTCGGCGTGAGCGTTTCGGAAACTGCACGACTTGTCGGGTGTTCGAAGAGTGTTGTCGTGAGTATTTTCAACACGTGGCGAAACGAAGGTGAAATTACGTCCAGAATTTATGGAATTGGGCGGCCACCCCTCATTATAAATTTCGGATGTCACAGGCTGAGACGACCGGTAAAATAGGACAGGCGGCGAGCTGTGACGGAACTAACATCAGACTTTAATGCTGGACAGAGTACAAATTTGTCTGAATACATAGGGCACCGAATATTTCTAACGATGGGCCCCTACGCAGTCGACGACGCTTGCATGTGCCAATGTTAACACCACGACATCGGCAACTAAGACTGAAATGGGCACATGGCCGACGGCACTGGACGTTGCCGCAGTAGCAGAGCGTTGCGTAGTCTGATGAATCATGATGCCTCCTTCATAATGCCAATGGGAGGGCGCGAATCTGTCGTCTTCCAGGGGATCAGCTCCTTGACTCGTGTACTGCGGGACAGAGACAAGCTGACGGTGGATGCATTACGCTCTGGGGAACGTTTAAGTGGGCATCCACAGTCCAGTGGAGCGCGTGCAAAGCACCATAATGGTCAAGGAGTATTGTACACTGCTTGCAGATCACGTACACCTCTTCATGACTGTCATGTTTAACAGTGGCAATGGCATTTTTCGAAAAAATAATGCGCCATGTCACTAGGTTAGGAGTGTGATGGTGGTGAGTTCCAGTTAATGTGCTGGTCGCCCAATTCGCCAGATCTGAACCCGATCGAACACATCTGAGATGTGACTGAACGTGGCGTCAGAGATCAGCTGCTCCTTCCTAGGAACTTACGGGAAATACTTAACTTGTTTGTGCATGTGTGGTGCAGCTCCCTTAAGCGACCTTGTAAGGCCTCATTGCTTCCATGCCATGACGCGTCACCGCTGTTATCCGCCCCAAATATGGACATACCGGCTGTTAGGTAGGTAAATATAATGTTCTGGCTGATCGTTGTACAATAGTTTAACATTATCTGATAATGTATTCATTGGTCCTCTCTTAAGGTTTCGTGGGGCGAAAGTTTACCTTCAATTAAATTGCAGCTGACTGAGGGTCCACACTTGCACAATCCGCGTCAAAACTGCAGTTCCATACTTCAAAAATTGAAGCGAACTTAAATTCTTTGGTCTACTTTTCATCGCTATACTACAACTAGATATCTATTCATGTCTGTTCCATGTAATACTCCTTCATTTGTAGCTCCATCTGTTCACTAATCGCTAAAAGAAATAGTGCACTTTGAAAGATCAAATGTGCAAGTAGGTTCTTTCGCAATAAATGCAGTTGATGATATATTTACTTGACGTACATAGTCGTAGTTATCACTGCACGTAAATTAAACACCTGAGCTTTGGAGAGCAGATAACGAATAATGTCGATCAAACAATGTCAGTCACAGAGAGATAAACTGCATTTAATGTCACATCCATGGCCTAATGAGGAACCAGGTGATATCAAGACCGTTTCAGGTTCTGTACCAACTTCTTAACACAGTTGTATAAGTAATAGTCCCTGGTTTGTGTGGCTTGTAACCTTTTGTAGATTTCAGTGTATAGGTGATATTCTCAATAGAAACAGAAAAGGCGCTTGAGGCCGAGAGCCTTTCGGATTTCGGATCATTTTCCCTTCTATTCCTTCTTATTCTTTTTCATTTACTTAACCAGCTAATAGGCAAAGCGGCATACAGTACAAGACATGAAGTGAGAATATTCACGTATCAGATTAACATTGGGCTTTTGAAGCCTGCTGTTGTTTGAAATGTATGCAAAATACTAATTTAAAGGAAGAGATAGAAGTATTTGAAAGACGGGTGACTACAAAAAGTGGGTGCAGTACAAACTACAGATATTTGAAAAACGAGAAGATACGAAGAGATCTACAAAAAAAAAAAAAAAAGTTAATGGCTGAGTGATGATCAATGGCTCCTTGATTCATACACCGAATGAAAGTGAACAGGCTAACGAAACCACATTAACAAGTGGAAAGCACTTTATTGCTTACATTCTGCAGAAGTAATTTCTTTTAAGTAAACCGGTTTTGGGCTTACAAGTTCAGTCAGCCTTTATTTGACTATTGTCACAAAAAAAGTCAGCCAAAGTCTGATAACGGCCTTTTAAGCCGAAAATCGGTTAACTTGAATAAATTACTTCGGTTGAACATAAAATATATAGTGCTTTTGATGTATTATTATGTTGTTCTACCAAGAATCAACGGAAGAACCAGTTAACATGGAACAAACATTCCTGCATTTCTGGAAGAACACCTTGACAACAGCACTGATTACAGAAATATGAGAAGATTTAGTAAGAACCAACATCAAAGAGTCAGAAATAACAGAAACAATCCTTCTTAAGAACACAATACCGAATTCAGATAGGCCTTAAAAGCAAAATAAATATGAAATCGTCTACAACATGGGCAAAACGAAGGAAGAGACAACATTGTAGAAAATGTGGGAGGAACTGATGTTAGGTGATCCTCGGTGGTCAATACGAAAATAAAAAGATAGAGGAATAGTGAAACAATACGAAAGACACAAGTTAAACAAAGGTATTTGACAAGTTATATAAAATTTTATGGGGTGGTTTGTCGAAGATAGTCATTCTGCCACCACAAATGTAAGAAACAAAGCAGAAAGGAATAGGAACAATAATGGTACAGATGTTCGATGCGTAATCAGAAACATCTGCACATACAAATGGTTCAAATGGCTCTGAGCATTGTGGGACTTAACTACTGAGGTCATCAGACCCCTAGAACATTTTTTTAAAAAGAGAATTCTTTATTTAACCATCAATGATAATTACACAGCATAACCCACTTCCTTATATGATTAGTGGGTCCTAATTTTTAAGCTTGTTAGATATCAGTTGCAGCTAATTACAGTTTAGTTTATTGTGAGCTACAGCTATACTCTACTTACAATGGGCAGCTAAATTCTTAAAAGTATTAGTATTTAATTTCTAAGATCTTAACTAACTCTACTGCCCGCAGCGTCTCAATTGTGTCAGATATATATATATATATAAACCTATTTTATTGCCTTGCCCATCGAGCTAATCCCGATGGGCATGCCCCGGACACTGGGCAGGCCTAGATGTTATTCGCTACAGGTTCCTAATACTAATTTCCTAATCTAAGTCCTACTAACTAGTTCTAAACTAAGTCAATTCCGGTGTTTTGTCTAGTCCGTGATATTGTTCCCCACTCCCCCTAGCCCGCACGTGGCGGATTCCAGACTACTTAGGTCGGCCTGTCCACTCGCAGGCGGTATAGGAGTAGGGCGCGTGTTTGGTATTAGTATATCTCCAGTTTTAGTTTAATTTGTGTTAATTTATTTCCCTCAGGTATTCCTTTAGCCATTTTCGTGATATCTCGTCTGCTAGTTTATTAAGAGTTTGAAAAGTGTCTTGTTGTCTTATGAGGGGGTATGTGTCATAGTCAGCTAACTGGTCACGTAGTGTGGAAGCAACTTCATTGAAGTGGTTGCACTCGTAAATTACCGGGAGTACCCTCTGGTTCACCACATTCACAGGCGGGTGTGGCCGTTTTCCCGAACCGACATAATTATGTCGGGTAAGGCACATGTCCAGTGAGAAAATTGATTAGTCCTCTGGTGGGTTCAAAGCATTTCATTTTTAATCGTTCCCTAATGTTTGGAATAAGTTAATGTGTCCTACGCCCTGTTTCATCCGTCTCCCATAGTTCTTGCCATAGTTGTTCACCCCTTCGCCGAATCTCACCCTTGTCCCTAGCCCCAGTGGCTAAAATCTCTTCTGTCTTCGTAACATTTCCTTTCTTTACCCAGAACCACGCAGCCTGCTCTCTAATTTTGATGTCCAAGAGGCAGAGCCCCATTATGACTAATAGTGCTCCCCTGGTGATGTTCTGTAAGCCCCCACAGATCTGAGTATCATGTTCTTTGAACCATTCTCACTGTCATGGTGGGCACAACCCTCGTCAGCCTGTGTGCCCAGACTCCCGAGCCGTAACCCACTATTGATGTTAATATGCTATTATGGTATAGTTTTATGAGATGAGGGGGAGATGAAATGTTTTATGTCCGATGGATGTGAGGTTGTTTAATGTTTGAAGGGCTTTCCGAGTTACGGTTTCAATGTGTTTCCCGAAGTTCCACTTCTCATCAATGATAATTCCCAGGTACATTGTGTCACGTCGCCGAAGAACCGGCGAGCGCTCGGTTCGTACAGTCGGGTTTCTGATTAATTGTCCCTTTAGTAACAGGTAGGTAGACTTGCTTGGTGATATTGTCATTTTATTGTTTTGGCACCATAGCTGTACTTTGTTTAGGGTACTATCTATTTTGGGTTCTATGTCTTCACGGCTACGGCCGCCGACCGAAAGGAGGAGGTCATCTGCACAGGCTATCACCTCTAGCACTTCTTCACTTTGTTGTAAGGTGTCTAGTAATGGCTCCATGTGGATGTCCTAAAACAGGGGCCCTAACACGGAACCATGGGGACCACACTTTGTTATAGATTTTCCAATTCTCCCGCTAGGGGATGACAGCCAGACCTCCCGCTCCTCGGAATAGCTCCTCAGACAGCCATATAGCGGCTATGGACACTCCTTCTCCCGCAAGCAGGAGAAGAGCGAATGCCACCACAGGTTGTCGAAGGCGCCAATGATGTCAACCATGATGCCCACCACGTACTTGTGCGGGGTAGAGCCACAGCCGCCAGGGCGATTGCATCAGATGCCGATCGCCCAGGCCTGAAGCCGAACTGCCTGTCGCTCATCCCACACAGCACTCGGTGTGTGACCAGTCTGTCAGCTAGTAGCTTTTCTAGTATTTTCTCGAGTATATTGCGCAAGCAAATTGGTCTATAAGATTTCGTGTTTGTTGGGTCTTTATCTGGTCCATTTCGGATAATAACTACGTTCGCTGTATTCCCTACCTTTGGAAATTTTCGTTGTCTAAGACACTCAATGTACAGGTGAGTGAGTGGTGCAGTTAGGTGGGGAGCTAGAAACTGCACCACCTCAGCTACAGTGCCGTCTGCCCTGGGAGCTTTACCCCTCGTAAGTTACTTTATGTGGGCAGCTATCTCTTTGTCTGAGAAAGGGTAAACTGCAATGTTGTTATTGTATTCTTTAAGACTATCAAGTCTTAGTTGTTGCTGTTGTTCAGATTCCCCATCCGCGCTATCATCAGGCAGCAGGGACCGGAGGAGGACCTCGGCAGTCTCCTGCCAGGATTCCGTCATCCTGTCCCCGTGCCTGACTGTTGATAATTCCAGAGGAGAGCGGATCTTCTCTCTGACTAATTTATATGGTGTGTCCCAGGGGTCCAACGCCAATTGGCTCTCGACGAAGTTTTACCAGCTTCGTGTTCTGACAGCTTGGAGTTCCTTCTGGAATCTGAGTATAGCCTCCCGATACTGCAGCAACCATCTTTGCCGTTCTGGCCAGACGACACTGCACTGGTAGTGCCTCCTCAACCTTCTGACATACCGGCGCATGTCCTCTAGTTCAGGCGACCATGGTGATGGAGAGGCTGCCATGGCCTTCCTCCTGGTCGGTACGGCAGCTTTCACCGCGCTAGTTCTTGCACTGACCAGTTCCTCGGCTCTGAAATTTATGTCTATGTCCAGGTCTGTGTCACATTCTGACAAGGCTGGAATGACGCACTCCCTCGCTAGGCGTTCCTAATCAGCCCTTTTATAATTGAATTGCGTTTCCCACCCCATGGCCCAGCGGGACACTCTATCTCCTATGAAGAATTTAATTAAATTGTGGTCGCTAGTGGCGGCGTTTTCTTCGACTTTCCATTGTTGTATTGTGTTAATTGCGTTAGGAGTGGCTAAGGTTACATCGATGTTTGTGCCTGGTCCTCCTCCCCCAGCATAGGTTGGAGGGTTACCAGGCTTTTTAGCCACCACTAGTTGCGAGGCCATGATGAAGTCTTCGACTTTCTCCCCGTTTGTGTCCCTTGTGCGGCTGTACCACACGGCGGATTTTGCATTAATATCCGCAGTAACTATCATTCTCCGTCCTTGCAATGCCGTGGTTACTGTGGCTAGATGGTCAAGATGGCTTTCAATGTTGTCGTCGTACTGGAAGTACACGTAAACTAGTGTTATTGCCCCGCCGGGAGACAACAGCTCCACGACATTGCAGTGACTAGTCGTGTATTGTGATATTATTGTTGCTCTCAGGGCTTTATTTGTGATTATTAGCGCCGCTTTCGGATTATCTCCTTGGCTGATGACCTGCCAGGTCGTGGCTACAAAAGCTATTTTTCCAGATTGGGAGTACGGCTCTTGTAGACAGAGCACATCCAGCCTCCTCTCCTCCACTTCCTTGCGCAGCTCCTGCATCACAAGTCGACTATTATGTGTGTTGCGTTGGCCGATGGTAATTTTAGTCAATTAAGGAAAGTAAGTGTGTATGCGGTCGTTTGGCCATGTCTTACTCCAGTCAAACGTAATGTGTCCATTAGCCAAGACAGATTGTTCGTAAATATCATCTAGGACAAATATTTCTCATCGCCTCTCAAAAGCGTTCTTTAGTAAGTCTCGCAGGGCTCCTAAGTCGGTGGGGAGGTTCACTGACTTTAGCTGTATCCTGTCTACAGCATCCATTCCCGAGAAGTTAACTTTTCTGCCGTTTTCGTGTCCCACACGAATCACATGTCGTAAGGCAGTGGTCAGGGTAGCCGTCTGCTCCAACCTCGCCAGTTGCATCGTGAATTCTATATTTCTGTATACCCGAACCGGGTCTACTGGCGGTAGCCTTACTACTGGGGTGTCTTGTGCGCTCGTTATTGTGCTTTCTTGCACGGGCCTTTGTTCTTTCTGATTACTTCCATCTTTTAGGACCCCAAGAACTTAGAACTACTTAAACCTAACTAACCTAAGGACATCACACACATCCATGCCCGAGACAGGATTCGAACCTGCGACCGTATCGGTCTCGCGGTTCCAGACTGTAGCGCCTAGAACCGCTCGGCCACCCCGAACGGCGCACATACAAAGAACGTATTAATATGAAATGATTGTTAACATAAGCTTTGAGTGCTGCATTATTACTACAGATATACTTTGTCAGCTTCTAAAAACATACAAATCTCTTGGTGATATGAAGGATTACTCAAATAAAGTTGAACGGCAGCTCTTGTCAGTAACTCTACTGTCAGACGACATAATTCATGCAAGAACGATTGTCTGATTGCCTCTAATTTTTGTACATTTAAAGAGGATGTGATGTCACCTTTTGTAGTGTTAGTGCAGAATGGCGTTGGCTTGCTTCCAATACGCAGTACGTACATTGGAAGGTGGCGGACCTTATCTGGGCTTCGGTTGCGCCTAATAGCGCACTACTGCAGAGTAAGCGGCCGTTAAATTGCCTGACCGCCGCGGCGTGCCTTGCCGCAGAACTTGCTGGACAAGTGTAAACACGGAACGCGGGCCCACGCAGCTACTGGGTTTAATTGCAAAGCCATGCAGCCGCAGTGGCACCGCCTGATTCCGCGTTTTGCTGTGCAACACTTCAGTGCAACTTAAACTGGCATCCGGTACAACGAGAACGTTATCAGCTTTCATCGCTATTCACCTGTGTCACATGTAGTCCGTTATTATTCTTGCAAAGGTCCGGTTTCATGTTTTTTTTTTCAGCTCACGTGCAAATATTAATTACAAATCGTAAAAGAGAGAATAATGAATCAGACAGTGTTACTGGGTGATAAGACAAGGGCGATTAGTGGAGAAATATACTTTTTACAATAATTTTGTGAAAACGCGTTGCGTGTGATGAACACCCGAGATGTCACGTATCGTTGCATTCTGCGGAATGGAATACCTTGGAAACGTAATGTTGACGCGTTGGAGGCACCGATCAATTTCCAAGGAACAAGAGACATTACACAACCGACCAGCTGACGATTTTTTAAGTAACATCAATAAAAATCCCACTTCCTGACATTCATTCGCTGCACTGTACCCATTCTTGACTGACCTAATCGTAACTGCACTAGGCTAGGGCTATTGCAGTTACCGTTATAACATACAAGAAATGTATACAGCTATGAACAGAATTCAGCTGCACAATTTATCATTCTATTACGAAAATGAGTGCTGGAGCCGGACTGGAATACGGATTTCCCGCTTTATTCGAGCAATCACATTAATCACTTTGGATATCTGAGCATGGCACCTTGGCTGCAAAAACCCCTATGTTACCCTATGTCCATGTTCTGCACTCGCACAGCTTCTGTGAATCCTGGAAGGGGAGAGACTTACGTGTTACTGTCACGGCCTGTCTAGCCATGCAATACCATTATGCGGTGACTGTACTTCACGGTGAACTAAGTTATATCCTGGAAACATTTATGCATGTCTGAAGGGCATTGTACACTACACCTTAAAACGCAGAAACTACAGAATAGTAATATGTACCATTATGCGGTGTCTGTATTTCACGGTGCACTAAGTTGTGTCCTAGAAACGTTTTTGCATGTCTGAAGAACGTCGTACACTAAGCCGTAAAACACAGAAACTGCAGAATAGTAAAATATTTAAAATATGTCAAGAAGGGTCGTCGAGCAGATGTGCAAAACTATAGACCTATATCTCTGACGTCGATCTGTTGTGGAATTTTAGAACGTTTTTTGCTCGCGTATCATGTCGTTTCTGGAAACCCAGAATCTACTCTGTGGGAATCAACATGGATTCCGGAAACAGCTATCGTGTGAGACCCAACTCGCTTTATTTGTTCATGAGACTCAGAAAATATTAGATACAGACTCCCAGGTAGATGCTATTTTCCTTGACTTCCGGAAGGCGTTCGATACAGTTCCGCACTGTCGCCTGATAAACAAAGTAAGAGCCTATGGAATATCAGACCAGCTGTGTGGCTGGATTGAAGAGTTCTTAGGAAACAGAACACAGCATGTTGCTCTCGATGGCGATACGTCTACAGACGTTAAAGTTACCTCAGCGTGCCACAGGGGAGTGTTATGCGACCATTGCTTTACACAATATATATAAATGACCTAGTAGATACTGTCGGAAGTTCCATGCGGCTTTTCGCGGATGATGCTGTAGTATACCGAGAAGTTGCAGCATTAGAAAATTGTAGCGAAATGCAGGAAGTTCTGCAGCGGATAGGCACTTGGTGCAGGGGGTGGCAACTGACCCTTAACATAGACAAATGTAATGTATTGCGAATACATAGAAAGAAGGATCCTTTATTGTAAGATTATATGATAGCGGAACAAGCACTGGTAGCAGTTACTTCTGTAAAATTTCTGGGAGTATGCGTGCGGAACGATTTGAAGTGGAATCATCATATAAAATTAGTTGTTGGTAAGGCGGGTACCAGGTTGAGATTCGTTGGGAGAGTCCTTAGAAAATGTAGCACATCAACAAAGGAGATGGCTCACAAAACACTCGTTCGAACTATACTTGAGTATTGCTCATCAGTGTGGGATCCGTACCAGATCGGGTTGACGGAGGAGATAGAGAAGATTCAAAGAAGGAGGAGGAGGAGGAGGAGATTAGTGTTTAACGTCCCGTCGACAACGAGGTCATTAGAGACGGAGCGCAAGCTCGGGTGAGGAAAGGATGTGGAAGGAAATCGGCCGTGCCCTTTCAAAGGAACCATCCCGGCATTTGCCTGTAGCGATTTAGGGATATCACGGAAAACCTAAATCAGGATGGCCGGAGACGGGATTGAACCGTCGTCCTCCCGAATGCAAGTCCAGTGTGCTAATCACTGCGCCACCTCGCTCGGTGATTCAAAGAAGAGCGGCGCGTTTCGTCACAGGGTTATTTGGTAAGTGTGACAGCGTTACGGAGATGTTTAACAAACTCAAGTGGCAGACTCTGCAAGAGAGGCGTTCTGCATCGCGGCGTAGCTTGCTGTCCAGGTTTCGAGAGGGTGCGTTTCTGGATGAGGTATTGAATATATTGCTTCCCCCTACTTATACCTCCCGAGGAGATCACGAACGTAAAATCAGAGAGATTCGAGCGCGCACGGAGGCTTTCCGGCACGCGACTGGAACAGAAAAGGGAGGTAATGACAGTGGTACATAAAGTGCCCTCCGCCACACACCGTTGGGTGGCTTGCGGAGTATAAATGTAGATGTGGATGTAGAGCGTTAATACTATGCCGCGCATTCCAGAAGTAGGCGATCTGAATCTAAGGTTGTATGGAAACTATGGAAAAACCTCCCAGAGGATTCGAAAAGATGCGTAGGTAGTATTCACAAATATATTTCTACATTTTTGAAAAAAGTAGAAGGTGAAGACCTTGGAAAGGAAATTTAAATACCGCCAGAATAGCAATAGCATTCGAGGTAATTGCAACTGCAGTGAAAGACATTGCGTTAATATGGTACAAAGGGGAAGAATACTGGTACAATCCAACCGCTCACGGTAGAGTTTTTGCGCCACGAAATTACCATGACAGTAGTGGTGCGAGAAACTGAGGGTTGTGAATTCTACGTACCAAACTAGCACACAAAAATTTTCACTGCCGGGGCACAGGAAACAGCATCGCAATAAACATTACGAATTCCGTGCACAAGGCAGAAGCTACCAACCGGTAGCTGTCCGTGTGAGCGCTGTAGCCCCGACAACGGAACTGGTTAGAGACGTCACAGTACGGATCAATCAGTTAGCTTCAGTAGCTAATGACACTGTAGAAGAGAGAATGATAATACGTGTTTAGATGAAATAAGACATGGGGGAAGTAATTTAAATGCTAATGATGTTAAGCATTCTTGTGAAAATAATTTAACAGGAACAATTAGGAGTAATTCTTAGAAGAAGAAAGATGAGCTATACAAGGGACTAAAGCAATGGGAATCGTAAGATTTCAAGAGGGATTATGCGACCTGAGAGTCAGATAGTAGCTTCAGGGAGAAAAAGGGCGTCGAAAGTAGGAGTTGCCTGACAGAAGGAAAAATGTTAAAATAAATAGGGATGCACAGAGTCCGCGTGCAGAATATGCTGAAGAGGTGACAGGTACTCAGATAAAATACACCGCACAAAGTTCGCGATCTGCAATCCAAATTGAAAATAGTACAGGGAGACGAATACAGTCGTAAAAAGCAGGAACAATGTATATCGGACAGCAAAAATGTCAGTAGAGTAAACCCTCATCAGTAGGAAAGATGCAGTGGATGCAGACGGCAGCATAAAATTATTGAAGAACATGATAATCACACGAAACACAAACTGGAAATACACCTTATAGAGTCGATCAAGAATACACCTCGGGTGAAGGGCCTGCTGTGGTAGAGAAGGACTTATTAACATTACGAGAATACAGCGACCATTAAAGTTCAAATTATGACATAAATTCGGATAAAAAATTACCTCAATACTCAGAAAAGCGTTTTTGTTATAACCAAAAAGTAGCCTCGTATGGTCAGCTTCAGAAGGTTGTCCCGGTTAAGAACATGGTGAGTCAATTGAATTAGATGAATGTGTAACGAAATAATTTTATGCAGCGTCAGATGAAGTACATTCAATACGTATACACTTCCCATATGAGGTTCAGATTTCACAGGGCTTTGAGATCCCTAAACCAAAGAAACCCCAAAGACAGTTGAAGTGCATCCTCTGGGATGAAATCAGGCCACTTTTTATAACTATCTGTTCGAAGTGCAAAGGAACTGCTCACATTAAAGCATACTTCCAAAATCAAAGAAACCATTATGTGTTCGAAGAACAGTGGACTTAAAATCATATGTCCACAGTAAAGAATAAGATGTATCGTCATCTGAAAACGTGACTAAAGTGCTGTGTATTCTTGTAAATATTGTTATTGTAAGTATAATTGAAACTGTTAGGATGAATGACCATCATAATCTTACTAATGGAAAAACACAGATTGAGTAACTAACTATTGCCACCTAGAATAACTCCGAAAGTATGATAGGAGCTGAAATGTTTGTGGGACAAAAGTTGCATGGGACAACGGCGGCCATAATATGACGTTGGTATTTTGTTGCTAGGTGGGGTCACTTCAGAGGTATGACGGTCAGCTTTTTTTTTTCTTTTTTTTTTTTAAAGGGATGCTATAGTTAGGTGGTCGTTTTCTGATAGCTGCTATCGAGACTAATCCGATGATGTGTAACAGTAAGGTCTTTGATGATCAACGAAGGTCACAAAGGTGGCATAAACGTCCGTTTACAGACGGTGTCCGAAGTGATGACCATTGGTATCAATGCAGTGCTGCAATCTTCTTATCAAGGACTGAGTGGTGTTGCTTATCAGATCGGCACTTATCGAAGCACATACTCTGACAATTCTCTCTCGCATAAGCGAAAAATGTGCAGGAAACCGATCGTGTTGATACCACATTCTGTTCATTGTTCCTAAAGGTATGTCTTCCAATGACAGACCTAATGTTTCTGTGCAGGAATATGGTGTACTTCCTACCATTAGGATTTCCTTCGATGAAATAGGAGCCTATAATTTTGTCCTTCAGAATTCCACACCATACGTTCACCGACCACGGCTTTTTGGTGTGCAATTTTCCGCAGCCAACATGGATTTTCAGTTGCCCTATAATACATGTTATGCAAATTAACATTTCCACGGTTGGTGAATATAGCCTCGTCAGTAAATAAAATCAAATTAATCGATATGTCATCCCTTTGAATCTGCAGTTGAGCCCATCGGCGGAATTCAGTGCGACGCATACAATCCGTACAACTTAATTCTTAGTGGAGGCTGAAATGGTAAGGACGATATT
Organism: Schistocerca serialis cubense; assembly: GCF_023864345.2. Lineage (NCBI taxonomy): Eukaryota > Metazoa > Arthropoda > Insecta > Orthoptera > Acrididae > Schistocerca > Schistocerca serialis. Next base: position 658,678,019 of record NC_064639.1, on the reverse strand, counting down.
TATGGTGATGCATAACATGAACAACACTACTGTGGCTCATGCCAGATTCGCTTGCGACTTGACGCGAACTAACACAGGGATTTCGAACCACAGTGGCAAGAGTACCAGTTTCCGTTTCCTCTTTAGTAACTTTCCTTTGCCGGATATGTTTCAGATACATTAAAGATCCAGTTGTTCTCAATTTATCATGTTGTTGTTGTTGTTGTTGTGGTCTTCAGTCCTGAGACTGGTTTGATGCAGCTCTCCATGCGACTCTATCCTGTGCAAGCTTTTACATCTCGCAGTACCTACTGCAACCTACATCCTTCTGAATCTGCTTAGTGTATTCATCTCATGGTCTCCCTCTACGATTTTTACCCTCCACGCTGCCCTCCAATACTGAATTGGTGATCCCTTGATGCCTCAGAACATGTCCTACCAACCGATCCCTTCTTGCGGTCAAGTTGTGCCACAAACTTCTCTTCTCCCCAACCCTATTCAATACTTCTTCATTAGTTAAGTGATCTAATCTTCAGCATTCTTCTGTAGCACCACATTTAGAAAGCTTCTATTCTCTTCTTGTCCAAACTATTTATCGTCCATGTTTCACTTACATACATAGCTACACTCCATGCGAATACTTTCAGAAATGACTTCCTGATACTTAAATCAATACTGGATGTTAACAAATTTCTTTTCTTCAGAAACGCTTTCCTTGCCATTGCCAGTCTACATTTTATATCCTCTCTACTTTGCTCCCCAAATAGCAAAACTCCTTTACTACTTTAAGTGCCACATTTCCTAATCTAATTCCCTCAGCATCACCCGACTTAATTAGACTACATTCCATTATCCTTGTTTTGCTTTTGTTGATGTTCATCTTATGTCCTCCTTTCAAGACACTGTCCATTCCATTCAACTGCTCTTCCAAGTCCTTTGCTGTCTCTGACAGAATTACAATGTCATCGGCGAACCTCAAAGTTTTTATTTCTTCTCCATGAATTTTAATACCTACTCCGAATTTTTCTTTTGTTTCCTTTACTGCTTGCTCAATATACAGATTGAACGACATCGGGGAGAGGCTACAACCCTGTCTTACTCCTTTCCCAACCACTGCTTCCCTTTCATGTCCCTCGACTCTTATAACTGCCATCTGGTTTCTGTACAAATTGTAAATAGCCTTTCGCTCCCTATATTTTACCCCTGCCACCTTTAGAATTTGAAAGAGAGTATTCCAGTCAACATTGTCAAAAGCTTTCTCTAAGTCTACAAATGCTAGAAACGTAGGTTTGCCTTTCCTTAATCTTTCTTCTAAGATAAGTCGTAAGGTCAGTATTGCCTCACGTGTTCCAGTGTTTCTACGGAATCCAAACTGATCTTCCCCGAGGTTGGCTTCTACTAGTTTTTCTATTCGTCTGTAAAGAATTCGTGTTAGTATTTTGCAGCTGTGAGTTATTAAACTGACAGTTCGGTAATTTTCACATCTGTCAACACCTGCTTTCTTTGTGATTGGAATTATTATATTCTTCTTGAAGTCTGAGGGTATTTCGCCTGTGTCATACATCTTGCTCACTAGATGGTAGAGTTTTGTCAGGACTGGCTCTCCCAAGGCCGTCAGTAGTTCCAATGGAATATTGTCTACTCCGGGGGCTTTGTTTCGACTCAGGTCTTTCAGTGCTCTGTCGAACTCTTCTCGCAGTATCATATCTCCCATTTCATCTTCATCTACATCCTCTTCCATTTCCATAATATTGTCCTCAAGTACATCGCCCTTGTATAGACCCTCTATATACTCCTTCCACCTTTCTGCTTTCCCTTCTTTGCTTAGAACTGGGTTTCCATCTGAGCTCTTGATATTCATACAAGTCGTTCTCTTATCTCCAAAGGTCTCTTTAATTTTCCTGTTGGCAGTATCTATCTAACCCCTAGTGAGATAGGCCTTTACATCCTTACATTTGTCCTCTAGCCATCCCTGCTTAGCCATTTTGCACTTCCTTGTGATTTCATTTTTGAGACGTTTGTATTCCTTTTTGCCTGCTTCACTTACTGCATTTTTATATTTTCTCCTATCATCAATTAAATTCAATATTTCTTCTGTTACCCAAGGAATTCTACTAACCCTCGTCTTTTTACCTACTTGATCGTCTGCTGCCTTCACTACTTCATCCCTCAGAGCTACCCATTCTTCTTCTGCTGTATTTCTTTCCCCCATTCCTTTCAATTGTTCCCTTATGCTCTCCCTGAATCTCTGTACAACCTCTGGTTCTTTTAGTTTATCCAGGTCCCATCTCCTTAAATTCCCACCTTTTTGCAGTTTCTTCAGTTTTAATCTACAGGTCATAACCAATAGATTGTGGTCAGAGTCCACATCTGCCCCTGGAAATGTCCTACAATTTAAAACCTGGTTCCTAAATCTCTGTCTTACCATTATATCTGGAAATGTCTTACAATTTAAAACCTGGTTCCTAAATCTCTGTCTTACCATAATATAATCTATATGATACCTTTTAGTATCTCCAGTTTTCTTCCATGTATACAACCTTCTTTCATGATTCTTAAACCAAGTGTTAGTTATGATTATGTTGTGCTCTGTGCAAAATTCTACCAGGCGGCTTCCTCTTTCATTTCTTAGCCCCATTCCATACTCACCTACTATGTTTCCTTCTCTTCCTTTTCCTACACTCGAATTCCAGTCACCCATGACTATTAAATTTTCGTCTCCCTTCACAATCTGAATAATTTCTTTTATTTCATCATACATTTCTTCAATTTCTTCGTCATCTGCAGAGCTAGTTGGCATATAAACTTGTACTACTGTAGTAGGTGTGGGCTTCGTATCTATCTTGGCCACAATAATGCGTTCACTATGCTGTTTGTAGTAGCTTACCCGCACTCTTATTTTCCTATTCATTATTAAACCTACTCCTGCATTACCACTATTTGATTTTGTGTTTATAACCCTGTAGTCACCTGACCAGAAGTCTTGTTCCTCCTGCCACCGAACTTCACTAATTCCCACTATATCTAACTTCAACCTATCCATTTCCCTTTTTAAATTTTCTAACCTACCTGCCCGATTAAGGGATCTGACATTCCACGCTCCGATCCGTAGAACGCCAGTTTTCTTTCTCCTGATAACGACGTCCTCTTGAGTAGTCCCCGCCCGGAGATCCGAATGGGGGACTATTTTACCTCCGGATTATTTTACCCAAGAGGACGCCATCATCATTTAACCATACAGTAAAGCGGCATGCCCTCGGGAAAAATTACGGCTGTAGTTTCCCCTTGCTTTAAGCCGTCCGCAGTACCAGCACAGCAAGGCCGTTTTGGTTAGTGTTGCAAAGCCAGATCAGTCAATCATCCAGACTGTTGCCCTTGCAACTACTGAAAAGGCTGCTGCCCCTCTTCAGGAACCACATGTTTGTCTGGCCTCTCAACAGATACCCCTCCGTTGTGGTTGCACCTACGGTACGGCTATCTGTATCGCTGAGGCACGCAAGCCTCCCCACCAGCGGCAAGGTCCATGGTTCATGGACACATATTTAAATGTACGATGTGTAGGGTGTGTACGTTGAGGCTATCTTTCAGCGTATAAGTCTCTAGCTCTGAACAGAAGTTCGTTTGCATTCTCCGTAAATGAGAAGCATATCGACTTGTTCTTCGAAGGAATACATCATTCACATTCGCTTGATTCGACGATACTAGTCTTACCGTTCCTATTAGTGGAGTATTGCGAAACCGTCGAATGGTGGTTACATGTCAATGGCATGTTAGATAGATACGCCGTATTCGGCGAATATTTACTATTTGCACGATAGACCAGAGAGAATTGTCAGAGCATGTGCTTCGTAAGTGCCGAAGTGATGAGGAATACCACTCAATCCATGATAAGAAGACTGCAGCAGTGCACTGATACCGATGGTCATCACTTCGAACACCTTCTGTAAATGGACGTTCATGCCACCTTTCTGGCCTTAGTAGACCTTCAAAGACCTTACTGTTACACATCATAGGGTTTGTCTCGATAGTCGCTATCAGAAAATAAGTAGCAAACCACAGCATCCCATTTGAAAAAACAAAGTTTATCTTCATATCTCTGACGATCCCACCTAGCAACGAAAACCAATGTCATATTATGGCCCCCGTTGTCCCATGCGACATTTGTCCCACAGACGTTTCAGCTACTATCACTTTTCGAGTTATTGTAGGGGGCAATAGTTAGTGACTCACCCTATATAAGTTTTAGAATTTGAATGATAAGCCCTCTGTACGGTAAATCATCCACGTTTCCTACCGTTGTACGTTTTAAAAAGATATTCTATGAAATGCATGCGACGTTCTGTAAGATGGAAGGATCATCAAAGGAATACAGTGCATATTGATCTGCAGCCGAATGATGCAATAACAATGTAAATGGAAAGTGAATAATGAAGAGCCAACATTGTAAACGGGTAGCTTATTTCTGATAAACAAATACGGTAAAAATGTGTTTCATACAAACTGCCTGAATTGATAAAGGAGCAGGAAAAATTTGTGTACTTTTTGTTAAGTATTCGGTTAATTGATATTTTATGTTCTTTCAGTGAACTGCTTATGATGAACAGCACGAGTCAGATGAAAATAGTCTTGTAACTTAGATGTGTTTCGCAAACTGAAAGTTAAATATTTTAGTAGTATTCTGATAGATATATAAAGTCAGTTCCACTAGAAAGTATACTCCGTTATCTGTATGAAATAAAAGACACTGTTATAAATATATGTTTACATGAAAATACATGTTATTACTAATTGCACTATTACCTAATAGTTAATCCAGTCGCCGACATTATCTACTGTAGCTTGGCATTTTAGCCCTCTCTCCGGTAAATAATCCACCATTGCCAACCTCTAAATATCGTTTGGCCCACTTCACAACGAATGTTTTTGACTTTCTAAGAATTTTAGTAGCAGCTGCAAGTGAAAGCTTGGGCCCCTTTGAATAATCTACAAGGAAGAATGCCTCGTGACGCTTCAGATTTCTTGCACTCATTTTATACTGCAACAGACAAAACAAAACACTCAATTCTACACTGTTATCTATACGCTGTGCAATAGAACATTGAATATAGATTCGGCACAGTTGGCGAGGCTGCAGCATTCTTGAGATGGCAGACTTCAGTGAGATCTACAACCGAGCCTGTGCAATTTGCGAAATGTACCGACCATCAAATAAGCCGCGACAGCAAGGGGGTCAACAAGTAATCAAAGAGGTCCCTGTTCGTGGTTTTTCCTGGAATGTGGACGTTCTGAGTGCGAGACGCTGTGTGTCAAGAATGCAGAATAGCGGACACTAAGAACACCGCGAATGTTTACACAGCCACCGCTTGAGTAAAACATATCTTAATGCAATTGTACACTCCTGGAAATTGAAATAAGAACACCGTGAATTCATTGTCCCAGGATGGGGAAACTTTATTGACACATTCCTGGGGTCAGATACATCACATGATCACACTGACAGAACCACAGGCACATAGACACAGGCAACAGAGCATGCACAATGTCGGCACTAGTACAGTGTATATCCACCTTTCGCAGCAATGCAGGCTGCTATTCTCCCATGGAGACGATCGTAGAGATGCTGGATGTAGTCCTGTGGAACGGCTTGCCATGCCATTTCCACCTGGCGCCTCAGTTGGACCAGCGTTCGTGCTGGATGTGCAGACCGCGTGAGACGACGCTTCATCCAGTCCCAAACATGCTCAATGGGGGACAGATCCGGAGATCTTGCTGGCCAGGGTAGTTGACTTACACCTTCTAGAGCACGTTGGGTGGCACGGGATACATGCGGACGTGCATTGTCCTGTTGGAACAGCAAGTTCCCTTGCCGGTCTAGGAATGGTAGAACGATGGGTTCGATGACGGTTTGGATGTACCGTGCACTATTCAGTGTCCCCTCGACGATCACCAGTGGTGTACGGCCAGTGTAGGAGATCGCTCCCCACACCGTGATGCCGGGTGTTGGCCCTGTGTGCCTCGGTCGTATGCAGTCCTGATTGTGGCCCTCACCTGCACGGCGGCAAACACGCATACGACCATCATTGGCACCAAGGCAGAAGCGACTCTCATCGCTGAAGACGACACGTCTCCATTCGTCCCTCCATTCACGCCTGTCGCGACACCACTGGAGGCGGGCTGCACGATGTTGGGGCGTGAGCGGAAGACGGCCTAACGGTGTGCGGGACCGTAGCCCAGCTTCATGGAGACGGTTGCGAATGGTCCTCGCCGATACCCCTGGGGTGTCCCTAATTTGCTGGGAAGTGGCGGTGCGGTCCCCTACGGCACTGCGTAGGATCCTACGGTCTTGGCGTGCATCCGTGCGTCGCTGCGGTCCGGTCCCAGGTCGACGGGCACGTGCACCTTCCGCCGACCACTGGAGACAACATCGATGTACTGTGGAGACCTCACGCCCCACGTGTTGAGCAATTCGGCGGTACGTCCACCCGGCCTCCCGCATGCCCACTATACGCCCTCGCTCAAAGTCCGTCAACTGCACATACGGTTCACGTCCACGCTGTCGCGGCATGCTACCAGTGTTAAAGACTGCGATGGAGCTCCGTATGCCACGGCAAACTGGCTGACACTGACGGCGGCGGTGCACAAATGCTGCGCAGCTAGCGCCATTCGACTGCCAACACCGCGGTTCCTGGTGTGTCCGCTGTGCCGTGCGTGTGATCATTGCTTGTACAGCCCTCTCGCAGTGTCCGGAGCAAGTATGGTGGGTCTGACACACCGGTGTCAATGTGTTCTTTTTTCCATTTCCAGGAGTGTATAATACGCAGTGGCACATATGAAGTAGAAGAAACGAGGCACGGAAACACGTTTACACAACCTCCCTCATTGTGCAGTACTACATTAGCTAAAAACGTTAAAAGATGTAGATGTACAACTTTTTTAAAAAAATAATAACTTCAAAATTTCTTAAGTGACCATGAGATAGTGATCATAACATTAACATAAATGTTTTCTGGGTATGGTACCGCGTCATAATGTAAAAAATGATTAGACCCAGAAGATGGCCGCTGTAACCGCGGCCGAAGCGTTGGTTTTTCTACAGCAGCTGTAGTTTTTTACATTATGACGCGGTACCATACCCAGAAAACTTTTATGTTGACTGACACTGGCCGCGGAAGCCTTCGCAATAATATCATAACATTAATCAAACTATGAAGCTGTGGTGAAAAGAAATGCCTCTGAATTATTTTATGTGAAAACTCTTAAAGGTTTTGAAATGAAACATACGTTACTAACATTCTACACCCCCTGCTGCTAGAGAGCTTTCAATTGTGGTGTGTAACGTGGTGGTCTGTAACCTAACTTTGTCGGTGGGTGAGAAACTGCGTGCTGTAATCGAATTTCGAATTCGCAGGTTTCGTCCACGCATGGGGCACCCTCTCCTTCAGCACGACAGTGCCTGACCACACACGAGCGTTGCAGCATCTGTAACAGTTCGACCTCTTGGGTTCTCTGTGATCGATCGTCCTCCATACAGTTCCGACTTTGCCCCATCCGATGTTCATCTGTTTCCAAAACTTAAAGAACACCTTCAAGGACTTCCGTGATGAGGCGGTGCCACCTCAGGTGAGGGTGTGGCTCCGTCAACGAAGTCAAACATTCTACAGTGACGGCATCCACAAACTGGTCTCTCTCATTGGGAGAAATTTGTTCGTCGCTTGCGTGACTATGTTGAGAATTAAGTGTGCAGGTATGAATAATAAATATGTAGAATGTTAATAACGTTTATTTCATTTAAAAAGCTGTACGAGCTTCTACATAAAAAATTCAGAGGCATTCCTTTTCATCAGGCCCTTCTATTTAGAATAATTATGAGACGTTTTATTACATCAGTACTATTTGAATAATGACTAAATAGTCCTAAACTAAGAAATAATTTGGAAAATAATATGTATAGCAGATATAGAGAACACAGAATAGATATCTACGGATATATAGCTATTTTTAGCTTTACGTATTTCATGGTGAATAATGCTACTTGTGACCGATTTATTATACTGAAATATAAATACGAGGGCAGTTCAATAAGTAATGCAACACATTTTTTTTCTGAAACAGGGGTTGTTTTATTCAGCATTGAAATACACCAGGTTATTCCCCAATCTTTTAGCTACACAACACTATTTTTCAACGTAATCTCCATTCAATGCTACGGCCTTATGCCACCTTGAAATGAGGGCCTGTATGCCTGCACGGTACCATTCCACTGGTCGATGTCGGAGCCAACGTCGTACTGCATCAATAACTTCTTCATCATCCGCGTAGTGCCTCCCACGGATTGCGTCCTTCATTGGGCCAAACATATGGAAATCCGACGGTGCGAGATCGGGGCTGTAGGGTGCATGAGGAAGAACAGTCCACTGAAGTTTTGTGAGCTCCTCTCGGGTGCGAAGACTTGTGTGAGGTCTTGCGTTGTCATGAAGAAGGAGAAGTTCGTTCAGATTTTTGTGCCTACGAACACGCTGAAGTCGTTTCTTCAATTTCTGAAGAGTAGCACAATACACTTCAGAGTTGATCGTTTGACCATGGGGAAGGACATCGAACAGAATAACCCCTTCAGCGTCCCAGAAGACTGTAACCATGACTTTACCGGCTGAGGGTATGACTTTAAACTTTTTCTTGGTAGGGGAGTGGGTGTGGCGCCACTCCATTGAGCCGGCCGAAGTGGCCAAGCGGTTCAAGGCGCTGCAGTCTGGAACCGCAAGACCGCTACGGTCGCAGGTTCGAATCCTGCCTCGGGCATGGATATTTGTGATGTCCTTAGGTTAGTTAGGTTTAACTAGTTCTAAGTTCTAGGGGACTAATGATCTCAGCAGTTGAGTCCCATAGTGCTCAGAGCCATTTTTGAACCACTCCATTGATTGCCGTTTTGTTTCAGGTTCGAAGTGATGAACCCATGTTTCATCGCCTGTAACAATCTTTGACAAGAAATTGTCACCCTCAGCCACATGACGAGCAAGCAATTCCGCACAGATGGTTCTCCTTTGCTCTTTATGGTGTTCGGTTAGACAACGAGGGACCCAGCGGGAACAAACCTTTGAATATCCCAACTGGTGAACAATTGTGACAGCACTACCAACAGAGATGTCAAGTTGAGCACTGAGTTGTTTGATGGTGATCCGTCGATCATCTCGAACGAGTGTGTTCACACGCTCCGCCACTGCAGGAGTCACAGCTTTGCACGGCCGGCCCGCACGCGGGAGATCCGACAGTCTTGCTTGACCTTGGGGCGATGATGACACACGCTTTGCCCAACGACTCACCGTGCTTTTGTCCACTGCCAGATCACCGTAGACATTCTGTAAGCGCCTATGAATATCTGAGATGCCCTGGTTTTCCGCCAAAAGAAACTCGATCACTGCCCGTTGTTTGTAACGCACATCCGTTACAGACGCCATTTTAACAGCTCCGTACAGCCCTGCCACCTGTCGGAAGTCAATGAAATTATACGAGACGAAGCGGGAATGTTTGAAAATATTCCACAAGAAATGTCCGATTTTTTCAACCAAAATTGGCCGAGAAAAAATATGTGTTGCATTACTTATTGAACTGCCCTCGTAAATCCATGAGATGGCGGATGTATTTAGCTTGCAAGGCAGTTGATCTTACAAACTGAAATCCGTCACATCACCTGAAATATTATGAAACTCTTTCTCTGTTTATTATAAACCTGTGTTAGAGTTAAATTTAATATAATTTTTATTCGCCACAAAGTCCGCATTTTACTGACGAAAGACATTATGAATGCATAATATGTAAAAACCAATTAATTGACGTAATGCAACACGTCACAACTACTAGGCGTATGATATGCTTAAATGTACAATTGCATGAGTAATATTTACAATAAAAGAATTTTGTGAGTATTTTAGTGAAGACTGTGGATTATGTAAGGACAGTGACCACAGTGGCCTCTGCCAGCCGGTTGTGTGAGCAGAGGCACAAGCTATGAGATTGTGTGGCTCGTCAGTCACTATTACGCTGTGCTACAATGAAAATCTAAATCGAGTGAAAATAGCCAATTCCTATCAGTTCTAATGTGCTGATCGCGAATATCACGAAGACAATTCAAAATTAGCTCTTGTTTTCATTCTACACTGTTTTAATACGGTAGATAATTATATACAGGTATTTGTTAAGTTAAATATCAAATATTTTAACGGTTTGTCAAAGTCATAACAGCTAGTAATAATGGATTATATTATTGACCCTGGTCTTACTTAACATGCAGAATAGTCTTGTGGTATGTGTAAAGATAAATGGTGTAATGGAGGCTCTCTGAATTAATTACAATCCAGATGGGTGGAGACTCTCTACTTATTCGTCAAAGTTGAGCTGAAAGCAGTGCTTTTACATATTGGTAATGAGCTTCCTTCTGTTCCAGTACGGTTCAAATGGTTCAAATGGCTCTGAGCACTATGGGACTCAACATCTATGGTCATCAGTCCCCTAGAACTTAGAACTACGTAAACCTAACTAACCTAAGGACATCACACAACACCCAGCCATCACGAGGCAGAGAAAATCCCTGACCCCACAGGGAATCGAACCCGGGATTCCAGTAGGGCTTAGTGTACATATCAAAGAGTCATATCAAAACATGAAAATTTTACTAGAAGCCTTCAAGTATAATGTCTCTCAATGCCATATTTCTGATGACTTGAAAGTGGTAGCACTGCTATTAGGTATTCAGTTAGGGTATACTAAATATTGCTGTTTTGTCTGTGAATGGGATAGCCGAGCTCGTTCATCTCATTACAGTAAACATGAATGGCAAACCAGAAAATCTCTTCAACCAGGTATAAAGAACATTAAGAGTGAATCTCTAGTAGACCCTAAAAAGATTCTGCTCCTGCCCTTGCACATCAAGTTTGGTCTCATGAAAAACTTTGTTAAGGGAACGAACAAAGATGGTGACGCATTTAAGTACTTGAAGCAGAATTCCCTTACATAAGTGATGCCAAAGTAGAGGAGGGCATCTTTGTAGGCCCACAGATTCGAGAGCCATTGTAGATAACATGTTGTCATCTTATAAGAAATTGGTTGGTTGTAACGAGTCATTGAAAAGGCATGTCTTACATAGTCATCACGACTTCTTCCCCAAAGATTGTGGTGCAGTAAGTGATGAACATGGTGAGCGATTTCATCAAGATATTGCCATATTTGAGAAGAGGTATGCCAGAAAGTGGAGCCCTACTATTTTAGCAAATTTCTGCTTGACTGTCATAGGGATGTTACCGTGTGTGTTTATAAATGTCAAGCCAAGCGAAAACAGTCATCTTCTAATTTATCTCTGAACAACATATCTAATTATATATACTATACATATGGACATTTAACATTTGTAATCGTGTATGTACATTTGTAACCAGTTGATTTATATATTTTCTTTTGTGCTTTACATAGTTCTGGTACAAAGTAGGCTTACAAAGTATTTTTATTCTTATAGTATTATCTTCATATTTTTCTTAATATTTACTTTTGTACTTCCAGAAAGGCACTGAAATTTATGAATGCATAACACATGACATAATTCAAGTAATTATTCACTTACAATATTTTATGCTGAATTTTGGAGCATAAATGCATATTTAGTTAATGAGTTATTTATACTAAAATGTGGATAACTTTTTCAAAAAACTAGAGCTAAATATTTATGAAGATGATGATTTTGTATCATTTTACACAGAAATAAACGTAACTCAAAATCATACAGCTTTCACCTCAAATTTGTTGTTCAGCGTAATGTTACAAGTGGTATGTAAATGACAGGAAGAGGGCGTGGGAATGGAAGAAAGGGAAGGAAAGGGAAGAGATTCATGACGTCAGCTGCCTCGGGACGTATGACGAGTCTTCTGCTACGAGTGGGAATCTGTGCCTGACCGGGATTAGAACCCGTGACCTTCCGCATAATAGGCAGTTGCATTAACCTTTGCGTCATCCGGACACAGTGTTGATCGCACCTGCGCGGGCTATCCCGTCATGCCTCCCGCCTGACCTACATTCCTACCTAGCGCCATCTATCCGCCGTCCCCCAACCATGTCCCCCTTGCTCATTACTTTGAGATTCCCACAGGATGTTGAACGTCATTGTGCATTGTGGATTCATTTCCCATCGAGGTGAATCAATCATATGAACGCATGGTGTCTGTTCTTTCGGACAGACACCACGCATTCATGTAAATGTTAGAGAAGTCTCGTTTGGGAGTTGTAGGAAGTGATGGACTTCAACTCATAACTTACTAAATTCTTGATTTAGTTCGCAGACAAATCTGCTGCTACATTTACAGCAATCAAGTGCTCACATAGTAAATGTTAGTTTAATAATACTGCAGCCGCACGATGTGAGAACTCAGGAATTTCACCTCTTTTGTCCTGCCTGCATTTCAATGAATTTCCAAGAAGTTAACATAGCAATAATTGGATAATGTGGCCACCCCCAGAAACCAACGCAGTCAACAAACTGTAAAATCAGTCGCACACCTTTATTGACGTTCAGTGTTAATTATTATCACAGAGAAACGATCGCCGATTTTTTATCCACGGCAGATTCCGTTTGCGCACCATGTATAGTGTTCTACGCTGATTTCGACATCCAGATCAGTGTTGTTTCATATCCCCCGCTGTACATATAAATAACGACCCTCCCTCAGTCATCAATAAAGTCACTGAAGTGTATTCTGTAAGACGCTGCGTTTCCGTTTGTACATTGCAACCCCAGAGTGAAACGCACGGACACTGTGACGTCTGCACTTCCACGTCACTGCATGAGACCAACAACCCCCGCGCGGACAATGGACGTGTCATCGCATCGCCTGCCTGACGAGCGGACGAACACACGTTGGTGGTCGCAGCAGAACGCTCGGGAGCTCCCTTTAGAGAGCCGAAAAGCGGATGCCAGCTGCGAGCAAAGGGGTATCTCGTATTTCACAGGCCGATCGCTGACGCGGCTACATGGGCCGCCTACATGGGCTGCGGTACGGTTTCGTGTGCTGCATGCTAGCTTTGTTCCACGACGACTGAGTCTCGCAAAGTACTTTCGTAGTAGTATATTAATGATGGTGTTTTCATTTTGAAAATAACACAAAATTAATCGAAACAGGAAACTCTTTTTCAGGAAATTATGAGGGCTGTCTAGAAACTAACAGAAGTTTTGAAATAATAAATTAACATTATGGAAAAACCAGATTTTATTATATACATTTCAAGGTACATTCTTAACTTATTTTCCTACTTAATTGCTGTTCAAACAGAGGTACTTATCACATAGTGGCACAGTACTGTCTCTGTTGAAATCTGTCGCCTGCGATTGCTACCACTGATTTATATTGATATACAGGTGGCGTCACTAGCAAAGCGTTAAGTAGCGAGCCATGTCTTCAATGCTGGGATGAGTGTGGCAGTCTTTCGGCGCCAAACCCGGGAAGTATGATAGATGATAAAACACCTCCCACCCTAAACCCCGTAGGAGCTCTAGCGAAGGACTGGCAGTTTGTGCATGTGCGTCGTTGTGAAAAAACAAAACACAGCAAAAAAATTGTCCTTCGTGCTGATTTTTCCCTGATGCTTGTTTTGTTTCGCCTGTGTTAACTTTGTCAGTGTTTAACAATACCGCTACATGCTTCGTGCAAGTCTCATCATCAGTTACGATAGATAACTTCATTACCCCGCGAGACCGCTACGGTCGCAGGTTCGAATCCTGTCTAGGGCATGGATGTGTGTGATATCCTTAGGTTAGTTAGGTTTAAGTAGTTCTAAGTTCTAGGGGACTGATGGCCACAGGAGTCCCATAGTGCTCAGAGCCATTTGAAGCAATTGAACTTCGTTACCATTTTTGTCGTAATATTCGACGAAGGTCACTGCTGCAACCAGTCTCCGTTTTGTGTTGTCTTCCGTTAGGCTCTGAGCACTATGGGACTCAACTTCTGAGGTCATTAGTCCCCTAGAACTTAGAACTAGTTAAACCTAACTAACCTAAGGACATCACACACATCCATGCCCGAGGCAGGATTCGAACCTGCGACCGTAGCGGTCTCGCGGTTCCAGACTGCAGCACGTAGAACCGCACGGCCACTTCGGCCGGCTTTCCTTTAGGGTTTTACGAAAACATTAGCTGTAACCAAGATTCTGCGCCACGACTTCAATCATCAGACTCCTTGAAATTCAACGAAAATTTTGCGCAAGTTCCCTAACCATGATTTTCACGAATTATGTCGTTGATTTTCATCACCCGATCGTCAGTCACAAGGCTAGGCCTACCACTACGATCGTCATCGAGAACATTGGTAAGAACATTTTTGAAATTGATGCACCGTAGCCTCAGTCGTGTTACACTCATTAATTCCTTTTCACACACTTCACACAGGTTGCAATAAATTTAGATTGGTATGCAGATTTTTGCCGACAAAATACAAATCACAGCAAGTGCCTTACAAGTGGCTGGATGTCGTGTTGCAGTGCACGCTGTAACACGTCACAGGAAGCAAACTAGCGGAGACACAGGTGACGCGCTACCTCCGGTTAATGCGTACTGAGTGTAGGAACGTTATGGCACCAAGACTGCAGCTGTATCCCCTCCCCCCACCCCTCATCCCCTCCCCCTAAAACTGCCGTGAGAGACCAAAACGTTCTTTACTTTCTAGATAACCCTCCTACTTAACGTGAGTTTCTGGTGCTAGGTTAAAAATTGAAATGAGTGGCCAAACGTCAGCCAAAGTGTTGTCTCTTTTTAACATTTGTCTTTTGTAACGTCGGAATTATACCATTAGACGAGCGCAAGTTTTGACGCCGCATTTTCTTAACAGTCTGCCAGAGATATGTGTTTAGCGAACAACGCACAACGTACAGGGTTAACCGACTTTGCCCTTGTGGCGTCCTGTAGCAAGTCTAGTTCAGAGGAATGTGGAGCGAATACCACAATACGCACAGAAATTATTAGCAATTCATCAAAACTTGAACATGGTAAACGCTTAAGACAGAAACAGGTAGCGTTCACACAAATGACACGAAGTTGACGTTGTCGCTGACACTTATGACGTTTAGCACTTCATTTGGAAATTGGTGGAAAGGTCTTATGGGACCAAACTGCTGAGGTCATCGCCGCACGGGATTAGCCGAGCGGTCTTAGGCGCTGCAGTCATGGACTGTGCGGCTGGTGTCGGAGGAGGTTCGAGTTCTCCCTCGGGTATGGGTGTTTGTGTTTGTCCTTAGGATAATTTAGGTTAAGTAGTGTGTAAACGTAGTGACTGATGACCGTAGAGCTGAACGCACATTGGAAGCGTGTATTCGTCATCGCCATACTGGCGTATCACCCGGCGTGATGGTACGGGGTGCCATTGGTTACACGTCTCGGTCATCTCTTGTTCGCATTGACGGCGCTTTGAACAGTGGATGTTACATTTCAGATGTGTTACGACCCGTGGCTGTACCCTTCATTCGATCCCTGCGAAACCCTACATTTCAGCGGGATAACGCACGACCGCATGTTGCAGGTCCTGTATGGGCCTTTCTGGATAAAGAAAAAGTTCGACTGCTGCCCGGGCCAGCACATTCTCCAGATCTCTGACCAATTGATAACGCCTGGTCAATGGTGGCCGAGCACCTGGCTCGTCACAGTACGCCAGTCACTACTCTTGATGAACTGTGGTCTCGTGTTGAAGCTGCATGGGCAGCCGTACCTGTATATGTCATCCAAGCTCTGTTTGACTCAATGCCCAGGCGCATCAAGGCAGTTATTACAGCCTGAGGTGGTTGTTCCGGGTACTGATTTCTCAGGATCTATGCACCCAAATTGAGTGAAAATGTAATCACATGTCAGTTATAGTTGAATATATTTGTCCAATTAATACCCATTTATCATCTACATTTCTTCTTGGTGTATCAATTTTAATGGCCAGTAGTGTATATGCACATTATTGATTTTTTTTTCTTAGCAGACGTACGCTGTTAAAGGTACTAAGATAAATACTCCTGAAAAACACGCAAATTGCTTACATCGGTATTAAGGGACAACACAACATAATAGAATAATTATACCATATGTTCTTGTATCGGCTGCTTGGTCTCCGTAGGACCTCTTTCTAATACCTGACGCCAGTTTAAAGTTTATGTTCCCTACTTCAGAAAAAATGAGGGAGAGCGTTGTTCTAAATTCAGTGAAAATTCTTTTGAGAGTATTAACCTAATTTCGTGAAATAGCCTGTGACGAATGGCTTTGGATGTTCTAAGAGAAAAAGACTCTGCGGTTCTGAAGCTGCGTACCAGTTATGGAATCTTATACGTTGTCCATGTAGCTGTAATGAACTACACGAAACGGTACTGAAGTAAGCCGGGAGAGAAAAGTACACATAACTCGTGTGCCGTAATAAAGTTTTCTGCAGAACAGTGACATGCTTTGCCATTAGTCCTAATGACTGTTAGCGTTAAAATTTTCATTTAAGATGACGGCTAGGGCAGGCGGTTGAAATATTATGCCAATTTTACTAAACGGAAACGTACTTCACCGCATGTAAATAGCAGTCACCTGTTCGTTTCTGACTCTGTGTTTGGACTAATCACAGGAACTATTGCAAAGAATTAGGTACAGTTTTACTAACTGGTTGAATTATTTACAAGGAAGTTTTGTGTATACAGGTTATAAATATTTAGCGTTCATTGACTGATGTATGGCAAATTAAAGTCCGCCGTCTCTGCGAATATGATGACTTTGTCATTAGTGGTGATTAGCGTTAAGGCCGCATGATTACCGCACCAGGGCAGGTTCGCGGATGACAAGTAACGAATCTATAATGTTTCGAAGCAAATGAATAGTAATGAATTTGCGTAGGATTGCACTTTTATTGTTTGGGATGAGGTTCCGCTATCCCATACAATATCGTGTTAGACAGGAGAATGAGAGATATGCGTAGCAACAACGGCCCTGTGAGTAGCTAGCCCGTGTGTTCTCTGGAGATTTGCGTCAAATCTTCCTTTTTTTTTTCTTTCTCTTTTTTGTGCCACTGCTGCCGTTTTTGGCAGTGTAGTGCGAATGGTTTCCGGCGCGTCAATTATCTTCAGTTTAATTATTATGACTTCATCTCTTGCAGTACGGTCGAGGTGTCTGCTTAATCATCGCAGTTCCCCATGATGATTTCGGTTATCAGCTCATTCTGAGACAACTTAAATTTTGATTAAAAATCAGCACTGACGGCCGAAGACTTCCGGCATAAGAAGTCACCCTTATTCTGCCAACGGCCTTGTCAAAGAGGGTGGAGGAGCGGATAGAAGCCCAGGGCACACTCTTGTAATTGGGATGGGAAACTGCCCCTAAAGGCCGAAGAAACAGCAATGATCAACGGCATGAGGATGCAGAAGGCAATGGAAACCAATGCATTAAAAACTCGTAACGCGTATCCACAGGACATGTGGCCTGTATTTGAAGAAGTGTCATGATGATCTCTCCATAAGAAAAACATTCCGTAAGAGAAGAAAATATAATAGTCATGGGGCACTCAAAGGGAAAGGAGTAGAAGAAAATGTTGCAAGACAGTATATGGTCTTCAAATGGCTCTGAGCACTGCGGGACTTAACTACTGAGGTCATCAGTCCCCTAGAACTTACAACTACTTAACCCTAACGAACCTAAGGACATCACACACATCCATGCCCGAGGCAGGATTCGAACCTGCGACCGTAGCGGTCGCACGGTTCCAGACTGTAGCGCCTAGAACCGCTCGGCTACTCCGGCCGGCCCGACTAACTGAGATCTGCAATAAATTTCAGGTAGTAATGGCGAATACTCTGTTAAAGAATCACATGAGAAGGAGGTACACATTGCCAAGGCCGGGTGATACGGGAAGATTTCAGTTAGATTACATCATGGTCACACAGAGATTCCGAAATCAGATAGACGTACCAAATAGGAGATTTAGACTCAGGTACCTATGTAGTAGTGGTGAAGACTAGGCAGAAGTTTGAGATGTCAGGAAGAATCGATACACAAAGACATGGTATACGTAAGTACTGGATATGACGGGATACACTCTAAGTTCTAAGGTTAGAGCTACAGCACTACGAACTAGCTCAGCAGGCAGTACAGTTGAAGAGGAATGAACATCTCCAAAAAGGTCAGTCACAGAAGTCAGAAAGGAAAACATATGTATAAGAAGCTAACTGTGAAGAAACCGTGGATAGCAAAAGAAATATTTCAGTTGATCGATGAAAGAAGGAAGTACAAAAATGTTAAGCGAAATTCAGAAATACAGAAATAGAAGTCGCTGTGGAATGAATTAAACAGAAAGTGCATGGAAGCTAAGACGAAATAGCTGTAGGAAAAATGTGAAGAAATCGGAAAAGAAAAGATTTTCGGAAGGGCTGATCCAGCATAAAGAAAAGTCAACGTTCTGTGAGATTAAAGGCAAAGGTGGTAACATTTAAAGTGCAACGGGAATCCCACTGTTAAATACAGAGGAGACAGCGGATAGATGGACAGAGTACACTGGAGGCCTCTGTGAGGGAGAAGATTTGCCTGATGTGGTACAAGAAGAAACAGGAGTCGACTTAGAAGAGATAGTGGATCCACTATTAGATTCAAAAATTTAAGAGAGCTTTCGATGATTTAAGGTCAAATAAGACAGAAAGGATAGAAAGCATTCCACCAGAGTATCTGAAATCGCTGGGCGAAATTGTAACAAAACGACTGTTCACATTGGTGTCTAGAATGTGTGAGTCGGAGATACACCATCTCACTTTTGGAAAAATATCATTCACACAATTCCGAGACTACAAGAGATGACAAGCGCGATAATTATCACACAATTATCGTAACTGCTCATGCATCCAAGTTTCTGACAAGAATAGTGTACAAAAGAATGGAAAAGAGAACTGATGATGTATTAGATGACGATCAGGTTGGCTTTGGGAAATATAAATGGCGAGAGGCAATTCTGACAATATGTACAAGTTCGCTGATGACGTCACTATCCTGAGTGAAAGTGAAGAAGAATTATATGATGTGCTGAATGGAATGAACAATCTAATGAGTACAAAATATAGATTGAGCATAAATTAGAAACACCGTATACATATAAGTATATAGTTCTGGCAATACCGGCCAGGACCTTCTTCTTCTGTGCGGATGCACACATATTCCCCGAACTCTTACGGGACTAGGTAAGAATGTCTTCCACGAGTAATGAATGTGTTGGGGTGGGACACTACCAATGTAGTGTGTGAGATAGTCCATGCAGTCGCCTTATCCTCTGTGCCCTCCCCTCGGTGGCTCAGATGGATACAGCGTCTGCCATGTAAGCAGGAGAACCCGGGTTCGAGTCCCGGTCGGGGCACACATTTTCACCACTCCCCGTTGGTATATATCAACGCCCGTTAGCAACTGAAGGTATTAATATAATTCTAATTTCGTTCTAGACGGCTGAATTTCATCAACGGTGTCTGTAGGAGTCTGCATTGGATACATGGCGACTTACAGGGCTATTACAAATGACTGAAGCGATTTCATAAATTCACTGTAGCTCCATTCATTGGCATATGGTCACGACACACTACAGATACGTAGAAAAACTTATAAAGTTTGGTTCGGCTGAAGCCGCACTTCAGGTTTCTGGCGCCAGAGCGCTCGAGAGCGCAGTGAGGCAAAATGGCGACAGGAGCCGAGAAAGCGTATGTCGTGCTTGAAATGCACTCACATCAGTCAGTCATTACAGTGCAATGACACTTCAGGACGAAGTTCAACAATGATCCACCAACTGCTAACTCCATTCGGCGATGGTATGCGCAGTTTAAAGCTTCTGGATGCCTCTGTAAGGGGAAATCAACGGGTCGACCTGCAGTGAGCGAAGAAACGGTTGAACGCGTGCGGGCCAGTTTCACGCATAGCCCGCGGAAGTCGACGAATAAAGCAAGCAGGGAGCTAAACGTACCACAGCCGACGGTTTGGAAAATCTTACGGAAAAGGCTAAAGCAGAAGCCTTACCGTTTACAGTTGCTACAAGCCCTGACACCCGATGACAAAGTCAAACGCTTTGAATTTTCGGCGCGGTTGCAACAGCTCATGGAAGAGGATGCGTTCAGTGCGAAACTTGTTTTCAGTGATGAAGCAACATTTTTTCTTAATGGCGAAGTGAACAGACACAATGTGCGAATCTGGGCGGTAGAAAACCCTCACGCATTCGTGCAGCAAATTCGCAATTCACCAAAAGTTAACGTGTTTTGTGCAATCTCACGGTTTAAAGTTTACGGCCCCTTTTTCTTCTGTGAAAAAAACGTTACAGGACACGTGTATCTGGACATGCTGGAAAATTGGCTCATGCCACAACTGGAGTCCGACAGCGCCGACTTCATCTTTCAACAGGATGGTGCTCCACCGCACTTCCATCATGATGTTCGGCATTTCTTAAACAGGAGATTGGAAAACCGATGGATCGGTCGTGGTGGAGATCATGATCAGCAATTCGTGTCATGGCCTCCACGCTCTCCCGACTTAACCCCATGCGATTTCTCTCTGTGCGGTTATGTGAAAGATTCAGTGTTTAAACCTCCTCTAACAAGAAACGTGCCAGAACTGCGAGCTCGCATCAACGATGCTTTCGAATTCATTGATGGGGACATGCCGCGCCGAGTGTGGGAGGAACTTGATTATCGGCCTAATGTCTGCCGAATCACTAACGGGTCACATATCGAACATTTGTGAATGCCTAAAAAAACTTTTTGAGTTTTTGTATCTGTGTGCAAAGCATTGTGAAAATATCTCAAATAATAAAGTTACTGTGGAGCTGTGAAATCGCTTCAATCATTTGTAATAACCCTGTACACTGCCTTTCTGGCCGCAATTGACACAAGTACGCGGCTATGTATCGTATATGGTGAACTGTCGCTGTGGTGGCCGAGTTGTTCTAGGCGCTTCAGTTCGGAACCGCGCTGCTGCTAGGGTCGCAGGTTCGAATCCTCCCTCGGGTATGGATGTGTGTGATGTCCTTAGGTTAGTTTTGTTTAAGTAGTTCTAAGTCTAAGGTACTGATGACGTCAGATGTTAAGTCCCATAGTGCTTAGAGTTTTTTTTTTTTCCAGCTTCCAGTACCTAAGTAGGATGGCAGTGCCTTGTCAGTTTAATCTTGATCTGCCACACACCGATTAATGACCCTCAAAGTATGGAAGCCAAATACCGAGTGATATATCGTGACAGTATCCATATTGCCGTCAAAGTGCCCAAAATTTGAGATCATGAGCGTGTCTGTCCACGAAATATGTACCCATCTACTCATTTATCAATTGATATAGACGACGCTGCTGGTAACTGACAAGTGGATTCCAGTGATCCCTTGAGGTGCAATATGTAGATGTAGATGTAAAACCTTCCAATTCATGTGCTCGAAGTCTTGTGTGGTCCGCTTGAAAAGAGATCTTAATTGTGGCCTTGCGGTACGAGGGTGCTATGGCGCTCTCGAAAGACGCACGCGATATGCTTCCTGTGGCTGGGGAAGAGGTAAACAGGAAAGACACGTGCTCAAGCTGGCGCGAGGCAAATGAGACGTCCTGCCTCACCTATGCCTTCAGGCATGTACGTCCGATAGGACTTTGGATAGTATTTCTGAACAACAGGTAGTGCAGTATGGTACTTATACGCCGACATCGGCCAAGTGACTTTCAATTAAAATGTTTCCCCTGTAGAGGAATATCGATAAAGGTTGTACTTGTGCAGGCGTGGACACGTGGTTGACGACATATGGAAGTTTCATAACGGCTGTAGTGGCCGCAGTATCTGTTCCTACGGACATGTTTGCACAGGCACTGCAATATCATACTCGCCCTATGTGAAAGAAATTCCTCATGATGCCATTCAGAAGCTGTTTATTGCCATGTCACAACGAACACAACACTGCCTGTGAATAAATCATATTGATGCCGATGACGGAAAAGAATGAGATGAACATTTCATCATTCAGTAACTATTACGTGATTAAAATCTCCACAATATTTGATAAATTTCGGACGAATGCTTCACGGTACAACAACTTCCGCATCCATAAGTGCATGTTGTATTGGTTCTGTAGTCTAGTGTAGTGAGAGAGGTCAAAAGGGCAGTCTCCAAGTATATGAGGGTTGGAACTTAAATAGTGGTAACTATTTATTCGCAAGCGCTGCGTAAGTGTTACATGGTTTCACCTGATACTGTCCTTCAAAGTAGTTACCAGCGTTGTGAGGAACCCGTTTTCAGCGATTCTGAAGGCGTAGTATACCGTTAGCAGAGCCTGTTCTGTTGATGGCGCGAATGGAACGGTCTAAGGTTATGGTGATTCTCGTGTACGACTGTGGTGTTGTTGTCCTAACACACTACGTTTCTCCACGGCAGACCGTCAATGCACAGTATTACGGTTCGTTTTTGGAGGATCACCTGCGACCAGCTTTGTGAAAGAAGCGGCGACACTTTCTGCGCAACCGACCCGTCATTTCGCACGGCAATGCGCGGGCGCATACAGCGCAAGCTGTGGCTGCTTTGTTCGGTCGATGGGATTGGGAAGTACTGTACCATCCACCAAACTCCCCGGATTTAAGTTCTTGTGACTTTGATTTGATTCCTAAGTCGAAGGAACCACTTCGTAGCATTGGCTTCAGACCTGTTCCAGAGACTCGTTAGGCGGTATACCGCTCCATTCAAACCATTAACAGAACAGGCTCTGCTAATAGAATACTACGCCTTCCACATCGCTGGCGACGGGTTCTACACAGCGCTGGTGACTACTTTGAAGGTCAGTAACAGGTGAAAACATGTAACTCTTTTGTATCGTTTGTGAATAAATAGTTGCCGCTATTTAAGTTCCGCTTTAAATGTTCTAACTCACTACCAGAATTTTATTACATTCATAATAGGCGTCTGCTGAAAATAGAGCTACTATTTTACCTAAAACAAAAGGTTCACAATCGCCACTCAACCTTAATTTTCGTATATAACAACATCTAAATTTCTGCCTCGCTGTATTTCAATCTCTAGAGGCTGATGTCGTATTGCGCGACGAGATCCGTAGGCCAGTGATTCGAAAATTCCTGCGTTCCATTGTGTGCATGCACCGCCGCCTGTTCCTCCACTTCCGTGCCTTCCGCTGGCTTTGTAGGGATTCCGGGTACCGCCTGGATGCGCCGCTGCCGGCACATAGGAGCCGCTGGCGCCTGCGGTCAGGCAACCCGGAGAACTCCACCGCCGGCATTCGCTGTGACCGAAAGTGGGCGAGCATTAGGACGCGCCCGAGCAGACACCACCCACGCACTGTTCTCCGTTTTCTCAGGCCAACCCGTTTATGAGCTGCGGCTCAGCCACTATCCCGAAATAAAGAAGCTCTAGGAACAATTGTGTGAGGAAAACATTCGAATGTGCGTCTATCAATGGTAGTGGGACGCTACGAACTTTGAATGTTGGCATTGCAGTTGTCCTGAAACTAGCCAGGTGACATTTTCCATTTATAAAATATCTACAGTCGAGATCCGCTGGTGAACTGTACCCCAAAAGACCGACCTTTGTGGTACAAAGCGGCCACAACCTTATTTAATAAGGGGCAGTTTTGTAGAGAAAAACGCTCCGTGATTCCTACAGTTACTTCACACAAAGGAAAACTGGCTATAGCAGCCACCACGAAAAAACGTTTTCTACTGTTCGCGCAAGTTGCGTCATAGATGAGAATATGAAATATATCCGTAGAAACTGTATACATTCTGTCACTATAAAACAAATATCGTATTATTTAAAGCCCCTTTCGTAGTAGAAAAATGAACTTAAGATGATGTCTGCAAAATTGTCACTTTTCCTGATAGGTTGGGTAAAGTGCCCACATGCAGAGAAAAGGAAACGTAAGTCTCAGATGCAGTGTACTGTTGTTTTCTGAGACTTATGCTTCGATGAATCAACCGAAACCGTGTCACCCAATCATTGCCCGCAATATTTTTGTCTTTGCTGAATGGATGTAGTTATTTCGCTCACCAAGCTTAAACGCCAATTGGCGTATATCATTTACTAATTTGCCATAAATCTTCGTTTTGTGTTAAAAATATGATTAAACACACCTTTCTTTTATCATTCGTGGAATACATATCTGCAATTTCCATGAGTATTGTCTCCAGTACTAAACTGGATAATCGGGAGTTAAAGGAAACGGGAAGGACCGGGCCCACAAATCAACTGGTTGATATTTCGTGCAAATAACAATTTATTGATATATTGAAATTTAACTTAAAGTGAAAGAAATAATTACTGCAGTTTAAATCTTAAGGCCAGATTTTAAAAGAATTATAACATGCTTTAATAATAATAATGCGAAGAAGAAGTAAAAGTTCAGGTGAAATTGCAGTTTCAATCTTAAAGGCCACAGTTTGGAGAAATATGACTACAAGAACACTCTTTTCAGGCTACTGTAGTAAAACGAAGCCACACTTAATACTCATATTGTGTAAGACGTCGGCGCTGCATGGATGCAAGAGGTGCCTTGAGATGGTAATTTTTAAACAGACAGTCGGATAGCGCATCCGGCATGATCGGTACCGGGTGAAGCAGACGAACCAGGCTCCGAGCAATGTGAAGCTGCAGTCCATACAATCGGATGAATTGTAGTGTCACTAACAAGCGATCGGACGGCCAGGTAGTTGCCCTTTCCGCAGCCTGAGGCACGTTCTCGAACTCGACGATTGCAAACCCCACCAACTGACCGCCACGCCCCGCACACCACTCTTCCAATAGCCAGTTTCCTTTGTCAGACGGATGGGGCTTTCGCAGACCAACTTGGCTCAAACAGCACAACTCAGCTCTCACATGAGGAACGCGGTGTCACTAACAACTCGGGTCTCACATGCAACTCCGCTGTCTCAGACCACCTTTCTTCCCACTCAGAGACACACCACACTTCCTCCGCGGCCGACTTCGACCAAAGATGCTTACTGAAAAAACAGTGAATCGATAGCAAACTCAAGCCAGTGGCGCCAGACAAGACACAACCGAAGCAAAATATGGCGTCACGGCTCAAGTACCATCATTGTTTTTTCAAGAACTCATCTTTTATGGGTGTTTCTTGAGACACTGTATATTATGGATGCTGTAGTAAATGGCATATTTTCTCTCGTTACAGAATCTAGTCCGTATTCCAGACCTCGGGAATCCTATGACTGCTGTAGTGATGTTCCAAAAAAGTTGATGGCGTCTTAACACACACACGTAAAAAAAAAAAATCCATATCTTTTCTGGAAGCTGTTAAGACAATAATGCCTTAGCATATTTATTTTATGAAACATTCGTGTCTTACTATCAATTCAGTTGTCTTAAAACAAGGTAAGTATACTAGAAAATACATGATCGGGAAATGTGACTATGTGTCCTCTCAGACGGCTGACCACTGTGCTCGACTGTACGCCTTTGTGTTAAGCGTTATCTTAATACGAACCTGTTTAAGCTAGATAATTCATAAACACGTGGTTTCGAAGACTAATATATATAAGGTTTTACCAGCACAGTATCAATTAACTTCCACGGTATATATATATATATATATATATATATATATATATATATATATATATATATATATACACACACTCCTGGAAATGGAAAAAAGAACACATTGACACCGGTGTGTCAGACCCACCATACTTGCTCCGGACACTGCGAGAGGGCTGTACAAGCAATGATCACACGCACGGCACAGCGGACACACCAGGAAGGTGTTGGCCGTCGAATGGCGCTAGCTGTACAGCATTTGTGCACCGCCGCCGTCAGTGTCAGCCAGTATGCCGTGGCATACGGAGCTCCATCGCAGTCTTTAACACTGGTAGCATGCCGCGACAGCGTGGACGTGAACCGTATGTGCAGTTGACGGACTTTGAGCGAGGGCGTATAGTGGGCATGCGGGAGGCCGGGTGGACGTACCGCCGAATTGCTCAACACGTGGGGCGTGAGGTCTCCACAGTACATCGATGTTGTCGCCAGTGGTCGGCGGAAGGTGCACGTGCCCGTCGACCTGGGACCGGACCGCAGCGACGCACGGATGCATGCCAAGACCGTAGGATCCTATGCAGTGCCGTAGGGGACCGCACCGCCACTTCCCAGCAAATTAGGGACACTGTTGCTCCTGGGGTATCGGCGAGGACCATTCGCAACCGTCACCATGAAGCTGGGTTACGGTCCCGCACACCGTTAGGCCGTCTTCCGCTCACGTCCCAACATCGTGCAGCCCGCCTCCAGTGGTGTAGCGACAGGCGTGAATGGAGGGACGAATGGAGACGTGTCGTCTTCAGCGATGAGAGTCGCTTCTGCCTTGGTGCCAATGATGGTCGTATGCGTGTTTGGCGCCGTGCAGGTGAGCGCCACAATCAGGACTGCATACGACCGAGGCACACAGGGCCAACACCCGGCATCATGGTGTGGGGAGCGATCTCCTACACTGGCCGTACACCACTGGTGATCGTCGAGGGGACACTGAATAGTGCACGGTACATCCAAACCGTCATCGAACCCATAGTTCTACCATTCCTAGACCGGCAAGGGAACTTGCTGTTCCAACAGGACAATGCACGTCCGCATGTATCCCGTGCCACCCAACGTGCTCTAGAAGGTGTAAGTCAACTACCCTGGCCAGCAAGATCTCCGGATCTGTCCCCCATTGAGCATGTTTGGGACTGGATGAAGCGTCGTCTCACGCGGTCTGCACGTCCAGCACGAACGCTGGTCCAACTGAGGCGCCAGGTGGAAATGGCATGGCAAGCCGTTCCACAGGACTACATCCAGCATCTCTACGATCGTCTCCATGGGAGAATAGCAGCCTGCATTGCTGCGAAAGGTGGATATACACTGTACTAGTGCCGACATTGTGCATGCTCTGTTGCCTGTGTCTATGTGCCTGTGGTTCTGTCAGTGTGATCATGTGATGTATCTGACCCCAGGAATGTGTCAATAAAGTTTCCCCTTCCTGGGACAACGAAATCACGGTGTTCTTATTTCAATTTCCAGGAGTGTATCTATATAAGCAGATGAGTTTGTAGCGTGCCTTAAATCAAACGTAGAGGAAACAAAAATAATTTTACTGTAGAGAAACGTGTGTAACTATCACCACGAAACTCGCTGACCAAGCCAAGGGTGTCTCTTTGAATAATTTTAAATGTTCGCTTCTAGGACGTAGCGATCTCCAACAGAATAAAACAAAGGAGGTCGCATTACACGCCCCTGCCACTATAGTCATCCTTACCTTATAGAGGCATATAGACGTAAATGGAATTGTTAGACAAGTAAAACTGTAATGAATAAAGGTAGTGAACACGGAACGCTAGTTGAAATACGACGGATATAGTGGGAAGAGAAAATGAACAACAGCAAGTTCCTTGTTTAAGAGTCTGTTCGGTAAAATTTTCTTGGGTCTCCAATGCCCCTGAGTAGTAAATCATTTGGGATGCTGAGCCACAGTTAAAGGGTTCACGGCTAGCCGACACGCCAGACACCGAATATCTTCACGATAGCACTGGCAGAAAACTTAAAAACGTCAAGATGAAACCGTTGGCAAATTTAAAAATGCAAGATATTGGTGGACTGAAATTTGAAATGCAAGATGGCGGAGGCAGGAAATTTAAATATCAAATATAGCAAAACTACTATGTTTGTTCTTAGTACACCCTCCCCCTCCACCTTCCAATTCCACCTAAACCCAGAGTAATATTTTAGCAGTCAATATAATGAAACAGCCAGCCTAGAATTTTAGAGAGAATTTAAATAAAGCAGACAGTCACTAGTAGCTACTATATTATATAAGCTCGATTGAATTCCATTAAAGAGGCACCATCTTCAAATACATTTGCCTCTGAACTGTGTAAGTCAGTTCCGTCAGCCCCAAATCGCCGCCCCCATAACACTTGCATATGCACATACCCATACACACTCAGATCTGAGAAACATTCAGTCATAAATTTTCTGCCACCCACATACACGAAATGACCAGAGAAGCCCAAATGCTATTCGAGAATAGGACCATAAAGAAAAATTTGGGGTGTCCCATTGGATCGTACTGTCTAAACTGCACAATATTTCTGTTACACAGATGGTCATTGTTATTCTATTTATTCTTTCTCAAAAATAGCCACAGTTAAGAAGTATGTGGTGCCCAGTGGCATTTGGCTAGCAGTGCTCTGCCAATCTAGAGTTACAGCTATTTTTGTCCCTGTCCCGCAGGGCTGTGTGCAATTTGACTTACCACGTCTGTGTTAAACAGATGTAATAAATTTTTCTCTCTGCAAAAAATTGTGGTACTGGCAATGAACGTAACCATATAGCACAGAGCTGAGATAAGTAAAACTTGCGTCTGTGTTTCCACAGCGTTTTCATCAAAGATTGCATTATAGTTTCCTTCATTGTGTATATCTGGAAGCACACATACCTTATAGGTAATGTTCCTTGAAACATGGCAATGAAATATACTGACGGCAAAAATAGTAACAGCAAAAATTAACTAATGTACAGTAATGAAAGTTCTGGAATACATTTGGCTAGCTAACATATCTAAGTGATTAACATTGCACGATCACAGGTAAGTACGAGATAAGCCATTGCAAATGAGA
The DNA here is from genome assembly GCF_023864345.2 of Schistocerca serialis cubense. NCBI lineage: Eukaryota > Metazoa > Arthropoda > Insecta > Orthoptera > Acrididae > Schistocerca > Schistocerca serialis. Next base: position 658,649,414 of record NC_064639.1, on the reverse strand, counting down.
AATGTTGGTTTATTAAAAACCGGTGTAGCTACTAGAGTATCGAACGCCAGAATGCAAACATGCATACATTGTGTTGTACAGGTGCTGAACGACAGTTTGTAGGATGGAGTTCCATGCCTGTTGCACTTGTGCGTTCAGTACAGGGATGGTAAATGCTGGTTGTATATGACACTGGAGTTGTCGCCTGCTGAATTCTCGCACATATTGTGATTGAGCTGGCCAAGGCATTTTTTCAACACTATAGAGCATGTTGGGTTACAGCAGCGGTACGTGGGCGAGGGTTATCATCCTGTAAAACACCCCCGAAAATGCTGTTTGTGAATGGCAGCACAACAAATCGAATCATCAGACTGATGTACAAATTTGCAGTCAGTGTACGTAGGATAACCACGAGAGTGTTTCTGCTGTCATACGAAATAGCATCCAGACCATAGCTCCAGGTGTAGGTCCTGTGTGTCTAGAACCCAGGACAGGTTGCCTGCAGTAACTCAATTGGCCTGCTTCCATCACATAGCCATCACTGGCCCCAACAGAACGAGATGTCATCAGAAAAGACAACAAACCTCCACCCTGTCCTCCAGTAAGGTCTCGCTTGACATCACTGAAATCGCAAGAGGCTGTGGTTTAAACCAGTGGAATATATCCTACATGTCGTCTCACTCGGAACTTCCCTTTAAATAACCGATCTGTAAAAGTTCGTTTTGTCATTTTGTGCCAAGTGCTTCTCAGATTGCTGCTGCAGATGCTATACAATTCCCGAGAGCCATACGCAGAACTCATTGGTCTTCTCTCTTCGTTGTGCCACGTAGCAGTACAGACCCCGATATTCTTGCGACCAAACACTCTCATGACCACCGCTGATAGCAATCATGTACAGCTGATGTGTTACGAAAGGAGACGTTCCAATGAAAGTAGCTTTCTATCGTTGCCAGACCTCATACATGCCGTCGTCATGAACGTCATCGTCGTTGTCATCGTTCAACACTCTCTTCTTTTGGGCACAAAATCTAAGTCTTGCATGCATTACTACTATTTCAATTAATGAAATTTATCTTTTGCATGACAATTACTCATAGTTCAAGAAAATAGGGATCTGAATCTTTTTTTTTCCTTTATTGAGTTTCGATTCCCCCCAAAGAGGGTGGGCTGGCAGCAGCTTAGTATACCACTCTTCAGAATTTTTAAAAAATAAAATAAACAATAAAAGCAGGCGATAAAAATGGTGACTTAAATTGTAAAATGGCGGAAAAATGTGGAAGGTAAAACATAAAACAAAGGGGTCATGCTAATAAAATACACAGGAAGCACACAAGTAAAATAGCACACTGACATTTAAAAAAAACGGTGACAGTCTGGTTTCTATTCGCAAGAGACATGAAAATCACACCCAGCTACAGTATGATTTCTGTACGCAACAGTTCAGAAAAGATGCACGACACTGAAAACTCACTTAAAACACTGCACTGAAAAGTTGGCATGGAGATGTCACACCACAGCCAAGGGCAGATCGGGGAACCTGGATAGATGAGGGGAAAAAAGGGGGGAGGAGAGAAAAAACGAAGTTGGGGGGGGGGGGAAGCCAAGAGAGGGAGTGGACTCATAAGGGGGGCAGGGCAGACGCGAGAGGGAGTGGCGAAAGGCAGATGAGGGGAATGCAAAAGAACTCAGGGGAGAGAACGGAGGCAGAGAGAGGGTAGACAGGAAGAAAAAACAGGATAGAAGGGGGGGAGAGAGGGAGATTGGGAAAAGGACAGAGGAAGGGAGGGAGTTGATAGGAAGGATCAATGGAGGTAGAGAGGGCATCATCCGGCTGGGGAGCCGACGGAAGCCACCTTGGGAAAGGAGATGAAGGGTGTACATATGGAGGGCAGGGAGGACACAACGGTGAAGGCGCGGCAGAAGGCTGGGGTTGGAGAGGAGAGGAGCAACCAGGGAATAAGGGGGATCAAGGCGGCGGGAGGTGTAGAGGACACGGATATATTCGAGAAAAAGGAGCAGATGGGAGAAAGGAATCGGGTCATAGAGGACCCACGTGGGAGATGGGAGGTGTATACGGAAGGTGCGGCAGAGCGCATGGCGCTCGAGGACAGAGCCTGCATATTGCAGAACTTGTGTATGGGTGAGAGTGGGAGTGAAAAACTCACTGATAGACTGTTGGTGTCCCTAATGTAATAGTGGCACCTAACAATGAGCACAAGACCATGAGCACAAAACATGGAGAGAATGGACTGGTTTACCTGAAGGTTTGCGAAATATCGCTGAGTTGTGGCACTCGATTTCATGTATCGCTAGTGGGCTGGTTCGCAATCGTTGGATTTGCTGACTGGTGGTAAACGGAAAGTCCGACAAAGGGCGCGAGTAGTACGTCGGCAACGAGTGACACTGCAGGATATAGAGGAGGCGCCGTGCTGTTAAAGGAGAGGCAGTTACGAACTTCGGCTGGATGAGAGAGTGGCGAGTATGGGCGCTTGGGCAGGGACTGTGCCCTGGTCAATGGGCATATCTGCGTGTGAGGTGCTTGGACGCAAAGAACACCGCTGTGAGGAACGACAACCTTCAGTTGCTGACTTATGTCTGTGGCTTCTCAGCAAGCCAGTTCCTGTTTCTGGTGAGACATTTCGTCTAATAAGTGCATGTTTACATGTAAGAAACAACGTCCTGCGCTTGCTTGAAGCTCTAGTGGAGCTTATGGACAAAAATTCTTCTGTTTTTAAGGCGTAATAAGCCACCACTTAAGACAGCCAATGTTCCGAAGCAGTATAACATTGGTAGAAAAAATGTTATATTTTGGTGACTTTTAGACAGATCCCTGTGACTTTGTGCGACGAACGGTATTAATTGCCTGACTTTTGGTTGAGTTCCCAGCTTTTTAGCTTAAATTCACGGCCGTGGCTAATGGGTGTAGTCACTGCTTGTACAGGCCAATGTAGGAATGTCACTCTCACTTCCCTTAAGTGGAATTTGCTTGTTGCCCATTTGTTATGGACATGTGTGAAAGAACAGATACATTTTCATATAGATAAGGCTTCCCAGCCTATAACCTTCTTCAGTGCGGATGCACTCACATTGCCCGAACTCTATTCTTACGGGAATAGGTAGACTGACTGCCGCAAGTAATGAGTATAGTAAGCAGGGACACTACAAATGTAGCGTGTGGACAGTAAGCTGTAAATGTGGGTCTCACAGGGAGCGTTCCAGTGAAGTCGCACTATATTCTATGTCCTCGATGGCTCAGTTGGATAGAGCGTGTGACATGAAAGTAGGAGATCCCGGGTTCGAGTCCCGGTGGGGCACACATTTTCAACTGTCCCCATTGAAATTTATCAACGCTTGTAAGCAGCTAATGGTCTGAATTTCACTGTAATTTAAAAGGACGGTTAAGTTTTAATCTTGCGGAGGTATTATAGGATCAAAGGATATTGCAGAATTTTCGGAAGGGCATTACTAATGATAAAATGTCTGTCCATATCAAAAATAAATTGACTGACCAGTACTATCTATGCAGGAATGTATGGAAGGGGTACTTGTCGCTATTATGGCTTTACAGCTTGATGTGAGTGAGGAGGAGATGATAGAAAATGTTCTGAAAGGGGTTAAGCCCGAAGCCACTAACTTTTGCGGAACTAGACCGATTAGAGCTTTCGATCGATTGTATTCGTTTTGCCGATAATAAGCTGGATTTTTCAGAACAAACGATTGTTAGGCAAGGGGCGGAGAATTGGTTAAGACGAAGTGATGTTTTCGTTCTGGTGATCCTGGACATTAGGTGAATCGGCGTCCTGAGCCGCGTAATGCGCGTCCGGCCTGCTGACGCCAGAAGTGTCGAGTATGTTCAAATTTAAATTTCTTATTAAACACTAATCGCATAAGGCCTTCCGTTAATCCATTTTAGCCCTTCTTCGTGCTGCAGTAAATCATTAACCCTTGTGTGCCTTATCTGATTGAGACAATAACCTTACATTGGTTGATTATGACTGGTATATTCACGGTGGCAGCATTTGTAAGTTTCCTAGACTACAGCTGGCGTTGTTGGGATGTCTTACTATCAATGGGCAGGTGCTGCCTCTGGTTGGTCGTTGTAAGGCGAGTATTTTTTGCAAGGGTTTTCTTGGGCCGTTCAGTACGCTGTTGTCAAGCATCTTTGCGTTGCGGTTCTTTTGGGTTGCGATAGGATCCAACGTACTGGTTTGATCTTTAATTATGAGTTTTTTAATTTAAGATAGGTCATCTTGGTGATTCTGAGGCTCAAGCGATGCTGCGCTTTCCGGATATGTTAACCGAAAAATTAGTTCTTACCAATAGGATACGATCTAGCCTCTGGTAATGCATCATGTAAATTGGGACTGCAACCAGACACGAAGTACTTGAACAATGCTAATGAAACCAGCAGCTGCATTTGAATAAAACATCTATTATTCTCTTTAAAACATGCTACCAGTTCCGACACCATATGGTGTCATCTTCAGGCACCAAGTGCAACCTGCCATTCACAACCGTTTTCATGTGCGGTGACAGAATCGTATGCAGTTGATCAAATTAACTGGATTCCATACCTTCTGTGACAATAACAAGCCTGACATGCCTGGATGACAACTGGGACTCTAAGGGAAATGGAGGACAATCAGACATCTTAGTTTTGGCCCGATGCATACTATTCTGTTCATTGCACATGAAAACAGTAATAGATGGCAGGTTACGCATGGGGCCTGAATTTGCGCCTAAACTAGTACTTTGTTTTAAAAAGAACAAACGACATTGGATTCAAATATAGCTAGTGTATATTTCTTATCAGTATCCAAGTACTAAGTATACAATATGGGATCAGCCTTACTGAGGATGCGTCAGCCCATATACAGGTTGTCACCACCCAAAATGAAAAATATGAGACAGATGGTAGAGGGAAAGCTCCATGCAGGAGTTACTAGGCAAACTACTTCTCTCTATGCCTCTCCAATGTTTTTAGTTCTGAAGGGTTTGTTATCCAGGTATCGTACTAGTTCTTTTTTCTATTTTCGATCTTAATAAGGCTTACCACCAGATCTCAATGGCAAAAGATACTGCACAGGTGACGGATTCTTATATGGACAGGAATTTATACGAATTTAAGCATTACCATTTGACTTATCAAATGAGGCTGCTGTTCTCTCCAAATGTTATGAATAATTTTTTGAGAGGCATAAAATTTAAATCAGTTTATAATTACTTAGGTGGTTTGGTAGTTCCTTCTGCTAACTTCGAAAATCATTTGCAATATCTGGAGGAGGTCTTAAGACAGTCTCGTACTACTGGCCTCACTGTGAAGCCTTCCAAAGTGAAATTACCTGGGCTGGAGATTTCTTTCATTGGTCATTTGGTTCCTGCTGGCGGGATCGAAGTAATTAGAGGCATGAGACTTAGAGAAGCACGGACTTACATAAATATCCCTCTCCTAAGGCCAAGAAATGTGTGGCCTGGTTCATTCGTCTGGAGTACGTTTCGGAAGTTCGTCCCTAATTTTGCCCTGATAACGGCCCTCTCTAATGTCAGAATAATCACACATTTCAGTGGGAGAATCAGAGCAGTCCTCATTTCAAGGGCTTATTTAAATAGTGGTACAAGTCCCTTTTTTTCAATTTTAGATACAGAGAGCGTTGAGAAATCGGCAGTTGAGACACCAGAAATATTCAAGCATATGGCTTCTTGCTAGAGATGAACCTTTCTTTCTGATTGTTTGGATTATTAATTTCAGAAGCATTATATTCAAAAAAGTGGAGGTAATGGACTTGCACCACTATTAAAATAAGCCCTTCATTTGATGCCGTTAAAGGAATTCACTCGTGGTCCAGTGTTAACGTCTTGAGTTGGTAGTCAAAAAGTCATCGGTCACGGGCTCGAACTCAGCCACCGCTTAAATTCTGGACGACAATGAGCATTGATGGCCGAGGACGTCCGGTATAGTATGTCAACCACATTCTGCCAACGGTCTTGTCAAAGAGGGTGGAGGAGCACACAAACGTTCAGGGCACTCTCTTTCCCTAGGGGTGGAAAACTGCCCATAAAGGCACAAAAATCGGCATTGATCAATGACATGAGGATGCAGAAGGCAATGGATACACTGCATTAAAGACATATAATGTGTATCCACAGCATATGTGGCCTGAAATTGTAAAGGTGTCGTGATTGTCACTCAATCAGCAAAAGATTCCGGAGTAGTTCACAATTTGCAATGGAATCACTGCATTAAAGACATATAATGTGTATTCACAGCATATGTGGCCTGAAATTGTATAGGTGTCATGATTGTCACTCCATCAGCAAAAGATTCCGGAATAGTCCACAATTTCGATTTCTCGGGTGATGAGGTAGTGGACGATGGGAAAAAGATTGAACATCCAACGAAAGGATAACTTTCTACGAATCGGGGCGAGGAGTGTTGGAAGCTTAAACATGATAGGATAGCTAGAAAAACTGAACAGAGAAATGCAAAGGCTAAATCTAGATATATTGCAGATCAATGAAGTGAAACGGAGAAAAAAACAAAATCTCAAGTCAGATGAGTTTAGGGTAATATCAACAGCAGCAGAAAGTGGTATAACGGGAGAAGGATTCGTTGTGTATAAGAAGGTAGGGCAGTTCAGTAATAGGGATGTTCTCATCAGAATCGACAGCGAACCACATCGACAATCATCTGCAGCTGGCGTAGTCGCAAGCTGAAGATGAAGGGATTGGCAAACTACATGATTATGGTGAACGGATAATGCACCACGTGAAAGGAATGAAGATCTTGTACACTTGAGGGACTGGAATCCGGTTGTAGGGGAAGGAGTAGAGGAAAGGGTTGTGAGAGAATATGAGCTTGGTGCTAGGAATGAAAGTGGTGAAAGACTAAGTGCTGTAATAAATTTCACTTAGTAATAGCGAATACTCTGTTCAAGAATAACAAGAGTAGAAGGTATGCTTGGAAAATGCCGGGAGATAGGGATCAGACAGCGATTCCGAAATCAGATACCGGATTGTAAGGCGTACCCAGAACCAGATATAGACTCAGAACACAATCTGGTAGGGATGAAGAGTAGGCTGAAGTTTAAGAGATTACTCAGGAAGAATCAGTACACAAAGAAGTTGGATACAGGAGTACTGAGGAATGTAAAGATACTCTTGACATTCTATAAAGCCATGGATACTGCAACTGGAAATAGTTCCGTAGGCAGTACAGTTGAGGAAGAATGAGCATTTCTAATAAGTGCAATCACAGAGGTTGGAAAGAAAAACACAGTTACAAAGAAGGTAACAGCGAAGAAGCTATAGGTAACCAAAGGAATGGTTCCAATGGCTCTGAGCATTATGGGACTTAACATCTGAGGTCATCAGTCCCCTAGAACTTGGAACTACTTAAACCTAACTAACCTAACGACATCACACACATCTATGCCCGAGGCAGGATTCGAACCTGCGACCGTAGGAGTGGCGCTGTTCCGGACTGAAGTGCCTAGAACCGCACGGTCACAACGGTCGGCTTAAAAGAAATACTTCACTCTATTGATGAAAGAAGGAAGCACAGAAATGTTCAGCGAAATTCAGGAATACAGAAATACATGTCGCTAAGTAACGAAATACGTAGGAAGTGCAGAGAAGCTAAGCGAATATGACTGCAAGAAAAATATGAAGAAATCGGAAAAGAAATGATTGTCAGAAGGACTGATTCATCATAAAAGAAAGTCAAAACAACCTTCGTTGAAATTAAAAGCAAGAGTGGTTACATTAAGAGTGCAACGGGATTTCCGCGATTAAATGCAGAGGAGAGGGCGTGTAGGTGGAAAGACTGTGGTAAATCTGAATCAGAAGAGGATCGAAGCATTTGAGATAAGGTACTACAGACGGATGTTGAAAATTAGTTGGTCTGGTAAGATAAGTAATGAGGAGATTCTGCACAGAATCGGAGATGAAGGTAATGTGTGGAAAATACTGACAAGAAGGTGGGACAGTGTGATAAGGCGTCTGTTAAGACATCATGGAATAACTTCCGTGGTACTAGAGGGAGATGTAGATGGTACAACTATAGAGGAAGAAAGAGATTGGATACATCCATCGAATAATTGAGAACGTAGATTGCATGTGCTGTTCCAAGATGAAAATGTTGGCACAGGAGAGGAATTCGAGGCGGGCCGCATCGAAGAAGTCAGAGGTTTCATGACTCAAAAAGGACGCATTCAGTGGAATGTTCGACCAGAAAGGTAGTCACCACTGTGAGGAACAGGAAATAGAGGAACTAGTTGGGTTTCTGGGGTGTTAACCTGAGGTTCCCAAGTTAATTAATAATTCCTGGCACAACAATAAAATTATGTTCTTTTGTGTAAGATTATGCAAGATTTATTAAGCGGCAAATCCGTAGAGGCATGTAATTTGTAAAAGGGAGTCTTGTGCTATCTGGGCAAGCGGGTTAATCGGGCAAAGATTTGATTTCAGGGAGACTTGGTTCCCGCCATTTTACATTGCTGTCGTAAGTATGTGGTTACAGGGCACGTAGAAGCTGTCGAATCCTTAGCAATGTTCGGGAATTTCTTACCTGGCCTACCTTGTATAACGACACATGGCGTTTGGTGGGAGAGTGCCATCAATCTAAAATCGCTAAAAATAACTTTAATTCTCGTAGGGGACTTTCACATAAGCTCTCTGTCGATTATGTCGGCCCCCTGCCGTGTACTCGCAAAGGCAACCGGTGCATCCTCGTCGTGGTTTATGCCTTCTCCAGATCTGTGTGGTTAGTACCCAGTAGTGGGGTGACGACTGGGTTAACTATTCGTCATTTGTCGGGGATTTTTCCCATATACAGCCGTCCACGTACTACAGACAGCGACAAAGCTCCTGCATTCCTCTCACGACGGTTACAAATTTTCTGCTTCGAGAACCCTATAACTCAGTACACGACTGTACTATACTATCTGCAACCTTCATTTGCAAAGACAGTGAAGCACAATTCAAAGGAAGACATAATTATTTTCTATTCTCATTCACGACACAGTACCAATGCAACAACTTAATTTGGCTTTAATTCAGCCTACCATGAAGCCCTTAAAACTACATTCGATTCCTTGATGTTTGGTCATCGTCATTTCCCATTGGCCAACCTGTTCTGACTTAATGTCCTGCTCCCTGAGAAAGTGACACCTGGAATGATTCAGGAGAACTGGAGACAAGCACAACGAAATATTGTATCGCACATCAGAGGCAGACGCGCCGTTACAATCAGTGGCTAAGCGAGTATAAGGTACAGGTTGGGTGCTTTGGTTTTCGACCGAAACCTAGCTGCCAGGGGTCAAGGCAAGGCCACAATTTCTGATAAATTGGCACCCTGCTTTACAAGACGTTGTTATTCAGATTCTTAACCCTATTCATACTATTTCTACATACCATTTCTCGAAGGTCAAGAGAGGGAGGTAAGTTTTCCGTTCCGTGTTTGACTAGTTCTGGCAGTGTTGAGTTTTTGGTTGGGGAGGAGGAGCCACAGCGCTAGAATCGAGATATTGCTAGTAGGCTGGTTCGTCATCCTTACATGCAGAATTGGTTGCCTGTTGGTATGAGGAGAGTCAGAGAGGTCGCCAATAGTACATCCGCAACGAGTGACGCTGTGGGATATAGAGGGGTGCCGCGCTGTGAAAGGAAAGGTTGTTAGGAACTCCGGGTGGACGTGGAAGGGGCTTATGCGGAGCTGAGGAGGAGGATCGTCATCTGGTCGGCGAGGTTGCTGCTTTCACGTTGCCGTGTGTGTTGTTTGGACGCCGACAAGATTGTTGGAAGGATCAACAACCGTCAGGTGGCGATTTCTAATCAGGTCTTCTCGGCAACCCGTGTGGCTACTTTCAGTTTCTGAAGCTGACGAGACATTTCGTCTGATAAGCGCACTCTTAAATCTAAGAGACAACGTCCTGCGCTGTTTCCAAGTTCTGGTGGAGCCTACGGACGAAAATTATACCATTTGCTGAGGTGTAATAATCAGCCACTTACGACAGCCAATGTTGCGAAGCAGTATAAGTGAAAATGTTATATAGTCGTGACTGTTAGACAGATCGCTGTGGCCTTATAAGGCGAATATTCTACCTTCAGATTGGCGGCCGTTATTGATGTTCCTGGAACAACAGTAATTATCTCATTTGTAATCGAGTTACCAATTTCTTGTAGCCTCGATTCAAAACCATGGCTAATGTATATTGACACTGTTCGTGAAGACCAATGTAGGGCCGTCACTCTCACTTCCGTAAAGTGGGCCGGCCGAAGTGGCCGTGCGGTTAAAGGCGCTGCAGTCTGGAACCGCAAGACCGCTACGGTCGCAGGTTCGAATCCTGCCTCGGGCATGGCTGTTTGTGATGTCCTTAGGTTTAACTAGTTCTAAGTTCTAGGGGACTAATGACCTCAGCAGTTGAGTCCCATAGTGCTCAGAGCCATTTGAACCGTAAAGTGGAATTTGTTTGTTCCCCTTTGGTAAATGTTCTTCCTTTGATAATTAGTTGATTTAGAATTTTAGTATGTTGTTGTTCAGTCCATTTATGGGCCGGTGTCCTCTCGTCAGTTAGCGGACGAGAGCTAAGGGCAGGTTTCCGGTGCCCTAGTCGGCCATGAGTCTGGCATCGCCCTCTTAGCGACCGACCGACCAACCGACCAACAGACCGACGTGCTGGTGTTAAATGATGATGCTTGGTTTGTGGGGCGTTCAACTGCGCTGTTATCAGCGCCCATAATAATTCCCAATATTTACACAGCCCAGCCTCGTCCCTTTCACGAATGATGATGAAATGATGATGGCAACAGAAACACCCAGCCCCAAGCAGAGATAATCCCCAATCCTACCGGGAATTGAACCCGGGACACCGTGATCCAAAGGCAACGACGCTAGTCAGTAGACCACGAGCTGCGGACGCCGGTGTTAGAAATGGCCGAGCCGTCTCTTGTCGGTTTTCTGAGGTTCGAGGACGAAGCTGTAAAACAATAATAACTTTATTGTATGTATCTTACTTTCTTAAACGCATCTGGCTTCATTCTGATGTCTGTTAACTCTAAGTCCGAAGTTTACTTCGTAATGACGTGTTGATATTTAATTAATCATCTGTTGAGCGTTTTGATCATAACTTTGATCTTAACATGAACTGCTGTCAGTTAAAGACTTAGTGCAGTGGCACATGTTTGTGACGAGCAATTGTTAACTGGAAGATATTAACAGAGATTGATATGTGATAGGCACACATTTTTCTATAATTGCAAACACACTACAGGACATTGAAATCGCTACACCACGAAAATGACGTGCTACAGACAAGAAATTTAACCGACAGGAATAAGATGCTGTGATATGCAAATGATCAGCTTTTCAGAGCATTCGCACAAGGTTGGCGCCGGTGGCGACACCTAAAACGTGCTAAAATGAGGAAAGTTTCCAGCCGATTTCTCATACACAAACAGCAGTTGACCGGCGTTGCCTGGTGAAACGTTGTTGTGATGCCTCGTGTAAGGAGGAGAAATGCGTACCATCACGTTTCCGACTTTGATAAAGGTCGGATTGTAGCCTATCACGATTGCGGTGTATCGTATCGCGTCATTGCTGCTCGAGATCCAATGACTGTTAGCAGAATATTGGATCGGTGGGTTCAGGAGGGTAATACTGATTCCAACGACCTCGTAGCAGTCGAGATGACAGGCCTCTTATCCACATGGCTGTAACGGATCGTGCGACCACATCTCGATCCCTGAGTCAACAGATGGGGACGTTTGCAAGACAATAACCATTTGCACGAACAGTTCGACGACGTTTACAGCAGCATGGACTATCAGCTCGGAGAACATGGCTGCGGTTACTATTGACGCTGCATCACAGACAGGAGCGCCTGCGATGGTGTACTCAACGAGTGAACCTGGGTGCACGAATGGCAAACGTCATTTCTTCGGATGAATCCAGGTTCTGTTTACAGCATCATGATGGTCGCATTCGTGTTTGGCAACATCGTAGTGAACGCACGTCGGAAGCGTGTATTCGTCATCTCCATACTGGCGTATCTCCGGGCGTGATGGTATGGGGTGCCATTGGTTACACGTTTCGGTCACCTCTTGTTCGCATTGACGGCACTTTGGACAATGGACGTTACATTTCAGATGTGTTACTACCCGTAGCTCTACCCTTCATTCGATCCCTGCGTAACGGTACATTTCAGCAGGATAATGCACGACCGTATGTTGCAGGTCCTGTACGGGCCTTTCTGGATACAGAAAAAGTTCGACTGCTGCCCGGGCCAGCACATTCTCCAGATCTCTCATCAACTCAAAACGTCTGGTCAGTGGTGGCCGAGCAACTGGCTCGTCACAATACGCAAGTCCATACTCTCGATGAAGTGTGGTATCGTGTTGAAGCTGCATCAGCAGCTGTATCTGTACACGCCACCCAAGCTCAGTTTGACTCTATTCCCAGGCGTATCAAGGCCGTTATTACGGCCAGATGTGGTTGTTCTGGGTACTGATTTCTCGTGATCTATGCACCCAAATTGCGTGAAAATGTAATCCCATGTCAGTTCTAGTATAATATGTTTGCCCAATGAATATCCGTTTATCATCTCAATTTCTTCTTGGCGTAGCAATTTTAATGGCCAGTAGTGTATTATTCAAAATGTTCTGAAAAAGAAAAACTGTTACTGACAGCTTAATGTGATTAAGGTACATATTTTATTAAATCTAAAATTTATTCAATTTCTTGCGAACATCTGCTTTACTGAGTGTTTTGACGTATTTTGTTAACTACAAATTGTTTACTGTGTAATGAGCATTTTATTCGAGTATTACGTACACGAAGAAGTTTGCTTAGTTGTCTCCAAGCACTCATTGGTTAAGGTTGTTCAAATAAACTGTCATTACGCAAACTGTGATTGATGCTGCTGTTGCTGGGCCAATCGTCCCAGTACACTGCCTTGCCTGCTGACCCTTGTGACCTGTCCCTACGACCGCCATTTCAATAACTGTCGTCAAGATTGTTGAGTATCAGTGATGGTGAATTTTAATTTACCACAATGGTTATAAGAGCATGTTATGGCGGAAGAGCGAACAAGACGGATACAGTTGATTTCAAAAGTAGTCGTTATCAACTAAAGTTATTTCCTTTACTTTGTATGTGTCTACTAGAAAAACTGTGTTTTTGAAGTTGTCAGTTCCTATTAATGAATTGTCATGCAATAAAAGTATCAAAAAAATTAATGTTCGCTCCCTAAGAGAAGACTGTCGTTACTCTGTGGTTAATTTGCAAGCATATTTTGTGCTCACATAAGTTCGTCTACATCGACACAAAATATCCATCACGTCAAGACGCGCCTACGGCGAAAAATGGTGTTACTTAAAAATTTTTACTGTCACCTATAAAAGCAGCCTGTGAGTCCTTACGGTACAGCTGGCTTACAATCCTACAGTTACTTGGAAACCTATTCAATTCGAATTCCTCCTGTCTGAATCTAATGAATCCGCAACTGCTACTACAACTGCTAGTAGAATACCAACTGAGCCAAAGGGACCCACACATCTCTACGAACTATTGCAGCACATTGTCGAGAACAAGCACCCTTACAATTCATCAGAAACGCGAGGGGTGGTCGTCATTTTCCGATGTGTGTGTGGTGTTAAAGGCTTTAATGCTGCTTCTGCTAAGCCTTAAACCTTAGAAAGACAATTATGTATTCTCTGCAAACCTCCATACAATACATAGTGGAGAATATTGCCGTTAGTTGATCCATTTTGCTATTCCACTTGCATATAGAGCAGTGGGGGGAACGAATATGTGTCTCCGTGAAGTAACTTTAAGCGTTCAAGTGTGGTGAAGCTGTGCGACTTGCACTCTGCGGTATGGATTGCCATGGAGAGACTCAATCTATGGTGGACGTATCTTAACTGCTCTTCGACTATGTTGTCAAGTGTGTATTGGAACAGAAAGATTCAGATTTCTGGTTGGTGCAGTCCGATGTGTGACACTAGCGGCTGTTTTTCATACTGAAATGTTGTGGTTTTAAAGGTAATAGACTATCACTACCTTAAGATATCCCTGTTCGTTACGTACTGTCGTTGACTATCATTTTGCAGGGATGATTTGAACATACCATAATTTCTGAAACGTAATCGCAAGTGAATTTCGCAAAACGTTGACGTTATCCATCTGCATAAACCTATAAATGGCTTGTGTCAAACAGAATCAATGTCCCCTTTGGTGTCCTAGCTAGAAATTTCATCCTCACGAAGTTCGTGACCATAGCGTGTGGAACTTGCTAGCTGGATCTATGTTTAAATACATCTAGATAGAGTTAAGTCACCATCAGGATGTTCGCATTATGTCTGTTCTATTCTACCTTATGTGCATACGTCTGATTCACAAACAAAACGGAAAAAATATCTGTTCAAAAACTGCACTGCTCGTTAGAAATGTGTATCGAACATTCAGCATCCAAGGTGTGGGGGGTTTTGGGTCTGTGGCAGGGATTCAAATACCTTTACGTGAAAGTTCCGTGGATGGTACTACCATACATCAGACATCAGACATGTACCTGTTCTGCGAGTTCAGAGTTATAGTAGAAATGTAAAATGTGTTGTGTGAAGTAACATCGAGTTGATGCACACAACCAAATGTCTATATCATTAGTTGGCTGCTCAGTTTTGTAAGACGCCCTATGCCCTTTCTGGAGACGCAATAACAACATGTATTGTATCCTTTCCAACCTATCAACAGCTTGTTCAATTCATGAAACACAGAATCGCGACAGTGTAACTCGAAGAGAGGTGGACCATCATGGCAAAGTTCATGTCGGTAAAATATTCATTTTAGAAACACAAAACTGCATCTGGAAAGGGGTTTAAACTTAGGTAGATCGAAACTTAATTGATTTTTGGTATATGTCGCCTACCCCAATTTACACATGTTATGGACACGCTTGATAATGTGGAAACACCGATTTTGGCGGAAATTTGATTAATTTGTGGTCTAGTCATCGATTTCATCGTAACGTTCGTTAATTTCGGTACTATATTCGACAGTTTCAAAATTTTTCTATATCTTCCCGACTGGAGTTGAGGCGGGCGCTGTTCTGCACATTAACGTGAGGTGGGGAGCTGTTCTGTACTGCAAGCGCTTTCCCACTGTGTCTGTTATCCGCAGTGAGTAGAAAGCTGTCCACATCCCTGGGATTGCTGTTCTGAGCTGCCAGTCACATGAATCATAGTGTTTTGATGAATACACTTCCTCGCGTTATTTCCCTCTGCGTCTCTAGCTCTCGAGGTATAGTGTTCCCATGCTCTTCACCATATGGAAGTAATGGTCTGCGCTGTGTTGTGTTCTGTCTGCCATCCATCTTCAAGTTTGTGTACAAGTATGATACTGGCCACTATCGTCGTAGAATATATCATACTTGCCCGTCATGTGTGTTTGCCAATTCTTCTTGATGAGTATTAGTTCACTTGTAAAGAAGTAGAATATGTTTCATTCTCAAATGTTGGTGCTACATGCAAGTGTTTGACAACTGTGTGATTGCTGGTTATGATTCTGTCCGTAAATGGCCGGCATTCGTTCTAGGCGCTACAGCCTGGAACCGCGCGACCGCTACGGTCGCTGGTTCGAATCCTGCCTCGGGCATGAGTGTGTGTGATGTCCTTAGTTTAGTTAGGTTTACGTAGTTCTAAGTTCTAGGGGACTGATGACCTCGGAAGTTAAGTCCCATATTGCTCAGAGCCATCTTCTTCTTCTTCTTCTTCTTCATCTTCTTCTTCAGAGTCAATGCACAATTGCTCATTGCCAGAATGACGAATGAGCATCTCTAGATTTTTGAATTTCCATACTGCATATACACGTTGTTATAAGATTCTTCAGCTTTTCAGATTTTTGACACTCTGTCATTTGAATTAAAGCAGAAACGTGGTACCTATATTTTTGCTTCATTTTACCTTAAGCCATGTCGGGCTGTGTCTATACTGTTGTCACAACAGCATACTGGCGTTGGAAATGGGACCTTCTGTATTCGATTTCACATAGGGCTATTGAACTGGTAATATGTGGATGGTTTCTATCGGTTCGGAGCTGTCCCTGGTGCATGTTGGCCCGACTCCAGGGAGATAGTGGGGGTAATGGAAATGAGGTGGTGGACTTTTAGACCGGTCTCGTGGTCATGAACTTTGCAACTGCGGAATATGAAACACTGTAAGGCAGCGTATTTGCTTAAATAAAGTTGTAAATGTTTCTACTACGCAGAATACAGTTTGGATTGAGAAGAATAAGTGAGGCCAGCGGTATGGGGAAAGCTATGACGCTCACAATGTTTATTTAAATAAACATGTGGACAGATTCAAACTTAGGAGAAGTAGTATG
Source organism: Schistocerca serialis cubense (assembly GCF_023864345.2). Lineage (NCBI taxonomy): Eukaryota > Metazoa > Arthropoda > Insecta > Orthoptera > Acrididae > Schistocerca > Schistocerca serialis. Next base: position 658,633,063 of record NC_064639.1, on the reverse strand, counting down.
CAATTACCATACACATCTGAGTGAATAGCACATAGGGGGAGGGATGAAACGTGTCAAGTAGGTCAGCAGGAGGTCTCATTCATACAAATATCTTTTGTCTCAGAAAACATAGTGCCAATATTCCGGAACTTGGGTGATGACAGTAAAGTATTTGTCGCACTGACTAAAGTGTGCGCCAGTGTGGCAGAATTCTACACCGTTGTAAATAACCCAACAGGGCTGAGCGGGACTGTGATGTCATAGAACCAGTGTCAGTATTCCAAATCTTGTATTATTACTTTATAGAGCTAGTATACCCCGGTCGCCATGTTTAATCGCCATCTTGTTTGCAGGTCAGCCATCTTAGGTTCTGACAATCATAGAGCTTGTGCCAGTATTCGGGTCTTTGATTGTGATGCCAAAGAGCTCTTCCACGATTCCAAGTCAACCAGTACGACAGAGTGTCAGCTTAGATTCCCTACTAAATTATACTTAGGACCACAGCACTACTACCACAGGGGTGGAGAGAAAATTTTTTTAATTTCCCACCAAAGATTTGTATTTACCGCCAAAATTTGATTGTCCCGCCATTTTTTTCATATGAGAGTTAATCTTTATCAGATAGACTGATAGAGGTTGGGATGGGGGAGGGGGCGGTAAGGATTCCCATGACTCATGAATGACATCACCAGTGACAACACTGTGCAAGAACTGGTCTTACATATCTACTGTGGCTGTCTGTCGTACATTCGGTGGATTACAGGGTGCTGGTTGCTCCTTCATCTACATCTACATATATTCTCCGCTAGCTACCAAGCGGTGCGTGGCGGAGTACACAATTCGCGCTAAAGTCGTGTTCCCCCACTTTGTTCCACTCGTGGATCACGTGAGGGAAGAGAGCAGCCCCTTCGTTTAGTGCGCCGTCTATCTGCAAGTGTGTCCCACTCCAAACTTTCTACGTGATTTGTAAAGCTCTCGCGATGGCTAAATGTACCAGTCACGAATCTTGCCGCTCTTCTTTGGACACTCTAAATCTCGTGAATCACACCCAACTGGTAAGGCTCCCATACAGATGAACAATACTCTAAGACTGCAAGCTATTACCTTTGTTGAAGGACTGCATCGCTTCAGGATTCTACTAATAAACCGCAATCTAGAGTTCGCCTTACCCGTTACTTGGAACCGTTTCGAATGTGACACCAGGTGGTAGATTTCAAATCGTCTGATATGCCCAAAGATTTGCATCATCGCAGTTCCCAGAACTCCTGAAGATAGACGTTGACGATGGATATTGTATCAAAGACACAGTCCCTTTGACTGTTCAGACATGTCACTATACCCACTCAAAGATGTAAATAACCATGCACGAGCAGCGCCTATTAGATGGAGGGAGAGTCCGACAGTCTATCAGGTCCAGTCATTCCACCAGGAAGGAGGTACATGGCTAATGTTGTCTGTAGTTAAACCATGCCTGGACAGTCAATACCGAGGTTCGATCGCGTCCACGTTGTTACTTTGTGCCAGGAAGGGCTCTCAACAAGGGTGGTGTCCAGGTGTCTCGGAGTGAACCAAAGCGATGATGTTTGGACATGGAGAGGATACTGAGAGACACAGGAACTGTCGATGACATGCCTCACTCAGGCCACCCAAAGGCTACCATTGCAGTGGATGACCGCTACCTAAAGAGTATGGCTCGGAGGAACCCTGACAGCAACGCTACCATGTTGCATGATGCTTTTCGTACAGCCATAGAACGTCGTGTTACGACTCAAACTGTGCGCAGTAGGCTGCATTATGCGCAACTTCACTCCCGACGTCTATGACAAGGTCTGTCTTTGTAACCACGACACCTTGCAGCGGAGCACAGATGGGCCCAATAACATGGCGAATCGACCGCTCAGGATTGGCATCAAGTTCTCTTCACCGATTAGTGTCGCATATGTCTTCAACCAGACAGTCTTCGGAGACGTGTTCGGAGGCAACCCGGTGAAGCTGAACGCCTAGACACACTGTCTAGTGAGTGCAGCAAGGTGACGGTTCCATGCTGTTTTGGAGTGGCATTATGTAGGGCCGACGTACGCCGCTGGTGTTCATGGAACGATACTTGAATGCCATCCTCCGACCGATAGTGGAACCGTAAGGGCAGCAGTTGGTAAGGCATTCGTCTTCATGGACGACAATTCGCACCCCCATCGGGCCCATCTAGTGAATGACTTCCTTCAGAATAACGACATCGGTCTACTAGGGTGGCCAGCACGTTCTCCAGACATGAACCGTATCGAACATGTCTTGGTTAGATTGAAAAGGCCTGCTTACGGACGACGTGACCCACCAAATACTCTAAGGGATCTACGCCGAAACGCCTTTGAGGAGTGGGACGATCTGGACCAACAGTTCGTTGATGAACTTGTGTATAGTAGGCCACGACGAATACAAGCATGCATCAAAAGCAAGAGGAAGTGCTACTGAGTGTTAGAGGTACCGGTGTGTACAGCAATCTGGACCACCACCTATGAAGGTCTCACTGTATGGTGGTAAGACATGCATTGTGTGGTTTTCATAAGTAATAAAAAGGGCGGAAATGATGCTTACGTTGATATGTATTCCAATTTTCTGTCCAGGTTCCGGAACTCTCGGAACCGAGATGATGCAAAACTTTTTTTGAAGTCTGTACATACGTGACTATAAGCTTTTCCGTATTTTGTGTAAGAGGTCAAATTCCACAGTTCTTGGATTTGTGAGTGTTTTCTGCCATGTACTATTCGGTAAAAAAAAAGTAATTTTTAGCATGTTATAGTCTGATGTAGTTACAACGAAAGCTTTTTCTGTTCGTTAGTGCTCATAGTTATTGTGATACGTCGAGGTGAAACATAGTGTACTTGAAGAAAGTTTGCAGAAAGAAGTCTTGTCACTGGCTAGTTTATCTTTGGTGCATTGTAGATCATACAGAACTGTGCATCACAAGTAGTATGTCTTTGACATTCATTAGGAAATACATGACAAATTTGGAAGCTGGCAGCGAAGCTCTACACAGGACGCTGTTGCTGCCTTGTTGCTTGTCGGATCTCTGCTGTGGGAACTCGAGTGTCTCGCATACATTCATTGCATCGCGCGCTTTCTATTGCAGCATGTTGCATCGCATATCTTATTCTCACAGAAAAATGTCGCACCCTGAAGTATTTTGCTGCCAGGAGGAATTTAATTACATCGTGCTTCCTGCAACACTCGGAATGAAAGTTTTCTAACAAGTCTGCAGGAATATTAACTGCCTAGAAGGAGTTGCAGGTGCACCGTACGCCTTCCTCGGTGCTGCCTTTTCACGGCTGCTCGCAGACCCGCCACCAGCCTCAGAGGGAGTCCTGCTGGAGACCAGGTGGCCGCGGCGCCCGGCGCGGCCTTTGTCTGGCGCGCCCTCTCATTCCGCCAGCCATCAGCGACCGCGGCCTCGCGATTAAGTTTAATGGCACCAGCTCTGTTGTGCCACCTGCCCACGCGTCGCCCGCTTCCCTAGGCAAGACGCTGTCGGGGAGATACGCGTCAACTTCAGCTCCTCGCCCACAGACGAGCAGAACTTCACCTCGTGAATTTATAAAGCCCTCTAAGAAAGGCCACACGGCGGACGAACTGGAGAGGTGATGGAAATGCACTGTGGACGCGCAGCTGAAATGGATTTCCGTTGCTTTTCTGGATGCATGCTCAGAATTGAAGCAAGAGTGACCACTGCAACGCAAAACAACGGAAGCAGTACAAACGTAGAACAGACTCAGATAATAACTGTAAAAGATTTAAACAGGCCTTGTAGGCTGTTTAAACTAAACTAAACCTGAGTAGTCATTCACATATAAATAACAGGATAACAACTATCAAAAGGGAGTCTTCCAAGACACCGATACATATTTCGTACTGAGCCAGAGTTCCTAAACTACCATCAAAAACAAAAACGATTTACTGTACGACGGTGCTTGCCGCAAATACACTACTGGCCATTAAAACTGCTACACGCAGAAGAAATGCAGATGATAAACGGGCATTCATTCGAAAAATATATTTTACTAGAACTGACATGTGATTACATTTTCACGCAATTTGGTTTCATGGATCCTGAGAAATCAGTACCCAGAACAACCACCTCTGGCCGTAATAACGGCCGTATTAACGCCTGGGCATTGAGTCAAACAGAGCTTGGATGGCGTGAACAGGTTCAGCTGCCCATGCAGCTTCAACACCATACCACAGTTCGTGAAGAGTAGCGACTGGCGTATTGTGGCGAGCCAGTTGCTCGGCCACCATTGACTAGACGTTTTCAATTGGTGAGAGATCTGGAGAATGTGCTGGCCAGGGCAGCAGTCGAACATTTTCTGTATGCAGAAAGGGCCGTACAGGACCTGCAACATGCGGTCGTGCACTATCCTGCTGAAATGTAGGGTTTCGCAGGGATCGAATGAAGGGTATAGCCAGGGGTCGTAACACATCTGAAATGTAACGTCCACTGTTCAAAGTTCTGTCATCCAATACCATCACGCCGGGTGATGCGCCAGTATGGCGATGACGAATACACGCTTCCAATGTGCTTTCATCGCGATGTCGCCAAACTTAATGATGCTGTAAACAGAACCTGGATTCATCCGAAGAAATGACGTTTTGCCATTCGTGCACCCAGGTTCGTAGTTGAGTACACCATCGCAGGAGCTTCTGTCAGTGATGCAGAGTCAAGGGTAACCCCAGCCATGGTGTCCGAGCTGATAGTCCATGCTGCTGCAAACGTGGTCGAACTGTTTCTGCAGATGGTTCTTGTCTTGCAAACGTCCCCATCTGTCGACTCAGGGATCCAGACATGGCTACACGATCCGTTACAGCCATGCGGATAAGATGACTGTCATCTCGACTGCTAGTGATACGAGGCCGTTGGGATCCAGCACGGCGTTCCGTGTTACCCTCCTGAATCCACCGATTCCATATTTTGCTAACAGTCATTGGATCTCGATCAACGCGAGCAGCAATGTCGCGATACGATAAACCGCGATCGCGGTAGGCTACAATCCGACCTTTATAAAAGTCGGAAACGTGATGGTACGCATTTCTCCTCCTTACACCAGGCATCACAACAACGTTTCAACAGGCAACGCCGGTCAACTGCTGTTTCTGTATGAGAAATCGGTTGGAAACTTTCCTCATGTCAACAGTTTGTTAGGTGTCGCCACCGGCGCCAACCTTGTGTGAATGCTCTGAAAAGCTAATCATTTGCATATCACAGCATCTTCTTCCTGTTTTTTAAAATTTCGCGTCTGTAGCACGCCATCTTCGTGGTGTAGCAATTTTAATTTGCCATGAGAACACTAAAATGCTGAAAATAAAAGCAAATCACTCTACAGCCACATGTAAAATGATTTGAAACTTCCTATCGGTTTAAAATTTTTATCCAGCACCATGACAAAGATGGGATAAACAGAACAATTTATCCAAATAATGAAACGTCTTTTATCCAAAGCTACTCTCAAAATCAAAGTAAACGGCCACGTAATTGGTCCCGTTTCAGTAGGATATTCTGTAAGCGTGGAATGTCAGATCCCTTAATCGGGCAGGTAGGTTAGAAAATTTAAAAAGGGAAATGGATAGGTTAAAGTTAGATATAGTGGGAATTAGTGAAGTTCTGTGACAGGAGGAACAAGACTTCTGGTCAGGTGACTACAGGGTTATAAACACAAAATCAAATAGGGGTAAAGGAGGAGTAGGTTTAATAATGAATAGGAGAATAGGAATGCGGGTAAGCTAGTACAAACAGCATAGTGAACGCATTATTGCGGCCAAGATAGATACGAAGCCCACACCTACTACAGTAGCACAAGTTTATATGCCAACTAGCTCTGCAGATGACGAAGAAATTGAAGAAATGTATGATGAAATCAAAGAAATTATTCAGATTGTGAAGGGAGACGAAAATTTAATAGTCATGGGTGACTGGAATTCGAGTGTAGGAAAAGGGAGAGAAGGAAACATAGTAGGTGAACATGGATTGGGGCTAGGAAATGAAAGAGGAAGCCATCTGGTAGAATTTTGCACAGAGCACAACATAATCATAGCTAACACTTGGTTTAAGAATCATGAAAGAAGGTTGTATACATGGAAGAACCCTGGAGATATTAAAAGGTATCAGATAGATTATATAATGGTAAGACAGAGATTTAGGAACCAGGTTTTAAATTGTAAGACATTTCCAGGGGCAGATGTGGACTCTGACCACATACTATTGGTTATGACCTGTAGATTAAAACTGAAGAAATTGCAAAAAGGTGGGAATTTAAGGAGATGGGACCTGGATAAACTGAAAGAACCAGAGGTTGTACAGAGTTTCAGGGAGAGCATAAGGGAACAATTGACAGAAATGGGGGAAAGAAATACAGTAGAAGAAGAATGGGTAGCTTTGAGGGATGAAATACTGAAGGCAGCAGAGGATCAAGTAGGTAAAAAGACGAGGGCTAGTAGAAATCCTTGGGTAACAGAAGAAATATTGAATTTAATTGATGAAAGGAGAAAATATAAAAATGCAGTAAATGAAGCAGGGAAAAAGGAATACAAACGTCTCAAAAATGAGATCGACAGGAAGTGCAAAATGGCTAAGCAGGGATGGCTAGAGGACAAATGTAAGGATGTAGAGGCTTATCTCACTAGGGGTAAGATAGATACTGCCTACAGGAAAATTAAGGAGACCTTTGGAGATAAGAGAATGACTTGTATGAATATCAAGAGCTCAGATCGAAACCCTGTTGTAAGCAAAGAAGGGAAAGCAGAAAGGAGGAAGTAGTATATAGAGTACTTGAGGACAATATTATGTAAATGGAAGAGGATGTAGATGAAGATGAAATGGGAGATACGATACTGCGTGAAATTCCTGAGACACTTGAACAGCCTCCATGCCAACATAACATTTACTATGGAAGTAGAAAAGGACAAGAAACTGCCATTTCTAGATGTGCTGGTCACAAGGGACGGCCAAAACGTGGGACACAGCGTGTATCGGAAACCGAAACACACGGACCGATACCTGCACAATCTGTCAAACCACCACCCGAGCCAGAAAAGAGGCATGATTAGTACGCTCGTAACGAGAGCAGGCCGAATATGTGAGCCTCAACCCCTCAAACGAGAAATGCAACACCTGGAAACTGTTCTGCGGAGCAATGGGTACTCCACAAATTACATTAGAAGTGTAACAGAGCCAAACACTAGGCGAAGTAAGGAACCAGAAAAAGAAATGTCGGGTACGGCCTTTCTGCCATACATTCCCAGAGCGACGGACAGAATCGGCCGTATATTGCGCAAACACGGCGTAAAGACGATTTTCATACCGACAAGGAAGATCAAAGAGTGTCTTAGATGGGCGAAGGAGAAAAGAGACCCACATGCAATGTCGGGAATATACCGTATACCATGCACATGCGGATAAGTTTATGTCAGAATGACTGGACGATCAATTAACACCAGGATCAAAGAGCATAAACGACATTGCAGGTTGGGGAAGGTGGAGAAATCGGCCGTGGCAGAGCATGCACTGAATGAGACCGACCACGTAATAAAATTCGCCGACACGGAAGTTCTGGCTGTAGAGAAGCACTATCACACGCGCTTGTTCAGAGAAGCTGTAGAAATCCAAAAACACGCGAACAGTTTCAATAAGAAAGAGAAAAGCCTTAAGGTAAAAGGATCCTGGCTGCCCGTACTGCAGCGAACGACCGTCGCAGGTAGCAAGAGGAGAACCGCACCGGAAATGACCGCGAAGAAGCCCTCGGCCGTTGGCGCGCCAGGTACATATAGTCTGCGGCCGCGAGCTCGCCTCCAGTTCACCACCGGCAATGGAGGGTGAAGCTTTGACAATGCCAGCCACTCGTGCTGACGAAACGTCAGAAAAATCATTAGATGAACGTCGGCCGAAGAACCCGAGACAGAAGCCAATAAGCCGTTTGTCACTGCGTGAAAAGTTTGACAGAGCATTGAAAGACCTGAGTCGAAACAAGGCCCCCGGAGTAGACAACATTCCATTTGAACTATTGACGGCCTTGGGAGAGCCAGTCCTGACAAAACTCTATCATCTGGTGAGCAAGATGTATGAAACAGGCGAAATACCCTCAGACTTCAAGAAGAATATAATAATTCCAATCCCAAAGAAAGCAGGTGTTGACAGATGTGAAAATTACCCAACTATCAGTTTAATAAGTCACAGCTGCAAAATAATAACACGAATTCTTTACAGACGAATGGAAAAACTAGTAGAAGCCAACCTCGGGGAAGATCAGTTTGGATTCCGCAGAAACACTGGAACACGTGAAGCAATACTGACCTTACGACTTATCTTAGAAGAAAAATTACGGAAAGGCAAACCTACGTTTCTAGCATTTGTAGACTTAGAGAAAGCTTTTGACAATGTTGACTGGAATACTCTCTTTCAAATTATGAAGGTGGCAGGGGTAAAATACAGGGAGCGAAAGTCTATTTACAATTTGTACAGAAACCAGATGGCAGTTATAAGAGTCGAGGGACATGAAAGGGAAGCAGTGGTAGGGAAGGGAGTAAGACAGGGTTGTAGCCTCTCCCGATGTTGTTCAATCTGTATATTGAGCAAGCAGTAAAGGAAACAAAAGAAAAATTCGGAGTAGGTATTAAAATCCATGGAGAAGAAATAAAAACTTTGAGGTTCGCCGATGACATTGTAATTCTGTCAGAGACAGCAAAGGTCTTGGAAGAGCAGTTGAATGGAATAAACAGTGTCTTGAAAGGAGGATATAAGATGAACATCAACAAAAGCAAAACGAGGATAATGGAATGTAGTCGAATTAAGTCGGGTGATGCTGAGGGAATTAGATTAGGAAATGATACGCTTAAAGTAGTAAAGCAGTATTGCTATTTGGGGAGCAAAATAACTGATGATGGTCGAAGTAGAGAGGATATAAAATGTAGACTGGCAATGGTAAGGAAAGCGTTTCTGAAGGAGAGAAATTTATTAACATCGAGTATAGATTTAAGTGTCAGGAAGTCGTTTCTGACAGTATTTGTATGGAGTGTAGCCATGTATGGAAGTGAAACATGGACGATAAATAGTTTGGACAAGGTGAGAATAGAAGCTTTCGAAATGTAGTGCTACAGAAGTATGCTGAAGATTAGATGGGTAGATCACATAACTAATCAGGAAGTACTGAATAGGATTGGGGAGAAGAGACGTTTGTGGCACAGCTTGACCAGAAGAAGGGATCGGTTGGTAGGACATGTTCTGAGGCATTAAGGGATCACCAATTTAGTACTGGAGGGCAGCGTGGAGGGTAAAAATCGTAGAGGGAGACCAAGAGATGAATACACTAAGCAGATTCAGAAGGATGTAGGTTGCAGTAGGTACTGGGAGATGAAGAAGCTTGCACAGGATAGAGTAGCATGGAGAGCTGCATCAAACCAGTCTCAGGACTGAAGACCACAACAACAACATTCTGTAAGACAGTGACCCACATTATCAGCGTCCTCGTACGCCCTAAATGTGAAGCCACTACTTAGAACGGGACTATAAGTACGGTCGACTTTGCAAATTTTTTGTTACAAAACCGTTTTGTAGATCCACACAGGCGATAGTAGTTTCATAGTTCTCAGTGCAGTTGTAGTATCGTTAACCAGACTGGTAGTTATCTACCTCGGAGCTACAGGAGCTAAAATAAGTTATCAGGCTGATGGAACTAGATCACATAACCGGAGACTTCGAAGAAAACTGCATCACGACAACGGAGCGTAGGGCAGAGTTGTCATTAAAAATTGTGGCTATTCTCCAAGAAATATGCGGGGACCCACAGACTCAACGTTTTGCAGGGCACACTTCAACAACAAAATCAAATACCGAAAGGAAATTTCCTTACTTTTCGTACCGTTTGAAAATAAGTAGAGTGCTTAATATATCATCGCACTGAGCTGGAAGAACATTCTTGCAGTCAAGTGTATTGCCGGTATGGAAAAGCTAATTAATAATACTTACCAACTAAGAAAAAATCACGCACTACACTATTGTCGTAACCACGCTTATGCATCGGATGCCAAATCATTGACTCCAAATCCCAGACGTATATATGCACGGCACAAGTCGTTATACAGAAATGACCAGAAAAATAGCCAAAATTATTAGCGTGCATCCCTTATTAATTACAACAGATCTTATCACCGAACCGGAACGTCCCACAATACAATAGCGGAAAATGTGTGTGTTTTTCACAGTGGAAAACGAATCTCACACTTACATGGACAAGAGGTGACTTTTAATCACTGAATATTTGTGTATAAAATTTTCTTCAACCCTCCATCATGAAAAGTTTTGTACTCCAGAGAAGCTACTTCAGAGTACAGCAAGCCAACCTAAGAGTGGGGGAAATGAAGTGGGACATTCCATCGGTGTTACTCAACGAATCGTCTGAGACAGAATGGAAGATAACTGCAACATTTCAGCTACTCGGCTTCTAAGGAGGATCCTTCTCATGCCGGGAATACGGGAGGTATTTTATTTATTTATTTAAGAACTATGTCTTCGTTTAATCGTTTTGACGGCAGTGTTTTGGTTTCCCAGTACGTTTCTGTCGTTTCCTTTACTTTTTTCTTTGTCCAAGAATGCAGTCTCCAAAAGTATTTTCAATCTGAGAAAGAATGTGACCGAATTTTTTTTTTATTTCTAGGGACCCCTTCGGTTAACACAAATGTTGGGCTACAGAAGCAACATTGAATTACAACAGTAGACGTACTATAGACAACATCGCAAATAAATACCAGTTACCTATTATACAAGGACGTTAAGGTTGCCGACAGCGAAACGGAAATATGTAGTGATGTGATCGGCAGTGCTGGATGTTGTCTGAAGTAGATGTTAGTGAGACTGTGCAAGTAGATGCCAGTCGTTACTCCTTGAGTCAGAATTCGGATCAGCCATCCGGCATTTTTGTTATGGCCTCGCAGTAGTATCCGTCTTTCTGCGGCAACTTCTCTTATCTTGTTAAGTACAGCACTGCTCCATATCATTTGTAGTCTTTAAGAGAACTATTGCAGAACAAGCTAAAACATTGTATAACAAAACTCATAACATTTTACGCAAAATTCATCCAAATTCTTTTAAGGGCAGGAGCGAGAGAACATTATCATCTTGAGCAGAGAGTGATCTTAGCTCAAACTTCTAGCAAAATTTTCTCTTTTACGAAAGTCGTATTTGAAATTTAGGACAGAGTAACTAACCGAGCCGGCCAGAGTGGCCGAGCGGTTCTAGGCGCTACAGTCCGGAACCGCGCGACTGCTACGGTTGCAGGTTCGAGTCCTGCTTCGGGCATGGATGTGTGTGATGTCCTTAGGTTAGTTAGGTTTACGTAGTTCTAAGTTCTAGAGGACTGGTGACCTCAGAAATTAAGTTCCATAGTGCTCAGAGCCCATTGAACCATTTTAACTAACCGAATAAATATTTATTTCATTGGTGCCAATTAAACTGGTAATGATATATTACTTTATTTCAAATCACTCACTCAAATATATGCACCAAGCTCAACAGCAATCCTTTTGCCCTCTAATTTGGGAACACTAACGTTCTGCATTTCGAAAGCAATCAGGTCTTAACTAAGTTACTGAAGAGAAAGTTTTGTCTGTAACGAGGATGCAGACGTAGCAGAAAAAATCAATAAGATGAAAATAAGTAAGAGACGATAAATTTCTAACAACGAGTTCATAAATTTTGGTCTCGAAGTAAAATTACAAGCCTGCTGAGAAAAATAAGTTCAGTCTTTTAGCGTAATTGATCTAAATACTAAGTTTAAGGGAAGTAAAAGCGTTGAAATAGGCTTAGAGTGAAATTTTCCGGTTATTATCTTTTAGTAATACTTGTCCTCATCTGAAAAATTTGATGTATTGTTTGTGAGATAGTTTCAATTGGAAGTGTATTTTTTATCATTTCAAAGTTAATATTGTAAACGTAATAAAATCTGTTCGTTCTGGATTGACTTAGTTAACTATCTGTTTCTCTGGAAGCTGTTATTTATACCTATTAGTTCCTTGATTTCATGCTCATGTTAAAATATTTGATACACTGTGTAAACAGGTGTGGCAGTATTCCACATGATCTAGTTCTTTGTAAGTTTTGTATTGAAAAAACAATAAACTTTAAATGGTAATGCAGGATTTGCAGATAAAAACATTGATGAACACCAATATTATTATCCAGTGGCAACAAGAGACAACCAGTATGGCGCTTATGGAATGAAAAGAGCTGTATGGGCGACATTCTTCTACAGATAATCCACTGATGATATCTTTATACGATTTTTGTCCACTTGGTGTTCGTTCACTGTGTAAGCCCTGTAAAACTCAGGCAGCAGGTACATAGGAACAGGAACAACTTAGGCACACAAACAGCATACCATCTGCAGTGATGGAAGGTATTAAACCACTGTATAGAGAGCTAGAACGTCCAAACTTTCTATCCAAATGTCTCAATGATCGAAAGCAGTGAATATTCCAGTCATTTGGACTCGTATACGAAAAAATTTGTTTGTAGGAATGAAGACTCTATAACAATGTGTTCCTGATACTGAGATAATGCTTAATGGCGGTAAAAAGAATACTAGAGCAATCTGAAGCACTCCAGGAATTATTCAAGCTTTCTAGCGAATGCATCGAACCATGAAAGTGAGACATCTAGATTCTGAGTAGGGTACTGATACGCAAAAAAGTAGAGAATCATTGACTTTAAAAGTGTCTAATTCCGTCTCGTAAATGTTTGTGACTGTATGGCTATAGTATTCACACTGAGTAGCTGTTGCAAAGGCATTCGTACGACTCTTTAATTGGCTGTAATGAATAGTCCTTTAATCCGAGGTAGCTTTAATTCAGACAAGTGTTTTAGCACAATATGTTTAAAATGCGTTACTATGAGTATCCTAATGCGCGTAAGACACGCTGGCTCATGTTAGGGCAATTTCAGCTTGCCACCCCACTAACCTGATTCAGACACATTTTTCCTAACTGGTTTAACAGTTGGGAACCCATCTACTGCTGTTCCTTTTTCGCTAAGGCTTGATATATCACATTAACGTGATCTGTAGAGCAAGGGGAAACCATGTCCACATCATTTCCTTATCACGCCATACCAAGATAAAATGCAGCCTCTAGTGTGGAATCCATGGGACCATTTAAAACGCATTATGCCTAAGGAATATAAAATCAGTGGGCAAATAAACCAGGTCAAATGTATTCTAATTTTAGATTATGAAGGTATCTGGACGGGTCTGCTTCTGACCAGTAACAGTGAAAAATGCTATAAACGGCCTCTACGAAACTGTCTCATCGCCTTTAAGGGGCATACTATTACACACTTTGCAATGCACCAATACTCTGACATACAAGAAGCAAAACCCAGAGCAAATATGAGTCCAAATGCTATCCAGCCAGCTCCCAAAATCGGCACTCCACATCCGTTCAACATAAAGCTTTTGAGAAAGCCATTACTGCGCGTTTCGAGTGGTATGGACCGGTGAAAATGAAATGTCGTGTGGCGAGTGCCTCCCGGCGGATAGACCTGATCGCCTGGTGCAAGTCTTTTGAGGTGACCCCACTTTGGCGACTTGCGCTTCGATGAGGGTGAAATGTTGATGAAGACAACACAAAAATCCAGTCCCTTAACAGAGAAAATCTCCAACCCAGCCAGGAATCCAACCCAGCCCCCCCCCCGCCATGACAAGCCGGCGCTCTGTCCACTCTGCTACGGTGGCGGACTATTGACCGGTGAATGGCCCTTCTGGAACAGGACCACTCCATTGGTATAGCCCATCCTCACACATTGCTGTATAGTTTGTCTGATGACGTGTATGTACTGATCCGTGACGAGATGACCATAAAGTCGATGGATCATACCTGCCCCATCTCATGACATCCATCCCAGCACGAGACTGTGATGCAACCAGTAAGCGAATATTGCCGCACGTACTGTGGGTGTTACGTGCTCCCTGTGACCTTTTTGAACATAACCGGTTCCTCATTCACTGCACTGAGTGTCAGTCACGGTCGACCTTAAATGAGTGAACAAAAGCCCATAATATTTGCAGCCATCAGAGAGAGCCTTTTAGTAGCAGCCCCATGAGTTCTAAAACCAGCATACCGTAAGAGGCTGCGAACGGTTTCCGAGGATTCACGGCAATTGGTGTCACCCTATGAGCTGGACGTCGTTCAGAGACGGACGTTCCATAAAGGTATCAACTAACATGTTATCTTGATGAGGCATCGACATCTTTCTTGAGACCGACTTTCAACGCCGACCAATTACACACTCCCCGCGCTCACCATTCTATCCATTTCTAGGTACAGCAAGGTTGAAAGCCGCACCTGTTCGTCGCTTCACGCACACTGAAACCATCATACTGGACGAGCGCCAGGACGCTATTTCTCGTGGCCTACATATGCTGAAACTTCCCAGCAGCAAATGACTCTTTGTCATATATCCATCAATAGTGCTGTGTGTCTTCATGTTCGGGATACCTTGGCTACGTAAGTGCTACGCTTACAGCACATCAACAAACAATATGATGTAAAACAGATAGTATCGAGTGGGTGCGAACACTAATTACTTCGCTGAATTACAGAAGTACAAACGTCCCCCAACGGCTACTACGTAATTTTACCAGTTAGCCTTTATTTGTGTATTGGACGCAGAAGCAGCTCGGCGTTTCAAGCATATCAAAGTAATTGCGTATATAAAATAACTGTGTATATAAAACTCCTGTCGAGTGCTGTACACTACACAAGCTACCCAGCATACCAATACATACGAACAGTTGTGTCTTACCGACTGCAAAAAATGGTTCAAATGGCTCTGAGCACTATGCAACTTAACTTCTGAGGTCATCACTCGCCTAGAACTTAGAACTAATCAAACCTAACTAACCTAAAGACATCAAACACATCCATGCCCGAGGCAGGATTCGAACCAGCGACCGTAGCGGTCGCTCGGTTCCAGACTGTAGCGCCTAGAACCGCACGGCCACTCCAGCCGGCTTACCGACTGCACTTAAAGTAATTGTCAAATCCACATTTTCTCTGCAAAGCTCTATTCACGTTTACTGTTTAACCTTGTTTCTACTACAGGTCCAAGTCCTCTGGTTTGCATCGAGTTCTGAGGTTTGTTTCTTTCTCAATTTCTTCTAATATGACAATGAATAGTGTAAATTAAGTATTTTGTAAAACACTGTAGATTCGTTTACTTACCACTTCGAAATAGAAACAGACACCAACAGAGACTTCATTCAACAGACTCATTACGTCTGAACTCATTGTCACCAATTTACAAACTCCCTCAGACGGATTCCCTTCCTGTTGCTCAAGTATTACATCTGAAAAAAACTGCATCTCGACCTCCAACTACACAGTCTCTACTGAGGCTGTATTATTCACAGACCAAGATATACGGTTAACACTCTTTTAGAAGATTGGTTCTCTACGCATTTGTTACATGTTCAGAAGACAATGATTGAACCAGGTTGACACCAGGGTCGTAATGCAACAAACACGATCTAATACCAGTATATTTTCAAAATGATAACCGTATGGAGTGCCATCTTGTTTTATATCAAATGACCGTTTTAACTCTGAGAAATGTCAGTCTGAAGCAGAATTTTATCCAACCAAATTTTGTGAAACGTAACCATTGTTTTCAAGGAATGTTTTAATTAGTTTCAGGGAGAGCATAAGGGAACGATTGACAGGAATGGGGTAAAGAAATACAGTAGAAGAAGAACGGGAAACTTTGAGGGATGAAGTAGTGAAGGCAGCAGAGGATCAAGTAGGTAAAAAGACGAGGGCTAGTAGAAATCCTTGGGTAACAGAAGATATATTGAATTTAATTGATGAAAGGAGAAAATATAAAAATGCAGTAAATGAAGCAGGAAAAAAGGAATAAAAAAGTCTCAAAGATGAGATCGACAGAAAGTGCAAAATGGCTAAGCAGGGATGACCAGAGGACGAATGTAAGGATGTAGAGGCATATCTAACTAGGGGTTAGATAGATACTGCCTACAGCAAAATTAAAGAGACCTTTGGAGAAAAGAGAACCACTTGTATGAATATGAAGAGCTCAGATGGAAACCCAGTTCTAAGCAAAGAAGTTGAACCAGAAAGATGGAAGGACTATATACAGGTTCTATACAAGGGCGATGTACTTGAGGACATTATTATGGAAATGGAAGAGGATGTAGATGAAGATGAAATGGGATATATGATACAGGTGAAGAGTTTGACAGAGCACTGAAAGACATAAGTTAAAACAAGGCTCCGGGAGTAGACGTTCCATTAGAACTACTGACAGCCTTGGGAGATCCAGTCCTGACAAAGCTGTACCATATGGTGAGCAAGATGCCGAGCGAAATGCCCTCAGACTTCAAAAAGAATATAATAATTCCAATCCCAAAGAAAGCAGGTGTTGACAGATGTGAAAATTACCGAACTATCAGTTTAATAAGTAACGGCTGAAAAATACTAACGCAAATTCTTTACAGACGAATGGAAAAACTGGTAGAAGGTGACCTCGGGGAAGAACAACTTGCATTCCGTAGAAATGTTGGAACAAGTGAGGCAATACTGACCCTACGACTTACCTTAGAAGATAGATTAAGGAAAGGCAAACCTACGTTTCTAGCATATTTAGACTTAGAGAAAGCTTTTGACAATGTTGAGTGGAATATTCTCTTTCAAATTCAGAATGTGGCAGGGGTAAAATGCAGGGTGCGGAAGGCTATTTACAATTTGTACAAAAACCAGATGGCAGTGATAAGAGTCGATGGGCGTGAAAGGGAAGCAGTGGTTGGGAAGGGAGTGAGACAGGGTTGTAGCCTATCCCAGAAGTTATTCAAACTGTATACTGAGCAAGCAATAAAGGAAACTAACTGCTGGCTTCACTTTTTACAGTATTACATGAGCGCAGATAGATTTTGGACCAAAGGGGAAGAGGGGGAAGATGCAGTGCACAGTTGACTCGGATGAATTCAAGAAGCCTGCTGAAAAAAATCTCTTAGAAACGAACGAACTGCAGAA
Organism: Schistocerca serialis cubense; assembly: GCF_023864345.2. Taxonomy (NCBI): domain Eukaryota; kingdom Metazoa; phylum Arthropoda; class Insecta; order Orthoptera; family Acrididae; genus Schistocerca; species Schistocerca serialis. The sequence continues at coordinate 658,616,011 of NC_064639.1, read as the reverse complement.
TGCTCTCTCGTCACATACCCCTTCCGTCCTCTTCAACCCTTCCGCCCTCCGGCCAGCCATCCTTTCATATCGGAACTGTTTTGGAAAACTGAGTACAGCCCTGGTCACCAGACTGAGCGATATTTTGCTATTTGGGCCACTAATGCTAGAACATACAGCAATTTGCAATTTGTTTAAATAAATACAACCATCGCCGTTTGGGAGTTATGGTTTTTGATCAAGTAAGTATAAATACATTATCGTTGGCCTTGGTGACAGCTGATAGTGCGTATGGGTATTTCGACATGTGACTGAAAGTCCAAATATCTTTCATTTTCACTTCATGGCAGCTAGGTCATGTGCAATTTGTTTGGTGACCGTTTGGGTCTGGACCCTCTGGACAACCCAGCCCCCTACCCCCTTCCACCCTTTGTGGCTACGTCCTTGTAACCGACTGTAACTTTTTCAGTGGTTATTAGTAATTTTATTACACACTTCTTCATACAACACGATTATCACAGCAATAGTACTTCTCAGTTAACTCCGGTTATAGCACTAAATACTCACGGACATACTACTTTAATACAAAACACATTACTTTAATTACATAGTAAGTTCTAGGTTGTTACATATTGTCTTTACATCCCAGCTTACACATTAGTACACATGTTACTTCAGAAATAGTTTGCAGACTCTGGCTCTACTAAACAGTTACTGGAATCCGCAGGACATAAAACAGATAAGAGACTGCAAACACCTTATATCAACAGTGCCTGAAAGCTTTAGACTCACATCCACTGGTTTTACGCTTGCTTCACGTTCTAAGAGAGATGTTTGTGCCGTCATCAGCACTCTACGGACGGAGGTTCATTCCATGGCTCCATAAAAGATACACGATGCAACACGGCGAGCGCACAGTCGGTCTCCTCGTATCCTCTGGTCTGCTCCCTGCAACATGTCACGAAAAAGAGCCTCAGGTCCACAGATGCTGTGACGCCTAGCCTCACAAATGCGCATCACTGCACCAAACGCAGTTCAACGCATGTCTTCGTCGTGATCCTGTATTAGATTGTTCGTGTCATCATTTCTTCATTGGCCTCCTTTTTTCTTCGAACGTCAATCGCCTGCTCTCTCTTGGATACTTACCGAGTGTATTGTTCAACCTACACAGTAATAATTCCTTCAGTAAGACACCTCACAGTACATTGTTTCATTACCCATTTGAAGTCTTCCGCATTCTGAAAATTTTTCTGTAATGCTTTGGTATGTACTGTTCTATACGTTCAATAAATTTTATGGAATACATTATACACGTCCAAGCCACCAGCAGAGGCTTCGGCATTGACATTGCGAGAGCAATAAACAACGTTAAAACCAGAGGAGGGAGCGGAGAGGTGGAAAGATCGCGCTGACGGCCACCACGAGAGAGAGAGAGAGAGAGAGAGAGAGGAACTGTCTAATGATGTGACTGAAGAAGAAGTGGAAGTCGATATGAATACATAGGGAATTCAATATTACAGTCGGAATTTAACAAAGCTTTCGAAGAACCGAGATAAAATCAGGCAAAAAGGACTGATAGAATTTCTTCGTACTGTTTAAAGCATTGGGAGAAGTGGCAACCAAACGACTATTTAAGCTATTTTGTAAAATCTGAGATTCAGGCGACATATCAACAACCTTTCGGAGAAATATAATCTGCAAAGTATGTCCGAGAACTATTCCACAATTAGCGTAACATCTCGTGCACCCAAATTGCTGAGAATAATAATTTAAAGAAGAAAGACAGAGAAAATTGAGGATTGTTATAAGAATATCAGTTTGGCTTTCGGACAAGTAAGGGTACCAGGGGCAGTTCTGACATGGCGAATGATAAAAGATAGTAGGGCTTAAGAAAAGTAAAAACATGTCCACAGGATTTGTCGGCCTAGAAGAGGAATACTACGATGTAAGATATCTAGGAAATGCTTCGATGGTAGTCAAGGGAGCTGTAGAGTGTAAAAACAATTGCTTGTTTGATTTAGGGGAGGGGACCAAGCAGTGATGTCACTGGACCCATTTGGTTAGGGAAGGAAGTCGATCGTGCCCTTTCAGAGGAACCACCCCGGCGTTTGCCGAAGAAATTTAGGGAAGTCACGTAAAAACAGACAGACAGAGTCTGAATACAACCAACAAATGATAGAGGATATTGGAAGCAGTTTGTTCTTTTCTATATTATTTGATTCTTTCCGCAACTAGTTCCGTGCATACTTTTTTTCCCATCCCGTATACTTATAAAATCTAGCTATTATAAATATATGATACAAACACTCGTTTGTTGGTTAGAAGTTCATTATTTCCCTACATGTACGATGTCTTGAACCAAAAGTCTCGAGTACCATTTCTGATTTTTCCGAAGATTTCAATCTATGCCTCTCCACTTCTTTGAACTCTGGAAATTTTAAATGTTCCTTGTGAGAAAAATTCTTAGTTGCACCATGGTTCCGTGGTTTCAGAGGTCATAGGAAGGCAACGCCATCCCCCCATTACCAAGACTATGCTTAGTATGGCTCTAACGTGTTCAAGCCTGTTGCCGGGCTGATAGCAGCTTTATCTTACTTATGACATCCTCAAACTGGCAGGAGAGGTAACAATAAATCACTTGGCAAAAATATTTACTTCCTGCCTGCACTATGCTTCAATCCCACTATCGTGGAACAAGGCTGAGATTATATTGATACACAAGAAAGGAAGTATTCACAATATTAAAAACTACCGTCCTATCAGCTTGTTCTCAATTTTGTACATAATTTTCACAAAGGTCTTGTTAAACCGAATTAGTTCCACCATAGACTCAGCCCAACCTATAGAACAAGCAGGATTCCAAAGCAATTTTAGCACTATTGACCACATTCTGACCGTTAGTGAAGTGATAAGCAGAGCGAATGAATACCAACTGCCTCTTTCCATTGCTTTTGTTGACTTTGAAAAGGCATTTTACTCCCTTAGCCATGTAGCTGTCCTCCAAGCTTTGAGTGAGCAAGGAGTGGGAGCAGCATACATTGAAGTGCTCAGGAAAATCTACGAGAATTCTTCAGCTTATGTTAACATCCGCGAATCAACTCAAGAATTCCACAACATGAGGGGTGTCAAGCAAGGCGATCCCATCTCCCCAAAACTGTTCTCTGCTGTATTGGAAATGGCTATGTCAAAGCTGAGCTGGGAAGGGAAGGGAATTAGAATTAATGGAAGAAGTCTTACCAACTTGAGATTTGCTGATGATATTGCCTTACTGGCCAAAGACTTCGTAGAGCTCCAAAACTTAGTTACGGATCTTGCATCGGAATGTCAGCTGGTTGGCTTGAACATGAACCTTTCCAAAACAAAAATTATATCCAACAAATGGGTCCCAGCTGGAGATGTGAAAGTCAAGGACAGTCTACTAGAAGATGTCAGTAAATATGTCTACCAGGCCAGATTATAAATATGAAGGGAGACATAAGGCCAGAAATCTATCGACGCATCAAGCTCGGTTGGCAAGCATTTGGGAAGAATTCAAAAGTATTCAGATCAAAAACGCCAGTAAATCTGATGAAAGCAGTATTTGATCAATGTATTCTTCCTGTGATGACGTATGGCTGCGAGACATGGACACTGAACTCATTCACAGAAGGGAAACTTAGGACAGCACAGAGAGCCATGGAGAGATCAATGCTGGGCTATACAAGAAAGGACAGGAAGAGGGCAGATGACATCCGGTCTGTCACGAAGGTTAATGACATCTTAGATAGAGTAGGTTCCTTGAAATGGCAGTGGGCTGGCCACGTCGCAAGGAAAAAAGGCAAGAGATGGACGAAGCTAGTACTGGAATGGAGTCTGAGAGAGCACCGGAGGCCTAGAGGAAGACCACCAGACAGATGGGACAAAGACATCAAGAAGATCGCTGGTAACACCTGGCAGAGAACTGCCCAAGACCGTCCCACTTGGAGAAGACTTCTGAAAGCCTACCTGAATCCACGACTCGAAGAGGCCACATCATCTAATGATTGAATTGGCTGATGATGATGATGATGGTGATCGATTATGATGTTATTTTGCTTTACCATCTTTATGATGTAACCTCGTGGCTGTCATACTACCGCTCCATTTTTTGTTAGGTATATAGACTGTGACTACATGTTCTCATTTTGATGGTAGTCCATTATTTAGATCTGTCTTTTGTTCTGAATTATGTATATACTGAGAGGAAATTTATTAACGTTCTAGAAAACTTTTTTCTTCCATGTTAAATTTTTGCCTTTAAACTGTTGCTTCTTTTATTGTCAAACGTGTGTAGATTTGTACTTCATTTACAATGTTCGTATAGCTCCCCTTTGAAAGATGTCAATCACAGAATGATGGTCTCCTCTAAAATGTGAACTAAATGTCTCTAAAGAGAATCCGATACTGAAGAACTTGGTCCGGGGCTCGAGAACGCGTGAGCGTAACATAAATACTCAACAGACCCAGGAAGGAACAGTGAATCGCATAGTTTAGAGAGCTCATATTTCAGTGTGACTTAAGGATGATATTACATGTACCTCTCATAATGATCATGAGAAAAACTCTAAGAAATGTATCAAAAAGTGATGGATGGAGCGTGTGTCGTCTGGCGAGGAAGGAGGGGATGTTGTGGAATATTATGGTCCACCATGAACCATATCTCGAAATCGTTAGGCATATCAACAATGGCCTCACACTACATTTACATCATTGTGAACAACAACAGTCACAGTTTGGAAATAACAGTCACGTACACAAACAATCTGCCAGAAGGAGACATAACTTACACTGTTCATTCCTCAGCCTTTGTATAGCACAGAAAGGACTGAGATGTTTAGCTACAAAAATCTTTGATCACTTGATTAGAGATGTGAATAATATAACAGATAATTAAACTGACTTCAAACAGAAACTGGTTACAGGCCTGCGTGATAGAGCCTTTCACATCTCTGAAGAATTTTCGAATTTTTACTACCACATGTCTCTCTCTTTGTGAGAGAGACTGCAGATAGATTAAGCTATAAATCATTGTGCGTAGATATGTTAAATCAAACAAAGGTGACCTACGACTAATGAAGAAGACAATAACGTAAATATCGGCGTGTTTGCCATATTTTTCACTGAGAAATTGTGTTGCAATCCTTAAGAAACTGACACCTTTAAATTCATTGCTGTAGAGCGCAGTTGTGATCGACAAAACGTGCAAGTAACTAACTTATTAACCGGGACTCATGCCGTACCAGGGCTTTTTGGATATAGGTATAGACACCTCCCAGCATACAGAGAAATGGTTCTATTAGGCCATTGTTCAGGCGGTGCTTGCGAAGTTCTTTGTGAACTCTTCTGTGGCAGAGGTACATCAGAGGTAAGAACTAACTGAAACGACACTTCAGTAAACCACCGAATGAAGCAGCACAACGTCCGCGACAAAGCACTCGGAGACCACAGGCGTGGTTTTAATGCCCACATCTAGTGATCGAGTAGTCCAAATCGAAAGCTGACATGATCCTCTTATCTATGTTGCGGTTGACTTCATCTGATATTTACAATAGAAGACATTGTTTGCTCTTTAGTGGGAGATAAACCGTCCAGGCCAGATTTCAGAAAACAGAACCTTAATACTTTTGTTTACATCGTTCACATTTTTTCAGTATATCGAAGGAGGATATACTAGCTTGCGAAACTAATTTACTCAATAGCCACATGTGTTGGCTTGCAGGATTTTTCGTTATGTATAAATTCCTCAGTCCTGTTAGCCCTGCGCATTACGCATCTTAGTTATTTGAAAGTCTTATAGAATTTACTGCAAGTAGAGAATAAAATCGTCATTCGTATTTAGTCCTAACAGTCCATGTTTAAGGCAGAGATTCAGCCGAGTATGCAAAACGTAATAAACTTATAAAGTGAAATTATCATAATGTGACTGACAACTACTTCAGCCGAATGACATCTGTTAACTATTTGTTACTGCATTTATAATTCGGATCTGCTGCCCTCTGCCTCAGCTAAGAAAATGTCAATAACTAACTACGATAGTTTGAAATGTCGCAGTTGATAATGGTTAACATGAATGATAAAAGTTTGTGTTAGACTACCAAAAAATAATAAGGCATTGCTGAAAACTGTATATCTGCACTGATAATAAGAACAATAACCGTACTAAGACTGGCCAAAGACAGTACGTTAAGCAGTTAACGCTACAGATAAAAACGAACAGACATTTAGGGGATCAACTGCCAAGATTCTAAAGAAGAAAATATTGGGATGAAAGTGACAAATAAGGGAACTGCGTTCTCATTGAGAATAAGAGGCATTCGTTGCCCTTTGGACTTCTAGAAAGAAACATTAGGCTCTTGTCGTACTAATACCGTGATTGAATGCTTTTAAAATCATTTGGTTGAGCTTTATATCTGAAATACAAAACTAAATGAAAGACATTGAGATAAGTAATTCCATTTATTTATCTTATGGTGAAAACAAAACCATATATATAACATTTCTGGGCAAATGTACACAGCCACGCCCTCACACAATCATACATCTCCAGATCTAGTTTCTTATCCATTTGATCACTTCACCCACTGCACAGTCAAAGTTCATAATTGTTCCTTTACACGTTCGAAGAATACAGTCAGCAACGATGAGATGGATGGATTGTAGGGAGACACCACAGTCACAATATGCAGAACTAGCCATTCGCCATTTGTGCAGGAGATAACCACATCCGTCTTGTCCAGTTCAAAGCCTCGCTGACGTATGGCGAGATGGCATCGTTGTACCCGCGTGGAAGCGGTGAGGATTGGCCAATTGCCGAAATTAGAAGCGTGTCCTAATGGTAAAGATGTCACGGGTACGGTGAGAAATAGGGAAATCTATTTCGTTTAATTGCAAAGGAAGAAAGGACAGAAGACAATGACATGGCTTCCAAATATTTATCGCTAAAATTTTCATCAAAGCATCGACACTATCTTAATTACATGAGATATAAATTCCTTGTAGAGCTATTCGACTTACTATTCATTCACCATTTTTTGTAGTTCTTATTTTAGAGTTAATCGGTGTCACATTCCCTTCATCTTTGTGACTTACATACAAGGAACGTTAAAGATTTGCCGAATCATCGTGTGACTGATCAGAAAACCCAAGTTAACGAAGTGTGCCCAGCTGAACAAAAGCGTCTAAAAACCAGCTGCGATTAGCCACTATATTATGTAGTGATGTGAATGTCAGAACAATAACATGTGCGAATACAGTGAGCAACAGTCATACAAAAAATACTTTTACCTGCTTTGTTAATGGGGACAATGGCTTCTCTCTTTAATGTATTGACAATCTCAGCAGAGCACCTGTACTTGTTTGTCATTGGAAAACAGGAATGCTCAGCAAATAAAGGACAGCGACACCTCACAAATTTTACAGTCGGGCCAGAGTTATTGAGTCGTAATTGGCCTGCCGGTTCCCGGAAGCTGGGTGCTGTTCCAGATTCAATTAAAGTTATCTGTAAGTTGCTTCCAGTGTATGAACCCGTGGATGGCGTGTGGACTAATGAACTGCATAAAGCTCTCGACAATCTGAAATTAAAACAGGGAATCCAATTAAAATTTTCCACTGAAAGAGAGTTTTTATGCTTTGTGTGGGTAGGCAAATTTATAGTCCTGCTTTTGTAGTTGACCGTAATGGAAATTGGCCATCACGAAAATAACACTCAAAGTAATTAACTTTTGTACACTTCCTCCGTCTTCACATTTCCTTTCGTACGTGATTCTACATTTTGTCAAGTCCAAAGTCTGGAAAGCCGCGGAAATGTTTTGATTGCCTTGGCTGCTGATGCCAGCTCGTTCATTACCTCATTACTTACCAATTAACATCAAAAATCCCGCTCTATATTTTTGCCCATTTCATGAAACGGATTCATGATACTGACGCTTTCTCACCTAAGAACTGTCATGGTGGAATCATTTCACGTAAAATATATTGCATTAAAAAACTCGTTTGAGCTATATGTGTGAACATTGCCGAACAATCAGTTTCAAAAGTCTTGGTTGTAGAATACTGAAGCGAATTTCTTAGAAAAGAATGAAAAGAGGGGGAGAAATTTATGAACATGCGAGGCAATATTGAATCTAAGGCATATTTGAGAAGACTGGCTGAAGGCAGGCAAACCTTCTTTAATGGCATTTAGAGGTTAAGAAAAACCTTTTGATGATGATGACTGGGATTACTTTTTTGAATTTATAGTGATAGGAAGTATAAAATACTAGGATTTAAACTATTTCTACATCTTGTACAGAAACAAAGACACGATGGACATTAGAAGGAAGCAGTAGTCGAGAAGGGAGCGAGGGAAGAAAAAAAAAAAAAAAACCTTGCGGCTCTCCACATTGCAGTTCTGAGAGAGACAGCAAAGGACCTGCAAGAGCCATCTAACGGAATGTAATGCGCTTTCAGAAGCTGTTATAAGATGAACATTAACAACGGAAAAACAAAGGGAACGGAATGTAGTGGGAAATTGGATTAGGAAATGAGTCACTAACAATACTTAATGAGTTTGCTGTTTGTGGAGCAAAGTAACATATGATGGCCAAACTAGATGGATACAAAATTCAGGCTGGTGACAGCAAGGGAAAAATATCTGACAATGAGGAATTTCTTAACAATCTAAATTTATTTCAACGTTAAGCGGTATTTTCTTAAGTAATTTGTGTGAGTGTAACCTTGTACTTTTGTGAAACGGGGGTGATGAGCAGTTTATGCAAGAAGCTTTGTAAAGGAGGTGCTGCAAAATAATACTGAAGATTGGATCAAATACCTAATGAGAAGGTATCAACAGTAATTGGCGAGAAAGGTAATTTATGAGACATCACTGAAAAAACGGTTCGGTTGAAAGGACGTATCCTGAGTCAGCAAGGAGTTGTCAGTTTAGTACAGAAGAAAAGTGGTAGTGGGGCAGAGGGCAGGCTGTAGGGTGTAAAGTTATAGAGAATGGCCAAGTTTTATACAGCAAGCAGTTTCAAATGGAAGTTGGTTGCAGTAGTTACGAAGAGGTCGCGACGACTGCACAGTACGTCAACTCACACTTCAAAAGGAAGTCCACAGCAACAAATGTTATATTTTCAGAATAAAATTCAGTCATCAGTTGCACAGTCACTTTTATTTTGCTTAAAATTCAGAAAAACATCATGCTCCACCAGCAGTTATGAACCAATGTTTGTCCTACTTGATTAATAATGAGATACGTGAACTGTTGATTCTAAAGCTTATCTGTTACAGCTAGAACACAGTAACTTATTTCATGCTATTTTACAATCAATTAAAAACCTATTCATGAGGGGTAAAATGTGGAACAAGACGTGATTATTCAACAACAACACAAAGGACTTTAGGCTCCCGAATATCTTCAAAGTTCATTCTAAAATGAAAAGACTTATAACACCCGTCATCTTCCTTTCCTTGAGAAGAGCATTAACAAAATCAACACATGTTTTGTTGCTGCAGAGCTAAACATTTTAAATGAAAGTGTTGAATATAACATTGAAACTCCTCTACTGAGACTACTCTTACTGGACTGATGATTGATGCGACCATTGTCATGGGTACTGCCAGTAGACAGATGTGAAGATAGGTTGAAATGTGAAATAGCTTCTGACAAAAGAAAATACTAACAGCTGTCGTAATTGTTCTCTTTATACAGTGAAGAACATTAACATATAGGTCAAAGGAGGATATGGTTTCGTCAGTAAAGCAAATGAAGCTAATGCTTCTGTCACCTTGTATAAGGAGGACTATACTAAGAAAAAGTTAGAATTCATTTATAATAACAGCATTCATACCATTAGCAATAATCCCACTACTAACTTCACTAAAGAACTTAAAGAGGCATTTGATTCCTGCAGTTCTCTCTTCCCTCCCAAAGTCTGTGCTAGAATGCTAAGCATGATTCTTAACAAACCAACCTTTCCTCCTGGCCATGTACTAGAATCGTCTGATTTTACAAATCTAGAGTGTGTTAAATTCAATGTAACATATAACATATGGCGCAGTTTTTTTGCAGGATGGAGAAGTATAGCATTTACGACCAATTTTTGTGAGCAATCACTCAACAAAGATGGCGAAAATTCATGTAAGGCAACTTTTGCCGAACATCTCAAAATCTAAAAACATACGTTTCCTCCTCCATCTCTGCTTAAGACGGAAATTCTGCATGTATCTCACAAAGATTACAGAACGAATCATTTGGCAGATTTTGAAACATATAACCATTCCCACTACCAGCCCAAAGAGCTGTTAAATGGTGAGCTGACATTGAAAACCGGACACTATTTCGACTGTATAGTATCTTTTATTTAATGGTTAAGATTAACCCACTCCTTTTGGATACTAATGTCAGCTACACCTTATGTGGAATTTGTGAAATGTCCTGCAAATGAATTATATGTAACTATATACCTAAGTTTTTTTGTATCCTTTTGTATTTGTTCCTTGCTACTGGCACATCAACTCGACTATATACATAAGTGCGGTACAATCACTGTAATTTTCCGTCTGTGGTTGTAATTGTCATATGCACTATGAAATTTTCGACACGTCATTACACCGTACTTTTGTGAAGAAGATACTGACAACTGATAAGGCAATGTTAAGTAAATTTTGTAATACGCTTCTTATACATAAATGTCTCACCAATTTCTTATGATTATATCATCTGAAATTTTGTAGACTTTTGAAGATGACAGATTATTCTTTTGAAACCTGTTAAGCAAAATAAAAGTAATGTGTACCTGACAATTAAATTTTACTCTGAAATGTAAACGATACTATAGTTATTGAGGAAATAGCAGCTATGAGTAACGTTACAGGTCTTCTTCACTGTTCAAAAATATCATGTTGTAGAAATATTTTTAATACACGTCTTAAGAGCCAGTAGACTACTGTATCTACTCGGTAGAAACTTCTACTCATAAGGACTGTTACGTAAAAGCTAACTACATTCATCGCTATCTATCTGTAAACGAAAAGATAAAACCGGTTTAATCAAATGGCACTGACAAATGGGTGGTGGCCTACAAAGCAGTCATTCGAATCATGCTGGTGACAGAAATTTTCGTCAAAATGCTATGGATCCTCGGAAAAAATGGCGTACAGTTTGCCATCCCATTGACTGCTGTGGACAGTAAAGACTTAACACGAGCTCGGATAGAAAAAGTGAAGGGTAGGAAACAGCTTATATGATCGAACTAAGCGACATGCGTATTAAGGGAACCTGCTTGTTAGAGGAATGACGGTAAACCTTAATCAGGACGACGTAAAACAAATTTTAGAACTTTCATCTCGAATGTGAATCCACTGTCCTGTCTTATGCCACACCTCGTTCGGTACGGGGAATGTGGATTGGGAGACCTCACCATAAGTGTAATACTAGTAAGGTTACTTACTGAAACGTAATGAGTCAATTTTTTATGTGGAAACCTAGAAAGCTTTTTAGATAAATGAGATTCAACATCTTTATTCTCCATGTGAACATATTTTCAGCTGTCTCGTGCACGGACGAACTCTCGAATTAGAAACTCGAATATAGTGCGCTGTTTATGACGCACTGATTTAGTTTCACGCTAAAATTCGGAGCCCTCTAGCAGCAGAAGGCAGAATACATACAGACGTGAAGAGCACAGATGTGAAATGTTACTAATATTTCATTTCAAAAGCCTTAAGAGTTTTGACATTAAGAAATTCTGAGGCATTGATAGCGAGCACGCCCTGTTATTTGCATAGTCTCACTTGCAAAGGCAAAGTCTTCGGTGTCAGGAGCAGGGTTTCCTCAAAACTATTTAGCTGGCATACATGGTGCAAGTGCGCCTCTTTGTGATGTCAATGGACGCAGATCTCATCAGCAGATAAGAGCAATAATTAGTCTAATCTGTATACATCCGCTGCCTTAAGATTCCGCCGATAGCGACGAGCTATTAGTTGTTATGGGAAGACTTCTAACAAACTCTTGGGAACTCCTGAACCGAGTCAGCTACTGTTATATCACATAGAGCGCATTAAGAACAAGTTATGTCTACCACAAACAATGTCAATGAATGAGGAGGGTGTGGTGGAATATCGTCAGTCTCCTTTGTTCGAAGTCAGTGTAAAGAAATATCTTCATTGTCTTCAGCACTGTATGCCTTATGAGAGGAGGTGGAGAAGATCCAACGAAGAGCGGTGCGTTTCGTCACAGGATCGTTTAGCTGGCGGGAGAGCGTTACGAAGATGCTAAGCAAACTCCAAGTGCAGACGTTACGACGTTACAAGAGAGGCGTTTTGCATCACAGAGAGATTTATTTCGGGGCAGCAATTTTCAGGAGTCAGACAACATATTACGTCCCCTCACATATATCTCGAGTATTGACCATGAGAAGAAAATTCGAGAAATTGGAGCCAATACCGAAGCTTACCGACAGTCATTCTGCCCAGGCACTATTTGCGAGTGGAACAGGATTGGAGGGATCAGATAGTGGTACCGAAAGTATCCTCTGCCACACACCTATAGGTGGCTTTCGGAGTATGATGTAGACGCAGAACTGAATGGTACTTCCCTTAAACCATTTATTAGATTTTAATAATTGGTTCTCTAACCGTTGTTTGTGGTAGACATAACTTGCTCTTAGTGCGCTCTACCTGGGATAACAGTAGCTGATTATATTCCGAAATTTACTAATACATATCCAGAAGAATTACTGTAAAAGCCAAACACATATAAAGTAAGTTTCAGTCAAAGATTTATTTGAGAAACAATACACGGTCCAGTCACATCAATATGAGCACCGCCTGAGTTGGGCGTCACCTTGCAGTAACCACACACAGGCGGCACGCGGCAGCACTAGCAATGGAGAGTATATAAATCGTTGATTGGGGACATGGGAAACAGTGCAGTCGTTGCCGTAATGAAGCACTTTATATTCCGTCTAATAGGACATGATCATTGGCTTTCGGGTCAAAGGTGAAAGCTTCAACGAAAGGGCTAAGTTCGTAAACTCTTCGCGTGTAGCAATAATTAAGGTACCCTATGCTCAGCAAAATGGCGATATCCAGAACGGGCGCCGAGACATATGTGGTGTAGCACGGGCTACAGATGACAGGGTGGACGATCACTGCGAAGAGGTGAAAGAGCGAATAGATGAGCAGCAATTGACCAACTTGTGAGGGTACGGCACAATAACACGGAAAGATACTGTACTTGACACCCGTTATTAGTTTAAGTAGCAAGGATAGCAATCCGCCACGCTGTAGAGCGCGCGTTACAGCTAATTCTGGTTTAGCTGATGTCAGATGAAATAATGCATGCTCGTAGACAATGCTTACATTATCTGTTGTCGCTTGACACGACCACGAGTATGGTAGTTGCAGCAGAGCACTGTCGGCGTTGAGCCTCTGAACGTTACGAGTATGCGGGCGAGTTATTCGTCCACCTACACCTGCTAGTAAGAAGAGACGAATTTCTTGCGCGGCTGAACGCTAGCCGGCCCAGGGCACAGCGCGATGCGGTCAGCCCGGCTAGCTGACCGTTTCATGTCAGCCAGGTGCAGACAGGGGTGACATCACTGGAAATGAGTAGATCCTAACGCTGGTAATCTGGACTATTGTCACTCATATGGCCTTTGAGCAACAGATAATGCTCTAGGAAATGGCGGAGTGTCAATCTTGGAGACAGCTATATCACAGCTCTCTCTGGTTCGGTAGTAAGTCAGAGTTAGATATTGAAGTGTATCTGAATACATTTGCGATCTCAAAAAATAAGGCGCAGCCAATGACGCAACAGTGGCTCTATATCTTAAAAGCTACACAAGTTAATATCTCACAGCGAATAAACATTTTCACAGTGAACCTCTGAATCAACAGCTTTTAAACGATTCATGCGATTTCAACAAACAGTATCTCAGATAATAGCTTTGCATGATAGCTATTGTCTCTGAAAGCCACTCATCTGTATCTATTTTATACATTGCATTTTCACAGTGAACCTCTGAATCAACAACTTTTAAACGATTCATGCGATTTCAACAAACAGTATCTCAGATAATAGCATTGCATGATAGCTATCGTCTCTGAAACCCACTCATCTGTATCTATTTTATACATTGACTTATGGCGTCTTTCATTTCCTTTTTATGATGCAAATGTTTGTCAGGACATCGTATTCCCCACGTTTACACAGCAGATGAATACAGCATCAGTACCTCATATTTTTTTATTTATTTAGTGAAGAGTTTACTGTTTTGTCAATAATTTGTTGTAAATGGTAGTTGCATTTGCTATTAGGAAACTGTGGTAATATAAAAGTAGTAAGTAGCATATGTTAGGGAAACCACAATTGAACAGAGAAATAACAGGCAGTTTACTTAGTCAGACACAAATACTTGTTTAAACAGTGTGTAAGGACAACCTGTAGTCAGTTAACGTCAGGGCACTTGTAAAATATATTGGCTAATTCATTTATGGACAAACCTTTAGCTATATTCATTGCACGTGGTCTGAGAGTGACCGAAGCTTTACAATCTTTCTTTCATTTAAATATTTTTGTGACAATATGATAAGTGCAGGCAATGGTGAAGATTAGTCAAATCATATCTGTATCACGTAAGAACGACGTACTTTTGGCGGGGATGGACTTCAATGGAAAAGGACACAGCAGGGCAAACACTACAGGAGTCAAGTGGAGACTGGAACTTTTGGAGTGAATAGCTCAAGTGAACGATAATGGACACTTAATGTCGAGTTCTTGAAGAAGGCGGATCTGTCTGCAAATTTTGAAGGGACTTAGTATTTTGAGAGGTCTAAATGTGCGCTAGAATAGGACACTAACTATTTCCGCTTGTATTACAAAACTGAGAATAGGCAGAGTATGACTTACTAATCTGTGAACTTGTGTGTTAATTTGTGAATTATCATGTTGAACTCTGATCTGTCATGAGCTGGTGAGCATTGCATCTATTTAGATTACGAAATGTACTTCATTTTTGTGAGTCTTAGATGATTATTTAGTTTTCGGATTTCACTGCCATTCTAGTAACACTCTCAATGTAACTTTACTGCATTTGATAAGAGTATTTTAACTGAATACTGTATGATCACTTCCTGTTTTTTTTAGAAGTCTTTCTTTTAATAAAAATAATTCAACATAAATCTGTCATCTACATAAATTACAGACGGTAGAACATAATCCATGTAATTAAATAATTTATTCAATTTTTAGTTTGTGTTTCTGTGTATTTTATTAACTCGTAATTCTAGCCAATATATAGACTTTTTGCAGGCAGAATCAAAGCTACGTGTTATCATTTGCAGGGAATTAGACGCGGTGTATAAAAGCACACGTGCGCGGCTAGATCCTAGGACTTCATTAGGCCATTCTTTTTAAACAAAGAGAGTCCGCCGGTTTGTTTGCACGGATGTTGTTGAAAAGACTAACCACTCAACAGTAACCGTTAGATACCGTCACAATTGGGGTTTTTGCCCAAGATTTAGAGAGTCTAATCCCTCTGGAATTGCAGTTGTCATTCCAACACGTGAAATTATTCTGTGATCCAGGTCCCAATTCTATTGCATGATAGGCAGTTTGCTGGGGGCTAAGAGTGTAAAATTTTGACGCAGTTTTCTCTGTGAGAATCGGTAGTTACAGCAAGGTGTGGGGACGTTCGCAGCGGAATTTCAATAAAGAAGTTGAAGACTACTCAGAGGCGTGGGAGCTCGAGTCTGCAGCGACCAGCAGCAGCGGAGACCTCGAGGGCGGCGTAGCAGCATCGGCGGCCACGGCAACGCCGGCCACCGTCGGCGAGTTCCACTTCATCAACATCGACACTTCCGGCAACAGGAGTACAGCACAAGCAGCCAACATGACCAGGAAGTTCAATACTTGCGGCGATAATGTTAAAATGCAGTATCATCTTGAGTGGTGCAGCTTCCAATGATTAAGCAGTCACCCAGCATGTGATCTTCAGATATTTTGTAAGTAGGGTGTTTGCTATGTAAGTAGGCTGTTTAGGTTTTTATATTGGTAACGCCACGTAGCGCTCTGTATGAAAATCACTGACTGTGCTGTGTGCAGTCTGTGGCTGGTTTGCAAGGTTGGAATATTTGCTATTGTAGTGTTGGGCAGTTGGATGTGAACAGCGCGTAGCGTTGCGAAGTTGGAGGTCAGCCGCCAGCAGTGGTGGATGTGGGGAGAGAGATGGCGGAGTTTTGAGAGCGGATGATCTGGACGTGTGTCCATCAGAAAGAGTAAATTTGTAAGACTGGATGTCATGTACTGATATATACATTATGACTTTTGAACACTATTAAGGTAAATATATTGTTTGTTCCCTATCAAAATCTTTCACTTGCTAAGAATGGCTATCAGTAGTTAGTGCCTTCAGTAGTTAGAATCATTTATTTAGTTGGCAGTATTGGCGCTCGCTGTATTACAGTAATTCGAGTAACGAAGATTTTGTGAGGTAAGTGATTCTTGACAGGTATAGGTTATTGTTATTCAGGGCCATCCTTTTGTAGGGATTATTGAAAGTCAGATGGCGTTGTAAAGAGAGAACCGTCTGAGTACGTTCAGTTTTGCGCATCTGTTTGAAAATCAAATAACGTAAGAGGTTTTCCAAAACAGTAATTCTTAATTTTTCTAAGGGGACGTTTCAATTTTAATGGGCAGTTTGTCTAAAAAGTAAACGTGGTGATGTTGATAGGCACGATATTAGTGGGACGTACTGATTCAATGGTGTGGTCGAGAACAATTCAGAAAATGTGAGCGCTGAAATGGGTCTACTGGCTACAGAAATAAGTTCAATAGAAGCAGGTGTAAGTCCAGTAGAGACAACAGTAACGGCAAGAGTAACAGCAGAGGTGAAGAAAAATAAATCTGGTACAGAAGGGATGACTGATTCAATATTAGAAGCTATAGAGCAGATGTAGACAAAATTTCTGAGGAGGTTGCTTTGTCGAGTCGACATAGTGGAATAAGACTTCGGTAACAAGTTGGAAAAAATACAGGACCAACTGGGGCGAAGTGAAAATTTGTGTGCAGAGAGGAAATACGCTTGAGGACGTGAGCAAACAGTCTGTTAACAATTTGTGTGGTAGCATGGCAGAGACTGAAAAAGAGGTGGTGAAAAATAGACAACAGTTGGAAGTGGACAACAATAATAAGATTCTGCAGCGGGAGCATCAGATTAAATATGTAAGGGCAGATTAAATGGTTTATTAGCGAATAAGACTACTATTGTGATAGGTGTTCCATGGGGTAATACAGAAACGACAAACTGTTTTGCAGTTTGTGAGAAATACCACCTAGATGATTTTATTGGTGCATACAGAGGAATACCAGAAAGGCAAAAATTAAATTAGCTAACACATCCTGAGGGCAATGAACAGTCAAGGGCAAATTTAATGAGTGCTTCGTTTACTACTTTTGAAGTGTGAGAAAGTTGTTTCCTGAACGAATTCTGGAGTGAAGCGAAACAAACGTGAGTTCAGAATGAGTCCCTAACCGGACCAAATTTCAAACACCGAAGTGGGTCAATGCAGGAGTTTTGTGTGCATGAAGAAACTAAGTTGACGCGTATAAATCGTACGCTGGGAGTGTTGAGGGAGATTACGATGGTCAGGCAGCGACTCCCCGAATTTTTGAAATGAAATCTTGTCCACAGTCCAATAAATTCCATTTACAAGTTTTTAAGTTTTATTGCGTAAGTTGAAAAGGCGTTGAAATTCAAACTGCATAATTGGAACAATATACAGGGAAATGGGCACCAGAAAGAGAACAACAATAATATCCACAGTGATTACAATAATAACTTTCGTATCGGAAATCAAAACCGGTGACGAAGACATGAGAGGCAGGAACCTTAAGAAATGCAACTCCAGAGTAAGAGATCGGGAAACTAGAGATCGCCGCATCTCAAGTCCGACACGGGTGGCAAAATAAACCGGCGTTGATAAGGACAAGGTATTTTCAAAATTCCATGGGTGTCGAAAATTCAGCAACAAATATTGAAGTTGGAGTTTATGAGAAATAAAAATTCTGTGGGAAAAAATTTTAAGCAGCGCAATAATAAAGAGGTGCTCGAGAAATATTGTAAAATGTGTTGAGAGGTTGGATAACGATTGTATGGGGCTGGAGAAGTTCTTTGGTGAAAGGGAAGTGAATGATGAATGAACGTAGGGTTTTTGAAAGATTCTGTGATAAAAAGAGAGGCAGAAGCAGATGTGGATCTGAATTTGTTAAACTTTGAATGTGTGGCGATTTCTAATGAGGCACTAGTCAGTAGCAACAATTATAGTAATGTAGGTTGAAAGTACTCCAGCTGGTTTTGTATCCGAGATATTAGGTGACGCCATCTGTGAAGGAGGTGAAGCAGTAATCTCATTACCTGGAGATGACTTTGATGGTATATCGATGGAAGTACCTGAAGGTATTTGTGAAAGCGGCGTGGGAGTAGTCTCCTCAGCTGGTGACGAAATTTATTATTCGTCGGCGAAAGTGGGTGATTTATTGTTAAGGAAGCGAAGTTGACGTCTTAGAGGCTGAAGTTGCGAAAGTTGAGGCTACTAATTTAGAAATCTCGGAGGAAGGAGGATGTGCATTTATTTCTGTTGATGGAAGTGAACCATTGACTCTTGATGAAAGTATGAATTATGAGTGGATGTATGAAGAATGATTGTGAAAATAATTTGTTATGTAGTGGATCAGAATGCAAAGTGTTAGAGGAATCTGAGAGAAGAGAACATGTTATGAAAACAGAGGTGGTTCCGAACTGAGCGGAATTAGATTTTATAATGAATTCTGATGTGGTGTGATGCAGTAGCAGCAATCTGACTGTTGTGACGGAGGAGGTTGACGAAGTTGTTGGTGGTGATTTCAAAAGGATCTGTCACGTAAGACGTAACACCCCTTTTACTACGTGAACAGTTACACACACTGACAAATGTTAGAGCGTCAAGGGGTACGTATGTTTTTGTTTGCTTCCTGTTTATAGCAGTGGTAGAAGGGAAATACTGCCGCAAGTACGCGTTTTAAATGGATTCTAGACTTTTTTAACTGCTTTCGATAGACCTTGAGAAGACAATTACAGTTATATACCGTTTGTTAACATTGACGGTGACACCTTTCATTGAGAAAAATCGAGAGATGTCCCAGAATTTGAGAGCACGCTGGCCGGAATCGTCACTAGCGGTTCAAACACAGCCAAGCAGAGCTCTTGTGCTACGCTGTGTCAACACATCCATCTGTTTACTTGTCTGCACTGCAGGCCGCTCATTTATGCTTCAGCATTCGTATCGCGCAGACATGTACACCAACGAGAAGAAGTTGTATATTCTACTTTTATATGGTGAATGTAAAAGAAATGCCGTAAAAACAGTACAGCGGTATAGGGCTATCTACCCGGATCCGACACGCCAAGTAATTGCACGAATTATTAAAACGCTAGTGCGGACAGGCTGCTTGAATGTCAAAAAGAAAGAAGACTGTAACAGACAGAACGCGTCGGTTTGCCTTCAGCAACAGAGAGACGACCCTACGTTTTTCCAACATGTGCTATTTGTCGATGAAGCAACGTTAACTAACAACGTTAATGTAAATTTACATAACCTGCACTACTGCGCAGTCCGGCTTCGTGAGGTGCATCATTAACGTCCGTGGAGCGTAAACATATGGTGCGGCATCATAGTAAATTACATTTTGGGACCTTACTTCATCTCAGACGCTCTAGATGACCATTCGTGTACACAGTTTCTGACGATCATTCTGCCCGTTCTTGTACAAAAATAACTCTGGATAACACACAATGTATGTGGATGTAATACGACGGTTGTCCAGCTCAGTCGTCCAGTGTTGCAATGAAAACACTCAATGAGAACTGTCCTGAACGTTCAAAGTATAAATTCGGTTGTCAAATGTCCTGCGATGTTCCCCCGACTTGACTACTCTTGATTTCTTTCTTTGTGGACCACTCAAAGATGCAGTCCATGACGAAGATCCAACCACGCCAGACGATAGGTGTCGTCGAACCGCCAGTGCATGCTCTACAATATCGGTCACTGCAGTTACATCTGTTAATGGTTTTTTCGAACGGCGATTGCAAATGTGTCATTCAGTCCATAGTCAACAGTTCAAACATGCTTAAATAAAGGAAAAGTTATTTTTATTACGACAAAATTTATGTTATATGATTTGAATGGTTACCAACCCACTGTCACTAAATTGTTTATTTCATTTACGTGTGGATGAAACTGCACTGCAATGTGAAATAAGTCGACAGCGTGTATTGCACGTCGCTAGTAACATTGCCATTACGCGCTTACGTTCAGCACGAAACGATGTTCCGTTAAGAAGAACATTTATTTTGCGGTGTACAGGTGGTCACCAAAGTATTTTTAACAAAATGTTTAGTTTATAAATGTTTCCCACATGATGTAATTTAGAGCATTGTAGGTACAGACAATTGTTAGACAGCATATACACTCCTGGAAATGGAAAAAAGAACACATTGACACCGGTGTGTCAGACCCACCATACTTGCTCCGGACACTGCGAGAGGGCTGTACAAGCAATGATCACACGCACGGCACAGCGGACACACCAGGAACCGCGGTGTTGGCCGTCGAATGGCGCTAGCTGCGCAGCATTTGTGCACCGCCGCCGTCAGTGTCAGCCAGTTTGCCGTGGCATACGGAGCTCCATCGCAGTCTTTAACACTGGTAGCATGCCGCGACAGCGTGGACGTGAATCGTATGTGCAGTTGACGGACTTTGAGCGAGGGCGTATAGTGGGCATGCGGGAGGCCGGGTGGACGTACCGCCGAATTGCTCAACACGTGGGGCGTGAGGTCTCCACAGTACATCGATGTTGTCGCCAGTGGTCGGCGGAAGGTGCCCAGCAAATTAGGGACACTGTTGCTCCTGGGGTATCGGCGAGGACCATTCGCAACCGTCTCCATGAAGCTGGGCTGCGGTCCCGCACACCGTTAGGCCGTCTTCCGCTCACGCCCCAACATCGTGCAGCCCGCCTCCAGTGGTGTCGCGACAGGCGTGAATGGAGGGACGAATGGAGACGTGTCGTCTTCAGCGATGAGAGTCGCTTCTGCCTTGGTGCCAGTGATGGTCGTATGCGTGTTTGGCGCCGTGCAGGTGAGCGCCACAATCAGGACTGCATACGACCGAGGCACACAGGGCCAACACCCGGCATCATGGTGTGGGGAGCGATCTCCTACACTGGCCGTACACCACTGGTGATCGTCGACGAGACACTGAATAGTGCACGGTACATCCAAACCGTCATCGAACCCATCGTTCTACCATTCCTAGACCGGCAAGGGAACGTGCTGTTCCAACAGGACAATGCACGTCCGCATGTATCCCGTGCCACCCAACGTGCTCTAGAAGGTGTAAGTCAACTACCCTGGCCAGCAAGATCTCCGGATCTGTCCCCCATTGAGCATGTTCGGGACTGGATGAAGCGTCGTCTCACGCGGTCGGCACGTCCAGCTCGAACGCTGGTCCAACTGAGGCGCCAGGTGGAAATGGCATGGCAAGCCGTTCCACAGGACTACATCCAGCATCTCTACGATCGTCTCCATGGGAGAATAGCAGCCTGCATTGCTGCGAAAGGTGGATGTACACTGTACTAGTGCCGACATTGTGCATGCTCTGTTGCGTGTGTCTATATGCCTGTGGTTCTGTCAGTGTGATCATGTGATGTATCTGACCCCAGGAATGTGTCAATAAAGTTTCCCCTTTCTGGGACAATGAATTCATGGTGTTCTTATTTCAATTTCCAGGAGTGTATTTTACCGATAAGAAGACAGATCAAATCTTCCGTCTAAAATTTAGGTGCTTAATATAGTAATTGCTTTTTGCGGCGTATAAAAGCTCTTTATTTTTGAAGGATGAACAGTTGATTACCCCATTTCAGCTCACGTAGATATTGGAATATACACAATTGTGAAATGCTTTTCGTGATGCGTTAGTTTGTAGCCTATGTCGTATTTCCATATGCAACATTTGTTGGTGAACCTGCACCAAGGTCATAAGCTAGGTCAAGGGGAAATAAAGCTTTGTTCTCGTAGCGCAGGGCTATCTTACGAAATACACCTACACAGTCTGGTCCGAGACGCCTGGCTGGCATTGTCTGCAGCGCAAATACTGTTTCCGGCCACGATGATTTCACGTTCTAGTATATTTCTCGAAATTCTTTACGGCAGTTTTCAATTCAACCTTAACAAATGCTGTATCACTGCATCTGTCTTCTCAAGACTTATCGAATGCAGTTATTTCAAGTTTAAAGAAAAAACGTATTCGCTTCAATATATCCGTTGTACTAGCTCTAAAAACATTAACCAAGCAAAAACATACACGTTCCTTGAAGCTCTAACATTTTTCAAAAACAGCGTTTGGAAATGTCTAACCATTACTTCTTACGTGATTCACACTGCATAATGTGTCGACGAATATAGTGGATGTTTAGAGTAATGAATCTTACGAGTAGCCGGCAGAAGGTAATCTGAAAGTTTTTAGTGATTCAGCGGTAATGATTGTCGTTTTTTGCAAGGGAGACGACGTAGTAATTTTTGTGGTTAATAGTGAGAATGTTGCAGCTACCGATATGATTACTTCAGAGGAAGGGAACAGTATATTTCATGCTTACCAGGATGATGAAACGAAGGATTCTGAGGGTGAATTAAGGACTGCTGATGATTTAGAGGTGGATCGGTAGAATGTGGAAATGGGTGTGGGGAAAGTATTTGTTTAGGAGATGGTATTACTACTGAATGGTACGGAAAGGAAGAAAGTGACTACTCTATAACGGATTGTAAATAGTACTGGAAAATTCTGAAGTCTTTACTATGACACTGGCGCGCACAGAAAGGGAGGTAAGACGAAACTGCGGCTTAGGAAGTGTTTAACGAGTTGTTTCAGGTTGATAATGAAATTGAAGATTGCTCTGATGTTGGAATGTATACAATAGACATGGAGGAGATGGGAAGCAATATTGAAAATGAACAGTGTTTAGAGAGAGGTGAAATTAAAATGGGCAACGTATAAGTGAGCTGATCGATTTTAATGATAAGATAAAGTGGGGGTTTTCGAAGCAAAAGGTGGTTGGCCAGCGGTAGACCCAAATTTTGTCTGTAAACGTTAAGAGATCGTTGGTGAAAGAGGAAAGAGGGAGCGAATTTGAGTAGATGGAAGAGTGGAAAACAACGAAATTCTGAACATAGTCACACTGCCGAGAAAAATGCTATAAGAGACAACGGTGGCTGAGTTGTACCTTGTGAGTAAAGACCGGGGTGTGTATAAATATTTGTGTGTGTGTGATTTCATGTGTACAATGTTAGAATTTTTTGTGCAAGAGGGGAGGGGTTGGGGAAGTTATTTCTGTTTGGTGTATAGGGTGGAAATGGTGAATGTGAAATGTATGTAAAATGTTTGGAGGCACAACATAGTGCAAGGAGAGTGTCGAGAATGACAGCATGGATTTTGGCGCTCGGAGTGCGGCAGAACATAATTTCGTTATTTAAGCAAGACAGGAATATGAACTGTTTTTACGTAAGATTTGGGTTGGGACGGGGGGGGGGGGGGGGATATTTAACGGGTCTACTTAAACGCATTACTTGTGTTTCACACATACTAAATGTAGTTTATTTGAAATTATTGTTCGCACTAGATTTTGTGCATGGATCTCATCGGACCTCGTTAATGTTTTAATGGTTCATGATCGTAGAAAATGTTTTTATATGCAAAGCGTAAGTTAAGATTTCGGGGGTATATTACCTATGGTAATTATATAATTATTTTATTTTGGAAGGGTTTTCAATAGATTAACGATGTATAATTGTGGGGATTAAGTCTCAGGGTAAAGAGTATTATGGAGAAAATAAGAGTGAAAATTTGCTGAAGTTATGATCCAGTTATGCGCTGAGTTAACTTAAGGGCTAAATGAGCGATTACTGTTAGGGCTAGTATTAGTTTTCAAGTTTCTAATGAGATGTGATAAAATTATAGACAAATGATATACTATCCGTTGATTTGTAATGTCAGACAAGATTCATAGCACGAAACACGTTTTTTCTATTGGGAACGTGGACAGAAGGTTTGAAATGTCATGCTAAATCAAATGTGTTTTGCCCGTGCTGTAACTCAGGTTTTGCTTGCTGTCCCGTTTCTGAATACATAAATTCCACTCGGGGGAGCGTTCACTACCTGATCTATGGTGATTGGGGAAGCAGTATGATCATTGCTAACTACACCCCAGTCGTATTTCGCCAGATATCGTCCATCGTCACTGACGGTGAGTGCGGATTGACAGATGTTCGGTGCAGCCAAGTGCGTCATAAATTTCGGCAGTGGCTGCTGGACTGCGAACGATCTAAACTTCGATGCTAGAACACTTTTGTTGTGTTGTGATGGTGAAATGTTATAATGTGGTAGAAAAAAGTGCTATCAAATGAGTGCAAAAGCTCTAAAAACGTATGAAACGAACGAGCTGACTCGAGAGTTCTTTCTCAAATTTGTTTATTTTGGCATTTAATTAATTTACCTTAGTTTTGTAATTTGTGCTACATTTAGAAAATTAAGGTGATAACATGACATATCGTAGGCTGTACATAATACACCACCACAGATATCAATTCTCTATTGTTCTGAAATGCTATTAAGGTATTTAATTGATTGCATCAAATATGTACTTTTTTAAAATTTGGTGCGACGTAATAAGCCAAAGTAGCCAACTGATGTGCCTCATTTCAGTGGAAGCATGTAACGTCTTGAGCATATGGGCATATTATTCTTCTACCTAGTTCTTGTATTGAGGCTGAACGCTAGCGAGCTCAGTGCACAGGGCACGCCGCGGACAGCCCGGGTGGTTGATGGTTTCCAGCCGCCCATGTGCAGACAAGAGCAGCGTCACCGGAAACTGGTAAATCCCAACGCTGGGAATTGGACGGCGGTCACTCTCACAGCATTTGTGTAACAGGTAATGTTCCAGGAAATGGCAGAGTGTTGGACAGTCTTAATGATGCATGTCTCAACTTCGTCAGTAAGTCAGAGTTACACACTCAAGCGAATCTGAATACATCTGCGATCTAAAATATTGCTGTGCCTCCAGTGACAACAGTAGCTCAATATCTTTAAAACTACAGAAGTTAATATCTCACAGTGAATAAACATTTTCAGAGTATATTAAAAAACGTTTAAACAAACGAAATCTCAGATCATAGCATTGGAGATGAATACACCATCAGTACCTCATATCTTCTAACACTTGTGTTTTTATTTAATGAACGGTTTACTGTTATGGCAATGGTCTGATTTAAATGGTTATTGCAAGTGCTATTAGAGAACTGTGGTAATACAAAAGTAGCCAGAGCATATGTTAGTGGGCGCCCAACAGACGTTTTTGTCAGGCCTAAATAATTTGTTTAAACAGTGTATAAGGACCATCTGTACCCATTTAACGTGAGGGCACTTGTGCAAGAATACTGGCTAAGTCATCTATGGACAAAATATGTTATCTATATTCAATGTGCGTGGCCTGAGTGTGACCAAATGAGTATAAAACTTATTTTATTTAAATGTTGTTGTAGTATTAATTTAGTGCAGGCAAGTGGTCAAGATTACTCAAATCATATCTGTAGCACGTAATAACGAGGTATTCGTGGCGGCGATGGTCTTCAATGGAAAAGCAGACAGTAGCGGGATACTACGAGAGTCAACTGGAGGCTGGAATTTTTGGAGTGAAGAGATCAAGGGAGAGATTCTGGACACTTTACGTCGAGTTCTTGAAGAAGGCAGACCTGTCTGCAACATTCGAAAGGTGATGAACGGCCGCTGCGGTCATCAAACTTTTGAATGGACTGTATACTTTGGGAGGTCTAAATGTGCTTCAGAAAAGGGCACTATTTCCGCTTTTATTACGGAAGTGAGAATAGGCAGAGTGTGAGTTGCTATGCCGTGCAACATATGAGTTAATTTGTAAATCATCATATTGAACTCCAAATTTCTTTGAGGTGATGAAGATTACGTGTATTTTTATTATGAAATGGACTTAATTTTCGTGAGTCCCAGATGACTATTTAGTTAAGGGATTTCGCTACCATTCTAGTAGTGCTCTCAACGTGACTTTACTGTATTTAATAAGGGTATTTTATGTTTGTTATTTTAACTAAATATCGTTGGACCACTTCCTGTTAATATGAAATGGCCTTTTAATGCATAAACCTTATTCAACATAGTTCTCTGTCGTCTACAACAATTACAGACGTTAGAATGTAACCCTTGTTATTAAATTATTCGATTAACTTTTATTTTGCATTTTTGTGTTTATTATTAGCTCGCAATTCTACCAATATCATAGACTATCTGACTGCAGGATCATAGCTAATGGTTATTATTTGCAGTGAATTAGCGGACGGGCATGAAATATGCTCAACCTCATGACTACATCGAGCTATTCGTTTTAAACAGGTCTGTAAATATTCAAGGTATCTGAAGTACGAGCAGCTACAGTTAAAAAACAATCTGGTTTACTTGTATGGTTTGCTGTTCAAAAGAATAAGTAATCGTACTCAGCAGTAACCGTCAAGTTCAGTCGCAGCCTGCACTGCTACGCGTGTAACTAACGAGTTCTTCGAGTGGATATTCGCACCGTTGCCTGTTACCCTTTAAGTTTCAGTGTGGACGCAATGGGTAACATATGGTGGCATGTGGCTTAGCTGTGTATAATTAAAAGTATTCAACCTTAATAAAACATATAGTTCCTAAATAATCAGCATTTGCAGCCAGTTAATTATTAAATTTATGGAGGAAACTGAAAAAGAAATCGTTGTAATATAACAGCCCCATTATGCTACAAACTGACGGCCCAGACGAAGAAGGGGCTACTCGCAGCGTCTCCTTAACGACAGATTAGCGAACGTTGGAGCGTGTGGGCCTCCACAGCAGGTGCCTCGTACAAGCCCCCATGGTGACTGTTGTTCTGCAGCAACAAAGGATGAAATCTACACGACATTACAGCAATTGGACGTCTACTGTGAAACCTTGTGCCACTTTGGTGCCAGCACAATCGGTTTCCGAGTGACCACTGCACTCTAAGTTGTGAAGAGGTGCCGCGCAGGATTAGCCGAGCGGTCTCAGGCACTGCAGTCATGGACTATGCGGCTGGTCCCGGCGGAGGTTCGAGTCCTCCCTCAGGCATGGGTGTGTGTGTTTGTCCTTAGGACAATTTAGGTTAAGTAGTGTATAAGCTTAGGAACTGATGACCTTAGTAGTTAAGTCCCATACGATTTCCCACATGTGAAGAGGTGTAAACACCGTTCACAGCGGTATGGTTCAATTCAAAAAGCTCCAAAGCTCCAGTCAGTACAGAAGGCTGTTACCTGCTCGGAGTCTTCGGTTATCAGAATCTGGTGGTATGCCTGGTTGAAATCCAAACCACCACCGGGTCCATGATAGCCGCGTAAAACATGGGTGGAGGTCCGGCAGCGGCACGGATTCCTCTATTATCTTCTGACTGAGTACCGGATAATCCACTAACGGTACCACAGGCCATGTCCCTTCGGTACCAAATGGTTCTGAGCACTATTGGACTTAACATCTATGGTCATCAGCCTCCTAGAACTTAGAACTACTTAAACCTGACTAAGAACATCACACAACCCCCAGTCATCACGAGGCAGAGAAAATCCCTGACCTCGCCGGGAATCGGTACCAAAATCTTGGGCGATACGAATGAGAAAGTCGAGGGTTAGATCACACCACCCCTTAACATTTTATCACCTAACTCTTAGCGCCTTCATTTTCGATGGTGATAGGTTTTACGGTGGCTGACGGACAGGAATACCGTTCATCATCTTCGATGTGGCCCCAACGTATCGGTCAACTCATCTGAGAATTGATCAAGCACTCCCAGCAATAGCCTTGTCTGGGTGGCAGCCAAATGACATACAAAGAACTCTGTGTCTATGGCTGCTGCCCTGATCACTGTGCCTTGACACCTATACAATCAGAGCTGTTTGCCTGGACAAATACCTATAACTAAAAATCAAACCAGTACCCTGATTAAAATCGCACCACAGAATGACCCTGGTACATAGTTCTTTCAGCAC
This sequence comes from Schistocerca serialis cubense, assembly GCF_023864345.2. Taxonomy (NCBI): domain Eukaryota; kingdom Metazoa; phylum Arthropoda; class Insecta; order Orthoptera; family Acrididae; genus Schistocerca; species Schistocerca serialis. Next base: position 658,587,884 of record NC_064639.1, on the reverse strand, counting down.
TCTTAGTTGAATCGGCAATGACAACACATGCACGGTCATCTTCCCCGGAACTGACCTATAACTGGCAGTACCTGTCCACGTCCATTAGTCGTTCGACGTCACTGCCAGGACTCCCTTAAGTGAAGTACCTGTTAGTTTAAACACCAATCATTGTCCAAAAAGAAGTAACGGCTCTGGGAATCGAGCAAAAAACAAAGTGGTTCCTGAGTGGGCTGTCCACATATGAAGGGAAGCTCGAGACCGCCGATTGCTCGGATGCTTGCGCATCTTGGGGGAGGGGGGAGGGGGGGGGGGGGCGTGACACATCACCTCTAGCGTCAGCTGTTGGAACGCTTACTAACGTTGCAGTTCTTTGCAAAATGGTCTACTCTTGACAAAGAAAACAAACCCATTCTTGGAATCTGTGCTTCGATTTCTCATATTAGGCGGAGCCATTTATGATGTATCCCGTTTTTGATTAGTGAAAAGAATTTTCTCAGTCCTTGAGACTAGTCCTTTCAGTTCAAGAAATATGGTTGGCCGTGACGCAGAAATAAGACGATACATGTAATTTGGCTTAATCCTCTCCACTATATTATTCAGTATTTCCCGTTCTGTCATGTCTACCTGCAGGGCTAAGATAGCAATCAGTATGCAATTCTTTGTTGCTCCAGCGTTTCGTCGTTGGACTGCAACCATAAAACGTATTTCCCAATCGATTCCTGCTGAATCAACTGTCACCCTATCTTGAATAATCCTTCTCCGCTAATCACACAGGGTCCCTTGAGTACGCAATACGTCAGCAATGAATTGGCTTAACGCACCGTATGTTGAGGGAGTCCAGCAGTTGCAGGATGACACTGTGAGCTACCCCAAGAGCATTGGCGTGGCCTTCTAAATTAACTGAGCGCCACAAAAAGTCCACTATCTGTTCGAGATCCGAAAATCCTAGTTTGTTAACTCCCTGAAACAGATGCATTATTGAATTCGGCGACCGAGCTATCAGTTCCGATCGGAGACCTATTTGGCCCCCTCCCAACTTCCTTGGTACCGAGGATTAACTCAGCCTTCTCTCGATCCCCAGTATCAACGTCGGACGACTCTAGCATGCTAAGTTGCTCCTGTACCGATAGGGATTGGGTGGGCAATGATCAGTTGCTTAATCACAGCATCCTGTTCTTAACTAAACTTAACCTGTTTCATATCCCGCTTTCGGCTTATCCAGTGTCTAACTTGTGCTTGCACCGTATACATCTGCTCACCGGAGGGAGTAATAGATTCGAGCAGACCACATTTTCGTCCATACCAGAGAGACCATCAGTGCACATCTCAATCATCGCACCCTGATGGAAATCGGGCAGTGCAATGCGTCCTGTAGGCGTACACAGCGTTCGGCTGCACTTTTCTCCCTGTACGGACATTTGATCTCTAATCCTCAAGCAAGCTGCTCACGTTACAGGCACCCGATGCTCGGGTAGCCTTTTTTTTTTTTTTGGTCATCAGTCTGCTGACTGGTTTGACGCCGCCCGCCACGAATTCCTTACCTGTGCTGACCTCTTCGTCTCAGAGTAGCACTTGCAACCTACGTCATCAATTATTTGCTTGACGTATTCCAATCTCTGTCTTCCCTCTTGCCCTCTTGCCCTCTACAGCTTCCTCTAGTACCATGGTAGTCATTCCCTCATGTCTTAGGAGATGTCCTATCATCCTGTCCCTTCTCCTTATCAATGTTTTCCACATATTCCTTTGCTCTCCGATTGTGCGTAGAACCACCTCATTCCTTACCTTACCAGTCCACCTAATTTTCAACATGTCTGTAGCACCACATCTCAAATGCTTCGATTCTCTTCTGTTCCGGTTTTCCCACAGTCCATGTTTCACTACCAAACAATGCTGTACTCCATACGTACATCTTCAGAAATTTCTTCCTCAAATTAAGGCCGGTATTTGATATTACTAGACTTCTCTTGGCCAGAAATGCCTTTTTTGCCATAGCGAGTCTGCTTTTGATGTCCTCCTTGCTCCGTCCGTCATTGGTTAATGTACTACCTAGGTAGCAGAATTCCTTAACTTCATTGACTTCGTGACCATCAATCGTGATGTTAAGTTTCTCGCTGTTCTCATTTCTACTACTTCTCATTACCTTCGTCTTTCTCCGATTTACTCTCAAACCATAGTGTGTACTCATTAGACTGTTCATTCCCTTCAGCAGATCATTTAATTCTTCACTTTCACTCAGGATAGCAATGTCATCAGCGAATCGTATCATTGATATCCTTTCACCTTGTATTTTAATTCCACTCCTGAACCTTTCTTTTATTTCCATCATTGCTTCCTCGATGTACAGATTGAAGAGTAGTGGCGAAAGGTCACAGCCTTGTCTTACACCCTTCTTAATACGAGCACTTCGTTTTTGATCGTCCACTCTTATTATTCCCTCTTGGTTGTTGTACATATTGTATATGACCCGTCTCCCTCTATAGCTTACGCCTACCTTTTTCAGAATCTCGAAGAGCTTGCAACTTTTTATATTGTCGAACGCTTTTTCCAGGTCGACAAATCCTATGAAAGTGTCTTGATTTTTCTTTAGCCTTGCTTCCATTATTAACCGTAGCGTCAGAATTCCCTCTCTCGTCCCTTTACTTTTCCTAAAGCCAAACTGATCGTCACCTAGCGCCTTCTCAATTTTCTTTTCCATTCCTCTGTATATTATTCTTGTAAGCAGCTTCGATGCATGAGCTGTTAAGCTGATTGTGCGATAATTTTCGCACTTGTCAGCTCTTGCCGTCTTCGGAATTGTGTGGATGATGCTTTTCCGAAAGTCAGATGGTATGTCGCCAGACTCTTATATTCTACACACCAATGTAAATACTCGTTTTGTTTCCACTTCCCCCAATGATTTTAGAAATTCTGATGGAATGTTATCTATCCCTTCTGCCTTATTTGACCGTAAGTCCTCCAAAGCTCTTTTAAATTCCGATTCTAATACTGGATCCCCTATCTCTTCTAAATCGACTTCTGTCTCTTCTTCTATCACATCAGACAAATCTTCACCCTCATAGAGGCTTTCAATGTATTCTTTCCACCTATCTGCTCTCTCCTATGCATTTAACAGTGGAATTCCCGTTGCAGTCTTAATGTTACCACCGTTGCTTTTAATGTCACCAAATGTTGTTTTGACTTTCCTGTATGCTGAGTCTATCCTCCAGACAATCATATCTTTTTCGATGTCATAACATTTTTCCTGCAGCCGTTTCGTCTTAGCTTCCCTGCACTTCCTATTTATTTCAGACCTCAGCGACTTGTATTTCTGTATTCCTGATATTCCCGGAACATGTTTCTACTTCCTCCTTTCATCAATTAACTGAAGTATTTCTTCTGTGACCCATGGTTTCTTCGCAGCTACCTTCTTTGTACCTATGTTTTCCTTCCCAACTTCTGTGATGGCCCTTTTTTGAGATGTCCATTCCTCTTCAACTGTACTGCCTACTGCGCTATTCCTTATTGCTGTATCTATAGCGTTAGAGAACTTCAAACGTATCTCGTCATTCCTTAGTACTTCCGTATCCCACTTCTTTGCGTATTGATGCTTCCTGACTAATGTCTTGAACTTCAGCCTACTCTTCATCACTACTATATTGTGATCTGAGTCTATATCTGCTCCCGGGTACGCCTTACAATCCAGTATCTGATTTCGGAATTTCTGTCTGACCATGATGTAATCTAATTGAAATCTTCCCGTAACTCCCGGCCTTTTCCAAGTATACCTCCCCCTCTTGTGATTCTTGGACAGGGTATTCGCTATAACTAGCTGAAACTTGTTACAGAACTCAATTAGTCTTTCTCCTCTTTCATTCCTTGTCCCAAGCTCATATTCTCCTGTAACCTTTTCTTCTACTCCTTCCCCTACAACTGCATTCCAGTCGCCCATGACTATTAGATTTTCGTCCCCCTTTACATGCTGCATTACCCTTTCAATATCCTCATACACTTTCTCTATCTGTTCATCTTCAGCTTGCGACGTCGGCATGTATACCTGAACTATCGTTGTCGCTGTTGGTGTACTGTCGATTATGATTAGAACAACCCGGTCACTGAACCGTTCACAGTAACACACCCTCTGCCCTACCTTCCTATTCATAACGAATCCTACACCTGTTATACCACTTTCTGCTGCTGTTGATATTACCCGATACTCATCTGACCAGAAATCCTTGGCTTCCTTCCACTTCACTTCGCTGACCCCTACTATATCTAGATTGAGCCTCTGCATTTCACTTTTCAGATTTTCTAGTTTCCCTACTACGTTCCAGCTTCTGACATTCCACGCCCCGACTCGTAGAACGTGATCCTTACGTTGATTATTCCATCTTTTTCTCATGGTAACCTCCCCCTTGGCAGTCCTCTCCCGGAGATCCGAATGGGGGACTATTCCGGAATCTTTTGCCAATGGAGAGATCATTGACATTTATTACAGGCCACATATCCTGTGGATACACGTTACATGTCTTTAATGCAGTGGTTTCCATTGCATTCTGCATCCACATGTCGTTGATCATTGCTGATTCTTCCGCCTTTAGGGGCAATTTCCCACCCCTAGGACAAGAGAGTGCCCTGAACCTCTATCCGATTCTCCGCCCTCTTTGACAAGGCCGTTGGCAGAATGAGGCTGACTTCTTATGCCGGAGGTCTTCGGCCGCCAATGCTGATTATTTATCAAAATTTAGGCAGTGGCGGGGATCGAACCCAGGACCGAAGACGTTTTGATTATAAATCAAAGACGCTACCATGGGTACATATTGCCCGGCGTAGTAATTGATAAGTCTTCTCGGGTATGCAGCCGGATTATAACGTTTTCATGACACAATATTTCCGCGGTCCAACTGGACGCCATCTTCAGGTGAGAGTGCTGGTGCACGATCTCGCCGGAACTGACTTCCCAGAGCAAGCGGCGGCCATTATATAGGCCGCAGAAGACCCACAGCGCTTGCGCGAGAAGGTGCTGTAAATGCCCTCTAGCGCAGTAAACATAACGCGCCGCCAATGGTGGAAACAGGCGAAATCGAGATATCGCTGTCAAAAATTAAAAAAATTTAAAAAAATTTTATTCCGAAGATTGAAACAGAGACCGTTGTTTTTTAATGTCAGATAATACCGGGTCCCAAGTCTTACTTAAAAGATAACCCTTGTCTCTATTAATGAGATTGTCAGATAAACGAATCTTTATGGGTTCTATTAAAACACAGTCCCAATAGCGAGATGCAGGGGCAACCATTTGTGTCGCGTCATATTGCATTCTGTGTCCCTCGATGAGACAGAGCTCCGCCACTGCGGATTTTTCAGGTTGAAGCACCGTGTGTGCCGCTGATGCTCAACACATCGGTCCTGAATGGTCCGGATTCGTCTTCTCTAATGGACCGGACGGCTGCCCTTTCGAGAGAGATGTTACTCCGTGGAGGCGGCGCCCGCCGCAATGTATGTGAGGCCGCTTGCCCAATCTCTTCAGCTTGGTACTCCGAAAAGTTGAACACTGCTTGTTCGACTGCACAGATGAATTCGGTGATAAGCACATTCCTCGGTGTAGGGGCAAAATTCAGGCCTTTCTCCAACACTGACAGCGTAGCGTCGTCCAGTTCTTTACTCGTGAGGTTAATCACTAAACATCGACGGTTGTTGTCATCAGATATCATGGGTTGAGAACAAAGCCGTTGAAACTTCGAAGACTGTTTCCTGACGGCGCTCCTATGCGTCCAGTCTGACAGTGACCGGGAAGAACTATCCACCCATTCAAAGGATGCATCCGACAGCAGCGACGATAACTCCAAATGCAGGAAAAGTAAATCCTTGGATTTTAATGATACAAAAACGGCCAACAACATCAAGAAGCGTGCCAGTTTCGCCTTAGTCAAGGAGCGCATTCAAGGATCGCATTCATTTCACTCGAAGACATCTGGATCTCATATCCAAGGATTTACATTGCGGCGGGCAGCGCCTCCACGGAGTAACATCTCCTCCCTCGAAAGGGCAGCCGTCCGGTCCATTAGAGAAGACGAGGATCTGATAGTTCTACTAGTGGACAAAGGCAACGCAACGGTTCTTCTGTCACGTGGTGACTCTCTGGGGAAGATGGATCTCTTACTTTAGGACTCAGCATACAGAACATTGCAGCACGACCCAACTGAACGGATAAAACGGAAGACGCTTTCACTGCTGAAGAAGAGTTCTTTACCTGACGGCGTTCTCAAAAAACTTCATCCTGGTTCTGCCTTTCCACCGAGACTATACGGTCTACCCAAGATTCATAAGAAAGGGGTCCCGCTTCGTCCGATCGTGAGTAATTTGGGTGCTCCTACCTACAATCTACCCAAGTATTTAGCATTTGTTCTTGGCCCTCACGTCGGTAAATGCGAACATCACATTCCCAATTCTATGGTGTTTATTCAGAGATTGAAGTCCTTGTCTCTTAGTCCCTGCGATTTGCTTGTGAACTTTGATGTCGTGTCGCTTTTTGCCCGGGTTCCTCTGGAAGAATCCTTGCAATTAATTGGTGGGAAACTGGATGAGGAAACAACCAGGCTTGGTCGCCACGTGGTGACGTCGACGTACTTTTTATTCAATGACAAATATTTTGAACAGACTGACGGAGTGGCTATGGGGAGCGCATTGTCCCCAATAGTCGCCAACTCTTTTATGGAAGATTTGGAGGACATGGCGCTGAAGACGACGTCCTTAATACCAACCTGTTTCTGGAGGTACGTTGACGATACGTTTATGGTGAGGCCTCATGGGAGAGAAGCTCTTGACCGCCTCCTAAATCATTTTAATTTCCTGCATCACAGCATCAAGTTTACCATGGAGGTGGGAAGTGATAGAAAGCTTCCGCATCTGGATGTTCTGGTGTACAGAAAGGATGATGGGACACTGGGACACAGTGTTTATCGAAAGCCTACGCACACGGACCGTTACCTGCATGCTTCTAGCTGTCATCCATCGTTCCAGCGTACGGGGGTCATGCGGACGTTGGCGAGAAGAACTTATGCCATTTCAGATGGAGAAAGGTTGACACAGGAATTGGACCATCTTAAGGTTGTGTTCAAGCAGAATGGCTATACAGATAAACAGATCCGTCGTGCTTTCCAGTTTGGACCATCGCCTGAACCACCAGAATATACCTGCAAATCGGTGGCTTTTCTGCCTCTTGCTGGGAGCATTTCCTCGAAGATAGGAAGAATTCTGAAAAGGTATCAAGTCAAAAGTATTTTTCGTCCACCAGCCAAGATTAGAGCGCTTCTTGGCTCTGTTAAGGATAACTTGGGTTTGAGGAAGCCCGGTGTGTACAAGATCCCCTGCCACTGTGGGAAGGCTTATATTGGTCAGACAATCCGGACCATTCAGGACCGATGTGTTGAGCATCAGCGGCACACACGGCTGCTTCAAACTGAGAAATCCGCAGTGGCGGAGCACTGTCTCACCGAGGGACACAGAATGCAATATGACGCGACACAAATGGTTGCCCCTGCACCTCACTATTGGGACTGTGTTTTAATAGAATCCATAGAGATTCGTTTATCTCACAGTCTTATTATTAGAGACAAGGGTTATCTTTTAAGTAAGACTTGGGACCCGGTGTTATCTGACATTAAACAACAACGGTCTGTGTTTCGATCGTCGGAATAAAAATTTCTAAAAATTTTTTAATTTTTGACGGTGATATCTCGATTTTGCCTGTTTCCACCACTGGCAGCGCGGTATGTTTGCTGCGCTAGAGGGCAGTTATGGCACCTTCTCTCCCACGCGTTTTGGGTCTTCTGCGGCCTATATAGGATCCGCCGCTTGCGCTGGGAAGTCAGTTCCGGCGAGATCGTGCACCAGCACTCTCACCAGGAGACGGCGGCCAGTTGGACCGCGGAAATATTGTGTCATGAAGACGTTATGATCCGGCATACCCTAGAAGAATATTATCTACAACAAGGAATATTGTTTACTACAATACTAACACTTAAATTGTGAACAAAGCTCGAGAAAGGTGCACCTCGGTCTTACCCAGAGAACAGCTAGGTTCTAGAGTCCCTGTGAAACCTTTCGCCGCTTTGGCGGCAACATAATCGGCAGCTTAGTGGGAGGACCGACTCCCCCAAGGTGTACAGAGAAATTTTCTCAAACTTCGTTCACAGTAGTTTATTATAATACCAGTTTAAAATAAAGAGTGAATGATTATTGTGACATTTACATAATCCAGTCCCAGGTACCATTAAAGGGCATTCATTTAAATATTAGAGTAGTGTTCTTAAATTACTTTCTACCACTATCATATAAATGGTGGAGTTATATCATGCACGCTGTGTGCTGCATAGTATTTCTCAGTTGGTTTGGCAAGCAATGTTTTGGCATAATTACATCTACTTAGTATTAACTTATAATAAGTGAACATTTTTTGTTTCTTAAATGTTAATTTAAAAATATACCAAAGCACCTATGAAAGCCAGTCAAATAAAATATGAAATTAATCAATTTCTCAGTGCAACCACTATTAGGATGGATAAAAGCTGCTACTGTGGGTAGCGATACAAAGTTCTTTCGTTTAAAAGTAAATTTAATAGAAGAGAATCAGGGGCAATTAAAGAAAATTTTAAGATTTCTAAAGCACATTGTCACATGCTCTTATCAATGCCTCAGACGGCTATACAGATTGAACAATTTAACAGCTGTACAAATTAAATCCGTAAGGGCCGTCTTGTAGGCCCATAGTAGCAATCTAGTATTTAATTAATATCAAAAACAATTAATTAGCCGCACGGGGTACACGCGTGGTCTGAGGCGTCTTATCTTGGGCCGGCCGGTTCCCCCCATCGGAGGTTCCAGTCCTCCCTCGGGCGTGTGTGTATGTGTTGTCCATAGCGTAAGTTAGTGTAAGTTAGATTAAGTAGTGTGTAAGCTTAGGGACTGATGACCTCAGCAGTTTGGTCCCATAAACCCTTACCACAAATTTCCAATTTCCAATTAACTAGAAAACAAATTCACGATAACAAGAACTTAGATGAGCTTAACGGCTCGGATCAATCAGGTAATCTAGTGATGATAAAAGAAAGCAGAGACTACAGAGATAACGTACTCAGACAGCTAATTTTTGTAGAGCTTCCCTCAAAAATTTAGTTAGCACACCTATTACACAACTGGAGGTTAATAAGCAAAGGGTTACAAATATTTCATGGAAGAAATATGCAGTTACAATGACATCACAGTTGGTGATAGTTTCAATGGATTAGATTATCCCATGCGGCATGAGACTCTTGACAGACATCGGTCCAATCACTGATCACCGGAACGTGCAAGATACCTGGAAGCTCATTGTAGAACAAACTAAAATCTTAGAGGATCCCGTTTGGCACTGGCATAAAACAAGGACATAGGGAAGTACAGTACAATTATACAATCGGAATACTGCGAATGTACAAATAATAAGGTATCGCTTGGCGGAGCGTGAAAAATGCACAACAGCTTGAGTCAGCTTTGAGATAAAGGCGGGAGCACATATTTGGAACCAAACAACTGAACCAAGCGCTCTAACGCCCGGTTGTTAATACCAATACACCCAGTGTGCCAAATCATTACGCAAATTGTGAAGAGTGCTTACGGTGTCTTACGATAAACGTGAAGACTGGAATACTAAAATAGTTTAAGTTCGACTGACTTCCAGTGACGTAACGTCAGACTCTTTTGATAAACGGAAGCCACTTGGCACCTTACGCTGATAGAACAGGCGAGTAGTACACAGTACCAAGAGTTACACATTACGGTTTCCTCATCACACGAATTTGCTCGCAGCTTCCTTTCTAACTATCCAGCAATTTAGACCAGCCAAGGTACACCTAATTCCCGAAACCGTTACGTCCGCTAGTGGTAGTAGTTCCACAATCAGCCTCTGGCGACGTATAAGGCATATTGAAAGAAGGAAGATTGGATTTAACGTCCCGTCGACACTGAGGTCATTAGAGATGCTGCAGAATCTCACATTGTGTCAAATATGGGGGAGGAAATCGGCTATACCCTCCGAAAAGAACAAACCCGGCATTTGCATGGAGCGATTCAGGAAAATCAAGGAAAATTTAAATCTGGATGCCCGGCCGAATGCGAGTCCACTGTGCTAACCACTGAACCACCTAGCTCGTTGCAAGATATATTGACTACCCATTTCCGTCCTCTTGCTAGTAGCTAGCAGATTTAATTCCGCTCTCCGGAACCATTGACTGAAACTGCCTCACTGTCAAACTGCCCAAGGTCCTTTTGCGTCCGATATTTAAAACCCAGAAATTCGCCTCAAACTCACCGTCAGAGATCCTCGCGGCAGGTCGTGTTGATCTATAGCGGCCACATATCACTGGACCGTGGCCCAGCCGTGGCTCCGGCAACTCATGCGAGTCAGCCAGGCTCTCACTGAGTGGTTACAGGTGGCCTTTTCAGATGACTCACGTTTTATGCTCTATCGCACATGGCCGTTGGCGTGAAACGTCTGGAAACATACAGTCTGCAACAATCGTTGGAAGGTTTCTGGCCGCAGGTAATTCGCTGGGTGATCTCATCGTTCTGGTAGATATAATGGATCAACACAAGTACCTATCTATCCTTGTTGACCACGTACACGCCAAGGTGCAGTTTGTTTTTTCCTCGGTACAGTGGCATCTACTAGGAGGACAATGCAATGTAGCACACAGCTCGCAGTGTACCTGCGTTGTATAAATAGCATTAGCATGAGTTTATCGTGCTCCCCTGGCCACCAAACTGCCCGGATAACACCCTAGGGATCATCTATGGGAGAACCTCGACCGGTCTGTTCTGACCACAGGTCCTCAAACGGGAAACCTGGCGCACCTGGCAACGGCACTTGAGTCGGAATGGCCCAACATCCCTGTCGGTACCTTCCAAAACCTCTCTTCCTGCACGTCTCCCGCAGTACGCGCTGAGAAAGGTTGACATTCAGGCTTTTGACTCGACAGTGTAGCATAACTTCAGTCCAAAGAATTTTTGAATTATTAAGGGCATATCATTAGAGGTAAAGTATGGTTTACTAATTATTTTCTGTCAGCACTATATAAATGGTTGAGATATATTATTCATGCTGTTTGTTCCAGTATCTCTCAGTTGGTTTGGCATGTAGTGCATTGTCGTAATTATATCTACTCTGTATCCTTACGTCGAGTATTGATCCCGAGAAAGTATTTAAATCAGATGTAGTCAAATTACGACTGAATAATTTGTGAAGGTGAGCGTTAATGCGCTGCGACTTGACTTTCTTTTCGTGTGTGATTACTGATTTCAATCATTAGACTTGCTCGAATGAATGTATTTTTTTGTTCTTCAAAATTGGTAGCTAAAGTGCTATATTCAGTGTGAAACAGTTTCGCTGTGATTTCCACTGTTAAATAATGTCGTTACACGATATCTAGATCCCTTTAAATGTAGAGGAGTGTATACACTTCTTACAACGATCTCTCTGACACCTTGTTTCTAAACTCAAAAAGTACTTTATCATGCGGTCATTGAGTTTACCGATCGATCTAAGGGAGGATCTTACAACATAAGGGCATGTAGCTCCCATGGTTAAATTTTGATAATGGTATGAAGTTCCCTTAAATTGAATACCTACCTGAAGTCTCGAACTTGCCTGTAAACTCTTACGGAGAAATGAAATCAAATTATCTCTCTAGAGGTGGATACCCTGTGATCTACTTTTTTTTCTATAATTTTCATCTTCAACATCTCCGACTGCGCTATTTGCTTTTAATTTTGGTAGGTGCGTGGCGGCGAGGGTTTGACACGTAACAATGATAAACCGAAAACTATCGTTATCGGTTTCGAATCCACAGTTTTCGGGGTGCGTGCAATTCGTAACTGTCCTTTTCCTCCATTTCTAACGATATAGGTGGGTCCAACAAGGAAGTGGTAGGTACAAATGATTCAAAAGGCTGCCTTTACTGTTGGCAGACTGGTTTCAGACGTCGCTAGAATATGTGGAACAGTCACAATGACATTTATTGTCATAATGTTAGTGTGAATTTCCAGAAATGTTTTCCAAAGACAGTCTAAAACTACATCTACATTCACGGTAATCCACCATACTTTGCTTGGGGGAAGGTACCTTGTACCATTACTAGTCATTTCCTTTTCTGTTCCACTCGAAAACAGACGAGGAAGAAACAACTGTCTTTGTGTTTCATTGCGAGCCATTATTTCCCGTATTTTAAGCGAGATGAACGTGGAAATTTAACAGTTGTGCTGTCTGACGCAAATTCCGATTCTCTAAACTACCACAGTAGCATTTCTTGGAAAGAAGTTCTTCCCATTCACAGACAATCATTTGAGTTCACGGATTATTTCCGCAACACTCGCGTATTGATCGAACCTATCGGTAAAAGATATAGCAGCACTCCTCTAAATTGTTCCGACGCATTTCTTTAATGCGATTAGGGCATTAGTTGACAATGGACTGCACAAGTGTTCAGTACGCAATTTTCTTGATAGGTGAGCTACACCTTCTTAAAATTCTCCTAATAAAAGGAAGCTGACGATTTCCCTTCCATACAACCGGACGTTGGGCTCATACCTCTTCATGTCTCTTTGCAACGTTACGCCAAGAACTACAGTCGACGTGTCTATCAAGCAGGTCACCATCGATATTTTGCTCGAACACTACTCGTCAGCATTAACTTACGCTCTTCCTCATTTAGAGTAAGTTGACGTTCATCGCACCAAATACAAATTCCGTTCAAGTAATCTTCTATCTTCCTATAGCCACTTAAAGACGACACTTTCTCTTACAATACAGTGTCATCAGCTAACAGTCACACATTGAAGCTCAACCTCGAAGCCAGACTGTTTATATCTATAGATAAGATGAGAGGTCCTACAACACGTTATTGGGCACGCCAAATGTTACCTTGGACTATGATGAACACCCGTCATCCAAGACAACGTACTGTGTTCTCTTAAGTTTTCAAGCCACTCACATATCCGACAACCAATTCTGCATGATGGGACCTTCGTTAACACTCTACGGTGTGGCACTGTGTCAAAAACCTTCTGGTAATCTGGGAACAAGTAATCTGCTTGGAGCCCTTGATCCACGACTCATCAAAAATAGTGTTACTCAGGAGTCACCAATGCAATTCTCCAGTTGCTTCGGACTTTACATTGAGCAAAAAATGCGCTATGAATGCAAGCTAAGTACTCGTATGTGGGGAATGCTCAATAGTACTCACTGTAAAACGGAATTGGATTCCATCTGAACCTGGGGACTTACTTGTTCTCAACTGTTTCAATTACTCCTCAGCGCCTAGGATATCCATTTCCATGTCCTCCATATGGGTTCAAATGGCTCTGAGCACTATGGGACTCAACTGCTGAGGTCATTAGTCCCCTAGAACTTAGAACTAGTTAAACCTAACTAACCTAAGGACATCACAAACATCCATGCCCGAGGCAGGATTCGAACCTGCGACCGTAGCGGTCTTGCGGTTCCAGACTGCAGCGCCTTTAACCGCACGGCCACTTCGGCCGGCCTCCATATGGGAGTCAGTGCGACGGGCTACGACGGTATCTCTTTACGATCCTTCTGCATTAATTATTTTCTGAACTAGAAATTTAATTCTTCTGCCTTCTGAAAAGGAAGGCCAGCCACTCCAGACTGGTCGACGGATGAAACCTTCGATCCGCCTAGCAATTCTACATCAGCCAAGAATTTTCTAAGAACCTCAGGAAGATCTTTCGCTAACGAATGACGGTGGAGGTGGTTGTGTGCTCGGCGGATTTATCTTTCTATAGAAGCACGAGCATCTAACTTTTCCTGCCAACGTTTCTACTTTCTTTTCTTGAACCGAGTTCTTCTTGCCATACGCATACAAACATACAGTTTCAGTTTTAAGAAAATTCCCTCATTCTCTCCATGTTTATACTGTTTTGTTTTGTGGGGTATAATGAGATGCAAATTTCCGTAGCTAACGCTACTTTCAGTACATCTTTTTATACAGGGTGGTCCATTGATAGTTACTCGGCCAAATATCTCACGAAATGAGCATCAAACGAAAAAACTACAAAGAACGAAAATCGTCTAGCTTGAAGGGGGAAACCAGATGGCGCTATGGTTGGCCCGCTAGATGGCGCTGCCATAGGTCAAATGGATATCAACTGCGTTTTTTTAAACTGGGAATCCGCATTTTTTATTACATACTCGTGTAGTACGTAAAGAAATATGAATGTTTTAGTTGAAAGACTTTTTTCGCTTCCTGATAGACGGCGCTGTAACAGCCACAACGTATAAGTACTTGATATTACTGCTGCGACTGTCACAGGGATTGGGACTGCTGTGTTCGGATTCGGGCTGAGTTGGCATCCCTTCGCTCCCAGCTTCAGGTACAGATGGCTTCAGTCACACAGCTTGAGGCTGTTGCCAATGGGCATCACTGTAGGGATCCGGGTGGGGGTTTGTTGTGGACGGCCAGCTCGTCCCACGCATCCCCTAATCGGACTACGGCTATGGTTTCCCGGGATACAGCCCACATTAGGCTGACCCCTCACCTGTGGTAGAGTGGGAGGTCGTCTCGAGGTATGGCAGGGGGCAAAAGACATTCCGGAGGGCTGAACGGAAGGCCTCTCCAGTTTGTCTGCTGAACTGGTTTCAGGGCCTGTCTCCGGCTGATGCTGATCTTCGGCCGTACATGGCTGCTTCTGTTCCAGAGGTTGCCCCTCAGTTTGCATGATCCGGGTGGTCACAGAGGGTGGGCTTACTGGTAGTTGGGAGCTCCAACGTAAGGCGTGCAATGGGGCCCCTTAGGGATATAGCTGCAAGGGAGGGGAAGAAAACCTATGTGCACTCCGTGTGCATACTGGGGGGTGCCACTCCAGATGTGGAAAGGTTCCTTACGGATGCCATGAAGGGTACAGGGTGCAACCATCTGCAGATGGTCGCTTATGTCGGCACCAATGATGTGTGTTGCTGTGGATTGGAGGAAATCCTCTCCGGCTTCTGGCGGCTATCTGATTTGGTGAAGACTGCCAGTATTGCTAGTGGGATGAAAGCAGAGCTCATCATCTGCAGCATCGTCGACGGGACAGGACAGGACCTTCGGTACAGAGCCGAGTGGAGGGTCTAAATCGGAGGCTGAGACCGATCTGCGACCGTGTGGGCTGCAGAATCCTCGACTTGCGCCTTAGGGTGGTGGGGTTTCGGGTTCCACTGGATAGGTCAGGAGTATCAGGAGTACACTACACGTAGCAGGCGGCTACACGGTTACCAGGGGTTGTGTGGCGTGGAATGGGCGTTTTTTTAGGTTACATGGCCTCGGGCAAGTACAGAAAGGGCAAAGCCTCAAAGGGTGCGGGGCAAAGTCGGGACATGCGGGGACCAACCAGCAATCGGTATTGTAATTGTAAAATTTCGAAGCTGCGTTGGTTAAGTATCCGAACTTCAAGCGCTGATAGGAAGCACCGAAGCAGAAATCGTTATAGGTACCGACAGCTAGCTGAAGCCAGAGATAAATTCTGCCGAAATTTTTACAAAGTCATAGACCGTGTGTAGAAAGTGTGGGGCGGCGGATGTTTAAGTTTGTAAAATTAATTACATCTATTGCTGGATATATGCTTGCGTGTTGAATCAGTTTCTAGCTTTTAGAATGTTGTTATTGCTGTCTTTTGCCGTTCTCAACACTGGCTCTCTATTTACTCCGTGACCCCCAGAAAGTGATTTAATAAAACTTGGAGCCAGTAAATAGATATCCTAGTGCCCACTTTACCTGAGAATGTTCTTATGGCTGCAGCTTATAGCTCTGAGGAATTAGGAGATTGTCCGGGATTTCTAATCAAAAACGGTTTTCCAAAATAGTTGAGTATATTCTGAAATTCACTAATAAAAACACAAGTATCCCTACAACCTAACTAACAGAACAGTTCAGAGTCTAATGCGCTGATACAACTATAAATGTCCGAATCAAATGTTAAAAAGAATGCTCGCCATAATTTGATGAAAATATTTCATCAAACGCCACGCTAAATTTTTGGTAGAATGTCTGTCCCGCGACGGCACGTGAAAACTACGACACTACGCAAACTGAAGCTAGATAATGAAAATCATTCCAGAATTAACACTTCACATAAAATGTTTTCATAGTTCCGCGTATCTCTAGTAACTTAATACGGCACCCGAGGCTGTTAGTAGCAGATACACTGATGCGACGCGACTACCGACACAGATGGCGTGTCCTTCAGCGTCTGGAGAGAACTGGGGCCTTGCCTTCTCGCGCAGTGTTCTTATATATAAAGCCGCGGTGCGGACGGCTGAGGGATCGCCTGATCTTTCCGGCTCTCTCGACTAGCCGCTGGGCTAGTAACGCACCACTTCAAGATACATAATAATTTATAGCTTCTTTGGCTGATGGCCGAAGAAGCTCTTAATTTAAACGTGCATTCAGCACGCAGGTAAGTATTGATAATAAAATTTTGACGTGGCTAAGTTAAATACTTTCGGCGAGAGAATTAATTTAATTGCCCTGCACGCACTAGATGAGCTCTGAACTGGCCCTGTTGAGATCCGCTATCGCTATAATTTTATAGGTATTAAAAAGAAACTTTACACATCTTCATAATCATAGCGGACCTCCAACCTATTTAAATCTAAACATCCTAGCCTTATTTACTAGCCTACTTAATCTATCTTGCTTCCTTCAGTTTTGAGACGAAAACCAGAAAATCATGAATTTCCACTAAAGTCTTAATTTGTGAAATCCAAAGTACTGTTTTTATTAAATCATTATGAAAGATGAATCTAAATATAAATTTTGAAGTCTCTAGCTCTGTTCTGTTGCGCCAATGATTTTTCCAGAAAAACGTCCAAATCTCGGAAATGGCTGAAGTTATCGAACTGATATTTAACACACATTAATTTAGTATTATTTCTGACATACTAGAAAAGTTTTAGTTCATTTGCTTGATTTTAAGGTATTGCGCAACATTTATGACGTCAGAGCTAGTTACAGCAGACTGGCTGGCACACAATGGAAACTGATGTGAATTTACTACAGCGTGAGTAGGCTGCTTCCCTACATCACCCTCTACTTAAATTTTTTGTTTATGAATGTTAATGAATGAAAAAAAAAATTTAATTACAAAAAGGGAAGCAAGAGTACAGTTTAACTCCCTATGAAAAATCAAAATTGAAATATAAACCTGTAGAAACATTAAAGAAAACTGATTACCTACATTAATTATTTAAATTGTAGGCATGTTCACTGCCTTTTAAAAAATGTCATTACTCAAAATTTTAAGCAAAGTCAATGAAATATTGGCATACATATTGCCTTAGACAAACAAACACATACAAATTGAAAAATTATGAAAATTTTAGAACCATTAAATACATTTTTACATACACAAATTCAAAGAAAATAACATGACACATATACAGATGATTATCTCTTAACAGTCTTTTCTAAACCTGAAAGAAAAAGTTCACAAATAATTTTTACACACGTGGTTGTAGCCGCTTTGGCTGGCGTCCTACACTTCCATTCACAAGGGTAGAGGAGGGGAAGTTGCTATGGTGTGCGTCCTTCACTCTCTCTCTAAATTACATGGGGGAAAGAGGAGGGGTCACTGTGAGTTGTGTCCAAGTCACTCCACGCTTTCACGCAGCTACCAGGCTGCCATTATCTGGTTTGTCCTGTAGAACAAACAAAAAGAGTGCCTCAGACTCTGTTCACTTAATATCTAAGGGTGGGTCACAATGAAATGGGGATATATACATCTTATCCTTTAATATGTTGCTGGAACAAAGTTAACAGAATTTTTTTTTTCAATTCTTCTCTCACGGTTACTTAATTGTCATAAAATCGTTAAACAAATGGCTCAAAACGCCTTTAGTCATGTATTAGAGAAAATTTATGCTCCTAAGGCATACAGTCATAAATCATATTTAATCTGAATTTATTATTTCTGGGCCAGAATACTGAACCAATGCTCGGTACATTCCTGACAAATCTGCATCTTATTTACTTAACTGACTCATCTTTGATTACTTTATTCTTAGAGATAGTATGAGTATGATTAGTGGTTGTTTTCTCAGCTTCCATGTACATATGAGTAACTTTTGGTAATAGTACAGTTGTGAGTGTTCAAAACACACTACGTTTAGTTGACTACAAAATCCACTTATTGGTCCTCTACTGTGGTCAGTTCCACATCTGCAATTAGGTACTTACTTACTTTGAAGTGTATTTATGCTGAGCTAAAATAATGTTTCACGTCTGTCAGTATGTTATTTATTTATTTTGCTAGTGTATGTACTTATTTAACACTCACTCTATTAATATTTAAAGCATAGGATAGCACATTTATTCCATATTCATAGTGTATTGCAGCTGATTAGTTTGCTCACGTGGCAATCCATTTCCACTCGATCGAACGCTGAAACCTCAGGTAGTCTCTCTCGGACCTACCACTAAACTGCATCAAATAATTATGGACGAACGTAATGCTAAATTCCTTAAACCTATAGGACACCATGAGCTGCTCTGTCTCATCTAACATAAGGGTACCTATGGTCGCATTCACGCCTCCAACTCATAACCTCAATACGTGTAGGTGTATCCTGTCACACACTACACTAAAATAATGGCCAGCTCCAACCTTATAAATACTTCAGGGACGTGTCCTTCACGTCTCAACCACAAACACTGCCCAATTCCATCACACTGCTTTTCCCTGCTACACCAGGTGAGTTTAATCTTACAACTTATCTGCATATTTTTCATAACACTAAGCAATCTCTTTTATAATTAATTAGTTAGCTCTAATGCATACACTAGGTTTCACTACCACTTCAGATCTTGCTTGTACATGATTTCATACATCTTTTTAAGTTACTGTTGGTGGACCATTTCCAATAAAACAACACTTTGTACTTACTATATTACCAGGGTACTATACATAATTGTTACTCAAATACATTTTATATCTTAATTACGTCATACTTCTCTATTGTTTGTCACTATTAGGTTTGTCACATTAGGTATTTTGTTTCACTAATCGGTAGATAGAATGGTTACATAACTCAAGGCTTGATAGTCATAACGGAACATTTTAATGTATGAAAGAAGAGGTCGAAATTTTAGTGGATAGGAAAGATGAAGAATGAGTGAGACCTGAAAGGGAAAGAAGATCTCACACAGCTGGGACTGCACAGCTGCCACACTGTGTAGAGGTTAAAGAACAACCTCCTCCCTACAGCATTTATTGGTTTATTGCTGTAAAGAAGAGTTAGAAATTTTAGGTGGATAGAAAAGATGAAGAGTGAGTGAGACCTGAAAGTGAAAGAAGATCTCACACAGCTGGGACTGCACAGCTGCCACACTGTGTAGAGGTTACAGAACAACCTCCTCCCTACAGCATTCATTGGTTTATTATTGACTTGATAGTCATAACAGAAAATTTTGTGTTGGAAAGTAGAGGTCGAAATTTTTGGGGATAGGAAAGATGAAGATTGAGTGAGACCTGAAATGGGAAAGAAGATCTCACACAGCTGGGACTGCACAGCTGCCACACTGTGTAGAGGTTAAAGAACAACCTCCTCCCTACAGCATTCAGTGGCTACCTATGAATCTGCCAGGTCGATCAGAAAATACTTTATGATGCCTTTTTAGAACCTGTCTCAGCTCTTCCTTCTGATTGGCTGAAATCCTATCGATTTCCTGCAATTTAGTTTCTATTTTGTCTAAAATAATTGCTTCTTCTTCTTCTTCTTCTGTGTTCAACTTATTGTTATTAAGATTAACATCCTCGTCCCAATACCTCCTGTTTTTCAGAACTCGTATAGGCAGCTCCCAAGTTTCATGATCAGTTACTACATGTTTATCACTAAAAGGTACTATAATTACTCCAGTTATTGGCAAGACCATTTTTAACTGGCTTCTTTCAAAATCAACAATACTCTGATATTTCGACAAGAAATCTATGCCAATTAAAACCTCAATACTGAGATTATGTACAATTAAACATGGATGATCAATTAAATTACCATTAATGTTAAAGGGTAGTAAAGCTTCTTGCTTTACCGTTTTTGACACCTTGCCAGTAGCACCAATTATTCTTAGTCCTAATACCCTCATGACTGTAAGCTTGTCTTTACCAGGTAATGCATCAAAGAAGGACTGAGATATTGCACTCACCTCACTTCCACTGTCTAAGAGACAACGTACATTGATACCCAACATATTCACTATTATTATAGGGTGGCTTATTCTAGGTTGTACAGGTGGTTCCTCAGATTCATCTAGTAGTTCCTTTTGGATTTGTCTCCAACTAAAGTGATCAACATCTGTCTTCATTACATTTAGGTCACAGTGTGTAGGGGTTTCCTGAATTACATTTTCAGCTGCCTTTTCCAGTCGGTCTATTAATTTTAAATCGAAACACCGCACGACTTCATTACATTTAGTTTGCTGAACATGACCCAAATTACTGTAGTCTGAGCGATTCTGCGCCTCCAGACATGGCATAATACTAGTTACAGCTAAACCACTTTTACCATTATCGTTGGTTTCCTTCTCAAGTGACAACTGGTCACAGCTACTGGGTTCATCGACCCCAAACAGCCTACCCTCTACATTCCCACTTATCTCCTGTCCTAAATCTATTAGTACATTATCAACCTCCTGCACAGCCACTTTAGATAAGAGCACATCATTCTCATCGTAAATATAAGCATGAATTTCTTCTGCTTCTTCACCTGTCAATTCAGTATTTTGTAGCTCATCCCTATCATTACACAGCTGCGCCTTCTCTTTCTCTTCCCACTTAGAAAGCGTCTCTAACACGGTATCTATCAAATACTGTGAGTGATCTAATATTTCTGTTGTATCCTTAGGTGCTACCGACTCTTCATCCACATGTTCAGTTTGAGTATTCTGATCTGTCTTACCAATTCCCTTAACTACTGGCTTAGGAAAAGTAACCGCCTGGTGAGCGCCAGTGTCCTCATAGACGGGAACTAGTTTTCCTGCCTAGGTCTACTACTGTTTCCTTTATTTTCATTATAGTTAGCTGGCATAGCCTTACTTTCCGTACTGTTGTTTACATGCATATTTCTGTTTGGAACAAAATTATTATCCCTTGGATGCCATTGTTGGTTTTGATAATTATTTCCCCAATTCCTACCTCTCTTAGGATTAAGAACACCTACTGTTCTGATGTTTACACTGCCATTTTGCTCGTTCCTAAAATTACTATTATTATTATTGGCATTACGGTTATTACGTGCTTGCTCCTCATTGGCAGCAACACGTTCTACACGTTCCAAATACTCAATGAAACGATCCAGATTGTCTCTAGGGGCTGATATAATTCTAGTTTGCCAGTACCATGGCAGTTTGGCTTCCAGACCTAGTATAATCATTTCTGGTTTTAGCTTTTCCGCCAAATGTGACAAACGTGAAATCCATGACCTAGCAAACTCTTTAATAGATTCCTTGCCTGCATTGAAGCGTTTTCCACTCCAAAATTCTCTCAACACTTCATTTTGCTTATTGCTAGACCAATATTCATTAATAAAAGCTGTTTTAAATTCCGCTAATGTTTTACATTTCAACATAACATCAGCTGACCAACGCATGGCGTCACCTGCTAAATGGCTTCTAATAAATGAGATTTTCTCTCGCTCAGACCAAGTTGGTGGAATCACATCTTCAAAATCGTTCCAGAAATCTAGCGGATGGATATTTTTATCTGGATCGAACCGCAAGAACTGCCGACACCCGATAAAAGCGGCGTTTGCAGCTACAACTTGTTGTATACTACCATTACCAGAAGTTACTGAAGCTACTTTACTCTCAATGTTAGCAATGTTAGTACTGATATTTTCTACTCTCAATTCAACATTATCTACTCTTTGTACAATATGAGTAGTATCAGTTTTAATTGCATCTACGTCTGCTTGACATATGTTTACTTTAATATTAACATCTTTAAATCTATCTGAGCACAGTTCAGACTCCGCCTCGATCTTTTCTGTTAACTTGTGCTCCAGCTTCGCATCTTCCATTTGGAAGTCTTTGCGAACCTCAGCGACTTCGGATTTTATTGTCTTATACATTTCAGAAAACTGTTGAGCAACCTTTTTCTTAATATCCTCATGATTGCAATCAATTTTGTAATTCAAACTGTCTAGATCCTCTTTCAACTTATTGCAACCAGCCTTGAAGGTATCGTCCATTACCTCCAATCGTTTATTAAAATTTGTTTGGCTGGCCAAAATTTCAGACTTTAATTCAGCGTTCATTCTAGCATTACTGGCTGACATTTCAGCATTACTGCTTTTGACCTGTTCACTTATTTCAGACTTTAACTCAGCATTACTGCTTTTGACCTGTTCACTTATTTCAGACTTTAATTCAGCTGTCATTTGTGCATTACTGGCAGCTATTTCAGCATTATTGGATTCTAATTTATTGTTCATTGCCTCAAAACGCATATTAAAATTTGTTTGACTGGCAGCTATTGCTTGTAATATAACATTTAAATCAACAGCCCCAGCATCTTTGGGTTGCTCACGAGCTGGCTTTTTATCACACTCAGGTGACAAAAAACTAGCTCCAATACCAGAATCATCAAAACCAAATGAAACTTCTGATTGATTAGTCATCTCTAACTTCTCCTTCTTAAACTCTACCATTTCTGATGACTGTTTCGTTTTTAATTCATCAGAGAAACTATCATCCAATAAATTTACAATTTCTACTTTCCGCTTTACTACAGGGGTCTCTATTATTGAATCATTGCCCCTTCCCACACTACTGTCAGGAGACAATACTTCATATTTCACTTTAACATTACTACTTTCATGCATATTTACACTCGAACCGTTGTCTGTATTTACAGTTCCCTCAACAGACATAGGTTCTGATTTAAGTTTAACCTCAGCTTCTTTTGACGGTTCCATCGCCGACAGTCTTTTAGTGCAGGTTAGTAAAATTTTTAACAGCTTTTCACTTAACTTAGTTCCTTCTGCACGACGTATGGCGTTGCCGGCGCGGCGTACCAGGATTCCTGATGCGACGTGGCACGTTGAACTGCAGACGGCTCTCCGACGGCTGTTGTGTGTTTGCGTGGCCCGCAATTGCAGGCTCTGCGCCGGCTGCTCCAGGGGACGACTGCGGTGCGGCGAGACTGGCTTCTCGCGATGCCGGCAGCACCGCTAGACTCAGTGCCAGCTCCGTCAATCCAGATGCGTTGTTAATCCAATTGCGTCGTCCACATGCACACGTAACACATTCACTGTTTTATACTCAGTTGCGTGTCGCATTTCATTCGCGAATCCGAATAGTTAAAAATCACTTTCACTTAGTTGATTTCCCGGCCGATGCACCATATGTGGGGCGGCGGATGTTTAAGTTTGTAAAATTAATTACATCTATTGCTGGATATATGCTTGCGTGTTGAATCAGTTTCTAGCTTTTAGAATGTTGTTATTGCTGTCTTTTGCCGTTCTCAACACTGGCTCTCTATTTACTCCGTGACCCCCAGAAAGTGATTTAATAAAACTTGGAGCCAGTAAATAGATATCCTAGTGCCCACTTTACCTGAGAATGTTCTTATGGCTGCAGCTTATAGCTCTGAGGAATTAGGAGATTGTCCGGGATTTCTAATCAAAAACGGTTTTCCAAAATAGTTGAGTATATTCTGAAATTCACTAATAAAAACACAAGTATCCCTACAACCTAACTAACAGAACAGTTCAGAGTCTAATGCGCTGATACAACTATAAATGTCCGAATCAAATGTTAAAAAGAATGCTCGCCATAATTTGATGAAAATATTTCATCAAACGCCACGCTAAATTTTTGGTAGAATGTCTGTCCCGCGACGGCACGTGAAAACTACGACACTACGCAAACTGAAGCTAGATAATGAAAATCATTCCAGAATTAACACTTCACATAAAATGTTTTCATAGTTCCGCGTATCTCTAGTAACTTAATACGGCACCCGAGGCTGTTAGTAGCAGATACACTGATGCGACGCGACTACCGACACAGATGGCGTGTCCTTCAGCGTCTGGAGAGAACTGGGGCCTTGCCTTCTCGCGCAGTGTTCTTATATATAAAGCCGCGGTGCGGACGGCTGAGGGATCGCCTGATCTTTCCGGCTCTCTCGACTAGCCGCTGGGCTAGTAACGCACCACTTCAAGATACATAATAATTTATAGCTTCTTTGGCTGATGGCCGAAGAAGCTCTTAATTTAAACGTGCATTCAGCACGCAGGTAAGTATTGATAATAAAATTTTGACGTGGCTAAGTTAAATACTTTCGGCGAGAGAATTAATTTAATTGCCCTGCACGCACTAGATGAGCTCTGAACTGGCCCTGTTGAGATCCGCTATCGCTATAATTTTATAGGTATTAAAAAGAAACTTTACACATCTTCATAATCATAGCGGACCTCCAACCTATTTAAATCTAAACATCCTAGCCTTATTTACTAGCCTACTTAATCTATCTTGCTTCCTTCAGTTTTGAGACGAAAACCAGAAAATCATGAATTTCCACTAAAGTCTTAATTTGTGAAATCCAAAGTACTGTTTTTATTAAATCATTATGAAAGATGAATCTAAATATAAATTTTGAAGTCTCTAGCTCTGTTCTGTTGCGCCAATGATTTTTCCAGAAAAACGTCCAAATCTCGGAAATGGCTGAAGTTATCGAACTGATATTTAACACACATTAATTTAGTATTATTTCTGACATACTAGAAAAGTTTTAGTTCATTTGCTTGATTTTAAGGTATTGCGCAACATTTATGACGTCAGAGCTAGTTACAGCAGACTGGCTGGCACACAATGGAAACTGATGTGAATTTACTACAGCGTGAGTAGGCTGCTTCCCTACATCACCCTCTACTTAAATTTTTTGTTTATGAATGTTAATGAATGAAAAAAAAAATTTAATTACAAAAAGGGAAGCAAGAGTACAGTTTAACTCCCTATGAAAAATCAAAATTGAAATATAAACCTGTAGAAACATTAAAGAAAACTGATTACCTACATTAATTATTTAAATTGTAGGCATGTTCACTGCCTTTTAAAAAATGTCATTACTCAAAATTTTAAGCAAAGTCAATGAAATATTGGCATACATATTGCCTTAGACAAACAAACACATACAAATTGAAAAATTATGAAAATTTTAGAACCATTAAATACATTTTTACATACACAAATTCAAAGAAAATAACATGACACATATACAGATGATTATCTCTTAACAGTCTTTTCTAAACCTGAAAGAAAAAGTTCACAAATAATTTTTACACACGTGGTTGTAGCCGCTTTGGCTGGCGTCCTACACTTCCATTCACAAGGGTAGAGGAGGGGAAGTTGCTATGGTGTGCGTCCTTCACTCTCTCTCTAAATTACATGGGGGAAAGAGGAGGGGTCACTGTGAGTTGTGTCCAAGTCACTCCACGCTTTCACGCAGCTACCAGGCTGCCATTATCTGGTTTGTCCTGTAGAACAAACAAAAAGAGTGCCTCAGACTCTGTTCACTTAATATCTAAGGGTGGGTCACAATGAAATGGGGATATATACATCTTATCCTTTAATATGTTGCTGGAACAAAGTTAACAGAATTTTTTTTTTCAATTCTTCTCTCACGGTTACTTAATTGTCATAAAATCGTTAAACAAATGGCTCAAAACGCCTTTAGTCATGTATTAGAGAAAATTTATGCTCCTAAGGCATACAGTCATAAATCATATTTAATCTGAATTTATTATTTCTGGGCCAGAATACTGAACCAATGCTCGGTACATTCCTGACAAATCTGCATCTTATTTACTTAACTGACTCATCTTTGATTACTTTATTCTTAGAGATAGTATGAGTATGATTAGTGGTTGTTTTCTCAGCTTCCATGTACATATGAGTAACTTTTGGTAATAGTACAGTTGTGAGTGTTCAAAACACACTACGTTTAGTTGACTACAAAATCCACTTATTGGTCCTCTACTGTGGTCAGTTCCACATCTGCAATTAGGTACTTACTTACTTTGAAGTGTATTTATGCTGAGCTAAAATAATGTTTCACGTCTGTCAGTATGTTATTTATTTATTTTGCTAGTGTATGTACTTATTTAACACTCACTCTATTAATATTTAAAGCATAGGATAGCACATTTATTCCATATTCATAGTGTATTGCAGCTGATTAGTTTGCTCACGTGGCAATCCATTTCCACTCGATCGAACGCTGAAACCTCAGGTAGTCTCTCTCGGACCTACCACTAAACTGCATCAAATAATTATGGACGAACGTAATGCTAAATTCCTTAAACCTATAGGACACCATGAGCTGCTCTGTCTCATCTAACATAAGGGTACCTATGGTCGCATTCACGCCTCCAACTCATAACCTCAATACGTGTAGGTGTATCCTGTCACACACTACACTAAAATAATGGCCAGCTCCAACCTTATAAATACTTCAGGGACGTGTCCTTCACGTCTCAACCACAAACACTGCCCAATTCCATCACACTGCTTTTCCCTGCTACACCAGGTGAGTTTAATCTTACAACTTATCTGCATATTTTTCATAACACTAAGCAATCTCTTTTATAATTAATTAGTTAGCTCTAATGCATACACTAGGTTTCACTACCACTTCAGATCTTGCTTGTACATGATTTCATACATCTTTTTAAGTTACTGTTGGTGGACCATTTCCAATAAAACAACACTTTGTACTTACTATATTACCAGGGTACTATACATAATTGTTACTCAAATACATTTTATATCTTAATTACGTCATACTTCTCTATTGTTTGTCACTATTAGGTTTGTCACATTAGGTATTTTGTTTCACTAATCGGTAGATAGAATGGTTACATAACTCAAGGCTTGATAGTCATAACGGAACATTTTAATGTATGAAAGAAGAGGTCGAAATTTTAGTGGATAGGAAAGATGAAGAATGAGTGAGACCTGAAAGGGAAAGAAGATCTCACACAGCTGGGACTGCACAGCTGCCACACTGTGTAGAGGTTAAAGAACAACCTCCTCCCTACAGCATTTATTGGTTTATTGCTGTAAAGAAGAGTTAGAAATTTTAGGTGGATAGAAAAGATGAAGAGTGAGTGAGACCTGAAAGTGAAAGAAGATCTCACACAGCTGGGACTGCACAGCTGCCACACTGTGTAGAGGTTACAGAACAACCTCCTCCCTACAGCATTCATTGGTTTATTATTGACTTGATAGTCATAACAGAAAATTTTGTGTTGGAAAGTAGAGGTCGAAATTTTTGGGGATAGGAAAGATGAAGATTGAGTGAGACCTGAAATGGGAAAGAAGATCTCACACAGCTGGGACTGCACAGCTGCCACACTGTGTAGAGGTTAAAGAACAACCTCCTCCCTACAGCATTCAGTGGCTACCTATGAATCTGCCAGGTCGATCAGAAAATACTTTATGATGCCTTTTTAGAACCTGTCTCAGCTCTTCCTTCTGATTGGCTGAAATCCTATCGATTTCCTGCAATTTAGTTTCTATTTTGTCTAAAATAATTGCTTCTTCTTCTTCTTCTTCTGTGTTCAACTTATTGTTATTAAGATTAACATCCTCGTCCCAATACCTCCTGTTTTTCAGAACTCGTATAGGCAGCTCCCAAGTTTCATGATCAGTTACTACATGTTTATCACTAAAAGGTACTATAATTACTCCAGTTATTGGCAAGACCATTTTTAACTGGCTTCTTTCAAAATCAACAATACTCTGATATTTCGACAAGAAATCTATGCCAATTAAAACCTCAATACTGAGATTATGTACAATTAAACATGGATGATCAATTAAATTACCATTAATGTTAAAGGGTAGTAAAGCTTCTTGCTTTACCGTTTTTGACACCTTGCCAGTAGCACCAATTATTCTTAGTCCTAATACCCTCATGACTGTAAGCTTGTCTTTACCAGGTAATGCATCAAAGAAGGACTGAGATATTGCACTCACCTCACTTCCACTGTCTAAGAGACAACGTACATTGATACCCAACATATTCACTATTATTATAGGGTGGCTTATTCTAGGTTGTACAGGTGGTTCCTCAGATTCATCTAGTAGTTCCTTTTGGATTTGTCTCCAACTAAAGTGATCAACATCTGTCTTCATTACATTTAGGTCACAGTGTGTAGGGGTTTCCTGAATTACATTTTCAGCTGCCTTTTCCAGTCGGTCTATTAATTTTAAATCGAAACACCGCACGACTTCATTACATTTAGTTTGCTGAACATGACCCAAATTACTGTAGTCTGAGCGATTCTGCGCCTCCAGACATGGCATAATACTAGTTACAGCTAAACCACTTTTACCATTATCGTTGGTTTCCTTCTCAAGTGACAACTGGTCACAGCTACTGGGTTCATCGACCCCAAACAGCCTACCCTCTACATTCCCACTTATCTCCTGTCCTAAATCTATTAGTACATTATCAACCTCCTGCACAGCCACTTTAGATAAGAGCACATCATTCTCATCGTAAATATAAGCATGAATTTCTTCTGCTTCTTCACCTGTCAATTCAGTATTTTGTAGCTCATCCCTATCATTACACAGCTGCGCCTTCTCTTTCTCTTCCCACTTAGAAAGCGTCTCTAACACGGTATCTATCAAATACTGTGAGTGATCTAATATTTCTGTTGTATCCTTAGGTGCTACCGACTCTTCATCCACATGTTCAGTTTGAGTATTCTGATCTGTCTTACCAATTCCCTTAACTACTGGCTTAGGAAAAGTAACCGCCTGGTGAGCGCCAGTGTCCTCATAGACGGGAACTAGTTTTCCTGCCTAGGTCTACTACTGTTTCCTTTATTTTCATTATAGTTAGCTGGCATAGCCTTACTTTCCGTACTGTTGTTTACA
Source organism: Schistocerca serialis cubense (assembly GCF_023864345.2). Classification (NCBI taxonomy): domain Eukaryota; kingdom Metazoa; phylum Arthropoda; class Insecta; order Orthoptera; family Acrididae; genus Schistocerca; species Schistocerca serialis. Next base: position 658,558,953 of record NC_064639.1, on the reverse strand, counting down.
TGCATATTTCTGTTTGGAACAAAATTATTATCCCTTGGATGCCATTGTTGGTTTTGATAATTATTTCCCCAATTCCTACCTCTCTCAGGATTAAGAACACCTACTGTTCTGATGTTTACACTGCCATTTTGCTCGTTCCTAAAATTACTATTATTATTATTGGCATTACGGTTATTACGTGCTTGCTCCTCATTGGCAGCAACACGTTCTACACGTTCCAAATACTCAATGAAACGATCCAGATTGTCTCTAGGGGCTGATATAATTCTAGTTTGCCAGTACCATGGCAGTTTGGCTTCCAGACCTAGTATAATCATTTCTGGTTTTAGCTTTTCCGCCAAATGTGACAAACGTGAAATCCATGACCTAGCAAACTCTTTAATAGATTCCTTGCCTGCATTGAAGCGTTTTCCACTCCAAAATTCTCTCAACACTTCATTTTGCTTATTGCTAGACCAATATTCATTAATAAAAGCTGTTTTAAATTCCGCTAATGTTTTACATTTCAACATAACATCAGCTGACCAACGCATGGCGTCACCTGCTAAATGGCTTCTAATAAATGAGATTTTCTCTCGCTCAGACCAAGTTGGTGGAATCACATCTTCAAAATCGTTCCAGAAATCTAGCGGATGGATATTTTTATCTGGATCGAACCGCAAGAACTGCCGACACCCGATAAAAGCGGCGTTTGCAGCTACAACTTGTTGTATACTACCATTACCAGAAGTTACTGAAGCTACTTTACTCTCAATGTTAGCAATGTTAGTACTGATATTTTCTACTCTCAATTCAACATTATCTACTCTTTGTACAATATGAGTAGTATCAGTTTTAATTGCATCTACATCTGCTTGACATATGTTTACTTTAATATTAACATCTTTAAATCTATCTGAGCACAGTTCAGACTCCGCCTCGATCTTTTCTGTTAACTTGTGCTCCAGCTTCGCATCTTCCATTTGGAAGTCTTTGCGAACCTCAGCGACTTCGGATTTTATTGTCTTATACATTTCAGAAAACTGTTGAGCAACCTTTTTCTTAATATCCTCATGATTGCAATCAATTTTGTAATTCAAACTGTCTAGATCCTCTTTCAACTTATTGCAACCAGCCTTGAAGGTATCGTCCATTACCTCCAATCGTTTATTAAAATTTGTTTGGCTGGCCAAAATTTCAGACTTTAATTCAGCGTTCATTCTAGCATTACTGGCTGACATTTCAGCATTACTGCTTTTGACCTGTTCACTTATTTCAGACTTTAACTCAGCATTACTGCTTTTGACCTGTTCACTTATTTCAGACTTTAATTCAGCTGTCATTTGTGCATTACTGGCAGCTATTTCAGCATTATTGGATTCTAATTTATTGTTCATTGCCTCAAAACGCATATTAAAATTTGTTTGACTGGCAGCTATTGCTTGTAATATAACATTTAAATCAACAGCCCCAGCATCTTTGGGTTGCTCACGAGCTGGCTTTTTATCACACTCAGGTGACAAAAAACTAGCTCCAATACCAGAATCATCAAAACCAAATGAAACTTCTGATTGATTAGTCATCTCTAACTTCTCCTTCTTAAACTCTACCATTTCTGATGACTGTTTCGTTTTTAATTCATCAGAGAAACTATCATCCAATAAATTTACAATTTCTACTTTCCGCTTTACTACAGGGGTCTCTATTATTGAATCATTGCCCCTTCCCACACTACTGTCAGGAGACAATACTTCATATTTCACTTTAACATTACTACTTTCATGCATATTTACACTCGAACCGTTGTCTGTATTTACAGTTCCCTCAACAGACATAGGTTCTGATTTAAGTTTAACCTCAGCTTCTTTTGACGGTTCCATCGCCGACAGTCTTTTAGTGCAGGTTAGTAAAATTTTTAACAGCTTTTCACTTAACTTAGTTCCTTCTGCACGACGTATGGCGTTGCCGGCGCGGCGTACCAGGATTCCTGATGCGACGTGGCACGTTGAACTGCAGACGGCTCTCCGACGGCTGTTGTGTGTTTGCGTGGCCCGCAATTGCAGGCTCTGCGCCGGCTGCTCCAGGGGACGACTGCGGTGCGGCGAGACTGGCTTCTCGCGATGCCGGCAGCACCGCTAGACTCAGTGCCAGCTCCGTCAATCCAGATGCGTTGTTAATCCAATTGCGTCGTCCACATGCACACGTAACACATTCACTGTTTTATACTCAGTTGCGTGTCGCATTTCATTCGCGAATCCGAATAGTTAAAAATCACTTTCACTTAGTTGATTTCCCGGCCGATGCACCATATGTGGGGCGGCGGATGTTTAAGTTTGTAAAATTAATTACATCTATTGCTGGATATATGCTTGCGTGTTGAATCAGTTTCTAGCTTTTAGAATGTTGTTATTGCTGTCTTTTGCCGTTCTCAACACTGGCTCTCTATTTACTCCGTGACCCCCAGAAAGTGATTTAATAAAACTTGGAGCCAGTAAATAGATATCCTAGTGCCCACTTTACCTGAGAATGTTCTTATGGCTGCAGCTTATAGCTCTGAGGAATTAGGAGATTGTCCGGGATTTCTAATCAAAAACGGTTTTCCAAAATAGTTGAGTATATTCTGAAATTCACTAATAAAAACACAAGTATCCCTACAACCTAACTAACAGAACAGTTCAGAGTCTAATGCGCTGATACAACTATAAATGTCCGAATCAAATGTTAAAAAGAATGCTCGCCATAATTTGATGAAAATATTTCATCAAACGCCACGCTAAATTTTTGGTAGAATGTCTGTCCCGCGACGGCACGTGAAAACTACGACACTACGCAAACTGAAGCTAGATAATGAAAATCATTCCAGAATTAACACTTCACATAAAATGTTTTCATAGTTCCGCGTATCTCTAGTAACTTAATACGGCACCCGAGGCTGTTAGTAGCAGATACACTGATGCGACGCGACTACCGACACAGATGGCGTGTCCTTCAGCGTCTGGAGAGAACTGGGGCCTTGCCTTCTCGCGCAGTGTTCTTATATATAAAGCCGCGGTGCGGACGGCTGAGGGATCGCCTGATCTTTCCGGCTCTCTCGACTAGCCGCTGGGCTAGTAACGCACCACTTCAAGATACATAATAATTTATAGCTTCTTTGGCTGATGGCCGAAGAAGCTCTTAATTTAAACGTGCATTCAGCACGCAGGTAAGTATTGATAATAAAATTTTGACGTGGCTAAGTTAAATACTTTCGGCGAGAGAATTAATTTAATTGCCCTGCACGCACTAGATGAGCTCTGAACTGGCCCTGTTGAGATCCGCTATCGCTATAATTTTATAGGTATTAAAAAGAAACTTTACACATCTTCATAATCATAGCGGACCTCCAACCTATTTAAATCTAAACATCCTAGCCTTATTTACTAGCCTACTTAATCTATCTTGCTTCCTTCAGTTTTGAGACGAAAACCAGAAAATCATGAATTTCCACTAAAGTCTTAATTTGTGAAATCCAAAGTACTGTTTTTATTAAATCATTATGAAAGATGAATCTAAATATAAATTTTGAAGTCTCTAGCTCTGTTCTGTTGCGCCAATGATTTTTCCAGAAAAACGTCCAAATCTCGGAAATGGCTGAAGTTATCGAACTGATATTTAACACACATTAATTTAGTATTATTTCTGACATACTAGAAAAGTTTTAGTTCATTTGCTTGATTTTAAGGTATTGCGCAACATTTATGACGTCAGAGCTAGTTACAGCAGACTGGCTGGCACACAATGGAAACTGATGTGAATTTACTACAGCGTGAGTAGGCTGCTTCCCTACAAAAGGACAGATTGCATAACACCGCTGGTGGCGTGTTTGTCACTCTTAGTAGTAGTTTATCCTGTAGTGAAATAGGATAGTTCTCGTGAATTATTATGGGGGAAGGTTATACTCAACAACCGAACTTGATTAATAATTGGCTCCATTTACCGACCTCCCGACTCAGCAGCATTAGTGGCAGAACAACTGAGAGAAAATCTGGAATACATTTCACATAAATTTCCTCAGTGTGTAATAGTCTTAGGTGGAGATTTCAATTTACCAGATATAGACTGGGACACTCAGATGTTTAGGACGGGTGGTAGGGACAGAGCATCGAGTGACATTATACTGAGTGCACAAGCCGAAAATTACCTCGAACATTGAAACAGAGAACCGACTCGTGGAGATAACATCTTGGACCTACTGATAAGAAACAGACCCGAACTCTTCGACTCTGTAAGCGCAGAACAGGGAGTCAGAGATCATAAGGCCGTTGCAGCGCCCCTGAATATGGAAGTAAATAAGAATATAAAAAAAGGGAGGAAGATTCATCAGTTTGGCAAGAGTAATAGGAGGCTGATTTCAGACTACGTAACAGATCAAAACGAAAATTTCTGTTCCGACACATACAATGTTGAGTGTTTATGAGAAAAAAAATGGTTCAAATGGCTCTGAGCACTATGGGACTTAACAGCTGAGGTCATCAGTCCCCTAGAACTTAGAACTACTTAAACCTATCTAACCTAAAGATATCATACACATCCATGCCCGAGGCAGTATTCGAACCTGCAACCGTAGTGGTCACGCGGTTCCAAACTGCAGCGCCTAGAACCGCACGGCCACACCGGCCGGCGTTTATGGAAAAAGTTCAAGGCAGTCGTAAAATGCGTTTTAGACAGGTACGTGGCGAGTAAAACTGTGAGGGACGGGAAAACCCACCGTGGTTCAACAACAAAGTTAGGAAACTACTGCCAAAGCAAACAGATCTTCACTGCAAATTTAAACGCAGCCAAAACCTCTCAGACAAACAGAAGCTAAACGATGTCAAGGTTAGGGTAAGGAGGGCTGTGAGTGAAGCGTCCAGTGAATTCGAAAGTTAAATTCTATGTACCGACTTGACAGAAAATCTTAGGAAGTTCTGGTCTTACGTTAAATCAGTAAGTGGATCGAAACAGCATATCCAGACACTCTGGGATGATAATGGCATTGAAACAGAGGATGACGCGCGTAAAGCTGAAATACTAAACACCTTTTTCCAAAGCTGTTTCACAGAGGAAGACCGCACTGCAGTTCCTTCTCTAACTCCTCGCACGAACGAAAAAATGGCTGACATCGAAATAAGTGTCCAAGGAATAGAAAGGCAACTAAAATCATTAAACACATGAAAGTCCACTGGACCTGACGGGATACCAATTCGATTCTACACAGAGTACGTGAAAGAACTTGCCCCCACCCCCCTTTCAAACAGCCGTGTACCGCAAGCCTCTAGAGGAACGAAAGGTTCCAAATGATTATAAAACAGCACAGGCAGTTCCAGATATCAAGAAGGGTCGTCGAAGAGATGCGCAAATCTATAGGACTACGTGTCTGACATCGATCTGTTGTAGAAATTTAGAATATGTGTTTTGCTTGCGTATCATGTCATTTCGGAAAACCCAGAATCTATTCTGTAGGAATCAACAAGGATTCCGGAAACAGCGATAGTGTGAGACCCAACTTGCTTTATTTGTTCATGAGACCCAGAACGTATTATATACAGGCTCCAAGGTAGAGGCCTTTTTCCTTGACGTCCGGAAAGCGTTCGATACAGTTCCGCACTGTCGCCTGATAAACAAAGCAAGAGCCTACGAAATATCAGACCAGCCTTTTGGCTGGATTGAAGAATTGTTAGCAAGCAGAACACAGCATGTTGTTCTCAATGGAGAGACGTCTACAGACAGTAACCTCTGGCGTGCCACAGGGGAGTGTTATGGGACCATTGCTTTTCACAATATATATATAAATGACCTACTAGGTAGTGTCGGAAGTTCCATGCGGCTTTTCGCGGATGATGCTGTTGTATACAGAGAAGCTGCAGCATTAGATAACTGCAGCGAAATGCAGGAATATCTGCAGCGGATAGGCACTTGGTGCAGGGAGTGGCAACTGACCTTGAACATAGACTGATATAATGTATTGCGGATACATAGAAAGAAGGGTCCTTTATTGTATGATTATATGATAGCAGGGCAAATACTGGTAGTAGTTACTTCTTTAAAATATCTAGGAGTATGCGTACGGAATTATTTGAAGCGGAATGATCATATAAAATTAATTGTTGGTAAGGCAGGTGCCAGGTGGAAATTCATTGGGAGAGTCCTTAAAAAACGTAGTCCTTCAACATAGGAGGTGGTTTACAAAACACTCGTTCGAACTATGTTTGAGTATTGCTCATCAGTGTGGGATGCGTACCAGGTTGGGTTGACAGAGGAGATTGAAAAGATCCAAAGAACGACGGCGCGTTTCGTCACAGGGTTATTTGGTAAGCGTAATAGCGTTACGGAAGTGTTTAGGAAACTCAAGTGGCAGACTCTGCAAGAGAGGCGCTCTGCATTGAGGTGTAGCTTGCTGTCCAGGTTTCGAGAGGGTGCGTTTCTGGATGAGGTATTGAATATATTGCTTCCCCCCACTTATACCTCCCGAGGAGATCACGAATGTAAAATTAGAGAGATCCGAGCGCGCACGGAGGCCTTCCGGCATTCATTCTTCCCGCGAACCATACGCGACTGGAACAGGAAAGGGAGGTAATGATACTAGAGCGTAAAGTGCCCTCCACCACACACCGTTGGGTGGCTTGCGGATTATAAATGTAGATGTAGATGTAGAACATTCTGCCAGTGCGGACGGTATTTGCTTCGTGTTACATTACCCGTGTTAAAATTTACCGTTTACCAATTGCGGCCGGCCGGAGTGGCCGGGCGGTTCTAGTCGCTACAGTCTGGAACCGCGCGACCGCTACGGTCGCAGGTTCGAATCCTGCCTCGGGCATGGATATGTGTGATGTCCTTAGGTTAGTTAGGTTTAAGTAGTTCTAAGTTCTAGGGGCTGATGAAATCAGATGTTAAGTCCCATAGTGCTCAGAGCCATTTGATTCATTTTCGAACCAATTGCGGAAATGGTCGATATCGTGTTGATGTAAGGCTATTGTTATCAAAATGCCCAGTCGGGTTGTGCTATGTATGCTGCTCGGTATCCTGTACGACATCATCCAAGTGTCCCGATCGTTCGCCGGATAGTTACGTTATTTAAGGACACAGGAAACGTTCAGCCACATGTGAAACGTCAACCATGACCTGCAACAAATGATGATGCCCAAGTAGGTGTTTTAGCTGCTGTCGCGGCTAATCCGCACATCATTAGCAGACAATTTGCGCGAGAGTCGGGAATCTCAAAACCGTCGGTGTTGAGAATGCTACATCAACATTGATTGCACCCGTACCATATTTCTGTGCACCAGGAATTGCTTGGCGACGACTGTGAACGTCGTGTACAGTTCTGCCACTGGGCACAAGAGAAATTACGGGACGATGACAGATTTTTTGCACGCGTTCGATTTAGCGATGAAGCGTCATTCACCAGCACCGGTAACGTAAACCGGCATAATATGCACTATTGGGCAACGGAAAATCCACGATGGCTGCGAAAAGTGGAACATCAGCGATCTTGGCGTGTGAATGTATGGTGCGGCATTATGGGAGGAAGGATAATGGGCCCCCATTTTATCGATGGCAATCTAAGTGGTGCAATGTATGCTGATTTCCTACATAATGTTCTACCGATGTTACTACAAGATGTTTCGCTGCATGACACAGTGGCGATGTACTTCGAACATGATGGATGTCCGGCACATAGCTCGAAGGCGGTTGAAGCGGTATTGAATAGCATATTTCATGACAGGTGGATTGGTCGTCGAAGCACCGTACCATAACCCGCACGTTCACCGAATCTGTGGGGAAAGTTGAAGGATATTTGTTATCGTGATCCACCGACAACGCCTGACAACGTGCGTCAGCGTATTGTCAATGCATGTGCGAACATTAAGGAAGGCAAATTACTCGCTGTTGAGAGGAATGTCTTTACACGTATTGCCAAATGCATTGAGGTTGACGGACATCATTTTGAGCATTTTTTACATTAATATGGTATTTACAGGCAATCACGCTGTAACAGCATGTGTTCCCAGAAATGTTAAGTTCACATAGGTACATGTATCACATTGGAACAACCGAATTAAAATGTTCAAACGTACCTACGTTCTGTATTTTAATTTAAAAATCCTACCTGTTAACAACTGTTCGTCTAAAATTGTGAGCCATATATTTGTGGCTATTACTGTGCCATCTATCACAAAGTGAAGAAAGTGGTCCAACTAAAACATTTATATTTCTTTATTTACCACACGAATATGTAAAAAAAGTCTGTTTCTATTTTAAAAAACGCAGTTTGCTATCCATTTGACCTATGGCAGCGCCATCTAGATGGCCAACCATGGCGCCATCTGGTTTCCCCCTTCGAGCAAGACAAGTTTCGTTCTTTGTAGTTTTTTTCGTTTTACGCTTATCCCGTAAGATATGTGGCCCAGTTACGACCAATGGACCACACTGTATACACATTTTACACAAACAGTGCAGTTATGTTTTATATCTGTACAGCACCCGAAAAAATTGTAGTTTTTTTTTTTCGTTTTACGCTTATCCCGTGAGATATGTGGCCCAGTTACGACCAATGGACCACACTGTATACACATTTTACACAAACAGTGCAGTTATGTTTTATATCTGTACAGCACCCGAAAAATTTATCGTTTGCGTACACTCACACCGGCTATATCTCACCATGCTCCCCAGTCCTAGGGAAGCTGTGTCTACACTGACACTTAAACCTCGCAAATTGTCATACATATCGTCAAATAGAGAAAGACTCTTACTTGGCTACACTGAGGACAGGAACTTCACTATGAACTACAACGGCTACACAATAGAATGAACTCCAAGTGGTACATTTCAAGTGGAGAGAGTCACATACATTAACGTGCATAAACGTTAGCTAACGTGCACTCGTTTACCCTCGGGACAAACGCGTTACTGCTCATGCTTCCTTGCTTACTAGCTTTTTTCTACACGCATCTCCAGACTCGGGGATTACAAGAACACGCGTATTGGTGCCATAATATTATACCATTTTAGCGGTACTTCTCGATATCAAGCACTAGACAGCATCCTACCGATTGATAGTGCAACATAATTCCAAAGATATAGACTGGAAACTATTTCTCTACAACCCTACATTTTAGCTAGGTGCAGCGTGCTGTAAACCACTGAGTAACTAGAAACAATTTGATGAAACTCTTATTTCCGCTCTCGAATACATGTCGGTCATGTAACAGATCCTAAATGAGCCCTATAATTTGCAAGTCAACTGAGATATTTCTCATGCCTAGAGAACAGGCAAACTTGTCTTCCATACACCACAATCGATCTTCTCTGTAGTAAATAAAGACGCTAAATATGTAGAAGCAGTCAACTGAACAATTTACGTGGGAGTGAATAACGATCCAACGCAAACGATCCATCTTCTCAAAGTTTCACTTGATCACGAAAGCCGCCCAACACACAATGAGTATAAGTTCACTATTCGGTCACCTAGAGGACTGCGAAGTTAACTCAGATACATTCCTACACTCCAACAGGCCTATGCATTCGGACGGGTGCTGCCGTTAACGAGAAACCTGAATTATTACCACCACAGGCCATGCATACATCTAATCACTCTAGAAAGCCGGTCACATATATCTTTCTTCATTGCACTTACAATTAAATGTTACCATCGCGTTCTCAATTGAAAGGCATTCGACTATGAGCGACGTATCGGAAATATACCCTGCTGTTGGCAGTGGCTCTGGAAATGGAAATATCTGTACCTTCCTTACGACTGGACATACTCTCCTTTTGCTATCATAGTACTCCAAGATAGATCCTTACCATCCTTACCCAGTACATAGTCAATTCCGTCCTACAAACACATACTTTATAAAACCTGATGCTCAAATGCGAACATATGACGCATCCCTTACTACTAAGTATAATACTACGTCAATAACTTATTGTCTACCATACTAAATAATACCGAACGAAAATCAACGACGGGTGTGCATTTGTATTAGGTTTTTCTTGCGAGTTCTACCACTGTGTCTCAGAAAGAGAGACATCATCGGCTAGAAGTTAAAGAAAAAGCGATCGGACCAACTACTGCGTGATACTGTCACAAGCAGTCTTGGTTCTACAGATGCACACAAGTATCCATATTAAAAGCTATACCCGCTTTACAAATAGAGGTACGACATGACCTCTGAATGAGGTGTTCTTTTCCGGACAAATACCATGATGGTGATCATACGAATGAGTATTATCCGTCCACGATGCATCCTCATTAGAAAACCCTTTGAATGAAAATTAGAAAAAGTAAAATTAAAACAAATATTAGTGAATGATCAGTCAAAGATATTATCTGACGTTAGCATTGAGCTGTGCACCATCACTAAGGGTCAGAGAAATTGTAGTTAATCAGGAAGCCTGAGGTAATACTAACAGGCAGTTCTTGTGTTCGGAAAGTACTTAATATCCTAATTAGTCATCCTAACTTAAACGTAGCAGTTAAGTAAACCGAAGATAGAATTTAGCGGTTACTTAAAAGACAAATAAACGAAATAAACACTTTGGAGTGATATTATTTCAATACGGGAAGGAAAGAAGCAAAATAAAGAGAATATTTCGTGAGAAAATTTTATCGCTGATAGAGCGATCTGATGCATTTAGGAATTTTCTATTTCTTGACGTATATAACTAATAAATATTCACGCCTTCTAACACAGTTATATTGTAAGTAATTACTTATTTGCTAGATATAATAGGTAATGAAGTAACAATGCAGGCAGAAGCCAACTGGTGATTGTGAAATTAATTGTAATATATAGCTCAATTTTGTATCATGTTAACATGTAGAGCAAGGATATACAGATGTACCTGGTTACTTCCTGCGTCCCATTCTATTCGTCGGCTTTGAGCAATGACGTCACACCTAAATCAAAAGACGCCACTTAAATGCAATTTTTTAAAGCAACTTAACGTATTCGTAAGCAAAATATGTAGCCTACGATAAAACACAGACCACATAGACAGCGCATGACCTCATTTTTCTGCAACCAAATTCTAAGTCACGTGACTCGGGCACGAAGCCGAGTATGTCGTCAAGCATTTATAGTATAGAGTATATGACATTTTTATTACAGATCAAATGTTATACTTTCTACTAGAAGCAGAAGAGATGACTTCCACAAATGCTCATATAAGTCTTGTTTTGTATCCTGCAGATTAGGTATTTAGTTAGTCTTTCTTGTCCTGGATTTAATTACCATATTATAATTTATCCTAAACCCACGATATAATGCTCACAAAGTGTGCTCGAACAATGAAATTTCTGAGAACTGTCAGTTCAGATGCGTTGACGTAACGTATTGTTTGTACGACGTTAATAATTTGTTAACTAAATAATTTGTTCTAGACCAGGGTAACCTTCTACGCAAAGTCAGGGCTTTACCACACATTAACAGTTCCGTCGTGTGTGTTGTCACACTGTAAGGATTAACGTATAGTGATATCTATCGCGTGTTACAGATAACAGTTTTAACCATATTGCTACCTTGTTTCCCAGTGCGTAAGACAACGTAAGTAACACCAAATGTCGTTAGAACGCACTTCTTACTAATCGACACAAGGAAGTGTCCAATGGCTACTATGAAGACACGGGAGGATTGTTCGGTCATACCGCAAACTCTTTACACAATCTCTTTCTCCTTCCAACTGTGAATATATTCGGTAAACACTGCTTTGTGACACGAACTCGAGATCCACTTTGGAGGCTGTCGAACCACACCGTACCGACGCACCTAGGCGCAGACGGTGACCCGGTTTTTCGGCCCTACCTTGAGGCCGTTCCCGCTTTTCAGCGGCATCGGTCCTATAAATAACAGTTCAGTGGGCAGCGCCGGCGGTATGGGACAGTTCCGCCGGTCGTATTTTTCCGCCACTGGAGTGTCTCGTGAACTCGTAAAGCGTAGAGCAGCACACCCATAGCCCACGTCGTTACCCTCTGATGATGCGCCACACTGGCGCCAAAGGACTCTAGCAAGTATCCTAGTCGCGGGAGACAACCTATTAAATTCAACGACAGATATCAAGTTATTAGTTCAAGTAGTCTCTGTGTTTGCAACGTGGCGGCCCTTTAACCTCAATGCGTTCCGGCCAGACCTTTCCTCGGACTTTCAGACGAAAAAAATAAACAAAAATGAGACGAATTATTTCTACAAGCATAAAAAAATACGAACACAGGATAAAACGAAAATGTAACACATTTAAAAGCTGGACACATTAGGTCTTCTCAGATCTCATTTACCCTTGTACCGTACACTTTTACTGTCCGCAGAGGCAGTCCACCCTAAACAAAAATCAATGTACGCTAGGTGGCGTTCACAGCGAATAGACTTGTGTCGATAAAATTCAAACTAACGTCCACAGCTTTTTTTCTAGTGGCATTACAGTCACTTTATAAAAATAAGAAATCGGACCAATGTAACGGTGAAACCAATTTAATGTATGGCTTAAAATTATACATTGCAGAGATTAATGTAAGTTATGTCTCTGCTGGGAAGTAAATGAGAGCTGTTTTGCAACCTCCTTTCTCTGTAAAATGAGTTTTTCATGGAGCACTTAGTCACTTCCTGGATAAAAACAGTGTCACGCGGCACACAGTTTGGGAAACTCTTACCTAGGACGGAAGAGTTAAAGGGTCTATAGATGAAATCTTACACGAGCGCTTTATTAGACAATTCAAATCCCCGTACTCCTACATTTGTTGTGCCCTAGTTTACGTTCGGTGTGAGACTGGTCGTTGACTGTTGGGCCATGAACATGATAGCAGATTTTCATCTTATACCTCATTCTGATTTGCACTTGTGCCTCTCAGGACTGCAAAGGGAAAAGTCTTCAGCACCTTTGGCCTAAACCAAGCCTGTTACCAAATTCCACTATGTGGGAAGTTAAACCAGACACGAACTTTACAACACACTGATCACTTCACGAATATTCATTATTTTGATTGTCTGCAGGGACAGCAGTGCTGTCTTGCACATTGGACAGAGCTTACTCTTACGTTAAGTTAGACTGTATTTATTATTATCTCGATAAATTGGTGATTTTAATTGAGAAGTATGAGAATTTTGAGAAACATTTATGCTACATCATCAAGGTGCTTCACTGCTTCCATAGGGCATGATTTATGGTTAAACTTTGAAAAGTCATGTTTTCTCAATTTGAAATATCATTCTTTGGTCATATTGTTTCAGATCAAAGTATTAGAATTGATCAGGACATGATACAGGCTATTTATTCCTAACCCATATGGAACAATCGGGCTGATAAATATCTTCTGTAAATTTATTCCTAGTTCCACAAAACTAGCAGTATCTTTAAGTGATCTTCGAAAATGATGAGAAAATTCGGGTGTTGTCCACCCCAATATGTTTCCTTTGAGGCTTGAAAAACGTCCTAGCGAATGCTCAGATATTGGCCATGGCTGACATTTGTTGTTAAAAGAGACACCTCCATATTAGGAGTTGCTGCCCTCCTTTCTCAGGAAAGGATAGTCGGAAGACAGCGCAGTGCTTATGCCTCATGAGGTCTTCCTCGGATGGAAGATTAAACTGCCATCTTCGGAATCCTCCAAAATGTGGGATAATATAAATCACAATAACTTCACCGTGTATTATTATGCCGTATATAAAGTATATGAAGTTTATTGCAAAAACTTACGTAATATTGATTTGACAGATGTCAATATCTTTTTCACAATAGCGTAACTATAGCCACAGATTGGTAATATACAATAACCAGCTGAATGTGCTGCCAAAATATTTCCCGTGACCAACCCGTCTTGCTGATAAAAACTTTGGTCATGCTATTTAAAATGCGTACTTACAATATTTAGATAGTTCTAAGAATTCCGTGAGTTCTATGCACTGACATTAACTAGTCTCTTTACAAGCCAGGAATTTTTTTCGTTTCTGTGGTCCAAGGTTTCACTGAAAGGTGTGTGCCAAAGTCCATTGTAACTGTAATATCTCATCAGACGTTAATTAGTACTGAATCCCACGAGAAATTCCTCCCACTGTGCTCGACAGCATCCTAATACCGTATAAGAAAACAGTGAGAATTTTGATGAAACTTGAATAATCATCTCAACTGGCAGAAAATACCGTCTCCAATGCAGGACTATTTTCGTTTGTTTTTACCGCTCAAAAGTTTAGAAACATATTTTCACGGTATGTGAATGTGAATTTGTGTGAACACTCGCTCTACTTTAGAATTTTCATAAATATGTCATCTATATTAGTTTTCTCACTAATAGATGGGCTGGAAGAGCCGTAACTATCAAAAATAGTTGTACCGAACGTGACGACGGGCAACAATAGGGTAAGATAGTAACTAATAAATCTTAATAAATACAGCAAAGGACACTATTCTTCTATAAGTAAAAGTTGGTTTCAATAGATTTAGATTAATTGACAATTATTACAGACTGCTTAATATACAACGTGAAAAGCGTGCGTCTTGCTATGTCAGCGGTTGGTCTCGAAAAAGTACAATGGCTTCTCTTTTATGAAACAAATGAAAATTAATAGAGTAAATATTGTCTTCTTTATTCATTTCCACCCAGATAATGAATCGTGCTTACGGCCTTTGCCCTTTGGACTCGATGAACTTCATATGAAAAAATGACTGTTTTCACATATTACAGATATATATTAAGTAATTTTTTTTTCAAAGTATATTCACAGGTAAAAAATTCGCCAGCAGACGGCACAATGATTAGAATTAACTACGAACGCTTGTGACAAACAATGGAAAATCACGGGTGGAATGTAATGTAATTACGCAAAGAGTAGCTGCTACGCACCGTATACCAGAGATGCTGAGTCGCAGCTTCAGCTGCCAGAGCCTGTGGTCAATTGTGTGGGAGTTGCGTTTGCAAAGAAGTAATTATCAAAATGTAATTCATCAGCTTCTCCGTGAGTATGTACCCCAGTGTCTCGCGGCACAGATTACGCACCTGACACCTCGTCACAACCGCAACGCATAGTCTCATTTACTTACTATCATAGCTGTACCCATCCACAAAATAATGGCATTTCATATTCCTTTTCTGTTGTTGGGCTCCTCTTGAACAAGTTGGTCTGCACAATGCGTAAAAATCAATGCCCTTTTGCTTTTGAGAAGAAGGTGAAACATTTTCTTGAGTCAGTCCGATAGCATTCCTCCAAACTTAATGCAAATGGACAGTTACCATCGAGCTCCAAAGGGTGTTCCCACCATCTGCCAATAACACTTTTTTCGCTCTTCATTTCTCAATCAGTAACAGTAATTTCTTTTCCTTTATCTTCGTTGTTGTTTTATCATTTCCCTCGACCTTTCCCACACCTCTCACGTTCTTTGGTACTAGCGCTAATAGTTCAAATACCTGGCCGCCTGAAAATTTGTCTCGGTTGACGTACTTTTAATGATGAATATAAACTTTCTTTCTGCATTACGGCTGCTTCTAGATATTGTATATCATACATTCAAACTTCTGAGTAAAACAAAAAGTATGCAATTAAGACTTAGATTTAAGAAGATATCCTGATGATTCCGTTCTTGCCACTGTAAATAAATAATTCCGTGACGAAGCATTTACCTTCGGACCAACAGCTGCTGATTTCTGTCAAAGAAAATTACAGTTTGGTGGTAAGTTTCTCATAAAGCACTGGTCGGCTGTCAATATTTAGGTTGACACCAATAGAGTCAAACGGCTTTGTTGTTATAAAACGGGCAACAATTTGTTTCTGCAACAGTGCAAGTTTTTGGAAAGAAACAACATGTCTCGATTTCTGCACTCATCCCAAAGGGTGTCGTGAGTGTAAGCATAACGAAAAAATTAAATCTCATACACTACATACTGTTGCAAAAAAATAAAACATTCATTCTAAAAATTCATAGCGGAGATCGGTACCTTTCCATTATCAGGCAAGTGCTCTACAAACTGAGCTACTTTTCTTCGTTTGATATGGGACCTTCTTTACTTTTCGTTGTTTATTTAAATTTAATTTCTTCTTAATTTCGAATTAAATGATAGGGGAAAATTTCTCTTTTCGTAGTAAAATAACAAATCAGTAATGTGCCTTCTGATGATTGTATATTACTTGAAACTTAAAATGTAAAGTCAATTTTCTTTTCTGATATCCTCCATGTCTCTCTTCCTTCTAAAAAAGGAATGTATGGTTCTTTATAAATGCAAAGGAATATGATATTTTTGCCTAAACAAAACACTCGCCGTCTGTAGGAATTGACGATCTTGTTTTTCTGACAGAAAAGTGAAAATAAAATGAATTTCTTCCTAGTTGTAACACATTTGGACTACTTATATGCTGCTTCGAGATCATAAGATGCGTTTGAAATACAAGAAACATAACGAGTAAAAGTATTTATGATAATTAAAAGGTAAAATAGAAATTCGGAAAACAAGTCCGAAAACAATTTATTGAACTCACCAAAACGAAACAGTTATACAGTCTCCAAAAGAACAGACTCTCAACTGCAGATTGTCACCAATATCAAATAATAATTGAAAAGACCCAACACTTCACGGGAAAAGATCACAAACAGTTCTACAACCTCAAGATGTTCGTCGATTATACCAAGTCCACGTGCAAGATTTCGGCCAGCTGGAAGAAGCGTCTGGACTGGCTGCTAGGTGGCAGCTCGGCATACTTCCAAGCGGTGCGTCGAACTACCCTTGCCGGCGGTACGCCGCCCTATAAAGTCCGTTTGGAGGATGTATCTGCCGGAACTACTTGGGATCACGTGCCTGGGGTAGGGAAATAGTTCCTTGGCTACCTGCGACCTCTGGTGAAGCTGTTCTCCAGGCTCAGCGAACGGGTAGTGGTCCCTGGTGGCCGTTGATAGAGACCTGCTGCTGTGTTGTGTTATGGCCTCCGGTAAATATTTGTTAACAACACAGGAAACGTAGGTTTTCCTGGTGAATATACATCCTGTGATCCAGGCAATTCGTGTTGGTTGGACGTGAAGTGGAATGCCGATGCAATAGGCGCTACGGTATATGAAGTGGCGGCCACAGCAACAGTAGTCATGAACCTATACTCTTAACTTAATATGCAGGGATTCCATGCTGTTGCGTAGTTTGAAAGTTGTGTGATAATTTCGTCCAAGGCGTAGTGTTGTTAGTTTAAACGTAAATTCCATTAGGGTCAGTGATTCTGATCTTATCTCATAGTAAACAAATTCCCCAACAGCAGATTACCTTGTTGCTTTTCTCGTCAGGGTATCGCTTTTGGCCTGGTATCACAACTTCTTTAAGCTTAACATATAGTGGTGGCGTCCACAGTGGTGATGCAAGTTTTTATTGAGTCTATTCCCAGATTTCTCATGCATGGTTACAGGTAAACTGGTATAAGAGTATCCTACCACAATTTAAGGAATTCGTGCTTGCTGGAATAGTTTCATTGACAACATTAATTCGTGCTTGCTGGAATAGTTTCATTGACAACATTTTACCATTTGTATAAACATCTAACGTAAGCAGTTTGTTGTGAGGGGCCTTCCACACCCCATATCGATGAACTTCGGGTACTTAGTTCGCACTGTGTTAGAAACTGAATTTTTGACATTATCACAGTACGATTTCTTTGCATTGCACATTTTGTCTTCGTGAGTTACGTAGCTATTCCCGACTATGTAAGTTCTGAGAAAGGTGAGCTTTTAATGTATTTTACCAATACTGATAAGTGCTGCTTGGCTGCCTGCCTGAACTACATTCAGAAGTACACTTCTCAGGCTATTGGAGCTGAACTTTGATTCCTTAAGGCCATTTTGTGCTAGTAATGCTTTACACCTTTCGTGAATATCTATCTAATGCTATCCCCCCTTCTTCAAAAGGTTGTGTTATTGTGCTATATTTTATCTTGAAAATATTTCCACAGCATACTAAATAGCCAATCGCCGATAGTAGACTTCTGGCTGTTGGCGCTGGTACTGGCAATATCGACACTACATAATGTACTTTCGATAACATAAACTCGTTCACAAGTTTTACTTTCTCCATCACTTCGAGACCTCGCTTCGAATGTGCCGGTATGCTGGCCCTAACTTTGTTCAACATCAATTGCCAGTTGACTGTCTGTATCCTTTGCACGTCTGACACCGGGTTTACCCTAGGCCTCGTATCTTTTTGATTGTGGGTAACCATCGTTGTTTTTCCTGCAGTAAACCATTCCTAAGTTTATTACCTTGGGTTTGTTACAGTTGACCATGGCTTCTGCCGCTGCTCAGACAGTACACAGCTAATGTTTTGCGTGTAGTATCTGGTCTTGTGGTTGTTGTGGTCTTCAGTCCTGAGACTGGTTTGATGCAGCTCTCCATGCTACTCTGTCCTGTGCAAGCTTCTTCATCTCCCAGTACTTACTGCAACCTACATCCTTCTGAAGCTGCTTAGTGTATTCATCTCTTGCTCTCCCTCTACGATTTTTACCCTCCACGCTGCCCTCCAATACTAAATTTGTGATCCCTTGATGCCTCAAAGCATGTCCTACCAACCGATCCCTTCTTCTAGTCAAGTTGTGCCACAAACTTCTCTTCTCCCCAATCCTATTCAATACCTCCTCAGTAGTTACGTGATCTACCCACCTTATTTTCAGCATTCTTCTGTAGCATCACATTTCGAAGGCTTCTATTCTCTTCTTGTCCAAACTAGTTATCGTCCATGTTTCACATGGCTACACTCCATACAAATACTTTCAGAAACGACTTCCTGACACTTAAATCTATACTCGATGTTAACAAATTTCTCTTCTTCAGAAACGATTTCCTTGCCATTGCCAGTCTACATTTTATATCCTCTCTACTTCGACCATCATCAGTTATTTTACTCCCTAAATAGCAAAACTCCTTTACTACTATAAGTGTCTCATTTCCTAATCTAATTCCCTCAGAATCACCCGATTTAATTTGACTGCATTCCATTATCCTCGTTTTGCTTTTGTTGATGTTCATCTTATATCCTCCTTTCAAGGCACTGTCCATTCCGTTCAACTGCTCTTCCAAGTCCTTTGCTGTCTCTGACAGAATTACAATGTCATCGGCGAACCTCAAAGTTTTTACTTCTTCTCCACGAATTTTAATACCTACTCCGAATTTTTCTTTTGTTTCCTTTACTGCTTGATCAATATACAGATTGAATAACATCGGGGAGAGGCTACAACCCTGTCTCACTCCTTTCCCAACCACTGCTTCCCTTTCATGCCCCTCGACTCTTATAACTGCCATCTGGTTTCTGTACAAATTATAAATAGCCTTTCGCTCCCTGTATTTTACCCCTGCCACCTTCATAATTTGAAAGAGAGTATTCCACTTAACATTGTCAAAAGCTTTCTCTAAGTCTACAAATGCTAGAAATTTAGGCTTGCCTTTTCTTAATCTTACTTCTAAGATAAGTCGTAAGGTTAGTATTGCCTCACGTGTTCCAATATTTCTACGGAATCCAAACTGATCTTCCCCGAGGTCCGCTTCTACCAGTTTTTCCATTCGTCTGTAAAGAATTCGCGTTAGTATTTTGCAGCTGTGACTTATTAAACTGATAGTTTGGTAAGTTTCATATCTGTCAACACCTGCTTTCTTTGGGATTGGAATTATTATATTCTTCTTGAAGTCTGAGCGTATTTCGCCTGTCTCGTACATCTTGCTCACCAGATGGTAGAGTTTTGTCAGGACTGGCTCTCCCAAGGCCATCAGTAGTTCTAATGGAATGTTGTCTACTTCCGGGGCCTTGTTTCGACTCAGGTCTTTCAGTGCTCTGTCAAACTCTTCACGCAGTATCTTATCTCCCATTTCGTCTTCATCTACGTCCTTTTCCATTTCCATAATATTGTCCTCAAGTACATCGCCCTTGTATAAACCCTCTATATACTCCATCCACCTTACTGCCTTCCCTTCTTTGCTTACAACTGGGTTGCCATCTGAGCTCTTGATATTCATACAAGTGGTTCTCTTCTCTCCAAAGGGGTCTTTAATTTTCCTGTAAGCAGTATCTATCTTACCCCTAGTGAGACAAGCCTCTACATCCTTACATTTGTCCTCTAGCCATCCCTGCTTAGCCATTTTGCACTTCCTGTCGATCTCATTTTTGAGACGTTTGTATGCCTTTTTGCCTGCTTCATTTACTGCATTTTTATATTTTCTCCTTTTATCAATTAAATTCAATATTTCTTCTGTTACCCAAGAATTTCTATAAGCCCTCGTCTTTTTACCTACTTGATCGTCTGCTGCCTTCACTACTTCATCCCTCAGAGCTACCCGTTCCTATTCTACTGTATTTCCTTCCCCCATTCCTGTCAATTGTTCCCTTATGCTCTCCCTGATACTCTCTACAATCTCTGGATCTTTCAGTTTATCCTGGTCCCATCTCATTAAATTCCCACCTTTTTGCAGTTTCTTCCGTTTCAATCTGCAGTTCATAACCAATAGATTGTGGTCAGAATCCACATCTGCCCCTGGAAATGTCTTACAATTTAAAACCTGGTTCCTAAATCTCTGTCTTACCATTATATAATCTATCTGATACCTTTCAGTATCTCCTGGATTCTTCCAGGTACACAACCTTCTTTTATGATTCTTGAACCAAGTGTTAGCTATGATTAAGCTATGCTCTGTGCAAAATTCTACAAGGCGGCTTCCTCTTTCATTTCTTCCCCCCAATCCATATTCACCTACTATGTTTCCTTCTCTCCCTTTTCCTACTGACGAATTCCAGTCACCCATGACTATTAAATTTTCGTCTCCCTTCACTACCTGAATAATTTCTTTTATCTCGTCATACTTTTCATCTATTTCTTCATCATCTGTCGAGCTAGTTAGCATATTAACTTGTACTACTGTAGTAGGCATGGGCTTTGTGTCTATCTTGTCCACAATAATGCGTTCACTATGCTGTTTGTAGTAGCTAACCCGCACTCCTATTTTTTATTCATTATTAAACCTACTCCTGCATTACCCCTATTTGATTTTGTATTTATAACCCTGTAATCACCTGACCAAAAGTCTTCTTCCTCCTGCCACCGATCTTCACTAATTCCCACTATATCTAACTTTAACCTATCCATTTCCCTTTTTAAATTTTCTAACCTACCTGCCCGATTAAGGGATCTGACATTCCACGCTCCGATCCGTAGAACGCCAGTTTTCTTTTTCCTTATAACGACGTCCTTTTGAGTAGTCCCCGCCCGGAGATCCGAATGGGGGACTATTTTACCTCCGGAATATTTTACCCAAGAGGACGCCATCATCATTTAATCATACAGCAAAGCTGCATGTCCACGGGAAAAATTACGGCTGTAGTTTCCCT
Organism: Schistocerca serialis cubense; assembly: GCF_023864345.2. Lineage (NCBI taxonomy): Eukaryota > Metazoa > Arthropoda > Insecta > Orthoptera > Acrididae > Schistocerca > Schistocerca serialis. The sequence goes on along the minus strand of NC_064639.1, from coordinate 658,537,625 downwards.
TGCCGTTCGCAGTACCAGCACAGCAAGGCCGTTTTGGTTAATGTTACAAGGCCAGATCAGTCAATCATCCATACTGTTGCCCCTGCAACTACTGAAAAGGCTGCTGCCCCTCTTCAGGAACCACATGTTTGTCTGGCCTCTCAACAGATACCCCTCCGTTGTTGTTGCACCTACGGTACGGCAATCTGTATCGCTGAGGCACGCAAGCCTCCCCACCAACGGCAAGGTCCATGGTTCATGGGGGGTCTTACACCGACAAAAACATGTTCAGATCATTTGCAAATGCTGGGCATACGATTTTCTTTCCTAGTAATATCAGGCCTGGAAGGAGGCTATTGTTAGGAGAGGTTCGACCGCAGTTACATATATGGCCATCATTAGGGGGTAACCCTGACGGACTGACAGCTTTATACTGAATGGCCCAGTTTGTTGCCCATTGACCATGATGCTGAACTGAGCTCCTTGCAAAACAGCTCCGACAAAGTTGGGAGAATTTGTTACAGGTACCAAATTTCCTCATTGTTTTTAACAGAGAACTGTGAGAGATCTGGTCGATTTGTCGTTGTTACAGATATCCATGATGGCTATAATGTGGTGGTAGTCATTCAAGGTGTCGATTTATAATGCGCTCACGGACATCGCAAGTTTTGTAATTTCCTATCGCGTCTATCTTCACGTCACTTAATCTTGCTTGTTCTGCTCGAGTTAGTAATTGTAGTCAGCGTTCATCAAGCTTTCCGCCCGAAGGTATTCGATGTTTATTGCCGGGTATATCCTGGCTACCAATACGATGATCCCCTTGTGGAAAACCGAGCTAGGTGGCGCAGTGGTTAGCACACTGGACTCGCATTCGGGAGGACGACGGTTCAATCCCGTCTCCGGCCATCCTGATTTAGGTCCGTGATTTCCCTAAATCGCTTCAGGCAAATGCCGGGATGGTTCCTTTGAAAGGGCACGAACGATTTCCTTCCCCATCCTTCCCTAACCCGAGCTTGCGCTTCGTCTCTAATGACCTCGTTGTCGACGGGACGTTAAACACTAATCTCCTCCTCCTCCTCCTCCCCTCTTGGAAACGTGTGGGGATCTGTTGGAATACGTTAATTACCTCTTCTTTCAATATATCCCAATAAATGAGGTAAAATTCAACTAGTATGACACCTACTCCTGATGACTTTCCTTTCAGGCTTCGGATCGGTTTCTTCCACTTTGACAGTTCTTTTTACATTACGAACGGGGAACGATGAAAATCTGCTAGAATCTTGTTGTAAATAGCACGAACATTTTCATAAGGCTGCAATTTGAGTTTTACGACCTCGTTTGGAACCTCCATGGGCGTATTAAAGATATGAGCGTTCGTCAAGATGACTTAGACTGGACTAACGGTAAACTTAGCAATAGAGCCTGTTGCTAATGCTAACTCAGAGTGACCAGTAAACCCACAGATTACACGTACATGCACTAAGTTAGAGCAAATGTTGAAACATTAAATCAGTTTCTTTGTATTCAGTTGCACACTGTCTGCTTGATCACTTGTTAGTTTCATTTCTTTAGTTAACCATTTCGAGAGCTGCTGGCCGCTCGTTGTCCTTGTCAAATAATTTCAGTTCCACAGTATTCTCCCATGAGAAGTTTTCCACTGTTATTTATATTTTGCACTTTATCAAGCACTTAGAAATGTATAGTAAAGACTATCATTTTCCGCCTAACGCAGCTGTACAGTAAACACTTTGTGGGGCAGGGTCAATTGCATGCGACTCTTGTAAATACTGGCAGCAGCGCACACTAGTAAACATCACGTGATCAACCGGTACAGGGGGCGGGTAGAGGATCGAGTGAAAATGTCGGCCGTTGCCATCTCAACTGTACAATTCGTGCGTTTACCTGGGGAGAGACCAAGAAAACCGCAGAAACCTTCCAGAATGCCAGACCCGAAAGGTAACTCTCACCCACCAGGTTCGGTCTATCCAAACACGACTTACGAGTCGTCCCCACAGCTTTAATTCCGACGGTACCTTGTTCTCGTACCTTCTATCTTCTGCCAGGAAGCTTCATAAAAGCCGTACACCACTGCAAAGTGAAAATTTAGTTCGCGATCCGTTCAACTTGAGCCACATATACTTCTGTGGTTGAGATAGCTGTAGAATAAAGCCACAGGGTATGCCAGCGACTAGATAACTGACCAGAAAAAACAAAGGGGAAAATTGAGGGAAGGTAGGAAATGAAGGACATGAATCAGAATAAACTTAAACATACAAGCGTCCCTGAAAGTTTCAGAGGGAGCATTAGGCAACAATTGAGTGAAACAGGAGAATGGAATATGAAAGAAGATGAACAGATGGGTTTGAGCGATGAAATAGAGAAGAAAACATAGGAGGAGTTGGGTTGTTTTGGGGGAGGAAACCAAACAGCGACGTCATCGGTCTCATCGAATTAGGAAGGATGGGGAAGGAAGACGGCTGTGCACTTTCCAAAGGAACCATCCCGGCATTTGCCCTGAAGTGATTTAGAGAATTCACGGGAAACCTAAATCTGGATGGCCGGACGCGGGATTGAACCGTCGTACTCCCGAATGCGAGTCCAGTGTGCTAACCACTGCGCCACCTCGCTCGGTCCGAAACAGAGGATTGAGATTCACTGTAAATACTTGAATAATAAGCGTCATTTTGTATTTTAAGAGCGAAAGCATAAAATACAACCACGCTGCAAACGAAGCAGGCAATGGAATGTACTGACGCCAAAAATGTTAAGTGGAGAAGTGGAAAATGGTAAGCGGGTTTGGCGGGAGCTTATTTGCACTGCTGTATAACAACGGATACCACCTGTTGGAAATATCTTCATAGAAAAGAGGTAAGGTTGTTTGAACATCACAGTTGCACATGGAAGGCCAGTACCAAGGAAAGAAGAGTAAAGTGAAAAATAAAAAGATTATATGAAGGGCTATAAAAGCGAAGTGAACTTAGAGCCAATTTTATAAAAGTATATCACACTAGGAGAAGAATTTGAAGCAGTGATGAAAGACGTATTTCAAAACATCCATGGAGTAAACGACGTCCCCTCACAAGTACTGAGGCCCTTGGAATAATATACCGTGACAAAACAATTCCAATAACTGAACAAATATAGGAAGTTCTTCTGACCTCAATCAGAAAGTAATAATAACACTTTCTAAAGAGGCAGGTGCTGACAGATGTGAATATTTTCGACCAGTTAGTGTCATAAGCTACGTTTTTAAAATACTGACATGAATGGAAGAAAATTACGTATATACAGAGTGATTCAGCTGTCCCTACCCATGAGTTCTATGCATCGTCGACCAGCATGAAATACCACACACAAGATGTTCACATTCTGTCACTCGCTATGTGCTAACAGTTAGGTCCTACAGAAAAAAACTGAACAGGTCATTTTTGTTGGAAGTTTAATATAGTTCAACTTTGTAATGGGATACATTTTCGTCAGAGGAACTACTTTTCTAATTATTTGAGAGAAACTTACGAAAGCGGTCTTCAATTGCATTGTTACTGAATAACTCGAAAACTGATCTCCAGCGGAGACGTATTCCAGAATAGAGTTAACTACATTAAATTTCCTACAAAAATATCAGCTTCATTTTTTCTGCAGCACTAATAGTAAAAGAGAGAATATTAAAATCCCTCACATGGGTTTTGAAGGCATTGCAGGTTGCATAAAACCTCTGCATCTACCCTTCTCTGTACGTTCGATATCATCAAAGAAGGAAACAGCGATGTCCACAGTTGCAGTAACGTTTAATATGTTACTTCCTTAAGGATGTCTCGGGACAGTTAAGGGTAGGTGATTTTACATGCAGTAAAATTACATGGTCTGTTATGCTTTTCATAGAGTGTAACATATTTTTATTTATCAGAACGGGATTTAGGATGTTTCCAACACCACGTAAAGATACACATCAGAAAATATTGTTCAAAAACATGTAATTCTAGCAATTATAACGACCTGGTAAAAAATAAAAATGTAAAAATGCCTCAGACGCCATCAGCACCACAGGGGCATTTTTGATTCAGCAGTCCCAGCCAAATACACTGAAATACCGAAAATTGATACACCATATCCCTTCAAAACCGCTGTCGGTGAGAGCTCACCGGCCACCCAATAAATTAAACAAGATGCACAGTAGCTGATGCCGCAATTCCCACTCCCCATTACAACGTGCGAGCTCTCAGTTCATGGCAGACCCTTCTCACATGGAAATCTACACGCTGTCATATATACGATGTCCCGATGTTTACAATTGACAATAATTTGATAGCTTATACTTCCTGTTCCCGGGGTCTCATTTTATATGCAAACTTTCCCAGTCTTCTATATTTTAATTTCACGCAACTTTATTTGACAGAAGGATAAATAAAATATATTATTTATTTTCTGGATACTTTTTAACGCGTATCTCTGGTAGCAATAACAATGACACAGCCTTAAGTGGTATAATTTTTTGTCTCAGTCGGTACTTCTAATCATAGTAACACTTACATCCATTTATAGATCTCCCCTCGTAATCATAGACACTAACGAGCTCACATCAACGGCAACGTCAGAACCAGCATAACGAATAATAATTGTTAAACCGTAATATTAATCCAGTTGGTGAAACTTACAATAAATGAGCATTAATTAGTGCTGGATCGTGGACTTTTAAATACTGGTTACTTCCATATGATTCTGGACATGTGCAATTCACATCGAAGTATATGCCACCAAAGAAAACATTCAGAAGCAATACTGCGAGGTTCCTTAATAATGGCATAGTAATAATCTGTAGTCAGTACATACATGCAATCTAGACTGTCCCAACTGATGGAAACAATAACACAGAAAGTGATTACCCGTTAATGAAGGAAAAGATAGTCATATACCACTGGCCATTAAAATTGCTACACCATGAAGATGACGTGCTACAGACGCGAAATTTAACCGACAGGAAGAAGATACTGTGATATGCAAATGATCAGCTTTTCAGAACATTCACACAAGGTTGGCGCCGGTGGCGACACCTACAACGTCCTGACATGAGGAAAGTTTCCAACTAATTTCTCATACACAAACAGCAGTTGACTGGCCTTACCTGGTGAAAAGATGTTGTGATGTCTCATGTAAGGAGGAGAAATGCGTACCATCACGTGTCCGACTTTGATAAAGGTCGGATTGTAGCCTATCGCGATTGCGGTTTATCGTATCGCGACATTGCTGCTCGCGTTGGTCGAGATCCAATGACTGTTAGCAGAATATGGAATCGGTTGGTTCAGGAGGGTAATACTGAACGCCCTGCTGGATCCCAACAGCCTCGTATCACTGGCAATCAAGATGATAGGCATCTTACCCGCATGGCTGTAACGGATCGTGCAGCCACGTCTCGATCCCTGAGTCAACAGATGGGGACGTCTGCAAGACAACAACCATCTGCACGAATAGTTCGATGACGTTTGCAGCAGCATGGACTATCAGCTCGGAGACCACGGCTGCAGTTACCCTTGACGCTGCATCACATACAGGAGCTCCTGTGACGGTGTATTCAACGACGAACCTGGGTGCACGAATGGGAAAACGTCATTTTTTCGGATAAATCCAGGTTCTGTTTACAGCATCATGATGGTCGCATTCGTGTTTGACGACACTGCGGTGAGCGCACATTGGAAGCGTGTATTCGTCATCGCCATACTGGCGTAGCACCCGGCGTGATGGTATGGGGTGCCATTGATTACACGTCTCGGTCACCTCTTGTTCGCATTGACGGCACTTTGAACAGTGAACGTAACATTTCAGATGTGTTACGATCCGTGGCTCTACCTTTCATTCGATCCCTGTGAAACCATGCATTTCAGCAGGATTCTGCACGACCGCATGTTGCAGGTCCTGTACGGGCCTTCCTGGATACAGAAAATGTTCTACTGCTGCCCTGTCCAGCACACTCTCCAGATCTCTCACCAATTGAAAACGCTTGATTAATGGTGGCCGAGCAACTGGCTCGTCACACTACGCCAGTCACTACTCTTGATGAACTGTGGTATCGTGTTGAAGCTGTATGGGCAGCTGTACCTGTACACGCCATCTTGGGCCTGTGTGACTCAATTCCCAGGCGTATCAAGGCCGTTATTACGGCCAGAGGTGGTTGTTCTGGGTACCGATTTCTCAGGATCTATGCACCCAAATTGCGTGAAAATATAATCACATGTCAGTTCTAGTATAATTTGTTTGTCCAATGAATACCCCTTTATCATCTAGGTTTGCTCTTGGTGTAGCAATTTGAATAGCCAGTAGTGTAAAAATATTTATTATAACACCATTGTCTACCCCGAGATACCGAGCGACGTGGTGAATTGGCTAGCACACTGGACTCCCATTCGTGAGGACGACGGTTCAATCCCGCTTCCGGCGATCGTGATTTAGGTTTTCCGTGATATCCCTAAATCACTCCAGGCAAATGCCGGGATGGTTTTTTGAAAGGGCACGGCCGATTTCCCTCCCCATCTTTCCCTAATTCGATGAGACTGATAACCTCGCTGTTTGGCCTCCTTCCCCAAACAACCCAACCAAACTACCTCGATATTAAACAAGAAGTTGAGGAGTATAGTTTTGATTCGACTTTAATTCTATTGAAGATAAATCAAACAGGCTTATCAAACTATTATAAGAAAGGATAGGAAGAAAAGAGACTTTAAGCTATACTGGGAACCGATCATACAAAATAACTACGCAGTGGTTTGACTGACGAAATTTGGACTATTGAACAGTGGATCCGACTCCACAACTGTTAAAACTCCCAAAAAAGGATCCACAGGCTTTGAATTGTAACTGATTCGGTAAAAGCGAGAAACCTGTGCATTTGTATTCGTCAGCGATCTATGGATCTACGACCCTGAAATTTCAGCTAGTGTTTTATGTGATGGCATTTCCGACAAATCCTTCACTGGCTTTTCTTCTTGTCAATTCTTTACTTCCAAACTTGCTTACAGAAAACTGCAACTAAGAAAGAATCACCTATTAGGACTGGGGTGCTCAAATGCGCTACAGCGGCCACGGGCGCCAGATCATGCGCACAACACTTGCTAGCGGGCGCTGTCAGCCAGTAGTTCCAGCTCCACTTCTCTGCTGAGACCATCCGTTTGTTACCGATGCGCGCGGAAGATAAAGTACCTGCTTTTTTAGTGTTGTTAGCACTGGTGTCGTAGTGTTTTTGGCGTTCAAGATAGGACAAAATTAGCTAGAGGATAGTGACTGAGGAGAAGTGAAGGTCTTGGAAATGAAAATAGTCTAACACCTACGCTTCAGTTAACAGCGGGAAGAGGAAAGTTGCTAACAATTTTTATCTTTGACAAGGTGGTAATCGATAGTCAACCTTATCTTTGCTATGGATTATCACTGCTCATCACGTGTCACCTGAACCACGCCCCCCTTTCTCACAATATATAAGTCGCTCTCAGACACCCCACCAGCCAGTCGGCAAGACTCAGCGGAGCAGCGCCTCTGAGGAAGTCCAGCGCAGTTCTGGACGAAACGTAAGGAGCAGAAAACTTCTTGGACCACGACCTCACATCCCGAAAAGTATATCAACAGCCATGTCACCCAGTCGTGAAAGCCTTCATTCTACAATAATTTCCTTGCTTAGGAAACGTAATTAACAAAATGATGTTTGTTAGGAAGAACTTCTGGTGATTACAACAGAAGGATCTACTGCAGTGATTGATGAAGAGTCTGCTGTTGTTGCCTTGACACGAAACAAGGTGGAAATAGAACTTAATACTTTTCAGTAAGATTACATGCATTAAATTAAGAGATATTTAAGAAAAAAGTATGTGTTCTTTGCTTGTTGTTCTTGGGAACAGGAAATTTTATATTTTATTCTCTTTTTCCTACCCCCACCCCCACCTCCACCCCCTTCACGCTCCCATTCCTTTCACTGCTGAACTGAACGAAAAAATTCAGAACGTTTATTACTGCTTGTAATTGTTGTAAAACTATGCAGTTTAGTACTTTGCGGCCCTGATGAACTCATAACGATGAAGTGAAAAATTTAGTCTTTATTTCTTTCTTCGTAGCTGTATTGTACCTATATCGAACTGCAGGTGGACAACCGCTTTTATATCGTATTTTCGAATCATCTGAAACGTCTGTACCTGCCCTCAGTTTGTCGAACGAAACTGGAACGATACACTCACGCTCAGAATAAACCTGAACGTGAAGTACGAGCTGGTCACAAGGGGAAAAGAAATAAAAAGAGACTTCATTTTGCTCACGACAGAATTGCCATCAGCTAATTATTATTACTTTCTTATTCGATGGCATCTTTGACTACAACAGATGAAGCCCCTGCAATGATTGGTCAAATCCTACACACATGTTATACTGTGTCGTAACTATTCATTGCGTTGGCGTAATGCAAAAATTATAATGCAAAGAATACAAATGCAACTACAAACTCGGGAGCCAGCTGTCGATTTCGTACTATCTGCAGTATCCCGAGCCGCTCGCGAGTGAGAGAGTGTGAGCTACGCGCACATCGTGCCCGCACGGCCGTTCAAGCCTACGGCACCCGGGGACAGCTCACGTGCCCAGCCCTGTACTAGGATTATGCTTAGAGCAGCGATCACTCCGTTCTATAAACCGTAAGTGATAGACAGATTGCAGTATTCACGTTTTTGTATACAATCTATTAAATTCACAAACTTTTGCTAAAAATACATATACGACATACACGGGGGCGTAGATTTGCCCGTGGAAGTATAGAGGAAATCAGTGAAGTTACAGAAACGAAGACCTGAAATGGACTTATCATTTATTTATAATGCAAAATACGCTGAAAAATATATTTACAGGTGATGCTGAAAATGACCTCCTGCAACATCAATACACTGCTGTGCACGTTTAAGCCTATTCAGATACACCCGGCGAAAGGTTCTGATATCTATGGCGGCAACTTAATGGCTGATGCTGTCTTCCCATTCTTGTACTGTGTGTGGATTTATTTCATGGACCTTACTCTTCAAGTGTCCCTAAAGGGGAAAAAGTCACTTGCTGTTAAATCAGGCAACAGTAATGGCCATAAATGTTTGTTGACAGTTGGTTTCTCTGTGGTTACATCATGAACTCGTTCCAGGAATACCTCTGGCGTATGGCATGTTGCCCCATCTTGCTTGAACAAGCAGTATTCTCTTTCGTATTCAATGAGTTGAGCACAAAATGTATCGACAATTTCCATACATTCAACCGTGTTGAGGGCAATGTCAAAAAAAATATCGGTCGTACGGTGCGCGATTGTGTTACACCTGACCAGACGCCGATCCTTTCATAATGGAGAGGTTGCTGACACACAGAGTTAGGATTCTCCGTTTCTGAATACCTCGTATTCTATGAATTGACATGACGGGAAAGATGGAGCCATATTTTATCTCTCGTGATGTAGTGGGAAGGGTGTAACAAACCATCGTTGATGCTATTCAGACGCCGTGTGCAATAAACTATACGTTCTTGAATGACATCGTCTCGTAATTTTCCACAACCGCTACACGATATGGATTCTAATTAAGACTTTTTTGAATATCCGCTGGCAACTCTTCCTTCTTACATACCCCTATTGGACCAATTTTCCAATTTTTGTGTAGACTTCTCTGGGCTCTGAATTCGGCGAATATCGGCAATAACTTCTCGTTTGCGAACTGAAGGAATTTTTTGTCGTTTTACATTCTGCACAGACCCGTAGATGCGCCAGTCTTTATACAGCTCTGTATTTCTATCTTAGCGTAGTCCTGTATCCGAACAGCTGACCCCAAAAAAATCACGGGTTTTCTTAATCGAATCTCTTTTCGTATGTGCTTCCACAGCTTCGATTCTATCAATAAAGTCATTTTCACTGCTGAAACAAAGAGAAATGCTGACAGAAGAATGCCAACAACCGATTCTTGCATAAAACTGTTCGCTGTTGTAGCTGTTTATTCGAGAAGTCGAAATACTGCACTCGTATTCAAAGGGGAGCCGGATTACTTTATACTGTGCTACCCAGTAACTGAATGCATGCGACGTTCAAAACTGACGTCGCTCTTACCGAGTCCGTACTTTTTTCAGGATTTTCCAGACGCTATCGCGGAGCGAGCGATTGTTAATCTCCACGACTCAACACACGTTTTAGAAAGTCAATAATAATAACTTAACTAATGATACACTTATAGCAGCCGGTGCACATCTATGAAATATCCGAATGTGACTTTCTTTAACGTGATTGCGAGCTTATTGATCATGATACAGAAGCTGTTAACACATCCAGTACTGATCCATGTGAAAACTCTCACTCTTGTCTTAGGTTAAGTACTGTCAATAGGAGTAAGATAAACGTACAGTATTATATCTCTAACTCTGACTCTGTTTCCGAACACCAATTCGTATCAAACAGAGGAGCATTTCACTTCAGAAAGTTCCGCTCGTTCTCAGTCTCTAGGAAAATTATTGCTGAAAACAGAAGCCACAGTCCTTGATTCTGTTAAAGACACGTAAAGGAAGAGAGATACTTACTTCTTAACCTTTCCGTAGCACTGTATGCCTCACAAAGCGTAAGAAACTTTGTAACATATTACCAAATCGAATTTGTTTCGTTGTTGTAAGTGAGGCCGCTTAGACACACAATATGCACTTCAGCAGACCTGTCCAGTCAATGGATAGAATACCACACAATTGCTTTAAATTCAGGGTGATAGAAAGTGATGTGCCCAGCACGTTCTACCACTTCCATCTCAAAATCGTTTTGATATTTATGAAACGAAATCTCGTGGTAGAATCAGATCACCGCGTTTATTTACGCACCACAGTTTTTCCATTAAATATAACAGTATTCTTAATTTTACCAACAATGATGGCTGTGAGCTTTTTAAAATAATATCCAGCAGATTTGCACCCCCTGAAAGTGACCCATTTAAATAGTGCGACTCCTGGTTTTTTCTTTTAGTGGAGTATTTACGTATAGTGACTAACATCGGAAGAGTGGTGCAGCATGAATTCTGCAAGTCCTGTCTCTCGTAGCTCTCGCAATCAGCAAAAAAGGACGCCATTTTCTTCGGAGAATCATGGAACGTAAAACCGAGAAAAGAGAATATAAATGTGTTAGTAGTTTATGAAGGCAACGGCCTTGCCGCAGTGGCTACACCGGTTCCCGTACGATCACCGAAGTTCAGCGGTGGCGGGCGTGGTGGGCCCTTCGATGGGTGACCATCCAGGCCGCCATGCGCTGTTGCCATTTTTCGGGGTGCGCTTAGCTTCGTGACGCCAATTGAGGAGCTACTCGACCGATCAGTAGCGGCTTCGGTCAAGAATACCATCATAACGACCGGGAGAGCGGTGTGCTGACCCCACGCCCCTCCTATCTGCATCCTTTACTGAGGATGACACGGCGGTCGGATGATCCCGGTAGGCCACCCGTGGCCTGAAGACGGAGTGCTTTTTTTTAAGTACAGTATTATCAAGTATGATATGCACCGTGCAATGTTTGTAACATTGTAAAAAAGTATAGTGAAGATGGTACTATGATCACATTCAAATGCATTCTCTATCATTCGAAAACAAAAAAGTGGTATCTTAAAACATAAATACCTACTGTAACGAAAAGACACAGAAAAATTATAAAAAATGTACAGGAAACAACGTGAGAAGGCTGCGCTCATTCCATATGTCGGACTGTCTGGTTACAGTGGTTCTCCGTGTTCACTGGGCAGCGGATCCCACTGCTGACGACCTTACAACAGGGTGTTTCTGCGGAGATAGACAGACTGATTGACTAAGGGTAGATACATTCGCTGAATACACTATGATTTTTAGTTTATTTTCACTTTCTAGGCAAAACCTGGGACGAACCAGTGACCTTCGCAATCGAAAAATGTTAATAAAATGGAAGCATGTTTGGTGTTTCTAACCACTGAGTAACTTCCTGACACATGTACAAAGAATACCTTTACAGAAGTGTAAATGAATACAGAATGAACTGGATATAAATTATTCTATAGGTTGGTAAATTACCTATATGAATATTCTATGTGTTGGTGAATGCGTAGGTAACTTGGTTGAGAGACAGGATCTTTCGTTCGAGTAACAGCGATTTATAACACTATTATGATAGATTCGTAGTTCTAATACACTGTAATAACATACCATTTATTTATTATATGTGATGAAGTTTAGTAGTTTTTAAAACATGTTATGAGGTTAGTTTCAAAAAATTACTGCATTTTATTAAGAATAATGAACTTAGAGTGATACATGGCAAATACAGCATTGGAAACATACAGCGCTCACGAAAATACGCAATACTCGTATTTTTCACATCACGTGTCGAACAATAATTCACCAGGTACTGAAAGCCTTTCGCGATGAATATTCAACTGTGAATTTTCTTATGGTGTAATTCTACTCTATATAAGTTCTGTACAATATTCGATTTCTTCACTATATTTTTTTAATTATATGTGAAAGGTAAGAATAGATGATTAGGCTGACAGTCTTTGAGAGTCCACTACATACACGGAAACATTTTGTTAAACGTCAAAGGAAATGAGAAATTCATGAACACAGTGTTAAGGTGCTGTAATACGCCGTATGAAATCAAGATTAGAACGGAACATTTGAAAAACTTTAAAAGGAGAAGCAGAAGAAGAAGAAGAAGAAGAAGGAAGGAAGGAAGACTAGCATTTAACGTCCCGTCGGCAACGAGGTCATTAGAGAGGGAGTACAAGCTCGAACTAGGAAAGCATGAGGAAGGAAATTGGCCGTTTCCTTTTAAAGGAACCGTCCAGTCATTTAACCTAAGATGTTTTAGATAAATCACTGTAAACTGATATATGAGTGGCCCCACGTAGATCTGGACCTCCGTCCTCCTGAATGAGAGTCCCGTGAGCTAATCACTTCGCCGTCTCGCTCGATGTCTAGTGTACATACTTGAAGCTCATAGTGGACAAAATTACCATTTAAACCAAATATGACGAGAAATTTCATTCAAAACAGAGAAACTGCAGTACTAATAGATTTGCTACTTTCGTACATACAGCAGACATGGATAGTCTTGCCCACAATTAGCTGTATTTGCCACTATACGTAATGTAGCACTACTCAGGCACTGTATGAATTATTCACTTCCATTGAACACTCGTCATAAGTCATGAAAAGTGCAACAATCACAGGATTGCTGTTTGCACATGTCAATAGTACGAGTATTTGAATCATATGCGGACGGTTCGGCTCATAAAATCTGTTGCGTCCAATTATCGTATATAAACATAATACGCGAATTCTATTCCAGACTAAAACGGTAGTGGAATCACAAATGATCTACTGAATAGCTGTACTCAATCTTTCTCTGAGTGACAGACGTCTTTCTTCGAGCCTTTAGTTACTGATGAAACCTGAAATTTCTATTTAATATATTTCTTGATTACTGGTGAACTGTAACATTTGTAATTACTACATTTTTAGTCAGGCGAGCTTCAGGTTCAAGGAAATGTGCCGAGTTTATTTTCACTGAGTTTTATTCTTGCAAGCTGTACCACGTTGCTTGAAAATTATGAAGACAGCTTTCTTCATTGCATAGCGCCGTTACAGAAACGCAGGGACAGTGTTACCCAACTGAAAACATTTACAGAAATAAATGATTATTATTTACCCACTTATATTATCAGTGGACGTATTAACTGGGAAGGAATAACGGATAAGCCACCCATCTGCCGACGTATTCAGTACTGTTGTTTGAACCGTATTTGCTACGTGCGCTGAAGTGTAGTTGAATGGGAGAAATGCGGTGGAGCAGCTTAGCTCAGAGTTTTCTCTCATTAACTCAGTAAGCATCACAAATCCGCTCTTCACTAATCCGCTCCCTAGTTTATAGTGACGAACAGTATAACTGGGTCACGGGAGGCCGCATGAATTTTACTCCATTGGTTTTACAAATAAACTTCCTTCTCTTCACTTTTAATCTGTTGTAAGTTTCTCATACTTCAGGTCTAGGTTCATTAGCTAAAGGAGGTAAGCTCTTAGAAAATTAAATTTTTTAATGTCTAATACCGACAAGTCAGAAATAGTGTCATGAACCACTAACTCTTTACTAAATATTGCATTTCGAACGTACATTTCTTGGTACACATGTTAATGTTTATTAATTTTCACCGTTCACTTCACTTACCGTGGACAAAGGCTTTACCGCAGTGCCAGCATAGGGTCTCTCTAGATCATCGAAGTAAAGCGCAGTCGGTCTTGGCTAGCTCTTGGATGGGTGATCGTCCGGTCTGCGAGCAAGCAGGGCGTTCCGCCCTTGGCAGGCCAGTTGTGGAACTACTCGACTGAGCAATACCGGCCACTGGAATCAGTTCATTTACACTATAGTTCATACAGTAATCAATGAGCCGAATTGTTCGCGAAACTCAAACACATGTACACTATGTGATCAAAAGTATAACAAAAAAAAGACTGTTTTTTAGATTAGGTGCATTGTGCTGCCACCTACTGCTAGGTACTCCACATCAGCGACCTCAGTAGTCATTGGACATCGTCAGACGTCAGAATAGAGCGCTCCGCGAACTCACGGATTTCGAACGTGGTCAGGCGATTGGGTGTCACTTGTATCATACGTCTGTACGCGAGATTTCCACACTCAAATGGCTCTGAACACTATGGGACTTAACTTCGGAGGTCATCAGTCCCATAGAACTTAGAACTACTTAAACCTAACTTACCTAAGGACAAAACACATATCCATGCCCGAGGCAGGATTCGATCCTGCGACCGTAGCAGTGCGCGGTTCCAGACTGTAGCGCCTAGCACCACTCGGCCACTCTGGCCGGCCTTTCCACACTCCTAAACATCCCTCGGTCCACTGTTTCCGATGTGATATTGAAGTGTAAACGTGAAGGGACAAGTTCAGCACAAAAGTGTACAGGCCGACCTCGTTCTTTGACCGACAGAGACCGCTGACAGTTGAACAGGGTCGTAATGTGTAGCAGGCAGACATCTATTCAGACCATCACACAGGAATTCCCAACTGCATCAGGGTCCACTACGACAGTTAGGCGGGAGGTGATAAAACTTTGATTTCATGAATGAGCGGCTGTTCATAAGCCGCTAATCACGCCGGTAAATGTCAAACGACGCCTCGCTTGGTAGAAGCAGAATAAACATTGGACGATTGAACGGTGGAAAAACTTTGTGTGGAGTGACGAATCCCGGCACATAATGTGGCGTTCCAATGGTAGGGTGTGGGTATGCCTGGTGAACGTCATCGGCCAGCGTGTGTAGTGCCAGCAGTAAAATTCGGAGGCAGTGGTGTTATGGTGTGGCCGTGTTTTTCATGGAGAGGGGCTCGCACTTCTTGCACTATCACAGCATAGGCCTACATTGATGTTTTAAGCACATACCTGCTTCTCACTGTTGAAGAGCAATTAGGGAATGGCAACGACATCTTTCAACATGATCGGTCACCTGTTCATAATGTACGGCCTGTGGCTGAGTGGTTACACGACAATACCGAACCTGTAATGGACTGGCCTGCACAGAGTCCTGACCTGAATCCCATAGGACATCTCTGGGATGTTTTGGAATGCCGACTTCGTACTAGGCCTCACCGACCAACATCGATACCTCTCCTCAGTGCAGCACTCCGTGAAGAGTGGGCTGCCATTGACCAAGAAACATTCCAGCACCTAAGTGAACGTTTGCCTGCGAGGGTGTAAGCTGTCATCATGCCTAAGGGTGGGCCCAAACTTTATTTAATTCCAGCATTACTGATAAAGGGCCCCACGAACTTGGATGTCATTCTCTGCCAGGTGTCCGGATACCTTTTATCACATAGTATATCTCTTGATGGCACATCCACACCTTTTACAAATATTGGTCATGACTGCTCACATCCACTACAGATGTAATGAATTTTTATCATTGATAAAAGGAAAGTGCGACTAGGTTCAGGACAACAGTTCCATCTTCTGGCGCCTAAAATGTTCGTAAGAGTCAACAAACACAGGTTATTATTGTGTGGTACATGGCATGTAAGTAGAAAGTCCTTATATAAACCTGGGCCAAGCGGAAAGCGTCCTGAAGCGCTGGACAATGGTCGACACTTAAGGGTGTCACTGTCACCCTTCCGTACTAAGAGGAAGAGACTTTCATTTTTTTTAAATATAGGTGTGTGGCTGGTAAAACGCTTCACAGACCTGTATGAAATTCTGGGAGGCAGTGACGACAAAGTGACTGTTCACGTAGGTCACGAGAAGTGCCATCCACACAATTTCAAAGATAACAAGAGCGGACAAGTGCGAAAACTAACGCACACTCAATTTAGCAGCTCATGCATCTACATCTACATCCATACTCCGCCAACCACCTGACGGTTTGTGGCGGAGGGTACTTTGAGTATCTCTATCGGTTCTCCCTTCTATTGCAGTCTTGTATTGTTCGTGTAAGAAAGACTGTCGGTACGCCTCTGTGTGGGCTCTAATCTCTCTGATTTTATCCTCATTGTCTCTTGCTACATACGCGTGTACGTAGGAAGGAGCAATATATTGCTTGACTCCTCGGTGAAGGTATGTTCTCGAAACTTCAACAAAAGCCCGTACCAAGCTACTGAGCGTCTCTCTTGCAGAGTCTTCCATTGGATTTTATCTATCATCTCCGTAACGCTTCCGCTATTACTAAATGATCCTCTAACGAAGCGCGCTGGATATCTTAACGGATGTTCTGTCATCCTGTCCCTTCTCCTTGTAGGTATATTCCGCATATTACTTTCCTCTACGATTCTGCGCAAAACGTCCTCATTCCTTACCTCATCTGTCCACCAAATATTCAACATTCGTCTGTAGCATCACATCTCAAATACTTCGATTCTCTTCTGTTCCGATTTTCCCATAGTCTACGTTTCACTACCGAACAATGCTGTGCTGTAAACGTACCGGGTGATCAAAAAGTCAGTATAAATTTGAAAACTGAATTAATCACGGAATAATGTAGATAGAGAGGTACAAATTGACATATATGCTTGGAGTGACATGGGGTTTTATTAGAACCAAAAAAATACAAAAATTCAAAGATGTCCGACAGATGACGTTTCATCTGATCAGAATAGCTATAATTAGCATAACAAAGTAAGACAAAGCAAAGATAATGTTCTTTATAGGAAATGCTCAATAGGTCCACCATCATTCCTCAAAAGTAACTGTAGTAGAGGAATAATGTTGAAAACAGCACTGGAAAGCATGTCTGGAGTTATGGTGAGGCATTGGCGTCGTATGTTGTCTTTCAGCATCGCTAAAGATGTCGGTCGATCACGATACACTTGCGACTTCAGGTAACCCCAAAGCCAATAATCGCACGGAATGAGGTCTGGGGACCTTGGAGGCCTAGCACGACGAAAGTGGCGGCTGAGCACACGATCATCACGACGTGCGGAAGAGATCTTTCACGCGTCTAGCAATATGGGGTGGAGCGCCATCCTGCATAAAGATCGTACGTTCCAGCAGGTGTTTATCAGCCAGGCTGAGGATAATGCGATTCTGTAACATATCGGCGTACCTCTCACCCGTCACGGTAGCAGTTACTAACGTTTTGCTGCCCAGCGCCATCTGTCGGACTTTTTGTGAACTTTGTTTTTTTTTTTCTAATAAAATCCCACGTCATTCCAAGCATGTGTGTCAATTTTTATCTATCTACATTATTCCGTGGTTTATTAAGTTTTCTAAGCTACACTGACTATTTGATCACCTGGTACATTCTCAGAAATTTCTTTCTCAAAGTAAAGCCTATGTTCGATGCTAGTAGACGTGATGTCTCCTTACTCCGTCTATCATTAGTTATCTTGCTGCCTCGGTAGCAGCATACCTTAACTTCGTGACCATCAGTCCTGATGTTAAGTTTCTCGCTGTTCTCATTTCTGCTTCTACTCATTACTTCGTCTTTCTACGATTTGCTCTCAGACCATATTCCGTACTCATTAGACAATTCTTTCCATTCGGCAGATCCCGTAGTTCTTGAATGAGCGGAGTGTGTGCTGATATGAAGCTTCCTGGCAGATGTGAACTGTTTGCCGGACCATGACTCGAACTCGGGAACTTTGCCTTTCGCGGGCAACTGTTCTACCATCTGAGCTACCCAAGCACGACTCACACGACCCGCCCTCACAGCTTCAAACGAGGTACTGGCCGAACTGCTGCTGCGAGGGCGAGTCATGAGTCGTGCTTGGGTAGCTAAAGTGGTAGAGCACTTGCCCGCGAAGGCATAGGTCCCGAATTCGAGCCTCGGTCCGGCACACGATATTAATCTGTCAGGGACTTTCCTGTAGTTCTTGTTCACATTCACTCACCGAACCGTGTCACTGATATCCTTTCACATCGTATTTTAATCCCACTCTTGAATCTTCCTTTTATTTCAATCATTGGGTCTTCGATGTACAGATCGGACAGTATAGACGAAAGACTATATCCCCACCTTACACCCTTTTAATCCGAGCACTTCGTTCTTGGTCGTCCACTCTTATTCCGCCTTGTCTACATATACATCCATACTCCGCAAGCCACCTGGCGGTGTACGGTGGAGGGTGCCTTGAGTACGTCTATCGGTTCTCCCTTGCATTCCAGACGCGTATTGTTCGTGGAAAGAAAGATTGTCGGTGTCCCTCTGTGTGGGCTCTAATCTCTCAGATTTTATCCTCATAGTGTCTTCGCGAAATATACGTAGGAGGGAGCAATATACTGCTTGACTCCTCGGTGAAGGTATGTTGTTGAAACTTCAACAAAAGCCCGTACCGAGCTACTGAGCGTCTCTCTTGCAGAGTCTTCCACTGGTGTTTATCTATCAGCTTCGTAACGCTTTCGCGATTACTAAATGATCCTGTAACGTAGCGCGCTGCTCTCCGTTGGATCTTCTCTATCTGTTCTATCAACCGCAACTGGTACTGATCCCACACCGGTGATCAATATTCAAGCAGTGGGCGAATAGGTGTACTGTAACCTACTTCCTATGTTTTCGGACTGTATTTACTTAGGATCCTTCCAAAGAATCTCAGTCTTGCATCTGTTTTACCGACGATTAATTTTATAGGGTCATTCCATTTTAGATCGCTCCTAATGCCTACTCCCAGATAATTTATAGAATTAACTGCTTCCAGTTGCTGACCTGCTATATTGTAGATAAATGATAAAAGATCTTTCCTTCTGTATGTTCGCAGCACATTACATTTGTCTATATTGAGATTGAATTGCCATTCCCTGCACCATGCGTCAATTCGTTGCAGACCTTCCTGCATTTCAGTACAATTGTCCATTGTTATAACCTCTCGATATACTATAGCATCATCCCCAAAAAGCCTAAGTGAACTTCCGATGTTATCCACAAGGTCATTCATATATATTGTGAATAACAACGATCCCACGACACTCCCCTGCGGCACACTTGAAATTACTCTTACTTCGGAATGACTTGAGAATGACATGCAGCGTTCTGTTATCTAGGAACTCTTCAATCCAATCTCACAATTCGTCTGATAGTCCACATGCTCTTACTTTGCTCATTAAGCGACTGTGGGGAACTGTCTTAAACGCCTTGCGGAAGTCAAGAAACACAGCATCTACCTGGGAACCTTTTGAGTCTCGTGGACGAATAGCGCGAGCTGGGTTTCACACCATCTTTTTCGACCCCCTGCTGACTCCTACAGAGTAGATTTCTAGTCTCCAGAAAAGTCATTATGCTCTAACATTATACGTGTTCCAAAATTCTGCAACTGATCGACGTTAGAGATATAGGTCTATAGTACTGCACATCTGTTCGACGTCCCTTCTTGAAAATGGGGATTAGCTGTGCCCTTTTCCAATCTTTTCGAACGCTACGCTCTTCTAGAGACCTACGGTACACCAAAGCAAGAAGGGGGCAAGTTCCTTCGCGTACTCTGTGTAAAATCCAACTGGTATACCATCAGGTCCAGCGGCCCTTCTTCTTTTGAGCGATTTTAATTGTTTTTCCATCCCTCTGTCGTCTATTTCGAGATCTACAATTTTGTCATCTGTGCCACAATCTAGAGAAGGAACTACAGTGTCGTCTTCCTTTGTGAAACAGCTTTGGAAAAAGACTTTTGTTTTGATCCACCTACCGCTTTGACACAAGACCAAAATTTCCCATGTCGACAAATCCTATGAACGGGTCTTTATTTTTCGTTAGTTTTTCTCCCATCATCAACCGGAACGTCAAATTGCCTCCCTGGTGCTTTTACCTTTCCTAAATTTTCTTTTCCATCCTTCAGTGTATTATTCTTGTCACTAATTAGATGCATGACCTGTTAAGCTGATTGTGCAATAATTCTCGCAGTTGTCAGCTCTTGCAGTATTCGTAGCTTACCGAAGGACAGGGAGAAGAGGTGGAACACCTATGAAGAGATGGACAGACAGATTCTATGCCTAATCCATACAGTGCAGATGAAGAAGAAATCGTTGTACTTTCCATGAAACATTCTCTCACGTTACTTCTCTCTTTTGGAGTTAATACTTTCTTGACACTGTGGTTCTTCTTGGTATCTGCAATGACGTGATTGTGCCCTGGGTAAATGAAATATTAAGAATAATAGACAGAAATGCGAACAAGAGGCTGTGTAGCACCCACTGCGTTCTGTCGAGGATCCATAATTCTAGTAGCTGTGGCAACAAGAACTGTTACAAGAACGAAAGTATTTATAACAGAATGGGTAGTGGTAGTAACATCAGCTTGCACAACATCTTATAGTGAAGAAACTCTATCAGTGATAGCGAGAAGTGCAACGTCAACAGCAACTAGAACCGCGAGTCCAGTATCTGCATGATCAGCATGCTGCCTGTACTTGTAGTAAGACAGTGCAAACACTCCTCTCTACAGAATTTCTCGTGTGGTACCCGATCTTCAACAACCTACTGGGCACCTGTGGGGACCAATGACCAAGACTTACTGGACTCTGTGCCGTTTCTGTCAGTCCGAGAGCTCTCTTGAATGATCATGACTCAGGATGATAGCACAACGATTTTGTGCCTCGTCGGCTACTTGCCATGATGCGTCCTCGTGACCGTTAGGACGAAAAGGGCTGTGACTCTAATTCAGTGGATGGTGAGTGTATCTATTTTTCATGTTCTTCCTACTTTTTTGATGTCCCCACTGTAAGAAAATCTCGGTAAATATAAATCGTGGATGAAGAAAGACACATCCGCCTACTTTCCTTGGTATTTATTTCTGTGTAATTACACAACGTACACTTCATATACTTGCGTGTTTATAAAAGAAGGGAAGGCTTACGACGTATAACTATTAAGAATGTGTAGCAGCCATAGTACATTTAGTAGCAGTAGTAGTTTTTTTCATCCGTAGGTCACTTTTGCGAGGCTATTGGACATGTCTAGCTATTACAATTTAAGAACAACAAGAATAAAGTAATTCATATACACAGACATTTGCATACTAACAGGGCTAGTTTGACAAAGATGGGGCAGGTGAAACAGGAACTATCCAAGAATTTGCCTGAATTAATTTAGGAAAACTGTAGGATATCTAAATTAGGGTGGCTAGATGGAATCTGGAGCCTCCACCCTCCAGAATATAAAGCCAGTCTATTTAAAACAGCTCTATCTCATTCAGTTTATCCGCAATGTAGAATAGCGTTCTACAAATAAGTTACTTAACAATTTAAAATGGTAGTGCTACTCTGTTCATTCATTTCTTACTTCCAGCCACTGCGCACACATCGTTTCATAACACTACACTACTCAGACTATAAGCTGATGTCAGGACCATAGCGACGATGCCTCTTCCATTTTGTGCACATCAACCGAGTCAGCGTCCCCCTATAACGAGTGAGCTCAGAAAGAGGATAAAGTATTAGTATTATGCACTGCGTAGCTCTGGAAATAAATTTTTCCATAACTGGAAGCTTGTGTTACCAAGTAATCCCTCAGTATACATAATGTATTGCTTTACAGGTACTTTTTAAATGCAATTTTAAAATGGTTTCTTTCAGAAAACTGTTTAGTCGCCTTGCACAACTTGTATAATTTTAGTTCTTGGTAGGCTATTCTGTTTGAGTTTTGAGTCTATCCTTCCTTCATAAATGTAAGTTCAATCTAACTCTTGTTCCACTGTCATGAACAGAGCTGTTCTTACAGTTATTATCAATGCTATGTTTATGTATACAAATGACTGAATGACTACTGACCTACCTGTAAATGCACTCATATGATGTTCCTGAAATTTACAGTCTTTTGAACAGATCTTCATAATGAACTCGACTAACATTCTTGGTTGTTATTCTAATGATTTCTTTCTACGGTTTGGAAATTGTGTTCATATCTTGTGCACTTGTACCCCCGAAAAGAATCAACTGGCTAATAATTGAATGTACATATGAATACCGTCTAAGTAGAAGACGCTTGCTCTTACGGATTTATGAGAGTTCTCTAAGGGCATAACGTGGTGTTGCCATGTTTAGATGACATGGCAACCAAAGTAATAAGCGGTAAACATCGATGTATAATCTGGTGAAGCAGTTAGCTTTCATATTTACGTATTTATAAAACGTTATCACCTTTCTATTATTCGTATCTCAGTGTAAAGCTTAGAGGACAGTCTAAGTACAATGGAATTTAGATGATATCAAATTTGTTGAGCTGGGATAAAGTTCAACTATCAATAATTAAACTGTGTCTCATATAGAATTTTGAAACGCGCTTAATTCATGTAGAAATTTCACTTTTGAATCCTTGTAACACTAAATCAGTATTGTATACTTAAAATTCATGTTCCTGAAAAGACAAAAATATTTTGTAATCTTGTCTTAAGACAAGGATAGCATTAGTGCGGGACTGACCGCTAGACGTCATGAGATGCGGACCCACCAGTATAAAGCGAGGCCGGGGGATTGCTGTTCCTGCTGCTCCACTGATGACACAGAGGGGTTCGGTCAGAAGAGATCAGTGACTTCGAACGTGGGGTAGTCATTGGATGTCACTTGAGTAACAAATCCATTAGTGACTGTCCGATGCTTCTAAAGCTGCCCAAGTCGACTGTAGGTGACGTTTTTGTGAGGAGGGAACCTGATGGAACAACCACAGCTCGACATAGCATAGACTTACCTCGCGTACTGACGGGCAGAGCCCACCGACCACTGCGGAGGCTGGTTGTAAAATATCGCATGAAATCATCGGAAGGAAGAACACGTGAGATCCAAAGTGCTAAGCCGGCCGTGGTGGCCGAGCGGTTCTAGGCGCTTCAGTCCGGAACTGCGCCACTGCTTCGGCCACAAGTGATGTCCTTGGGTTAGTTAGGTTTAAGTAGTTCTAAGTTTTAGGGGACTGATGCCCTCAGATATTAAGTCCCATGGTGTTCAGAGCCATTTGAAACATTTTTGAACCAAAGTGTTACCAGCATTTCAGTTAGCACTAAATAGTGTAAAGGGGGGGGGGGGGGGGTGTTCAAAAATGGTTCAAATGGCTCTGAACACTATGGGACTTAACATCTTAGGTCAGCAGTCTCCTAGAACTTAGAACTACTGAAACCTAATTAACCTAAGGACATCACACACATCCATGCCCGAGGCAGGATTCGAACCTGCGACCGTAGCAGTCCCGCGGTTCCGGACTGCAGGGCCTAGAACCGCAAGACCGCCGCGGCCGGCTGGGGGGGGGGGGGGGGGTGTTTTTCGTGGTTAAGGTGTGGTGTTCTTAAGTAAACGCTAAATGCGAAATGCGGAGGGATAGGAACACACTTTACAGCACTGTGTATTGCATACAATACAGGAACGCGTCAAAGACGATGATTGTTGGTCAGCATGACAATGTACCCTGTTCTAAAGCAGCACGTGTGAGGCAGTGGTTTGTAGACAGTAACGTTCCTCAAATGGACTGGCCTGCTTAGAGTCCCGGCCTGAACCCAGCACAATACCTGAACATCAATTAGAACTTCGACTTCATATCTACATCAGTACTGTATCTGGTTTCTCCACAGACATTGCGACATCTGACTGAAACTATCCTCAGCAGAGTTGAAGCCGCCATAAAGTCGACGTGTGGGCAAGCCCCGTAATGTGCACTAACAGGTGTCCGGACACTTTTGATCAATTAGTGTATCAGCAGAAACTGCATTTAACATGTTACCTCAGCTACTGGATATAGTACTGCTAGACTGTATTCATACAGAATGTAATCAAAACACAGGAACGGAGATTTTAATCTAAAGTTACCAACGTCTGTTTGACATTTAATCTTCATTTAAACAAAAATCAGTGAGATTCTTAGGTAAATTTATGTACATGAAAACTCCTTTGACTTTTGACAGGTATGTTATGTTTGGCATTGTAAAACTGGTTACGGGAGTAATTTGTCAGGTGTATTACGTAAAAGACGTATTTCTTTATTCTGGTGTGTTTCAAAGCATTGCACATTGTTCGCGACCGTGTTTGAACTATAATGTTTGTGACACATTAGTGCTGCACGAAATAACAATAAAGAATGAAAATTTCAGGACTTATGCCCTTTCGTAATTGGCCTCGGTTTACTTCACTAAATGCACTGCACAAAATATCTGCAGAGCTGCTACCCTAAACCTAGAGGCACAACCCACCCACTTTGCTCATCTGCGAGATCGTTAAGAAGACGGTTAAGTACATTGTGCACCAACATTTTCTTGGACAGAAAGGAAAATATAGTGCTGACATCAAGTCAGTCGTGGCGGCACATGCTAATTCCGCCGAGATACTGAGGAGAGCTCACAGTATGTAATTAATTCCTCACTTTTGTAGCACTGGTATTACCTTATTCCTGAAGCGTAAGTCGTTCTTGAAACCATATCAAGAACTTAATAAACTAGAGCATAGAAAACATAACATACTTCTGTACGTTCTAGTTTTTCGAAGACTTCTGAAAGGGAAGTGGTAGTCGAAAAGTGTTGCACTTCATGGCCAGTGTTATTTAGTACGTAAGTTGAGCGATTAGTAAAGGATATCATGGAGAAATTTACAATGGGAATTTAGTTCAAAGAGAAGTAGAATTAGTTTTTAGGTTTTTCGGTGGCTAAATGAATATATGCGAAGTGTCAATGGACTCGGAAGAGCAATTGAACGGAAGGAATGGCGTCATGAAAAGTGGTTGTAAGACGACTTTTAACCAAAGTACAAGACGATTCCTTGATTCCTTGAATCTAAATCCTACAACATCGACAGGTAGGATTCGACTACATTCAATGAATTTTCTTTTACTTTTATTAAAAGGCGTCTTATAACCTCTTTTCAAGACGCTATTCCTTCCGTTCAATTGCTCCTCCGAGTACTTTGGCGGCTCTCATGTATTTATTTAGCCACCGACAATCCTAAAAGTTACTTCTTGTTCTCTCTGAATTAACTGCAGTAGCTGCGCAGATGTAAAGGGACCTGGACAGGAGAGACTAGCAAACTAGTCCTCGGACTGATGGCTACAGAGATATGTACTGTGTTTCTGTGATTGAGATAGGGAAAACAGTGATATTTGCCTAGTTGTGTATGTCAGACGGATGTAAACTGCACACTGGTAGGATTTTGAAGTAGTTAACAGTCGCACTACTTCTACATACGTGTAATGTACATCCCTGTCTCTTATATTAACGTGCTATACCAATGAAAATTGATAGCGAGCTCTGGTCGACATCCCATGGCATCCACATAAACACGCAAATACCGTAAGTAAATAGCAGCAGCTACACCCCTCTAAATTTGTGGTGACTGTAATTGTAAGATCATAACAAGTGCACATCGCTTCGTCTTAATCTTCCGAACAACCAGACTGTATAAGGAGATTTAATGTTGTTAGTCCGTCTCCAATGCGGTTGGCGTATATAATGTGCATAAAGACGAGAGAAAGTTTCGGTTGCCGCAATTCAGATTGCGGTACTATGTGAAATTTCAAAAGTTTTCTTTCGTAGACGTGCTCTGAATAATTGAATTTCATCTTACCCGGAGCACCAGCAGTAGTTTCAACAGAGGAATGGACGATGCCGAAGCCCAGAGGTCACAGATTTTTTCTCGTCGCTGTTGTGATTTTGCGGTACACCCAGTAGCGCTTGAACTGCTGTAGATTGTAATCAGGTACTTTCTCTCGTGATTAATCCCTTTTTTTTATTTACTCGAACAGTTTTAATTTTTAAAAGCTATATCTGCTTATTTGAGCAAAAAGGAACAAAAACCGTTTCCAGTTTACAAATTATGCTTTACGAGCCGAAAGCAGAACCATACTCTGTGCCTCACAACATCTACCTTAATAATCACTTTTACAAGAAGACCGTTCGAAGTCGGTTCTAAAGCCTGCATAACACCAGCAACGTCATGCCACTCTTTTTTGGTCACTGAAGTTTACGTTTTCGCTGATTTCAGTAATGCAGTATATAAGTGTGTCGTCTTCAGCAAAGCTGCAGCTGATTTTATGCCTCGTTTTTGTCTTATGCGAGATTGCGCCGTCTGTGGTGACCTAGACGTCGACCGGACGTTAAATCCTTTGAGCTTACAAGAAATGATTTCTTTCGTTATCTTTCTGGTATTACAAGTCCTACTACTGGAACTCTGAAGCGAACCGATACATGTCCTGTGAGGGACACTTATTACTCGCCTCATTTCAATTGTCAGCAAAAAATTTCCATATGATGATATCAATGTTCTTGAGCAACATTTCTGTGTTTCATATAAATAATGTTTTATGCAAAATAAGATAAATAGAAGTCATCATGTGGGACCATGTAGTGAGGAAATATTAAGGAGGCTACTCTAACGGAATGTTTCACTTTGCAATTCATTTAGATTATCCGCAAATTTTCTTTCACTCAGTCGTATCGTAAATAGTTAGCAATATAGCAAACCATACCACCACATTATACACTTCTTTTAATTAACAAGAAATAAAATGATTTCTATTCAAATTGACGTGTTTGTTGTGGACCTAAGCTGCCAAATTTCAAATTCATGGACTACTTCTGCTAGGTATTAGATTCGCAAAATCTCAACGCTGCGAAAACTATGATGAAAATATAAATTATTTTTCGCTTAATTAATTAGTAATAACAAAGATCCATTCGACGAACTACAAGGCGTTCGGTAAGTTGCGGTTCAGTTACAATATATGTTGGAAATGACGTCTCCCAGCCACTATAGACTTCTGAACTCGCTCAGCTTTATTGAAAAGCACTTTCAGCTGGACTGATTATGACACACATTGTAGCTATTTCCGTTTTTAAGTTACAAAGCGTGCAAGGGCGATTGCCATACACTACACATTTTCGTGCTCCACAAAGGAAAATGTCTGGTAGAATAAGGTCGGTCAAGCCTGGTGGCGATAAAGTTTCTGACATTACGCGTTCCCCAAAAAACTCCTTCAAAACACGCATAGTGTTGTGAGCTGGGTACACAGTAGCGCCATCTTGTTGAAACCATAACTAAAAGATTTCGTCCAGCTGGCGAATGAAACTGTGGATCATTAAACAATACAGTCCACTGTTCACGCGCTCTTATAAAAATAAAGGTCCAATAACGCATCGTCTGGACGTTGCTACCCACACTCAAATTTCCTGAACATGCAGTGGAGTTTCAAGAACAACACGAGAACTCTCCTTTGATCATATGAATGTATTTTGTGTGTTAACATGACCAGAGAGGTGAAACAAGGCTTCGTCTGAGTGCACTATCAGTGATATTCCTCTCAATAAATGATGTAAACCATTTCCAGCAATAAATTTAGTTTTAATGATCCACTGGTTTCAATTCATGCACTACTCTCGCCTGTCGTCTTTGCATTTCAGTGTTAGCCTAACTGATTTATGAACGTTTAGGAAACCGATATCCTTTACTTGTGCCAACTTGCATAATGGATTCGCTGTGCGATGCTTCTTAGAGATGTAAGTATCCAACAACTGTTAATTCAATTAAGGTGGTCTTCAAGTTCGTTCGGCATCTAACATTATTACTCAGTAAGTCGATGTAAGGGCGCCCATAAGGAAATGGAGTATTTATAATATTTTGGGAATGGCGACTTTTAAAAATACATATGAAAGTTCCATTTCCAAACCTTTACAGAACCTATGTATTACAGACTTTTAAATCGTTTACTTAAAAGGAAGAAACTTGACTACACTACTTTTTTATTTTTTCTTTCCCTGAGAGCCGGATGTGGGCTGTTACCTGCAGTTTATCAGCGGGCCTCGTCCACTATGTCTGCGTATTTATCGCCTTGTAGAAACACACGCTCAGCAAGAGAAATACGTTCCTCAGAACATTGCACCATAACTTAAAGACAAATTCACTATCTAAATATTACATACTGCACTCAGTAGCTTTCATAAACTGAAACAAACAGTTAAATGTGCCACAGCAGTTAAACTAATTAAAATACATTCATGTATCTATGAAAAACAGTTTTGCCACCATGTGTTCTGCTAACTTTGTGTTGAACTTCCAACGAAACCTACGTGCACAGCCCGTAGATCAGGGCAAAGCGACTTTTTCCGAAAGCACTATATTGTCGTAATTTTTATGCCTAGTTATGCTTTGCAAAAGTAAATATCAACGTTCGGGTTCATTCGCACTAACTAATGCAGCCAAACCTTTAAACGAAACAAGAATTTTGTTATTATTCCCCACACCTTAAAGATAAATGTATATTCATCTATGTTAGCGAATAAATTTTTCTGGTAACATAAGCTACAACCCTCCTCATGTCTATTGAACCAATAACAACATGTACTGATGAACAAAAATTTTCTCAACTCTACATTGACAATAAATGTACTTTCATACACCGACACTCTTAATACTCATAACCATAAATAAAGAATAATAATACACTCGAGGCATGAATTAAAAAATGCCGTCAGTCACAATTTTTAGTGTTTTATTCAGTACACAATGCATTTTGGACCCTGTGGACCCATCTTCAGGTGTAATTCGTCTTGATACATGCTTTGTTTTTTCTCTTGAATGAAGTGAAATACAAATTCCTGTCACGAAGACGTTTGATGTTAGGTTACGAGTTCCGTAAGTCAAACGCGGAAAACATATGCGAAATAGAGGAAAAGATAAATAGTGTAAACTTACCAGACAATCCCATATAAGCGTTTATAACGTTTTAGTAACGGCATACGGTTTCTTCTCCATCGTTTTCAAACTTATTACTTCATTCAAGAGGCACATTCCCAAATACATGTTTGTAAATACTTCACAGATGTTTTTGTACGTCGTGTGGTCAAAGAGGAATTTTTCATAGTGTTAAGGATATAATTATTAAACAATTGTCATATGCAACAAATAGCCTTAGGTCTTTAAAATTACTGAAGTAGCTGTGGTATGCGACATCTGTTCATTTAACATCAATTCTGGTTTTTTAATTTTGTGGAGATATATCTCCAGCTGTTCTAACAGATTTAGGATCTTACCATTGGCTTCATTATGTAATACTACCAAATGGTTTTCTAGATTGTTCATAACATATTTTGTTTCCAACATATGTTGTGCAATGAGTGATTTTTCAAAGTGGTTGAGCATGAAAGCATTTACACGTTCGTGAAAACGGGTTTTGAAGTTTCTGTGTGTTTTCCCTACATAGTAGGGAGACTATATAGTAGGGAGACTTTGTACACTCCACTGTTGTTGTATGTTTGCGTATTTGCTTTTATGTTATGGATGAGTAAGTTTCCCAATTTATTTTTAGTTGAGAATGAAACTGTTACATT
This sequence comes from Schistocerca serialis cubense, assembly GCF_023864345.2. Taxonomy (NCBI): domain Eukaryota; kingdom Metazoa; phylum Arthropoda; class Insecta; order Orthoptera; family Acrididae; genus Schistocerca; species Schistocerca serialis. Next base: position 658,507,892 of record NC_064639.1, on the reverse strand, counting down.
TGCTTTTTGAAAAGGCTATCAATTTTTGGTATGGGGCCCAGGAATCGGATACTGGCAAATATTTTCTCTTTCTTCATAGTGTTGCCATTCGTTCTTTTGCTTTTGTGTGAAAAATTCATGAACATTAAACATTGTCAATTGCAGAAATATCATAAGTCAAGGACATGTTGCAGTTAATATTGTCTCAAAATTACTTCACGTTCAATGGGAGAGTTTACCTACAGAAGAAGCGTCTTGCCACGGGCAGAAGCATATCACGTTTTCTGGCAAAAAAATTTCTCAATTATCTGGAATGTAAGTTCTATAATGAAAACAATAGTTCCAAAATAAAATAATATATTACTGGAGATATGTTGATGATACCTTTCTTCTGTTTGATGGATCAAAAAATGAGATCGAAGAACTACTAGCAGTATTCAGTCCTTTCCACAAAAACATAAAATTCACAATAGAACATGAGGACAGCAAAAGAATAAATTCCCTGGACCTTAAAATTACCAATCATTAACAAAACCATAAGTTCAGAATACACAGAAAACACACATACACAGCCATAACTGTTGAGAACTCATCCCGCTATCCCACCACACAGAAACATGCTGCATTTAGGTCCATGCTACACAGAGTACACTCCCTTGATATAGAATAAAACATCCTCAAGAATAAGATAGATACAGTAAAGAACACGGCCATAAGAAATGGCTACACAGCCAAAACAATTGACAATATAGACAGACAAATACACAAAAGCATGAGAACGAATGGCAACACTATGAAGGAAGAGAAAATATGCGCCAGTATCCCATTCCTGGGCCCCATAACCAAAAATAGATAGGCTTTTCAAAATGATAAATATAACAGTTTCGTTCCCAACTAATAACAAATTAGGAAACTTACTCATCCACAACATAAAAGCCAATACGTAAACATACAACAACAGTGGAGTGTACAAAGTCTCCCTACTATATAGTCTCCCTACTATGTAGGGAAAACACACAGAAACTTCAAAACCCGTTTTCACGAACGTGTAAATGCTTTCATGCTCAAATACTTTAAAAAATCAGTCATTGCACAACATATGTTGGAAAGAAAACATCTTATGAACAATCTAGAAAACTATTTGGTAGTATTACATAATGAAGCTAATGGTAAGACCCTAAATCTGTTAGAACAGCGGGAGATATACCTCCAAAATATTCAAAAACCAGAACTGATGTTAAATGAACAAACAGATTTCGCATGCCACAGCTATTTCAGTAATTTTAAAGACCTATTATAAAGTTACTTCTTGCATACTTGTGTCAATTGCTTCCTGCATATGTCGATTGTTTAATAGTTATATCTTTACCACTATGAAAAATTCAACTTTGATCACACCATGTACAAAAACATCTGTGAAGTGTATACAAATATGTGTTAGCCAATGTGCCTCTTGAATGAAGTAAAAAGTTTGAAAACGATGGAGAAGAAACCGTATGCCGTTGCTAAAACGTTATAAACGCTTTTCTGGAATTATCTGGTAAGTTTACACTATTTATCTTTTCCACTATTTCGCACATGCTTTCCGTGTTTGACTTACGAAATTCGTAACCTAACATCAAACGTCTTCGTGACAGAAATTTCCATTTCACTTCATTCAAGGGAAAAAAATAAAGCATGTATTAAGACGAATTACACCTGAAGATGAACCCACAGGGTCCGAAATGCATCGTGTACTGAATAAAACACTAAAAATGGTGACTGAAGGCGTTTTTTAATTCATGCCTTGAGCGTACAGAGTACAGTCACGTTTTAAGCTGCAAAATATGGATAAAGTTAAGGAGACAATAAATTACAATAATAATAATTGCCCAAGTGATTGAGTAGATAGTAATTACTGATCAATAATGGTTCAAAAGGCTCTGAGCACTATGGGACTTAACGTCTTAGGTCATCACTCCCCTAGAACTTAGAACTACTTAAACCAAACTAACCTAAGGACATCACACACATCCATGCCCGAGGCAGGATTCAAGCCTGCAAGCGTAGTGGTCACACGGTTCCGGACTGAAGCGCCTAGAACCGCTCGGCCACACTTGCCGGCAGTTACTGATCATTGTTTGTATTTGTGTCAAGCAGGACTACGGAACACCGATGTAGCCAACCTACTGGTCTTGTGTTGACTGTAATATGGAGGCTACTAACAGCCTTCCTGAAATTTACAAGTGATCTCAATGTTCTTAGATGTATATGTATCAAACTGTATGTCACTTCAGTCGGAGATTTTACTGTGCTTGTGTATCGTTATGATGACTACCAATCAATTTAATATACTTTCTTAAGTTTTAGTAAGTCAAGTTTAATTTAACTCTTAATGCAGGTTAGTCGAGGGCGCTAATGCTCTGCTTTGTGGACTGGGGTAGATGTGCCGCCTCCGGAACGAATCTGCCTGGCGGATTAACGACAAGGGCTGTTGTGCGGGACAGCCTGGAATTGGTGTTTAGGCGACTGTCCACATCCCGCTAGGTGAATACCAGGCTGGTCCACACGTCCACCTCAGTTACATGTCTTGCAGACATTTGAAAATGTTCGCACTATTTCACGGTTTACACTAGACGCAGACAGTTGGGGTACACTAATTCCATCCTGGAGGGCACAGGGTGGCGACAGGAAGGGCATCCGGCCACGCTCTGACACTAACATCGCCAAATCCATAGGAACTATGCAGACACCACGTTGAAGTGAGGCAAAGGCCCAAAGGAAAAGATGTTGTATTTAACTTCCAATGTATAATTTCTTGCTGTAAAGGTGTTAAATGCTTTTTTATTTATTCAATGAACTGAAGTGATATACCAAAGGATGCGCGGTTCTTAGTTGTCATAGAAAAATTTTCTTATGGTCCTAAATGTTGCCAACGATGTTTTTCTGCCTTGTTAATACCTGTGACTGACGACAGCTGGCGGCAGCGGGAGGGTGGACGATGTGATCTCTTGACGAGGTCGCAGAAGCTGATGGAAGATAGGTGTAAAATGGCGGCGGCCCCATTCCGATTTTAATACATTCAGCGTAAGATTAGTTCTATTCAAAGTTCAGCTCCTGCAATTAATTCCATGACTATAAATGTTGTAACCACTCATGGAAAATTCTGTATGGGATTTAGATAAGGTACTTACGCCAAATTGCAAAAGTTTATCGGAACACTGTACACCAAAATTATATGTGTATTTCATTGGGCAGGATGCACTTCAGAACGCCCAGACACATCTACTATGCCGTCACCGTTAATTACACAGTTCTAAATTGTCCATCTAGCACTGAAGACCACGTAATACTTGGTGTGTATGCCACAGTTAATCTACGCTACCAAGTCCAAAGACGCCATACAGTAATAAAGTTTTCGTAACTTCACGTTCCATAAAACACAGTCTATCAGTTCATGTAGCACCAGAGTTAGAGCCTCTGACACACATATTTTGAGGTGACAAAAGTCATGGTTAGCGATATGCACATACATAAAAGTTGGTAGTATCGCTTACACAAGGTATAAACCGGCAGTGCATTGGTGGGGCAGTCATTTGTACTCAGCTGATCGTCAAAAGATTTCCGAAATTGTTATGGCCGCACAACAGACATTAACAGATATTGAACGCGGAATCGTAGCTGGAGCTAGATGCATAGGACATTCCGTTACAGCGTCAAAAGAGTGGTGAAAATTCCAGATCTGAGGCATTACCTCTCACCACGGACAACGCGATGGCGGACGAGAGCAGCGGCGTTTACTCAGAGTTGCTAGTACTTCCAGACAAGCCACACTGCGTGAAATAACCGCAGAAAGCAGTGTGGGACGTAATGCGAAAGTATCTGTTGGGACAGGGCGGCGAAATTTAATGGGCTATGGAAGCAAACAACCCACGCGAGTGCCTTTGCTAATAGCACGACATCGCCTGCAGCGCCTCTCCAGGGTTCCTGACCATATCGGTTAGACCGTAGAGAACTGGAAAACCGTCGTCTGGTGAGATATCCAAATTTCAGTTGTTGAGAGCTGATGGTCCAGTTCGAGACCCCATCAAGCCATGGACTGAAGTTGTTAACAAGACACTGTGCAAGCTGGTAGTGGCTCCCTAATAGTCTGAGCTGTGTTTAAATGGAATGAAATGGGTCCTCTGGTACAACTAAACCGATAATTGACTGGAAACGGTTAGGTTTGCTTACTTGGAGATCATTGGCACCCGTTCATTGGTTTCATGTTCCCAAACGTCATGGGGCCACAAATGCTTGCGAATAGTTTGAAGAAAATTCTGGAGTATTCGAGCATATGACTTGGCCGACCAGGTCACCTGATGTGAATCCTACCGAACATTTACGGAACATTATCGGCAGGCCAGTTCATGCACAAAATCTTGCAATGACAAAACTTTCGAAGTTGTGGAAGGCTATAGAGGCAGTATGACTCAATAGTTCTGCAGTCGACTTCCAGCGACGTCAGTCCATGTCGCATCGATTTACTGCTCTGTGGCTGCAAAAGGAGGTCCGACACGATACTAGAAGGTATCTCATGACTTTTAGCACCTCAGTGTATACGTTTCAGGCTTAGAGATTGGTTCGTAATATGACGCTTGATAATGGTCGCGGGTTGTCATATATCATATTATGAAGTCGCCCTGTACCTGAAAATGAGCTGTTTTGAGTGAAACTGGTTATGTAATGGAGCGACAATACCACAGTGTGCAAACCACGATTTTACAAAAATTTTTAGACGCTTTAAATAATCGCGTCCACGAAATAAATAACAAAAGTTACGGGGTAAGTGCGACTCTGAGATGAAGTGATCGGCTCAGGAGAGGAAATCATGGTAAGTTGGTTCAAACCAACGATATTGAAATGAAATAAGAAGACGAAGTACGATCTGTTTCAAGAGGTCTTCCACAGAGACAAAGCTATAACCTTTTGTGATGTGTCCATTGATGTTTGAATTTATAGGTTAATCAGTTGGTGTATGGGTTAATTATGGATATTGATGTGTCGACAGAAGTGCCGACACAGTGTTATTTTGAGGGGGCCGAAATGCACGCTATCTAACGCAGACGGGCGTGAATTCTGGAACAGGATAAGTAGTAAATGCTAATAAGAAAAGTATGCAGCTTCTCGAATACTTATCTTTTAACTCTTCATTGGTTTACAACGTTCTTGATGAGACATTTCGTACGATAACTAGCAAACTAATGGCGCCTTGCTAGGTCGTGGCCATGGACTTAGCTGATGGCTATTATAACTATCTGCTCGGCTAATGAGCGATGCTTCGTCCGTGTAGTCGCTAGCAATGTCGTCCGTACAACTGGGGCGAGTGCTAGTCCGTATCTCGAGACCTGCCTTGTGGTGGCGCTCGGTCTGCGATCACACAGTGGTGACACGCGGGTCCGACTAAATGGACCGCGGCCGATTTAAGCTACCACCTAGCAAGTGTGGTGTCTGGCGGTGACACCACAGATATGATATCCAATTGATTCGGTGTTATGGATGCCAAGCGGGTTACTACAAGCCAATTAAAACACGATATACTTTTCAAACTTCTTAAAGAGAAATATTATGAAAATAACACTGGTCTGAGGTAGTGGGACAACGTTGGGAAGCGTATGCCTTGAATCACCGGAAATAAGCATAACCGTAATGGTGACTTCTTTACAATGACTGAATGAGAACGATCACACACAGAATGATTTTTCGGGAAACAAAAATTCTTCCAACACATGCTGCATGAGTAATACTGAGGATTACAGTTCTTCAGCCGGACAAGTCTTATGAAGTGGGAGAGGGCTGCCAGCTCAAGGTGGATAGCGGCGATGTCTGAGCGAACGAGTGAAGTTGCCTGCAGCCAGCGTGCTTTGCGGTTCTGGCAAGAGGTAGTGTACTTCCAATTACCGAGAGTGAGAGACGTCGAAAAGACTAGCTTCCCAGCGACTAATGAGGCATCCTGGCTCCTTCAATACTCCAACAATATACACCGCTGCTGCAAAGTGTTCCTTTGTAGTTGGTCTTCCTCTAATCCAGGTATAATCGCGTTAGTTCGTCCGTTGTTGCTTATTCTCCAGCCAACGGGCTCTTACGTTGCATTATTACGTCTTACACGAGGTAACGTTTTGCTTATCTCCTAAACGTATACACCTCTAGAAACACGCTTCCATGAAAATGTCATGTTTAGCTGTCACATGCTTCAGGCCGTGGGAGAGTTTTCTTCAACTCACTTTTTCAGACCTGTCGCACTCCCTCTCCAGCGACCGAAATTTTCTGCAACCAAGTTGACGGGAAGGGGCTATGAAGAGTACGCGAGGACGTCTGCTGAAAAATACCTTTCCCCATTACTGATTTCATGAGCTTGTTCATATTCATATCACCTCGTACTGATGTCACTGAATACATTAACAACATGAAGTTTACCGCCAAACTTGTAATCAGATGTAGTCGAGTTCTTTCTCTTTGTTGTCTGTATTAACATGTATTTATTCACATTTGAAGAGTTCCCATGAATTAAGTGACGTAGAGATCTGTACGTACTGCTTTTTTTTATCACGCAGAAACGATACTTTATTTTGGAAACAGTCGGAGTGACTGGTGACCGTAGATAGCTGGAAGGTGGAGAAGTACGACGAGCGTCCAGGGACCAATCGACAACTCCGTCACTTGTTTTGTGGAGTCTTTATCAAGTAAGCGTGGTAGCAGTCGTCTTATAACTGGTTGGAAGCGGCCCACCAAGAATTCCCCTCGTTGTCAGACTTCTCATCTCATAGCAGCAATTTGCAACCTACTTCCTTAACTATTTGCTGGGTATATTCTAATCTACAGTTTTTACCCTCTACAACTTACTGTAGTACCATGGACGCTATTCCATGGTGTTTTAACAGGTGTTTTATCTTCTTGTCCCTTCTTCTTGTCAGTGTTTTCCATATGTTCCTTTTCTTGTCGATTCTGCAGCGAACCTCCTAATTTCTTACTTATCAGTCCACTAAATTCCCAACGTTCTTCTGTAGTACCACATTTCAGATACTGCGATACTTTTCTATTCCGGTTTCGCCACAGTCCATGTTTCACTGTTATGCAATGCTGTACGCCAAACGAACGTTCCCGGAAATTTCTTCCTTAAATTAAAGTCCTTGTTTGATACTAGTAGATTTCTCTTTACCAGGAATGCCCTAGCTCTCAGTTTTATTCTGCTTATTGTGTCCACCTTGCTCCGTCTATCTTGGGTTATTTTGCCGCCCAGATATCAGGTGCCTTCAACGTCTTCTACTTCGTGGTGGCCAGTTCTGAAGATCAGCTTCTCACTGTTCTCATTTATTTTTACTTCTCATAACATTCGTCATTCTTTGACTTAACCCAGTCCATATTCCGTACTCAGTAGGCTGTTCATTCCATTCAACAGACCATGTACTTCTTCTTCACTTTCACTGAGGATAGCAATCTCAACACCTTGAATTTCCCTCGCACATTCGAACCTTCCTCTTATTTCCGCCATTGCTATGTTGATGTACAGATTGAACATTAGGATCGAAAGATTACATCCCTGTCATACACACTTTTTAATTCAAATCAAGACATGTGTAAATTTCAGTGTAATGTATGTGGTAAATTCTATATAGGTCAACCGATACCGAGAACACATTAGAGAGAGCGATAGCAACCAGTCAATATTGTTCCACCACTTGAAAACCAACGACATACAGTGGATGATATACAACTGGCTTTCGAGGTTTCCAGTTTCATGAGAAAGGACAACTAATGAATGTTCTTGAAGAAATCGATATGTATTCACACACGAAAAATTGCTATCAAGAAATTCTAAATGAACAGATAGATTTGAAACACAAACATTAGAATCACAATTTTATTGAAAATATCGTTCAAAGCACAAGATGATTAGAAAAACAAAATCTAGAAACGTATCAGACACTATGTTAACACAAAACTAATCGCTGAAAAGCGTATAGTTTAGAAAGCAACTTCAGCAAGTAGTCATCAACTTCGTGCATCAGAGTGCTATCTGACATAATCAGTTTCATAAAAAACAATAGGATTAAATTAAATATAATCGTAGAACCACATAAATACAAATCATGCAAGTAATATTATACAAGTGGTAAGAACAAATGTATGATAAATTTCCTTTACTTTACGTCTATGGTCGCAACTTATTTGTCACCACACTACCGGTTTCGGTCTATAATGACCATCTTCAGATCCGATCACATGGTCATTATAGACGGAAACCGGTAGTCTAATGACAAATAATTTGTGGCCATATAAGCAAAGTAAGGGAAATCTATTCTAATGACATCAAAAAAAGTTTTGCTTCACCTCAGTTCCGAGAGTTCTGGAACCCGTACAGAAAATTGGAATAGAGATCAACATAATCATCATTTCTGCCTTTTTATTGCTAATGGAAACCACACATTCCATGTTGCACCACCATACAGTGAGACCGTCAGAGGTGGTGGTCCAGATTGCTGCACACACCGGTACCTCTAATACCCACTAGCACGTCCTCTTGCATTGATGCATGCCTGTATTCGTCGTGGCATAATATCCACAAATTCATCAAGGCACTGTGGGTCCAGATTGTCCCACTCCTCAACGGCGATTCGGCGTAGATCCCTAAGAGTGGTTGGTAGGTCATGTCGTCCATAAACAGCCCTTTTCAATCCAATCCAGGCATGTTCGATAGGGTTCATGTCTGGATTACATGCTGGCCACTCTAGTCGAGCGATGTCGTAATCTTGAAGGAAGTCATTCACGAGATGTGAACGATGGGGGCGCGCATTGTCGTCCATTAAGACGAATGCCTCGCTAATATGCTGCCGATATGTTTTCCTGTCGATCGGCGTATAGCATTTACGTATCGCACAGCCGTTACGGCGCCTTCTTTGATCACCAGCGGTGTACGTCGGCCCCACATAATGCTATCCCCAAAACAGCATGGAACCTCCACCCTGCTGCACTCCCTCGACAGTGTGTCTAAGGCATTCAACTTGACCGGGTTGCCTCCAAACATGTCTCCGACAGTTGTCTAGTTGAAGGCCTATGCGACATTCATCGGTGAAGAGAAAATGATGCCAATCCTGAGCGGTCCATTCCGCATGTTGTTGGGCCCATCTGTACCGTGCTGCATGGTGTCGTGGTTGCAAAGAGGAACCTCGCCATGGACGTTGAGAATGAAGTTGCGCATCATGTAGCCTATTGCGCACAGTTTGAGCCGTAACACGACGTCCTGTGGCTGCACGAAAAGCATTATACAACATGGTTACGTTGCTGTCATCGTTCCTCCGAGCCGTAGTTTCATAGATAGTGGTCATCCACTGCAGTAGTAGCCCTCGGGCGGCCTGAGCGAGGCATACCATTGACAGTTCCTGTCTCTCTGTATCTCCTCCATGACCGAACAACATCGCTTTGGTTCACTCCGAGACACCTGGGCACATTCCCCGTTGAGAGCCTTTCCTGGCACAAAGTAACAATGCGGACGCGATCGAACTGGGGTATTGACCGTCTAGGCATGGTTGAACTACAGGCAACACGAGCCGTGTCCCTCCTTCCTGGTGGAATGACTGGAACTGATCGGATTTCGGACCCTCTCCGCCTAATAAGCGCTACTCATGAATGGTTGTTTAGATCTTTATGCGGGTTTAGTGACATATCTGAACAGTCAAGGGGACTATGTCTGTTATACAGTATCCACACTCAAGGTCTATCTTCAGAAGTTCTGGGAACCGGGTGATGCACACCTTTTTTTGATGTGTGTATATTCGGCTCACTGTTTTATTCCCGACCATGTCGCAGCTTGTGACACAAATGTATGGCCTACTGAAAACTACAGAAGCAAATAGCCTGTAATTATGCAAAACCGCTCCCTCAAGTGTCAGTGCAGCTGTCTAGAAACGTTATTATGAAGTAAACTTACTTAACACAACAATTACAAAAATAAATGCTCCAACAAAATCTTAACATCTACTATAGCTTCAACATCATCAAAGGAGCTAACTTATACAATAGTGTGACAGCATCTGAGACATCAATGTTTTGTTGCTATCAAGATCATCTGAGGTATGTAGCAAATCATAATTCTATAACACCCTACATGTTAAAAAATTTAAAATATTTTACCAAACTTTGTACTTTTCACAGGTAAGTTGAAGATGGCAATCTCGCCGAAATAAGCCTACAGTAATGAACAATATAATCAAATGCAGGAGCGTCTTTGGTCGCATAACCTAATATATGACGTGCGTATACGACATATGCAACGCAGCGGGGCCAGATAAGAACAAATATTCTGTCGTCGTTGGCCGTCAGAGTAGTAGAACAGATGATGGTGTGCTGCATTATAATGCTTCCGAATTTTTATGTGGAAACTCTTACAGGTTTTTAAATAAAACAATCTGTATTCGGATTCGAAATCCTTACACTTCATGAATAGCATACATATTTATCTCTGAACATAATTAATCTGGCAACAAACAGGTTTCTCCCAACGAGAGGCCAGTTTGTTGTTGCCGTCAATGTAGAATGTTTGATTTTATTGACGGGACCACAACCTCATCTCATCTTCCACCTTTTCATCGCTACCAACTTGAAGTCGTCGACGGTGTTCAAAAATGGCTCTGAGCACTATGCGGCTTAACTTCTGAGGTCATCAGTCGCCTAGAACTTAGAACTAATTAAACCTAACTAACCTAAGGACATCACATACATCCATGCGCGAGGCAGGATTCGAACCTGCGACCGTAGCGGTCGCTCGGCTCCAGACTGTAGCGCCCAGAACCGCACGGCCACTCCGGCCGGCTGTCGACGGTGTGCTATATGTTTTGGAAACATAGTGAAATCGGAAGGAGCCATGTCGTGATTGTGTGGAGGATGATCGATGACGGTGAACTCAAGGCGTTGCAGATTTCGCAGCCCTAGTGTATTGTTTGTTATCGTTACGCAGCAGGAGACAGCGCCCCAAACGTCGACGAACATTTGGAGTTCGTGCTTACAGTTTTATGAGCTGTTTCCCACGGACCGACTTAGTTACGTTACACACCGCCATGTTATACGCTACAATTCGGAGCCCTCTAGGGACAGAAGCTTACCACATGGCGTCAGGGAAGCAGATATGTCGACCAGTAATATTTATAACAGATTAAAAATTCGGTCGCATTACTTTTCAGTCAGCCTCGTAAAAGCACTCGTATCTATAAGAAATGCTCTTCGCCATCTTTTACCCTGCATATGGCTGACCACAGATGAAGATGAAGGAACGAAAAACCAGGGTGACGTAAGTCATCTGAAAGCCCATCTGAGATAAAACGGTTGTAAAAGCTCAGTTATGTTACTGGAAGTATGATAAAGATATGTAAGTAATGACTTGAATATTTGGGTATGGCCAGCCAAAGATAACAGGATCATGATGAATGCCCGTCTGAAATGATGTCAACCGAAATTTAGAATAGTAATTTTACTCATATTATCTTGTACATAATTGTTAACTTTTACAAAACAACCCCAGAGTTCACAATGATCTTATGTTCCTTTACCTTCTAAGGCTGCTTTTCTTGTCGACTGTAACTGCTTTTGTCTAAGATCAAAAATATTATTTACAGCGCTATAGGTGACTATTAACCGCATGACCAGACATTCTCAGGTTAAAAGTATTAAAAAGCGACGTGTAACTTAAAACTGTGCTACGCGAAAGAATCAGAAGAAGACGTCGGAATTAAGCTAACACCACTCATGCGAAACACCAAAGAGGAACAGACTTGAGCTTTACTGCCACGTGGGAACATTAATTGACAATGTAATGTGACCTACCTTCAAACGTCTGTTGAATCTGGGTTAACTTGTAGTAGGGGCTTATATTCAGAACTTGATCGTTGTACTTACGAAGCATAAGGTTGAATAAAAGCAAAACATCCATGCCATAAATTAAATTATCAGTGGTGACACCTATCGCTCCACTGTCTATTGGCAAAATCATGGTCGTTACCCACTTTCTCATTTGAGTGCAATTTATCATTATTTCAGATATTTGGATAATTCTTGATGTTAAACTTTTATTTCCACATGAGGGGATAGTGCAGTTAAATCCACTGATTACTACACTATGTCATCAAAAAACCCAAAAGCATGCGTTTTTCATATTAGGCGGATTGTGCTGCCACCTGCAGCCAGGTACTCCATATCAGAGACCCCAGTAGTCATTAGACATCGTGACAGAGCAGAATGGGGTGCTCCGCGGAACCCACGGATTTCGAACGTAGTCAGGTGATTGGGTGTCAATTGTACCATACGTCTGTACGCAAGAATTCCACGCTCCTAAACAATCTCAGGTCCTCTGCTTCCGATATGATAGTCAAGTGGAAAAGTGAAGGGACACGTACAACACAAAAGCGTACAGGCCGACCTCAATCTGCTGACTGACTTAGGACACCGACACTTGAAGATGGTCGTAATTTGTAATAGGCAGACGACTATACAGACCATCATGTAGGAATTCCAAACTTCAGCGGGATCCACTACAAGTACGATGACGGTTAGGCCAGAGGTGAGACAACTTGGAATTAATGGTCGAGCGGCTGCTCATAAGCCACACATCATGCCAGTAAATGCCAAACGACGCATCGCTTGGCGTAAGGAGCGTAACCAGTGGACGATTGAACAGTGGAAGAACGTTGTGTGCAGTGACGAATCAACGGTACACAATGTGGCGATCAGATGGAAGGGTGTGGGTGTGGCGAATGCCCGGTGAACATCCTCAGCTAGCGTGTGTAGTGCCAACAATAAAATTAGGAGGCAGTGGTGTTGTGGTGTGGTCGTGTTTTTCATGGAGTAGGCTTGCACCTCATGTTGTTTTACGTGGCACTATCACAGCACAGGTCTACATTGATGTTTTAAGCACCTTCTTGTTTCCCACTGTTGAAGAGCAATTCGGAGATGGCGACTACTTCTTTCAACACGATCGAACACTTGTTCATAACGCACGGTGGGTACACGACAATAACATACCTGAAATGGACTGCCTGCACAGTTCTGACCTGAATCCAATACAACACTAAAACATCTTTGGGGTCTTTTGGACACCAGCTTCGTGCCAGGCCTCACCGACTGACATCGATACCTCTCCTCAGTGCAGCACTGCGTGAAGATTAGGCGGCCATTCCCCAATAAACTTTCCAGTACCTGACTGAACGTATGCCTACGAGAGTGGAAGCTATCATGAAGGCTAAGAGTGGGCCAACATCATATTGCAATATCTGCTGGCTGAGAGAACTTCAAACATTCCTTATCATTTGTCTCTTATTCTTCAGTCTACTCTTCATCAATACCAAATTGTGGCCTAAGTGTGCATCTGGTTATGTGCACCTCACAATCCAATATTTGATTTCAGAATCTCTGTCTAGCTATGACGGAATATATTCTATAATTTTCCCATCTCTCCATGACATTTCCTAGTACATCCCCTGCAATAGCAAATACCAAAGCCAGCAGTTCAGTTGATTAAAGTGAGTACCAAATTGCAGTCAATCAGAGAAGTATATATGTACACGTATGGTAACTTCGAAGGAACCTTTTGTCACAGAAGGGTTACTTCAATTGAACGATGAAAGAAGGAAGTAAGGAAATGTTCTGGAAAAGACAACAATACAGCAGTGTAAGTCACTAAAGAGTGAAACAAATTCAAAGGAATGAAGGAACAAGACGAGATGGCTGGAAGGAATACAAAGGAGTAGATAAAGAAATAGACAGTGGAAGGACTGATTCAGCACACAACAACATCAGTATAGCATTGTGTAAAAATAAAAGCAAAGATGTTAGCATTTTAAGAATGCACTTTTTTAATCTACGTAAGACTGAAGAAGAATAAGGTACGTTTATAGGATTTGTCGACCTACATAAATCTTAGACTATGTCAAGTAATGCACACTATTCGAAATGTTTAGGGAAATGGTGTAAGCTGTAGGGAAGGCGGGTAATATGAAATGCGTACAAAGAGAGAGCAATGAGAATGGAGAAGCAAGAACGTATTCCAGAGATGCTTTCTTTCGTCTCTTCTGCTCAATATATACCGGGTGATCAAAAAGTCAGTATAAATTTGAAAACTTAATAAACCACGGAATTATGTAGACAGAGAGGCAAAAATTGACACACATGCTTGGAATGACATGGGGTTGTATTAGAACAAAAAAAAAACAAAGTTCACAAAATGTCCGACAGATGGCGCTGGACAGCAAAACGGCAGTGACTGCGCATGACAATCGTGTATAAAAGGAGCTGTAATGAGAGAGAGAATCAGATGCGCCAACAGTCGCAGCATGTTGACGTTACCTGAAAAGGCGCTTTTAGTGAAGCTGTATTATCAGAACGGGGAATGTGCTAGTTCAGCGTTACGATCCTATCGCCATAGGACGGGGATTTCAACGGGTAAAGGACCGTTGACAAATGCAGCTGTTGCGAGAATGATTTCGAAGTTCGAAGCCACGGGTTGTTTAGACGATAGACCCCGTAGTGGCCGACCGAACACAAGGCTTAATGCTGCTAAGACAGTTCAGGAAGAAATGGAGACTGTAGCGGGTTCGTCTATGCACGGGGACGTCAGCGCTCGTGCAGTTGAACGTCGCACCGGCATTCCATACAGTACTGTTTGGTTGGCACTTACGCGTACCCTCCGATGCTATCCGTACAAAATCCATCGGCATCATGAACTGTTACCTGGCGATTTAGTGAAGCGGAGGGCATTTGCGGTGTGGGGGTTTCAAAAGATGGTGGAAATGACGATTGGTAGAGTAACGTGTTGTGGACCGACGAAGATCATTTCTCGCTCCGAGGGTCTGCCAACGCCCACAACTGCAGAATTTGGACTACCGAAAATCCTAGAACTGTCGTGTAAACTCCATTGCACGACGAGAATGTCACGGTATGGGTTGGATTTACTACATCTACCGTTATCGGGCCTTTTTTCTTCGAGAAAATGCGTGATTCTGGTTTTGTAATAGCTACCGTGACGGGTTAGAGGTACGCCGATATGTTACAGAATCGCACCATCCCCAGCTTGACTGATAAACACCTGCTGGAACGTACGATGTTCATGCAGGAAGGCGCTCCACCCCATATTGCTAGGCGCGTGAAAGATCTCTTGCGTGCGTCGTTTGGTGATGATCGTGTGCTCAGCCGCCACTTTCGTCATGCTTGGCCTCCCAGGTCCCCAGACCTCAAAAAATGGTTCAAATGGCTCTGAGCACTATGGGACTTAACATCTATGGTCATCAGTCCCCTAGAACCTAGAACTACTTAAACCTAACTAACCTAAGGACGGCACACAACACCCAGCCATCACGAGGCAGAGAAAATCCCTGACCCCGCCGGGAATCGAACCCGGGAACCCGGGCGTGGGAAGCGAGAACGCTACCGCACGACCACGAGATGCGGGCCCCCAGACCTCAGTCCGTGCGATTGTTGGCTTTGGGGTTACCTGAAGCAGCAAGTGTATCGTGATCGACCGACATCTCTAGGGATGCTGAAAGACAACATCCGACGACAGTGCCTCGCCATAACTCCGGACATGCTTTACAGTGCTGTTCACAACATTATTCCTCGAGAAGAGCTATTGTTGAGGAATGATGGTGGACATATTCAGCATTTCCTATAAAGATCATCATCTTTGCTTTGTCTTATATTGTTAAGCTAATTATTGCTACTCTGATCAGATGAAGCGCCATCTGTCGGGCATTTTTTGAACTTCTGTATTTTTTTGGTTCTAATTAAACCCCATGTCAATCCAAGCATGTGTGTTAATTTGTACCTCTCTATCTACATGATTCCGTGATTTATTCGGTTTTCAAATTTATACTCACTTTTTGATCACCAGTACATCGAACGATATAATGGCCGACATCAAAGTAAGTGACCATGAGAGGGAAAAGCAACAGAAATCTCTCAACAAAGGGCAGGTCACTGTACCTAATGGGATATTCAATATGAGTATACATAGCGAATGTGAAAGAACTTGTCGCTCGTCCAGCAGCAGTTGCGTAGGTCTCTGGAGTAGCGAAGTGTTCATGATGATTGGAAAAAAGCACGTGTTATTTCAGTTTTCAAGAAGGGTCTAATCCTTAACTTCGGCCAGTTGAGGAATTCTGGAACGAGTTTTATGCTCTCATATAATGACATTTCTGGAGACCGAAAATCTCCTCTGTAGGAATCAGCGTGCATATCGTTCCCAACGAAGAGAGGCTTCAGACATAAATGTGGCTCGGGTGCAACACATAAGAATGTCACAGTTCCATTACTTTTCACAATATATACGCATGACATAGCAGACAACATCGGAAGTTCCAAGGCGCTTTTCTCGGACGGTGCTGTTTATACAGTGAATTTGCAACGCTAGAAAATTGTAATACAATGCAGGATGACTTGCATGGGATCGAAACTCGGCACTCGGGTTTGCACTTGACTCTAGAAGTAAAGTAGGCCTACTAAATAGATAGAAAAAACGATTATTGTGTGATTACATCATTGCAGAACAATCACTGATAACAGCTACTTCAGAAGGGGAATAAAAATGCAGGGTGGAAGGACATCAATACTTCACTGATGATAGTGCTTTTGGTACAAAGCAATCCATTGCTGGACTGGCCTGTCTCATGTTTATTCATAATTGATTTAAAAGCTACAATATGTGTTGTGTCTGATATTTCGGACGTGTCACATGTCTGAATGAACAGACCACTCTTCCATGATTCTGCCACCATATTTACTAGCATACATGATGAAAGATGGATATCGACCGCAGTCACATGTGAGCGCCCAAATAATTGACGTGCATCCAAGTAAAGAATTTTCCTGTTTGAGGTAAATGTGTCATACATACCGATGTAATTGATTGTACACTGTTAAGCTTAGTGCTGTTTGAAATCAGTAACGGTACTCCAAGATAAAGAGATTGAGTCAGAGATGCAATGCAGAGAGCAGAAAGAGGTGCTAGCGTTTGGGTTACTGGAGGTTGTGAGGGTACAGTGTCCTCACATGGCAATGTATTTGCCGTATGTTATAGATGAAGTTCTCCGTTAAGCGTGTTGTACCCGTGGTTACCAGCATAGGTTCGTGTTTGCTTTCTGACAATATGTTGAAGACCAGTTGTTGTTGTGATGCTAGTAGCAGTTGGGTCCTCGGCGAAGACGGAGTGACCCGAGTTTCGATAGTGCATTCTTCGGATGCGATCTGTAGCAAATTGTGGCATGTAGACTGAAATGCTAAATGTTATCAAAAGTGTTAATGTTTACTGAATGTTTGAATAATTTGTAATTCGTGATCCAGTAACGATCGATGTTCTCACTGGAACATAGTGTCCAGGGAGGAATTATTTGATGAGATAATGTGTACGGAAAGTTTGTTGGAAAAGTAAGAATAGACTGCGACCTAATACAACGGGAATGGAGGAATACCGACAGGGGCGTTATAAGGTCACCAGTAACTCTAAAGCCCTGCGGATAGCAGACTCTCTAGGTAGCTGTCGCACTGGAGAAGCTTCAGAGTGTTAACTGGTGAATCCATCCACCGTCTAGACCCTGTTGTAATGCGTCACAAGAGATGGTCACAAAAAGGCACACTTCAGCAGACGCAGCAAGATTGTTACTTGTGCCTAAGAAACGCAGCGTTACTGGGTTACACAGGTTGGGTTTACATTTGTTAGAGTGCTACAACGGTAGTCCCCACTAACGAGAGGCCTCTGGCTCGGCCAAGTGACGTAAAGCAAAGTTAATGTTGGCTATAAGAGACAGAACAATGACTTTTAGCTTTCAGGTGAACGCTGTTGCTACCAAATTTGGAGTATATTTACGTTAAGTTCAGCAATATCCCTACCTACCGAGAAGAGGAGGAATCTGAATGTGGTTAGCCAAAGGTGCCTTGGAGCTACAGAGCTGCTCGTCAGATTGGCCGAAGCCCGTAGAGTACCGCTGGATAGGTGGGCCGGCTAGAGGAAGAAAGGGATAGTCCGTCGTTACAGTCCTTCAAAAACACATGTTTCTGTTGTAACCTCTCCCTCACTTATCGACATCAATGACAGTGAAAAATTAAACAGAGTGTACCTAATGGAAATTTGGGAAATGCAATCGTCACCGAAGTTAATCTGTCGGTAAAGAGGGAGGAAAGGGTTACATCTAAATGAAAGGAAAAATGCAAATGAAATTGGTGAAAACTAATTTTGGGGAAAGGGTAAAATTAATAAAGAAAGTAAATGTGCGGTCGTTACGTTAACAATTTGCGTTAATTAGATATATGAGATTTGGGGAAAATTACGGTCGCCAGTCCTATGGACAACTACTATAATAACTGAAAATTAAAGATTAATGCACATATAACTAGCACTAAAAGCTTGGAAACTGAAGGTTGACACGTGTTGTGTGAAAACTGAATGTTTGTCAGAAGTAATAAATTTCGCTACGCTCTGACTTAATTTAGCAAAATAATTAATAAAATGTGAAAATTGTTTGCGTTAATTAGATATATGAGATTTGGGGAAAATTACAGTCGCCAGTCCTATGGACAACTACTATAATAACTGAAAATTAAAGATTAATGCACATATAACTAGCACTAAAAGCTTGGAAACTGAAGGTTGACACGTGTTGTGTGAAAACTGAATGTTTGTCAGAAGTAATAAATTTCGCTACGCTCTGACTTAATTTAGCAAAATAATTAATAAAATGTGAAAATTGGAAGTTAATTTAGTGACTGAAATTAATAGTGAACTTTGTTTCTGAAGCACTACGAAATTCAGTAAAATAAGGTTAGTCTTGGCCTACCTCAACAATCATTTCAAAAGCTACTTGAATCTACGCAATTTAGAAATAAGAGATTTAACTTTGAACTTGAATTAAATGATTCTGAACAATTAACAGTAGTAAAATTTAGTAGGTACCAAGCTGAGCTGCAGTCACAGGTAAGCTAAAATATTGTAACCAAACTCGCACTCTTAATTTGTGCTTGTGTAATCTAAATATTGTAGCCAGCTATGAATACTTTAACTGTATTTTGAAACTAAATCAGTGAAATGTAATGATATTACTATAATGCTGGCGTTTGAATTTCAACAACACTCGGGTTCATTCCGGAAAAGGAAGGGACCCTGCTTGGTAATGCAGGCATTACCAATTGGTAATGCAATTGGGACAATGAGCAACAAAGGTTCATGCTACGTTGCTGTAATTTTTGACGTACATTGAACAATTTGAAAAGCTGAGGTCTGCCATACAGTTTTAAAACTTTACGTGCTTCCAGTCTTCCTTGTTGGTTGATTGAAGGCTTGGAGTCGTCGGTCGAGGAGGTGGCGACAGTCACTCATTGTGGGCTGTCGCTGTTGCAGAAGCTGGATGTTGGCGCGCCTTCTTCTCGGCACGGTCACCAGGCGAAACAGGCTCTTGGTGTGCGCCAGCTAATGCTTCCCGTCCGCGACACCGTGTCATAAACTATCATAGCAAGTCGAGCGCAATTACATGCTGCCAAACCCCTAAAGCGCAGCAACTCGTGTGGGCATCACACAACACACCTGCTCCACCGCCCTACTCCAGCCAGACTCCCACTGCCCGCACTCCATGCGGCAGAGTTAACACTACCAAAGATCCTAAACGCTTTGGTTCTCCACACGACCTATCGATGTAGTCGTTCGATAGCATAGTTTTCCCTAGGCAAGACCCAGCGTAAAAATACAAATAATATTTACAAAACAAACCAATTAAACACCGACATAAATGCATAAATAGTAAAACAATTACAATATATAAAGACACAGAATTGTCATATCTCCAGGTAACAAATAAAGAAAAATAAATTTATTACAATAGACGGAAATAGGAGGGTATGAATTTGCGGCGTTACACTATATTCGGAGAGAATTCTCAGTCAGGCCATTGGGGTGCCATTCCATGTCGCTCGTTGCCAGCCTTGGTAAGCTCCGCCAAACCCACTTTTCTCACTTGAACTGTTGCTCTCAGAGTTTGTATTTTAATTGCTGCTCTTGTTCGCTACTTTTGTTGGCACTCATCCCACTGATAGAAACATTGACATCTGTTTTTTAGACAGCTGTCTCTTTTGCTTTTTCTAATGTCTAGAATTAACCTAGAGTGTAGAAGTTTGCCTGATTGCTAATTAACGAGTTAATGAGATCCTTGAGCATCCTGAGCTTCCTGCTGCGAGCATCTTATGGAATGCCAAAATCTGGCGCTCTTTGTAGATGCTCCGTGACAGAGCTTTGCGCTGCTGCATGCAATCAAGCTGCCAGGAAATTTGTCTTTCTGTATTTGCTCCTAACCGCTCACCAATTGCAGACTGACCTTTAACCCCTTGTCGCCCGTCTATCCTTTGCCACGACACGACAAATGGACACAGGGGTGCTACGAAAATTGTGTGTGACAAGCTGGGAGTTTGGACCGACGTGAAGCATGCTTGCATAGCCTAAACGATTAAGTCAATGCAGAAAATTTTTAGAGCGCTATACCCGAATGGAGTGGCACAACCGTTGACATACATACAACTAACACTTTTGCGGTAGAGGTTACGTAGATAACATTATGGTGCAGCAGGCTTGTTCATATCGCTGTATGGAGCGAATGAAAAATGGTGCAATTCTGTGGCGATAGCTATCTTGTCTGAAGAGCGCAAAGCACCGCCATATGAGTGTACTGCGGGCGGAGGGAAACTTATGGCGCTGGGGGGTGGTGAGTTACGCCACGACGCAGGATCAGCCCTGCTACTGCACTACATCCCAACCTTGGCGAGTGAACCGGGACTTATTTTTGAAGGACGACACCCGTGCGTTACCCGTCACAGTTTCTGGATGAGCGGGGCGTAGCGCGAACAGGAAGAAACACAGCTTCTGCCGCTCTTCTCTTACCGCGTGATACCCGCACATGTATTCGTTGTCCTGTTGTCTTTTAAGAGATAAAACTGTGATGGACGTAAAATCTTCTATAAATTACACTTTCTAAAGGGATTGGACTTTTACCAAAAAGAAGATCGTTACAAGTGTAGCAATCTAAGGCAGTGAATCAGATCATACCTCTTGGATTAGTTCAGTCGAACATATTCGATTACCATGAAATATCAGGACACTATCTACTTAGAGATTCAAGTAAAAGAATATTTTTCAGTACGAGTGGAAGTTATATAGCACAAGATGACGTAGGTTAAGACAACACAAATAATTTATGAACAGGAATGACTAAATACAAAGTTTCCACTCTCACCAGTTCATTCACAAGGAAGAAAACTGCAAAATACATCAGCGGGAAAAAGGTTCACTTTGAATACAAGCTGTAAAGATCGTGAGCGTTAACTTTGACACTGGAGGTGTTATGACGATGTTAGTCAATAATTCCTTTCGGGCAACTGGTGTCAAGTGAGAGATGGAGGGCTGGGTGAAGGATTTTTGTCTTGTGATGAAAGCCAGTTCTGCCTCGGTGCGAGTGCGAGCGGTGTGGTGGTCAGAAGGAGGCCAGTTGGTGGTCTGCAACCAGTCTGTCCACGTGCTGGATACTAGACCTACACCTGACCTGATGGTCTGGGATGCGATTTCATATGACAGCAGAAGCACTCTGACTGCAAATTTGTACGTCGCTACGGTGATTCGACCTGTTGCGATGTCATTCTTGAACAGCATACCAGGAGGTGTTTTCCAACATGGTAACGTTCACCCACATACCACTGTTGTAACCCTACATGCCCTGCTGAGGTTCGACATGTTGCCTTCGCCTGCTCGGTCACTAGATAACTCTCCAATCGAGCACGTATGTGACATCATTGGACGACTACTCCAGCATCAATTCACGAACAGTGTTAACCGTCCCTGTATCGTCCAACCACGTGAAGAAGCGTGGAACTCCATCCGGCACAATGCATGCACGTTTGTAAGCTTGCATTCATCTTTCTGGCGGCTATACCGGTTATTGCTGTACCAGCGTTTCTTGTTTGGAGCGGCTTAAATGACGCTTGCAATAACGTGTGATCTTGCAATGTTCACCACTTAAATATGTTACCTAGACAAGTGTTTTCCAGAAACTGTATTTTTCTACATTAATTATATTTTGGTGTTGCGATTTTTTCCGTCATGTATATGAAACAAGCACAATTTTCTTCGTGCCAAAGTAGACAGCGAAGTGATCTGTCAATTTGGTAATCTGGTGATGACTTTCAGCAGCTAGAAAGTCTATCAGCAGCCAGTTAAATACAAAAAACAAATAATACTCTCCAAGTCCGGTTGTTTTCATAAAAATTAACAACAACCCGATCAAGAGTTAAATAATTATTAGGACTTAAATAATGAGCTAATCACTTCAAGGTACATTAACTATGTCTAATGTTCTGGTGAACAATGACTTTTCTTCAATGTGAGGGAAGAGAGGTGCTGAGTTTAAACAGCGCTCAAACTATTAGGTTCATTGGTTCAAGTTGTAGAAGGCTCATTAGACCATTAATGTTGGCAAGGGTTTGAGTTGGCAGGTTTCACGTTCATCTCGACCTCCAGCAGTGATACATATTAGTATCCACTTCGCATGTCAAGTTTCGAAAGCAGAAGCGGTGTACTGGCGATCTCTCACCCTGGCAGTCATTAGCAAAATCTTCATGCACACAAACTAAAAAATGTTAAAAAATAATTACTTTCAAAAAGACTTTGCTCTCACATGAGTCATGATATTAACATCAGCCTACTAAAATAAGTTACGTGTCGTTTTGATGCGTACCATGTCAGAAACGCAATATATTGCTATAGTTCTTCCCAAGCGTTGGTCACAATACGTTTGAAACCTTCCCGAATGTTTACGTTGTCCCAGCAAGCGTTAGACTAAAACTATAAGCCAACAAATAATTGGGATCGCATCAGCCTATGGTACTACAGACATACATTGGCCTGGAATCTACTTGAGTGGAGCAGTATTGTCTTCAGTGATGATCAATGACGACACGGACAGTGGTGGGATACAAACCTGTCTGTGATCCACGATACAGTGCGATACCCAGGAATGGTAGTAGAATGTGCGTTTTCGTAGCAAGACCCTATGATTATCGTGCGCAGCACTTTTTAGCACAACGGCACATCAACGATATTCTATACCCCGTTTAGTTGCTCTTCATGGCAATACATCTTGTGTTTACATTTCAACAAGGCAATGCACTCACGCACACGGTGAGGGTTCCTACTACTCTTCGTGCATGCCCAACCTACCGTGGTATCCGGTTCTCTCACCAACTGAGAATGTTTGGAGAATTATGGGCAGAGTCTTCCAACCAGTTTGGGTATTTGACAATCTAACGCCCCAGTTGGATAGAATGTGGCATATTGTCATTCAGGAGCATATCCAGTTATTATTATCAATCAATGTGAAGCCGAATAACTACTTGCATTAGGGTCGGAGGTGTACCAACGCGTTCTTGACCTGCTCTTTTTGTTGAATATATCATCAAAGTTTTCTTAATTTTAATCATTTGTTTGCGTTTACATGTCCATCAGATCTACCGGTATTCGTCGCATTCGTATAATTCCTTCTTGGCGCGTTATTGTTTCCTCTTCTTCTGATTCTTCGTAGAGTGTATATTTAGTTTTCAATCATTTAATTCCCCAGCCACACGACCAAATTAAGATAATGGATTCGACTTCATGTGGAGCACAGGTCAGATCATCGCTGGGACATTATAATTTATTTTAGACGTTGTATTTTCATTCTGCTGTGCCAGCCTCTTCATCTCGAAGTATCACTTGCAACCAGTGTCTTCAATTAGTTGTTGCCTCTACTACAATCTCTATCTTAGCTACACTTTGCATCTTCTACAGCTTCTTATAATGCTATGGAAGTTATTCACTGATGTCTTAAACATGCCTTATCATCCGGTCTCTTCGTGATGTTAGTGCACCTCTATGTTTTCATTTCCTCAACAGGTCTGGGGAGAACCTCTTCCTTTGTTGTCAGTCCTTGTAATCTTCAACGCCTGTCTGCAACTCCACATCTCAAATGCGTTTAGTCTGTCCTTTTCCAGTTTTCCTACAGTTTGTGATTCACTTGCATAATGTGCTGTGATCCAAACGAACATTCACAGAAATTTCTTCCTGGAATGAAGGCCTATGTATGATTCCATCTTATAGCCAGGAATACCCTCTTCGTCTGTGTTAGTCTGCTTTTTATGACGTCGTTCTTTTTTTCGTCATGAGTTATTTTGCTACCAAGGTACCAGAGGTTTTTCCCTCCATCTACTTCGTGGTCACCAGTTTTGATGTTAATCGTTATCTCATTTCTACCAGTCATCATTACTTTCGTCTTCCACCAGTTTACTTTGAATCCATACTCTTTACACAATGAACCGTTTATTACACATCTTGTTATTTCTCCTGACTTTCACTGAGAACAGCAAGGCCAACAGAGATTCTTACGATTGATAGCCTTTTACCAAGAATTTTAATCGAGTTCCTGACCCTTTCCAGTGTTTCGATAATTGTTTTTGATGTGTAGAGTCGTCAGCTGGGGCGAAACACTGCATCCCCGTCGTAGTGTAGAAACACTAAGAAATCTGGAAGTTTGTCGGAAGTTTGTATGCCGAGTAAGAAATGTCTAGCGCAGTGAAATGCGTCTACACACATACACACACACACACACACACACACACACACACACACACACACACACACACACACACACACTGAAAGTGAGAGACAGACAGAACGCCGGTTAACACACCAGAACAGCAGGTCCAGCAGTGTGTCAAGCACGCTGGTTGGTTAGCTGTTTTCCTCTACCAACTGTACAGAAATCGCTACGTGAAAAAATTTGATTCTTTCGTTACTTAGAGAGTTATATGTCAGCATCATGGCCAGCAGCTTATATTTTCGTTAATGGCCCGTAGTAATTGTAATACTTTCAAATTTAGTAGGTCATGCAAGAAACTGGATTAGTTTGCAATGAAAGATAGTAACATTTCGCGGTTGTTGCGTGTGAAGTCATACATTGCTCCATGCGAAATGCTAGTTAACGTATTCAGACTTGGAAGGCCTGTATTTATATCTAATCTAAAGGTAATTGGTTTTATGTAACCCACTAATATCCGCCCGTCTGCGCATCTGCACAGCAAAAGAGAATTACTCACAAAATCTATCATAATTCACAAACGGTTAAAGCTACAGAACCAAGGTTTTGGTAAATGGTAGCTTGCCAGTAGAAGGCTATTTTACCATTAATTAATATGCGAAACTTTTGTACACACAGGCTGAGGAAACTGCATATTTCTTCCGTAGATTAATATTATTTTTAAAGGCCATTTGTAACTGATGAAAGGACACTATGTGTGATCATTAACACCAAAGGAGAAGAAATTCGCTTTTTTGTACTGTAAATGAGCGTTCTTTAAGCTTATCCTCGGTTGTTTCTCTCATAATTAAGATTCCTTCGCGTTAACGTGTCAGTTAAGAATAGCTGAATAAAGTCTAGTATATTCTCCCAAGATAAACCAGATTTAAGATGAAAAAAAAGAAGAAATGCTATCAGAATTCTCCACGGATAACATTTCTCTGAAAGAGAGAAGGTTAAAAAATCAGAAGAAAATAAATCACTCCTTCTTTTGCAGTAGCAGTGCAATCATGTAACCTTTTTGTTCATAGTGTAGAATATTGTCAGCAACCCCCCTCCCTCCATCACCCAGTATATTAAATTGTCTCTCACCTAACTTTGCTACCTCATATATTTTCGAAACGAAACAAATTGTCAAAAGTTCAGTTGGCCAGTGATCCACACATGTCAGGGATTCTCGCAATTGCCAGGCTCGCACAATGCCTACAAGTAAACAAACATTACTTTCACCACAAGGTTACGATTTTTTAAATTCCAAATGTGCCTTTCTTCCACTGAAATGAAAACTGGAGGTACAATTGGTGACAGCAGACTTGGTTTCACCGTCTAAACCCTACACCTTGAGGAAAACGTAAAAATTATAGGAACGGTGCCACAGTTTCTGCCGTAATACAGTAATACCGCTATTCAGGTTGCCTAAACTGTCCTGAACTTCACTCCAGGCAGCCCTGCTCTGCACATTAAGGCGGAAGCTGTGGCGCCGTTGTTATCCTTGAAAGTCTGCGTATTTCAGATCGTATGACATTTAGAACAGTGAAAACAAGTCTACCGTCAGAACTGTACTTCTAATTTTCATTTCCGGAGAGATAATGTAATTCTGTGTTAAAAGTGATGTTTGTCAAATTTATGGATTGTACTTTCCTGTCCATTAGGAGCTTTTGACATGGGTGCATCCATGGCCAATTGTATTTTTAATGTTTTGCATCGTTTCGGAAATACACTGAAGCACCAAAAAACCTGGTATCGACATGCGTATTCAAATACAGATATATGTAAACTGGCAGAACATGGCGCTGCGGTCGCGAACGCCTATGAAGCGATGAAGTGGAAATTTTCCCATACGACCATTTCACGAGTGTACCGTGAATACCAGAAATCCGGTAAAACATCAGATCCCCGACATCGCTGCAGCTGGAAAATGATCCCACAGAAAGTGAACCAATGACGACTGAAGAGAATCGTTCAGCGTGACAGAAGAGCAACTCTTCCGCAAACTGCTGCAGATTTGAATGCTGGACGATCAACAAGTCTCAGCATGCAAACCGTTCCACAGAAATCATCGATATAGGCTTTCGGAGCCGAAGGCCCACTCATGTACCCTTGAAGGTTGCTCCATACAGAGCATTACGCCTCGCCTGGCTGTCAACACCGACATTGGACTGTTGATGGTTGGAAATATGTTGTCTGGTCGGACGAGTCTTGTTTTAAATTTTATCGAGTTTATGGACGTATATGGATATGGCGACAACATCATGAATCTATGAATCCTGCATTCAGCAGGAGACTTCTGAAGCTGGTGGAGGCTCTGTACTGGTGTAGGGTGTGTGCAGTTGGAGTGATATAGGACCCCTGATATATCTAGATACGACTCTGACAGGTAACACGTACGTAAGTATACTGTCTGATCACCTGCATTCATTCAAGTCCAGTGTACATTCCGACAGACTTTGGCGACTCCAGCAGGACAATGCGATATCCCACATGTCCAGAATTGCTAAAGAGTGACTCCAGGAACACCGTTCTGGGATTAAACAGTACCGCCGGCGAGCAGTCTCACCAGACATTAACATTATTGAGCATATATGGGATGCCTTGCAACGTGCTGTTCAGAAGAGATCTCTACCCCCTCGTACTCTTATGGATTTATGGACAGCGCTGCAATATTCATGCTGTCAACTTCCTCCAGCACTACTTCAGACATTAGGCGATTCCATGCCACGTCGTGTTGCGGCACTACTGCGTGCTCGCGGGGCCCCTACACGATATTAGGCAGGTGTGCCAGTTTCTCTGGCTCTTCAGTTATAAGGTAAACCCTGTGCATACAAAATTTTTGGCTTAGTGATTCTGACATTCTTGCAAGGCTCACAGTTCTCTCTCTTTTCGCCAGAGTGCTTTTACAAGAATTTTTCTAACTTCTTGGCCAGAAATCTGGCATACAATGAGGTGGCAAAATTCTTGGGATATCTCCTGATATCATGTTGGACCTCTTTCTTCCAGGCGTAGTGCAGCAGCTCGACTTGGCATAGACTCAACAAGTCGTTGGAATTTCTCTGTAGAAATACTGAGTAATGTTACCTCTATAGCCCTCCACAACCGCGAAAGCGTTACTGGCTCCAGATTTCTTGCACGACCTGACCTCTCGATTATGTACGATAAATGTTCGATGGGATTCATTTCGGGAGATCTGGATGGCCAAATCATTCGCTAGAATTGTCAAGAAAGATCTTCAAATCAATCACAAACAATTGTGCCCCAATGATATGGCGTTTTGTCATCCATGAGAACCCCATTGTTGTTTAGGAACATAAAGTCCATGAATGGTCTAAATGGTCTCGGAGTAGCAGAGCATGACCATTTAGATCCAATGATCGTTTCAGTTGGACCAGAAATCCAGTCTACTTCATGTAAACATAGCCAAGATTATTATGAATCCGCCAACAGATCTCACACTGACATGTTGACAACTTCAGTCCATGCCTTCCTTGGATCTGCGCCACACTCTGGCCCTAGCATCAACTCTTAGCAACTGATATCGGGACTCGGATGACCAGGCAAACCGATATGGTCACGGGCGCAGGAGAATGGCTGCAGGCGATATCTACTGCCATAGCCAACTGACCAAATTTCGCAGCACTGTCGTAACGGATACGTTCGTCGTGTTTCCCACATTGATTTCTGTGTTTATTTACACATTGTTATCTCTGAGCATTGACTGCTACGCAACCGTCGTCAAGTGAGGGGCGTCGGCCACTGCGTTGTCCATGCTGAGAGGTAATGCCTCAAATATAGTATTCTCGGCACATTTTTGACACTGTGGATCTCGGAATATTGATTTCCCTATCGCTTTCCGAAATGGACTATCCCACGTGCCTAGCTACAACTACCATTCCCCATTCAAAGTCTGTTACTTCCCGTCGTGCGGCTTTAATGACGTGGGAAACCTTTTCACATCAATCGCCTGAGTAAAAATGACAACTCCACCACCAATGCACTGTCCTTCTATATCCTGTGTACGTGATTCTACTGCCACTTCTATATGTGCATATCGCTATCCTATGACTGTGTCACCTGAGCGTAGATAAGACCAACCTCTTTAGGCATGTCGGCATACATTCTTTTTCACAGTGGCTACTACGAGTGGAGGATAAGGGTAACCATGGCGAGCCCTCGTTCACCATTCGTCACCAACATGTATATGGAACTTTTCGAGGAGGAAGCCCTGGATTCGTCCCATTGGAAACATCAATGTTTCTTCCGGTGTGTGACGGCACCTTCGTCATATGGCTACGTGGAAGGCACAAGCTGAATGATTTCTTCAGACATCTCAATTCATTACATTACAACATCAGTTTTACCATGGATTCGAAGTGGATATGGTGCGCTCCTTTCTGGATGTCATGGTAAAAAGAAGGGCGGACAGTACGTTGTGCCTTGGAGTGTACCATAAGAATACGTACACCAACCTATTCTTGGATGGGTACAGCTGCTACCACCTGTCGCAGAGGAACGCCGTGCTCAAGGCATTGATAAATAAGGCTCGTATGGACAATGAGAGATCAACCACGAGCTTAAGAATCAAAGGATGTTGTTCAGAAAAAGCGGTTGCACAGAGCGGCAGACCATGAGAGCTCGAATAGTCACAATATTTTTTTTTCTTTCTTAGCTTGTATATCTGATCTTCAGTAAGCAGAGATGTTTTCTTGAATAGTAAACAATTCTTTTACGACGAAAAATGTCCTTGCATAGTATCTGAGCTTGAATCGTAATAACGCTGATTTAATTTTTATCTCCATGAGTACATGAGAGATTCTCTGTCTTTTTTTGACACTTTTTTTTCTTCTCTTGTTAGATGACCTTATCTTCTCCATCTTGCATGTATCTGTGCACACAAATTGGCCATGTTTGTCTTATTGAATAATAAATAACAATAAATGAATTTCATTTTAATGTCAACATTGCATTTTAATGATTCATCTAGTGGATCAAGCGGTGAGTTTCTGTGATCAGAATTAACCGGCTTGGTCATGAACTGTTAAGTCACCATTGTGGCCATCACACTGAGAACTATTTATATTTATGAGATAGAACCCACCTGTTTTATCTTGATAACGTACAGTTTGCCAATTCGAGCAGAAGTAGGCGCACTTATTCATTTAAGTTGCACGGCCACAGAATTTTAACCGAGCTAGTTCATTCCATTCGTGTTCTCATTACTAAGTTAAACCGTGAGTAAAGATATCTTACCGTAAAAATTTTTTATGAAACTTTTCAATGTAGTTTCCTCTCTCAACGATGAGACAAAAGTTCTATGTGATCGGAAACCACGATTATCTAATGAACCTTTTAATCTGAAAGATTCTCCGCAGTTGCTTCACAATTCATATCGAATGTAACGGACGTTGCAAGCTCTGCGTCCTATACTGACTGTACAACCGGGGAGACAGAAGAGGCACTTCAAAAGGATACGTCCACTGAATTAATCTATTTTTTCAAGCATTATCGGAAAAGACAGGTCGAATTCTTCGGGAACATCAAGTGAACTGTGTCTTCTACGTACCAGCTGAATCACAGGCGTTGATTAGTAGCACGAAGGTCGATCTCGGACTAGGGTTTATCAGATCCTTTGCTAATGGAGTGTGACTTGCGCAGGTCAGATAGTGGGTATTGTCGAAGATCGTTGTCGAGAACACCAGCAGCGCACCAGACTGTAGCATCCTAACAAATTGACAGTCGCGGAACATGCCTGTTGGAATTACATGGATGCATTGCAGCCATACTAACATATGACTTCTGATTTCTGAAACTGTATTGTCACAAATCTAAATTAAAAATTCGAGTAAGGAAATAGCCGATCAGTCATGATGGTGGCTACAGTCAGGCCTGGGAACCGCTTGGAGTATGTTTAGGAAGGGGGCTGATATATCGCGTAGTGAACATCGTGCGCAAGCAGAACAACATCAGAGACACTGCCAGCGGGTGTCCCTGGGCCCGAACCTCTAATGGAGCAACTTGGCGTCGGGAGGAGAGGGGTAGAAGATGCTGGACGCATGCGCGCATCTAGACGCAGACTGTGTGCGAAACGCCACGTCGGAAGGAGAGGACAGGAAATGTGAGTCCTGCTCCAGCCCCTCGGCAGTGAGTTCATGAGCGCACCTGTTGATAACTTGGTCGCTTGACGGAATATTGTGCCCATTGGGCGCTGACATCCGGCCACTCACCCCTTAACTGTTTCTTCAAATCTTTACTTACTTTAGTGATACTGACAGTTTTTGGTTTCTGAAAACACTGGTATAACGCACGAAGTTCGCTTGTTATCTAATGCAGCTTAACCTTAAGTTAGATCACTGGTCCTGATAGGGGACTCGTGTGCATTTTGCATTGTTACGAAAAAAATATTTACGTATCTTGATAAGTAGTACAGATAATTTAAATATGAAAATATTTAAAGGTGCTTTGTCCAAGAGTGGTACAGATATCGACTCTGACTCATTGTCATATATGTTATTGGATGGGGTCCACCTTTAGCTAAATACAGTTTTGTTTTATATCCCAAACACGTTTTACTGCAGTTCCAGCATCATCAGTAGGTTTTTATTTTATGGTTGTTCATCATAAAGAATGTTCCTTACTGTTTGTACGCATGCAAATATTACTTTATAAAATCGTAATTACAGATTTTTTTGAGAACACATGAAGTTATATATTCATACATTTTTATCACATGGTTTGGTTTTCCTGAAGTGTTATATTTTTATAGTGCTCGTTTTCTTTCACAGT